>NW_027211604.1:25730460-27039440 GCF_022749685.1 Semicossyphus pulcher | reverse complement strand
TTCCCCTGACGCCGTTGGTAACCATGGAGATAAGCCCCGCTTCCTCTCCTCAATTCCGGAAGCGAAGGGCGAATATTCGCCTGTTATTTAAACACAAATTTTGATCCGGCAGTCAAACTCACACGAGTAATGCAAGGTGAATATTCGCTTCGCATTCGGTGTCAACGCACAGTTAGAACAAAACATTTCGAGCTGGGTGAGTCCTGCTTGTGAAACTTTATAGATTGTAGTGAAACAAATTAATTTACCTGAAGGTGAAAAACGTTCTCTTCTCATTTATTACAAACACATGAAGATAAACGTGATAATAATGTAATAAAAAGGCAGGTGACAAAACCCTCTCATAACAGTCATAGTCGGTCAGATAGTGTCTCTTTATTACATACATTGTACAATCTAAAACAGACAGCAGAGCACTGCAGGCTTCAGACTACAAACCTTTGACAGATCTAATCTTAAGTCCAGCACAATGAAAACAGTAACTTCCCTCTTCTCTCCCCCCTCTTTGCATCAATCACCAGAGGGGGAGAGCAGACAGCCATCAGCTTACTGTCACTGCTGCTGTCAGGCTGTTAACAATCTCACAATACAACTCTCAATTTAACCCACTTATAACCTGCCAAAAATCATTTCTTGCTCAAAACGGGACAAATAAAAGACGCTAATGAAGTGCTTTTTACTGTCAGCGGAGGAGAGACATCTTGTTAAAAGTGGCACCTTAATGGCGTGTAAATGCAAAACACATTGTCAGACGCAGGGTCTATAACTTATCCTCTATTATATGTAAGAGGATGATTATAGAACATTTGTACAGCATGTGGGAAGCGTCGCTCCCAGAATACAGATTCAGGCTATTCTTCACCCTGTTTAAGCAGAAACAGACACGTTTATGGCTCGGCCTGAAAGAGAACTTCACTCGGTGCCTCACTTCTTCTTCCCTCCTTCCTGTTGAGGGTGAAAGTGAGGTATTTACGTTGACTTGGCGCTACATTTTCTGGTGCCTGTCCCGCCTATTATGAGTTTTATCATATCAATCCCTGTGAAATGGAAAACGGATGTGGCTGCTATGGAGGGATGAAGACAATGAGTGGCAGCAGGCGGTTGAAGTGGTCTGATTGCTTCCAGGCTCAGTCAGTCTTAGGGGAGGGATGGTGGCCGAGCCCAGGGACCCCGCGGTTCAGGGTTCATGTAAACAAACAGCGTACAGTGGGCTGCATTATGATTCCTGAACGTTGAGGAGTTTGTTTGTTGGGATGAGGTTTTTGCAGAGGCGGCCGGACAGAAGAATGAATGCTGTTGTTAAGGGGAGAACAGTGGAGATGTAATCCCCAGTTTTTCTTTATTTTTCTGGAACGAAACGAGATGTGAGTCACAAACCTCAAGCCTCAGCTGGACAAAGAGAGAAAGACCAACCGGCTTCTGAGAGAAACCTGGAATAGTTCAGTCTAAAAGTGTTCTCAGAAAAGATCCTGCTGAGGAATCGGCTGAAGCTCCAGTTTCTGTTCCGATTCAATGGAATTCAAGCAATAAAGAAGGAAAAACTGGTCATAAATACTGCAGATATGACCAGATTAAGGTGAACTCTGGTCCGGAGCAACGCTTTGGAGTTTGATTGATGGCTCCTTCTCAGCTAGGATCCCCTTTATGGACTTAAGAATGATCCGGATAAGGTATCTGTCATATTATAGCTGCAACTGTTCTTTCGTTCAATCCTTTTAGGGTTTGCAAAACGCCAAAATCTAAAAGAGTCTTTTGCATTTACTAAAGTCACACCAGGAGATGGAAGCGCACATTTTTATTTCCTACACTGGACTTTTACACAATCACTCATTGTTCACAGCTACTTCTAATTCTCAGGCATGTGGACCAACACAGAGTAAACACACAACTGCTTACGGGAATGTCAACTGTGGAAAGACTGAGTTCATGTCCAAGTGTTATCTGCTCTTTGTTTCAGTGTAGGCCGTCAACTACATTCAGATATAAACCGAGTTAAAAAACAGCAAGTTGTAGCCCCTGTGCTATCTCCAACATCAGCATTAAAAGAAGCAAGATAATAATAGGAGGAGATAGTTTTCATTGGGGATTTTTACCAGACTTGACAACTCGGTCTGAGGCGGAGAGGAGTTATGAGGTGGAATGGAGCTGTGTAATGTTCGATGTTTGCATGTTTTGGCTTGGGGTCATATGGTTTTTATCCAAGCACAATTACATGAGCTAATGGCCGCAAAGGGCTATGCCAAGACGATGTCGTATCTCTTTGGACTGAGGTCACACGCTTTATCGCAGAGGTGAGGAGCTGAAGAAGGGGCCTCAGCTTTTTAATGTGTGGAATTAACAAGGACGAGGAGGTGAAAGGGTTTGCATGCAGTCACCTCACCAAACCTAACAACAAATACAGTACATTTCCATATTCTTTTTTCAGACAGCAAACAGAGACTGCTTTCCAGCCTGCTCATTTTCATAATTACACTCGTGTTTAACTTTGGTTTTGGTGGTGTCAGTGGAGGAAAAGAAACATTTCTCTTGTTGTATCCGATCCAAACCAACAAGGTCTCCTTGTATGGTTGAAACGAGTGAAAACAATATTTTTACAATTTGCAACGGGGCTCAGTGGCCGGTGGATTATACTAAACCATGTAATCAACAACATTCTCTGAATCTGGCCTTTGATGAATCCCTGCAATTTTTTAGTGAGTTGGAAGCTTTGATACTAAACTTTGTGTGCCAAATAACTGACAGCAGGTGAGAACGAGTAAATAATGCATAGTGGCCTACAGACTGCCCATTCATCCATCCATCCCTCTAT
The DNA here is from genome assembly GCF_022749685.1 of Semicossyphus pulcher. Taxonomy (NCBI): domain Eukaryota; kingdom Metazoa; phylum Chordata; class Actinopteri; order Labriformes; family Labridae; genus Semicossyphus; species Semicossyphus pulcher. Next base: position 27,036,631 of record NW_027211604.1, on the reverse strand, counting down.
TTCTTTCACTCAATTGCAGCAGACTCAGCGTATTAGTCCAGACGTCACCTCCCAGTTCATTTTTCCATTACCTCCTGCGAGATCCAGAGACGTTCCCAGGCCAGATGAGATATGTTATACCTCCAGGCCTACGACCAACCCACCAAAGTAGGGCCCCAGAAGGCATCCTGATCAGATCCCTCAACACCGTTAGCCAGCTCGTTATGCTGCAACATAGCCGGGACTCTACTTCAAGCTCCCTCTAGAGTTCTGAGCTCCTAATACTATCTCCAAAGCTGGACCCAGCCAGCCTGTGGAGGAAACCCTTTTCAGCCACTTGTATCTGCGGTCGGGCTGTCACTGTTACTAAAAATCTAATTCGAATGAATTCAATGTGATATGGAAAAGTGACTAATCTGTGGTCTCTTTCTTTTGCTAGGTGAGGGTTGCTACGAAGATTGACCTGTAAATGGAAAGCTGTCTTCCAGCTCAGATCCCTGTCTACGATGACAGTTCAGTACAACGCCCAAGTTACTGTTGACACAGCACCAATCTGTCTGCTAATCTCATCATTTTACCCTCACTCATAAACAAGACACCAAGACACTTAAACTCCTTCCCTTGAGGTAGTAACTCACTCCAGACCCAAGGAAATAATTGTCTGTATTTATCAGCCTAATACTTGTAATAACTGCATGAACCGCATGTTCATTAGTATTGTCACTTTCTGCAGAGTCATTCCTACTTGAGCCCTTAGAACCTTTCCAAAAAGCTCCACCAAGAGTGCCTCAGTCCAACCAGCTCCCGTTCCACTTGCTGCCACCTCCACTAACCGCAGAACACAGTAGGCTCCCCCATGAGTCATAGCCGTGTTTTATGGAGCCACAGTTGCCACTCTTAATGGCCACAGGCGCTCTGACGTATGATCCCGACCACCAGAATGGCACTCTGCCTGCAGTTCATGCTGTTAAGTTGCCCAGGGACTTGGAAGGTGGAAGACTGCAGGCGACTTCCCGTGTTGAAAGAAATAAAGTCGAACCCGGAGGTGACCCGGCTGGGCCACAACAGATTAGCTGTGTTTTAATTCCCAGTACTAGGTTTCCTGTGCCTGAGGCCCACAAAACATGATACACCAAGTGTAGTGACTGAGAACTAATTGTTGTGCCCAACCCCCCTTCTTCCTTAAAACCAATAGAGATTTTGTGTAGCATCAGTTAGCATCTAATCAGCCCCACATGCCTGTTTCACAACAACTTCTACTCGTGGATAACTCAGGAGAGTAAATGCAACACGTGGCATGCCTCCAGACAAAAGGCTGCTGGTTTTCCCTTGCAGTCAGCCACACTAACTTGGCTAATTTGTCTCCATGAATGGAGGAATGGCAGCGTTCACATTGGTGCACCCTGCGGATGGGCACTTCAGGCCCAGCTACATACCTGTGGCCAACTAAGTCAAAGCAAAGCAGCAGCCAGATGCCTTTCATTTAACAACGAAGCTGAGAGAAAATTATGTTCTTTGTAAATCATTCATACATTTTCATTTCAACTGGGACCACTGACAATATATGCATTTGAATAGAAACGTAGTTTTCCCACATAAACCTGAGTGACTCACTCAGGCGATGCAGATGTTGTAACATTTATTGATTGCACAAGAAATAAGGAGCTGGAGAGCATGGCTCATTTCAGCACACACATTCCTTTCTTGCAGCCTCTGCAAATGCTCTACTTTCCATATCATAGCATTTAGTTAGCATACACATCATACAGCATAGACATTGCATCTATACTGTTAGCTAGTGCTATATTATTATGTAACCCCTGCTGTCGTCAACATTTGCCACCAGAAATAAATAATCAACGGTTCATACTAAACCCATCGCAAACAAAACAAGGCAACAAAACTAAACCGCAGCCATCAGTCATCATTTGTAGCTGTCAGAACTTGGCCCACGTATCAAGTTAACTCAAACAGCCAATTAGCTGCTATGTGACTTTGCTTTAATTGGATCACAGAATTCATTACGCCATAAATATCAGAGCGTAACCAGGCCCAGTCTAAACCCAGAATCAGCAATGTTTATAAAAATGCCTTTGAATTTGGATTCTTGCTATTATGTACATAACACCTCTAATAACATAGTTAGAAGGCTATTGTGGGTTTGGATTTCCAGTGGCTTTAACTTCTCTTTGTCAAAAAAAATAACCTAAAGTGGCAATATGGGAGTGTTACCACCTGCCATCCAGGGTGCTCCTAGCACCTTCCCCCTCCTCGCCCCTGGCCTGCTGACACGAGGCCTAATAAAAGCAAACTTCTCCCCCTGCCACATCAAAGCAGGGGCGACCTGCTGAGGCCCTGATCCTCCGCTGTGTCCCTGTATCACTTTCAAACACAGCCACACAGGGCAATTTAATAAGAGATGGACAGCTAATGTCTCCCATCCAGGCTCGAGTCAGTCAGCAAAGCAGCCAATCAGCCAGTCAGTCAACCAGACCTCTGCTTTGTATCACAGAGCTAGACGTCGAACACAATGGCTGGCCAAACGAGGCCGTTAAGAAACAATGAAGAAGAATGCAAAGACCACAAAGTAGTAACAGTCTGCGGCAACTATAACGCTGTCTGTTTGGAAATCATGTCATCAGAAGAAGCCCCAGGCTGAATGTGTAGGGGGCAGAAAAGCAAACATTTTCAGAATAAAAGCCCCGAGTAATTAACAAGAAACAAACAGCAGAGCAGGGGTGAAACAAGGTTAAGGAATCCTGATGAGATTTATAAGAAGAAACGATATGTAGCATTAAAGAAAGTTGTGTTGCTTTAGTCTTTTTCTCGCATTAACTCCCAAAAACTTTAACATATTCGATGTGGGACTGAAGAAACTTAAATGAAGTGTGAAGAAATCAACCAGAGCTGTGTTTGCAGTGGTTTCTATTTTATCCACTCAGACATGTTCACCACTTCTTCACGTTTGAAACAATGGCCTTTTATCACAACCATATGCAGCTGCGCTACTCATGTGGCATCGTTATATAGCGTTAGAGTCAACCTGATAACTCATCCTTAACGTGGACGCAGTCAGGCACACATGGGATGTATAAGAAAAGGCTTTGAACAAAAGCTGAAATTTCATCCTGTAAAAATACTGAAGCTCCTCCAGACTGTTAAAAGCCGAGGATGTTGGCTTTAGAGAAAATGAGAAAAAGACTGTTCTTACTGTAGGTGGGCTCACACTGTGGGTCATCATGAGGTATAGCAGACTGTACCAGGGCTTGGTGATGTGGCAATAATATTGGAACCTGATGTTTTTGCTATATTGATCAATATCAAAATATCCGGACAAATAACTTGATAATGCCACCTTTAAGAGGAATATCCAGGTAACAGCCAAAGCATGAAGATACCAGAGGGTTCACTGGTTTAACTGTCATTCACCTTTCATTCAAATAAATGTCTGTTAAGTCACTGTCTATCGCTGAATGAGGTAACACAACGGGGATTGAGCCTATGGCCCACTGAAAAAATCACAAGCGGCGCCCAGTTAGTGACGCGTTCTCCATCAGCCAGCAGTGGTTGGTCTGCCAGAGAGGGTAGGCGGAGCTAAGCGGCTGCTTTTCTGCTCTCTGCAAGTGTTACGAGTAAACAGTAATCTACTATGTTTGAACAATCAGAAAAGGTGGATGACTACAGATACAACTTCAACAAGAAGTGAAAATCCAAAGAAAAAGAAACAAACTCGACGCTCAGATGAAGCAAACAGTCTGAAAAGGAAGGAAAGCGAGTTACAACCGGTGGACGTCACACATGCAAGGAGGAGACTTAACTAACACTAACACTACAGTCATTGAACTGATCTATTTTTATGTACTAACCCATGTACATGAAAATAAACATGCATGGGTTTTCCATGCACCCATTATGTCACCATGATTTATAGATAAAAGCCTACGCAGATGTTAGAAATTCACAAATACCAGTTGTTTTTGTTGTTTAATCAATTCATCATTCCACAGATTGCTCGAACAGAGTCATCATGCAGTCCTCGCATGTGCCCACCTGTGTTACAGCTGACGCTTCACATCTGGTTTATAAACCTTACATTTGAATCTTTCTGCATTGGTTTCATGGACGCAGGTGAAAACGTCCTGCTGTGTGGATCTCATTTTTCATCTCCAGTGGACCAGACTCCTTTGAAGATCTTTTATGTGTTGTCATATTTTTGTGGGCAGCTATTTTTAAAATAACTTAAACATGTCTTAAAAAAATATATTTCTCTCTTGAGTACCAGAGAAGACATCTCCCTAGGCGACAATGAATCAGTTCTGCACAACAACTCTTATGTGCTTACCGCTATAAAAAATACTTCTGCGCGAGACTTTTACATGTGCCTTCTATCAGCGGTCTAATTTAACCTTCAGCAGCAGTGAGCATGCAGAGCTACATGCGATGGCACCACATGTCTGACATTCATGAAGCAGAAATCTCAGAAAGCTTGGATCATGATGAGTGGCTCTGATAAAAAAGATCATGGGTGGGGGTTATGTAAGTTGAATGGCGGTAATATCCACTGAGATGAAGGCACATCAGATGTTCTACACATGAAATAGATTAGGCTACAAACATTTATGTCTGGTGCATACATACACATAAATATCACAGTAAGCTACTTTCAGCAGTTTAACAGGCTGAGTTAGTCGATTATCTTGCACAATAAAATGCACGTCACAGAAAAGAACAACGCGTTCTTGTGTGATATCTGAACATTTGTGCACAGCTTCACCACAAAACTTTTGCGAGGTCTTAGAGGTATCTATTAGAAGTCACAATGGGAAGAATAAATGCACGTCTTTGGCACATTTTAACATGTGTGTGTTCAGTCTTGACAGTTATTTAAGTACATGATGCGTCTTCAGCAGTTAGGTCTAGCATATATATCCCCAGTGTTTAGATTGAAAAGCAGTGATTTACAGTATGTCTGTGTTTGCGATCCAACAATTATTTAGCATTAGTTCATTCTGAACACACGACATCTACTGCAGGTCTGTCTGTCCTGGGAGAGGGTTCCCTTCTCCCCCTGAGGTCTCTTTCAGATTTTCCCTGTAAATAAGACTAGGTCAGAACCTAGTATGTGGCTGACGACATCAGGTCAAGGTGTGCTTTTGTGGGCAACACTGGAAGCGTAGCGTGGCGTGTGCGTGACGGCTGCGGGACGTGTTCATTTTCATTTGAAATGCATGAAAACAGATGAGTCTCCACACTGCTGCTGTGACACGCGCGTATCTCGCACGACTCGTGCCGAAAATGTAGACAAGAGGAGGCTTGCCTATTTTTACCACAAGCTGCGTGCGGTTCTAGGCGAAAATACACGGTGAAAATGAATTGTGATGAGTCATATTGATCTCTGACAGTAATGTTAACATCTCTTCCTGCAGTAAAAGTCACAGGCATGGAGAGTAAAGAAGTTCAACACTTCCGGTATGCTTTTTCAAAGTAAAAGCCCGATCTGGAATTCTGACATCCCTTGTTTTTACATAATGCTTTTATTTTGAAGTGTTTCCTGGGCCGTTGTTGTACCGTCACTCACTCACTCACTCAGTCACATACAGACCCATGTGTAGGGCTGACCCTGGCGGTCAGCCAAAAACAGACCTACCGTTAGCTGTGTGCATAACCTTTAATGTAATCTAAAATAAAAACAATAAGAGCTAGGGACAGTAAACTATGGAGTTCTGTCTTGTGCGTTATCATGCTGTACTTTTATTGACACTATATTACGTGCAGTGTAAAACTAGTTGACAACATGCTCGGTTGCAAAGTGACAGGGGAAATGGGGAAATTGTGTGTATAATACAAATGGATTTAAAACAAAAAGTTAACTTTCTAGATAATAACTTTAATAACCCCGGGTTATAAAGATTGTAGTGTTATGGGAGGGTTTAAAGACACTCAAAGAAATTACAGCACAATTTTCCAAAACTATGTATGTAGGCAATCGAGACAATCAAAACACCTTTGTGCTCTGCTCATCAAAATGAGCTGATCTCAAAAACTAAAAGATGTACACAGTTCAAATAACTTACGGAGTGTTAGGAAATTGTTTCATGTTTCTACATTCAGAATTGTTATCAATCAATATTTTGTGTGTGTTCATTTAGCAAAATCTGATGAAAAAAATGTCCAATTTATTCTTTTTTTTTATTAGTTAGAATTTAAATACTTGTTTTAGTTATTATGGTTAATTGAGTCACATGACCTTTGTGCTTAGGCTGCTAAGGGTTGAAGGATTAGACTTATGATGCTAGATAGTGCAGGCAGTGGCAGCCCATTTCTATTGGAGCATTCTCTGAGTTTAACGTTTCCTAAGGGGGAGTTTTTCTTGTCTGAATCAAAGCTTTTATGCTGTATAAAAGGTTTTGCCCATTAGGCACATTGTGATTTGTGATATCGGAAAATTTAACTTCTTCACTTGATGGAATAAGTGTCAGATTAATGTTTGAGGCTACTCAACCATGTGCACTGAACTAACAGTGTACAACAAAGTAGAAACCAATAATGACTTCCTTTGTGGATTTATCACATGTCATTATTCAGAAACATGACTTACTATCCTTTTTTAAAACAATGCTGCTTTGTTATTCCCTTTGGTGGTTTCAGATAACACTTATTTCTACTACTCTTTATTTCTGGTTGATTTTCGGACTCTGGTGGGAAGACGGCAGACTTTGATATTAGTTAGCAGCTTGTGGTCTGGTATTAAAACTAAAACCTCCCAAAGTGCAGTAGTTTGAAGTCAGCCACCTGCTAGTTCTAATTGCCCCGTCTTATTCAGCCGAGAGGCCCTTCATTCCCGCCAGGACGAGGAGGAAAACAAGGAAAGGAATGTAAATTGTTAAAAGTCAGTGCTAAATGTGTGAGGGATGAATGGTGGGAGGAACCTGGGTCAACACATTAGGTGCACTTTAATAAGCACTGAAAGGTCAAGGGGGTCAACCCTCCCCTGAAGTGTTTATGTTCAGAAGAGATGGAGAGAGAATCTTATCTAGGCCATTAATTCAATATTAATGCACACGTAAATGCAATTTATGTTGTACTTTTTTTCCCTTCAAACTCACCTTAAAGGAAGTCTGCTGATTTTGTCAACAAACCTCATGAAATTAGTGAAACCAACAACTAACTTTGTTGCCACAGCTTAGCAGCGAAGCTATCTCATTCATCCGTGCCACAGAGCTCCAATGATGTTCAAAAATAATTAACAGCACTTCCGCCATGCTGGACAATGCAATGGTTTTTCAGAGGGGATTTCAAATATATACTCTTAGACAATGCACAAGAGTTGGGGCTGAAAATAGTTCCCAACAAATGCACTTTATACAACAGTTAGTTCTGACCAAGTAATCTCATTGGACAAAATGCATTCAATGAGTGGTTATTTAGAAAACACAACATCACTGGGACTTTTCACTCTGTGTATCACTCCGCCTCAGCCAGGTGTTTAATAATACTGTTAATTAACATCACAGCAGACCGTGTATGTCTACACTGACCAAGCTGGTACTTCTGAATCACACAGCAGACTCTGATTTCACTGGTTGATGATCAATTAAAACAAACAGATAAAAACAGCTGATCTGTGGTAACCTGGAGACACAGAGAGCAGGAGAATGTTTGGGTTGCTTGGCAACAAAAGTCCAGTTTCAGTTAAGTTGTGGAACTAGTTGAGTTGGTGGCGCAAAAAGTAACCTGTTGTTGATTATTACTGTTTACTACTTTTTGCTGCTTGTGTAACTGTTGTATGAAAGCAATATCACACTCCTGAATAACAGCAATGCTGTGATCCAGTCGTAGGCAGCCATGATGATATTCAGTATCTCATCACTCCCCCTCATGTGAAATTGCTTAGTTATACCATAACGTAGGCCTAACTGATCCGTTTTCCCCCTCAAAATTTAAAAAGTCACAAAGTGTGTCCATTAAAAGATCAGTAGCAAACATTTGCACTAAGTGCTTGTTCATATCTTACCTGGGCAATGTTCTTGTTGAGTAAGTAGACCCCGTATTCAAAATGAAAGCGCTCTCCTCTGGGGTACAAAGGGAATCTGTGAAAGACAGGAGAAAAGACAAACAAAGTGTTAAAACCCTCCCAACGCACACATGCAGGCTGACTGAGCACATTCAAGCTGACAGCAGCATTATAGTACCCATACTGCTTTTCACACTGCAGGTGAATCCGTGTGAGAATGTCAATAACAGATGGTGGGGTAAAACACTGATTCATTTCTTATTAATTTTACTTTGAGGGATTCAGACGACTGTTGCTTTTTGGCTCTGAACCAGTCGATGAATTCTTTCCATAATTGAAAGGAGCCGCTTGGGTAGCCAGCGGCGTTTACAGTGGCTAACACTCGCAGGCCGAGTCTGGATCTCTGATCCCATCCCACAGATGCCACCTCTGTACCTTGCTAAACTGAAATATCAAACAGGAGCGGAGGCGTCCAAACAGCCTGTCCATCCGCCTGAGAGGAGGAACAAAGAAGACTTTTCCTTTCAGCATGGTGGGAAAGTCCCAATGCTGCCAGTCAGACGTCTCAGTTAGGATCGCACTGCGGAGGTTTTATGCTGACACCCAGAGTGGGAAAATGTCTGCTACCAGGAAGTTAAGGCCGGACTCATCCCGTCCTGTCATTATGTGCTTATGTGTGCTCTCACTGGGGAGGATACAGGCTCCACTAACAGCAGGACCATGGTCTGACAAAAAACACTCACACACCTGTTTGAGCCAACCAGCTTGGGGAGACTGTTGTTATCTACACTGACATCTTAACCTTATCTTTACTCCATCTCTAAATGCTTCACCTTCACCTTCAGAGTAACCTAAACCTCTTAATCCCTCTCTCAGACACTTCAATCTTCTTCACAAGTGTAAGGAAGAAAAATGTCGTTATGTGAGAGGATTTCCACTGCTTCAGCACACAAAATAAACATCTGGTCTTTGAAAAAACACAAGAATCCAACAAACAATGTTACCAAGGCCAAGTGCTGTCACACGCCTACACACACAGCATCCATGCAGTACTCCAAATAAACAGCTCTTACGTTTGCAGTAACAATAATAAAATGCACCACTTCATTTAAACGAGCTGCAGGTCTTTGATGTGACAGTGTTTTCACTTGATTCTGGACTCAGGCCTGTAAAAAAGGGTATTTTAAAAACATTTTCATCTGCTGTTGGACCATGAAGACATACTGTTTAATTAAAAAATAAACAAAAGGGGAACTTGGGTTTTTTAATGGAAGCCTCAAAACTAATTCTAAAAGTTGACACAAAGACAGCTGTCAGATTAAAAAAAAACTATATCCTAAGTGACCGATTTAATTGTAGAACCGGCACTTAAAAGTGGACATTCAAATCTTTGACAATGTTTCTCCAGAACTCTTCAGCGGACACAGGATGCCGAGAAGGGGCTGCATGTGCTAACAGCTTTCAGCTTTCCTTCAGTGTTGATGATCTAAAGGTCCAAATCTAAAGTTAATCCCCCTTTTACAGAAGAATTTGACCTTGTAATAAAAGTCAATAAAACACTGAATAAAACAGTTTCCCATTAAAAAGCGGAGTTGCTTCAACGCTCTTCGGGAGTGCTCTTAGGAGCTGAGCTGTGGCTGACTTTAACCATGTCCTAACAGCATGGGATGCAAGTGAGTGTCAGCAAAGAAATGTGCTTAACGGTGCGAATATACTGCACGAGACCAATTTGCCTACTCGCGTCTGCCCAGCACTCAGTGGTTACTTACTGGGGTGAATTGAGGAGTCTTTTTAATCAAACCAACACCACACAAGGTTTATTTACTGAGTATACCATTTTCTTAAAATGAATGATTATGACACAATAAGGGAGAAAAGCTGAAAAGAAATGGCACCGTATCCCAGCATGCTTTGAGGGGCGAATCGCCCACGTGAGTTCACGTTCAGTGTGTCTGCACCATGATTCTCTTCTTTCATATTGAAGACAACATTAGGAGGCGTTCTCCAGTTTTGTCTGGCTTTATTAATCCCACTGAACACAGGCTTCTGTTACAAGTCTGCCAGTATGATTGTTTGTGTCACCACCTACTGTTAGCTTCAGCTCCAAGCTCAGAGACTGACCATGCTTAACACCAGCAGAAGAACAACAACCCACCTCTGAATCCCTCTCCACCAATCACAGGCATGATATCTCTCACTGTCATAGGTACCATAGGTGACTGACAGGCTAACGGCACCAACACACTGCTGTCATCTAACACATTCACTGACATTCAGGAAGACTTAGTTACTAACTGAAACAGTGCTTTTCTTTAACTGAACATTACGATCTTGGCACCGTGAACTATGGCAGAACAGTAAACATCAATCATCCTCCAGTCTCGCTTCATAGCACACTCCTCTGGTCTCCAGCGTACAGCTGATAGCGATGTGGTTTAAAAAAACGTTCATCCAGTGAAATGATGTTAAAGCCCAGATTGACGGACTTGAATAACTTGGAACAGATTTGACTTGAACTGTTTTGATATCCAGCAGACAGCCACCACTCATAACTCTGATAACTGTGTGTCTGACAGGTTAACATGAGACTCATGTAGGCTGATATCGGTGCTTGGTGCAGCGCTTCACTGAAAAAAAGCAGAGGCTATTGAAAAGATCCCAATCTATGAATCTTATTCTGAGTCTGGTACAGCTCTAAATACATGTGACCAATTCCATAAGATAGATGCCTTAGTTATTATGAGACAGCACAGCCAGGAGCAGCAGATGCATTCTGTCCAGTGTGTTCTGTACAGTATGTGCAGACATGTGTTAAATGTTCTGGTGAGTTTGAACATCCGGTCTTGTCTCTCGGTGTGTGTGCCCCCCGGGGACTGGGTCACGGTCTTTTGTTAATCCTATGAGAGCAGAAACAGGGCTCCTCATCCCCCCCTCTCTATGACCTATAGGTGCCTGAGGCAAAGGAAGAGTACAGCGGAAAATACACATCCCTGGTGCCAACACTTCCCCGGACTCTACCTTAAAATGAGATCATGCTAACAGCAGAGTAACCCTACAGGTGAATGTTTGTTTAGATATACTTGTGGCTTTTTAAAGGCCAAATCTTCTCACATCTTGATACTCTTTGTATCATTTTCCCATGATAATAGGATTTTCACATATGATCTATATTTCATTTGGCTTTAATCCACTTCCTGCTTGTTTTCTCTCTCCTCTTCATATCCGAGAGTGTCTGAAGATCTGATAACATCCTGATCCTGTGCTCCCTGACTGTGTTTACATGTTCATCAGTATCCCAGTTTTGAGCCTTTCCCTTTTTTTGACATTATTTGGGATATGATGTTTACATGGAACATGAGAAACCCTGTTATTCATATCCATGTATACATGAACAAAACAGCATCCATGTGTCTGCTGTCTGCCTCCATTGTGCCTTGAGTTCCCACTAGCTCAGACGCTATGTTCTGTAGCAACAAAGAACAGGTGTTCACATGGCACACTGTCCTGGTTAGTATCAGAGTACTCCAGAGACCCTTTCCCGCCGGTCAAAAAATCCGCTAACACCTGCTGACACCCGCTAACACCCGGCATTTTTTTCTTAATGGGAAAGGTTCAGACCCGGGTCAAATGCCTCTGCAGTAGACCCGAGTAATTATCGCCTCGGCTCCGATTGGCATTGATGGGAACACAAAACATGTGTCGACACGCTAATCTCTGCCCCCTTTCCGGCGCGATGTCATGCTCCGTCGGTTACTTCTGCGACTCCTTGTCATCTCAGCTTTAAATTCCGCCCGTCTCCATCCGAGCAGCACTCGAACATCCCTCCACATTTGTTGCCGCAAAGTTTAAAACACAGACTGAACGAGTAATAGATACAATAAAGACCTAAGCACCGTAACATCTTCACTGTTCACTAACCCTGCTTCGGGCGCGTTTGTGAAGTTAGACGGTGACGCAGCAGAAAAGAGGCCGACAGGACTATACTCCACTGGCAACGGGAACAGAGACAATCGGCATCTATGAGCAGGTCTTACCGGGTCTGAAAAACCCACATCAACGCGCTACTTATGGTGGGAAAGGGGTACAGGTAGCATATCCTGGTTTCTCACAATAAGAATAAAGAGCTTAACGAGGTTTCTTAAAGCAGGAAATGAAGTTTATTATCAAATTATATTTAATTATAAATATGGATATCGATTGTTAAAGAAAAAACATACTGATCTTGTTTGCCAAAGTGCCAAGGCTTACCGGGAAACTTCAAAAACTCAATCATAACCAGGGTACTCGTAAGCACCCCTCCTCACTGACACATTACAATACTACTCTGGTTAGTTTAAGAAGTAAAGCCCTGACAGCTGGAGATCATTCTAGCCCTCAAAGAAATTATAACAGGATGTTGTTGCAAAGCTGGCATGTAAAAAGTGAGACGCTGTAGCCTGAGGTCCTCCGTGTACGCCCGACCTACAGCCGAGGCCCCGGAGAGAGAGCGCGACATGCCAGAGGTCGTATCTCAGCAATAGGAAATAACTAGCAGAGAGAGGAAGAACAACAAAACAGGCATTCCCCTCGCACCGCTGGCATTTCCAATATCACTTCCCCACGAGCAGATAGGATTTGTTTGCTGATGAACACGCGTGAGAAGGAAACACACACACACATGAACACACACACAGGCTCTATCACAGCCAAGTGATTAATGAGCGCTGTCCGCTGCGTCTGAAATCACACTGGAGAGACTCCGGTTCACCAAACACCAGGAATTCCTCCCAGGGACGTCCAGTAAAGTTAAATATATTATTACACACCAGCGGGGAGGAAGCCTGAGGAAGGGGTGAGGGGGGGAGGGAGAAGGGGGGAGGCACCAAAACAGTATGTGATTAATTTCGCACATTTTATCATTTATATATTATCTAATCTGACCACCTTCGTCCCACTGAGAGCTTTCAAAGGAGACCTGGAGGGTTTGAAACGAGCATTAAAACATATTCTTCCTGACACTGAGGGGATTTTATTACACTCTGTTTTCACTTTGATTTTACTTCTTCCACTGTTATTAAAGTTTTATTTCTGCTATGTTTCAACCAGTCATTTTATTGCCTGATTATCGTCTGTCTTTCAATATAAAAACTGGCCTCGTGTTTGCCTCATGTGTTTGTCAACTTCATGTTTCGAGCTGGTTTTCTTGTGAGTGTTGGGGAATATATTCCTGGAAAAAAAGCACAAACCCCGGGAGGATTTGAAATGAGCATTAAAAAGTATTCTCTCTGACACTGAGGGGATTGTGTCGGCTCCATTTTCAATTTATTTTTTAGTTTCCTTCTGTGTTTTTAGCCATTCAATGACTTGAATCTATCATTCAATATGACTTCATCCATCCATCTATTATCTATACTACTTATCCTGTTCAGGGTCGTGGGGGGGGGGCTATCCCAGCTGTCATTGGGCAAGAGGCGGGGTTACACCCTGGACTGATCGCCAGTCAATCACAGGGATGACACAGAGACAGACAACCTTTCACACTCACATTTACACCTACAGGCATTTTTCAAGTCACCAATGAACCTAACAAGCATGTCTTTGGACTGTGGGAGGAAGCCTGAGTACCTGGAGGGAACTCACGCATGCACGAGGAGAACATGCAAACTCCACACAGAAAGGCCCCCTACGTCCAAACCGGCATTCGAACCGGGAACCTTCTGGCTTTGAGGCAACAGTGCTAACCACTGCACCACTGTGCAGCCCAATATGACTTCATGTACAGTTTATAAGTTCACATAATCTGATCACCTTTGGCAAACAGGGACACAGGAGACCTTAGCAAGTATTTTTAAATAATGTGCCCATTCGAGGTGTTCTTTCAGCCAAGTACCCCTCACTAGTGAAAAATGTTTTTCCTAAATAAGGAGGTATAACACTGCGCTGCAACATCAGTGTCTGATTTACTACACAACATTGTGTCTGTAAAACACGTCATGATGTGGCATTCTTACAATTGTTGGCTAATTTCTACCAGGAAAAGCAGAGAGCCTCGGGAGGATTTGAAACATAACGTAGTGTTTCTCACACTGAGGGGATTTTGTAAGCTCTGTTTTCACTTTGTTTATCAGGTCTGTCTGTGTGTTCAGCTGCATCACTGCTGCTCACACATCAACTTCCTTCATTTTCATCTATCAGCGTCTATTATCGAAAATGGCTTCATGCACATTATATTATGTAATCTAAGCACCTGTGCATCACCCACTACAGACTACAAAGCCACATAAAAAACATAAAGCCATCACAAAGAATTTATTTTGCTGACAAAAATGTCACTTTTTCATCTTTCAGTGTTCATCTTACTCACTTCTGACCTTGTGGGACAGATAGACTCCGCTATCATTCTGCTCCAGCAGTAAAACTGTAAGCGGCCTGCGTCTGGGAGACACATAAGGAACAGCAGGAGGACACCCAACGCCATTTTTAATCTTTCAGACAGCAGCAGCATAAACTGAAGCAGTCTTCTACACTAAACAGGATGAAATAAATCAGACAGAGGGATATGCGGGCCAACATCAGTACCCTGTGTGTCCATCAGGGCGGAGGGTCGAGAGTAAACAGACACAAACCAGACAGATCCACACACAGGCCGGAGACCGTCTGTGGCACTAACTCTGCTTCCCCATTGGCTCGTGACAATGTATTTTTAGGTTGTTTTTAAACGAGCTTGTGCTTCCTTCGCCTCGTGGACCTAACAGACGGTTCTGTTGGTTCTTTTGTTTAATTCTGTTGTACGTATAAATCAAATAAAATCATCTCTATCTCAGCAGCCCTGCTCATATGTCCTCCCCTTCCTTCATCGAGCCGCTTCTTCCGTCAGCACATCCCTCTCCGGCTCCCCTCTGTGGCAGCTCTGATGAAGGCTCGTGTCCACCAAGCTAACACAGAAAACTGAATATGACAGGAGCCGTAATCAGCACACCGACTCACTGTAGCATCCATCTATCAGACTGATTACTGAAACATGAAATGTGCTTTCATTTAGCCCATATTCAACTCTGCCTGCACTGGACAAAAAGATGAAACAGGAATGACAGCAGGAGTAAATCCATCACTCCCCTCTCTTGTAAAAAAACGCCCTTCTGTTTCTATCAGAGCCATCTCACCACAGGAGAGTTAACGTGCGAGTGCTGGCTGTGTTTGCAGACACAAAAATATGTAATTAATAATAGGGGAGGCGTGACATTGTAAAAAGACAAAAGCTGCATCTTACAGGAAAGTCCCCTGTCTTTACGAGGGAGGATATGTGTGCCCCCGGCCTGCCAGCTCTTTAACTGCAGGGTCTAGACACAGACAACCGCAAAATACATGTGAGGGACGGCTGTTAAAAGGAGGAAACAACCAATAAACATACAGCTACAAGATGAGAGAAGTAAGAGGAAGTTCTCCCGTTCTTCCTGTCCATTCCTTTTTCAAAAACACTCTTTGCCCTTCCTTTTATTCCTGTTGAGAGATCTTTAAAAAACAGTCTGAGTTATAATTCTTTCATCTGTGAGTGATCCTCCAACACTACTGTCTACGCTGTCCGCCTGGACTGCACCCCGCGGGCCTCCGAGCAGGTGTCTGCAGCACATGCGTCTTTTATAGCCTCTGGTTAAATGGACACATTTGTGGACTATTTGTGCAAAGAGAAAACATGAACTCACTAAAAGCCAAAGAATCTAGTTAAAGCTTTGTATATGCACTTCACTTTACGCTGTTTAAACTTACACTGGTTTCCGTAGTTTTACAACAATAACAGCAGAAACAGGGCGCAGAGTTCACATGAGCTCTGTTTTTTTAGATAACCCTATAGAAACAGATCTCCTGCTGGCAGTATTTGAAGCTCATTGTTTGCATTGTTCTGTTTAAACTGATCTAAAACCATAATAGCAATGGCCTTCATGCTTTTTGCAACAGAGAGCTAAGGCCCCCTCTTTTTGTATTAAACATTATATGTCTGTATGACATATTTAAAGAGGGGGTATTATACTGTTTCACATTTTAAGACATATATATTTAATGTTACAATGTTCAAACTAAACGTGGGTGAAGTTTAGATCTGGAGGTAAAAGTATGTTGGAGTAATCCCCAGGCTTCTCAGCTCAGTCTGCAGGCTGCTGTGAATGCCAGGTTTCACACAGGTTTTTCTGCACTTCATACTTTGGTACATATATTACTGCATTTTTATTACCTCATCCATACCGTGCAATTATGTCCGTGCAATTACTTCTCATGTGCAATTGTTATCTATTCTGCTAGGGCTGGCCCCTGAAAGTCGACGAGTAGAATCTCAGTCGAGTCTAATGAAGGTGAATGAAGCTCCTTGTATATTCACAGGGCCTAAGGTTCTAATATTTTTAACCATCCATTTTTTTTCATCCATCCCTTGTTTTGCCCTGTCCTTTACTTTGAGCTGTTGTAACAAGTGAATTTCCCCCAATGGGGGATCAATAAAGTCTATCTTTTCTTATCTTATCTTACTTTGTGACATCACAAAGTGCAGTCTCAGCAGGCTTTGGAGAGTTGGCCAGTCAGAAGAGAGTGGGCTTGTAGGGGCGGGGTTTCTTAAAGGGACAGAGCTGACTGAGTCGCTTCAGGCTGTATGAGGGCCTGCACAGAGCACCAGTGTGAGAAAAATGAGGAGTTTTTTTTTTTTTACTGTAAATTATGCTAAGCTGCTCCACAGGTATCAGAGAGGGAAATATGAAGCTTGAAATGAGCATAACACCCCCCCTTTAAATAAGTTATGAGTCGTTTAATACATGGTGTTCTGGCTGCAAGATCGTTGTTTACATGATTTTATCTTAAGTAAAAGAAATAATAGCTGGAGCATAACTAATGAAATATTGTACAATATATCTGTACGGATTGTAAAGATTTGAGGAATATGACTTATTTGAACATATTTCAAGACGCGACATCACAACAATCAAAAATACCAGACTATGCACTGTAAATCTAAGTGCAAAAAGCTTGAGCACTTGATTATTTCAAAACTAAAGATGAAGAGAGTTTAATTAACTTGTTAAGGAGTATTTTGTTGTTTAGATTTTGAATTATTTAACATCAATACTTTATTTATTTATTTAGCAAAGTTAGAAAATAACATAAATGTCAGATTTGTGTATCTTTTGTGACACGATTTACATACTTACATCTA
This sequence comes from Semicossyphus pulcher, assembly GCF_022749685.1. Lineage (NCBI taxonomy): Eukaryota > Metazoa > Chordata > Actinopteri > Labriformes > Labridae > Semicossyphus > Semicossyphus pulcher. Next base: position 27,019,460 of record NW_027211604.1, on the reverse strand, counting down.
TTGTATGCTTTTATTGACTTAAGTGATGTAATTTCTTCGAGTATAGTCGATGTAGGCACTGGTGGTCCATTTCTATTGCAGTTCTAAGGTTTATATGACCATCGTTTAACAGGCAGCCCTGTTAGGAGAGAACCAAGATCTAAGGTCAGAGGGTACTTCCTGTGCCACCCTGAGATAGTATGTACAGTATATTTACATGTGTTACAGTATAATGGAATCCTGTTGCTTTTCTTTAGGGTCTGTTGTCTTAACCGTATGAGAATAAAGGAGGTCACGGCTGTGCAGGTGGGTGGTCGCACTCAGCTTTACTGTGCTTCATGAGAATACGTTGGGAGAGTCCCAGTGACTGGCTGACCTGCTGTAATGTATACACAGGCTGAGGGCTCCACATGTGTCGGCCTGGCTGTTTAGACATCCTAATTAATACTCCAAATGTGCAAAACAACAGTTCTGCCTCACATGCTGGAGACAAGGCTTGGCCAATACTTACATGGCTGTTTTAATGGTAGAGGGGAGGGAGAGGGGGGGCTGCCTGTGAGTTTCACAATGTCTTTAATGTGCATTTTCAAACAGCGAGGGACCATAAATCATCGGCGCCTGCTTTGTAAAAAAACACCTGCCTTCCAACTGTCAGAGCTCTAATGGCAGCGGTTACTTTATAAATCACAGGGAGCTGTAATTTTCAATATTTGAGAAATGATTACACTGAGCATCTGTCACTGCATGCTATTTTAATGACCGCCGCTGCACTAAAGACCCCTGTTTAACCGTTTCACCATCTTATTCTGGGCTGTTAAAGCGTCTCCTGAGTGATGTGGCGGTTCCTCTCTCTGTCATGCTGGGTTTTCATCACAGCTTTTAAGAATATCCAGGAGTCCGCTGACCCAGATCCAAACTCCCACCCTCTCTTTTTTTGTTCCTTTTATTTTCCTTCATTGTTTTAATCACAAGAAAAAATGAAGAGGGGCACAATCTGACCAGCAACACCCTGAGGAGTACCCCCAGGCCAAAAACTTTAATCTCTTCATCCCAGACACAATGCTATTAAAGCTTAAATCATTACATCATAGTAAATATTTAGGGCAAATATTGCAACCTCATGTCAGTCGCAGGTCAACACCAATTTTCTTGATCATAGCTATACAAACAAGACATGCTAGCTACTGCTTTGGCACAGCGGTGCATTGAGCTAAACTGTACCACAGCACAGATTGTATACAGGTACAGGACATAGCCACCGCGGCGTCAACCACTGGTTTGTGGACTTTGTTTTGAAACCTCAGGTTTTGCATTTTTGCCGTTACAACATTGTGTTCTATGGAGCTAAAAGTGACAGGGTCAACACCCACTGCTACCTCTCTGTCCTAGTCAACAGGTTGCTGTTATAGCGACTTATCAATCACAGCTGAAAAGCAATTCCTTCTTTATTTACTCTAAAGGGTCCATAAGTTACAAAGTGTATTGGAGAACATTTTAAACTACAGATGTAGACCATGAACTCGTTAGGAAAATGTTTTATGAGGTAATAAATTAACTGAGAAGTAGGCCAATTTCCTCATCTGCTTTCATTCAATTACACTTTATTCAATCAGTGGAGTCGCCCCCTCAAACTTTTGAAAAGGGAAGCAAATGGATCCTTCCCTTAATGTTGTTAGTTTTTCAGACATTTGGTCATAAACCAAAGTATGCTGAAAATTAAAAATTGGACGAGCTATATAAATAGTCCATCCTGGGGATTCATTCATGATGAGGGGGGCATTATTGTGAGTAAAAAATCTACTGACAATCCACCAGTGAAAATCCAGTGTTTAACCTTGTAAACATCTCCATGTGGTGTTCTTCATGTGCTACAAGACATATCAGGGACAACATCAGCATCATCTCCATGGCTGGGCCTGTCTGCTGTTAAACTGCAGTGTACCAAGGACAGGCTGAACAACACGTGTTCAGATTGGCAGGTTTGAGACGTCACAAACCTAAGGAGCCAATCCCGTTAATGGACGGGGTGACGCTATGCATATCATTATGTGTAACCTATGGCAACCACTTCAGTGATGCGCGAGCCAGCTGTAACCGTCATCGTAATATTTGCAAACTCACTAGTGACTACTAACGTTAACGTTACTACTACTGATTACTACATTTCAAGCTAGCTAAGTTTCAACAGGTTGCCACTAAACGATGGCAGAGACGGGTTTTGTTTTTGCGACGGATAGAGTGGTTGGAAATTTGCGTAGTGGGCGGGGCCTATGCAGATTATGGAATTTTTAATGAGGCAGAAGGAGAAGACGCCTTGGGAGGATTTTTACAAGGTAATTAAATACATTTAGCAGAAAAAAAACATATCAGACCCAATTTATTATTTCAAGCAGAGCATTTTATGTCTTAAATATGACGAGCTGTTCTTTAAAACTATGAAATGTCAACTTCCTGGTGGCTCCACAAGAAAAGCAGCTCACGAGAGTTAGCCGGCCTCTTTCTCTGGGACTCACTGACGTATATTATTACATGCTTATATTTGTTGGGATGTCTGGACCAAGATGTGAACAGACATACAGGCATTGCCATCCCAAGAAATAAATGTTCTGCTTCCTGTAACAGCAACATTACATTTTTGTTGAACCAACTATTCATAATTGAAAATACTTTGTTGACACAGAGAAAAGCAAACGATAAACCAATAATCTAACCTCACCTGGGGCCTGGCACGTTGATGTATCGTGCAGGCACTGTAATCACAGTAAGGGCCAATGTAATGTAAAATTATTATTTGTATTTGTTATGTTCTTGTTACTATGCAACAAGTCAGAATCAAAACCCCCTGCTGTTATGATTATAGCACTCTTTGGACTCGTGCTCAGGTATGCACCTTACTTCCATATTGCATTCCAAACGTGCAGGAAGGTTATGTTATAATCAGCAGTGTTACTAATGGATGTGGATGTGGGTGAATATTATTGCTTCCTAAGTGTTAATGTGAAGAGTCTTGTTATGTTCAAAGCCACAGGAACAAGAGAATACACATGAAAGTCCTGAGTCATGCTTGCACCTGTCAGCTCCTAAAGTATGCTGCACGGTTCTTGTTGATATCAGCAGAATACTTCAGCCTTTTTTGTTTATTTTTATGGAATATTTTAGTAAAGAATTTATATATATATATATTATCAAATATGGATATTTTGGAAGCACTTGTCGGCCTTTATATGTGTGAAATGAAATGTTTGAGCCCTGAGCAGAGTTAGGGGTTTTTAACCTTATGATACTTAAGCTCATTATAGTAAACTGTTTAAAATAGAAAGAGAGGTGATACTAAAGACAAGCGGACACCAACTAAACAACTGTTAAACGTTTACTTTCCCTTATTAATTTATGCACAAGAAAACACAACTATTTGATTTGAGCTGCAACGATTAATCGATTAGTCAATCAAAAGAAAAATATTTGACAACTTTTTGATAATTGATATAACTTTTTTTGAAGCAGAAATGTCAAATATTTGCTCCTTCCCAGAGTCTTTAAATGGACAGATTTGCTGCTTTTTTTGTCATTTATGCCAGTACATGAAACATATGACTTTTTGGACTGTTGGTTCGAAGCAATTTTATGTCATTTTGGGTTATTTGGAACTGCAATATGTTTTTTTTCCCACATTTTTATTTTAAAGACTAAAATATTTATCAATGAATCGTCCAAACAGTCAGCAGATTAATTGATATTGAAAATAATCGTTAGTTGCAGCCCTATATTAGATTTTCCCTGCTGGCCGGGCCTTTACCTTTAACTTCTCCTTCAGAGAGCCGTTGAGCACAGATGCTTCTTGTTATCTTTTTAATGAAGTATGGACAAAGGAACAGGCTGTGCATCAGCGGGGCTCCGAGATGAAGGGCTGCATATGCAACTAACCTGTCAGCCTAGAGGAGCCTCCTTGACTTCTTCAGAGCTGTTATAAACATACCATTCCTGCCATTGTCCTTGAGTGATTGGACAGAAAATCTCAAAAGACAAGTAAACAGTCCATCCGCTCCCAGGACGCCTTTGTAGTCGACATAGAGACATAAATAATGAGATGTTTGTAGGAGTTTGATTTAGGCGCTCTGGCTGCAAAGCTGATCACCTCCTTCATCTCTTTATTGAAGAATGAAGCAACTGATCAGTGACCAAACATGTGCATATCACTCTGCTTAAATAACAGGATATTTTGTTTGATGCCAGACAATCTGTGGTCTCTCACTGAACCCAGTACAACATCTTAACTTCTTGACCTATATTACACTTAATGATCATTTCTATGTGAAAAGGAGCCTGAGATAGAAACAAAAATACAAAGATTTCCCCCAGCATGCATTGCGCCCCTCCCTCTGAGAGGAATGGCCCAGCAAGAGACGCTGGAGTGAAATACTACCGTTTTCCAGTCAAGGACATAAATCGCTGCAGGCAATGACTCGGCACAGAATCTGAAATACGCGGACAATGTACCGGTGCATCGTTAATGTGTTTTGCGTAGTCTGGCCGAGGTTTTCCAGGGCACGTTGGAGAGCAGATAACGTCCTCCAAAGGCACTGAGCGAATTTGCATGTTTTTGTTCCATCATATGGCATTAGCTCCCCATAATAGCATGATAGGACTGAGGCTGAAAATCGGTGAACTGGCCCTTTAAGAATTAAATCTCTAACTTTAACATTTTGTAAACTCTCATTATTATTATATTCATCTGTACTTCAGTTTTGTAATCACAAATTTTGTCACAATATGATACAGTACTATACAAAACAATATACACTGATATCACAAAGTATGACTAGGTACGATTTTGATTTAATTCAATTCGACCCGAGTCACATGCATATAAACCCACAATAACCAACTTAAAGGTGATTGGCTAATAAATAGAACTTCTGTCGTTTACTATAAAGTGCAACGTTTCTCATGTTTTAATGTAAAAGGAGTCAATGCCATGTTTGTGTTTTATCTTGTAACAGTACTGTGCTTTGTCTGTACACCCATCATTTCCCTTGAAATCCAAACTATTTTCACACAGAACGCCCAGGACGCGGATGAAAAGAGGCATCACTTCCTCTGATCCACGTGTTATTGAATTGTTGATCAATCTGAAACTGCAGTAACGACTTAATCATGTTAAGTGGAACACTAAAAAGCCAAACTCTCCTCCTGTGTGCGTTTGTATGTTTTCCTGTATTATGTGTGTTTGAGCAGGATGTTTGGCCTGCCCTGCAGCCTCTCAGTGCTCTGGGTGCAGTCCCCCCTCTCTTTCTGTGCACATGGTACATGTTAAGAGACATGAAACCGCTGAAGCCCCGGAACAATAACCTCTTTACTTGGAGCTCACAGGTTGCTCACGTCTTAAGCTGCCCTTCCTCTCCTGGCATTCACATTCACTACTTCCACTCACAGTTCCTTTTGTGTTTGCACCAGCCAGCGATGTGTAAATCCCACTTACATCCATTTTCCTTTACCCGCTGATAAAGGGAAAAAACCTGATTTGGCTCAATACTTGTGGGGGGACGTCTGTTTGAGGCAGCGCTTGCTTTTTTAATGGCCGGGCTCTGGTCTCAATCAGACACTGGACATCTGGATCACATCTCCCCGGCTCTCCCTTTGCAATCACAAACACTGGAACTGGACTTTCTACAGGACTGAATGTGGGCGCAACATGTCGCTGGAGTCCACTGATTTCAGAGAATGTCTCTGACAGGGAGGCGGGGGACTCTGTGATCACACAGGGTCAAATCATACATAGTGACACACCAGTCATTTTCCACACCTTTCTTCCAGTTTCAAACTCTGTCCTGAGCCAAAGAGCTGGAGGGTGAAGTTCAGATTACCACATGCCCTGACTGGCAAAATATCAGATTATATGATAGAAGGCAGCCATTTGTCTGCCCCGAGGTGGAAAGGAATAAAACTGAAATAAGCCAAACGATGAAAAAAGATGATATATTTTGTTTATTCTTTACACCAAAGTGAAGACACATGTTTTTAACACTTCAGAGAGCAGGCTGGATCCAGCTTTACTTTCTCAGCTATTGCAAGAGCTCTGAGCAGCTTTGCTGGACTTGAATTTCCAGACTTGACAAAATAAAAGCTTGACTTTTATTAAGTAAATTAGTAGTTTTAAACTTGTATGTTACATTGTTACTATTTATGCTTTCATGTTTCCAGGCTTTATATTTGGGATTTGAAAACTCGCATTTACACATTATGGCTTGTCATCCACACATGTTTTTTGCGCTCTTCTCTTCAAGTAACGAGTGCAGAACTATCTATACTAGGGGTGCAACGATTAGTCGTCATTGTCGACAAAAATTGATCACAAAATTAGTTACCAATAAATAATTGTTGATAATTAGTTGGTTACGCCATCACGTGTGTTATTCATGCTGTGCACAGACATAACATCATTTTCTGCAGCAGAGTTTGCTGAGGGGTGAGCCATCTCGCATACTTACTATCTCTGCTGAGAGTTTCGCATGCAAACCAGCGACCAGGAAGGGACAGGTAAACAGAACAAACAGAGCAAAATGGCGACGGCTGAAAACCATCGTGTTCTAAATCTCCTAAAGTCTGGGAGCGTTTCACCCTCAACGCTGCAAAGAAAAGGATCAGATTTTTAAAGTGGACCTTTCTTATTTTTTTTATTTTTTTAAAGATTATTTTTTAGGCCTTTGGCTTTATTTATAGGACAGCTGAAGATAGACAGGAAATGTTGGGAGTAGAGAGTGGGGGATGACATGCACCAAATGATCGGCAGACCGGGAGTCGAATCAGTGCGTCGAAGACTGTGGCCTCTGTAAATGGGGCACCTGCTCTACCGACTGAGCTAAACCAGCGCCCCAAGTGGACCTTTCTTATCATGGGAGTGTCACAGTTCATGTGTTTGAATTATTTTATTTTGATATTTTTTGTCTGTTTTTTGTTTCCTGTGTTTTATTTTGTCACTCACATCCATCTCATTCCAGATCTCTCCACTTCCCTGTGTGGTTCCCGCTCCCTTGATTACCTGCAATCACCCTCATGTGTGTCACCTATGTCTGATCGTCTCCCCCTCCTCTTGGGTATTTAAGTCTCAGTCTGTGTCTTCCCCAGTGCCAGTTCGTTAGTCTTTGTACTTCGTTCCAGCATTCCTAGTGTTTCCTTGTATTTCCTGGTGTTTTTGACCCATTTATTTGGTTTTTGATTCTTGCCTGCTCCTTTGGATACCTTTGCCTCGCTGACCGTCTTTCTGTGTACCGACCTGTTTTACTGTATTAAAGATCCCTGGGTGAACTTTTATCTGTGTCCAGTCTGCATTTTGAGTCCTTGCCTTTTTGCGGTTCAGACAAGACAGTGAGCACGTCGGTAATGCACAAACACATTTTTTTCATCAGCACTTTATCTGACCTTGGTTTAAAATGGACAAAACTTGATATTGTATTTTTCTGTGTGGTCAGTAGGAGCCAAATCAGCAGCAAAGATTATTAAAAGAAATTTTTTTGAATGAAGAATTTATTGTCTTTGTTAGTTAGCACGCTTAAAAGAACCTCCAACTATATTTAAAGGCTGATAGCTCAATAAGAAACATTAAGTAATGATATAATTCATTATTTGATTAGTCAATTAGTTGTTTAAATATTCGATGACTAGTCAAAATAGTCGTTAGTTGCAGCCCTAACCTTAGACCTACATTTGTGTACACTGGATTTTATTGCTGTTCTTTGTCTCTCTCATAACTTAGAAATTGAGTTTCAGCCTCCTTCATTTACTGTGTCAGTGGAAACGATGATGAGCTCCATTAGGAAAATTACTCCATTAAGAACAGAGTTTCTACATTAACTCATTTTGGCTGTGCTAATGCTCCAAAACACTCTGCTTGTATCATCTATGTATTTTTGGGAATTCTGAATTTTTTTGTTCTATAAAATAAAATAGGAAACACAATTATTTTCTCATCCTCTCTTTTCTTTTTTCCATACTTATCCAGCCCTAGAAGTTAGTCAAAGATACATCTAGCCTCCGAAGGAACCCTGTACGTTGAAAGTAACGAATATTTCATCCACTAAAATCTGAACCACGCTAGACACTGAAGTAGAGCTGTAGAAAAGAGCCGCTGAGCCTTTAAGGATTCATCTAAAACAGGCACAAAGATTCATACAACTGCAAAAACACGAGCTAGGACAAACACTATTTAACAGGGGCCTACAGTGCAACATGCAACTTTAGCCTCATCAGGTTCCTATGTGCCGGCCATTATAACTGACTGACTGCTTGCTAATCCGACCACGCTTTGAGAAACTGATCCCCTGCCACCTCACTTATCACCGCTGGCTGCCTCTTTCCGACACTTTAATCACCTCTTTTTGTGCACTTTCCGAGCTCGGCTGGTTGCTTTCCGTCTGCCCACACATCATTTTGCTGCGTGTCTGCAGCCTGCCGGGACCTCAGGGGTCATAAACATTTGCAGGGGGTGGGGGTGAAAGTTTTCTGGAGAGTTTGGCCTCACGCAGGGACACAGAAGGGTGATGCTTGATGGTTGTGTCTGTTCAGCAGCCACAGAGCTTACAAGTTTATTTTTGTGTCGCAGGATGATGGTGTAAATTATCCTGCATGGTAGGACTGAAAATGGGTGCAGTGACTCACAGTGAGCCTCTCCAGCTGTTCGTGAAATAATCACCCACACAGACAGAGATGGCCTCTCAACCAATGTGTCTGATCGTGTCTTTTTCTCACACGCTTTCTCCCAGCTGTCTGTCCTCTTATGTATGACACATGTGGATGTGAAAGTGTCAGTGCTTATTGAAGCATTATTCCCATGTGCCTCCACCAGGGATAAGCAGTCACTAGTTTTGTGCTGAGAGGAGCTATAAGAGAAGGAATAAACACAGGACCTGTTGACCTGTACCACGTTACACCTATGGCTGACAAAAACGGCTGGTCTTGATGGGTAACTTCAATAAATTTAACATCAATAATGATGATGAACTTTGGACACTTTTTACTGGATATAAATTGCTCAAACAGCCTATGACACAGTGGAAATAAACACAACAACAACCAGTCAGTCTTCAGTTTTTAGCTTGTTGCCAGATTAAAAAACATTTCGTTTGGAGGGAAATATTGCAGACTTTTTTTAAGCAGCAGCTCAGCTCGCAACCCACAAAAGACCTGCCAAAGAGCTACAAAGAAACGTCTTTATTAAGGGTTTTTACTGTTTTAGGGCCTGTGTCCACTAACAGCGTATTTTGCGCTGGCAGCGCCTTTTTTTCCAATCAATACCAACACAGTTCAGCGCTCAGCATCCTCAGCGCAAATCGCCCTCGGCATCAGCTGTTTTTTTGTCGCTGCCCTCACAGTGCTCTCAACTGATAATAGTGTAACTTCTCCCTCACAGATTAATCCAAATATCCAAAATGGGCGGGACTTCAAATATCAACTTTGTCTACAACATTGGCAGAGGAGAAGCTAATCCTTTCGTAGTTTTTCGAGGGTACAATTTCCAGGTGTAACGCCAGGACAAGAATTGTTGACATTATTTTTATGTTTCCTTGTAAAATTTCTTGAATAAAAGCAAATATTAAGAACACAGAGCAACTTAAAACAGACTTACCGGTCACTACCAAGGGAAGCGGAAGTGCTGCCAGACAACTTTAGTAACCTAGCAACAGTAAGCGCTGGTGAGAAGCGCTCTGAAATTGAGGTTGTGGGCGTTAGTGGACACAGGCCCTTAAATAACCATGTCTCTTTTACTAAAGGAATCTTAATCTAAATACTGAGGTGACATCGTTAGTGGCAGATCAGCACGCAGCCCCTCCTGACATCTGTCTGCTGAAGAAAGTCTGAAAAACACTGATTTTTAGCAGAAAACTGCTTCAGTGTTATTAACAGCTCACATTATGTCTATTTATAAAAATAAAACAGCTTTAACAATGTTTCATAGACTACTTTAGGACATGTTATTAAACTATGCTACTCAAAACAACAACAACAAAGGAACACGTCTCACCAGGTTTATCACAAAGCTACATGTTGTGAGGGCGGATGATGTTTATATGTTGATGGTGATTGCTGAAAGGCTCCTCACTGACATGAAAGAATAAATGTGTTTGAACATACATATTAGCTTATAGAAAACATTTAAATTGCATATTCCTTTTCTTCTAATGAACCATCTTATGTCTTCAGGTTCTGTTATCATCAGAGTTCTCTTTAAACTAGCAGCAATATCAAATATACAGTATATTGTGAGAAACATATATTTGATCTTATTTGTTGCCATATCGCCCAGCCCTACTTCAGATGTCTGCCATGCAAGAACAAAACAGTGGTGCGGCCTCCTGGCCTTCACTCTGAGTTATAATGACCTGGTTTAACATCACCATGTGGCCTGCTTCTCTTCTCTTACCAATTTAAATAATTTGATATAATGAGCCGTCTCAACGACCCCCAACTCTCTCTTTACAGCCAATTTAAATCACAGCAGACTGCACGGGGCTCAGACGTTTCACTTCACACGTATAAGAGGCCAATGAGTGTTTCCAAAATGCAAATATGTCATCATTTCCCAGAAATAAACGCTACATATGATATGCACTAATATTGGCAAACATGGCTTGAAATATTCTGCTGACATCAACAAGGCCGTGCACAATAAAGTAGCACTGTGAGCTGGCGAGTTGAAGCATGACTCTGGACTTTGATCTGTGTTGTTCTGTTCCTGTGGCTTTGAATCTAACCAAACTTTCAACTCTAACACTGAAGGGGCAATCACATTCACCCACATCCATGGCTATTAGTAACACTGCTCATTATACCATAACCTTCCCCATCACTCCCCCTTTCACACCTTTTGAAAGGGGGTCTCGCACGTGTGGAATGTCAACATGCATTTTAGTTGCATACCTGAGCATGTGTCCAAAGTGTGCAATTATCCAAACACAGCAGGGTTTTTTGACGTGTTGCACAGCAACAAGAGCATAACAAATACAAATAATAATTTCATTACATTGGCCCTTTGCTGTAATTACAGAGCCTGAACGATTCATGACCAACATAAACGTGCCAGGCAGAGGCCCCAGGTCAGGTTAGATTCTTAGTTTATCATTTTCTTCTCTCTGTGTCAACTAAGTATTTTTAATCATAAATAGTTCTCGGTTGAACAAAAATGATGCTGCAAAGAAAGGAAGCTAAGTGGTTACAGCTCGAGGGGGTCATAAATAAGCTGGCACTAAATGAGCTCGGTGATTATCAGTCTCAGCAGAGCTTCGTGTCAGATGTTCTGAACATAAAAAAAAAATTGGGCAACACACAAAAAAGCTTAACAAGACAGCCCCTGAGGGACAGAGCGATCTTTTTGCAAACACATTATGTTCTGCAAAAAATGTGTTCTGACATTTCTTTGCTTTGCAGAGACCAACCGGAGTATTTAATATGTTGATCCGTCCAAATTCACAGGTCGAGCTCTAGTGCTCTGGTGCAGACTGCAGTATGTTACAGGTCATGTGTGATAATGTGCATGGATGTACTGCTAAACAGACATACAGACCATGAGTGTTGCAACTGCAGTCAGAAAAAATTAAAGCAGAAAAACAATTTCCAAAGGCATAAAAGTAGTTATGGAAGATTCAGACTTAACAAGAGGTTATTTATTGCCTGACTATTAATCTATAGAAGATGTGACACATCAATGTGTCACAAAACAACTAGCTACACAAAGAAGTCAGCCTCTTCACACCAAATGTGGCAAATGAGATACAGACTCTTGAGAAGCTGCATTGATTAATTAATTCAGCATGTGTTAAATCTCCGGTCACATTAGACGAGTAAATCCAGCACACACAGTCTGAAAACTCTGTATTGGATTAATGTTATAAAACAATATTATTATAAAATATTAAATCAAATATAAAGATTATAGCTCTGAGAAAATGAAAACTAGGTTATGGATTAGATTAAAATAGGTGTGACATATCTGGAGTGTACAGTAGTTGTATCCAGAAAGGTTGGTAGTTCAGTGAGCTTTAATGACATCAGAATCTTTTCAAATATTTACCGTAAAATAGGGATTATAAGTGGCACCGGATTATCGTCTGGGTAAAATACGCTAACACAATAACATACCTCTCTGCATCTTATACTGGTATATTGGTCGCACCGGTATATAGGCCCACTTTTTAGATGAAAAAAATGTATTAAACTTGCCTCTTATACACCGAATTTTACAGTACATGAAAAATAATAGGAAGCATACAACTAAAGGCCACTGCACCTGTGAATAATGTTGCTCGAATAATTTAAGGTCTACTATACGAATAATGGCAATGTAGTAAGGGATTATACACTGAAAACTGCAGCTGCAACAACCAGCTAATGGAAGACAGGACAGTGTAGTAATGCAGCTGAGGGGTGTGATGAGGACAAATATGATACCTCCTTTATGCTCAGTGAAAAGGAATTAAAGGCTAACATACGATCTAACGGCAGAGACCTCAGACAGAGAAATACAGACACCTCTGAGGTGGTAGATTTACATCATTTTAGATCTATTCATATTATCACAGAAGCAATTTTCAACATGTATTTGACTGTGATACGTTACATTCTGATCATTTAAAGACTGTTTACACGCTGCATTAATGTGGGTTTGACTGCAGATGATTTGGTTTAAAAGCTTAGATTAGAAGTGAAGTTTAAGCCTCTCCAGAACTCAGTACATACATGGTACGACTCTGTATTGAATAAAGGGCCTTAAATAGAAAAACAGTGTAACAAGGCTGGAAAGGCTGGAAATGTACTACCTACGATATTCATGGTCTTTGAAATGGTAGCATTGGGTTATTTGATGTGGCTTTAATGGTTTAATGACATAAAAATGTATGACCACAAGTACTTTCATGTTAACAGTCTTAAATTGTCACAAATGTTAAATGCTTTTTGAATCCAGCTGGGAAAACGGATTAATGCCCCTTTCATCGTACAGTAATTCATTTATAGTGACTGTTTAAATGAGCTCCAAGTTTCACAGGCAGACGTGATTCTGTGTGCTGCTAACAAGACTTCTCTGTGATGTCAATTCAACATATGCAACCATGCAAATTATCCTAATAGACGATGGTTAAACTGAGATTGATAGAGTAAAAAACGTTCCCTCTGACACACACATAATCAAAACCAGCCAAAGAAAGAGAGAAGGGATGGACGAGGAACAAAGTAAGACTATTATTCTAGAAAAAATGTGTATTTCATTATGAAAATTAGCACTTCTCAGTAAGCATGTTTCAGACTTTCTCCTGATAGTTCTGTGTGCCTGTGCTCTCACAGCTAGATGTTCACAACATCAGTGAGATACTGCTTAGTTGGTGCTGTTTTTTCCACAGTCTCTGTTAGCAAACTAAGTGCTGCTGGTTTGGCTGATTAGAATTAGCTGTAGATTACAGTTCACAGCAAAGACACTGATTTCCGCTGGTTTGATGTGTATCTGCTTTGATAGTGTTGGTGGTGTAATACAACGGCTGCGGATGTTGTCGTGTCACATTTTTACATAGTGAATATATCTGGCTCCTTCAGTTGCCGTGGTTACTAGCCTGCGCACGCATGACAGCCTCCTCTGTGGGGAGGGCTTTGGAGGCAGGACTGAGTGCTGCGGAGAGAGAGGGGGAGGGGCCTGGAGGTTGTGATCTTTCAAATTTTGAAGCAAAGTCCGCTCTCTTCTCCATCTCACCTACTGCAGCTTTAAAGGCAGAGGCAACCAACCAGTGTTCATTCAGTTAACGGAAATAATGACGATAAATGTCAACAAGCTTTTTTTCCATGACAAAGACGAGCCGTTGACGAACTAAAACAGATTGTTGATAATAAAAACTGACGTATATTTTGTTTTCATTACTGAGACGAGAAGGGATTAAAATGTTAATGAAAATCCATATTTTCCCCCACTGTGCATCCAGGCTGGATTATCTAAGGTAAGGAGTCCGAATATTACACAAGCAAAAGTGTAAAGAGAGTGAAATGTTGCTTTACTGATTCAAACACTTGCTACAACCTGTCACCTTGATACAGATTTCTTATGCCTGTAAAAGGCTCATTGAATTAGTTTTCACTAAAAGTAATGACTGAAATGTTTTAAGTTGTAGACTAAAATTAGACTAAAAGTGTAAAGGGTAAAAATGACTAAAATGTGACTAAAACTGGGGCGCTGGTTTAGCTCAGTTGGTAGAGCGGGCGCCCCATGTACGGAGGCCATAGTCCTCATTGCACTGATCCCAGGATCGAGTCCCAGTCTGCCGATCATTTGGTGCATGTCACCCCCCACTCTCTATTCCCAACATTTCCTGTCCATCTTCAGCTGTCCTGACAAATAAAGGCAAAAGCCACAAAAAAAAATGTGACTAAAACTAATAAGCATTTTTGTTTGAAGACTAACCCAAAATCTAAAACGGTGCCCAAAGTTAACACTGCAACCAACCAATCCAAATATCTTGGCAAAGTTGAACCAACACTCCGTCCTAAATGTAACGACACAAGCGAGCGTCGGTGATTTGACTGCATTGTTTTCTATTAGAATGTGCTGTACTGAACTGTATAAATCATCCTGAGGTCTTTCTTTTATTATAAAAATTCTGGGAGTTATTTTGTGGGATGAAAATGCTTATTGAATGAAATCCTCTGTGTCATTGCCTATGTACAAATAAATTCCTCCTTTACTTTTTTTAACTAAAATTCTGCACGTTTTCAGATGCAGTTTTTGACCACTGATATTTCAGTGATGTTGGTGACATCATGTTTTTTATTACCTTTAAGAAAGCTTTTGGGTTTGGTTTTCACACAAGCCATTTACCACTTTCTTCAACACCCACACAGGTGATCTAATATCCGTGGCTATTAGTAACACCGCTGATTATAGTTTAACCTGCACGTGTGGAATGTCAAAATGCCTCTGAGGTGCATACGTGAGCATCTGTGTCCACACTTATCTTCATCATAGCACAACAAGGGTTTTTATAAATTCTGACATCGTTGCATAGTTACAAGACCATAACATAATCAAATAATCATCTTATTACATTGGCCCGTTCTGCAGTTACAGAGCCCGTAATTAATAGCTAACAGAAACGTGCCAGACAGAGCCTCAGGTGAGATGAGACTCTTAGTTTATCATCTCTATGTCAACAGAGTATTCTCATCATAGGGAGGGTAGTTATACGCACATCACGTATCGGTGCAGGGCGATCACAAAAACAGCAGCAACCAAACAACGGCAAATCCCGCATACTTAATCTGTGCCACAAAATGCTTTAATAATCACAACGTTTCGACACTTGGGTCTTAGTTTCATGTGTATTTGCTCTTGTGTATTGTAACTACACTAACCTGGCCATGACGCAACAGATGTACATCTTTAACACATTCAGTGTGGGCACAAAGCAGCCAGTGGTATACGATGCAACACGATGTTGTGATGCTTGTTCGCAGTTAGGATGCGATGTAATCATATAGTTCAGACAAGGATGAGTATGACCCAACATCAACCACAAGAGACTCTCTGCTGGTAGAGGCATTTGTGACACATGCAGTTGTGATGAAAGAGATGCACTTAAAGATTCGATGATCCCTACTTTTTGTTTTCTAAGTATGGAGTCTACTTACTCTCTCTCCTTCTCGGTGAGTCTGTCAGTGATGGTGTCCTTGATGGAGGAGCGTGAACCCTTGTGGATCACCGGGTACCTCAGAGGGACCTGCAGGAAGCACGAGATCATCAGGACCAGGTGCGACGTGTAACCCAGGGCGACTGCCACGCTCCCATCATCCTTTGCTGCGGGACACAAAGTGAGAAAGACGTTCCAGTAATCAAACATCGGGTCAAGTTTTGTTGAGCAGACAGGAAATGTTATACTTGTTAATCCATCCATGGCCTTTTTAGGTGATCTACGTCAACACACCACAGCTTCTGATGTTATGCTGATTAAATTCCAAACAGCAGCATCTCAATCATCCGAGAGCGAGTATTTCATTACATCAACATCTTCAAAGCGTACAGTCAGAAATGTGTGTTTGTTTGGAGAGTGTAGTTTTATTTCATGGAAAAATAAACTGTGTTTACAGAAACATGTCCACAGCTTGTGAATCCAAACACAAATGTACAAACATCCAACCAAAGACAGCTCGGTCAGCGAGTATTAACAGGAAGAGGAGCAGTTGCATTCATGTGGGAAAGTGTTTTGAAAGTGATACAAAATGTTGCACAGCACACACACACACACACACACACACTCACACACAGCTGAAAACACTGGCTGCAGCAGGAGGCACAATTTCTCTCAGATATGTGCTTGAGAAGCAAAAGCATCACGTCTAACAATCCCCTGTGAGTCCAGAGAAGTTTAAGGTTGGGAGTCTGGCTGCCTCTGATCCTTTCTGACTGGCAGAGAGAGACAGCAAACCGTCCTGAGAAATGGTTTCAAGACAACACGCTAAGTGGTTTCACATACTCGAGCAGCAGCAGGACACTGCTCGAGGCAAAGCCTCCAAATCACCGTGGTTTTATCTTCATGCTTTGAAATAATAGACTGCGGCAACTGTGATTGGAGGACTCTTCGGCTCAAAAAAACACAGAAAGCCTGCTTTGCATCATTATCCTTTCTGCATTTTTTACGATCTATAGCAACAAAAGGACCTGGAGTAAAAAGCGTCCTGGCCTCTGGAGGGTTTGGATCACACCAGCAGGAATATTAGGTCAACTAAAGGACATGAAACTATAAGCAACACCTTAGGGTGCAAGTTGAGACTGCTGTAAGATGTCAGACTGAGCTGATGGGGAAAGCTCAGTTAAATGTGAAACACTGAAGGGTCTTCAGCAGAGTGCCACCCGGTTCCTCTTTGACCCTCAGTGGGATTAGGACTCAAACTGACCCTGTCTGTAATGTGGAACATCCTCCCCTGTAGGCCCTTTTAAACTGGCTTAGACAGACAGGCAGATCTGGACTTGAACAGCTTTCTCTGATGCAGACCTCACACAAACAAGAGCAGGGGTCAGTGATGGGGTGAGCATGCTTCTCCATACTGTCTCTACTATGGTCAGATCCAATAACATAATGTATTAGCACCAAAAAATCGACCTATTATACTGAGAATGATCCTCTTTGTTGCACCGGACATTAGCCTACACAGAAAGTTGCCACCAAAGACAGTTCAGATCTTTGCTGCCAAAACAGATGTATAACGGCTGCCACTGACAACAACTGTTATAGAGCCTCAAAGAAGAACAGATTTCATAAGGTTATTATGTGACAATAGTAAACAACAATAGTGCAGTGCGAGCAGAGAATAGGGCTGGGCAATATGACAATATACGCTGCCTGGCACAAAAAAAAGTCACACACTCTAATATTTAGATGGACCGCCTTTAGCTTTGATGACACATATGATGCACCAATCGCCATGGCATCGTTTTGATAAGCTCATGCAACGTCACAAGATGTATTTCTGTCCAGAGTTGCATTAATCTCGTAGCTCTTGTATTGATGATGGGAGAGTCGGGCCGCTGCGTAAAGTCTTCTCAGCACATCCCAAAGATGCTCAATGGGGTTAAGGTCTGGACTCTGCGGTGGCCAATCCATGAGTGAAAATGATGTCTCATGCTCCATGAACCAGTCTTTCATTATTTGAGACCGGTGAATCGTGGCAATGAGTCACGTCTTTTCCACGACCACAGGATACGTCTTCCAACATGGTTCTTCACTGCATCAGTTAGGGTTAAATAACTTGTTGCCAGCTGAAACATATTAATCAATGCAGTAATTTTCCAATGGTAGGCTCTCACCTATTTCCTTAGTTGAATCCAGGTGGAGACTTTTTTTTTGGCCAGGCAGTGTATATCGTTAAAGCAATATGAAAATGTTTATGGTATGCGTTTCTCTTTATTGTCTCTATCGTGATGTCACAAACCAGCAGCTGAACTGCTCTAGGGCAATTTTTACGTCACTTTGACAACGCTTTATGTTCCAATCCTTACACGTGGGAGTGAACCTGGAGCGAACCATAGAGGAAGGCGCTGTTTATTAACATGAACATTAACGTGCAGAAAAGGACTCAGGCTCAGCCCAAGTGAAAACAGAAACTCAGCACTTTTTTTTTTGTCAAGTATTTAACTCACACAGGATTATCCAGAAATAGGCTTTACCATGTGGTTATTTCATATAGACTAATTATTTGTTAAATTACCAGAAAACATGATATATCATGATATATATTGTTATCGAGATATAAAAAATCTTATATATTGATGAGGGATTTTGGCCAGAATTTAAACCAGTTTGAAGTTAAAGATCAGTATTTTCTTACGTCACTATTCAGAGGACACACAGCCAAGCTGTTAGCTTAGCCTTTTTACTAAACGCTCCACTTGTTTACAGTTTAGGATTATTTCAGTGTTGATTGTTCACAACATTTTTAACAGGAGCAGAATCATTGAAAGCTCTCCTCCTCTCCCAAAACAAATGATTTGGCGATGTAACGGGTAAAAACACTAAATAAAGCACTTTCTTGTTAAAAACTGTTTTTCTTTGACGCTTCAGCGGAAACACAGACAAGCTGCCGCTAACACTAGCTTGGCTGGTTTCTAGGAACTCTGCTTGTCTTTAGTTAAGGATTCCTCCAGTGTTCATGGTTCCAAAACAAACAAACCATGTGTATTAAAGACACAATCTCAAATTTTACAAGTTTGTGGTCTTGAGCGCCACCCACTGGCTGTAATCGGTAATTGCGAGAACACACTTCTCAATTTGACCAAACGTCTACGACTGGCTCCCTTTGTCATGGTTCGTACTCGTGATTTTCCTGGCTGACGGTCGCTTTCCTTTTCAGACTGTTTGCTTCATCTGAGCGTCGAGTTTGTTTCTTTTTCTTTGGATTTTCACTTCTTGTTGAAGTTGTATCTGTAGTTATCCATCTTCTCTTTGTTTGATCAGCCATAGTAGATTACTGTTTACTCACAACACTTGCAGAGAGCGGAAAAGCAGCTGCTTAGCTCCGCCTACCCTCTCTGGCAGACCAACCACTGCTGGGTGATGGAAAGCACGTTTTTTTTTTTTTTTTTTAGACCATTGTACTAGTATCAGAATTTAGGGGTTTCAAAATCTGTAATGGGAAGAAATACATGGAGTTGAAACATCTCTGGCTGTTGTACTGGCCTTATCATGGTGTATAAGGGTCACACGTTCTCGGTTAGAGGTGAATATTAATGGCTACTTCATCACATCTCTCTTCTCCATTCCACAAACCAAAAGCCACCTGACCATGAGGGAGGAGTTAGCTGTCAGTGTATTAGGATGTTCTCTGTTAGGCCTCCTTCCACAGCACATGCTCAGGTGTTTACTCACTGCTAGGTGTCCACCTATGCAGGACTGGGAGACAGAAGCAGACACAGGCCTCCACCTTATGGGAACAAGTGATTGCTGCAAACACAAACGGGCTGTCTGTCACTGCTGTGCACGTCACTGCACTGTTAAAAGATGTTAACAGGTGGAGCGGGACAGCGGGGAGCGGAGGAGACGGGGAGCGGTATTTTTGAATTATGGCTTCAGAGGCCCGCGGGGTCTCACCAGCTGTGAGGCTGGGGAATGTCAAGTGGACAGTGGACAGTGTGTTCTCAGTGTTAGACAAGTGCTGCACACCAGAGCTAACCATTCAATCATCCAATTCATCTCAGAGGTCATGAAGTCATCAAGTTTCCCTCGCTGTGACAGTGAATCCCATTTATCACAACACATACGGCGCGACCCCGACTCTAACCCGCCGAGCCAACATGATAACAAGAGCTCTATCGCTCAAACTGCCTGCTCACAAAGCCTTTTCAATGTCCTGCTGCTTAATAATGTGTCTCTGGTATTAAACTGTGTGCTTTTGTGGCTCTCTCACTGGGGGAATGCTGTAACAAAATATAAATCATCTTGTGAAAAGACTCTTTAAGGTCATCAAAAGCAAAGAAATGTTCAGGAAAATGCAAACCATCCGAGCTTTTACAACAATTTCCTTCTCAACAAGTTCAAACCTTTTTCTTACTTTAAGGTTTCTAGAGTCAATAATCTTTATCTTTAGAGATGGACCTACACAGAAGTACGAAGCTGCAAGGATTTGTCTTCTTTTTTTAAGCACAAACACACACTCCTACATCAGTCTACATGAGTCTCATGCTTTACCTGTAGGTTAACGCTTAACAAAGTTTGGGCTGGGCATTAAGACATTTCCGACTACTTTCTTTTTAACTCCATAATTTAATAAATGAAAGATTTAGTGAGCTCACGGGACTAAAATGTTGGTGCGCTGTCGGACATTCAAAATCCAGATTTTCCACCACTGCGCGTCCACTCTGTGTCATAATACAAACAGTTCATTCCTGTAACTGGGTAACCCGTTAGAAATAAGCGATATCATGAAGGTGGTTGTGAACGTTCTCTGTTAACTCTTTCTGCTTCAGGCTCTGTGCACGCTCACAGAAAAAGCGTAACAGTTGACGCGATCATCGGCTGCCTGCTTCAGTCAAACTGTTTTAATGTGAAGCGATGATGGAAAGTCATCTTTAGATGTTGTGTCCTCCGTATTATCTTTGTATTTGCTCTGAACATATTTTTTAGTATACACTTATTGTACTTGCACTTATATCTACCTTATTGTAATGTTGCACTTTCCGATTTACTGCTGTAACACTGTAAATTTACCTGTTGTGGGATGAATAAAGGATTATCTTATCTCATTGTTCCTTTAATGTACGGATGATCTGCTGAAATGTAAAGAGTTCATTTTACCTGAAGTAAAAACAAGAAGAGGGAGACTGGAGAGGGGAGGGGGGTCATATTTTCTCAAGAGAGAAACGTTTTGACTAAAAGTAATGAGTAAAATGTGATGACTTTTTATTGACTAAAACTAGACTAAAACTATAAAGGGTAAAATGACTAAAATGTGACTTAAACTAATAAACATTGTGTCTAAAGACTATTAAATCTAAATCTAACATAGCTGTCGTTTGTTTTGGAGAGGAGGAGACCTCAGCAGATATTTCAGCTTTGGGTAAAAGCCACACTGACAGCGAACGCTGAGGGGACATTTTGAGAGTCGATGCATTTCTATGTGTGCAATGACTCAGGAATTATGATTCTCACTGTTGACTACCTCATCTCTGTTGGTACTATGGATTACAGTCTCTTACTAGATGAGAAATTAAAAAATCATTACATACGCAACAAAAACACACCCATGATGGTGCGTGCGTGCATGTCCGTCAATGTGAATTTAATGACTGTTTTTGCTGCAGGAAAGTGATTATGATCTCACACACGGTATCTGAGGCAACACGCGTTGCTTTGTGTGTCAATTATTGTGATTTTGATTGTACAGAACAACCACAGGAAGAAAGAATGTCAACCTTTACCTGCTACTAAAACTGTCCACTCCCTATTGATGAGACAATTTTCTCATTATCTCTTTTATGACTTGAAATAACGTACCTACAATTATAAAACTATGTCTTTTTCTGCACGTGAAAGACTGTAATATGTCAGCACAGTAATGCCAAATTGCTATGTATAGTAACCAGACCTGTGATATCATACATACTGTATCTATGAGATCATCCACCTTTAAACTGTTTAATGTTAAATTGCTTTAATTGACCACACATCTTCATGTAACCACACGTACAGAAGCAGGGCAGAAACATTTGTTCAGCGTGCATTAGCACAGTTTATCCTCCGGTAACCCTGAAACACACAAGCAGCCACATGAAGACTTACCCTGAAAGTCTTCAGAGTTCGGCAGCTTCACTCCACAGATGACATAATCAGACTGATTGGCCTGTGGATTTAAAAAAAAGATTTGTATTATAGACATCATCAAACAGACGCAGACAAACAACAGCTTTGACAACGGCAGAGGGATTCGCTTTAATCATGCCATCGGTGTCAGCTAAGTGAAAATAACATCCAGCATCAGACAAAATTAAATATAAGACACAGCTGTTAATATCTGCACCAATTCTGCACCATCAAAGCCTTGTTTCTTTGACCACATGAGACGTTGCAGTTGTGTTGTGCTGCAGTGCACCGTCAGGTTGAACTCACCACATCGATGGGGTAGATGTAGGAGAGCTCAGAGAGGAGCTGACGGCAGCGGAAGGTGAGCTGGGCGTTGGACTTGAGGAACTGCTCTCTGGGGAGACAAAACCAGACACGAGGAAGACACAATTAGTGACTGAGGACAAAAGCATCAGGAGTTGTAAGGAAAAGGAAGAAGGAGAGAAAGAGCAGAGATGAGATCGTAGGGGAGGGAGTGGACATGAGAGGTAAAAATCATCCAGACCGCTCCACAGGGACCCACTGTACGGCATACAGGATTTAATGCACTTATGTAGCGTAATAACGTGATAGCAGGTTAATGTTGGACTAAAGAGATGATTAGGTCATTGAGCAACTGCCTAGTGACTCATCAGTGAGGCATCCGCAAGTTAAGATTCATTTTATATTCATGATAAAATAATACTGTTAGTCGTGCAGCGTCTTTGAACCCAGCTTGTCCCACTATCAGAAGTGCTGAGGACAATCTGCATTTACGAGAACTGGAGACGTCTCAAGTTAATTACAATAACTGCCTCACCAACCAGTTAACTTGATGTTTACAGCAGGGTTCACACTCTTTGTAAGACATTTTCAGGACCGTTTCCAGGAGTTTTTCTTGCCAATACAGGACAGCACTTGCTCTCAAACGGTCCTATAATTTACCGGTAGGCCTAGTGCCGACACATTTTATTCCTCCTTTTTTTAATGATGCAGGGTTCATGATGAAGTTATGTTCCATCTTCTGTGTAATG
Organism: Semicossyphus pulcher; assembly: GCF_022749685.1. Lineage (NCBI taxonomy): Eukaryota > Metazoa > Chordata > Actinopteri > Labriformes > Labridae > Semicossyphus > Semicossyphus pulcher. The sequence continues at coordinate 26,996,611 of NW_027211604.1, read as the reverse complement.
GCGGAATGGCGGGGTGAAGTCGTTCATTAACCTACATCTATTCAAGTTACACCTGAAAGAACATAGCAATATATTGAAAAAAAAAAAAAGATTGTAATACAGTCTTCAATCTTGTATCGCTCGCAGGACAGCTCTGGGAGCCTAGACTCGAGCTGAGGCGGCAAACTTCCGGGTAGCTGACATTAGAATGTGTCATCATTTTTAAGTAATAATTTTACTTAATATTAAATTAATTTGAAGTCATTTTAAATCGCGATAATATTATCTTAACAAACAATCCTATTCACTTCACATGCTTAACATAAAATTACATGTGTGCTCATATTTACAGGAATATAACTATTGCAATGACTTTACATTGCTAACAATCTGCTGCTTCAATACTGCACACTAACCAGATACAGCAACCTCGAAAGGGTTAAAACTCAGAAATGCAATGGGTTTAAAAATACAGCCACCACTAGAGGAGACGTTGTGTGCCAGGTGAGGGCAAACCTGTCATACCTTACAGCTTATCCTACCAACCTAACCTGACAGTCATGTCCAGGACAACATAAATGATTTCCAGGATATTTGGTCATTTTAATCAATTTCCAGGTGTTTCCAGGACTGGAAAACTAGTCTCTAAATTTCCAGGTTTTCTAGGTTTTCCAGGACGCGTGGGAACCCTGGTTTACAGTCATCAGTGTTTCCCAAAGAATGTATTACATTAAAAACATTTAAACCAACCACCACCGATGAAAACTAAATTATAACATGTTTCATCTTGGACTTATTAGACTACAACTACAACATGACTCTTGCAGGATTTATGCAGAGTTACTTCTGTGGCTGCTCTTGTGTGACTGACACAGATAATCTCCGGCTCTGTATGAATGGTGTGTGTGAGAGTGATTCACTCTCTTTGGGTGTCCTGTACGACACTTACAGCATGACTTGTGGGGGAACAGCCCATCATTTCATGCACATGAAAAGGGATTTTGGGGGAAAATGATGATTGAATGTGATGCACCCTCCCATCTCCGCTCCTCACATTTCACACGAATTTCCTTTTTGGTTTTGGCCTGTGGTTAGCAGTCTCTTATCATTTCCCTTCGACAGCGTGCAGCTGCCTTGTACAAGTGGAAGAGGAGACAGGTTGGTGTGTAATGTTCTTTTGATCATCATCTGTTCAGCAGGCTGTGTGTTATCTAATTGTTTAAGCCCAGGGTGCAAGATCTTCACTAACCCCCTGTTTTTAAATCATGCAAACTCATGTTTCTCCCTCCTTACAGACTCTGCTCACAAACTAAATACTTACCACAGCAGCACTAGCGCTATGCACGAAAACACACAGGCGCTATTCTGGACGATGGACTGCCAGAAAAGGCAGAACCACCTGGAAGTCTATTCATTAGTGGGGAGGGGGATTTTTAAAACACTTATTAAGCCATAAAGTCGTCTGTTTGCTTAATTAGAAATTCCATTGAATAAGTGTTTGAGAAAATGTAAATGTGTGTGTGTCTGTGTGTTAGTGTGTTCAGGTGCATTGGGCTTCGAACACGTAGGGCTTCCGCGAGTAGTTATTTTACTTCTGCCATTATGTTGAGCACATTTCTTTGTGTTGGGAATGCTGTGAAAACAATAGCGTTTAAAAAATTGTGTAATAATCAAGGAAAATTAATCATTTAGATTAATCAACTAATCTCTAGTAGTAGTATATATAGTCAATAGATTAATCGATAGAAAAATAGTCATTAGTGGCAGTCCCAAGAGTTTTTACTAAAGGAAAAGTATCATTCAAACTATCTAAAAGTACTCAATATTAAGTATTTGTTCAAACTATGCGAGTATTATCAGTAAAATGAACTGAAAGAAATTATTCAACATTTTGCAAATTACACTTTCTGGCTGCGAGTTAGATTAATGTCAGCCCGTTAGCTTAGCTTAGCTTAGCACCAAGAAGTGGAAACAGGAAGCTAGGCTCAATTAGCTTAATAATTAACAGCTTGTTGATTTCATCCATAAACAAATCGAAGTGTAAAATATGACTGTTCACTCTTTATCTGGGCATTATGTGAGGAATTAATTCTTGGCCATGACCATTTCCTTCCCGGAGTCTCTTCTGGATGCCACGCAGCTGCTCTCAGCCAAGAAATAGTCCCACACAGAACCATTCATTTGCAGGGAATTGTTGCTGTTAATAAGTGAGCTTTACAGGTGCTGAGGAATGTGTAACAATTTAACAGGCTAGTTGTTCCCAAAGTTTGCAGTCTCTGAGCTTAGCTATGATTCTGGATGTAGATAAAACTAGAATCAATATTTTCATCCAACTAGCTCTCAGTGAGAAAGTATTAAACTTCTGCAGCAAAAAGTCATCTAATAAACTGATGCATCTTTGCAGATGTAGCCTTTTACTGATGTGGCTGGTCAGGATGGAGCTAGTTTCATACACAGTAGGGATGCACTGTCGGAATTGGCCAATATCGGCCGTGTTGACAGACTTGGACCCATCAGCAAATAAGGTTGCATGCGCCGATGTTTTTATTATTTAACTGCTTTAATTGTGCATTAAATGTAATTCTAACATAAAGTGTTTATGTTCTCAGAAAGATTTTTGTTCGGCTATGTAAGCACTGAAAAATGTTTGTACTATGATCCGGTGATTCTAAAACAGACTAAAGAGGCTTTTCAGGTAATTATTTTTAAAAAAGCTGATTTTTATGTGAAAGAAGTTTAAATAAAAAGATGTATTGGGAATTTGAAAGATTGAATTAATGATTTCTCAAAGAGTGTGATGAAGTTCCTGAATACATTTATTTTTTATAATTAGTATAAATAAGTTAATTTTGTCCCCTTATCCAGACGAGGGCATTAATAATTACAAAACTACAGTTATTGAAAAAAAAAATCGGCAAAATGTGTTGTTTTAAACATCGGTATCTGCCCTCATTCTCAATGGGTGCATCCCTAATATACAGTTAAGTAGTTAGTCATGTGGTTCCCAAAATAGGGGCCAGGCCCCTCCAAAGGGTCACATGATAAATCTGGTGGGTCACGAGCTGATTAACAGGACAGAAAAAGAAGGCAATGAAAGTTTAATCTTTGTCTCTTTATGACATAATGGATTTGAACTCATAAAGATTTACACAGTTATTTCATGAAGACGTTTAGACGGGAAATCTTTGGTTAAACTGCAACCAGGGGCCCTACTTAGACACTTCTTCTATTTAAAGGGTTCCTGAGTCAAAAAAGTGGTTTAATCTTTAACAATGCACTGTTTTTTATATGTGTTATAAGTTTTTTTTTTTAATGGTAATCTTCATCTGCAGAAAAAAGAATAAAATATGTCCCTCTGAAACGTGTTGGAAAAAAGTATAAAGTTGGATCATGTAAATTCTCAAATAAAGTTCAAGTACAAAAGTTGGAATTTTAAAGACAAAAATGGACAGATAAAAATGACTTTAGTAACCTTTAGTACGGTTACTTCTAACCACTGTTGACTAAAAGCACAGAGAGTTAGCACAATAGCCTACAGCTATCTAGAGAGGAAAAGTAGAACTACAGCTACTACAATTAAAAACACCGTGTCTGATGTCTTTTGGCCCCAAAGTCTGTGCGTGCTTAACATAACTTTTACAGAGTTAAAAGTAATCAAAAGAATTTAAATAAAAAGAGACATCTCCATGAAAAAAACATTAACAACACAGATATTTCCAAGGAATCGATGTTAGGCAGATGTACAAGTGTCGGTGTTAATTTCCTGTGTGCCGGCTCCCTTGGCCTCTGCTGGCCTCTCTGGGCCTCTGCTTTACCCTCTGTGCCTGCCAGGTACTTTACACACAAACAAAGCTGTATCCAGGGTCGACACCCTCAGCACACTTCTCCCCGCAGGCCAAGGCAAACAGAGGCCAACAGGATTTTTAGCACCATGTGCAAACTCTCTGTTGAAAACACATAAATAGGCCGCACCAGCCGAGAAAACATCCCCTTGTTTTAAAAGATCGAGGTGGGAGGCCAGCAGCGGGGTGTAGTCTCATCACATTTGGGTCTGATCATTCAGTGGGCTCTAGCTGACGGGTATGAATGTTTTTAAAAAAGTGTTTTCTGTGCAGAAATAAAGCAGAAACTAATTACAGGTTCACACATAAATACCTCTTGGCGGTGCATTCCTTCTGCAGCTTGGTTAAGGATTCTTTCTCCTCCTTCAGACTCTCGTGTTGAGCGGAGAACGCTTCCTCTGGCAGAGACAGAAAGAGAAACAGTAAATTATCAGGTGTGTGTTCTCCTCTGCCTCAGCCAGGTGGGCCTGTGTTTGGTTGGCTGCCATCCACTGTAAAACATAAGCAGCATCAAACAGCTCGTTTGATGAGGCCAAAACCATTTCCTTCTGACACCACATAAAAACAGACGACATATGTATGCAAATTACAGGATTTGTCAGACGCTGTAAATACAGAGCTGGGCAAATAAATAAAATCAGACAGATAAGTGACAGTGATGATACGGCTTGGGTAAGTTGTGTAACTGACATACTGGCAAGTTCTCAATAACTGAGCGTTGCATAAAACCGGAAAGACAAAGTCTAATTTAGGGTTGTAACAGAATCACACATGAAACATGATTTATGCTTCCACATGAGGCTAATAAACTATTATTATTACAACTATTATTAAATGTTTGACTACTTAAAGCACACTAACAGTTTAAAAGTCAGTTAAAAAATCTGCTAAAAAGTTTAGATTTGGTTTATTTTATCACTAAGATTCATTTAGAAACTTTTCGTGGGTTTGGTTTTGCAGCAGTTCTAACACATGATCCCCCCGACTAAGCCACATGTTAGCTGTGTGTTTTTTCTCAATCATTGTTCCCTGACTCTCCAAAATAAACAGAACAAAATGTTTCCTTATTCAGTTTCTGTCTTTGTTTAAAGCTAAAAAAAAAGAGAAAAGCAACGACAACTGTTTGCGGCTTGTAAGAATTAGAGCTGTATCTATGTCAGTGAAATCTGATTTTGGCTGCATTCTGTAATCTTTCTGCAGATACCGATAACGTGCCGATAACATTGTGCATCCCTCGTGTAAATAAAGTTATTCTGATACGAGGTTTGACTATATTCATCTCGTAATTCCATGCACACAAAACCTCTACATCAGCCTACATACAGTATGTCTCACATTTACCTGTAAAACCCAAGATTATCAGAGTTTTCCAGAATCATCAGCGAGACCTTTCCAACAAGTTACACAGAGTCTTTCATGTCTCATTCACCAGACGAATAGTTTATCTGATTGTCTGATTCTAGATCTAAAGTTATCAGAAACACGAGCTGAGCTAAAGGTAGCAGCAGCTCAGCTAACAAAGATCAAAAAGATATTGGACTGATTGGACAGTTTAGCTTCCTCTGATTGAATGGTCAGTGGACAATGTGGAGGTAAGCTGATTGGCTGGTTAGCTGCGGCGTAAAGAAACATCATAATTGCAACTCGTAGCTTGTAACTTCAGGTTCACACATGCAGAAAGGACATTTGCATGTTGACTTTGTGAAATGTCAAAGTTGAAAATATTGTGGCACAAATAGTGTGACTCAAATAGTTTCTACAGCTACAAACACTTTTTACACATTTGCAAATCTTTTCTGGGAGCACAAAACATTTCTACACCTGCAAAAATTATTACAAATTCACAAACTTGAATGTTTGAGGACAACTTTTTTTACGCATTCGCAAATTTAGATTTTCACATGCACACAAAATGTGAAATACAACTGTGGGCTGAGAAATTATTTGTGAACATTATTTTGTGAGCTCAAAACCTTTTTGACTCCATACACAAAGCCCTGCCGAAGAGTGCTGCAGGGACGCAGTTTAACATGAAACTGCTTCACTTTAACAGTGTTACTAGTTTCTGGTCCGTTTGTTTTGGATGGGAGGAAACCTCCTGTGAACAATAAACAATTAAAAATGATTTTAGCAACACAGTTTGTAAAGTTTACAGCCTCTCGTGCGGTTGCACCTGCATTGCTTTGTGTACAATGATGCAGCTGAAAAACAAGTACAGAGATTGGACTGACACAAAGTCAGCTTCTGGTATGCTGGTTCAAATCGCTGACTTTTAATGAGACTACAGTGAGACTCGTTAAAACAGTTGGTTTGCTGTCCTATTAAGAGCTATATTTTTCAAAGGGCTGTGAGACTGAACATCAGCTGCAGCTGGCTTTTTTATTGGACCGTAGGGGTGAAGAGAGAGCAGCACCACAAAGGCAAACTTGCTACTTCAGACTGTGAATTTAAACATCTGTAATGAGGTTTCTCCCCAGGGTGGCTGGTGGGGTGTCAGTCTATGTGACAAGAGAGACGGCGAGACCTCGAAGGTGGACTCTAGAGACAAGACACCTGAACAGTCAGATAAACCAAAGAGTGGCTCTGTCAAATGATTCAAAATATACTGAGGTTTTAGCCATGCTTCCTAGCTTTAGCTCTTTTGGTGTAACTTCATAAACACTGTCACCTGCATTAAAAAGCTGTATATGCGTAACCGGTGAGGATGTGTAAGTCCAAACTGAACCCAGGAAGCCAACAGCACATTGCTGGAGCAGGATTACCCTGCTCTTTCATGTTTGCAATCAGTTTCAACTCCAGATAAAGCTTCCCTCGGGTTTATCTGCATTCTTCAACTGAACATGGACAAGAAAGTCCTCAACAATGTCAATAGAGTGTTGAAATGTACTCAAACTTTTTGTCCAATGGGCAGACAGCAGCTGGCAGACAAGTGCATTTTGAGCAATTAAGATCAAATCACATGTGATGAGATGGATCACAGGAGCTGCTTTTTATCACTTACTTCCACTTCACTCCGTGCTCCTCAAACTTCACATCATAAGGGTGGAAGAAGATACCTCGCCAGAGACGGGGGGAGTGAAGGTACTCAGATGTATCTCCATCAGATTAGCGGGGCAGAGAGATAGTGAGAGACACCGATGAGACAGGCTGTCCTTCTGTTGAGTGATGACTTGACAACGTATTTGAACACTGACAGTGTGGGCCTGTACTTCACTCCTGCTTTCATGTAATGCCCAGCTCTTTCAGAACTGATCTATCTATCCATCTTGTCATCCTTTCATCCCTCTAACCTGTTCCAGTTTGTATCCCGGTATAAACAGACAGGGTGAATACCACGGCAGCATTCAGGAGGAATCCTGGCAGCTTGTGTGATGATAGATGATCCTTTATATTACACAAGTAGTTGTTGTAGGATTCAAATGTGGCCCAGCTTTAAAGTGCAAATCCAGTGTTTAACCCTGTAAACATCTCCATGTGGTGTTCTTCATGTGCTACAAGACATATCAGGGACATCATCAGCAGTCATCTCCATGGCTGGGCCTGTCTGCTTTTAAACTGCAGTGTACCAAGGACAGGCTGAACAACACGTGTTCAGATTGGCAGGTTCGAGACGTCACAAACCTTAGGAGCCAATCCCGTTAATGGACGGGGTGACGCTATGCATATCATTATGTGTAACCTATGGCAACCACTTCAGCGATGCGCGAGTGAGCTGTAACCGTCAAACTCACTACTGACTACTAATGTTAATGTTACTACTACTAATTACTACATTTCAAGCTAGCTAAGTTTCAACAAGTTGAAGGTTCAGGAACTTTTAACGAGGGAGAAGGAGGAGATGCCTCGGGAGGATTTTTACAAGGTGATTAAACATATTTTGTAGAAAAAACACTTCAGACACACATTTATTATTTCAAGCAGAGCATTTAATAGGTTTTAAAACATGACTGGAGCTGCTCTTTAAAATGCTACAATGCTGTTAAGGCAGGTAAATACAATGTTGGAAGATTATGGTCCAACAATAAAGTCCCTCTGGTAGGAGACAGTGGGCTGTGTGGGGGTTAATTACGCTTAATAATTAGAAACCATTTCATGGTTTGCCGGGGCTGGCCTGACCTTTGTGACCTCTGTGTAAGAATTAAAGTGTACGGACTGGGTAAGGCCTAGAACTGTTTCTAAGGACATTGCCAGCTCAGACCAAAGATTTGTGAAACCTTTGTAAACATTGCAGCTCAATGCAATCTGGTTGGTTTTGAAACCTAAGGCGCATCACCAGTTTCAACAGCCAATCAGCTCGCAGCGTGGTCAGCTAGTTAAGTGAGTTACAAACTGTCAGCGGAAGTGGCTTTTCTTTAAGTTTTGGAGAAGGGAATAAGGATCTTTTCATCAATGCTGAGGTTCAGCCTTGTCTGTTTGATACTATGCTTAAAATACAATCAAATAACATCAACAAACCTAACTGACAAAAGTGGAATGACCTCCTGTCTTAAGTTCACTGCTTACATTTGGCCCTGAGAATGCCGTTGAAGCACCCAAATTCTCTACATTCCGTTCTTATTTTTGTTTTCAGCGCTGCATCATAACTAGAATTGCAACAGGTGCAAGTCATTTACTATCAGAATCCTCTTTCATATTTAAAGCCAAAACAAAATATGCAGCAAAACAAAAAAGTCTGAAAAGCCGGCAGCAAAACAGATGCAGGCTCGATGCCGAAAGCTGTCAGAGTTTGTTATCAGGTCTAACATGACCGTGCCACGACGAGAAGGGCATTTTAATGGCTTAAAAAAGAGCGTGTTGGAGTTTTCTTGTGATTCTACTGAATGCTTACTGTTAAAACCAGTTGCAAAGAATGTGTTTCTTTCAATTACCAACTAATAACTACTCCGGCTGTTTTTTAACCAACACTTTCCATGCTATATGAGGAAGAGGTTTGGCTGTGACAGAGACAAAGTGGAATGTAAGAGGGTTAATGAAAGCGTAGAAAGGCATCTTAGTTCGTCATTACCCAGAGTGTTGGACTGCAGAACCTGTCAACCCTTATCCACAGTCAATATGGCTGCCAACTGAAGGATGGAAATGTATTAAAGCTGTGCTGCTGCTGCTGCTGCTGCTGAATGAGCGCTAATGGTGATAGCTTCAATATGAGACCTTTCCTCTGAGGTGACAAATACCTCCACACACCACACCTTCACAGAACTGTGCTCCTCACACTTGAGAAACCCAACCACTGACATTTATTGGTCGGGAGCCCTCGCTGTGTAACAGAGCGTGAGAATAACTCCCGCTCCTAAGTACAATAAACGCCGTTCACGGGCCTGATTTATGTCGTCTGCTCAAGGTGGAAGGAGGGAAATTAGACAGGAGGAAATTGTGACAAGAGTGTGACCCCACCAAAACCCGAACCCATTTATTATGGGGGGAGGAAAGATTTTATTTTGAATCTACAGCTGTAAAGAAGGAAAAAACTGGTCATGGTCATATGTCCTCGCTTATGGATTGTGAGAAAGACACGCAGAGGACTTAGTGCGAGTATGTGTGCGTTTGCAGAAGTGAAAAACAACAAGTCTGCACTCCCGCGATGATTTCACTGTAAATCAGTGTGCATTCAGCAGCTCGTCGTTAACCTGTCGTCAGGATGATACCGAGCGCTGATGTTTCTCACTGCTTACTATGCAAACACTGTCCGGGGTGGCAAAGATGGAGCACGTACACATGAGCAAATGAACAGAGAATAGGCCTCACAAAGTCTGCAACAACAGTCAAAGAGTTTCTTTACAAGAATGCCACACTTTCATCTCATTTTTATCCGCTGGCTCACACGCTGACCAACACACCTGCGGAATCCATGCTTAGGTTTTTAGGGCCCCTTGTTTTCAGAGAGAGGCCGCTTCCCTGGGAATAACAGGTTGATAAAAGCTGTTTGCTAATGGGCTCTATAACTGTGCGAGGGATGGGGAGACCACACGGCTAGGCACAGATGAGATCGTAAAGACACGGTTCCAGCACATTTCCTTTTAAAGACTTTTCAAGACTCCTCTGCACATTTTTCAGACCATATTTTACATCACAATACAAATTACTGGATGTTTCTTGTGTAAATAAATGGTCCAACTGGTATAGGGCTGTCACGGTACTGAATATTTCAAACTGCGGGGAAACACTAACGCCCCCTTGCGGTTTTGGCGGTTGACCGCCGCACCAGCCTGCTGCCGGAGTATGTTCTGTTTATTCAACTATAGCGCGTCCCCCAGATGGTAAAACACCATCGACATGAGTGAATACTAAGTTCGTACCCTTATTAACTGTTGAAATGAAATCTGTGGTGACGGGCTAGTTGTTGTTGTAGCGGCCAAACAAGCATGTCGCGAGATTGCATACGGGCTCCTCTGCACCAATTAGATGGGCAGAGGGTTGAAACAGTGGCGCTCTGACAGCACGTTTTCTTTTGCTGATTATTGTAATTTTTTTTAAAAGTTTGTTGTTCACAATGCATCGCTCTGTATGGACAGACGAGGTGCTTCTCTGGGATGCATGGATAGTAAGTTTACTGCGTCCCATCAGATTTGAATGGGTCAGAGACGCAGGACGCGTACCTTGGACTAGCATCATCACTGGGTCTATGATATTAAAATAGTGGTGATGACGGTCACTGGGTCCACCCCGCGGTTGGTGTCACATAATCGCAGTATTGCGGTCATGCAGTTACCGTGACAGCCCTAAACTGGTATCATGTATATTACATTCTGACTATGTATGAAAAACGTATATACCCGTTGGTTCAGCCCACACTCCTAAAAGACATGTGTATGACGATCCTCTGCCCACAGACGATGTAAACCTGTGCTACAAATACTCAGATTATTTTCCCTTTATAATGAAATAATAAAATCTATGACTAGTAAAGGATTCAAAAAAGGATTATCTTAAAGGACTATTCCCTCATCTTTTGTTTCTTTTGCAATTAAGAGTTAAAATTTAAACGCAGCGTTTGTTATCATGCAGCACAGGCCTGGAATAATCTGTCTGCTCTTTATAATTCTAAATATGTGTCTTTGATTATGTGTTATTACTCTGTAAAGCACTTTGAGTTGCCTCAGTGTCTGATACGTTATACAAATAAAGAAAATTAGTCTGAGCAGCCTCGTTTATAAACTAACGCAGCCACAAAGAAAAGATCGTCTGATTGCTTTTCTGATATCTACATCACTGCATTTTTAAAATGTTCAGACAAGCTTCATTTTGTTGTTTTTATGATGCTATGCATATGCAATAACAAAGAAAACCATAGAGGGGGAACACTCTGTAAGCACATATTTTTGCTGTACTTTTTCTATACGCAGGAACCCTGTGAAGAGCGTGAGAAGAAAAGGAGAGTCCATCCATATGCCCTCAGGGGAAGCATCGCATTGCAAAGTTCTTACACATACTGTTAATAAAACTGTCAATAAAACTTTCAAAGGAACCTGTCTCTAATAAGCTCAGGAATGTGTGAAAATTCAACAAATGAAACACTTGCTTCTGATTGAATCAAAATTGAAATCATATGAGAAGATAAATCATCAGCCCTCAGCCACCAGCTTGTCTGATTAACAATATTTATGACTGAATGGGACTAATTTTGCTTCTTTAAGGTTGTGTGTGGTGGGACAGACAAGCCAACAGAGCCTCCAGAGGGAAGTTTCTAAATAAAAGCCATGAATAATAAAATCACACGTTTCCGGAGAAAGATGAGATCAGATGAAACAAACAGGTTTTGGTGCCAATCTAAATCTAATCAGATAGAAAATCAGCTGCTGCGTGATGTGCTGTAAACACCTGTCTGTGAGAGTATCCTGTCTGTAATTAATGCAGGGTTTTTCTGATGGTGAAACAAATGAACACGAGCGGGCTGATTGGAAGAGCTAAACAACAAGCTGGAGGTACAGCAGAGCTCAGCAGCATATGGCTTTTGGCTTTTGAGTTTTGAGTGTGGGAAAAAACAACAAGATTTCAGCACAGAGCTATTCAGCTGCAGAATTTCAATTTATCCTACAATACCTTTCCCTCTTCCAGCAGCTGAAGGAATTTTTTCTTCTGTCTCTTAATAAGCACTTGTCCAGTCTGGAAAGAAGCCATCAATGAGGTGCAGAGACGGAGAGCAGCGAGTTCTTTTGGCTGCAGACGGCGTGGTGACAGGTAAAGAGGCGGAGGATTAACGGCCTTTTTTTTAGGATCACAGAACAAAGGAAACGTCTCCCTGAAACCTCTTAGTGCTGTCCTTTGTGTGCGTGTGTGTATGTCTGCATGCATGTGTAGACTAAATGCTAATTATTGCTGATCCCCACCACCAGGTTGGTGGCTTCAGGAGGAGCTCTGCCCTCTGGCCGACAGCAAGAGGATGTTACTGAAACAAGATTCCCCTGACAGAATTAGCTTTCAATTTGATCTTCAAAACCTAAAACAGGATCATTGATTGTCTGATTTTTTCTCCACCCCTGCCTTCTTGTCCCTGCCCTAAAACAAGAAGACACAGCGTAACTGCCATCAGTCTACAGCTGGACTCTTGGAGACAGCATGGTCACTGCTAGGGATGTGCATTTAGATTTTTTTTTTGACCTGTAAACTGACACTCTTAACGATTCATAACCGGTTAGCCGACAAGATTAAAATGTACTTTTTGGATTGGATAAAAGTCTTCTTTAGAAAGAACAGGAACAAGCTCTCCATCATGTGCGCTCATTCTGATGCTTGTCTCCCTAATACTCGCAGAAACACACACACACTCACACACACACACAAACACACACACACGCAGCTAAGCTAATTTATTATCCTCAAACATAACTACCTGTGGCACCGACAATCATGCCCACAGACATTAATACACAGTCCAGTGTCCATTTTACGCACGCATGGATCACATACAGCCATGTGATCCAGCAGCATTGAAACAAAGACAACATCTTATTTAACCGCTTAACTGGTAGTATTAACCGGTTAAAATTCTTAACGGTTGGTTAACAGGTTAAAGGACACATCCCTAATAACTGCCAGAGTCGGAGGTGACAGAAAAAATGAGCTCAGCAAAGTGAAATCTCTCTAAAAGTCTCCCCACTGTAACTGACACGCTCTTCATAAAAAATGTAATCTATTGGTACTTAAAAATCGAAGGCTAAATCGAACTGAGGAATAAAGTAATTAGCATTAAAGACACCTCATATGGCTTTATGTGTCTAAAATGTGTCCTTATATCCCTGTGAACAGAAAGAGGCAGCGGTACAACCTTCTGCAGCGCTCAGACAGTCAGGAGCTGCAGACTTCACTGGGTTAACTAAAAACACCGCTGCACAAACACCGCTGAATAACAGGCCTGTCACAGGAATGGCTCCACATATTGTACATTATGAGTGTGCATGTTTGTGTCGTGTAGAGTGGCTCCAATCCTCTGGCTGGGAGAGTGACATTGGTCTCTAGTAACACCTTGCTGCATTGCTGTATAACAAAGTGCATACAGAGCACACTGAGGCTACTTAATGCTGGTATATTGCTGGCAGTCATAGTCCAGTATGCGCCAACTGCTTTGTAATGAACCTGTTTTCATCTGGTGACATAACAACATGGAAAAAAGTAAAAAAAAAAAAAGGACTGCACCATACAAGTCGATGATTAAATTAACGGTCGGAAGACACCCCGAAAAGGACTCGCATTTTGTCAGTCTAATCTCTGCGCTGGTTTTTTTCCTTCATCACTGTACACAGAGCAAAGCAGGAGCAACAGCATGACGGGCTTTATCTAGAGAGTTCAAAATGGCCCTTTAGTGTTCATTCTCTGTTACCGGTAGTTGAATTATCCCCAGAGTCTCCTCATATCCAAGACAAATGGACCTGCTGATCAAAACCAGTTGTTTTGGTGAAATGAGAGAGTTAAACACTACTGTGAATTGACTTAAAACTCTAAATAAGCAGTCACCTGGACATGTTTTACTGTCTGGATGGCAGCCGGTGCTTATGGGAAGCTCTGATAAATGTGCTTCTTCCCACAAGCTGATGCGAGTCATGCAGGACTATTAGAGATAATAAAATGAGTAGCAGCAGTTGGACTCATTATGTTGTGATATTTTTTTAACACTCAGCCTTATACCCTGTGTCTTTCATTGCTATTACCCCCAGTGTGTTAATGTAAGCACTTCATTTCAGGAGGTAAAAACACAGATCTAGTGTAGTGAATGAATACATCACTGTGCTGTTTTGTGTATACAGGATTCATATTGTTGGCTTTATTGCTTGTGGATGAGTGTCACATTGAAAAAGGAAAGGATTACATAACAACAAATGTAAATGAAAACAAACTACTTTTGTGTGAATAAATCTATTGAACAATTAAAAAACCCATCATTGGATTTTAAGAGCAAAAAATACACACTGGTTCACTACTTAAAGCCTGTTCCATCCTCTTTAAATAAGGGAAAAGTTCCACCAAACACGGGTTGTGTTTACGGGAACATTAGTCCATGTGTATCTGCTTTGTTTGCACGCATTCCTCTTACCTTTCTTCTGAAGCTGTGCCTGCTCCTTCTGCCGCAGGTCGATCTCCCTGCCCAGCGCCTTCCTCTGCCGCTGCAGCTCGCTCCGCAGCACGGCTATGCGCAGTTGCATGCACTCCCGCTCTTTCTTCTGTACAGAGCAAACAGAGGGGAAAGGTATGGTAAGAAAACAGAGAAAGAGGAGGAAGGAAAAAATCTAATATGTGGTCACAGCAATTTTTCGGTGTTTATTTCTCTTCATAAAGACCTCGAAATTCCAGCCAGCGCCCTAAAAACAAGCCGCGTTTTTGCAGGCTGATCCCGTGTCGCACTGACTTAATGTACCTCTACTCCACTGTCAACAACTTATGACGGAGAATGATTTAGCTATTCAAAATATCCCGCTGAGCCCCGAGATCAGTGTTACAGGTGAAAAGGTTTAGTAATGACCCTGAGTCATGGGAATGGCTGGCAGGGACTAAACTGGTATGAAGTTATGGCTGTTAGCATGCAAGCAGCTGCTCTGATAAGAAGTGAGGAGATGAGGCTGAGGGCTCAACAGCCAGTGAAGCAGTACGACGATGGTTTGGTGATGTTAGGGACCGGGGAGCTCCGCTGATATGTGGCAGTGTTATTCTACTTCTTATACATATATAAACAGGACTTTGCACATAGGTCCAGTCCTATGCTTGACTTCCTAAACTGGTACCGTGGGCTAACAGCCCTGATGGTGGTGCTGTAGAAACAACAATCAGTCGTACGTGATTTAACCTTGAAACTTTCACCACAATGTTTCCCAAGTGAGCAGAAATGTTCAAATGCTTCGAGCTGGCATGAATTTTTAAGCCGAAAACTTTGGTTACTCTACTTACAAAGTTGCTGCAAGTCATCTTCAGACTGTCTTTGACAAACCGTACAGACAGATGTTCAAGTCATCAAATACTGAGACCACAGTACATCAACATTTATTACTGTAAACAATACTCTGAGCAGCTACTGCAAATTCTCACTTCATAAATCTCCACTCTTCATGAAAAAAAGAGAACATTTTAAAGTCTGTTAAATGTCGTGTGGTATTTTTCATATTTCTCTATTTTCTCTTGATAAATGAATGTTTGACACAAGTTTGAAATCTGCCTTTAAATGCAGACAGCTGTTATCTGTTAGCTGTTAAGTAATGGAGTGACACTAACAGGTCTCTCTCAACAAGATCAAGACTTGCCCTGGTGTCTAAGGTTGCACTAAGTGGAATAGAGACACATGATTTCAAAAACATTTTTTGATACATGAAGTCTAAATAATTATAGTCTGGGCTGCTTTGGTGACAGACCATCTTCTGTCTTCCTCCACTTCCTGTTTCATCTTCCACCCCCTGTCCCTGCTTCGTCTTCCTCCTCACATTCCCTGTGCCTACTCAGTGCTGCACCCGGTTACAAACCTGACCTTTAAGTGCATGATGCATGATATGTAATGTTGCCGTGCTTTCTCTACTATGGCAAGTCAAAAATGTCTGCCATGAAAAATGCCTTTTATGCATGCTTGTTCCCTTTAACGACTACCTTCAAAGCTAAAGAGCCAGAACCATTGTTGTTACTCACACCTCCATCTCCTGCTATGGACACTACAGTGTCTGCTGTATTAAAAGATGTGTGTTCTTGAACATGTCAGTGAAAATATACTCCTCAGAGAGACATGGCCCACGTACACCTGTGGATGTGCACAACCCAAAGATTGAGACTAGAATAAAGCCCATCGACTCCATATGAGTGTGTTTGTCTCTGTACCCACAGCTCTCTGCTGGCGTCTCTCTCACCACATGTTCCCTGACCAGCAGCAGCAGCAGCAGCAGCGTGCAGGTCATTAGTCAACATGTTGCCCTCTCTGTAGGGTGTCCCTTTATCAGGCTTCATGTCTCTATCTGATAGGGGGGGCTGCAGTGGGCTAACCATCTAATGAGGAACAGCACCAGGCCTTCATCGACTGATGGCTGTGGACGTGGTTACAGTAGATGAAGGCAGAGATTGGAGGTTAACAGAAGCATACAATGATGGATGATAAGGTGGATGAACAGATCAACTTCAAACACACAAAGAGAGATTTAAGAGGCAACATGGATATGACAGATGTCATCCATGACAGATGTCATATCCATGTTGGATGTAAGCTCTTGTAGCTTACGTCAAATAACTTAACCAATCATTTTAAATATCATTTGTGTAAGCTCCTCCAATTTTAACATTTGTATCTCCAGCTACTCGATTGAGTTTAAACTGTTAAAGCTTTTACATTTAAAGTGTATTCCTCAGCTGTTTAAGAATCCACCATCTCGTTTGAATTGACGCGCAATGAATCTCAACATATCTTGGGCCGCGAAGGTTGCACCCGATGGATCCTTCGTGGTATGGGAAAAGGAGGACGCATTTGTCGACCGCATCTGAAGGAGCCTTCGAAATGCGACAGCCTTCGTGGCGCCGCTGTGACGCAATCAGCCTTCAAATACGTCCATCCATCCATCCATCGGGTGCATCCTTTATGGCCCGACATATCCCGAGATTCATTGCACGCTAATTCAAACAAAATGGCGGACTCTTACGCAGCCGAGGAATAAATGTTTAAATGTAAAAGTCTTTGGTTTTAACTCAATTGAATAGCTAGAGATACATATGTTTAAAAAAACGAAAGAGCCCTTGAAACAAAATATCTTTAAAATAACAGGTTAACTTACTCGACGTTAGTCATGCTAGCTAGTTAGCCTGCTAGCTCTTGTTAGGCGACAGGAGCGCCGTTTGGTGACACAAGGGTAAGGGCAAGAACAGCTGGTGATGCAAACAGGAGCAGACCATCTCATTTCAGTTCGGCTTTAACGGTCTACACAGGCTATGAATGGAGCATCCTCTGTAGACCGCCTCCTTCGAAGGATGCAGCCCCTGGATTGAGACACAGCTTCTATCTCTGTTTTGGTATCTTTTACAGGGACCTTGCTTCTGTCTGCCAGAAATCCAGAAGACCAAAAGTTGCAGAGACAAGTTGGTACTGTGTAAACTGCTGAGCTGAAATGCTGATTGCGTTGCCTCATCTTGGAAAATGGTTTTAGAAAGTTGTGAACAAAAGCTTGTTCGAACAGCCAATCAGCCCAAAGCAAAGTCCAGCAGGCAAATTACACACTCTAAGCTTGTCAGAATGACACCAAAAACTGAGGATTTGTTGCTAACAGCTACAAGTAGAGCAAAATTAAAAGGAATATTATGAGTCAGGAAACCACATCATAAGACTCCCTTTCTGATGGGTTTCAATCCTAAAATCGAGTTCAAATGAAAAACAGAAAAACAAATCCGACCGAATCTGGAAAACATCGAGCTGGATTTCATCGGGCCCTGGGGTGAGCTTGCTGGCAGAGTGACAGAGATTCAGCCCTGTTTTTCATCCTGCAGTTTGCAAACAGGGACACACATCCACTGAGATAGTGATCTAGCCTGGATCAGAGGAAACACAGATAGGCTTCTTGTTGAAGACTTCAGAGGACTTTGTGGTAAAAACAGAGCGGGGTATCAGTCGCAGAGAGACGACTGATAGAGCCTCCATGCCTCCGATGTGTCGCACCCTGATGCCTTCATGTTAACCACCAGAGGCTTTGGCACGAACGGCCAGCCTCCTACACTTTCACTGAGCGGCACAGTTGACAAGTGGGTCACAGCCGTGTCAGTGTGTGTGCGACTGTAACACACCAGCAGGCCAGTCTGCCTCCTACTGAACATCAAACAGCAGAGGGTCAGCTGAGTAAATAAGCAGGAGGCGTGGAGGGGCGAGTTATAACCCGGCAGATTAATGGCAGAGTGTGGGTGAGAGGGTGAAAGGGCCCTGTGCTCTGGTTGGTGGCCTCCACTCTGTCCCCCTTTGATCCCAGCTCAATATGACGCTAACAGAAGGAGAGCAAAGAGGGAAACCCTTAGAAGAGCCACACAATGCTCCACTCACTCCCAGACGCCGGGTTTTACAGAAAGGTAGAGGACGAGGATTATGTGATTTATTGGCTGATGGGAGTTCTGAAAAGGCTTTTAAGGAATGTTTCACTGAGGGGGAAATATCACAGAGCAGTTTTTGAAAGGGAGCCTTTGTGGCCAAAGAATGGAGCCACAATGTTTTTGTGGGAAGGCTCAAGTAGTGGAGCTACTTTAATAGGTAGGATGGAGGTCTGGATAGAGGAACGAAAAATGAGAAATATCAAAGGAGGCTGGAGAGCAAGATGGAAAGCAACAGCTGTAACAGCTGTCTGAAGAGACACTCTGAGGGGACACTCCAAACCTTTACATTTAGTCTGAAAAAGCACACACATTAGAAACACTGTGAAAAGCAAAAATATCCCAGCTGCTTAAAAATAATTTTGGCATGAAAAGTATGAAATCCCGTGACCTGGAAAATGCTTTTCCCAAAGGCAACACAACCTGCAGGATGAAAACCCCAAAGTGTCACTGTCTCTGCGTTTATAACAGCAGAGGAGACAGGACGCCTTTGAAGTGAATGTTTACAATAAACACAACAAACCCGGGATCTCCGCTCAGTTTTCACAGCTGTGTGGCTGCCAATTCCAAAAATGTTAAATATGCTTTTTCAGTGGATCCGAGCCGAGGATATGACAGGACGTGGAAACATAAACAGAGGGTTTGTTTCGGAGCGTTATCTAAAAGGGATATTGCTCCATCTCTACTTTTCAGTTGAGCCATCAAAACAGAAAGCTATAGCTTAAATAGCTGCCCAAAGGGTATAATTACATCTCATCTTACTTTACATTACCATTACACGGGGGATTTGGGGGATAAAAGCTCTTAAATCCTGTTAAGAAACTGACACAGTCTGCTGATGTTTATTATTAATGTAGGAACCAACGGGCCTGTTGTTGCTGATGACTGCAGTTATCGCTCGCTGCTGTTCATGAAAGTTCTTCAGAAACATCTAAACGCACCTCTTCTTTATTTATTTTCTCAAAGCCTGAAATTTAACTAATTTTTGCTTAATCCTACAATAACATAAGCTGTCTCTATAACACCAACCGCTACTGAAAACAAGCTGTCTATACTGTAGAGAGACTAAACACAGAGGTATTGTACAGAGGTGTACGTGTGTTAGTTTGTTTAGAGCGTAACAGCTGTGAAACAATCAAAAACTGTTATTTCTCTGTTTCACTTCATTTACATTAACAGCGCTCGCTCTCTTCACTCGTTACCTAGTGCTTAGTTTAAGTAAGCCAGACTTAACTATACCAACCAAATCGTTATTTATGGCCTTGCTTATAGTTTCGTATTATGCTGCGATATATTGAAGCCTAATCCCTGTATCATGATACACATTATATTGCTAGATTTTTGCAAAAGCACAGCCCTGACAAGATTTCATGTTTGTTGTGCTGAGGAGCAGGATAGTCAACCAAACTGTGAACTCTATTTGGTTATTATCTGTTCTTAATGTGTGAAAAAAAAAAAAAGGAGATGCTTAAAATAAAAAATCCTGACGTGAAGAAGCAGTTTTGTTCTTCCAAAAGCTTTCAGCTTTAAGAACTAAATATATATCTAAAGTAATAAAGTAATTAAGATAATTAAGGGTTGAATAAAGATATTTCCTCGTACATAGATTTCACTTATTGCACTGTAAACTCTGCTGCTGACTAACTGTGAGCTGCTGATGAGTTTGAATATGTGTCTGGGTGACTGTGCTCACCCGCTCTGTGCAAGTCGCCGTCGTCCTCAGCTTCTCCTCGATCTCCTTCCCGATCTTCTGCACCGTCACTTGTGTCTGCTTGATGGCTCTCTGGGCTGTGTGAAGCCTGCAGGATGAGAAGAACACAGAGTTACCATCAAGACGATTGTTTGTAAGAACAAGAACAACCTTATTTTGAAACTCTCCTGCCAAGGGGCCAATAAATCGACTGTGTTATGACTGCACCAGTTATTGATTTCATTTAAGCTTGAATGTTTACAGTGACTGATTATGATTATCCCAAGTGGAAGAGTCATTGTGCAGTGTTCTCCATGTTTGTTTCTTTTTCTGATTGAAGCGGGTTGATCTTCATTGTTTCCTGTCCGACTGCTGAGTCTCCTCAACTCTAAAAGTCCCTGACGAGACATTAAACAAAGGACAAGAACAATACTGAGAAGATTCCTAATAATAAAAGTTTACAGTTCATTAGACCAAAATGAGCAGGTTCTTCAACTCCACAAGCCACAAATATCACAACAAAAGTTTAATCACTATTATTTTATAATAAACAAACCAAAGTATGGGACCAAAAGTCTGGTGACCAACCTGAATGCATCACTTCCAGAAAGCCAAGACAACCATCAAACGTCCCACAAAGATGGAGGCCATATTCCAAACACAATGTCACTGTCACCACTGAAATAAGGCGCAGCACCATCATTACACAGATGACAAGAGAGCTTGTTATTTAGGCCATCAATCACAGGGGCATTTAACTTCCCAGGATGTTTTCTAAAAGTCCAGATCCCATTGAAAAAGAGACAAAATCCCCCAGAACACAACCCGAGGGACTCCGACATCCGACCAACGGACAACAATGCCACATGTTGGAGATGAGTTATAGAGGAAAGACAATAGACCATAAATGTCACACTGGTGTTAGATTATGCACTTCTTGCTAAATATGTCAATGCCAATCATATTTACACTATTATATTCATATGCCATGAGAGTTGTGTTGCACACCAACTGTTACCTTTGGTTTTGACAGATAAAGAACTATTCATCTGGACCCCAAATAAAGATTTAATTAACATCTTTGTGTCAATAACAATAACATCGTTTTTGTATTAAAAAATCAGCTTTTAACAGGACACTGAAACAACTGTCCACTTCAGTTTGTCTTCTCTGCACATTTCAAACCAGCAGCAAAGGAGCAACCAAACTCTCTGTGCAGTTTTCCTTCGATATGTGTGAGTAGTATTCCTGATCAACCCATACAGTATGATCGGCCCATAAGTCGTTCAGAATTCTATACTGAACAGAAGGTCGGATATTTAGCATATTTTAACCTACATTAAACAGCCAAAGGCTCAAGTTTACAAAAGCAATTTGTCTTCCTAAGTTATAAAAAATATATCATTACCATGAGCTTGTTTTTTAATGAAGCCTGATGTTGAAGCAATTTATTTCTTATTATTGAAATTCTCCTGACGGCAATAACTCAATCAAATGATCTCACAAAAAGAAAAAACTCCTCCTCTGACAACTTCAAGAAAACATGTAACCATTTATGGATTACATTAAAGTTAAGCTTAACCCCCCCACCCAGCGAACGTTACAAGAGACAGGTCGTATCTATGTATCAACATTACTCAATCTCCGTCTTTGTAACCCTTCACATAAAAAAGTCTCAATTCTTTATTTCATGCAACGGCCCTTTTAATATGGCTTTTATTTTATTTATATTATTACCATTTTGTATGTATGTCTGTTTGATTATTTTTAATTCAGTCAATTGTGTTTTTTTGTTGTTTTTTTATTAACTTTTATATGTCCCTCTTGTTTGTCCAAAAAAGAAAAACATCAAATATGTTGGGAAAAAATGTAGTTTCTTAGACTGACACAATCTTGCAATAAACCGTCCAATCAAATAATTTTAATGAAATGATGGGACTTCTTTCCTGCCTGTCCACCTGTGTGCACTCTGCCTGTGCTCTCATTTTGCATACGTAGTGTTAGTATAAGTAGTCCCACAAAAATGATAGACAATGCCAACCATGTGCTCCAAAGTTACCCAACACATCTTTTATTACACTGATGAATTTGCTGATTATGTGTCATGGACAGTGCAAACTGTAAGCAGAAGAAAAGGACTCGCTCTGTTGCTACTAGCGTGTAGATAAATGTTAGCGGTGTTTACTCAGGGTCTCTGTAACAGACATAAACAGAGCATTTATGCTAGTATTGCTGACAAAATAGATGCCTGAAAAACAACATGTCTGATAAGTTTGTGGTTCAGACACGGTGTAACCCTGTAGTTGAGGTCATCAGGTGATGTGAGTAGGGTTTCCCTAAGGTATGTACTTTCTTTCAGTCTTCTATAAATTGCCTCTTAAGTGGGTTTAGTGTAGGAGGCTCTTTCTAACAGGCTTCCAGCACGGTGGGGTCATTTTACAAATCCTGGTGGGCTTTTTTGTTATGAATCTCAGACAGTCACCTCTGGAGGTTATTGCCTCTCTCTGGCATCCAACCTGGGAAAACATGTTTTCTATGACGATGTAAGAAGAGCTTTAGGGAGGAGTTCTTCCAGAAAATCATTTCATATCTTCTGCCCACATTGTTAATCTGTCTGAGGTGACAGCGATAGCACTTGGAGATCGTCTTTTAGAACATCAGGGCAAATCTGTTTTGACAGCTACATCTGTTTAGGTGATTGCGACGGCAGAATCTGATATGGCAGCTTCCCCCAGGTGAGAAGAGTTATCTCCTCTCTGCTTTTCACGCATGTCTGCCCCCTTATCGTTGCCTGAGTCTTGGCCTAACGCCTGCCCATCAGGCTGTATCACAACTTATGGACCAGCAGGGGGCATGGGGGCTACCACCGAGCACCCTCTCTGCGGCAGCAGGTTTAACCGCTGGGAAACTGTCCAGAGAGCACCTTCTCACGAGCCGTGACAACTTTCCTTTTCGGAGGCACGAGAGGAAACTGACAACTCTGCTGCAGGGGATTTGCAGGAAGTTATGGCTGAGCGTGTGCACTCAACCCGTCATGCAGATACACATCAGAAAAACAAAAACATTTTCTCCTTTGACCGTGGCACTAGATCCTGCAGGGGTGTCAGAGGAAACTTGTGCTTTTGAAACTTCCAGATTCTTTGATAAACTGAAGGCATCTTAAATAGGGGCTTTAAGGTATAGAAAAAACACAAAATGGTAAATGTTCAGATGAACACAAACGGGTAAAAAGTGAAGACCCTGCAGTCATTAAAGAAAAAACCTTCCAGTGCAGTTAGAGGACAACAGACGTGGCAGCTCCTCTGAGCCAGGTCTCCTGATTTCTGTTCATTTACTTTTCCTGATTATCTTGGAATAAATATTTGCCGTTGTTTACATGCCGTGTGGTGATTTACCATCCACAATTTTGCAATCAGTGCTGAGAAGGAATCTGTTATCTGGTTCACAAAGATAATCAGACAAAGACCTCGACAGTAGAGACACCGCAGACACTGAAATCTAGGTAAAATAAATAATGTAAATTGTGGAAATAAATATGCTTACGACATTTCTTCTCTCCAGGACATTTTTAATCAAAGAGCATTTTATAATTTGGAATTTGGAGATTTCTTTTGTACACATTGTGGAAATAATTCTTTAATATTTTCTTAGTATCAAGACAAAAGTAATGTTTCCACTTTAAGCCACTTTAAAGCATCTTAAAGATTTTTGAATTAAATCAATGTCTGTTAAGTCTCTATCGCCGAATGAGGTAACAAAATGGTGATCGAGCCTACGGTCCACTGATGAAAGCCTTTGCATTTGCAGTATTACAGACTGGGTGTCTGTGGCGACTTATGCGGAAAAGAATCCCAAGCAGCACCCAGTTAGTGACGTGTTTCCATCAGCCAGCAGTGGTTGGTCTGCCAGAGAGGGTAGGCGGAGCTAAGCGGCTGCTTTTCCGCTCTCTGCACGTGTTGAGTGAAAAAAAACAGTAATCTACTATGGCTGAACAAACAAAGAAAAGATGGATGACTACAGATACAACTTCAACAATAAGTGAAAATCCAAAGAAGAAGAAACAAACTCGACACTCAGATGAAGCAAACAGTTTGAAAAGGAAAGCGACCGTCAGCCAGGAAAATCAAGAGATACAACCGGATCCAACCGTGGAAGTCACACATCAGGATATCTGGGAAGTGTGCTCCTGGAATTACCCTTCATCGCCACAGGTGTCGCCAAAGAGAACGAAACTGAGATCTTCAAGAAGCACTTTAAAGGTATATATAGGACTGTTTTATGTACAGGGATGTTTGAATGACAACATGCAAATTCAAATGATTATGCAACACCTGAAGTTGGTTGCAGACAATCTTCCATTTCCGTACCCATATCACTGCAGAGCTTTTAGTTCATGAGAGATACTTTGACTCAATAAAACACCTTGTGTGTGCAACAGGATGGAAAGAGGTGAAGAGGAAATAAAGCACACATGGTGCCCTCCTGTTAGAAAGACTTTCAAATCAGGTGAATTAATCAACTGGTTCAAACTCAGCAGACGTATATAATAGCTCCTTCCCGTCTATTGAAACTGTTGTCGCCTGGTCGCCCTCCCAGCTGCTCATAACGTGCAAGTGTGCCCACTGCACTTGTCAAACAAACCTGGGTCAGAGGAAACAAGCCCGTGGACTAACGACTTTACTGAATTCATTTCAAGCAACCATTTTTCAAACACTACGGAGTGAACAGGGCAGCCAATTAAGCCTTTCATAACAATCTCTGAGAGGTTTTGTGACAAAAAGGGAGGATAATATATCACTCTCACACCTCTACTGGGGACAAAACACACAGAGCAACAGGAGGAAAAACACAACAAACAACACCTCTAAATCCTGTCTGTATCTCATTGCCAAAGAATGTCAACACATTTGACCTCATGCTATTCACCTCACTTCCCCATTGTCTCCATCTCCATGGAATTAGAGATAAGACTACTGGAGTTTCTTTGGCGAGCCTGCATCCGCACTTCTGCTCCTCCAGGGTGATGTTTTCTTTTTGTGAGGATCTGCTGAGTTGCTTTAAGCCATGTTGACGTGACAACTTCAGCAGAGATGCAGGCAAGCCAAAGAGATGTTGAGAAAACGCATTCATGGCCTCAAAAAGAGGTTGTGCACTCTGCATGCTCGTTGTCTTTGTCCTACTTTTAAAATCTCTAACTTTTATTTATGGTTCTTTAAGCTGCCTTGTGTAGTGAGCCAAAGGACAAACAATGAAAAGGCTAAGCTTCAAAGAAGTGTTTAATATAGAAAAACCTCATAAATTTCTTTAAGTCAAAGTCTAGAACTTTTTGTTTGAGAGGCCAAAAAACACAGGACAAAAAACGTGGCTAAAGCTCAGCACTTTGTATGTGGGCTTTGATTTTTAATAGCGAAAGGAATGTACACTGCATTAGCAAGTTCCGATAACAATATACTCCACTACAAGGTAAGTCACAAAGAAGCTGTAATGATGGAAACAGCTAGAGACAAACAAAAGGAAACAGGAGAGAGGCAGGGGAAAGTACATGTGTGAGGTCTAAGGTTTGAGCGTACGTAATCTCATCTTATAAAACTAGAATAACCCCATCGAGGTTGTATCCCTCCGCCAAGCTTTCACTTAGAATCAAAGCTGGTTTCATACTTTCGGACGGATAAAAAGGAAATGTAACTCAATGTCATAAAATTTCCTCCAAGTGCGATATGGCTCTCATGAGAATGGGACAGGTGTGAGGTCAAAGCGATCTTTGACCACCAAAATCTTATCAGTGCACTCATGAGTTCAAGTGGACGTTGGTGCATTATTTTATGCATTTTAAAGATATTCCCTCCACATGTTCTTGAGATATGACTTCTGTTATTTAAAAAAAAAAAAGTCATTAGTTCATAATTTTATCCTGAAAGACATGTCTGTGAAGGCTCTCAGTCATCCAGGTCATGGTAATTCAAAGCTTAATCCAAAAGGTAACTTGACTTGGTTGATTTTTGGTATGAATTCTTGAGGTGTGACAGAAAATATCATCACAGGGACCATCAATCAATCAATCAATCAAATTGTATCTGTATAGCGTGAAATCATAACCAAAGTTGTCTCAAGACACTTCAGAAAAAGAGCAGGTCTAGACTGTACTCTTTGTTATATTATTTAGAGAGACCCAACATGAATCTACCATGAGCAGTACTTCGCAACATTCAGCACAACAACAACAGATCATACATATTTATGGTTACAATGCCAATAATAATGGTTCAAAAGAGACCTTGGTCTTTGACCTTTGACCACCAAATTAAATCAGTTCAATCTTGAGAATTATTACACCTTTGAGCCAAAAGTTATTTAAGGTCTAAAATTCCCTTAAATTCCCTTCTGTTGGTGCTTTTGAAGATGGGAAAATACGAGAAAGGGTTATGTGTAAATGAAAGCAAGATCATCCACATCTCCAAAGTGTTTTAAAGGCTACAAACATGCAAAGTTTGTTTCTGTTGCTGCGGGTTAAGACCCCGGGGTCAGCCCTTGACTCCTTGTCAGCTGCCTTGTTAGAGCAGTGATGTCCTGTAGCTGAAAGCGTCCGACCAACAGGTGAGTAGACCTCAGGGGTTTCTGCAGGAAAGCATTATCACCTCTGAGGCAGCCTCTGGGGCTGTGAGAGACCTCCCATAGAGCTTCACCAACACTGTGCACTGCTTCTGTTTATACACACTGTACATACCTGAAAACTCCACATAGGAGCATAAAAAAGCAAATCAGGAAACAGAGGCAACATGTGGTTCTGATCATAGAGGGGGGAAAGTAGTTTCCCCTTTAGGCTCTTGGATACCAGCTTAATCTGCGTGTCACAGCGCTGAACTGTGAAAGCTGTACCCTGAGAATGATGTGTACCATGTGTCACATGGGCCGAAACTCAGACCTGAAACTCAGACATTCAACAATCTGTTGTCAGTGTAGCAGTGTGATGTTGTTGCGCTTTATTTTGAGAAGGGGATATTATATTTGGAAAGAGGTTTAAACAGATTGAAGCTCAGGCTGTTATTTGAAGAAGCTGGACAGCATTTCTGCTAGCATGTCTTCTATTCTGTTAAGGCTTTGTTAACATGTTGAAATGTGTTTTTTTCAGAAATGCTGTAAAGTTCTTTGTGTTTGATGTAAAGGTTCAGACACCCTCCTTTGAGGAAAATGTTGGCGTTTTCACAGGAAGAAGGGTGAGCTTGTTGTTTAACGTACTGCACAGCTGCACTCCCATTAGCTTTAGTACCTCAGTATCTCTTGGATTTCCATGCAAACATCCTCGTCGCTCTCTGCTCTGTTATTGTTAATTTCACGTGTATTTGAATTCAAGTCACCTTAAACTTGTGTAAAATCAGTTTGGAGTATTGTGTGCTGAGGGGCGGCTGTGTAGCTTACTGCTCTTGAGTGTATTGTTTAGTGACAGGTGCTGAAAGCATGCATGCAAGAGAGTTTCTTCATAACTACAGGTACGTTGATTTACACGTATTTTTCTCATACAAATCACAGTATGTTCATTTCATTTATGGTGATGGGCATGTTCTCTCTTTGTCTTGAGGGTTATCTTGAGCATGTAAGTTTGTGAAATGATTAGTTTCTCCACTATTGCTGCTGGTTGGGGAATAAATGGCAGAAAGATCATTTTTAGAAGCGTGTGTGTCTCCATCTTCCACACGACACAGCAGAGTCAGACCCACTACATCATAAACACTATCTAACATCTCAAAGTAAGTGCACGACTCTCTGCTGTCAGAGAGCTAAGTTATAGCTGAGGGGCCACTCAAGTACTGCCTCTTAAACACCACTTCAATATGACATTCAAGAACACATCAGGCCAAAAAAGATGGCCTCCAGCCATTAGAAAACCAGTAAGAATTGTCCCTTTGTACTCCCTCTCTTTTTTGTTGACATACAGTTTGACCAATGTGCAGCTGTCTGTTGATGCCAGTAATAAATTCCACTAAGGTCTCCCTCTTCTCTTATTGCTCACACATCAACTATTTCCTTGGCAAGACAGAGGAGCGAATTTGTGAGGTTGAGGAATGTCTGAACCTGTATTAGTGTCTACAAAAGGAATAAAAACAACTCTAAACAGCTGTTTCATCTTTGTCACTTTGTCTTCTTGGCTTTATTTCTGCCCAGACAGGGAGCCCAGCTCTATGTAGGATGTGGCCAAGGCTCCATCTCAGCCTGGGAGACACTTTAGAGGAGAAGACTAGAAGACTTTGCTGACTGATGACCTGTGCTCCCCCTCTTCATCTCTCCATCTGTGATGTGTTGTGTTTGCAAGGCCACATCACCACGTTCCTCACACAAGCAATGGGTGTTGTCAGCTGGCTGAAAAGCAGACTGTATATCTGCTGACAAATTACCCTCATTAATCAAGAAGAGCTGTGCGTTCTTAGCAAAGCAGCTCTCATCCTCTTCCAATAAAACACCGAGGAAGACACTTTGCACAGGGCCAAGGCACAGTGGGAGCGAGTTGGGTGAGAAGATCGAGTCGGGAGTCCCCTGTGGACATTCATCACTGTAAATTGACAAATTCTCTGGAAGCGGCATAACAAGAATTAGACTTTTTTCTAACCCTTACATTAGGATAAAGTCGATGCATAAAGCAGCGCCAGCCACTTATAAACATGTTGCAATAAATACCTTATGAATGAATGCAACAACGTAAGTGAGCCAACAACAAAAGCAGAGATTCCAGCACAAAACTCTCCACCTGAACGCATCCAAAACTTAATGCACTCTGAAAAAAGCAGAGCTCAGCGGGTCCGAAACGGAGCGTGGGGGTGGGAGGATAATCCCTGCTGGGGTGTACAGTATCTGATGAATCATTCTGCAGTACATAATCATAAACCATGCACATATGAGTGCATCGAGCCAAGGAAAGACTCGGGGGTGACGGGGGTGAGGAGTGTGTGGGAAGAAAGGGGATCAATGTAACTGTGCTAAACTCTGCAGAGACGGGAGGATGTGGAAGAAAAGCTTCTATAATAGAAGACGCGAGAGCAGAGGTCGTAAAAGTTATGATTCAAACTGGGCTTTTTCCCCTACAAGCTGGCGGGGAGGCAACGATATCCTCTCATACGAACAGAAACCGTGACCACTTCTAGATGAGGGAGCACTGTTAAAGTTCAGACCGCTTTGGCACGTGTCTGCTTTCTTGACACAGCAAAGGCCTGTGACGCATGTATGCCCCCCTGTTTTGTTCTTACAGTAGGAAAATGTAAGTGGGAGCTTTCATAATAACAGGATCCTTATCTTATTTTGGAAGTGTCTAACTCGAACCTTCCAAATGTACATGTATTTAGTTAAAACTGGGTGCAATTAGGTTGTTATGGGATCAGGCGTTGGTTTACAGTGGGTTTCCCTCGGGGGAAGCCCTGGTGGTGCTTACAGTAGGATTTAGATTCTACCACATTTAAATATAAATGCAACGCAGCAAGCCTGTGTTTGTAAACAGATGTAAGAGCTGCCATGTGTCGTCTCAAGCTCCTAATTACTGTACCAGGGTCCCCTTCTAACAAGCAACCTACTCAGCAAATCTCTGTCTCCTTCTTGTGGTGTGAATTTGTACTGCAGCCATTTTTCACAGGCAACGTTGTCAGTCTTATATTCTTATCACGTGTGTAATCCAGGCCTAAAGATAAGGTGCCATCTTGGGATAGACTGCTTAAAATGTTCATCATAACTGTTCACAATGTCCGAAACTGCAGCG
Source organism: Semicossyphus pulcher (assembly GCF_022749685.1). Taxonomy (NCBI): domain Eukaryota; kingdom Metazoa; phylum Chordata; class Actinopteri; order Labriformes; family Labridae; genus Semicossyphus; species Semicossyphus pulcher. Next base: position 26,966,841 of record NW_027211604.1, on the reverse strand, counting down.
AGTCTACCAACTTTGTGACTTTATGTGAAGCTGAAGGTCAGCAGAGCTTTCCTGATGATGGCTGAAAATGTTGGCTTTCCTGTGGCACCACCTGCTGGAATTCATGTGCCAAAATAATTGCCAACACACATAACAGCAGATGTTTTTTATACTTTATTGGACATTGTTTGATATATTTTGAGCTGTAACTGTTCTTTTGTTCTCGTTCTGCCTTTGCTCTTGTTTGTTTAGTTTGTACTGTCTTGTAAGCCCATGTGGGTTGGGCACCTTTTTGTGCGTGGCATGATGAAATAAACTGAATAACTAACTCTAACCGCATGACCTATTATGCAAATAAGTAAAAAATATTTTTTATTACTAGTTTTAGGTTTAAATAGGTCGAATGTAATGTAAACAAGCCTTTGTAAGTGGTTGAAATCTACTGTACATGAGAGGAAATTATTTTAGATTTGATCAAATTTGATTAAAAGATTAAAGGAGCATTTCATCCCTGGTAAAAGCCGCTGTCAGTCAAAGCTGGTGTTCTCTGCAATCGATAGAAGCAATAATATTTGAAATTGGCGCCATAGCTGTGGAGGAAGTTGTGGTTTCGTCCATTCTACATTCTTACAACACCCAGCATGCATTGCGCCCCTCCCTCTGAAAGGAACGGCCCAGCGAGAGACGCTGGAGTCAAATACTACCGATTCTCTGCAGGCAACGGCTCAGAGCGGGACAGAATCTGAAATACGACGAGAATATACCGGTGGATCGTCTAAAAAAATCTTCAGGTCTGCAGTCTACATTTCAAATCTGACGATTTTGAACGAGACATGACATCGGAGGCGGGCGTCCTAGATTGAGGAAGTGTTGTTTAGCGAGCTCCCTGGTCTCAGCCAGATGACGTGTTTTACATCTGGCGGACATTTTGCAGGGCCCTTATGAGAAGCTGATAGCGTCCTCCAAAGGACCATAATGGCATTAGCTCCCCATAATAGCATGATAGGACTGAGGTTGAAATTGTCGAACTGGCCCTTTAATGATTCAATAAAGTGATGTAAGTCTGCTACATGGCGTGATTTTAATTACACCTGGTGTACATATTTTGTATCATACGCATTTCTTTTATATGTTTTATTCTTATTGCCTATTTTTTCATCTTGTTCTCTTGAAGTCTTTTACTGATTTTTATTCTAGTTCTGTGTTCTGCAACAAAACAGATTCCTTGTGTGTGTAAACCTACTTGCCAATAAACCCCGATTCTGATTCTGACTCTTACCTGAGCAAAGAGAAAACACTGTAGGAGTTCCTGACTGAACTCTGGTCGACCTGAAGCAGGCTGTTTTTCTTCCGCTCCGAGTGATCCTGAAACAGCCACATGTCAGTGTTTCAGAGCAGGAGCCAAACAGTGTTGAAAATAAGGCTAATGAGATTAGGAATGAGTCTTCCATTATGATGCTGAAAAATGGACAAGAGGCCGTACCTTATGATCAAAGTCAGCTGCATAGTAGCCATCGTTCAATCCAAATATGATCTCATTCGGATTCCTGGATCGAATCTGTGGACAGAGCGAGGCAGCAGAGAATCATTGCAGGGACGGAGAACAAAGGACAGCGGGGATCTGGATGTGCATGAGACGCTTCTAACTGTTTATGAGCTTTGTCTCACTGTGAAGGAATGGCCATAATTCTGAGCTTCAATGTGCACAACTTCTTATACAAAGAGCTTAATGGGTTAATTCATTCTTTCAACAGGAAACGCTGAACATAAGGAAATAATTAAAAGCTCAGAATCACATGTTCATCCCTCACACAACAGACATCTCATATAACCACAGTTTCAACACTTATTACTAATCGTCAGATCACTGAATCAATGCAACATGTGTTTACAATCATTTGTTCTCATATTAACATCATTAACCCAGTTTGCAGCATTGCTACATAATTGTTAAAAACTTCCCCACTGTTGCCATATGCCAAAATGTATCGCAAACACTAGAAGAAGAAATGCCATATTTGGCTTTGTCAAATTGTTGCAAAGTATTGATCGTCTGTTACAATAATAGAAACTGCCTTTACAGTAATGCGATAAGTTGACCAGCTTATCAGATTGCTGTATTTTCTACTGCTGCAACTAAAAAATACTTTTATCATTAATTTATGTGCTGCTCATTTCCATTATTAATCTTTTAAATGTCAAAACATTGTAGAAAATGTCCATCACAATTTACCAAAGTCCAAAAGTGGCCATCATGACATCTTTAAATTGCTTCTTTTATCCAACAGAAACTGCTAAACCCAGAGACTGGTCTTTCTCTATCATAACGTCTGAAGAAAGGCAGTGAATCTTTACAGTTAAGAAGGTGGAACCAACAAATGTTTGCTTGAAAAATGACCGGAACGATGAACTGATTATTAAAATAGTTGACATTTAACTGTTTTTCATCAATTAAACAATTAATTGAATAAATATTGCAGCTATAGTATTTTTTAAGATTAGATTTACAAGTCAATAAAATAGAGAAATTGTGTTTTTGATATGAAACACAAAGAGTGAATTAATGAAATAAAGTACAGACACAACACTGCAGTGAACCTTCAATTCTAACAAGGTAACACGATGATTACGTCACCTTACGGCATCATATTACAGCACATACGAAACACCATATTCCATAAAAAATAATGTTGTTAATAATGTATAATGTAAAAAAGAAAATCCACTCTACAACATTTTTGTGTGTTTTCTATAAGTGGATTAATTGCAGGCTTGACAAACTGACAGATGCTGTTTTAGGTTTACCGTTTTGTGTTAAGTGTTTTGGAAATTGAAACTCTGTTGTTCAATCTGATCTAAAGTCATGGTTCTCAACTGGTGGGTCGGGACCCAAAAGTGGGTCGCAGAGCTGTTTTCAGTGGGTTACGGATGTGTGCTTGGAAAAAAAAAGTTGTGGCTGCACTTTTATTTTGAAGGACATGGGTTTTCCCATGATGTGTGTGCAGTAGTAGTTTAGTTTATTCACACTCCATGTGTCCACTGATTGGGTAATCCCAGCTACAGTTGCATTTTTAAAACTTGATGAGCCCTACAGTAGTTTGACTTATGTTGCACTTTTTCAGTTTATTTCTGTTGAAAAAATGAATGAATTGTAGAGGGAAGCTCTTCCTCTCATGCACTGCCGCCTGCTGGTCATTTTTCTTGACTATTATACTGTTGTGTTTTGTGATGTCGACATACTGTGATGTTTCGTTCCTTCTAAGGTCCAAACACCATTTTTCATTAAATAAATTAGAGTGGTTGAAAGATATCAGATATTTGGGTCATTACGAGGTGGTGGTGGGCCCTGAGGCGAGACCAGTTAAGAACCACTGATCTAAAGTTTAAACTGTTTAGGAAATATTTAAGACTGAAAACGTGAACCATGTGAGGCTTCATCTCACATTTTTAGATGGAAAAACACCTCTAACCTTTTATTGAGATTCTGCATGTGCCTTGTATCCTATACAACTGTATTCATACATGTGTGCTCTCTTCACCTATATTTCCTTATACCGCAATAAGTGTAAGCAGTTCTTACCGGACTATATAATGTACCAAAGGCTGTATATACCTACCATGAAATTCAGTGTATAAGACGCACGTTTAATACATGTTTTTCATCTAAAAAGTGGGCGGCGTCCTAAATACCGGTGCGAATAATATACCAGTATAAAATGCAGAGAGAGGTATGTTATTGTGTTACGTTATTTAACTCAGACGATGGCGCTATAATCTAACTAAAGCTTCTTCATGAACATGCGGCGCCATGATCGCCAGTGCAGCCGCTACCCCCACGACTATCAAGGTTACCGTTGGCTGAGGTCAACTACAGCACCAACAGCTAGCAGGATAGCAAACTCGACATGGCGAAAACAGATGGTAGGTGTTTCAAATGAAAATAAATTGAAATAGTGTTGAAATAACTCGTATTCACACTTTAATCAATAAAGAGCTGTAGAAAACATTTTTCACTCTGGGATAGCCCCATAACATACTGGTGTCTTAGGTCTTCTCAATTGATGTATTACCTCAGAAAATATCTGCCCTGATGAGTTTATTGTCTAGTCTGTTCATGTCTGTCTTCAGCATGATGTTCATTTTGTAAATTATGCTCCACTTAAAGGCATGGCTACTATAACTGGAAATTTGCTATCACTATGACCTCCCAACCAGAATAGAGGTGCAACAATGTGTAGCAGCCCTCTGATCCTTTTCGTGTGTGTGTGTGTGTGTGTGTGTGTGTGTGTGTGTGTGTGTGTGTGTGTGTGTGTGTGTGTGTGTGTGTGTGCTGACCTGCTGTCCTGTGTATCTGAGGCCGTCCAGATTGACCTTCCATTCTATGAGGAGCTGGTACGTTTCCTCCTGTCCTCCCCAGATCCTCACCACGAAGCAAGACACAGAGGTGTCCAGGAGGTCCGGCAGCATGCCAAAGTCCAGGCTCCGCCAGGTCGGATTCTAAGGAAGAAGATTGTAATTGCACATTTACAAGTCTGAAGACTGTAGGGCACATTAACTCCTCTACCTCTGTTTACATTTTAGATATATGTTTTATATTTCAGATTTACTTAAGTAGGTTTACTTTTCAGATATATTTAGTTTATATTTTAGATTTAATATACTAGTATTGGTTATTATTTATTATTGTTGTTAGAATTCCTGGATCTATATACTCGTCCAAATGTTAGGGTTTTTCTTTTACTGTGTATTTATTTTCTCCTGCGCTGTAGTGGCTTTGATAGCCTGCTGCTATAACGCTACAATTTCCCCATTTGGGATCAATACAGTCTGTCTGTCCATCCATCTATCTATCTAGCAGTCACTAGGTTAGAATTACCACTAGGCCAATATATCAAGAATACATAACAGCTGATCAGCACAATTATGGATTTATTCAATTTAGAGTTTTTTATGTGCATGCTTGAAAGTTTTGAAGACAATCTGTCATATTCAAAGTTATAATGTGATCCCTATCCACTATAATATAATTGAATCATCCTGTTCTACATTAACCTTAAAGTCGGATCCCTGCTACAGTCTGTTTTCTGCCCTTGAACCTCCAGACTGTCAGCACTGAGGACTGTTTCTACGACTCCCTGCAGCCATTTGCATCATTTAATTATGTGCCATTATCCTCCATCAGAGAGAAAATGTCTTGCTCTGTGGGTCACATTCAAGGACAGGCAGGAATGAAATGTCAAAAGCAGAAGCACAAGCAGTAGTGGGGGTAGTAAGAATCAGGAGCGGAAACAAAGGGGTATAACAGACTAAAAACAGGAAGAGCAACAGGAAACATTTCCCAAGACAAATGTTCACAGGAAGGAGACAGAAAAGTGGAGAGCGAATGTCAGCAAAAGGATGTAAAATTCAGCGGGAGAAAGTGGGGCTGAGAGATGACAGGAGTCATGGCTCCTGCAGAGCATTATAGAGTCTGTCTGTCCGGGGTACTGAACGGTGTGCCTGGAAAGCAGCTTAGGTCAGCTCATGACTTGGCAGTGAGCCCGACAGTAATGGCTTGCTATCCTTGGCTGCGTCTGTAGCTTTGTGCTGAGCTTCATCCGCCACGCTAATAGGAGAAGCAAAAGCCAAAGAGTCACCCAGTAATATTCACCCAGGTCATTTACACAACTGAGTGATGCTGACAAAGCACAGAGAGAAAGTTGTGTAAGAGAAGAGTACATGTCCTATTTAATTCATGCTGTTGCAAGTCTGAAATTGTATTCAATTAAACGTATTTCAATGCAATCTTATTGTTTGTTAAAGTAAGTTTAAGTTAGTGAAACAACAAGTCCAGAGGAGGCTCAATGTGACGGGCAGTTAGGCAGCTTATATCAGTGCCAGGTATGGAGCTTTGTGTTCCTTCATCATGACACTGCACACAATGACATGTCTTTAAAAACACTGCAACACCAGCGTGCAGGTGATGACAACATCCTGATCCAATACAGGAAACAGACAGGAAGACCGGTTAAAGTAAGTATACTCACCAGTGAGTCTCGGATGACTTCACTCTTGTAAAAATCTGAAAGGACAACAAAGAAGAAGTCTGATTAAAATAAAACACTTGCATAAAACCAACTGAGCAAAATGTACCATTCAATTCAATTCACAAAAGCTGAGCTCTTATTTTGGAATTCAACCAGTTCCTGTTGGACATCAGGTACACAAGACTTAAGTGATCATTATGTAATGTAAATGTAAATAAAATTCAAGGCTTTGAGACATGAGAGATATCGGTCAGATGTTCCTTTTATGTTCAGTGCAGTGCCCCACAAAACTCTTATATCAGCCCAAACAGCCCCGTGTTTTACCTGTAAGACACACATTTGTCGGAGTCCTGGCTCTCGGTCAGACATTACAACATTTTTAGCAGACTGTTTTCTACGCGTTCCAAGTCATGTTATCACCTTCTTTAACTATATCATTTAACCTGATGAAGCATTTGAAGGATTTGAGTCGGCTTGCGAGCTTAAGTTAGCAGCTTGGCTCATGTCAACCCAGCAGCCCTGCTGAAGAGCGTTCAGTAAAGCAATGCTTATTTTTATTGAAACTGCTTTATTCTGGGGCGCCTGGTTTGACTCCGTACCTCAGCCATGTGCTGCAGGTCATCCCCCACTCTCTCTTCCCTCATTTCCTTCTCTATCCCCTCGGGGTGGGACAAAATATCGATGCGGCATTATATCGCCGTCCTGACTCAAGTCGTTCAATTATTGATAGGCTGGCACCAAATATCGATATATAGTTTACAAATATATGGCACTCTAAACAGATTTCCCTGTGATTCTGACTCCACGTGGTGGTGCTTATGACATTAATGAGGATAACGTGAACGGAAATTAACAAGTTAATCAGATACTGTGATGTATCATGATATGATTGTCTTGCAAGATATCAATTATCGCAGAATCGCTGTATCGTGATATTATCGTTATCGTGGGCCATGTGTGGCGTATCATATCGTATCGTATCTTGAGTTACCCTGCGATTCCCACCCCTACTGTCCACTGCCCTCTAAATGAAGGCAAAAAGCCCCAAAAAATAACCTTAAAAAAAAATCCTTCATGCAGTGTTTTTATCTGTTATAGTTACCAGATGTGTCTGTTATGGTGGGGAGGAGACCTCTGCAGAAAATATGTCTCCTAGTAAAAACCTTTTGTATGAACTCTTACAGCAGCCATGGCTGACTTTCATTTGGGTCACTTTTAACAGCCCCTTTGGACAAAGCAGTACTTCTTATCTCTTTGCTGTTCCTGTCCAGTACATGCCTGCGTATTATTCTCTAAAGAATAATCTCCTCCTGCTTCCTTTAACTGGTTAATGAACTACTCGCTATGAATGTTTGCAGGGGAAATGTAATCAAAGGCTCTTTTTAAGTCTGCATGCTTTAAATTGCTTTGTCACAATCCGCCCCTCTAGAAATACTCTAGCGTGTGGTCTGGTTTGCTTTTGTAGGTCATACAGAGGTATTAGGATTATAAGAAAGAACTCACTTATAGTAGGTTGAAGGGTCATTGCATTAATCTGTGTACGATGACGCAGCTTGAAAACTATAGTCCAGATATTTCACTGACAAAAATGTGTGTCAGCTCGGGGTCTTCTCAACCAATGATTAAAATCGTTGACTTTTCTGTGGCAGGCCTCGTGATAATGTCCTCTGGAGCAGTGGTTCTCAACTGGTCTAGCCTCAGGACCCACCACCTCCTCCTTTTAACAATCACAACCCACATTTTTCAACTGCTCAAATTTATTTAATAAAAAAGGTGCAGTTTAATACATTGGTTTTAACAGTACAGTAGTATAAGCAGTATAATAGTCAAGCAAAATGACCAGCAGTGCATAAGAGGAAAATATTCCCTCTACAAATTAACCCAACCCAACACAACCGGATAAAAGCAGCTCAGCGACCAACTTTTGGGTCCCGACCCACCAGTTGAGAACCACTGCTCTAGAGTGACTCATGAAGCTGCCCTGCAGCCGGTGAGAACACCATGTGACTCTTTGGATCATAAGTGGGTACAATTCACCGCTTTAAACCATGTAGTTAAAAGAGCTTCTGAATAGGTAACCTTTAAATAAATACCCTGACAGAATAGGTCCCTGGTTCAATGTCCATGCTGTGGTTTCATAATATCAATACAGTTTTATCCACAGGAGACAACATTTTAGTTTGTAAATGCAAAACTTTGAGTTCAAAATCATTGAAGTGGTATAAAATATAAGTAAATAATGTAAGCAGCATCTTCTGTTTGGATGTCCTACATTAGGCCTTATATTTGGTAGCACTTTTTTAGTAAGACATGTGGAATATGTCAAGATTATTCAGGCTTTAGGAGCATTCTTTGGACATGTGTACAACACATTCAGAATATGCATCTAATTTAGGTTTTTAGTTTTCGCAGACAGGCCTCTTGTCTGTTTGCAGTCAGCTCTGTGTGTTTATAAATAAACTGACTAGTCAATAGTTTGCGAGGCTGGAGTTAATCACAGTATGTACGGCTGCATGAAAACAGGAATACTAATGGAATTTTAATTTTCATCAGCCATGTGAACAGTGAAGCGGAAATAGTCTTTTTTTAGAACAGGAAATGAATATTTGTGCGTGTAAACAGTCATTACTATTTGACTACGGAGTCCACAGGGAAAACAAATTGTTGCTCAACCTGTGACTTCAGGGAAGAAGGAAGATTTTCCAGTTCTGTTGAGCCAGTTTCTGTTGTTCCTTTACATCTCCGACTCCAGCAGTGACCGTTTTGTCTCAGGAAGCAGCCTGATGCTAACGGTAAGTTACACTGTGTCCTCTCTGAAGTGTCCCCCCCGCCCTTCAAACGTGTGCACATAGGGGGGTGGATAAATACAATGCTGACATAACTGTGGATCCTGCTCCTGATTTAGATGATGGAAATTGAAAGCTTTAATAATTTGTACTTTCGGGTTAATGGTCAACTTAAGTGCAAGTTTCTCATTGAATTACTGCTATCACTACCTTTGCTGTGACCATGGAGGGGCTATATTAGTTTATTTGGGATGGAAAGGGCCCCTTCTTTGGAAAACACGATGCAGACATATATATTGTGCATGATAAGAGGTTATACATGCTAACATGTGAGATTGAAGAAAACAGGCCAAGCACTGCCACTCAATGTCACTCTCATACAGAGGAGTGACAGAGTGGAGGATGTGTGTGGGGAGGGGTGTTCACACTGACCTCTAGATATTCTGTCTCCTATACAGAGGTGGAGGGTGAAGTAAGTGTCCAGCAGTGGGGATCCATTCTTGTTGACAATGTTTCTGGCCGCGATGCTCCGGAGATGACGCAATCGTCTCTGTTTGGCAGAGGAAAATACAGAACAAGATAGAGAGAGAGTGAGGAGAGAGTGAGAGCAAATACCAGACATGTTGTGTGCATTCTGATCCTGTGTTTGTTATTGGCAAAGACTGGCTGTTCTGAAGGCAGTGAATTTAACTGCATCCAAGGACAAGTGTAAAGACATTACTATAGAGATCAATAAGTATCAAATTGTCTAACCTATATATAAACAGCCTTCAATAGAAGAATTAGAGGCAACAGCAGCTGTGAGAGTGTGCTACATGTCAGCAGGTTGAATAATAGAGGCATGACAGCTTCATGGTAGAATTAAGTAGCCCGCTAACTCTCCGGGCATGGTCAGTCATGACAGTCACATGAGAAATTTTAAGCTCTAAATGATTTTCTTCACAGGTCTACGAATCTCAATGAGCCAGCTATACAAAAGCCACACTTTATAACATGTGACTTTGGCCACAGAGCAAAAGTCAGACCCAGCGGTGTAAGAAAATATCACTTCACTTGAGTGTCCCCATATTATGATTTTTGATATTGTGTCGATTTTAAAAACAACAACAATTTCAGTAACGTTTAACATGCAAAGTTTTTTTACTGAAATACGCAGCTATTAATTCCTTGAATGTGCTATTTTGTGATATTTTGAAACCTTTTTTCCTTCCCGATATCAATTCCTATACCTCAACTAGTGTATCAGCCGAAACCGATTACCAATCTTGTCCCAGTAAGATAAAAAGAAGATACACACATAATAACTTAACATCTTATACTGATTAGGGCTGAACAATTTTGAAAAAAGTATCAAATTGCGATTATTTAGACTTATATTGCAATTTTGATATGTTTTGCGACATTAAAGGAATGGTCATTTTTAAATTATTTTCATTTTCATTGAAAAACATACCAACATGATTATGGTGTTTTGGGGTTCTGTAGCAAACGAAGATATTTGAAACGTATGTCTGTGTATGATGCGCACGCCAGAACATCTCTGCAGCACATATTTATATTAAAATGGCATTTGCGCCTCCTGCGATTTGAAACTTGCAGTTGGTTTCGATAGAATTTCCAGTAAGAGTTCAGCCCTACTACTAGTCCTGTATAGCAAACCCCCTTGAACATGAAGACTTGCATACTGGGCCCCTATCTGTGTCACTGTGGGGAATTGCCCAGTTGTTGACATTTTGTTGACTCTGACAAAGGTTGAAGTCTCTGCAAGCACCACACTGTTGTTGTTTGTTATCAAGTTATAAATTACCTAAATCAGGTCTTCTTCGCTGCTCTGAAACAGTAGTTTCCACTTGCAGACATAATACATTCAAGGTAGCGACGTGTTTGGAGCAGAAGTATTTGATTTATGGAGTAAGGAGGCTAATCAATTATGGTACCAGATAACTGTCATACTCACCGATACAGATCCTGCATTTTGGGCAGTATAAAAGGCATTTCAGATTCTAGGTATTGGAACAACTCTAGCTACGATGTTGGACGTTACAGGCTGTGATAAAACCAAATCTAAGTCCTGCAGTTCTTATTGCATAAAAAGTGAATGTTTTTTTCTCAAGATTGTATGCATAAGAAGTGTTCTTTATCCTATGACAGTTGTCATGAATTACATTTTTAAAATATGCAATAAATCACGTTGCTTATAGTGTCACAATATAATGAATTGTAGCCCCTGTATTGTGTTACATATTGTATCGTTAGATTATTGCCAATGCACCGCCCGAGTCAGCTTATCAGTTCAACTTAAAGCCAACGTACCAGTGATGCACAGTTGAGACAAGCAAAGTCCTAAAAAAATAAATACCTACGTGTTTCATTCGCAAATCTCAAAGACAATCCATATAAAGTTTACATCTGCATGGCTTCAATAATAATTCAAAGACCTGCTTTGAAAAAAGCTTGTGTGAGAAAGAGAGGCCATTTGGAAGGTTTCTGCTTCAGGCAAACAAGTCAACACAACTTCTCTCCTGACCAGCAGGCCGGCCTCTCTCCTGCAGCCATACTGCGACTAAATCGAAGTCATGCGTTTCCCTATAAGATTAAGCGCCTCAAACAAAAACACTGATTGTTCTGTAGGAAACTTTTAACCCCCCTGCCTTAAAATGCCATTTCTGTATGGGCTCGTGTGGACCACAGGCGGAGAGAAATGGTTTTAAGTCCACTTGTGGACTATGAAGCTGCTGTGGTGAGTCTGGTTCTCCAGAGTAAAACTGGGTTAACATCAGAAGCAGTATTGCAAATTACAAGCTGAGCCAAAGATCAAAGTTAGGACCACTAGGAGCTGAACACTTGTCGGAATGTGATCAAAAAGTCTGATGGTGGAATGTTACTAAGTGATTAGCCGGTCACAAGCCTTCTGCTCTAATTCACATACAGACATCATATTTCCTTAAAACCTGGACAGGACAAACTAAACCAGAGCTCTGTGTTCAAGCAGTCAAACAGAGTTTAATCAATCCTAGCATCCTCATTAATTTTATAATGCTTGCATTGGAACCGTTAGTTCTCTAGACTTCATGGTCTGTAGCTTGTAGTTGTGGATCATTTGGTCGATGTTTCTAATATTTAGTCCACCTGCATCAACAGATTACTGTTTCAGCCAGCTGTACCTTAAAAACTGGCAGCTGAGTTTATAATAAAGCTACCATGCAATATATGAATTATGTGCACAATCACCAACATCTAGAAAAGGTTTTATGCCAAATGCATTCGGCAAACATGGTCTCAGAGTACAGTATCTGAGTTGGGCAAACAAAAGAAACAGTTTAGATACTAACTGACCTGGGGAGCTTTCTGTAACTCTGTGTGACTCAACATCATGGCTGCCTCAGGCAAACACAGTAATAAAGAACTTTTTTCTACGTGGGCTATTGGGTTATACATGAACTCAAAAGAAGCCAAAAAAGAAAAGGTTCCCTGATAGTAGTGATGAAATTGTTGTGTAACCCCTCCATTATTACTGAGATATATTATTTATTAGAAAACACAATTACTGCCAACCATAAAGGTATCTTTTGGGAATAAAATAACAAATAACAAGCTGCTTTTATACTGCAAGTACTGTAAATTAAACTTTATAGTGCACATTTCAAAACACAGACATACTTTTACACTTTCTTTACTAAAGAGTCCGACCGTTATCGGACTTTTGAGATCGACACCAATACTGATACTGATATTAGAGGGATATATTCACCGTTTGTTAAATATAGTGATTTAGTTTTCACTGAAATTAAAATAGACCTTTACTTTGTGGAAGATGATATATCTGTTTCGTCTGCCTCTAATGGACACATCCATCCATTATCTATACCGCTTATCCTGTTCAGGGTCGCGGGGGGCTGGAGCCTATCCCAGCTGTCATGGTCTGGACTGGTCGCCAGTCAATCACAGCGCTGACACATAGAAACAGACAACTTTTCACACTCACAGCCACACCTATGGGCAATTTAGACTCACTGATGAACCTAAGGACCTATGGTCTATGAACTGTGGGAGGAAGCCGGAGACCCCGGAGAGAACCCACGCATGCACAGGGAGAACATGCAAAGTCCACACAGAAAGGCCAAATTTGTCCAAACTGGGGTTTGAACCAGTGACCTTCCAGCTGTGAGGCAACAGCACTGCACCACCGTGCTGCCCCATGGACACAACATAATAAAAACTATTAATCTCTATACTTCACTTTTCATGAGGTGAAGACAAGTGAATCTAAGCCGCAACGCAGGGCTGGGCTATATATCAATAGGATATTTGTATTAAGGTATAATAAAAATAGGATTTTAGAGGAACATTTGCTGTAAGTAGACTTTATCTTCTGTCCTCTGAAAGCAACAAATACATCACACAGCCATATAGCAAAGCAAACACTTTCTATGTACAGTGTTATTATGTCATTTTGCTGAGCGTGGATTATTTGCATTACAGCAGTTAGGTTACTTTCAATAAACACTCCAGTTTTCATTTTAAGTTTAAGTACAGATGCTACAAGGCCTGAGTAACACCTCTCAGGTTAATCATCTCTGCTGAGCTGGTCTATCATTGTTTCTTTTTGTAGTGGGAGCCAGCGGGCCAGTTGAAGAATGTAGCTGGGACATTGTTTTATTATAGAGACAGGGAGGGATGTTGGGAAATACAAAATCAAATTTCACAAGTAAAATCAGGAAAGAGCTGAAGATAAAAAAAGCTCAGGAACTGTTTAATGGTCATTTCAATCAAATTAAAAATGGCATGTTATCAATGTAATATAACATACACTAAATGCCACTGCAGAAAAACGTGTTAAAGAGCACAAACAAAAGGCCCATTCATCTTTATTGTATTGGGATGGCTGCAGAAGATTCAGATGCAGAAAATTTAAAACCTACACAAAACTGAAACTATTTAGATGCACATATTTCTTAAATTGTAGCATACCCTCAGTTAATGAAACAAGCATGTTACCTTACTAAATGCAGCATGAGCTATTCACACATTACCCGACTTAAATCTGAATGACTATTACATTTTAACCCTGTTTTTTTAACTGAACTGTTGACACAGTTTTATTTGACACCCACACTAACCATATTATCTAAACGTCCATCTAATCATACACTTTAACCAGGGACAAGGTTCAACAATCAGAATGTACTAGAGTGAGGACAAATTAAATTGTAGGCCCAAAATAAATTATAATGTACTTCCTATGTATGTGTACACTGCTCGGTATGCCCGAGAAGATCAACAAGATGATAGAAAGCTAAACTTAATGCTATGTCAGTGACACCCACACTATGAAGCCCAACAGTTTTGCAAGACTCAGCATGACAACTTGATAAAAACACATCGCTTCTTGTGCAAGACACTTAATTCTCATGAAAGATTAGGCCTGCATGAGATGAGGAAAATATGTGATGTACATTAACAGTTAATATTGCTATGACGATATTTAGTGAGATTATATACAAATATAGAAATGTGCATATTAGCTTTAATGTTACATGGTCTTGTTCATTTCTGCTGTAAGGCATGTTTACTCACTACCTGTGTTTGTACTGTCATCTCTCTCCTAAATTCAAAATAGCACCAAATAGCAGAAGTGCTGTTTTTGTTTCAACCACATTTTCTCGCAGCTGGCTTGGTTTGCAGCTGATTGGCCAAATGCTCGTACCACAAAGTTGGTGAAATTGCAATGTATCATAGATACATAGATAAGATGCACTCACAGTTTGACAGTTTTCTACAGTAAACTTATTGCCACACCTATGCTCTGTGAATGGAGCAACAAACCATACAGGTCTCTAGTGTAGATACTTAGACTACAGTGAGGTTTGCAGCTAAAAAAAGTCCAAGAAACCCCTGACTCACTGGATGCTGCCTGCAGATCAGATGATGGCAATCATTCGTAATATAATAATGTAATATAACAACATTCACATGATTCTCTCACTACAATGAATATGTATTGTCTGTATGACTTTGATGGACTCATGTAAAGTCACAGTATAAGCTCGGTTGCTTCATTGAATGAACTGCAACAGCCAACTTTATACGTTGTTTCCTACTGAATGAATGAATGGGGGAAGAATTTCTGAGGCTTCCTAGGGCGTTAGACCAAGCCTTTATCAAACAAGTTCGTGGTCTTTATATTTTTCAAATCACATCACAGCTGACAATATAATATAACAGCTGTGACACATGCTACAATTTCCCTTAAACTGAGCTGTCACCTGCTTGCTAACATAAGGCTAACTTTGGTAACTACTAGCAGTAGCATACTGGCTTCTTACACAATTAAACGTAACGATATATTATATACGCTCAAAATAGGGCAGTACATTGAAATAGCCGGGCTCAAAAATGCTTGACAACAGCCTGACTGGTTTTAGTGTGTCTAAGGTGTCGGTCCAGGTCCTTTAATGTGTAGTAAGCTAGCTAACTGCAAGCTAGCAGCTGTTAGCTGACATGCTAACTGGCGGGCCTGATGTGTTTAACTGCCGTGTAAACTAGAACATAACACCCTGAAGTTTTCTTGAGGTCATTTGAAAACAGTTTGCACTAACATTATGTCAGGGTCTTTGCATTTACCTGCTGAGAGGTGAGCTCTACATGCAGGGCTCGGGAGGAGGAAGCTCCAGAGTTGGTGACAGAGGCGGCGGGGATGGAGAGAACCCGACCGGTGATGGAGTTCATCCTCCTGACGGCATCTAGCGGGTCCCCCTCATTCAACAAAACATCCCATACAAGACATCAAGCACACTCGGTGTGAAGTTAAAGAAGCTTCAGGTAACCCCCAGAGACACGCAGACACGACTGTTTGTGTGGGCAAAGCGCTACAACAGCTGTCAGCTAACCGACGGGACGTAAACAAAGTACAGGCTATTTTGCTACACTTGGGTCGGAAATCCGTCTCCGGTTGGGAGGCGCGACACCGAGACTGCTGATTGGCTCAAACTGACGTCTGTCATACATAGGCGGGGCTTGATGCTCAAAACTCGTATTCTTATTGGCTGACTTATCTGTTTATCTTCCAGGAAGGGGCGGTTGACCGTTGTAATCTGTCAAAGCTGCAAAATATGAGGAAGTTGCATAGTACAGCGTGACATGCAGGTGACAGTTTAAACTGTGAAATGATCCAAGCAATTAATAAATGAAAATATCTATTATAGCTATAACAAAAAAGTGTAAATGTATAATGTAATGGTTATTACTGGGGCTCTTGTCAACATTCGATTGAATTCAAAAAAGCTTTATTGGCATGGGAAACATACGTTTACATTGTCAAAGCAAGTGTAAAATAAAATACAAATTAAGTACGATAAAAGAAGATAGAGACAAAATGTGTAAACATTATATCACGGATCTCCAAGTAGGATAGACAAATATTAGGTCATAAACCAGCGACGGAAACAATGGGAAGCTTTAGTGACACAACTGTCACAACTGAGTGTGGAACATTTGTTCAACAATGTCCAAAATTTGTTGACTATTTGGTATACGTTATTTCACCAGTCTTTTAGATCCCAGAGAAACAAAAACTATAAAACTATAAAAAAAAAAGATATAGAGTAGAATTATAGAAGTTAAAAGTGAGAAAGCACTTTAGTTCGAGTATCTGAAAGTTTTACTTAATTTACTATCCACACTTCATCTCTTACTTCTCTTATCTTAACAGCAGTGAACTCACTCTACTGTATATATGATTTACGGCATATAATCTCCCTGACTGCAGAATACTAAACAACCACCAGGGGGCAGCATCGTCCACATGGAGCTGCTCTCTTTCCACATGCAGGGTCATTGTACTTTACAAAATGTACTGATCACTTTCTGCCTCTAGGAAAAGTCTGGCCAGAGTGTCCTAACATGTTCCATTTTGAACATTTTCTTATCAACATTAAAAAGGTTTCAATCTCTTTACAGAATTACCATTTTCTACTACTTCATACTCACACTCCGCCACATTACAGAAGGAGATATTTGACTTATTAGTCCACTACTCTTATTTTACAGGTGTAGATACTAGTAACTTTAAAAAATACACTGTTGGCCAACTCAACTTCAATGCTTACATGCATTTGATCTAGAGTATTATATAACACTCATTCTGCATGAGTGCCTTTACTTGCAATACTTCATTAATAAAATTACTGTACTTTTAAGTCAATTTCCAATACTGGTGTTTTTAATCTGGGTAAAGTTTTGGTATCGTTAACTTCAAATCTTGGACCTTGAGAGAGTCAGTAAAATGCTCTGCATCCAAAAATGGTTACAATCTATGGTATGTTTAGTGGAAACCTGCACGATTCCATAAATAGCAGCTATGTCAGATTAAAAGTAAGTTTTCAAAATGTGTGTAAAATGATCTGGATTCAGCTGAATTATTTCTATACAATTGGAGTTTGTATAATTCATTCAGGGTAAATATCACATAGTGTTTCAATACAAGATACTGTACATATGATTCTGTCCAACAGTGTGGCTTTAAAGATATTTAAGTGGGATTGTATGCTTAGCTCTCAGTTTTGACACAAAGTAAACATTCTTGGCTAATCTTGGGCATGCGTGTCCTGCAGCGGCCTTAAAGAAGTCATTATCAAATGATAAATGTCTTGTGTAGTAAGTTGTGAAAAAGACGAAGCATTAAAAACACGTCAAAGTGCAGGTCAAAATGTAAACAAGTCACAGAAACACACGTGTCCTTCTGAAAACATACAAAAGTTTAATTTAAACATTGGCAGACAGATGATGCTAGTCATCACAGACAGGTCTCACTGTTTATTCCTTGCAAATTTATTGCACATGGATTACACTGTTCTTTATAAGAAGTCACAACGGTGAAATCAGAGGAAATCGCTCTTCAAATGACAATCTTATAATTTACCACCAATCTACCTTACACCAGCTTACTTACTTTGATGATTCCCAGGACATATTCTGTACTCATACTCTTATTTTACAAAAAGTACTAGTGACACCCTCCAACATTACACCAGTAATACGACCAGTATAACCCCCTTCTTTTCAATCATCACCCATGGCATGGTTACAAAGGGATTCGCTGTACACTGGAATCATCAAACTTCAGGATTTTCACTCACAACACTTCATTTTCTACTGCAGCTCAAAACTTCCCAAAATGCTTGCAGAGGCATTGCTGTAGTTTTTCTTGCATAGACAAAACGCACCCATCCAGACCTGGAATTGAGTTGGTAAAGAGGAAACTCAGACCAAGCAGCACGTAAGCTGTCCCGGAAAATTCTCTTATCAAAGGCATTATTGTTCAGCAATACAAAAAGTGCATCAGAAATACTCATTGGAGGGACAAGCACTAAAATCGGCTTTTTCCTCTCGACAGAATACAATTAATACTTTATGGCATTATACATCACAGGCACACATGTATTGTGCATTCACAATATAAATCCACACTGGAATTCATCCACCTTTGGCTTTCATACAGTAGAAATATGTGCTGTCTGTGGGGACACTAAAGGTCTTTGGCTCAATTAATCTTTGGGCTTATGATCCCAATACTAACGTGGTAGCTTCAGTTTGCATTGTTTGTGCATTCAGCAAAGAATGGGATCTTAAAGTTGAGAATTACATGGATGCACAAGTAAAAGACAACATTGGCACTTCTTTTCAGTCCAGTATGTTACCCTCCAGCTCCATCTAGTGGACTGTACCCCCTCTGCACCGATAAGGCAGTTCAACCCCACGAAAAAACAAACTAGAAAGGCACATTTTCTGAGTGGGATTTGGTGCAACTTTGACAGCTAAACCCAATGACAGCAGCAGGGAGAGGTTACCATCGTTCAAACATGTCATCTCCTGAGGAGGAACTATGACTACATAGTGTTTGTGATATGATGCAGAGAGCAAAGGTTTCTTTAGCAAATGTGCTCATGTGCAGAGTTTGCAGTCCAGAGATAATCCAAACCGGGCACCAAGATTGGACGGGGACGGGGTGGGGAAGAGGGGGGGGCGGAGGGGTCTGGAGATGCTGACAGAGTTCAGAGCTTCAACAGGAGCCCCCTCGTCCCCTCACTGGATGCACAGGATGTCGCTCTCCTTCAGGCCAAACCGGGTCTTGTACTTGTCAAAAAGGCACAGCAGGGACTTGACGTACATTGAGTGGTACAGATCCACCATCTCATCAGAGGGATCCTCAATTTTGGGCACTGTGATCGGCTCCCCAACTGTAAGAGAGAAGAAAGGGTTCAAATAATTTGATTCATTATTAAGTTTATTTGTTTAGCATCTTTCCACCAAGAAAAGTACCTCAAAGTAGGGCTGCACGATATGGGAAAAAACATACATTGTGATATCTTTTTGTTCTGCGATATGTTCATATTATTTGGGAGTTTTGAGTCTTTTTGCTTATTTTCAAACAGAACCCCTCCTGCTTTTATCACTCTAGGTTCAGACTCATCAACCATTGCTAATGATGATCAAATGTATGATTAATCAGTATGATCAGCCCCGTGACACTTTATAAAATGAAAAATCACGTCTCCTGCTTCCTGTCGTTCCTGATTGCACATACAACCTCAGGTGGTGTGTGCGCTGCAGGTCTTGCCGCTAAAAGTAAAAAGCACGTCTGCTCCCCAAACTGTACATGTATGTTACCAGCACCGGGACGAGGTGCCGCTGTCAACGGGAATACTCTCACTTTTAGGACACCTTGCGTAACGGAGCTGCTGCAGTCATAGATAGTGTCAGCGGGTTGATCGAGGCGCTGTTACGCCGACAGGGTTTACTTTTAGCGGCTAAACCTGCAGCACACACGGTGTGAGGTTGTGTGTGTCGACAGGAAGAAGGAGACACTTTACAGGCAGGTGACAAACAGTGAAGAGCTGCACTAATGTGATATGAGACCAACTTTTCCTGTGGATTAGTTGTGGAAAACGAGAAACTGGCAAGTGTTCGTTTTGCACCGAGCAACAATAAAGCAGCAGCTCGATGCGTTTCACTTTATTTGCTTCACTATCGCACGTCCTGCAATGTGACTATACATACGATATACGATATATTGTGCAGCCATACCTCAAAGTGTTTTAAACTAAGGAAGATACATTCATTCATTCATAGATAGAATAGACAACAAAATAGGTATAATAGGTTCCACTACAGGTCGAGTGTTCCATATTTGGGGTGTGATTTACTAAGGCTGAAACAAAGAGCCAAAACCAGTGTTAACCATTAATAAAGCTTTAAAGTTGGATGAAGCAAATATTGACTTTATCCTGCTAATCTTTTCAGTTTGTTGGTCAATGTCCTGTAATACACTGTACTACAGCAGCAGAGTAAAAGATAATGCTAATCTGTACCTCTCACTAACCATGCATTAGCAGTTACACTTGCCTATAGTGGTGATGGGTTTGCCGTAAGGCACGATGCCCCACGAGTTGCCGAAGAAGAGGCCACATCCATGGAAAAGGCACGGAGCAAAGCCCAGCATCTTCTGTAACCTCTTCTGGATAGCTCTCCAGTACGTCCCCTCCTCGAAGATCACCTGCTTGTAGGCGTCGTTCTCCCCGAAGGAATACACCGGCACCAGGTCGGACCTGAGGGAACACAGGACAAGCTCAACAACTGTCCCATAGTACGAACATTTGTAAAGAAATATGATTGAAATCTGTTCATATTCGCTGCCATGTAAACAAACGTCTAAATCAGGACCAAAAGAAATAAAACTGTAATATACAGTTTATCACATAAAGATAGTTTTATAGTGGTTGTAAAACAAGAAAACAACACCTCCCCTTGCTCAAACATAAACTTTGCACACTTATGTCATTGTTCATATAACCTGGATTAATAACCTGAATCATTTTATTGTTTTATTGCAGTCCTATCTGTAATGGCATGGCACATCTGTGATCAGTACCATAAAGAACTGAGTGATATGTCTCTACATGGATTCAGGCTGACTTAAGGTGGCAGAAAACCTAAAAGTAAAAGTGAAACGTGCCAACCAGCATGAATCCGTTTAGCTTACTGCTCAGGGAGGAACACTGCTGTAGTTTCCAGTTGCAACATTTCTCCTTTATGTTGGGGACTGGCGCTACTGTTGGTGAACGGCCAAGATTTTGTCTTGGCTGGATGGAAGTTGTGAAAGAGTTTATACAACAAGGATTGATTTCCTTAAATCTACCCAGATCTGTAGCTAATCCAGTCATTTCATTGCAGCTCATGTCGTCATTTGTGGATGTTTTTCATGAATCAGTCTTTGCATTGAGCATCGCCTGGACTCGTGTTTCAGAGTGTACAGAGCAAGATCTTATCAAAGGACGCCATTGAAAGCGCTGAATTTTTATCATGAATCAGCATAATCATGTGTTTCCTAAAGTAGGAGTTTTTCCACTAAAAAGATAGTAAAAAAGAAAAGCTGTCGTTCCTATCTGTGATGCAATAAAAGTATTTCTGGTTGCACAAAGCACCTTATTAGAATTTAAAGCCCCCCTTCAGTGAAACTCAAGTGTTTAACCTTGTAAACATCTCCATGTGGTGTTGTTCATGTGCTACAAGACATATCAGGGACAACATCAGCATCATCTCCATGGCTGGGCCTGTCTGCTGTTAAACTGCAGTGTACCAAGGACAGGCTGAACAACACGTTTTCAGATCGTCAGGTTTGATACGTCACAAACCTAAGGAGCCAATCCCGTTAATGGACGGGGTTACGCTATGTATATCATTATGTGTAACCTATGGCAACCACTTCGGCGATGCGCAAGCCAGCTGTAACCGTCATTGTAATGTTTGCAAACTAACTACTGACTGCTAACGTTAACGTTACTGCTACGAATTACTACATTTCAAGCTAGCTACGTTCCAACAAGTTGCCACTAAACGATGGCAGAGACGTGTTTTGTTTTCGGCTGTAATTTTACCAAAGGAGAAACGTCATGCATAGTGGGCGGGGCCTATGCAGAGGCAGAATTTCTAATGAGGGGAGGAGGAGATGCTTTGGAAGGATTTTTACAAGGTGATTAAACGTATTTTGCAGCAAAAAAAATTCAGACATTATTAATTATTTCAAGAAGAGCATTTTATACGTCTTAAAACATGACTGGAGCTGCTCTTTAAGCATACACTGCAACTGAAGATATTATGCTGATTATCATCAATTATACTGGCCGGGGTCATAGTCACATGAGTTGTACATGTCATCCCATGCATATGTGAGAAGAATGAAACCATCAGTTATTTTATTTTAAGGAATAAGAAAAAAATGTTTGTCATGGCCCTTATGATGGTAATGTATGATACTGTAAACATATCCTCTTTGGACAAGGTGTATGCGACTGAGACACATAAAAAAACCTTATAACTGCAGTTTACTTAATTTTCCTTATAGAAAACAACTACAGTGTCAGTCGTCTGAATTTCATAAGAATAAGATCCAGGATGTAAAGAAAGAGCAGAAAAGTGACCTGAATTCAGTCCTGGCTGGAAAGCTAACCCAGTTGTTGTGAATCCAGCTTTGCATAACTGCGTCTATGTTTCTAAACTGTAAGCCTCTTTGGACGACGTGCAGCCTGATGTCGAACAATATCTGAGAAGGAATCAGGCTGATTTGAGTAAGCCAGGTTAGACAAACCAGGTCTACTTCCCTTATAGTACAGTTTGCATGTCTGAGTGCAGCTCAATGCAAGCTCAGACAGTCTGACCCTTCCTACAGGGTGATGGAGCTCCGAGCAGCAACACCACACATTCACAAAAGATTGGTTTCTGCTCTCGGTGAGGAGATTTTAACCTTTCTGTGCGTTATAACCCAAAGTCTTATTCATTCTTTGACTCTCTGCAGCCCTGAGAATGACATTCACATGTCAGAGCAGATCTCGGTCAAGGCTGTGTTGAATGAGCACGTGTCCTTGTTGTGTCTGAATGTGGTGCAGCCGGCTCACCCTTTCTGCAGAGCCAGCCTCACGAAGCCTTTTCGGTTCTTCAGGGTGACAGAATTCATGCCGGGAGCGCACTGCAGAGACTCTGCTGCTCCTCCCACTACGATGACAACAGCGTTTCCTGTCCCATTGCGTGACAGAAGGTAGTCGATGGAGTTCCTGTTCACAGGACAGATACCTGAAGGGGAAAAGATGTGGACATAAGATTAAACATACAATTAAGAAACAGTGCTAAAGAGGCAAATGCACTCACCAACCGCGCAAAAACAACAATTTTATGTTGATTTATAAAGAATATTCTGATGTCTTCCTTTTGGACCTAGCTTACTGGCTGTAAATATTGTAATACTCAGTGTCAGAGTCCACTTTATTGAACTTATGGCTGTGCTCTATGAGGCAAGACTCACAAGTCCAGCACCTCAGGAGAATTAACCACACCATGTTAGGCATGTGCAAAACCTGAGCTGCCGAAGCAAGAGGTGGGAAGTAACTAAGTAAAAATACTTTTTCTTTTACCACCGACATTTTTACACAAATATCCTAACCTATACTTTATACTCCTTACATTTACAAAGCAGGTGTAAAAGATGCATCAAGATGAAACAGGCAGGAGAGGGAAACTCAACCGCAGATCTTTGTGACTGACAAGGAGAACAACATGGCCGATTACATTAAGCAGATTCAGAGCAGCAAGACATTCCCCATCCAACAGATTTGCACACTGGAGCAAACATTGGTTCATTATTTTAATAGATTTTTATTCTTATCTAAAGTTAGAATTATTGAGGTTTAATTGTCTGCAAAATTTAACAAGAGGTTCGGTTAGCTTTACGCACAAACAGCAGGTAGAAACGTCCTTCAGAGAGCTACTGTTGAATGTTTCAAAGATTATTTTTGTGGCTTTCTTCAAGCGCACTCGGACCGAGCCAAGGATATAGTTTAAAATGCCTTTATTGAATCAGGGCATCTCTCGTCTCTCATCTTCTCCATAGGTTAAAAAAGTGTGAATGAACTGAAGAAGCCTTCCGCATGAGAGGCGAAACATCTTCAAGAACCTCAACATAGTCCTGTTCCTTTTATGAATTAACAATGTGTTCTTTTGCAGCCTCCGACCGCAGTTTCAAAGCAAGATTTCTTTAGATTACACACGACACCCAAAGAGTCCTTTGAGAGCTCATTATCAATGAAACCCTTTGAAACAACATGTTCAACAACCTACAGTAACCTAAGTGAGTGAGTACAGTATCTATGGTCGAAGATGAACAACAAACAGGCGTTCAGAACAGAACAGCTAGAGCTCTATCAGTCAGTCAGATCAGCAGATCCAAGCAAACAGAAGCAATTTCAGCTGTGCAATCCGTTCAAAGGTCCTCTCTCCTACAGATATACTCATCAACGTTATCATGGCATTTAAAGGAACTCAAACAAAGTCTCTTGAATCCTCTCACCTCCAGACATCAGGTAGTCTCGCAGGACCGGCATGCGGAAGTTTCCGGCCAGGGTTGCCAGGGAGGGCTTGATGCCCGGGAATTTCTTGGAGAAGCCCGTGGCCTCTGTCCCAAAGTTGCAGAAAGCCCCGAAGCAGAAGATGCCGTGCGGGTGGTAGCCGAATATGTAGTTCCGGCTGGGCAGCAGGTTGTGGGTTTTAATGAGCTGGAGGAGAAAAGCACAAAGAGGAGCAGTGTGAGGGTGATTTACATATGAGGGGAGCACTGCTGGACCATGAAGAACAGCTGATAGGAGACATTATGTTAGAGAGCAACATGGCTGAAAGGCTTGAGAACAGAAGCTGGGTGCTAATTCACTGTTGAATAATTAGCATCAACAGTTTAAACCACCTTGTTGATTAGATTATTAATACCATTACGACCTTTATAGTGTACTTCTCTTTACACCAAGTATACAATATATCAAAATAGTTCTTGTTATATAGTAACAGTAAATGAGGTCCCTGCATATTGTCAGCTGCAACCAACAAGAATTTGAAGTGAATTATTGCCAAGTTAATTAATCAAGTTATTCCGTTCATCACCTGTGTGGTCTATGATGATGACGTGTAAGATTCCAGTGAAGAATGCTGTTTACTAAACCCAGAAATTATGACTTTAAAATACCTGAATTATCTGGCAAACTGTTCTTAACCCCAAAATAATACATTTTCTATGTTGGAAGATTTGCAGCTATTTTTTACATTTGGAAAACTGGAAGAAAAAAGAAAATGAAAAAGAAAAAATGATGATGATTAATTTTCTTTTTTCAAATGCTTGATTTAAAAATGTGATAAAGACAATTTAAAATAATGACCAATAGACACAAATCACAGCAATTAACAGGCAAAAAAATGAATAAATAAATGCAAAATTACAGTAGGACAAAAAAAGAAAAGAAAAAATCGATCGACTCTTCGATCATACAACTACTGTAGGTGTTTCGGCTCGAACATGATGCAACAAATGCCCTGTAGAAATGCAAACATAGGAGTGCAAATAAAGCCCGAGTGCAGCAACTCAACAACGACTTCACAGTAGCCACATATTCTTCTTACACAGTTCTCATACTGTTACTGAGAATAAAACACCAAGACATGCAATAAACATAGTTAAAGTTTAAAACATTATTGTAGTATTGACATTGTCAATACCTGGAGCTCGCATGAACAGAGCCTGGGTCTGTTGAAGTTGGCAATACTGCTGGGGTTGCTGTGACCACTATGGGTCATGTGGTAATCTAACTATACGTATTGGGATGAGGCACAAGGGGAGGGGTTTCTTCACTGAGCGCTTATCCTTTTCATTAGGGCACAAGTATCTTTAATTCAATACATTTCAGTCAATAAATTTAGCATGGTATTCTGTATCGCATCAGATACATGAGTTTACTTTCTTTGACATTTGCAATCCATACATGCAAACTGTAGCTAACCCTTTTAAAGCACACATATGGGTCTGTGTATATGTAAGGTTATGGCTCATAATGTGTCACTTTTCCAGTTTTTACACCCAACAGAATCATTTTGCTTGTTTAAAACTAGTACGTCGTATGAATTTTGCTTATGTTTCAGTAGAACTAGGACATCCTTATCAGCTCAAACTCGACTTGACTCTCTCCCGTCTGCTCCTGAACACTCGACATATAAAACAACGACCCAGTACAAATGTTCCTCACCTGCTCAGGCTGGAACAATAAAGCCAAACCTTTAAACTTTAGCATGAAACCATGAGGTTTAAATGATGCTCAACGTTTTGAATCTGCAGAATTACATAGGAAACTGTCTCAGTAGTCTGAGCTGTAGATCCAACACTATGTGTACACAGAGCCGCCTTAGTAACCATCGTCAAACACAACAGTTGCATAACAGCATTAGCAAAGGAGATCACACTCGAGATCCTCACAGGAGTCCACCTGGACGACGAGGTTACAGCAGGACAGAGGGAGGTCGAAACAGCATTTAACACATTTTATAGTTACTGGAAATCAAGGGATGGAGGAGGGACAAGAGTCAGTGGTGACTGTGAAAAATATCACAGAGGAGTCTTTGTAGGGTTGACGCAGACGTTCATATAACAGTCACACTGCAGACTTCTTACAGGCCTCACTTTGATTGAAAGGCTCTTCAGACTTTGACCGATTTGCTTCCAACTCATAAATAATAATCATGTGTTCATAGATAAAGAGCACTTGTCCTACATTCAGCTGATGCCTGAGGTAGGACTGTGATGATAAATCAATGTTGATTGATTTATTATGTCAATCAATCAACATTAATTTATCATTAGTCAGAGTGTATAAAAGAAGTGGACTTTGCGACATCCTCCAACAGTCATTTTAGCATTTTTGGTTGTTGCCATGTTGTTTTCTTTTTATGTTGTCACCCTCACACATAAAGTTTAACGAAGTCTATTGCTTGTTTAAGTTATAGTACACTCAAAACAGTATGCATTCTAAACATAGACTGTATATAGACATTACCCACTGGTCTTTGGAATACCATCTTGACGCCATCTTTTTTTTTCAGCCAGTAGTGACCATATTTGGATATCGGTATTCATCGTTCTGTCTCTGTCAACTTGTCATCACGTGTAGCCATATGCTTCGGCATTGAAGCTTTATTGTTGATTTTATTCTAAATGGGGCATTAGTTTCAAAAATGAACATCATGCTGTTATGAAAAACAGATGACACATAGAGAGAGACAACCTTTCACGCTCACATTCACACCTACAGGCTTGAACCTAACGAGCATGTCTTTGGATTGTGGGAGGAAGCCAGGGCAGAGAGAACCCGCGCATGCACAGGGAAAACATGCAAACCCCACACAGGAAGGCCCACTATGAACCAGGAACCTTCTACAGTAGCTGTGAGGCAACAGCGCTAACCACTGCAACGTGCAGTCCCCCAATTTGCTACATCAAATTCTAAAGAAAATCCCAGATATTGGCCGCTACTTATTCACATATTCTTACTTATATTTAAAATGACATTGAATTTAAATATCTGGAAGTTGTTGAATGTCTGAATCATACATATTTTCACTGTTTTTAATTTGATATAAATGTAAAGGATTGTATTAAATAAGACTATGATATCATCTCAAGTCAATCGCAGGTCCCTGAATCTAATCAAATCATAATCACACAAAAATAAATTGTGCTTTACATCCCTAGCATCGCGCTGTAAGGCATCACTTAACAAACCTTTGACAGACGTATTCAACCTTGTTGCATCACAAACTTTCAGCTCCAGACACAGCCGCTGTCATTAGCTCATAACAGGAAGCTCAAACTCTGCTCAACAGCTAAAATTGGCTAACATGTTTTCAGCAATACTTTCTAACAAGAGTTGATACTGTCCGAGTGACCATAAAGTCACCTTATCAAGCGGCTGAGACAAACGGCTTCATAGTACACACAGTACAGATCAATGCGATGGACAAAGTTCAGCTGTCAAGAGTAGGACTTCGATCCTCACTCTTGAGTTAACCAGGCCTTTTTTCTCCCCATTCTTCCCTTTATACAGAAGATAACCTCATCACCACCTGGTCAGAACATTTCTGATCACACTGAAGGGTCTTTTTACACTGAAACACAGTCAGCAGTTAAAGTACAGATAGAGCTAATGAATTAATACAAATGGGATTTAGCAAACAAGAGCCTAACTGATATATCAGTCAGATGACATGTGATGTTGTTAAATGTCTTATTTTCTCTAATCAACCTTCCAAAACACACAGTTATTGCGCTTATAATGATAAAAAAAAAAAAAGGTCCATCCATCCATCCATTTTCTTCCACTTGTCTGGGGCCAGCTCGTGGTGGCAGCAAGCTAAGCTAGCCCAGACGTCCCTCTCCCTGGCTACCTTTTTCAGCTCCTCCTGGGGGATCCCGAGGCGTTCCCAGGCCAGGTGGGATATATAATCCCTCCAGCAGGCTCTGGGTGTTCCACGGGGTCTCCTCCCACTTGGATATCCAATTTAATCTCTACTCCTTGACTTTTTATTTTTTACTATATCATATAAGTTACTAACTTTGCTATATATACCAATATAGTAACCGACTGTCTTATTGGAGAAGCTTCATTAGCAAAAAGAAGAAATACAAACCATTAATCAATTATCAGAAGAGCTGTCACTAATTGATTTCAGTCTGTAAAAAGTGATGATTCAATGAAATCCTCTGACAGCTGACTGACTCATCCGAGTGTCTCAGAGGACACTTTTCCTCCCTCCTCTGACCTTGACTTTTTGGCTTCTTTACTGTCATGCAGTGCCACTGCACTGTACAGAGCCTCCCCCTGTTTGTGTGGGGGTGTCAGTCTGTGATAACATCTCCTCCCAAACACTGAACCAGAGCTGTCCTTCAGTCGAAAGATGCAGTGAGAAAAACAAGCCTCACACGGCTCCTTAGCCTATCAGGTAGGACAAAGTCTAAAACTCCCCACAGACGTCAAACCTTCATCATAATCATCGCAGGACTTGGAACAGCCTGGAGCTGACAGCTGATACTTAACACGCCCCTGATAAGCTTATCTATAAACCTGTGCACATCTGCAAACCGATGAACTAGCTAAATCAGAGACTATACTAAGCAAGAGTTATATGAAGTAAGTGTACTTTATGTGTGGCAGCAACAAAATGCACAAAGCTGCTCACGGTTACTTCTTTTACATGTTGCAATCTCAGTGTCTCCAGTCCTCCACCGTTCTCCTAAATTGTCCCTAAAGAGTTGAGGTTGGATGAGTACTGTTACAGCAAGACACTGATAAAAAGGTACCTACCCTAATTGGGAAGTAGTCCCGGAAATATGTCCACACTGTCCAGTTCCTCACCCAAGAGGACCTCCTGCCACCTGAGGAAGACATTACAGATTAAAGTTCACGCTATTACATCACAACTAGAGCTGCAACAAGTGATTGCTTCATCAATTCTTTTAAAATATTACATTGATGAATCATTTTTGTTTGCAAGGTCAGAAAAATGTAAAATGTTTAAAGCTTAGTTAATTAAAACTATGAAACCAATCCTCACATTTGAGAAGCTGGAATCGATTATTTTAATTTTTGCTTTTGAAACTTGTCTGTTAATCCTCTGATGGACTGATTGTTTCAGCTAAATTCAAAACCTCCTTTAGCTCTTAAATTACCCATGAATACAAAACCATCTTCTACTGGCACTGCGCTATGCTTTAGCATAGCGTGGTGCTCTAAGCAAATGCTAACATCAGGATGCTAACATGCTGTTTGATGGGTTTGCTTACCATGTTCAACGTTTAATATAGCAACATTTGCTAACCAGCACTAAACAAAGTGCTACTGGGGCTGGAATAATATTAGTTTTTTGGTATTTAGCTATGACCAAAAGTGTTTAGCACGCAATGTCATGACAATCCATCCAATAGTTCTTGAGGTATTTTAATTTAAACCGTAAATATCAACCCCATAACGGTGCTAGAGGAAAAGATTCACCAGAGTCAGTAGGGTTCTTTGTCTGGGAACCATTAAAGTCTGATCAACATTTTATTACAATCCATCTAATAGTTGTTGAAATATTTTGATACACCAACCGACTGACACCCTCATTCATAGACCATATTCACACAGCAGCCTTTTTCCTGTGACGTCATGCTGTTATATTGTTGTAAGTCATGTTAGCAAAAGGAATCTGGGTTTTTTAATGATTCACTGCTTCCTAATCGATCAGCAACTGAAAAGACAGTAGATACAGAAAAATCTGGAGGGAATTTGGCCCTATTTCAAACATATTTGATAACCTGTTAGCTACTATCAAACAACAGCTAACGTTAGCATTCAGCCTTAAACTAGCTAATATTACCGTTAGCTAGGAAGTAGCTGAAAAATAATACTTTAGTCTTGTTACATGATCCAATGAGAAAGGCGTAAATCCTGAGTCTACGTAATGTTAGCTAGGAATTTACTTGCTAACGTTACGTAAGCTAGGAAGTGTTTGAATGCTAACATTAGCTGTTACCTTAGGGTAACTATTGGGTTTTCATATGTTCTAACTTGAAATATGAACCGATGTCCCTCCAGATTTTCATTATCAGTTGTCTTTTCAGTTTCTGATCAATCATGAAGCGATTAAATGATAACTATTGGACTGAGAAGGTGGAACACAGCAGCAGGACTTTATTACAGCATTAGAGCTTCCCACCCTGAGCGTGATGTCAGACGAAAATGGCCGCTGTGTGAACATGGTGAATAGAGCCATGTTGTAGCGTGGTTAAAAAACAGTCTAAATCCGGTACTTTCACACAAGCACAAGATGTGATCTCGAGCTGTGTTAAAATAATTCAGTCCTTGTTGGTTCATATAATTACAAACCAATAACCGGATGCTTAGGTAACAGAGGTCTCGGAGCATTCATTCATGTACTGTCACGCTATTTTAAACCATTCATTTTCGATCAGTGACACATTCTTAGCCCCAAAAGATGCACCATCTGACCCATTAAATACATAAATTATTGAGCTTATCAGGTATTTTTTTAAAATGGCATTTCTTTCGTCTTGCCTTGCTTGGGGGTGTTCCAGTCAACGATGAGCCAGGCGGTGTACATGGCAGAGATGATCCAGCAGTCTGTGCAGAACATGTAGATGAGCAGCAGAGTGCAGAGAGCGCCTGGAGGCAGAGGAGAGACAGTACAATCAAGTATTTGAACAGATACAGGAAAATCAATTACCTAAAGTTACAGTGAGGCTGAAATATTCTGCCCGAGGCTCGGAGAGAAAAATCAGGAGTCAGACACATGTAGAGAGAAGCTCAGAGGTCTGACCTCCTTCTTATGAGCCTAATGAGACTACAGGTTCGCTCTGCTCGGTTTCTCTGCTTTTCTTACAGCTTAAGTGACACAAACACACTCACTCACCCATGGCCAGGAAGCTGATGACCCACTGCAGCACAGAGATGACCTGCAGATGTTTCTCCATCTTGGATGTGCAGGGCCAGGTTGCTATTGGCAGGTCCTGCAGGGCAGAGAGGATGCTGGAGCCGGTCCCTGCAGAGGAAGGGTGCAAGAAGAGAGAACGGAGCAGAAAAGGAGAGTTTAATAAAAAATGTAAAATGTCCATGTGGGGTAAAGACTGTTGAAAAAGCTTAAAAAGACACAGAAGAGAAGCATGAAGTATGTAAACAAACTCTAAACAGTTCCTAGTCCTGGTTTAAGTCAACCAACCCAACAACGAGATGTAAGATTTCCTACAAAATGGTGTCAAACACCTCAATCAAGCGGCCCTATATCAATGTATATTTCAGCCAAGCCACAGCCTCTACTCACCAGCTCTCCTCAGTCACCAGCCCATATGTGAGGCAATGCAACTTCATGTGAGGAGACCGTGTGCGAAAAGAGAGCATAAAGTAACGGACACATTAAGAGCCACTAAAGCTAGTCAAGCTCATACCGCTGAGAGCCAATAAGAGAGAAGATCCCCCCCCTCCCACTGTCCTCTAATCCCATCAGTACACACTGAAAATAACCCCGCACAGGGCTCCTTCTGCTGGCTCTACCTGTAAACTATGATGCTATGACTCCTTAAAGGCTATCGCTACTTGGGTCAGTGCCAAAGACTTGTGGAGAGAGACAGAGATGGCGAGGAGACATTTAAAAGCTTAATCTGCTCACTCAACAGTCCTGCAATGAGCCAGATCGAACCACCACAGCAGACAGGGAGGAACACAAACACATGCATGTCCTGCACATGAAGCAACCAGGAGGATCAAACAAATGTACTTAATTGTTCAGCACCAAACAAATTCCTTGTATGTGCAAACCTTTGGTAATAAACCCTGATTATGATTCTGAAATGTCCAGCGTTAGGCTCAAAAAGTCCTTAATAAACACCCATAATAATTCTGTAAATGCACATGACAATTTAAAGGATGAGTTCACATTTTTTCAAGTCTCTCTAACATGAAATTTCTACTGTCCAGACAGGCCGTGTTGGCTCCATCCATACAGAGATTCAAGCGTAAGTGATGCAGACAGTCCTTGCCTAGAGAGAAAAGGCTTTTAAAGTTTAGCTGTAGTTAATTAAGATTAAACCATCCAGAATTAGACTGGAGTAAACAAGGTGATGTTACCTTACAGAGGTGGATAAAGAGGGAATTTCAAAATAAAAGGACTACCTCAGCATTCATGAAGGCAAGACAGAAAATATAGAATATAAGTATGTATGTTAAACCGCCACTGTAACAGGTATTGACAGCTTTTGGAGCAGTCTCCATAAGCTAATTTATCAACTGAATTTTCTAAATAAAAGTCTAATATTCTGAGCCCTAAACCACAAAAAAGTGGCATCAAGCAGTTTCTTATTACCAAATAACATTACCAGTTAAAATGGAGTATTAGCAAGTATCTGACGTGGACGCAGAGGCATAAACGGTCAAAGATCACAAATCGAAAAGTGTGATAAATAAATCTTTACCTCCTTAGCTTCATTGTGAAGCTAACTATTAAAATGTATTAAAGGAACAGATCATTTAAATGATTTACTTCAACACAACAGTGCACAGTTGTATTTGATCAGTGTGAGACAGGAGACATGAGGCAATCCCAATCAATACAGACAAACATCATCTCACTTTACAAAACAAAAGTTCTCTTATACTAGTAAAAAAATCAGTTTGTTTTAATGGTATTATTTTAATCTCCTTCAGCACACGCAGTGTCTTTGAAGCACATGCACAGCCTAACAGTAATCATGTGACTTATTTTTAATAATTAATGCATTTTTTAATGCATTAATTATTTAGTCAGTTTTAGTTGAAAGATCTTGGATTTTGAATTTTGAGTCTGATTAAATTGTGCATTTGTGCAGCATTCCTCTACATGAATTTCCAATAATGATGTTTATACAGCACTTTCTAAAGCAGAGATTAGAGAGCGGTTTACTTCAAATCAAACAGATCATGACAGGTCAGGTCAGGACTGGCGTGGATGGTTGGATTGTCCTTCTGACCCATTGAACCGGGTCCGGATTTGTTTGACCACCTCTGTTTGTTTGCCTCGTTACACTCCTGCACCACAAACACCGAGTTACCTTTGAGGACGCCGGAGTAGGCAGCGAGGATGGTCTTCATGGCTGGTTCTTCTCTGGTGGCGAGGATGAAGAAACTCTGCTGTCAGGATGATAAAAGTCCAGCTCTACAGCTCCTCTCACACGACTGCCTTCGACTGCAACTGAGAGCAGCGCGCGGCGGGCATTTAATCAGTGCGGGGAGGAGGAGCCACGCACACACACAGGGACACACACACACACTAACAGACAGGAGCAGATAAGTGTGTGAGGAAAGCGCAGAGGAGCCCGTATGATCAGCAGCACGCAGGCCTGCAGGTGGAGGAGCGGGAGATGTGATGTCGCCGCCGAGCTTGTCTGTGTATTTATCGGCGCAGTCACGTGGGTCAACTGTGGAAAACATCCAGCCTGTTTTGACCATGAATCCTCCCTCACTTCTTCACCAGGTGAGAGCGTGAATCTGTGGGCTCGAGGACACAGAGATGGACTGTGTTTTAAAATAAATGTCAAATTTCATATTTACATTGTAAGCTTTGATGATGAGCGTGGTATTTTCTTTCTATATATTTCTAACATAAAGAATCCTATGTGTTCTACTCTGTGATAGCCTACTTTATCTGCTATGGGATCACAATAAAATCATGCATTATGAAGATCAGTATCACACTATATTGCACTCATTGTATTTCATACTGCACATTTTTGCACATTTCCTGGGCAATATGCCTGCACATTTTTAGACCATACATTTTATATATACATATATATATGAGAGAATATTATTTAATATTTTCGTTTTTTATTTTATTTCATTTTGGCAGTAGGAGCATTACTTTGGCCTTGCTTTTTATTTTGCATGTTTGCATGTTTTATTTTCACATCCTTTTATGTTAATTGTAATGTAATGCAACAAAACACCAAAACAAATCCCTGATATAAACCTGCATGGAGATCAACCTGAGTTTGATCATTTGTTTACTTTCTTTTTATGGTTGTCTATGGTTGATCTACTGTTCAGCGTCCTATTGAATCAAATTTTTTTAAATGTAATAATAAGAAATAATATCAAACATTAATAGCAATAATATCATCCATCCATTACCACTTATCCTGTTCAGGGTTGCAGGGGGCTGAAGCCCAGCTGTCATTGGGCGAGGGGCGGGGGTTACACCCTGGACTGATCACCAGTCAATCACAGGGCTGACACACAGAGACAGACAACCTTTCACGCTCACACTCACACCTACATGCAATTCAGAGTAACCAATGCACCTAACAAGCATGTCTTTGGACTGTGGGAGGAAGCCGGAGTACCGGGAGGGAACCCACGCATGCACAAGGAGAACATGCAGACTCCACACAGAAAGGCCCACTTTATCCAAACTGGGATTCAAACCAGGAACCTTCTAGCTGTGAGGCGACAGCGCTAACCACTGCACCACCGTGCAGCACTACAATAATATCTCTATCATCTAAAAATAGAATTCTTAACCTGTTTTGTTCTCGGTCTGCTAACACCCAAATATCATCACAGGCTTTATGAAATAAAGTTTGTTTTATTACAAAAAACTCTTGTCTCGTCTGTTCTTACTAATTAAGTGCTTGTTTCGTCTTAACAGTATTTATTACGGTGTGAACAGCATCTGTAGTCAGAGTAGAAGCGAGTCTATGCCCACCTGATGTACACATGTTCAGTGTCAATGTTACAAATAATGCTCTCTTTATACCAAAGATGAATGCAAAAACACATGCATCTGAAACCAAACAATTTTTATTGAATTCGTTTAGTTCTGGAGAGAGGTTGCATTAGTTGCACTGGTGTCAGTCATGCCCTGCAGACCTCACAGTGTGGGCAGCTGTGTGTTGGTTCTATTATGTAACGGTGCAGCGGCTGCCATCTGTTCAGGCCTGCAGGTAAGTCCCGCTCTCTGCACCTCCTGCCAGCTAATGAGTCTGCCAGCGGGTTCTGGAGAGTCACTTACCTGCTTCATGTGCCAAAGTAAACGGACTCAAGAGTGAAAGTCCTGCTGTTACAATCCTACTGATAAGAAAAGATGTCTGATCAGAGTAATATATAAATAAAATATTAATTCAGCAGAAAAATAGACTGATATTAGATGTATACTGATTGATCAATGCATAAGTTACATTGTATTGTTTTACCTGAAGGTGATACAGGAGCTTCTTTTACTTTATATACAGTTTATAGTTAGGTGGTTTGGTCCAAGGGCAAACACGCTACAACCGTCCAAAAGATGTCCTTTAGTAGGAATGGGCAGTAAAGTCAGAAACAACGCCAATTCAAACACACATACATACATTAAAATGAATACAACAGCAGAAACATGCTGCTGAAGATCGAGATAAAATGCATTAACAGTAAAGGTGCTGCAAGCACAGGAAGGACGCAAAGTCAAAAACACACAAACCTGAAAAACAAGCAAGAAGAACGCTGCAAATCGAGTCAACACATCAGAAGAGCTGCAGGAAGCAGGGCTCTTTTTACAGCATGTTTCCATTGTTGTATTTATTTTGGATTTTTGTGTTTTGAGTCTGACTTTTTCAGCATATTTCTCCAAATGTACTCTTCTCGGCTCTTGAGACGTGTTTGCCTTTGTCAGCCACCATAGTTAAAGGATTAAGAGCTGAATCTAAGGGGTTACAGATGAGGGAAAAACGTGTTGAATTTGTACATTTAAAGCACAAATTAATCATGTAACCCCTCTGGTAAAAAGCCTGAAACATGACAAGAGACCTTAAGTAGGTACTGCTTTTTATCAGTAGGTCAAAAAGGTCAGGAACAACTGGCTTAATCCTCCATATTGAACTAATCATATTGATTGTTTTCTGTTGAATATAACTCCTGAAAGTAATTAGGAACTTTAAACAAGTTAAACATAGCCAAAAATGGAAATACCCAGATAAAGTACAAGTACCTTTAAAGTGTAATTAAATACTTAACTTGAGTACAAGTGCTTTTCCCCCCCACTGGTTACGATCAGTTCAGCTTTAAAACTCTGCCTGAAGTAAAGCCTCAGGTCTAAATGTAGCATCTACGTCATGCAAAAATAAAAAAAATCCAGTTCTGATTTTACATCTGCACGTGTAAAGCAGACACCTCACCACAGCACAGGAAAACTTTACATAAAGCGAAAAGGAACGCTTTAATCACAAAGCACGCCCTCGAGGCTAATCCAGTGTGTTTGATGGTAGTAACGTCATGACCCACCAGGACTTTTTCAGTCACATGCAGCAGCAATGCATGACCTCATCACCTTATCAGATTAAATATTATAGACCGTCTATACTGGAAAACATTTTTTTGAACTTCGTATCTGATGCAATTTATCCCCAAAAAAAGTAGAACTGCAGCAGATATCTGGTGTGACCAGGCCCAAGAGTTAAGACATGTAGTCCAGGACATGAGGCTGCTAAACGTCTAACAGTGATGAGGCAGTATAACATCTCTTTCATCTTTCATTTGGTTCATTTTAGTTTCAATGGTTTTAGCATATATTATTCTCATAGTCTAATTTGACTATTGACGTGAGAAGCTCAAGTTAAGTTCAGTTGATTTTCTGCTGCAATTTTCTCATTACTCCAATATTCTGTTTGCTGCTGGTAGTATCTCAGGTCAGATCCACACAGGGCAAACAGTAGAAACCAACTTTTCAGTGATCTCAAATGTGCCCAAACTTTTTCCACTTTAAATTGTAAGTTAAAAAATATGTTGTTCTCCTGCACCTTTGATTGTTTAGCTATTTCTCTAATGCCTTGTTCACACAGCCCGCCTGAGCAGTGCGTCTCAGTCGTGTAACTTTGTGATTTTCATGTTAGCATGTATGCTAACAGGTTAGCGCCTTCACACTGCTCTCTCGCTGCTGTAGTGCAGAAAATCTAGAAGGGTCGGCTATTTTTTTGTCGCACATGGTTCTTGGCCAAAAATAGATTGCGAATCTGGTCAGTAGGACGAGTTGGTCCTGTTCCTCAGCTGCTCGCCTGAGGCATGCTGCTGCCTCGACTCTGCAGGGTGGTCAAGTGAGCAGTGGCATCTTCTGGGTTGTCAAGAGGGCGCCCTCCTTCCTCAGTGTTTTACTGATAGGCCCACGTCCCCTCCAGAGGGTTCAACAGTAAATCCTGGTGTCCCGGGCTCACCCTCTAGATCAGTGTTAGTCATTGCCCGGCTCACAAATCCTCAATTGGTGGCTCACATGGCAGCTGTGAACAGCTGTGCTTTCATTACACTAAATGGCAGTATTGCCAAAACCTGCTCAGACCTACTCTACACTGCAGTGTTGCCAGTTTTGGCGGCCTTCTGCAACCCCACAAGGGCAACAGCAATGTAGGACACATTAATAAATAGGGGGCTGGTATGGTCACTCTGATGTTGCTAAAAGGTGGAAATTGTCACCAATCTGGCAACACGGCACACTTGTGGAGTGACGTCTGTCTGGCTAGCTAGGTATGTTACACAGACAATTAAAATGGAAAAATTTCTTATCAAACAAAGTCACAAACCAGATGGACAGAAACAAAGTGTTACAACCAAAAATCAATACGAAGACAGCAGAGAGGGGACGAGCCGGCAGACAGCAGATTCCCTGAGTAAAAAGAGAAAGGTAAAAACAACAACATACTTCAAATATAGCATGAAGAAAGTCAAGGAAATGCAGACCTGCTTCATCCCAGGATTAAGGCGAGCCTGATTTTAATTAGGATTGTACTGGCTGCATTACATAGACTGTAAGTTAAGTGGGAAGACAAATAAGTAGGCAGATATGTGTAATAGTTGGAGATTACTTTTCTTATGTTGTAGTCGAGGTGGCTCTCCTGGACTTTGTCTTGTCAGTGAAGATCACTGCTCTAGATGCTATCTGCTCACCTGAGAGCCCAGGTGGGTTCATTTCTCTATATCCAGAGCCACTAACTGCCCTGCCTCGATATGTGGTTACTAAGATTAACATAACAGCAGGAATAATACTCCTCCCACTACAGTTTCAATGACTAGTAGAATATTTCAACTCAAAACGTCCTGTGTTCTTTTCTGATTTAAGTCTAAACTTAACATGAAGGAGATCTATGATGAAAGGAGATCAAACATGTGATGATTTACTGCCATTAACGCAGGCAAACTGTAGTGTGTATAGACAGAGCTGCAGCTGGTGTGATCCAACAAAGTGTAATGCACTTTTGTTACCTTTGTTGTATTCTGTTTCTTTCTATCTCATTTCTAACTAAGAATTTGACCCTTTCTATCCCTCGAGCCATTATCTATCCCGCTTATCCTGTTCAGGGTCACGGTTTTTACTTAAATCTAAAATGATTTTATTTGTGTCTCAAAGTGTGTTTGAAATGTGTTGTATAAATAAAGCTGCCTCGCCTCACATTGCCTTTTATGTAATGCCATCGCTCAATTACTTTAATCTGTGTACACCTGTTTTCTAAGGTTCCTTATATAAGACATGCTGTGTAAAGCTTACTGTATCTGTGGAGCAGATACCAAATCATCTCCAGATACGACTTTATCATGCCAGCTTCCACTCTGCATTTGTTTTTCTCACAGTCTTAGTGAGCAGCAGTCTCTTGGTATGAACACAAAATGTAATCACTTTAAACTCATGCAAGATCTGAAGCCACTGCTGTCATCTATGTTTGCACTGCCTTGACTGTGTTTGTGTGTTGTTTTCTTCAATACGTCCAGATAAGATATGGCCCGGAGGATTCAGTGAACACCTTGATTATGTTGCACTTTGACCTCTGTCTTCAAAAATAAGTCAGTAATGTTGTTACCCTGACCTCACGCACACCCTCCCGAGGAGCTGAGGCCAAACAAACATCACCTGTGAGCAGCTTCGTGCACACAGAACAGAACACCTTGTGATTGAATCTAAAACATTGATTCATTTACTTTTATCAAGCTTTCGAATGTATCCAGGAAACCTCAAGATGGGAGACTGATAGTTTTGTTAGGATTACAATAACAGGTTGTCAGTGTGTAAGAAAAGTAACTAACACTATCTCTTTCTGTCTCTCCCTCTATACTACTGTCCAGGCAGATGTCTGTTCAACATGAGTCTGGTTCTGCTCGAGGTTTCTGCCTGTGAAAAGGAAGGTTTTCTTGCTCGTGATGGATTAAAGTTGGATCTCACGAAATAATATAACAAAGAGTACGTTTCGGTCTAGACCTGCTCTCTATGTAAAGTGTCCTGATAGAACTTTTGTTGGGATTTTGAGCTGTGTAAATAAAGACTGATTGATTGACTGAATTGATTGATAATACCGACAAAATGTGTGGAGTTCAAGAATTAAATGATTTTTTTTAACTAATGTTGTTTTTATGCACTGTGCAAATATTTAAACAATAGTTACTTTACTGCAGTCTTGGATCCCATCAGCTATAGTCTGAGACGATAAAACCTCTGGAGACAGCGGTGAACACATCGGGCATGTAGCCAGAGGTTAGCGACGAACGACTTCTAGTCAACACTTCCTTTTCCGTGTGCTGCGTTGTTTACAGAAAAAAACGATTTTTAGATTTTAATTAACGGCTCTTAAGTTTGTTGAAATTTCAACATCATGATGCAGATTAGTAAAACGTCAACATGAAGCTTTGTCAGGTCTGTCCCCAAGAGGAGAATAAAACTACTTTTAAAATGCTTGTTTGTTGAACGGAGGTCGGATCGATCTGATGCATTCGAGGAAGTCGGGAAATCTGAACGCTGAACAGCTTTTGTGACATAGCGTCAAGTGAATTAATCTCAAATTGAATTTTAGATCTAGAACAGATTGTTAGCTGTTAGCATGCAGATGTCTGTTTATAGAGATTAATAAGAAGGTAAATCGTCCGATTACCGACAATGGGATTACGTTCCGCCTGCTTTTGCTCTCCACACGGACAGTTTTTCCTGCATACGTTGCAGCCTGCTGATACGTGATTGGTGAATATTACTCAGACTACAAGCCTAGTACAAAAGGAAACCAGAACACTTGCCGTCCCTAAAATCCTACAGATTCTACATTTCTATGTAGAATCTGTAAATAGAGATTCCCTTTGATGTAATGTATTTCTTTTAATCTCTTATTGTTATTTTTCAATGTAATGTCTGTCAAGCTTATTAGGTCATGTTTTTGTTTCTTTAGCTATGTGCCCCCTTCTGCTGCTCTGCTGCTGTCCGTCATTTCAACTGCCGTTGTGACGTTCCAGCGCATTGCATTGTGGGATACAGTAAACGAGGCAGACTGGTCTGATGCATATTGGAGTTTTTTTCCAGATCAGTACGACATCCGGGTATTTTTGGCATATTGCACATTTTGCTTTTGTTTGCATACTGCAGACTACATTTTGGCCAAATCAGTACGTACTGCTAGTACAGTATGCAATTTCGAACACAGCTTCTGTCTTTCAGATCCCTGCATCTCCTACCTCAAGTGTCAACCAGGCCCTAATTAGCACCACCTGTGTTGGTACCCCTTGATTATCTGTGCATAGTGTGTCTTCCCTCTCGTTGCCAGTTTGTTGTGTGTTCTTCAGTGTCAGCTCCTCCCAGCCTTGTTTCCCTTGTGATCGTGAGTTTGTTTAGTGTATCGACTTAAGCCGGTTTCTTGCCTCTGCCTCTGCCTGCTCCTTTGGATTTGTTTGTTACTTACCTGGCAGGGGAGACACCATGATCAAGAAGGTGGTTCACCCAGGGCGAGGCTCAGCCATTACACATCATTTCTGGTTCCCAAATTTCCCCCTGGAGATCAGTAAAAGATTACCTTATCTTTTTTGGATTGACTGACTGTGTACCGACCCTTGGACTGATTATTAAATACTCCCCGCTTTGTATCTAACCGCTCTGTGTTGAGTCGTGCATTTGAGTCCTTGCCAGTCTTAATCTTTCCGACAAATAAAGCAATGTAAGTGGATTCAAATTAATATTTTTATTTATTAATATTAATATTTCATAAAGGGGCTGTTGCCTCACAGCTAGAAGGTTCGGAATCCCGGTTTGGCGGAAGTGGGCCTTTCTGTGTGGAGTGCCTGTTCTCCCCGTGCATGCGTGGGTCCCCTCCAGGTACTCCGGCTTCCTTCCACAGTCCAAAGACATGCTCGTTAGGTTCAGTTGTTACTCTACAATTTGCTCATAGGTGTGAATGTGAGCGTGAAAGGTTGCCTGTGTTTGTGTGTCAGCCCTGTGATTGACAGGCGATCAGTCCAGGGTGTAACCCTGCCTCTCGCCCAATGACAGCTGAGATAGGCTCCAGCCCCCCGCGACCCTGAACAGGTGGTATAGATAATGGATGCTTACAGGTAAACTGGGTGAAGATAAAATCATCATTCTTCTGCCTACTTTTCATCCTTAATTTGGCATTTTCACAATAATTTGTCTCTTTTGCTTCACAGTAACTTTTTCTTCTAGTCAGCATTTTCATCACTCCAACCCCCCCACCACACACACACACACACACACACACACACACACACACAATCACATCTGGTCCAGACAGTGATGAAAGAATCAGGCATTGCCTAACCTGTTAATTCATTTGGTAATATCAGAGCGCTGCCATGTCATATAAAAGTCTCTGCCAAAGTTCACAGACGGTCTTATCATTTAGAGAGCGAGCCAAAACTGGACATTCAACTTGTAATGTGGAATTTAAACCTTATAAAACAATAAATGAGACACGTATTCTTGTTTATTGAGTGTCTGATTGACTTATCGCCAAAGCTGATATTATGTCATGTACAGGAGATTAATTCATATCAAGTCTGATAGGAATGAACGACTTTGTCAGCAATTAAAACACATTTATATTATTACATGATCTAAATATTAGTATCTAGTACATGTATTTTCTCTATGCAGAGGGCTGAAACCTACGAACAATCAGGGTGACCAGTTCAAGTTCATAGAGTTCACATACTGCAACCACACCTGCATATCTATGGGTCCTGTGTGTGCATGTCTGTATCAGGCTCTGAGTGTGTTACAGAGTGAATAAAGGGGAGTAATAATCTTCTTCATCCTGATATTTTCTCAGTTACGTGGGACATGATGAGATTAGCTTAGCAAGCAGGTGGGCTATCCCGATTCAGTCCAAACGTGATAAATCTGCTTACCTGCACCTCTAGAACTCACTAATACTCACTAAATCTTTTTTATCTGTCAAAGAGTAATAAATAAAACAATCCTTGTTTTTTCTTGACCTAATCGACAGTTTCTCCTTCTTTCACTCTTAATGCTAAGTTCAGCTAACAGCCTCCCTGCTCTACCTTCATATTTGATCAACTATGAGGGTGGTGTCAATAGAATCTACATGTAGACACATTAAAGTTGAGGTGAAATGAAAAATGTAATTTTAATCCTTTTAGATCACATCCCCGGTAATATTGTGCGTCTATTTGACAATATAGGCCAAAAAAAATACAGAAAATCAATTTCTTCGTATTCTTAAATCAAAATCAGATCATTATTTCTTCCGGTAAAACTAAATTTGACGCGTGCTTACGTAAGTTAGCACCAAACAATTTCAACAAATCAATCTGCAACATTTAGCCGCAGAGCACCAAAAATGCTCGGTCAGTTAGCTAGCTACTGCGCTGTGGAGAATGTCTGTCTACGCCCACTTCTCAACGATCAAATCAAATCCCTCCAATGATATGTCCTGCCTGCACGTCCTGTTTCACTCGGAAATACATCACGATACGGAAGCTAGATACTCTCGAAATGCCGTTTCAGCTCGACTTTAATGAAAAATCACCTTTATAAGAAGTTACAAGTTCTGTATTCAAAACCCCTCCCTTATCCAATCCAAGATCCAATCCAAATGTATTCAATAAGCTCAAACATGGAGACAAACATGAGACAAAGTTCATCAGCACAACACAATAAAGTGACACATTCAGCTCTTACGAGTGATATATTTTAATACATGACATCATAGATCGTTAATACTGCTGCATCACATAACCAGCATATGACTGTTGTACCTGTTCAATGTGGAGATAGTTTGAACAACTTACCATATCTCTGTGGTTCCCAAACTAGGGTTTGGTACCCCACCAAAGAGTCACCAGATAAACTTAAGGGGTCATTAGATTCTTTGGATTTTCACTTCTTGTTGAAGTTGTATCTGTAGTCATCCATCTTTTCTTTGTTTGTTCAGCCATAGTAGATTACTGTTTACTCACAACACTTGCAGAGACCAGAAAAGCAGCCGCTTAGCTCCGCCTACCCTCTCTGGCAGACCAACCACTGCTGGCTGATGGAAAACGCGTCAGTAACTGGGCGCCGCCTGTTACAGACACCCAGTCTGTAATACTGCAAATGCAAAGGCTTTCATCAGTGGGCCATAGATTCAATCACCATTGTGTTACCTCATTTCTTTTTTCATTTTTTTGTGAAATACTGGATCATTTGACCTTCTTTGGCCTTATTTAAATAAATCATAAGGAAGATTAGAGGGGAAATGTGCCTTTGATTGAACTGCCTATAACCCATAGATGTGTGGAACGTAGCATGTGCATTGTGTAATTCAAATTGATGTGAAGCCCTGTCTGAAATGTTTTAACGTAACATCTAACCTAAATAACCAA
Organism: Semicossyphus pulcher; assembly: GCF_022749685.1. Classification (NCBI taxonomy): domain Eukaryota; kingdom Metazoa; phylum Chordata; class Actinopteri; order Labriformes; family Labridae; genus Semicossyphus; species Semicossyphus pulcher. The sequence goes on along the minus strand of NW_027211604.1, from coordinate 26,922,993 downwards.
GTTGAGCTGTGAAATAAAGGAAGAGCAGCAAAAAGTATAATTTCTCCTCCTAGATGTAGGAAGTAGCAGAAATGAAAGGTACAGGTAGCTCAAAAGTATGCTTAAGAAGTAATAGTGACTTTGTATGACTGAAATGTGAAACTTTTCCTTTTATGTCTTAAGGACAAGTTTCAGAAACAAAAGAAATACAATTCGGTTAAACTGTGAAAATAGGTTTTTTATTGTCCATGTTAAAAACATTTGGAAAGATACAGAATGTTGAACTTATTGGTGTTTTATAACAATGACTCCAAATGATGCTGCAATCCAAACTTAACCTATGACTCCGTTTGAGAAAGTGTCAACTCTTGCACAAAAACCAAAGCCTCAGACGGATGCTACAACAGGGAGGAAAACTTGTGTCACAAGTGCTCCCTGTGAACAGTTAGTGTAACACGAACACGATGCAACAGGATATGCGGACAGTAATGTTCGTTAGCTAACGGTATTGTAAGCTAGGATTTAGTTGAATGCTAATCTGTATTAGGCAGGGACGGGAATTTCAAGCGTGGCAAGTTTTCAGGTGTCCGTTTGTCCTACGCTTGTAGTATGATATTGATCAATCACGTATGCAGCAAGTTCAGCTAACAATCCGTTCTAGATATAAAATTCAACTTGAGATAAATTGCCTGATGCTGTGTCACAGAATCTGTTCAGTGTTCACATTTCCCGACTTCCTCGAATGCATCAGAAATGATCGATCTGACTTCTGTTCAACAAACAAGCATTTTAAAGTCGAGCTGAAACGGCATTTCGAGAGTACCTAGCTTCCTTATCGTGACGTATTTCCGAGTGAAACAGGACGTGCAGGTGGGACATATCATTAGAGGATTTGATTTGATCGTTGAGAAGTGGGCGTAGACAGACGTTCTCCACAGCGCAGTAGCTAGCTAACTGACTGAGCGTTCTTGGTGCTCTGCGGCTAAATGTTGCAGATTGATTGGTTGAAATTGTTTGGTGCTAACTTACATAAGCACGCATGAAATTAAGTTTTACCGGAAGAAAAAATTATCTGATTTTAATTTAAGAATACGAAGAAATTGATATTCTGTATTTTTTTTGCCTATATTGTCAAACAGATGCACAATATTACCGGGATGTGATCTAAAAGGATTAAAATGACATTTTTCATTTCACCTCGACTATAAAGTAGTTTTCTTCTCCTCTTGAGGACAGACTTGACAAAGCTTCATTTTTACTAATCTGCATCATCAGCAAACTTAAGAGCCGTTAATGAAAGTCACAAGAAAACGATTTATTTTTCTCTAAACAATGCAGCACGCGTCCCCAGAGGCTATATCGTCATCAGACTATAGCCGGTGAGATCCGAGAGTGGTTGAATACGAACGTTTTTGGGACTTTGGGTATCAGTCGCTAATGAGCTATCAAATGTCATGTTTTACCGTGAAAATTGACCTGATGTCAGGCCAGATTTTTACAACCCGTTGTCTTTATAGATGCTGATTGATCAAGAAGAGGTGAATTAGAAACATTTTGTCTGATTTCCATTTAGAAACTTGAAACATTATAATAGCATTTGAGCTTCCCTTGAGCGAGTAAAATAGCCGCCATGTGAATATGATGAATATGGTTTCTTTTTATCTCATGCAGAAGTTGAATTCAACCTTTTATTTAAAAAAATACAGCCATGTTTCTTGTTGCTGACAGTTTATTTTATCTTTAATTAACAGGAAAGTTGTGGGCAGAATCAGGCGAACAGAGCCAATCAAAAGCTACAATTATGTGCTGAAACAGATCTTTACAAATAAATATGAATTTAAATCCCCTCCATCATCAGTCTACTTCAGACAAAGTTCAGGTGTGTGTCCTTGTCCACGCCGTAGTTGCCTTTGTGCTCCTCAAACAGGTTGCTGAGCTCCTCCATGTACAGCTGATGGAGGGCATCAAGTTCCTGGGCCGTTGGCTTCTCATTCCTCTCCACCCTGATCGGCCGCCCGACTGCAGAAGGGTGAAAGGTGAAGGACAACACGCTCTCAGTCAGTGTACTTTATGATTTGCAATATTGTCTGTTTGATGCAATTTAGGGGTCAGTTTGTCGAAAGCATGGTGGCATCAGGGCTTAACGCCAGCCGGCTATCTTTGTCACTGTTGCTAACTGTGGTGGCGACAGACTGGGCAACGTTTCTGCTGCGTGGACAGATCCTGCTCTGATACTTCTCACGTTCACTGAAACTCTCTCTGCCAACTCTGTGTCATTGGATGCTTCGGCCAAAATCAACAGTTGGTTAAGAAGGCACTGGTTTTAGCCTACCAGTGCATCCTTTATTTGATATACCGCAGGTGATGTTTACTTAACTTAAACAAGGAAAATATGTGAATAAAGCTTAGTAGAGTAAAGTTAAGTTGAAAGATTGACCCAGTTACACAGAAGCCACAGATTAAAGCCTTCAGTACAGACAGGAACATAATGCACACGCTAACCGCAGCACGTACTGTACTGTGATAGATGATAAATAAGCAACGCTGTTTACTGACCTACTGTGTGGATGGGTTTTCTGTAGGGCATCAGACCGAAGGAGTACTGAAAAACACCTCGAGCGTGAAAGAGAGGCAGGGAGATACCCATGATGCTTTGCAGCTGTTCCTGAATCCATCGCAGCCAGGTTCCTCGTGGGTTTCCCACTTGATCAAACACTTCATTCTCTCCAAAGGAGAAGACTGGCACCAGATGAGCTCTAAAAAAAGGAAATGAAAAGGTTGATTATAATTGATTAACGAGTATTGTGTAATCACTTCATCCTAAATCCATCTAATAAGAGGACGATGTGTTTTCCCAGGAAGCTCCAGCTTAAGGATATGAATAAGGTTCTGTTTCAGGAGGCCAGATTGACACAATCCTTTCAATAAAGCATCAGGCCGTTGAGAATCAGATGCATTGAACAGAAAACTTTCTTTCCCCCAGGCGCTCTCTGCTCTTACCCGTGCTCCATGGCCATTTTGATGAACCCTTTCTTCTTGGCCAAGAGGACATTGAAGGTACCAGGATGGGCATCCAGGGCCTCCGGAGCTCCACCGACAGCTATTACGACAGCGTTCCCACCTCTCCGTTTACTGAGCGGATAAATGGCGCTCTCTTTGTCCGAGGGAATAAGACCTGCAGGGTCGTAACAGATGATAAGGGGTGTATCAGATGATATTCAAGGGTCAAATGATATCATAGATGCCGAACAATAATTCAGTATCATCATAGTTTGTGAAATATTTGCAAAATTATTATATATAGAATAATGAACAAGGAAATAAAATGCCCTTTTTTGTGTTCACATATTGAAGACCAATGTATTTGGCGAAGCTGGTTTAACTCAGCGTTTAAATCGTGCATCCAATGTACAGAAGCTACAAGTCCTCGATGCCTCGGGTGCGACTCCCACCCTCGGCCCCCTGCAGCGTGTCACATATTTAAAGTACATTTTGTGCTTGCAACCCAAAAGACTTTCTGTGTCAGTCAACGCAACAGCTTAAACGTTGTGTTGGAATGGTTTTCGTGACTTGATCAGCCTTCATGGATAACTGTTGGTTAGCTCTTTCTCTTTTACCCAGGCGATTGTAAAACCAAAAAGTCAACAGAATTAATTTAGCCCAAAGCATGATCTCTGTCACTAACCAAGTACTTTTGGTGCCTAAGCTTAAGGGGGGTGTATTATGCTAATGCTCAAGCTTCATATTTCACTCTGTGAAACCTGTGGAGTAGCTTAGCATCATTTACAGTTAAAAAAGTTTTCTCACCCTGGTGCTCTGTGCAGGCCCTCATACAGCCTCTGCCTGAAACCACTCAGTCAGCTCTGTCCCTTTAAGAAACCCCGCCCCTGCAAGCCTGCTTTCTTCTGATTGGCCAGCTCTCTGAAGCCTGCTGAGGCTGCATTTTGTGATGTCACAAAGTGCAGAGTGTAGAAAAAACTGTGTATTGCAGTGAACATCAAGTCTCCCCTGAACTGGAATTGATATCATGCCAACTAAAAACTGCTATACCCCAGACATCTTCTTCTTGCTTGATGGAAGAGCCGTTGTACAAAAGGTCACTTTTCTGAGCGCACCTGAATATAAGCCCTCCCCTCGAAACACGGCAGTGAGGGAGACATGCCCTCCCTCCTAAACCCCTGTTTACTGCACCTACTACGGAGACATCAGTGATCGCTGACGGACTTTTTTAGGAAATCATCGAGCATTTAGGCAGAATTAAAAAGTTGTTTAATCTGTGGGAAATATCGGCAGAAAAATGACGTATCTGCTGATGCCGATATGTCACATCTGCCGATAATGTGCCAATAATTTTGTGCATCCCTAGGCACAATACCCCCTCTTTAACCAAAACACTGTTCCAATTTGGTTATTTTAAGGCCACAAAACTACTTCGTCATGCTTAGAAAAAAGATAGTTGTTCTGGTCAACATACGTTACATCAAGGAGACTATAAAAGACAGAAGTAAAGTCATGTACATAAAGTAAGCTTACTTTTTGTGACTGTCACCTAAGATAATTCAGCTCTTAGTTTTGCATGAGAAAAACTCAGGTCTCCAGGTTAAAAGTCCTGTGTTTGTTTGACAAGCCGTTGTCCTCGACTGACACCTCAGATGATGTCGCCTCTGTTAGGACTCTGTAAGGACTTTCAGGTTGCAGGCACAAAATATACTTTCAATTCAAATACATTCATTTATATTTAGAGCAGATAATCAAAATTGGTCATATAATTCCACAGACTATAAAATAATCCAGTGTCACAGCAGTTTACGAAAAGTTCACTAAATTATAATCATATTTAATCATGTACATGGACATTAACGACCCTTTTTTCTTGTCGATGTTCAGGAATTACAAACTGATGTATTTCAGTGGAAAGCATACTTTGAGTCTGCAGCAGCCTGTTGTTAGTCAGCACGAACGCATTACACGGTGCTTTAAAGCCTCACTGTTCTCTTTCAACCACGAGGCCGGTGCTCGTGTCTTGTATGAAACCAGAAATCAGTGTTGAATAAATATTTTAGCCCAAACTGGGGATATTTTCCTCGACTTATCCAAGTACTTTGAGCCAAGTTTGGTGCCTAAACGTTACCGACCAACACATGGCTTTGGTGCAAATAGAACCACTCACATGAACATCAATTACCCTTTATTTTGTGTCAGTGAAAACCTTTTCTTTTTCTGACCCTGCAGCCTTCAGGGTTTCTGTCTACAAACTTTTTCTTTTTAACTCAGAAGACAAAATCCTGTGAAACCTGAAGTTAGTGATGGTTGACATTTTATTTTAGCCTAAACTGTAGTAGCTTTGGTGCCAGAACATCATCATAAATGGTTACAGGTTACGTCACCCTGGCCCTATTAAAGAGTAACTGCACACTTAAACATGTTTTTTGAGCTGTAATCTAAATTATATTGCTGTACTGTGATGAAACACATCAATGCTGGTGTTAATATTGACAATTCTTACCAAATGTATAAAAATTGGAAATGGCTCGAACACGCCATCTACAGCTTTAAATCAGCCCTGGACCTTGCCAGCCGATGGTGACGTAGAGTCGATCGTTTGGGACAAAATTACATTATGGAATGTATATTTAAAAAAAGAATGTTAACAGAACGTCAGACCTGTGGGTGCAGTTACACTTTAGAACACAGCTCAATGATTGAATGGAGTTCATAGCTCTGATAAAAAATGTCTGCTGTACCTTGTCTGTTTTTTATGATGGAGAATTAGGGCCACGTTAAAGAAAGTTTTTTAATGGTATGTTATTTTCGAGGGGAATGTCAGAAGAGCAGTCAACTGCCTTTCTTCTCTTACAACTAAAGCCCCTTAAGGTTACAACCGGCATTCAGTGATGAGTAAAACGACTCTGCAGTAGACCCGGGTAATTACCGCCTCACTAATCCCCAGCCGCTGACGTGTAAATACAGAAGATATATATATATATACAGACCAACAACATACAATTGTTCTTTGTTTCGTGCAAATCAAAAGTTGTACGTTACTATAGAGATACTTACCAAAGAGTATAATGTAAGTTCTTTGTGCGTACTATTGTTTACTAACCCTGTTTCCGGGGCGTTAGTGATGCAACAGAAAAGAGACCAACAGGAGTATACTCCGCTGGTAATGGGAAAAGAGACAATCTGTATTTATTAGTAGGTCTTCCTGGGTCTAAAAAAACAGCGTCAACACGTTAATTTTGTTGGGAATGAGGTATTATTCTCGTAAAATTCCAACTTCATTCTCTCAGATTTTTCTCTCAGAAAACTCTGTTGTAGGTTACGCCAGGTAACCAAAGAAGCAAACCAAAACTACTTGGTTATTTTTAGAAAAAAAGATTGTGATATATGAAGAAAACTTTAAATGAAGTCAGTTTATGAAGTTATGTGTCAAATGTGAGTTAATGTTAGAAATGTGAGTCGGTCTCGCACTGGACTTGAAACCCTGTGATTCGTACAGCCATCCATCACCACCAGCCTCCTTCCTCGTAGACTTCCTATGGCCCCATGTCACATGTCTTGTAATGGCTATACTTTTAATTTACACACAAAAAAGGAACTCATGTCCACGTCATGATTGTAAATATTATTTTTGTGGCTCCTTTCAATAACTGTTGTGCTATTAGATCGTAAATAAGCAATATTTATGCAAGCATAAGTCTAAATCTGGGCAATTTGATTGAGACTGATTGGAACATTTCTTGTGTCCCACACCTGCACACATGATGTAGTCTCTGAAGAACGGGGCTCTGAACCACAGGGGCAGCATGAGCAGGTAGGTGGTGAGTCCAGGAAACAGCTGTCGGATGCCGGTGGCGTACGTGCAGAAGTTGGTGAAAGCTCCGGCCACCAGCACGCCGTGAGGATGGAAGCCCAGGACGTAGTTGTTCCTTGGGTCGAGGTCAGCGGTCTTCACCAACTAGGAGGAGACAAGAAACACTCGAAAGCATTAATATCTGTCCATGTTTGTATCTGATCATGAATCATCACTGATGTTTGCAGAGTATATTTAAATCAGGAACATAGATTCTCCCAGAAAAAGCCGGCTTTGCTGCATGGTGGTGATCCAGCTGGCTGCAACCCAAACATGTGCCTCCATATCCCAGTTTCAACTCTGTCCTTGACCTTTGAACTCTCTATCTTCCCTCCTGTCTGTGGCCTCAGCAAACCATCCGTAAACATTTAAAATTAGCCTACTGTAAGATACACCTCCCAACATACCTCTATAATACTGTCAGTCATAAAGATTAAATTAAGATCTTTAGTTATGCTATCTATATATTGTCTTTGTCATACAGAATGACATTATTTTATTGCACATAATACCTATATTTATATATATTCCATTGATTAATACTGATCAGCACAATGACTAATGATGCACAGCACACTCTTACATTGGGTTTTATCGCACCTCACCGGCCTACACTGGGTTTATTAAAGGAACCATACTACTTCTCTACACACTACAGTTCCATTACTGTGTTGCTGGAGTTGGAACCACAACGCTTCACTACTTAACTGTATAAAATAGTTAACAGTAGCAACAACTTCAGAAGCTACACCTGTAAAGTACTAAAACAATGATGCATCCTTTGAAAAGTCTAGTACTGTCATTAATCAGTCCCAGGGACCAATCTGTTACTTCCTTATAATGCTTACATCATTTTACTCAAGTAGTACTTTAAATGTGCTATTTGTACATTTACTTAAATGACTGACAATCAGAATCAGCTTTATTGAGCATGTGTGTGTACACCTACAATGAATTTGTGTCTGGTTACAAGAAGCTTGAACCAGGTCACATTAACCTGTGTCGAGTCTTCTGTTTTTAAACTCTATTTAAAGTGATAATCTCTTTTTAAATAAATGTCTGTTAAGTCACTATCTATCGCCGAATGAGGTAATACGATGGTGATTGAGCCTATGGCCCACTGATGAAAGCCTGTGCAGCATATAGTATTATGACTGTGGTGACATTCACGGAAAAAATCACAAGCGGCGCCCAGTTAGTGACGCGTTTTCCATCAGCCAGCAGTGGTTGGTCTGCCAGAGAGGGTAGGCGGAGCTAAGCGGCTGCTTTTCCGGTCTCTGCAAGTGTTGCGAGTAAACAGTAATCTACTATGGCTGAACAAACAAAGAAAAGATGGATGACTACAGATACAACTTCAACAAGAAGTGAAAATCCAAAGAAAAAGAAACAACGTCGACGCTCAGATGAAGCAAACAGTCTGAAAAGGAAAGCGACCGTCAGCCAGGAAAATCAAGAGTTACACCCGGAGCCAACCGTGGACGTCACACATGCAGCACTGTCAGCACAACTATCTGGGAGGTGTGCTCCCGCAATTACCGTTTATCGCTACAGGTGCCTGAAACTAAAATCTTTGAGACTATAACTTTAATTTTTAAATTGTCTTTTTTGTCTTATTCTCACATTTTGGATGTATTTGTAGGTTTAACTCAGAGAGTGCCATCACAATATCATTGTATTGTTGTCCTGCACATCAGTATGATGAGAATAAAGCTTCATATTGGTATTTGTGTGAACATAATTTACAGGTCTACAGATATAAATGTATATACAATGTAATATTAAAATACAGAAATACAATACAAAACAAAGAACAGTAACACTTGTAGACAGAAGAACAATAGTGTTATTTGACCCCTGAATAACCTTAGTCCTCATCAACTTCTGCTCATTTTTAAATTAGAAATCTTATTTTTATACTTCATGCATCAAATTTTGTGCATGATACATGATAGCACAATGTTAATAGCCACTCAAACAATGGATCAATACAACATCAGTCACACAACACTAAAATAAATATCTGTGTGTGCAGAGTGATATGAGCAGTTTACCTTTGACCTGTCAGTGAGGTTCTGTTGTTCCTGCACAACCTCCATGTAGCCTACTGTACACAGTGCAAGTCATTATGTCTGAAATATTCCTCTGCACCAGCGTAACTTTGCTCAACTCCAACAAGTTGTTGCATTTACACAATCTTTTTCTCATATTAAAAGCATTCCTAATTTAACATTTCACTCGCATGACATTATGGGAGTCACATTTGTGACATTTAAAACGGATCAAAGCAGCAGAACCAGAGATTTTTTATAGCATTCACATGCTCCAAGGATTGTCCCAGGTGAACAAGTTGGGGAGTGACTCTTCAGACTTCTGTGTGCTCCTGAGTTTTAAGTGGTAATATGAATACAACATGGACGCTACAAAGACGTGTGTTGTATGAAATTGCTCTGAATTAATCTACTTAACTCTAAGTGGACAGAAGCTCACAGTTACAACCAAAAAACTATCTTACAAAGAACAAGGTTTTTGATCATGATGCCAATATTAACTTTGGTCTGTAATGTTTCTGCATAATACAAAATCAATTTGTCACCTCTGCAAGTCATGTACCAAAACTTCCTCCGACCCTCTGAGTCATGTGAACATCCTGGGAGCTCATTCAATCCAACACAGCATGACTGCAGGGGAAGATTCTGGTGTGTTATGCTAGTAGCGGCTAATGTAGCCTTTAACTGCTAGCCTCGAGCAGAAATGAGAAGTGGCGTATTAGAATTTACTTGTAGCCTTCAACCCCAACCAAAACTGACTCAAGTGACATCACTTGAGGAGACGTATCTGATTTAACACAGCTTCCACTGAGAGAAGAACTTAATGTCTAAAATCAGAGGTTCCTCTTTCCTGTCCCATTTATCTGTTGCTGTTTGTTATCTATACACCTGTATCTGGACCAACAGTGACAACATTTTATAATATTTGTAGATATTATTGATGATATTTTAGTTTTAGTTTTTTTATTTCTGGGTAAACATAAAAAAAAATGGTAATGCCTCATTGGGAGCGTATATTAATTTCTTACCCTATAAAATGGTTCCTCCAAATGTTCTGTCCCTCACCCACAGGACCTACAAGCTAGCTAGCAGTTATTAGTTATCACTGTGTTTGTAAACTCTGCAGATTTTAGAGATGGCAAGTGTTCTGGTTTTCGTTTGGACTACGCTTGTAGTCCGAGTAATATTGACCAATCACGTATCAGCAGGCTGCGGCGTATGCAGGAAAAACAGACTGTGTGGAGAGCAAAAGCAGGTGGAACGTAAACCACTGTAATGACATCCCGGCTGTCATCAGCGTGATCTGATGATGATTTAGCTTCTTATTGATCTCTATAAACAGACATCTGCATGCTAACAGCTAACAGCTAACAATCTGTTCTAGATCAAAAATTCAACTTCAGATAAATTCCCTGACGCTGCGTCAAGAGTTCAGATTTCACGACTTCCTTGAAGGCATCAGAAATGATGGATCCCACCTCCGTTCAACAGACGAGCATTTTCAAAGTTTTCTGCTCCTCTTGAGGACAGACCTGACAAAGCTTCATTTTTACTTTTTACTAATCTGCATCATGATGTTGAAATTTCAGCAAACTAAAGACCCATTAATTAAAGTCAATCACAAGAAAAACGGTTTCTTTTTCTGTAAACAATGCAGCACAAGGAAAAGGAAGTCGATTATCACTAACCGTTGGCTACACGTCCGGCATGTTCACCGCTGTCCCCAGAGGCTATACTGTCGTCAGACTACAGCCGATGGGATCTGAGATTGTTTTTGATTGAATGTTCTAACATTTGCTTTTACTATTGGCTGCTGTAAGTCCCAATAGCGTTCTCTTTTTAGAGGAAATACATGCAGAATCAAACAATATTGCGTTAGTGTTTAATGACAAGTATTGATTTTAAATAATAATAATAATTATAACACATTTTATTTGAAGGTGCCTTTCATGACACCCAAGGTCATTAGGTCACTTTGACAGGTAATAAGTCCTAAACTCAGCTGAATCAGGGCTCTCTAAAGACCAGCAGTATGCAGTTGTTTACTGCACATTTTCTAGTGTTTCTAGACTCTTTTTTAGTGTAAATCAATCAATGTGCTCCAGTCCCTACTTCAATCTAGGTCCTTATAACTCTGCAAGAACACGAGAAGTGCTTCAAAGTTTACACCGAACAATAATATGTTTTCTATTTGCAGCTAAATTGATTCTACTTTTAGAGAAACCTTTGTGTTTGTTATCATTCCCTGGAAACTGATATTTCTCTGCAGAGTCAGAAATAAGGACCAGATAAGATACTGTATCTGACCTGAGGAGCCTTGTTTGCGTGCCCTTACTCGCCCCGGGGCAGGAAGAAGGGGCAGATAGTGAGGGGCACTAAAGGTCACAGTCAAGAGTGAGGACTAGTTTGTTCTGCAGCATATGGTGATCATTGTAGCCTCTTGTTATGAGTAACAAATCCTCTCCCCTCTCTGATTGTATCTGTGTGTTAGATCAGTATTGGAGGCCCCACCTCTCTGACCTCCAGGCAACATCACGTACAAATTATCAGGCAGCATCTCAAAGACAAATAGTTTCATTCACTTTGATGTTATTTTTACTTCTCACGCTCTGTTTCTCGCACTTTTGTTCTCTCTAATTAAAGCAGCACGGTTTCCCCAGCACTGACGCAGACACAGGCTTTGGTTTAACGGTTCTTCTTGTAGAAATCACATGTATTTTACAGATTATCAGACTTTTGTGCCTTAGAAGCAGGTCATCATTATTTGACCTTGACATAGCAGATGTGTTGTTTTGTGTCCACTCTTGTTCGTGTTGCTGCCGGCCCCCTCACAGAGTTAATCATTGACTCGATCTCCTCTTATGGAGACCGTAGCATTTTATAAACACAAGAACTGTCCCCTGTTAGATTTAGGCTTAGCCTTTAGACGAAGATGTTTATTAGTTTCTGTCACATCTTAGTCATTTTTACCCTTTATAGTTTGAGTCCAAGGCAACTCAAAACATTTGAGTACAGTTTTAGTCAATAAAAAGTCACATCTGAGTCAAAATATTTTCTCTCTTTAATCTAATTCACTTAGCCTGATTCAATTTGCTGTAAAGTCCTTTCATTAATTGCTTCCTGACGATGTTCAGCACAGGCAGTATAAATCCTCAGCTGAGGTTATATGTGTATGAAAACCTGGAAACGTAACGTTACGAATGTAAAGCCACAGAACGAAGCCGTGCGGTTACAGTAGCACATACAGCACATTCCTCTCTTGCCTTATTACAGCAGCAGTGTCGCTTTTTACTGTAATAACATTTTATATTTTCATCATCGCTTCTCAATGATCAGTGATCGCTCCGTTTTGTGGAGAAGAAGCGTGAAATGACGCATAAAACACCCCCCTTTTTCTGTGAGCACATTTTAGTCTTGTCTTGTCCCGTTAACGAAAACGCTAATGATGTGTGAACGCAGCAGGTGTTAGGGCCCGATCAGACAGAACAGAGGCGCACCGCACTGCCTTTTTGTGGAAGTAAACACCCGATCAGACAGCGCGTTTTAGCAGCTGGGAGCGGCTTTTTTTTATACTGTTGTTAAGGCAACCATTGAATCATTAGCTGTCATTAACCTAACCTTATATTGTAAACTGACACAAGGCCTGCCTCTCCTTTCATCCGATTGGACAATGAGAAAAAATGATGTCGGGCGCTTTTCTGCTTTGAGTTGAAGCTTTTTCAACTCGAGGCGCTCAGAGTGGAAAAACGCGAGGCGCTCTGCAAAGCAAAAGCAGCGCTCAAAAAGCCTCTCATTGAAAACAAAGACAAAAAAGGCCCCAGCTGCTAAAACGCGTTCTGTCTGATCATTCGCCGCCAGCGAGTGGGCGTGTTGAGGACGTTGTTCATGCTGAGCAGAGTTTCACCACATCTTCACCGCTTGGCTCAGTTGTCTGTATTATGTTTTCTACTATTGCGTTTGTATTCCGAAAAAATCTTTATACATGTTGTGGTGGTATTAACCCAGAAACAATCACCAATACAGAAGACTCCTCCTGCAAGCTCTACCCAGGCGTCACTGCACCGTCACCTAAACCTATAGTTGTGAAAGGGCAAGTCGGGAAAAGTCACGATCCATTGTCCACAAATTGTCCAAAGTTCATATGACAAACGGCTTCAGTGACGTCATCCAGCTATCAGCTGTTGTGGTTGTTTACTGCGCATTTTAGCTTTTGAGTTCTTTGGGATGTCACAAATAGATACCTCATTCCCTTTAATTAACAACACTGTCTACTCTTAATATCTCACACGCTGTAGCACTGAACTCCTGACGTCAGTCCAGTCTATGAGGGTGCTCAGGCCTCAGATTGTCGGCCATTTTTTTTAGCAAAATATGTTTACATTAAATCAGTAAATGGCTACCCTGCCTCTATCCAAAGGTTTAATAAAACTCACTAACTTATATCGTGTTTGTTTCAATAACTGAAGTTTAAAAACATGTTCTGGCTTCGGCTGTGTGTTGGACTTTTCATGGCAGGGCCAGACACATGCTAGCTATTGAACCCTAAAGGACCTTAAAGGTTAGCTGGTCGTCAATTGTGACGCCCAGGTTCTGGGCAGACTTAGTGGGTATGAGTTCAGTTTGTCCAAGCTGCATGTTGATCTGTGGTTGCATGGAGGGACTGGCTCTTGGCTAGGTTGAGCTGAAGCGCTGGTGTCCTTTGATCCATTTAGAGATATCGGCAAGGCATGACGAGATCCGTGCCGAGGCTGTAGTGTCCTCTGGTGGGAATGACAGGAAGAGCTGGGTATCGTCCACATAGCAATGGATGCAATGGGAGCGAATGATTGCACCAAATAAGGTGGTGTATGTTGAAAAGAGAAGGAGACTGAGCACGGACCACAAGTCTGCTTCTCTAAACTCCTTCAGCCCAAGTTGCCTACCCAAAATGTTTACTCGATCACCCAAAGCAAGCAGGCTACAACAGGCCCTGGCTGAAAGGCAAAAATAAAAAGCATTCCCACAAATGATGTAAAAAAAACACAACATAAAGAAACATGACTTTGACTGAATAAAGGTGGATGTTGTTACATTTACAGAAGATGCCTCAGCGGTCATGAGTCTGACTCACTTGTAACTCTGTTGGCTATAACTTCCTCTTGTGTGGAGGATTATGTAGCCTGATGAATGTGCTCTGTTAGCCCTTTAGTTACGTATAAATGTGCAGCATCATCCCGTCTAAATATGCCCTGTACTCTTTTAAAAAACAAGCGAGGGCACATCAGCTGCTGACTTTTGAGTCTGAGCTGACGGTGGTGAGATTTGAAACGGTGGGAAAAGGCACACCAATGAAACTAATTATTCTCTCTGCAGGACACTGCTCCTTTTTACTCGTACATTGACTCTTTGTTCAAGGCTTAATGCGACATACAGTCAGATGATCCTGGAGATGATTCACTTTTGAAGTTGTACATAAGAGCGGGAGAAACACACAGTTTGAGAGGTTTTATTCTCAGAAACGACCCTGCTTGTATTTAGTATTAACAGTATGTACCAATATAAGTCATATATTCACACAACGTATCTATTGATATACTGACACAATTTCTAACTACAGTCACCTGAGCTGCAATAAAATACACCCGGTTTCACAGCATCATAAACCATGTAAACATGAAGTCTCTCTGAGAGTTCTTAAAGGGGAGTTTATTTTGATCTCCCTCCGTCTCCTCTCCTATTGTACGCTGTCAGGAAGGTCAACGAAACACTGTTTACCTTCAGACATCTTGTGTCTGCTTCAGAGCCTGAGTTGCATCACTTTCTACTCATGTGCAGTGGTGGAAAGAATTTCATGAACACACATCTGATGCAATTCTACGGAGGCCCTTAGCGGACATACATCCATACATTTTACTTACTCAGTCTTCTCATGATAACGAGTAATTTCATTTTTTTTTCTCGAGATCTGGACTTATTTATCTCGTTATCTCAAAGTAACAAAGCTTGTTTTCGCGTGGTAATAGGATTGATTTCTGGCGATCTAGAAAACAAAACATGCTGGTCACTGTGCTATCACAGAGCTGGGCCTCATTTATAAAAGAGTGCGTAGAATCCAGCCTCAACTGTCCTTATGGAGAAAACCCGGAAATGGCTTGCGCCAAAAATAATTCAGATCTATAAAACCGAGACGCATGCACACCTGCACGCAAAGTTCCCTTTATAAATCACAATCCACCTGGAAATGTGCGCACGTGAATTAGCCTCTTATTCCGCCCTCTACGCGCCCACATTACACCATATATGGTCAATGCAAAGCACCTCGTGAATGTAAATGCATACAAATGAGCCGGCTGATCACAGAAGGTAGTTTACGATAAATCATGGGAAACAACCAAGAGAAGGACGAAGGAAGTGAACTTTCTGACAGATGGAGATGCTTGTGACTGAGGTGGAGTTCAGAAAGCATGTGTTGTTTAGAGGACACAAAAGGCAGAAAAAAAGAAAAACCAGCGAGTGACTAACGTTAAAGCATTCACGTAGTTCACCAGCAGTACAGTGGATCCATCAGCAGCATTACAGAAACCACAGTGATTACTTCCCATTATAACTGAAAGTTAGCAACAGTCAGAGGTCTCCTCGCTCCGGGATATTATCTGATAGAAGGCTGATCAGTGAAACACAAGCTTTTTAATTTATGTGGTTTAGTTATGATGAACTTGGCCTGCATGGTGTTCGGGGCTGATTAAAAGCATGTGTAATGATTGTGAGAGCAGTCACTGGCTTTATTTGTAGACTTTGCTCGTTTACACGATCCATATGTTCGGGTAGTGAAAATATTCCAGTGGAGGTGAAAGGTGAAGGCCGAGTGTGTGACAGAGCGGAGTCTCCGGTGCGCTCTGTCCCAATATTTAAAAAAAAGAATCCTACTTGTATTAGAAGATATTAAGAAGAACTATCGACACTCTGTTCTACAACACTAAGGCTTTTGGACGTCAGTTTGGATTTCTACAGCTGATGATTCAGGAAAGACGGTCTCTCCTCTGCACTCCGGGGGGCTGTGAAGGTGAGACAGTGCTGATCAAATATTAAGAGGATTTTATTTAAGATTTGCTTTTCAAATTGAAAGGTGCTCACATCTCACTACAGGCACGAGTGCAAATAACACTGCTGGTATGAATTTTTATGCAGACATGGATTGCTCAATAACGTTTGATGTTTAGTGAAATTAAGTGTTTGAAACAATCAATATACAACCTGGTTTCAGTTCACCACCTCTCCATCTACGTCGCCAATTTCCCCTGTCTCCGAAATGTACGTACGCATGGGCCACAGTTTGCACAAGTTTTTCTTTATAGATCACAACTTTTGCGTGACGTACGCCACTTTCAGGCCCGGTTTTGCAACATTTACAGATGAGACCCCAGGACATGCCACGCTGCCACTGCGCACACTACTGAGGTAAGTGTAGCCTGTTACTATATTTGTTTTGTGCTTTTATAACTCTGGGGATACGAGTTATGATCATCTGTTGTCACGGTGGTGCAGCCTTGTTAACTCGAGATACCAGAAGTTACTCGTTATCACGGGAAAACAGAGTCAATAAAATGCACAGATGTCCACTTAGGGCTTCCGTAAGGGTGAGTATTTAGGTTTAAATGACAAAAATTGCTTTTATGAAGGATGATGGCTCCATGGACCCCTTAACAGCTGGGCCCCTGACGGATCGTCTTGTTTGCTTTTTTAGATTGTATCGAGGCATCAGAAGTAACTTCTGTCTGTTTTATATAATGCGGGTAAAAAAAACAAGATTTTCTTAGAAAAGTTCAGCGCAGGTTCAAGCAGGAAGACTGTTTTATATCATCTATTCATTCATTAATGAATCATTCATTCATATGACTGTATCCCTCTCTCTCTTCCTGCTTCTCCGATAAGCTGATCATGGACATTAGCTCTTTAAAGTAAATAACCTGATTTTGTCATGAGATATGACAGAAATGAACCTCGGGGGTTAAAGTCAGTAGGATGAAGGCTAATTTTAATCAGTGTTAATGTTACTGTTCTGTTATTCGGTTATCACTTCTGTACCTGTCTGCCCCTGACTTTTATTATTATATGGTGCTGCTTTTACTGTACTCACTGCTGTAACTGCTATAACTGATCATATCGTGTCTTAATCTCTGGTTTTATTATGGCCTGTGTCCTAAGTCTGTTTTAAATCGCTCTGTCTGAATGCTTAATATCTGCTTTTATTGTGAAATTTTACAAAGAAAACAATGGAGATTAATCGTGTCCTGGCGTTAGCAGCAGCTCCACACCTGAAAATTGAACCCTCGAAAAAAGTTTAGCAAAGTTAAGTTGTTTTTTCCCCCCAGTTTATTCATATATCTTCCCCATTGTTATCAATATATGCCTGCATATAAAACATAGCAGTTTTAACTTTACATAAATAAAATATGATGATGGTAGTAGCAATAAAAAGTCTGTATTTTATTTTAATGACATTTCTGTAGCATCTATTTAAACTGGTTTATTCTAATCACAGAAGATTCTAGTCTCTTAGTGATTTCACTTTGACAGGCAAATATGGATCACTGTGTCAAATGTTATAAGTGTAAAGACAAATATAATATTATACATTGTGTCTTGTTTACAGTGATCTGACACAGTTTGTACTCAGAGATGCAAATTATTCTGAATGTGTAACAGAACAGCCTGTTTTCAGATTGTGACCTATATTTTATTTCAATAGCCTACTCAGTTTGCCCATACGTAAACAAATACATCTAGTACCGTGAAATAGTATGGCCAAGTCTTGAGGAGGACGATTTCTTATTATCATGGATCTGAAGATAAAGTCAAAATGTCAAAATAAAGTCGAACGTTCAGAGTTTGAGCCAGGTGAAAAATCGGAAAGGGAATATTTTTGAAATGTAATTGAATTTAACTTTTCTTTCTTTTTTTGTTTCAACTTTGTGCTCAAAATTAATAAATACATTAATAACTTTTCTTCTATTTTTAAAATAGTATTTTTCATTGTATTGTTTTGTTTTTTCTTTCTCAAAGTTGAAAAGTTGTTTTCTATTATTTGCATTTATTTTGAAATTAAAGTTGACATGTCAAATAAAAAGACCTCGTTTGATTCATTTTGTCTTATACATGGTAATTTAATGAATGTTCAACATTTTCCTAATGGTAAAATAAAACAACAATCTTTCTTCTCTCACTGTTTTTCATGTTACTATGCTCCGTAAAATAAATATCTAATAAATATAAAACAAACCCTGAGGATAACTTAGGCACAGCTCTTTTTGAAATGTGGTCCCTCTTGTGTTGTTGTTGTTGTTGTACTCTTCTTTTTTATCAGCACAGTCCAAAGTTGAAGTCTTGCCCAGAGGCCACAAATCGACCACGTCGTGCTGTGGATGTTTCTTTCTGTGTGAAATCTTCAGATGTGCTTTTCTATTGTTATTTATCATATTTAAAAAAAAATCAAACCCACACATGTGATCAAACATGACTATTAATACAAAATTCTGGGGACTTTCATCATTAAACACTACTACTACTACTCAAACACATGCACTACTAATACATGGCCACTAGGGGGAGACAGCCGGCTGTGAGAGAAGCTGGTACAGAACATTCAGTGACCAATTAAAAAAGTACTTTCCCATTAAATACACTTTTAACTTATCTGAAACTTAAATGTAGATGCCAACTTATCTTTTGTTGCTCATACATTTTAAAATATATCTAAGTACTTTTATTTTGAAGAAACCATGGAGTATTCATAATCAGTTACACCTAATGTAAAAAGAAATGCATATTCACCAGCTGGTTGTCCATGTGCAGATTGAATTACTACTTTCTGTATTTCAACTATCAATGCCCCGGAACTGAATTATTTGTGGTTTGCAGGCAGATTAAATTTGAGAAGAGTCACAGGCTGCAAGATTCAAGTTTTTATTTTCTGTCTTTCTGTGCAATGTTTTTGCATGTTTTGTCTTCTTGCTTTAACTTTGTTTTAACTCTCTGTTTTAACTGTCTATATTTTGTTGTGGTTTTGTGTGGCCTTTCTCTTCGTGTTTTTTGTTTTTAAAAGTGCTTTACAAATAAATATATTATTAATATTATTTTGTGAAATGGGCTGTGACTGATGAGATTATGAATCGAATCCATTCAAATGTCTGTGGCACGATCAAATTCCTGCACCTCTACGGCTCACAATAAACATGTTATGTCTTAAATACCAAAGTGAAAAAACAACAATTCATCCTGTGAAGCGGTCATGGCATCAGATACGGTTTACAAAGGGCTTTGTGCCCACCTATTTCTTTTTTGACTTCCTGTGATTGTATACACAGTCTATACCTGTTCTTCATTTGCTTACAGTCTTTTTGCTGAGCTAAGCCAACTGTCTGCTGGGTCTTGACATACAGTATACGGAAGTGGTATCAATCTCATCTCACTATCTACATGTAGGTGACTAAGGTTTCAAACTGTCCCTTAAACTGATGAACAAAGGGAACAGAATTATTCATTAATGTACATATTTATCTATTTATGTATGAATTTCAGTAAAAACCAGTCAACAATAAGCTTTACTGAAGGATTTAGAGACGCTACAGTATTCTTTCTTAAATGGTTCTTATTACTTAAAAGGCTTTACATGGCCATCAGTGAACTTTTAACTCCCTAGTGTCCCATAAGGCTTCTTGGATCTGCCGGTTCAGGCCTGCTGGCTGTTTCAGGCTCCAGGCTAAGGTCAAAGGTTGATTGAGCGTTTGTTGTTCTGTCACCTCAGCTTTGAAACAGTCGTTCTTTTTTTTATTATATCTGCTGACACTGTTTCTGCTTTAAAATCTTA
The DNA here is from genome assembly GCF_022749685.1 of Semicossyphus pulcher. Lineage (NCBI taxonomy): Eukaryota > Metazoa > Chordata > Actinopteri > Labriformes > Labridae > Semicossyphus > Semicossyphus pulcher. The sequence continues at coordinate 26,903,264 of NW_027211604.1, read as the reverse complement.
TTAAAACACATTTTACTGACTTGCCCTTACACCAGACAGTACTCTCCTTTCATATTTCCATTTTACAGCTCTGATCTGAAACCTACATTTATAAGGCCTCCTAACTGTGTGTTGGTGTTTTGTTGTTTTTGTGTTTCTTAAATGTATATTTGTTGATATTATTAAGCTGCCTATGGAAAGCAATGGGTGCTCCTAGCTTGAAAATTGCTATTAAAAAAAAAGATTACTATTATATACAGCACAGTGGCCCTGAAAGTCAAAACACAACATTTCACATTTGAAATCTTGTTGTGTTTTTAGAAATGTTTTTACCTTGTGGGCCACCATAATACAGGGATGTCTTCTGTTTTTATGTGTTTGTGTTATTTGAATTATTGATATAATTTCAGGAATGTTGTTTTTTGACCTTCAGGGCCACCGTAACACAGGGATGTCATTTATCAGTGGTCCATTTGCTGTCGAGTACGTAGAAAATGGCTGCTCGTATGCAGCTGGAGATCCTTGATTAGATAAATTGGCTGAGGAAGCTGTCCTGTTCTCTGACTTGCAGAGGTAAACCCCACTCTACCTTACCTGGACCATTACAGCTGCTTTATGGCGAGGATGTGCATACATCAACTGTGTAAAATGTGTCTCTCACCTTGATGGGGAAATAATCCCGCATGTAGTCCCAGATTTTGAGTCCACATAAGACGGGCACCCTGCGGCCTCCTCGTGCAGGAGTGTCGTAGTCATAGAACCACCAGACGGCGTACAGCACACTGATGATCCAGAAGCGAGTGAACAGCAGGTAGAAGAAGATGAAGATGCAGGTGGGGGCTGAGGAGAGAAAGAGCAGTAACTTATTATAAACAGGTGCGTCATTCAGTATAACCATACATGCTTATCAAACGTAAACCACACGATTGGTTGCCAGAGGGCCGTGTGTTTGTGCTGGATTGAATGGTGGGCATCTGCTCTGCATTACTAACAATCAGTTCTGCTGGTGATGACATCAGAAGGGGTTGCTGAGAGCAGAGTCATGCGGTGGGAGGATGAGCTGGTCTGATGTCAGCACCCTGTAATATTTCACTTTTATGTGGCAGTTTTTATTTCAGGCTCAGGTCTCCTTTATTTCTCCAAGTGCACAGGGTTCCTTTTTTACAACAAACGTTAAATAAGAGATGCATGATAATATCAGCATGTCATCTGTATCAGCTAGAAAAGGCTCTAAAAATAGACAATGACATCCCCCCCCAAGAGAATATTTCTGCAGATATGATGAGATGTGATTATGCTCATGTGACAGAGCGATGTACTCTTCAGATCATCTGATGCCGTTCACTACTCTGATACAGTACACGGCAGTATGCACTTTCAAACCTGTAACATAAAACTGAAGTTGGCAAGTTTAACATGTAACACAAGTTGAATTAGTTTCCTTTTTCTGCCCGGTGAATAATTTATGTCTGCATCTGCCATCACAAGAACAGTAGGCATAACAATGCGTTAATTCCACTACAGAAAAGACTTGAAGGCTCTGTAGCTAAAGTGATAATCTGGAAGATTTCCATTTGAATAAATGTCTGTTAAGTCTCTGTCTATCGGCTAATGAGGTTACACAATGGTGATTGAGCCTATGGCCCACTGATGAAAGCCTTTGCATTTGCAGTATTACAGACTGACTGTCTGTGGCGAAAAATCACAAGCGGCGCCCAGTTAGTGACGCGTTTTCCATCAGCCAGCAGTGGTTGGTCTGCCAGAGAGGGTAGGCTGAGCTAAGCGGCTGCTTTTCCGCTCTCTGCAAGTGTTGCGAGTAAACAGTAATCTACTATGGCTGAACAAACAAAGAAAAGATGGATGACTACAGATACAACTTCAACAAGAAGTGAAAATCCAAAGAAAAGAAACAAACTCGACGCTCAGATGAAGCAAACAGTCTAAAAAGGAAAGCGACCGTCAGCCAGGAAAATCAAGAGTTACAACCGGAGCCAACCGTGGACGTCACACATGCAGCACTGTCTGGATATCTGGGAAGTGTGCTCCTGCAATTATCGTTTATCACTGTAGGTGCTGCCAAAGAGAACGAAACTGAGATCTTTGAGATTATAACGTCAAGTGAAAAAATGTGTGCATATATGGGTAAAGGAATTGGGCAAAAACTAGATTGAAAATATCTGCATATGGAATATCTGCAAAAATCCATTACTGGCATCCCGACATGAAATGATGACTGCCATCAGATAAAGGCCTGTATCCCACTGATTGAAGTGATCTGCATGTATTTGTGTTAAAGACTGAAAACTGATTCTGTCTTAATGAAAATAAAAGTTGGATTGAGTAACAGCATCACTCTAAAAGGATGTGATTGGTTTCACTTCTTATCTGAAAGGCCTGTTTGTTCAAGAACACATAACAGCAGCTCGGTAGCACTGGGAATGGTACACAGCATTGATTCCCAGCAACCCCAGGCAGGAAGTGTGGACGCAATAAATCTGACACAATATAAACTATGATTAATGTAAAAGACATATAAACACATAAAGTATCTGAGTTGTGTGGGAGGGAAATAAAGAAACAAGTTTGTAAACAGGCTAAAGGAGTTTTTCTGCATCGTGATCTGGAGCTTCTGTAATTCATCTCTGTGAATTCAAACGATTGTATACTCTCTCTTCAGGCTGCAAACAGTTGTTATCTTGTTAGTCTTATTAAGTTTGAAGTTAGACTTTGTTATGTTTATGGCTTAAGGCAGCTCTGGGAGTGTTGGAGGAGCCACTGAACTTAGTTAGTCATAGTTTCATAATTACATTGGATTCTTCATGTGATTTTGTGGCACATTTGGTTACATTATCTGTTATTGTTGGTGTGTAACACATTTTAATTGCTGGACATTTCAAAAAGGAATTTCCAATTTCTTTAATTGTTAGTATTATTATTTCTGCATGCTGGGATTAAAAATAAATGATGAAATGTCAAGAATAAAGTAACTTTTGGTATTAGGGGCAGGTAATAAAAACAATAAATCATAGAAGGAAGATTAGAGAGTTGAAATGTTGAGAATAAAGTTCAACTGTCAAGGTATAAGGGAAGAAGATTTTTTCAGTTTATACACTTTATAAGTTTATTTTAAAGAATCCCAGAGAAGGAACTTTCTTGTGTATTTATTTTTGTCTTGTGCCCTGAAACTAAAACCTGAAACCTGGTGATATTCAGTACGACATCACAACCTCGAGTGTGAAATTTTTTTTATACATCAGCAAATAGCGCCTAGTAAACAGCAAAAATCAACATCAGACTATTTTTGCTCCACCATCTCAACTAGTTCCACAACTTAACTCAAACTGGACTTTTGTTGCCGAGCAACCCAAACATTCTCCTGCTCTCTGTGTCTACAGGTTACCACAGATCAGCTGTTTTATCATGTACATTTATCTGTTTGTTTTAATTGATCATCAACCAGTGAGATCAGAGACTGCTGTGTGATTCAGAGGTACCAGCTTGATCAGTGTAGACACACACGGTCTGCTGTGATGTCTATTAACAGCAATCAGAACACCTGGCTGAGGCGGAGTGATACACAGAGTGAAAAGTCCCAGCGATGTTCTTCTCTATATCAGCACTCATGCCTCTTGTCCAATCAGATTACTTGGTCAGAACTAACTGTTCCATAACAATCAATAAACTACTACTACTAACTAATTACGAGCTGATGACACAGGACACACCTCCCACATTTTTGCCAAATCAAGTGCGAGTTGTACAAATCAAACCTGACCAAATCTTCTGAAAAATGCATAAACAATCTAATGATTAAAGAAATAGTCTAATAATACTTAATGATAATTATCAGTGTCAAATAGCACTCAGGTTAAATGATTTTCAAATAAAAACAGGTTGAACATAACAACACTGTGGCTGTATGTCAGACAAAAATGGTAGAAAGTACACTGATATGCAACATCTGTACTTCAGAGGTAAACAAATACAGTACACACATTAATTTGGATGAATAGGCAACTGTTTTGAAGAATGTAAAATGTAACTGAGGTTAATTCAGAGGTCAAACTCTGTGTGTCAGAGTGGACTGATCTCTGGTCAGGTCATGTCCTGTTTGGCGCCCTCTTCTGGCTGCCCAGCAGTTACTATCACTTTTAAAAACAGAACTTTAACTCTGACATTCATGTAAACATTACTGAAGAGCAGCTAGACCGACATGTTAGAACACCTACAGTTAAGAAACAAAGAATAACTATAGATGTGTCTTTGCATACAGAATAACGCTGTAGATACTTCCATTATTACTCCACCATTTACAGGTGTTTACACTTGATGTCCATATAAACCTGCAGACTCACCCAGGCCCAGGAAGGAGTAGACCCACTGCAGCACCGCGGCCGTCTGCAGCCTCCTGCTGAGCGGGGTGTCCAGAGGGGCAAAATCAATCTTCATGTTTCCACCAGTGAAGAGAGACAAACCCAGGTGCTGCAGTCGGGGAAGGAGAAGAAGAAGAGTGACAGAGGAGGGTCCAAAGTCTGCCTCTCTCACCTCTACACCATCACCTCCCATTGACTGGGCCTTATCTCAGAGACTCAATCAAGGGTTTGATTTGTCAATCCATATCTAACACATCTGACCTTTGACCCTGCAAGGAAGGAGCTGCGAAAACACACAGCAGAGCATTCAAACAGGAAGCGTAAGTCAGAGGAAGACAAAGACTTAAAGGCCTTTTAATGTTGCTTTTACTGTTTTATTTCTTACTCCCTGCATTGCAAAGAAGACAGACAATGTGTTGTAATATGTTGGTCTTTAATGTTGTAGATGCAGCCCTATGTGGTTGAGCAACCAGGTAACTGCATCTCAAGGTAATATAGATAACAATTAACCTGTAAATGTGTGACACACTTCATACAACCAGTGCTGTTTAAAAGATTTGACCATTATTTAAAGCAAAGTGTTAGATCGTAAAGCTTCATAACACGGGGGAGTGATCTAAAAGAGTATCAGAGGTGTTGATGAAGAGAAAGAAAGATAACAGGAGATAATGCAGGAGCCTCTCAGGCCTTTCATCGCTTATCGACACACATCACAAAGACGGCACACATGAGAATGAAGGCGCTTCATCATCTTTATGTTTATCTTTCGATCTGTACCCCTCATTAGCTTTTATTAGACTGACATTTGCCACAGCCAATGGGACTGACGGTCATTACCTTTTGTTTTGATTACATCTTCATTAATAATTGATGAATTCAGGGCTTATCTGCTATAATTAGCTCATTACTACAATGGATAGGCACTCAGTGTATCAGTTAATCTTTAACCTGCGGTGCTGGACAGAGCAGGCTGTAAATGCAGTAAAAAAATAGAGTAATAAAACAAATCCTCTACGTAAAGTGATTTCTTCTAGAAAACAAACTGACAGCCGTCATTATAAAAAAGCTCTCTTTAAATAATCTCCCTTTGATGTCTTAAAAATGGTGGTCTCATGTGAAACAGGCCCTCGGGGTGTGTAATGACTTGGCATTATTCATGTATTTGCTGGCACAGTCGGTGTGAAGTCTTTGTCACAGAGACGATTTTGCATGAATCAGTTTTTACACTTCACAGTGGAGAATTTTGCAGCTTTGGCAGCTTTATTTTATAAGTAATAGAAATCTTATTTAATAAAGATTTCTACTATCATACATTTCTTCCACATAAAAACAACTGTTTAGTTTAATACGTAGAATAGTGAAAGGCATGTTCAGTCTTATTATTAGATCTATTTTTTAACCAACTCCTCTAATATCACAATTAATTATTTTCACTTTTTGCCGGCCCTATCCTTTAAAATATAATTATTTTATATTTTCAGGTTTCAGAAATAAATACAATTTCTCCTTTCGGACCTTTAATTTTCTCATTTTGGTTATGTTATAGACCTATGTATCAAATTATGACATGTTGACATCAAACATCAAAAAGTTGAGAGACACAGAAGCTATAAGTGATGGATGTGTCTCCTGCACGTTTACGCAGAGTGCGTAAAGACACGTCCTCTACGTCAAGTTTGCCTTGTTTATCGGCATCGTATTGGAAAATTATGTTTACATTTCAAAATAAAAGCAGCTTACCTCAATTTCGTGCTTATTGCATGATAAATGACACATGAGGAGGAATAGCAAGCCTATAATATACATCAAATTAGATTTATTTTATTTATTTTTGCTTTGGGTGTTTATGTTTATTTTTTATTACAATATTGTACAAGGGCATCGGTACTGCTGTAAGTCACAAGCCGGAAGTGCTTTAATTTTCTCTCAAACTTGTTGTTTTCCTGCTCGGTGGCTCCACTTCAGTGTCTCCGGGATGCTGAGCAGGAGGGCGGGGCTGTGATTCTTGCAGTGCTGTGGTGTGATGTAGCAGGACGGAGCGGACACAGAAGGAAGCAGAGCAAACATCGGAACGGTTGTTTTTACTCGGTCAAACCTGTTTGATTTGGATGCACAATGGATTTTATCAGTAATATCCTCATCTAACGCATCGTAACGCCTCAGTATTGGAGGAATCTGTGCAGCCTGACATACGGACATCTTGTTTCTCTCACATCAGGAGTGCAGTGGCATATTTTCCTTCACCTTGGCCCCGTGCAGGTTGTGTGGTAGTGGAGCTCTGTATAGCCCACCATGGCGTGGCCCTGTATCAGCAGGGCGTGCTGCATGGCCCGCTTCTGGAACCAGCTGGACAAGGCTGACATTGCGGTGCCTTTGGTCTTCACCAAGTACACGGACGTCTCTGAGATGCAGCACATCCAGCTGCAGCCGCCGCTCCACCCCTCCCAGGCCCGGGTCGCCATAGAAACGCAGCCGTCTCGCGCACATAACCGTACTCCGGCAGCAGGCCGCGCGCCGCGAAGGTGCGTCTCCGAGGAGCGCGTGTGCAGCTCGGTGATGCGCGAGGACTTTAAACACTGGAAAGTGCGACCCGAACCGAGCTGTAAACCCAAGAACGAGTACCACGGACCGGAAACACCGTTCAACAGCGAGACCCAGTACCAGAAGGACTACAAGCCCTGGCCCATTCCGAAAAGGTATGACCACCCCTGGATACAGAGACCTGCAGGCGACGACCGTGCACCGGACCGGTCCAGGCATTCGAAACAGCACGCGGCTGACGCGGACAGCGGCGTGGAGAAGAGCGCGATAGCAGACAAGGTTCAGGAGAAAGACCTGCTCCAGGGCCAGGAGAGGAAAAAGAAGTCCAGTAAACCGGAGGGGGTGAAGAAGGTGGTGCTGAAGGTGGAGGGAGAGGGCAGAGGGAGGGCGGCGGCGGATGCTGTGAACCGGCAGATCAAAGAGGAGATCACAGGCGGCAGCTCATACAAGTGAGTTCAAACACACAGACAGTCATTAAGGTCACTACGGAACAGGTGCAGAGGCCTCAGCTATGAGGGGTCAGGGGGGTCACTCATACTGCTGCAAAAATCATAGCCCATTTTTATTCATTCACTCAATTATCAGAAGACCATTGTAGTAGAAGAACTCTATACATTATAATTGATTCTCTAGAGAACACACAACCATTTAGGCCCGTCTGCTGTCAGGTGTTTAGGGACTGTATGAAAATTATTGTGTTGGGAGGGGAGACTTTGTTGAGCGACCCAAATAAAGCTCTCCACCGCATTGTCATATTTCCTTTCGTGCCCCTTCTAAGCCAATACACTCATAATTATAAGTAAAAGATAACACTTTGAAATGCACAGTGCACATATTATTTCACATAGTTATCTTCCAATTTTTCCCCCACTTTTGAACTCTCTTCCCTTTGACTAATTTTCCTACAGTCCCTTATTAAATGGCGGTCCCTGGACACACCTCTATTAAATGGGCCGACCTTGGCTTGTAGGAAAACTTCATATAAATGGCGGCTATTTAAAGAAAATCAAGCTTTGTTACTTGTTGCACTGCCGGCCTAAGAAATGTGTATTTTTCCACTAAACAGGAGTTAACTGAGGGTGACTAATTCACTTAATCTTAGGAAAACAGCTGTTACACAAACTAATTTAAGACCTGTTTTCTTGAAACAAGCTTCCCAGAAGTTCACGCAGCATGAGGAAACATTACAGCCAGCTTTCATTTTCTCCACTGAAGGTATGATGACATTTAATGAAAGGTCAAGGTGGATTTGTAGCCGAACACTGTTGATATTTAGGTCTGCAGGGCTAATCTCTGTCCTGTTATGCAACGTTCCCAAAGGATGATGGGAACGGATGGTGGATGGATGAGCATCAAGTCACGCACGTCACAGTTACTGTACGCATGTGTGCTTAAGCTATCCTTCATGTTATCTGTGGTATAAGACGGGTGTTGGTGATATAGTGAGTAAATATGATACAAGAGATACATGAGTCTGACCACGATGAGTCTTATCTCAGCATTTAAAATTAATTCACAATTTTCATGAAATAAAATCGTCTTTTTTGGCTCAGTGAGAGTCCAGATTTGGGTTCTTCTGGCTACAGTGTGATTTGATGCCTGATGTGATTGGCATCTGTGAGGGCAGTGAGGGGTCTTACAGCTGTGCGGTGCCTTGCAGTCTGTCTGGGTCGTTGAGCAGTCAGCAGGGTGCAGCCGGGGGCACTTTACCCCCACATGGCAGGAAGTGGCTACATCGTGACAAGCAGAAGCCCTGTGAAGTATTCATCTGCAGGCAGAGACCCAAAGCAGGTCAGCTGTGGGTTAATACCAAGGATGGTGTAGACACACACACACACACACACTCCATATAGAGATGTCCTGATATACTACTTTTTTCCTCAGGATACAGATGCCTGAACTTGTTCATCAGCAGATACTGCTGGTCCGTTCCAGTGGGACAAAAATATGTATATTATTAAACAGCTGTACGCTCATACTACCAAACCTCTGTTGCAACTGTACTGCTATCCCCTGAAAACTCATTTTCATTTTACTGGTGACATGTTGTAGTGTAAAATATTGTCAAGCTTCTGACATTTCACTATCTGATCGGTGCATATACTGGCATACTTTCCAATACTAAATCCGGTATTTAAGGCTGTATCAGAGGCATTACAGATACTTGTATAGGTACTGGGACAGCTCTTTCTTTATTAAAGCTAGTGCTGTTAGGCTATTAAAAAAATATCAAATTAATTACAGTCTTGCCCATTAATTCTTCATGATTGATCGCATATATCAATTATTTCTGTGAGACGCACATCACATGTAGACTCTGGATTACCCTGTGTCTAGATGGTTATCTCTCACTTCCACACTTTAATTGTGCTCTCTTCTTCACCTTATTAAGTCTTAATTGACAAACTACTTCAATCTGATCCCCTTGCTTCCCTCCAGTCCTACCCAACACACCTGCACCACTGCACACAGCTGCTGGCCCCGCCCCTCTTCCTGTCTGTCTCTGTCTGCTTTGTCTTCATCAGCAGGTTAAATATTTTCTCTCACGACTCAGTTTTCTCAGCATGTGAGCCGCGTGTCCACGAGGGATGTTTCACTGGCGTAGCGTTTCAGAACGATCTTTGTTACCAAATGACATCGGCACCTTTTACCAGCTTTAACACAGCAACAGATTTAGGTTATTTTAAAAGGAAAAGACCGTTGCTCATGAATTTACAGTCTGTCTGTGTCTGTTGACCCTGTTGCAGCAGGTAAGGGAGGGATGAGGAGCGAGGGCAGATAGTGTACTTATTTATTGATCACGGATTAATAAAATAATGATAAATTAAAAACCAGGTAACGTTAGCTGTGTCTCAATTCATCCTTCGAAGGCGGCGGTCTATGAAGGATGAGTCATTCTTAACCTGTGTAGACCCCTAAGGCCGAACTGAAATGAGACGGTCTGGTCTACAGAGGATTTCCTGTTTGCATCACCAGCTGTTCCCGCTACTGACCAGAAGTCACCAAACACCGCTCCTGTTGCCTAGCAACAGGTAGCTAGTGGGCTAACTAGCTATCATAACTGAAGTTACGTGACTTAACCTATTATTGTATTGATTTGAAACCAAATTCCTCGGACGTTTAGGAGTCCGCCATCTCGTTTGAACTGGCATGCAATGAATCTCGGGATATGTTGGGACGTGAAGGATGCACCTGATGGATCCTTCGTAACCATAGACTGTATAAATAATGGACGTAGTCTCAGTGACGTCACCCATTGGTTTCTGAAGAAGCGTTTGGAAGCCCAAATTGCGCCGCCGCTGGGGGTCGCCATATTGGAAATGCCAGAGCCGGCTAATCCAGAGACGGGCAAAGAGGCGGAGCGCGACCGAGCTACAGCTGATGGCCGAGGACTATGGGCGGGCCGCATGAATCAGCCAGCTACGGCTATGAAGCTAGGCTATATGCTCCTCAGCGTAGCTAGCGGTTATTATCCATAGACTGTATAAATCATGAATGAGCTGGTTTGACTTTCCCAGGAGGAGATTCTGTTTGTGACTGACTGCAGTTGTTTAGTTATCAGACTAAAGAAGTAGCGGACTCGCTGCTCGCTCGCCCGGTGAGAGAGCGGCGAGCCGACACGTAACAGGAAACTTAAAAGAACCGGTCTCTTATTAACTACGGTCCGCTGTAATCTCTCCGGGGAAAAGCCAACAACTCCTGACTCCTATTTACTGGCCGACAATTAAATAAATGTTTGATAAACACTAAACAGGCTAACAAGCAGCTAAAGCGAGCACAGTATACCTGCTACGAGTGCTAAAAATATTTAAACTCACCGAAAAGCTGGAGCTCAGACTTATTGCACAGTAATAAAGTTCCATAAATCCCACAGAGAGATTATTTGTCCAAACTTTGAATGAAAAAATCCCCAAAAGTCTCCAACAACACAAACAGGTGAAGTTAAGCTCAGTGTCTGTGTCTGTGTTGACGTCTAGCAGACAGCCAGCAGGAGCCACCTGTCAATCAAGTGATCCGGCCCCTATGATTTAAGGCTTAATATAATTAAAACGAGTGTGTTATAAAAAAATTCACTTTATATTTGCAAAAACTGTTTACATGTGCACTGCAAACATTAGAAATAATTAGTTATTAGTCCATTGTTAACTACAGTTTAGGTGGATTAATTTAATCAGACATTTTTTTTAAATAAATGAAAACATAATATGGTTGTACGATTATAATGAAAGACAACAAATTATAGTATTTACAAGCTCTATGATGAGTTACACTGTGCTGAATAAGAAGTGTACTGAACTATAAAAACAGAGATAAAAAAACATCCATCAAAAATGTCCAAAAAAAAAATAACATTGCACACTGGGGCTTTAAACTCATGTAAACGTCCACATTACAGTTCTGTTGTGTTGTACTTGTTCGCTTGCCTGTAAGCGTTTGAGATGAATCCTCATAAGAAATCTTGTGTTCACATTACTGATAATCTTCAGACAGTACAGTGGTAGAAAAGTTTCTCCCTTGAAAGAAATTGTTAAACAGACCGTGAAGTACATTCGACTTTATAGCACCAAGAATTTTGTTCCCCTTGGCTGGATTTTGATCTGGGCGTCTTCAGATTAATGGTGTTGGGGCCAGCCTGCAGTCCACATTTGTATAGTCACAGCCAGATTGTTAAATCATATGGGTGTAAATGTATCAGCTGATATAAGATCATTGCTGCTGTACTGTAGATCTGTATCACAGTACAAGTAACAAGAAATTGCAGTGCAGAAAAGCCTAACTTCTGTTTGAGGTAGTTTAAACATTGACCCCTTAAAAGTGTGCTTATTTTTTACTTGTAAATGCTTCCACTCCAGTTTATCTTGTTGGTTGTTCTTTAAAAAAAAATCCAATTTCCATTTAAAATCCAATCCATTTAAAAGAGTCATTTTTAACTGCAAGAGCATTGTATTTATTTTGAGTGTCTTAACAAGCTGTAGAAAATGACAGTATGAGTGGCAGACTGTTGATTTTATCGACACATAAATACTATATGTGACCGTTCTATGCAGGTAGCTCATTAGACGTCTTGCATAAATGACAGCTGATCACTGTTGGCTGAATCCTCCATAATCACCAGCAAGGTTATCATATCATCATCTTAAGCTGATAATCTTAAAAGCTGTTAAATGAGGCCTCAAAGATTCAGAGCTGTAAAGAGTCTGACTCGCCGGTTTGATGAAATGAAATTAACTGGAGCTGAGACGGAGAAATGTTGGTGTCTAAGTCTGTCTGATCAGAACACTGTCAGACTTACCAGCACTCTTTTTGTCATTGCCATAACGTCTCAAAGATGCAGCTTCTTCCAGTTCATTTAATGTTACTTTCGAATGTTTAGTATGAGGAGTTTATCATCAATGCATCAGGTTTCCTCAGAAAAAGATAAATTAAGTGAATAAATCACACAACTGTATTGTTTCATCTGCTTCTGCTAATAGAATATGTTTGTCATCATGCTTTGTACGGTCATATATAACCTTTATCCAATTAAATAATCCCATCGAGATCAAGATCTGTTAAGCAAGGCAGACGTTAGCACAGCAGAGAAAAACAGAAACAGACGATGACCAGATGGCATGAACGCCATCGGAGGCAATCACAGACATCACTAAACAGATTTGGAGAGAGACATCTGAAAATCGACGAGTTGGATTAGACCTTCAGGTTTCTACATTATTTATTTATTCCATATATGAGACTCAAAGTTGATGAAGACATTCTTCCAAGGTTCAGTATTTATCAGAGGGGAAACTAGAGGTAAACAGACTACACCTCTGTTTAGTTAAATTCTCTGGTGTTTATTCGTCTGGACAATTTCAGTGTCACCACCATAAAGTGTGTGGCTGGCAGGGAGATGTGAACTGGAATTATGGGTTTGTCAGATTGAAAAAAGATGTCCAGCCTGCAGCAGATCAAGCTTCAGATTGTATAGAGATGTCTAAATAAAGTAAAAGGCAGGCATACAAGAGTGTGTCATCTGTATAAAAAAGTGTCTTTGTTGGAGTGATAATATTGTTAATGTTGAGAGAGAATAGTAAAGGATCCAACACAGAACCCTGTGGTACCCCACAATTTATCCTAAGAGAGGTTGTTTGGAGACTATCAGACAAAGATGCAAAACAACGGTTTCTAGGTCATGTCACTGTAGACAACTAAATGCAACGGTCAATGCTTTTCTTCTGGGTGTAAGCTGGTGCAGGGAAAACTCCTGTAAAAATCTGTGTTCCAGCTAACACAAGGATCCTGAGATGGACAATTTTTCATTTCATTTAAAACATCACATTCGAAAGAGAAAGGAGAGAGCTACGGTTTATGCATGTTGCTTCATCGGAGAAATACATTATAAATTGTTGTTCTGTGGTTTGTGGTTTAATGTAGAGGTTTTTTTTGTTTAGTTTTGTTAGTTAAGTACCATGCAGTTGTCGAAAAACTCGTTTTGGTTGCTGGGTAATACAAAAAGATAAACAGCCATAAGCTTTCAATGTTGTTTGCAAGAAAAATGAAATAATTACAATTGAACTCACCATACAAATATTGGTTAGAAAAATTCCAATGAGATGTCTTCTTAAAATCATTAAGCACGTGTTTGTGCTATAACTTGGTGTCGATTAGTGCTGTCAGAAATGACGTTTGATTATTCCTTATTAAAAACACATAGGTTCGAACAATTTTAATATCTATTTTTGCGCAATACGTCTACAACAGGACACACCAATACAATGAGAGAACTTATGTTCAAAGATATATTTATTTAAACGTAAACATGCCTTTCAAAAGGTCAACACTGGCTTCCTACACCTTCCAAAATAAATATATAATATAAAAATATATTTATATAAATATATAAATACCACACGCCACGCGGTTGTTGTATTAGCTCGTTTCAGCTCGACTAAAGTTAATTATTCACATCTCATAGTACAAAGTGACGTTTTGAGACAGCCGCGGTAGTGCAGATTTTTTCACATTGAATATTAATTTTAATAACGAATTTAGCATATTTGTTAACAGCCCTAGTGTTGATACTGAAAAAAAAATCCCCTCTCAGTCTGACTATATGGACAGAACGCAAAGTGTCAAACACATACATTGGAGAAAAATTTGGCGTCACAATATGCAGCCATATGCTGAAACGCTAACAATGTTCCTGTGGCAAGTACTAACAAAGATTTCAGCAAATGAATCACCAGGTAAGATCGTCCTTTAAGAACAAAAGGCCTTGCACAGCTCAGCTTCAGCCTGTCTGGAGTGTCACATTCTCACACTCTTCTGGGTTCTGGGTTCTTTACTTTGTTGGTCGAGCATCCCACCACACAGCAGTTGTTTTGTTGTTGTTTACTTGCAGTACAAAGTGACAAGGAGGCAGCTTCCTCTCGGGTGTGGGCGGGACAGTATTGCACTCGGTCTCTGTTAGGGTTGGGTATCGTTTGGATTTTAATGATTCTGATTCAGATTCTGCTTATTGATTTTGGTTCTTTGAAGGGCAGGGTCAAAACAGGTCACATGCTTATTTCACAGAAAATAAACGCCTCACACCTCGAAAGGACCTCGCACAGGGTCCACAGCAGCACTTCAAAAGTAGCCCAATTCCGTGGGAAAACACCTGCCAACCCTGGCTTCACATCCTGCATTTTTTTACTATATGTAATATTTTCAAGACTGTTGTTGACCCAGCATGATTCTCTCCTAACTTCTGTCTCCTCCCCGCGCGGCATTATAACTCTGATAAACTACGCATGAATCACCTCCTGCTCATCTCATTGACAGCATGTGGAGAGTTTATGCTTTATAAAGATTGTTCATGGAAATATGGACAGATCGCAACCCTACTGAGTCAGGTACAGAGCATGAGACACACAGATCGGTGTCCTCACTGCGCCGCATGATTACAGTATTACCGCCATCTCTCCCCCTCGTCGGTTCGGGATTGTCCCGTATTAAAAACTTAGATGCAGTCTCCTTACTGAATAAATGATCTGTCTGTATTTCCGTGCATGTGACCGCGATTTATGCACATGCATGTCAATGAGCGGGGCCTCGCACCCCTGCCTGCGACGGCTCTGTCTGGGGGAAATTTGTTTAGGAATCGATGAGCAGCATCGAAAATAAAATGTCTTTGTGATTCCGTCAGAATCTGAATTTTCTCTGGATGCCCAAACCCTCGTCTCTACTGAATCTTTAGCATGACGCAGCTTTTATTAGGAAGCCACAATCACTGTCTATTCACAGCCGGCCCTCTATTTAATTGTGCTTGTCTGCACAGGGCCAGTAAAACCTGTGTCCTGTTCCTTCAGCTCTATTTTACACTGTTATGAACTTGTGTTTATCCACAGAAAGCCTTTATAAACACAAAGACTCTTTTCTTTAAAGCACCTGGGTAAAGCTAAAGGCAGCCATAGTTCTCCTCTGCCAAACACTGTTTACTCTTTCTTTTCTTGCATAAATTTGTGCAGCATTTTCAGTCAGCCTCCCAGTCACAAGCCTCATGCAACCTTCATCCCGCCGCCAACTCACTGCTTTATGTTTAAAATGCCATTTTTTTGCATAACAATAAGTCTGAGACAGTGGCTGCTGCAGTCTTTGTTAGTGTTTTCCTGTTGCTACCAGCACTGCTGTACTACACAAAGGCCATTCTTCATCTTGTCAGCATTACTCGTTCTTTTATGCAATGCATGGTGGCTAATAAAATAAACTCAAAGAGCAGACTGGAGGAAAAAACAAGCAAATGACCGAGTAAGACAAATTGGGAGCAGAGTTTCAGGCTGGTTCACTGAGTTCAGGAAGGAAAGAGAGTGAGGAGGCACGAATTTTTTATTTTAATGTATGTCACGTATCTTTGTTCACTCCTGAGGTAGTACGACCTCTGGAGCTGCTTCTTTTAAATTTCCATCTTTTATGTTTCTCACTTTGGCACATAAACCCCCCCCTCCCTCCCGGACTAGGATGCTCCTCCAACTGAAAATGAGTTTGTCTTTTAGGTCACGTTTTCACAGCGCGTACACTTGTGGTACCAGACAGTAGACTGTAAAGAGGCCAGTGGATTCTGGTGGATTTAGAAATGATCCTCTTAGGGAGCCAGAAAAGCCTCGTGTTCCTACTGATGAGCCATGAATGCAGAAACAGAGACGCAGACAAATCAGACACAGAAAAGGAAACGGCGGGTTCTTATCGCTCATGTCTGACGCTCTCTCATCTGCATTTGATTTGATGTTTCTGCTCCCTGAAAATAAACCCAGTGTGGTTCAGTTGTGAGATTTATTGTGAAAATGTGATCTGTAGATCTGAGCTGATATCCTGTATTCATTTGTTGCATCAATTCAGAGCTCTGCCAGCTAAAGCTTTCTGTCTTATGTAACTAATCTGATTAAATTGTATCTGATTACAGTTAATTTAATTCAAAGAAATGTCTCATTAGGATATGAATGAATTATGTAAGGTACTGTAGGCAAGTTAAACCTGCAGCTGTAACTAAACTGTGACAAATGTTAAGAACTGGAACTTGTGACAAACTGGCTGCATCGTTGTTATAAAGTAACAAACTAAAGAAGAGCGGCTTGTTAGTTGCTTGAAATGTGTTGCTCTCAGACAGTCTCTCACAGCTGGAAGTCTAGATCAAAGTATCAGAGACATCAAAAATGTTCTCTCAAGTAATCCTAGTTTCATGACGGCTCTAGCTGTATATTTTTTTAAAAACCTGGAAACAATTCACAGAGAAAAACAGAGAATAAAATGCCTTATATTTCCCATTCACACTCATGTGAGCCCAACGACCCGCCAACAGCAGAGGGTGCTAACAATAGGGATGGCTCATGAATTTAAAATATTTGAATACTCATTCATTTAGAAGAAATCGAAGCGTTAATGCGAATATTATCTCATCCTAAAAATAATTTTTGTCCACTGTTTTTACCAGCGCCTGGTTGTAATGCGGTGCTCCCGCCAGACGGGGGCTATAGTGCATCTGAAAGCTGTTTGCTATCCGCCATTAAATAACAAGAGAAGAAGAAAGCATGCAGGCTAGGTGCCGATAAAACGGGTGTTGGGCTGTGACATTCGGAGCCGCCAGAGTGTTCTGTGTGAAACTCCTTCGAAACAGGCAACGAAAATGAGGACAGGTGCAAACTTTGCCTGATAAAACTAGCATATCAAAAGTCTACAACAACTATGCACAGTATGACCGTAAGTGAAATGATCCATGTCTGTGTACTATGTAGGGAAGATGCACAGCTTATTATAACTAGGGCTGTCAAAATAACGTTAGTTTCGATTAATTAATTACAGAAAAATAAGGCATCAAAAAAATGAACGCACTTTATTATATCCCAGTGACCTCAAAGGTCACTGAGCATACAAACCCCCCGGCAGCTTTGGGGGGCCAGGGAGCTTGCTAAACTACACTTCCTCAATCTAGGACGCCCGCCTCCGATGTCATGTCTCATTCAAAATCGTCAGGTTTGAAATTTAGACTGCAGACCTGAAGATTTTTTAAATGATCCACCTTTATATTCTTGTCGTATTTGGTGTTCTGTCCCGCTCTGAGCCGTTGCCTGCAGCGAAAGGGTAGCATTTCACTCCAGCGTCTCTCGCTGGGCCGTTCCTTACAGAGGGAGGGGTGCAATGCACGCTGGGTGTTGTAGGAATGTAGAATAGGTGAAACCACGAGCTTTGACTGACAGCGGCTTTATCCAGGGGAGAGCTGATCCTTTAAGAGCGTTGGACAAACACTGATTTTATGTAAAACTGCTTCATTCATTGTTTTATCGGTTAAAATGAACAGGTCAGTTTGTTTTGTAGAGGAGGAGACCTCTGGGCATAATTTCGGCATGTTATGATTTAACCGCTGAGCTAAACCTGAAGCACCAATTTTCAACATGCAACTACTTTGTTCATTGTAGCTTTGACTAGCATTACACTCTTTGCTCACTCTGAACTGTTGCTGTGTGCTATCCTCAACAGAAAAATGTCCAGAAGTCAGTGATTATTCGCTGCTCTTAAACAGTAGTTGCAGTTTGCAGCCATCTGAAAAACAAGTCTAACAATCTGTGAACAAAAGTTTTGTTCTTTTTGTCCTCTAATCTTTCTGAATGTAGGAAATGTAGCCTATAATGTAATGCCGTGTGTTTTTGTTAATTGAATTGATTTTTGGACGTTTATCCCCCTGAACAGTTTGTGTGGTTAACCAAAGCAAGCCTTCACAGATCCTGTCAGCCTATTGGTATGCAAAATTAAGACCCCAAAGAGATCATTATTATTTATATTTTTGACATGGAATTAGTGTGAAGGTGGTGCTTTTTTTTTTTTTAACCAATTACTAACTAAACCAAATATTCTTGCAAAATGTTGAATATGACACAACAATGTAAAACTGTCACATGCCATTTTAGCTCTCTGTGTAGCTGTTTCCACTGAGAAGCTGCAGAGCGGCTCTGAGTTAGAGACGAGGCAGACGGATCCCAGAGGAGGGAGGGAGTATTGACCAGCAGCCAGGCCCTGACACTCCAGGATGCATTGTGAGGAAGTGAAGCTGCAGCTCTGTGCGTGGGCAGATTGATTCCCGGGAATTCTGCGAGAGAAGCGGGCCAGCCGTTTATCTCCGAACAGCACGGCTGAGGAATTAGAGCCAGAATCGGAGATAACTGCACAGAAGTTTGCCTCAGCGCTGTTTGTGCACAGATGTTATTTATAGTTCACAGAATTTCAAAGTGCGCTCGAACACAGAGTCAACGGCAAGATCCATTTTTACACCGCAGCCATTTTTAGACATCAGAGATACAACTATTTATTCTCACTGATATTATAACAATAGTTTCTTCACTACAACGCTCCTCACAGTTTGGTTGTTTAAGTCCTGCCTGTCAAACGAAACTGCACAGTATTCAATTTACTTATTCATCATTTTACCCGACAGCTTTTCACCACAAAAGGCACAATTTAGTCTCCTTATGCAGCAGGTTTCTGTCGTTTTAAAGGGATGGCCCAATGGAAACATAATAAAAACTGTATCTGTATTTTCATTACTAGATGTCTGAAAAGGTTTGATGAGTCGGGCAGATTAAACTGACCCCTCTGCCCCTGCACTCTCACTGCTATCAGGAGTTTAAGATGGGGGATGTAGGGCTTTGCACAATGACATGCAGTCACCAACCAGTGGCTAAAATATTTCATATTTTAATGATTTTTCCTCCTTTTTGAAAACATGCAGTGTATTAGCCCACACAGTCTGTAAATAGCTGGAGCCAGAATATTCCTGATTGATGATTAGATTTCTGTAACTGTGAAGTAACCTGTCTAATGATTATGCACTCTGTGCAATCAAGGCAACACTTAATGTGATTTCATAAGATAAGATAAGATGGAACTTTATTAATACCGAAGGAAATTATACTGCCAGATAGCTCCAAAAAATACTGTACAAATATAAAATGTAAAGTGTGTGGGTTAATGCAAAAGAGCCGGATAGAAAAACAATATTACAATAGTTTTTTACAGAAGTAGGCCAAATTTTATTTGTCAAATACGGAGCGGCGACTCGACAGGACACGACCTCTAAGCTCAGTGCACACAGGTTCACATGAAGCACGTGGAGGTGGGGACACATGTTGATCGAGACAGACAGGGATGGTTGTCCATCATGAAGCTAAATTTGCTGTAAATCTGAGGCTTATGTTTGAAGCTTGGCCCTCAGGAGCAACTACATGGCAGCAAAGAAGACCTTTTTTCTGGTCAGTTAACATGATGATGGCAAACAGTGCCACAGGTAGCAAAATGTCATCAATCAGTGTCTCGCCATCAAATCAAAGAGTTTATTCAATTCAAATTTAAGATAATTGAAACTGGTTAAAAAGCAGTTTCATGTTAACAATCAGGGTTTGGTTTTTTTGGCGCTCTCTGCACCTCAGGACTTCAGGAGGGGCTGCGCTGAGCTGCTTGTCTTTAGGTAAGGAGTCCTTCACTGTGCTGAGCCAGGACATACAACAATGACAGCAGTCATATCACACCCATTCAAAGCTTAGACAGATAATAATAATGATATATATATATATATATATATATATATGTATATATAATATTATTTTAAATAATAAAATGCATTAATTTTATTGTACTGGTATCAGAAAGGTACTTGATATCTGCTAATACTGAAGTCTAGGTAGGTTGGTGATGTATTTATGGGCTGCACGGTGGTTCAGTGGTTAATTGTAATTAATCGCATATATCAATGATTTATGTGAGAAGCACATCACATGCAGACTTCCACTTCCACACTTTAATTGTCTCTTCTTCACCGTATTAAGTTTTGATTCACAGACTACTTTAATCTGATCACTTTGCTTTACTTCACTCCCCCAACACACCTGCACCTCTGTCCTCTGCACAGCTGCTGGCCCCGCCCCCTCTTTCTGTCCGTCTCTCTGTCTGCTGTGTTGACTGTCTTCATCAGCAGTCTGTTTAATGAAGTCACAAAAGTTAAATATTTTGTCTCGCAGTTCAGTTCTCACAGCCGCGTGTGCACGAGGGACGTTATTAATGACGTAGTGATCGAAGCAATCGATCGATCGTTACCTAATGACATCTGCACCTTTTATACGCGACCGCCACTGCAAAATGTACGTAGCAGAAAGACAGTCATGTTTCTGATAAGAACTTTATGTGCTGTTTATATTTATACTGTAGCCCTTCAGTATCCCAGGCAGCTACACTAAAAAGGCCTCATTCACATTATTGATTTGATGTTTGATGTTTTTTCTCAATGGGGATATTTACTGAAGTCAATTTGATTTGACTTCGTTACTGCCAATAACGTGTCATCATACTTTTTAACTTTATTGGATTTTCAACATAACAAAAAAGTATCCTATAATTGCACATATAAATTGTAAAAAAAAATATATTATACTTTACATAGAGTGCAACAAAACAAGTAAAGCAAAACAGACCAAAAAACAGAGGAAAATAAAACAGTCACAAAAAATGTAACAAAGAAAGTAGTTTTTCTTCTTCTCCTCCTCTGACTCCTTTCGGGGTGAGAGGTCCAGATTGTGCCGTGTTAGAGCAGGGCTGCATGAAGCTCAGCGGTGCTGTACCCTGGCGTGCGTCCACTCTGTCAGTGCCAGTGTTTGGCCGTAGCGATGAGGCCTTCCTCCGCACATCCCCTCCACCACAGCGGGTCAGCAGGGTCAGGCGTCCAAAGCAGATTTAGTCACACAGCAAGAAATATCAGGCAGAATGATAGCACTGCCGGGCCTCGGTGACTCACAGAGGAAAACGTCTCCTTCAATGATAAAGCAGAGGAGTAGTGATAGTAAGAGACGTAGACAGGGAGGGTATTTTACAAGAAAACTTTAATGTGAATCTTCTGGATATTTTTAAATTATTTTGTGAATGCTTTCTGCGTCTGTCGATTGATATTGTGGATTAATTTAGCTGAAATGTAGGTCAATTAATTAATCAGTGAACCAAAACTTCCCAAAAATAAGGATTTACTTTTTCCTGTCTGACCTTATGCGTGTAGAAATATTGATTTTGGTCGTGTTGGTTGAACAGAAATGCAACTTTGCGACATTGTGGTGGGAATTGTTATCAGCACAGTTCATAGAGCAAATCCTTATTAAATAAAATAATCAATAGATGGGGGCACCAGTTAATTGTGTTCGTGTTGCATCATGTTGCATGTCATCCCCACTCTCTTACTATATTTCTGACTCTATCCACTGTCCAAATAAGAAAGGCAAAAATAATCTTTAACAGATTAGGTTCCTCATTGTGCTATTGTATTCAAGCAGGCTACTCAAACATGTTTTAAACACACACACACACAGTGAAGTTGGTGTGTGCAACCCTCACTGCAAGACCATCACAGTAAAACAAGTCTCACAACTGTTCTGCTACAAGCTTTTTTTCAGCTACTTTGCAGCCATCAGTCTGTGTGAGGATGCATCCAGCTTAACGTCCTTTAAGTTTATTGGATGGATGTATGATCATCAGCTGCAGATTGACTTTAACAGTAGTTGGGTTAATCTTTAATATAAATAGACAGAAGGGACTTGGTTGCGTACACTGTGTTTATAAATGAGGTAGAGGGATTACAGAAGCTGCTTGATATTAAAGGCCCAGTTCACCGATTTTCAACCTCAGTCCTATCATGCTATCATGGGGAGCTAATGCCACTACGGTAGGGAAAAATGCTATTTGGCTCCTTTGGAGGACGCAATCCACTTCTCCAATGGCTCCTGGAAAACCTCCGCCAGACTACGTAAAACGCTTCATCTGGCGGAGGCCAGGGAGCTCGCTAAACTACACTTCCTCAATCTAGGGTGCCCACCTCCGATGTCATGTCTCGTACAAAATCGTCAGGTTTGAAATGTAGACTGCAGACCTGAAGAGTTTTTAGACGATCCAGCGGTATATCCTATACTAGTATTTCACTCCAGCATCTCTCGCTGGGACGTTCCTTTCAGAGGGAGGGGCGCAATGCACGCTGGGTGTTATAGGAATGTAGAATGGGTGAAACCACGTGCGGTTTGTACAACTTTCTCCACAGCTATGGCGCCAATTTCAAATATTATTGCTTCTATCGATTACAGAGAACACAAGCTGTGACTGACAGTGGCGTTTTTCAGGGACAGATTGCTCCTTTAAAAAAATCCAGTCCACTTTTTGACCAAATGTTGCATTTGCTTGTTATATTTAGTAAAACTGGTTGTAGTACTGTTTAGTTTATATTTTTAAGAAGGTACATATTCCTCTTGTTTATGTTAATGTCCACAAGGAGCACATGTAGGCCTATATGTTGTTTTATAAAATAAGTATCTACAGTGATGTAAGTCAGCTGACTGTATGGACTGTGATAACAGGAAAGCAGAAAGATCTCAGAGGTGTGAGATGACAGATGCTTTTTGTGTGACTTGGTCCTTCCTGCCACTGTCACATGCAGCCAGTCGAAAAGGTTTGAGGTGATGTATCCAGAGCTGAAGGGAGCAGCCTCGTGTGAACGTCACTCTGTTGTTCTTTCACACTCATGACATGTACAGTTGTGCGATGCAGCTCTGTGACATGACGAACGCTGAACCAAGGAATGCTGCTTTTTAAACAAGTACCAAGTACACACAGAGCTCAGACACACAGGCTTTATTGTTACGCAGCCATATGTCCCTGAATAGCAGCAATGTTACAGTACAGACCGGTGTTTCACAGTGTGAACCCTGCATGCACTCACAATCTGCCTCTTTCTCTGCAACACACACACACACACACACACACACAGCGCTGTCATATGAGTGCATTATACCCTTGGCCTTGAACGTTGTTGTGTAACCTGCCTTTGCATTGTGGCTTCTTGGCCCAGTCGAGCATTCAGAGAGGACTTCAGACGTGTTACGTAAGAGGTCTTTGCGTGATTCCCACCTCTATACTCTGCACTGCTCCGGGGATTTCTGTATTCATCAGCCATGTCACTTTCTCCAGCCTTGGTATCATTAATACACTTCACATTTGGATAAAATGACATTTTACTTCTCAGTTTGGTTTTATGCGAGAACAGCTTGAATGTAAGCGCCTGACAGCTCATTAAAGTTTAGATACTAATTATGTTGTTGTGAAGATGAGACGTCAAAAGTTAGAGCATGAAAATGTGTTGAATAAGTTGTAAATGTCAGGTGTTTATATTAATCTTCTGTTGACAGTTTCACAAAGGTTTCATAAAATACTGCAGCATATATCTTCATAAACCTGAGCCTACTTTGTGTGCTGCTAATTAGCAAATGTGAACATCTTTAATAAGATGGTCAACATATAAAGAAAACGGTGCTCCCAATAATCCCTTGGACATTTGTGATCTTTGATTGTAGCATGAGAAAACACAAATAGATTTCGAGTCACATGAGACGTACTAGTTGGCACATTGCCGTCCCTAATTTTGGCAAACAATTTTAGTATAACTGATTGATCTAAGTTTAAAAATACTATAGAGACCTGATCCAATCTCTTTAGAGTATACAGCTCTGGAAAAAAAATAAGAGACTACTCCAAATGATCCTTAAATCAGCATCTCTCTCTACATGTCATGGATGCAGATCTGAACCTCATTAAAACCTCCTGAATGTGATCAAGAGGAAGATGGATGATCACAAGCTATCGGACAAAGGCGAACTCCTCCAGACTGGTGGAGAACAGCCAAGACGCATGAACACTTCCTGAGTTAAAACTTTAGGATTCTGTTGTTTAAACATGAACATGAACTTGTTTTCTTTTCATTGTTCCAGCTCTGAAAAAAAATTTTTTTTTGCATCTTTAAGTTTTCATAACCAGTCGTCATTTTCTGCTAATAAAAGACCTAAATGAGAATATTTGAGAAATGTTTGCAATAAAACAAAAGTTAATTTTACTCAAACACAAACCTATAAATAGAAGAACCAGAGAAAAACGTATTTTTGCAGCGGTCTCCTATTTTCTATAGGAGTTGTATATAGAGAGTATTGGCCAATAGGGCACATGAAATAAAAGGGGAAACTGAATTAAGCTGTGCTCACCAATCTTATTATTATTATAGATATAACATGTCTATAAATAAGCTGCTGGTCGCTTCCTTGCGTTCACATTACTTTCAACCTAGAACGAGTGTGCATGACTTGTAAAGACTGTCCTAACTGAAGAACAGATCCATAAAGAGAACTGTGCTGATTTTAGCTCCACAACATACAAACATGACTTTAGATCCAAAACATAACTCTGGATCTCAATTCTTACTTAAAGTGTGCCAGACCTGTTTCACTGCCACCATGCCCGACAGAGTCGACCAATGTTGTTGATATGTCAGTGTTCAATGTGTGATGAGGTCATGATGGCATTTACATGGCAAGAGAATACCTGTATGTTACAACTGCAAAACGTGCATTTAAATATATAGTTCAGGTTTTTTGAAGTGGGCATGTATGAGGGACTTATCAATTGTAAGTGTACTACGTAGAGTCAGCACGGTGAAACCATCCGAAGTTTCTACACAGAAGCTAAGCTAAGCGCCCCTGCAGACGGGGTCACTTGTTCCACGTACTTCAGCCACTTAAGAGAGTCCTACATATAAACAAACATGTCAGTTTAAGTGTGCGCTGTATTTGAGTTTTATGTCACAGCTTCACGTTGATGTCAGACAGCCCCTTCCCTCTGCACTAGGTCTCACTCTGCACAAAAGCTCTGTATACCGACGCATTCGATGCACAGGTACTTGTGGCCCCGTCTGCAGCAGATTCTGGCTTAGCTTCTGTGTAAGAACTCCGGCCGGCTTCTCCTAACAGACGCCATGCTGATTATACGTAGTACACTTACTGTTGATAAGTACCTCATACAAACCCATTAAAAAAAAAAATCAACTGTCCCTTTAAGGCCCCAGCCTCACAGAGTTGTAAGCATGACTGTGGACTTTTTTTTGTAAGTCTTTTCTGAGGTTTATTCATCAGTAGCACCAACATAGGTAAGAATTCATAATGACAGTTATTATCAACCACTGAATACATAACAAGACTCATAAATCCTGTAAGTCCAGGCCTGTAGTTGTTTATCGTTTCACTCCCACATGCTCTCATGACAGCACTTCATGAGAACATTTGAGGTCAGAACAGATTTCACACTGTGAAGTCTGAACACTGAGTTAGTCTGTTCTCGCTCTCAATGTCATACATTAAAACATGTTAAATCAATGTGCCTGTCCCTGCCTCATGCATTACATTAAACAGGATCACTCGGCCTTTAAGGCTGTGTTTCATAGCTGCCAGTTATTGATTTAATGTCTTTCTATAAGACTACAAATTGTCCTAACGAGGCTGCATCCTCTCAGCCCGGCCTCGCCTGCTCCTCTGTCCGCACTAAGTGCTGTTTCCAAATATAGAGCGTTTCTTCACTTACACAGAGAACAGAAAGTTTTCACGGAGCTTGGCTGCAGTCGCGTGGCTCTCAGTGATGGCACTGAGTTTTGCTGCGTTTGAGAGTTGACTTGTTTGTGACTGCACTGGAGCCACAGGGGACGCCCAGTGGGTGTCATCTTACTGGCCCAAACCAGAGAGCTGTCTGTTTTCCTTTGTAATCAGCTACAGTGTTATGGGATGTTACTGCAACAGAGGGATGACAGTAAACACAATTTTTAACTTCAAATCCATCCGTGCAATGTTTTTATGCACATACATTGCATTTTCTTAAAGATTAATAACAGGTGTATTATTAATGTTTTTAATTATTCTTTATTCTATTTTAGTGTTTTAACTTACAAATGACTATTAGTGCCCATGGATGGTTATCGAGAATGTGATTGGTCAGTAGTATTCAGTCAAAATTGTTAGCTTGCTTTGGTACGTAGCACATCTAATTTATGTTCCAATTAAATCCATAGACAGTGTCAGTCAAACAGCAGCCCAGCTTCATCTGTAGTGGGTAACGTAAGCAGAAGTCAGACACCCAAGTATCCCACAGGATCACACCACGGAATGTCACAGAGCTGTTACCACGGTTACTGTAAAAGATTTACCTCACGACAGTGGAGTCCATTTGGTTTACGTTAGTAATGCTGCGTTCACATGGATTCAGGCAGATGGTAGACGGCAAACCGGATATCATTTTAGTGGACGAGAGCAGGACAGTAAAAGGTAGTGAGGCCGGCAGAGATAACCGGTAACGGTAACAGTAGACAGCATTGCCGTGCAAGGTTAAAATTGTTTTAACTTTTTTAAACATCTGGACAACAAGAAGCTTATCATTTTTATATCACCACATGCGATTTAGTTTTTGTCGTCTATTTTTCAGAAGCAGATGTACAAGGGATACACAAAGTGCAGTTCTCCGTTCACTATGCATATTGTAAATGAAAGAATTAGCTCACGTTTTAAGGGAAATCTAACAATATTTTTTTGTTTGCAATTGAATAATAATAATAGTAATCAATAATTACATAGAATGATGACACAAAACAAATGTATCGATTATAGTTTATTTAACATCACCATAGGAACATCTCGCCATGTGTGCTTCGTTTTTTCGTCCTGCCTTTCTGTTGGAGTGTTTGTTTACTTTTCCCGCGAATCCATGTGAACGCAGCATAACTGATAGCTCGCCCAAATGTGAATTATGAGTTGCCATGACAGCCAGAAAACTATTTTTGTATTGCTTATGATTGTTACTGTTACTACATTTACTGTAAATGTTAACTGTTGTTACTGTGCGAAGATGATGCCAGCCCTTAACCCCAGTTACAATCCCCCCTTCCAGAGGCACATTATCAGACACCCTAACAAAGGCATGTCTTTTTTGCACCAAATAATGGAGAGTAGTATCGATAAGAGTAACGGCATAGATAAAGTCCTGAAGATGCCCATCCTTACTAGTGTCCACCGAGGGAGACTTTGGTGTTTTTCTTCTTTAATTACAAGAACACAGGGCACAGCCCAAACAATCTATTATGAGAACATATAAATCTGCATCTAAGAGAACAAACCCCATGTTCTCTGATTCCAGCTTTTCCATTGTGAGCTTTTTCTGCTTTTCTTTGTGTGTTCCAAACGAGCAATTTTACGCCATCATTTTGGTGTTAAGATTTAACTAAATAATGAAATAATGGAGAAAATACTCATCATATTAATGAATAATTTAAATAATTGTATGTTGCAGCCCTCATACTGTGGGAATTAGCACAGTTTGTGTGTCTGTAACATATGGCTGTTTGCTGCAAATACATAAATGAGTAATGCTGAGGGAACAGAGAGTACACTGCAGAGAGAAAAAGGGTGTAAATGAGAGAGACAGCGAGAGAGATGCAGTGTGATATATCAAGATAATGACTTTAATATGCACCTGGTACTAAGCTGCTGTGGCCGTCCTCCGGTGCACAGTCATCCATAGTGTGTGAGTGTGAGGAGAGCGATACAGAGCGCACGCTGCAGGCACATACTGCTGACCTTCTTCAGAAGTGCTGTGTGAGGACTTCAGAGTATCACACTGACAGACTGTGGTGCAGACCTCCTCCCACCTGCACCACCTCTGACATGCTCTACAGTAGTAATGCACCAATTCACTCCGCATGGTTTCTCTAGACAGGGATTACAAAACGAGCTTCATGATCACTATAATGCAACTAATAATTGTGTTTATGTGGAAGTAATCACTGGTTTCCATAGAGGGTGCATAAGAGCCTGACTGATATATCGTTTAGTCGATATTATTGGCCGATACAGGCTTATAAAAGGTATATATTTACATATATAGGCATCTATGTTTTACAATATGTGCAGAAATGTTCACACAGAACATAATGTCATGCAGCGGGGCATCACAGCTGAGCAGACTCTGACCACACTCAAATGGTTGACAATGTATAATAATGTTATTTTGTTTTTTGTTTAAGAACGCGGCCTTGTGATTACCTTTGCATTGTAATATCCATGCAAAATACACAAAGAAAAAGCTCCATTTACCCGAATGAACCTAGAAAATACAGCTGCAGGAAAAAAATAAGGGACCAATCCAAATGTGCCTTAAATCAGCATCTCTCTCTTCATGTCATGGCCAGCCCAATCCAGATCTGAACCACTGAAAACCTCCTGAATGTGATCAACCGCACTGTGACAGACTGGTGGAGAGCATGCAGAGATGCATGAAAGCTCTGATTAATAACGAGGTTATTCACCAAATACGTATGTGTGAACTCGTCCTGAGTTAAAACATTAGTATTCAGTTTTTTAAACATGAACATGAACTTGTTTTCTTTATTATTATTTCTTATTTGAGCTCTGAAAAACATCTTCTGGTTTTCTTAACCAATATTTGATTTGGAAGTAGGAGAAATGTTTGACACAAACCTATAAATAGAAGAACTAGAGAAACACTTATTTTGCAGTGGTCTCGTAATTTTTCCTGAGCTGTAGATAGAGAGGTGTGATTATCGGCTCCACATAGAAAGGGTCTATTTTCTTTCATCCCCAAAAATGTGCATGTTCTGCCTTGATATCGCTAATCTGTCAATGTTACCTCTAAATTTGGTTTGGTACACTCGAGCCCCAGCCCCAAACTAATACAAAATCAAGTATGTTTAAAAAAAACAAACAATGAAAGGGATCATGAACAGTATGAAGCTCTGTTGGAGGTTCTGTGGTTAGCCTTTTGATAAAAAACACTAACAGGTTCATCTTTAATCTTTTCATTAAAGGGATAATTAAACATTTTCTTTGTGTTCTTGCTTTTCTACATTTTCGTATAATATCTGATTCTTTTCTCAACACAGGACGGAGTACAAGGCTTACAGGGATGTGAAGCCGGCAAAGATGATCCGGGCCAAGTCCCAGTACCTGCCCCCTGATGGGAAGACCAGTTTAGAGACCAGCTACAGTGCCACCTTCAAGGGACAGGCGCCTCTGCAGTCTGCTGACAACAAGGCCCTGGAGAGGAGGAGGATACGCAGCTTGTACAGCGAGCCTTACATAGACCCCAGCAAACAGGTGAGAGCACACCTTTGTGACTTTGCAGAGATGATTTTAGGGAGGGGAAAAATTCTGTTATGTATTGAACTTTGCCATGCTCACTCCATTGCACATCAGAGTTTTAAGACTATCCATGACTGAGGTATTTCAGCTCAGCAATCTCATTTCCACTGTCCGACATCCTTAGGTTGACAGGTATAGTGCCCCTCGCTCTAAACCCAAAAAGTCTGGAGCCGCAGCCGCAGGCCAGGGCAAGCCAGCGAAGAAAGCCAAAGATAAGCAGAGCGGCGCGCTGAGGGGCTCCAAGAAGACGACCTCAGAGAACCAGCCCGAGAACCGGCCGGCTGTGGGGGACAAGGAGAAAAGTAAAGAGATGAACAACAAACTGGCTGAGGCAAAAGAGTAAAAACCATTTAGCACTACTTCTCCTTTATTTCTTATTATTTTGGGGGAAAACAAACACAGAGGCTGCAAAATTATTTAAGGATCTCATCTTTATTCTCATCTTTCCCCCTGTTTCCCCTTCTGGTCTCTTTCTCCTCCTTCTCGTCAGTCTCTCAGTTTCCGCTCATTCTTCCTGTTCTGTCCTCTCTCACTACCTCTCTGCTACGTTTGTACAATAACAATGATAAAATGTTGGGGTTTAGACATGACATGCTCCTCCCACCTCATGCTATATCACTCTGCTAAAGCAACGAGTGGGCGGGAGCATCCTCGTCCTCCGCCATTTGATGCCGCCCACCACCCCCCACTCTGCTCTGCTCGCCTCCATCTCCAGACTGCCATTGCTACAGGCTGCCTTGTTAGCCAATGGATGGCTGTTGTTGCATGGGCCCACAAGCCGACTAGCAACTCTGAAGTGTTGGCTTTGATCAACTGAGCAGATTGCTTTGTTGACTTTATCAAGGATTTCTTCCCAGTTCTTTTTCTTTTTGGAGAGAAGTTAATCAAATTGGCACGTTGGATGTGGTTTCTGCACGTCTGAAAAATTAACATCAAATCTGAAAATCTTTGATAAACGTCCTGCTTGGTTCGTCCATGGCTTGTTTTGTACCTGCTCTGTCATCTTTGCTACTGTACTCTGTTCATGGAAGAGCTCTCAGCGCTCAGAGTCAATGTCATTACGCTTTGTTAAATGTGATTTTGTTACCAGTGTCTCATTTCTGAACTCTGTTGTAGGCTTGAAAAAAACTGTCAAATCATCTAAAGAAAAATCACCCTGCTCTCCCATCCATTCATGTGAAACCCATTCACACAGCGGTGTTTTGATTCACCCCAAGCTATTTTGTAACATCTAATTTGTTGCCAAACCACCCATCTGGGTCACGCTCAGCTGATTATGCATTAAACACCAGTCATTTGCATAGCAGATGAGTACTCCTGCTGAACGTGGTGACATTTGAACATTAGTAACAGCAGAGTAGCAGCATTTCTCAGAATCAGAGAGGGATGATTTCAGTGGAGCTGGAAATGTTGTGTTAAGCGGTTCAGGTTGTATCCAGCCGTGCAGAGCTGTCACTCTCAATAGCCATAATTCAGTGTAATCACCCCCAACGTGGTGTTTATTAACAACACTGAGCCCTCCGCAAAGCCTCACAGCAGTTATGCAATTTGCAGTAGCTGCACTCACACACACACACACACACACACTTTCTTTTGGCTTTTTTTTAAATGCACACTGCAGAGGGTGACCGTAACCAACGTGATTAGACTGCAGTGGGGCGATAGCAGACAGCTCAAATGGCTGCTTAATGGCCCTTTTGGTATTACCTTTAAATAGGGAGCTGTATGGATGAAGCACTGAAACACATTCCAAAGGAAACATGAACAATTTACTGCCGTTTGTGACATTTTTCTGCAAGGATGAGACGTTTTGATCTCATTTTTTATCAGTTATCTCAGTTTTTCAGCCCTGTCTCCAAGAAATTACGTTCATATACAACTAATTTACAAATACTTTTAGGCAAACATAATACCAACCGAATTACATGTTTCTGTTAATAAAATGAGATTGTTGATAAATGTACCCTAAAAGTATCAGTATAATCCACTCAGGTGACCACAACATTAATCATGAGTGTTGAGTAACGTTACTTCAAACTAACTTGTTACGTTACTGTGTTACCTACTGAAAAAAGTAAAGCGTTAGATTACTTTTACGTTAACAAAAATTAAACCCCCTTTACGCATGTGTGTTATATTGTCAGGACGGCGTGTAGCCTGCTGTACGTCTATCTTTGAATGTATCGACTCCACCGTCATTGCAAAGCCTCGCTTACGGCCCATAATCTGTAACTCTGCAGCCTGATAACAGGAATGACGGACAGAATATAACCTGTACAGCTCTTTATCATGCTAACAACCTGACAGTGAACTGGGCAGAGGCATACAGTATTAGGCACAGCTGTTTCCATGACAACAATACAACACGGGCTCTTAGTCCCACCAGTGTTGTGGACACAGCTTACATTTCACCGTCATGTTCCAAAATAAATGTGAATATTACCACAAAGTAAATGCTGTCCTCGCTGCCATCTCGCTAACCGAATTGGCTAGCAACCAGAGATGTAAAGAGTACTGAAATATTCTACTTCTAAGTAGAAGTAGTTACTTGACTGAAATTGTACTCAAGTAAAAGTAAAAGTACTGACTTTGAAAAATACTCAAAAGAGTACGGGTAGATGAAAAGCTACTTTCACCTCAGATAGCAATGCATACACACTGACACAGCTGTAGGTTTACCTTCTGCTGGTACGCAGTTACCTGCCAAGCAGTAGGAGAGAAACAGAAACAGTGCTTTGGGGAAATACAGCAATTTTTCCCAGTAATGAATTACTTTTATAAAAACGTAACTAAATAACGGATTACTTGAATTGTAGAAGCAACACCTTATGTTACTCAATACAGTAACCAAGTATGTGCTACCTTGTAATGAGTTACCTCCAACACTGCTGAACATATTTATGGTTGTGTTTAATACAGTAAAGTCAGAGAAGCAAGTTGTAACATTACGTTAACACTTTGTGGTTCATGAGTGATTTAACGGACTTCACTGGCAGAGTGCGTCAGAGCAGCCCACAGAATGGCGTCACGCTGCCCTGCTGAACTCTGCCCTCACACTGCCCTCTCTTATGTAGCTTGAGGTCATTCTGAGACTCAGTTTCCATCATATCATCATCCATTTGTGGATTACTCTTGACATCACCTAAGGCAATTTTCGCCCAACCCTACTGCGAACATTATCTAGGCAGCGTTTACGTTGTAACCTTAAGTTAATTAGAAAAGTAGTTTAGTCATATACCAACATAATCTCTAGGACACAGGGTTGTTCAATATCATCTTTTTAATGCACCTCAATATGGACACATAAATGTAATCGTAAGTAGTTATTTTGGACTCCACCACGCATCACTCTCTGTTTCTGAACTCATGTTGCTCAAACATTTTCAGGCCAAAAGCGAGAAAAGTATGTTGGTTTGATGTGTTGAAGAGAAAGGGAACATAAAGTAAGTTGTATTGTACCTGTTTAAACCAATTATAAGCTCCCTTGTGTATATAGCTTATATTTGTCTATATGTTATAGCAGGGCTACATCCAGTTGCTTTCTGAGTCTTAGCGTATATATGTAGAGAGAGACACCATTTTTGAAGTCTTTGTTTTTCATTAGAAGAGCACTGTACAGTCTAGTCATGGGTCGACCCATTATTGTGCTCCACACACACATCCCACTGTTCTCATTAGCTCTGCTTCTCAGCATCCACCCCTCCATTCTGCGTGGACGACTGTGCCGCCTCTATTATCCGTGGTGTCTGAGACAGCGACCATCTCCACTGCCACCATGTCTATCCAAGCTGAGCCCCATCAGGGATGACTCATTAGCATTTTGCAGCCTTTGGGGGGACCCTTTGTCATGTAACACAAGGGAGGAGGGGGCTTGTAGGTGCAGTAATGTAAATGGTACTTAGCACACCACACACCCTGTGCTATCTTTGTGATTATTAGGCAAATAAGGATAGAAAGTATGGTGAAGAAAGTTATGTCTTGGGCAAAAAAAAAAAAATTGACTGTGACGTGCTTGTGTTTCTATCTGCTTGCTCATATTTAATGAACAAATAAATGCAAAAAGCAGAAAAAGTGTCTTCTTGCTTTTTTATTTTTTGGTAATGAAGAATGGTGAAAGATTAGCGGTTGCAGGTATCTGTCAGCATTTCTTCTCCCTGTCCCAGTCTTTGTCTTTGTGAGACAGAAAACATTAGAATAAATCCACATGGAAGAGAATTTTGCTCTCACAACTTCTTTCTATGCTTATCCAAGATTGCACCGCATTCTGGCATGAGCTCTGGCATCCTCTGTAAACCCTGCATGTTGTGAGAACTGAAGAATATATTATCCTGCATCTTGTCTCTAATATATTCCAAGAACTCATCCAATTTATAGAACAACATGCATGTTCAAAAGGATGTCCAGACACTTATTCCAGAATAAAATGTCTTGTGCTTCTTCAGCTTCTAGTTTAAGTACAAACAATATGCAAAAAAAAAAAACACCCACAAATGTGTGCTATTACATTTGCTGAGTTCACATTGTTCTTTCTCATACTGGTTTTAAAGTTTTTGAGGATGTCACATTTGGATGATGCTGTGTCCAATTTGTCGTGTGCTAATGAGTGACATTCTGATTCATTTGAAGGGTTGTGCTAAAACAGTACCACTACATACAACTCTGCCAGCCAATCCGAGATATTGGCTGGGTGCAGACTCTAAAGCAACACCTGTGGGGCTGTGCACTACCCAATCCCAGGTAACCGATCACCAGAGCAACGAAAAGAGATAGAGCCACAAATGCCACTCATTCCCATTCATACATGCTCATGGAGTTGTGATTTACTTTTGTTTTCTATTACAGTGGCACAGTTTTTGTTTTTCTGGTGAACCACCACATTATCTCTGGTCTACTCCTCAGGTCATAGCCCGTCTGTATTTCTCTTCCATATGGACACTAGAGTAGGGGGGTTG
The DNA here is from genome assembly GCF_022749685.1 of Semicossyphus pulcher. Lineage (NCBI taxonomy): Eukaryota > Metazoa > Chordata > Actinopteri > Labriformes > Labridae > Semicossyphus > Semicossyphus pulcher. The sequence continues at coordinate 26,868,866 of NW_027211604.1, read as the reverse complement.
GATGGGGCTGTCTGACTGCCTGCCGTATCATCCCACATGTAAGGTTCCTTAAGGTGCCTTTTTCTTAAGGAGGCCTCAGGTTTAGTCCAGTCATCTCCAACCATCCTTGAACCTCCGCTGTAATGCACCCACTCTCCATGGTTTAAAACAACCTGCATGTTTTTTGAATGACACATCCAGGAATTAGAGCGGACTACTCCACTCATTTATGAACCAGGTCACTCATGTAATCACTAGAGATGTTCCGATACCATTTCCTTCACGTGACGGATCCAATCCCTGAATTTTTGAAGGGCGATACCGTGTCCAAATCCGATACCACTGCGAAGGTCCTCAAAATAACAGTGTTATAGGTGCTTCTCACCGTGCATGACCTATGTAAATCATGAGAAAATACTTGCCAAGACAATTACTAGAGAAAACCAACGTTTGAACCATTCCCGTTGATGGGATCAGCTTGCCAGGGTCCTGCCTTAGCTTGCAGCTTGGTTTGCACTGTAGTGACCCCCTTGCCTATCCGTGCAGGTGTTGGACCTGCAGGGCGGCGGCCCTACAATCCCTGTAACTTTATCAAGACTCATACCACAAGAGCTTGGCAGCTAAATTCCTTCCCAGGAGGAAAGGAGGCACCAGCCGATCAGTTGGCTATTCAAAAATAGGGGTGCAGGTTTTCCCTGGCTGTGGAATAGTGATCCTGTGCTTTACCCTTTTAGGGTTACTGGGGGATCATGGGAGTTTCCTCAACCAGTCTGCATGTGTTCTGTGCACTTGGAGAAAGCCTATGACTGTGTGCCCTGAGGAGTCCCGTTAATGGCACTGCAGGAGTATGCGGTAAATGGGCCATTGCTTCAAGCCATCCAGTCCTTGTACTACCAAAGTTTGAGCTGCGTCCATATCCCCGGCACAATGGGTTGTCCCTTGTAATGGATCTGTTTGAGATTTGCAGGGACAGGACCTCAATGCACAGCTGGGAGGAGGGTATTGTCCAGTTTGGGGACCTCTGAATTGTATCCCTGTTGTTTGCAGATGATGTGGTTCTGTTGGCTTCATCAAGCTGGTGCCCACAAGCAGGAACTGGGGCAGTTTGTAGCTAAGTGTGAAGTGGTTAGTCTGCACCTTCAAGTCTGAGGCCATAATTCCCTGCCAGAGAATGGTAGATTGCTCCCTCATGATGGCGAGTGAGTTACTGCCTCAAGTTTTGTTTAGGGGAGAGTAAAATGGATTGTGAAATCGAGAGATGGATTGACGCAGAACAAAAAGCTTTCTATTTACCAGTCAATCTACGTTCCGCCCGTCATCTATGGTCATGAGCTTTGGGTAGTAAAACAATGAGAAAACGAATATAAGTGGCTGAAATGAGTGTCCTCCACTGTGTGGCTTGGCTCAGCCTTTGAGATATGTTAGAGCCTAGATAATCTGAGGGGGCTCGGAGTAAAGATGCTGCTCCTTTGCATCTAAAGGAGCCACCTGAGGTGGTACAGGCATCTGATAAGGATGCCTCCTGGCTGCCTTCCATTTGCCGGTTGTCAGGCCACTCCCAACTGAAAGGTTACCCTGATGTAGACCTAGAGTTGGCTGGAGGGATAACATATCTCATCTTGCATAGGAACACTTTGGGATGCCCAAGGAGGAGCTGGAAAATGTTGATGGGGAAAGGCATGTCAGGCCTAACATGCCAAGCCTGTTACCACAGCAACCTGGCCCACAAGAAGCCCCTTGTGTCAGCTGAAGAGCATTGGAAAGACAGTGATTTTTAGGAATCCTAACTTTAAAACAGGCTACGTCAGCTAACGTTAGCGGCAGCTCAACTCCCAGCCCCTTCAGACGTGATGTGTCCGCCAAAGTGTCAGAGAAACACAGATTCATGCCATGAAAGTTGCTTTAATTAGTGTAGCTCTAACTAACGTCACATTTAACATGCATAAACTGTTACTCACCGAAACGCGACCCACAGTTTAGGGTGTTTAACGATACAACTACAATACTGATATTGGTATCGGAACAACTCTACAAATCACTCGCTATAAAAGGTAGCACTCTGCATCTTATCTCACCGGGTAAAAGTTTCACTCTATGTTTTTATTTTGGTTCTGAATCTGTCTCTGAAGCATGCTGCCACTGTTTTCTGTTGGACCTGCAATCTGATTTTTAGACTCTGCACCAAATCTAGAATATCTGAGTGTTAGCTTGGATATAAGATACAAGGTAAGTATGAATGGAATGAGAGAAGCGGATCTGCTTTGGAAAGAGACATTGCAAAGGAAATTGTAAGTGCATGTTAATGATCTTCATTCTTATTTTTACTGCTAATTTATTAACATTGAACTGTGATTTGTTTTATAGTGTGCATATGTTGTAGCTTGTCTTTCACAGAGCACCCCGAGACCCTCATTGCACTATTGGCATCCTGTAGTTCATAATGTCACTCTGATTAATTGAATGGGTCAAAGTATAGATTTAAACCAGTGGCCTGTATTGATCTTAAAGCAAAGATGTCCAATGCAATGTTATAAATGGACCAAAAGCTTTACTTTAAATGTGTCTTCGCAAGTTTTTAGAGTTTTTATCACATGATTCATTCACTCTATCAGGACGGCCTTGAAGTCTTTGTATGTAATATTTGTGATTAGTAACCAGACAAAGAAGCCCCGTAGTGATGTCCTGGCTTTGTTATATTCCCGTCTGAAATGAGCGGTCACAGGGTGCTCAGCTCAGCTCAACCCAATGACTTGCTGTTGTTCGCCTGAGAGAAACGCCTCATTGTGTGTCTCTTTCTTTCTCCTTCTTCTCTGGTATCTTAACCATGTACTGCCTCCTAGAGATGCTAAGGACGAGCCTCTCCGATTCGGTCATCATCATTCCCAGGGTGCTACTGGAGGAGAACCACAGCCACTGCTGGATAGAGCCGAGCCGAGGAGGAGCGGAGGAGTCGTACGCTTTGCCCTAGACGGGAACCAGACTGACTAGCTCTGCCTGCGAGGACGGAGGCAGATACACCTCAAACAGAGCCTGCTGCTCTGTACTGTAAATATCTAGTATTTGCAACTAAGTTGGGTGAGGTGAGGAGGTGAATCCCACAAAATAAGGAAGCACACATATTTGAAGCACGCATGTATGAAACAGCTTTTGGCTGTTTGTCCCATGGTATTATGGCAAAGGTGCTACATCTTTTTTTCTTGTTTCATGCAATTTTCTTTAAGATTAATATGTCAATACTATTAGAAATACCACACCATAAAGTGCTTATACAAGAGTTACAACACTGTACTGTACATTGATCGTTTTAGTGTAAATAAATAATCATAACTTGCAGATTGGATACTGTGTTGTAGTTTTTGTCTTATGTCAGTTTTGAACAGGGACATGTGATGTGGAAGTGATAAATAATTCAGGGTGTAGCACAATGATCCTAAATGAAATGCATTGTGAAGCTCACTTTGAATTTTGCACATCTTAAATCTGAGGACTGAGGACGAGGATGTACCAGCAGGATTTTACATTTAAAGCCAATCAGGGTCCAATATGAGGGCTGCACAATTAATCAAATATTAATCCTGATCACAATTTGGCTTCTCACTATTAAATAAACATGATTGATGGCAATATTGATGTTTAAAATGCCAGCTCCGCCCGTAGAAAACTCCCTAAACTAACAGCCACTCCCAGAGAGGTTTTGGCTTCACTTTTGGGGGATCTGGCACGTCATTTTCATGAGCACCTACCTTGCAGCGGCAGTTCAGAGTGGAAGAGTAAACAACAGAGATGGTCTGGAGAAATAAAAGTCAAATGTCTGAAAGAAAAGACGAAGGGCTGGGCTCCCGAAACGGCTCGTCATCAATTTTTATTTAGATTTTGCCTCAAGAAGATGCACCAAATTCAGATAAAGAACCTAATTTTAAGTCTTAGTTAAATGCAAAATTTGAGCCAGAATGATGTACAAAATGGAACTGAACGTTGTTTATTTAAATGTGAAAGTACATCAAAAAAATTTCCTTAAAATTAATAAATAATCCTGATCAATAGTCGTGATCTCAATATTGTTTAAAATAAACGTGACTCTGATTTTGGCCATATCCAGTATGCAACACTAGTGTGATGTGGAAACCTGCAGTGCATCTGGTAAAGTGATGGTGAAGTTGGAGTCATCTTGTTTGGATGTCATTTTAAGATATTAACCAGGTAATTATTTAAAGTATTTTTATATCTTTTTGTATGTCTTAGAGGCAGGTTTGGACTTGTAACCTGTGCAAATGCCAAATGGGCTGGACAACCTGTGGGCTGCAATTGGTGGGAAAAACAAATTGTGGGGAAAAAAATGATGTTGGAACAGCCCATCTGATTAGTATTTTCTGACTCCAGAGGGACCTGCGCAAAATCTGATACATTTTTTAAAACGTGCATTGCGACATTGAACTAATACTGAAAAATGAAGACAAAAATGTGGTCTTATCTCATGATCTTATCTTAAAAGTCTTGGATGTGGGTTCAGGAAAAATAGAGCGTACCAGATATCTGTAGTCTGCTTCTAATTCACAGCGACATTCATTCCACACACCAAAATCTCAGATCAAAACATGGGCAGCTAAGTGCATTATGGGTAATGTAGGTTTTGAAGTGGAAGACGGATGTGTAGAAGAGAAAGACAAGTTCTCTGTGCTGCACCGATTTTGATCACTTTGGGTTTTAAGCTGTGCTCACGAGTCAAAACATCGGAGTACTCTTTTAATAAATGTCTGTTAGGGATCTTACACTGGCAGCCTTTCAGGGCCTGCTTTGGCCTGAATGAAATGGTAAAAGATGGTCAATATTTTGTTTCAAATTAGACTCAGAGAATACAAGAACAAGATTAGCAATCTGAACAGACAGTCAATGCCAGCTTTCATTACTTGACAGTCTGTGCGGCAGACACAGCCCTCTCAAGTTTAATCCAACAAACAACAATCAAAGAAGAAAAAAACTACAGAGCACATCCTTTGGAAGAAATCGTTCAACCGTCTTGGGGGGAAATAAAACTAGGACAGAACCTGTTACAGTGCTCTCTTTCAGATGTCCAAGTCGGCAAGAAAAAGCAGAGAGTGATGGATTACCTTCTTTCCTTAAATAAGCACAAGCTGCATTTTTGGATGCGATTTTTGGCAGTCTTTCTTTGGTGCCCCATTAAAGCAGGAACTCATATTTTATTTATGTCTTACAGTCCAGAGCTTAAAGGAAAGAGAGAGTATGAAACTGGGCAGGAAACAAACCAAGCAGCTGGTCTTTGGTGTGAAGTTGTTTCCTTGACACAGTTTGTATTTCTCCTTTTCTTCATTAGTGATGTTAGCTTCTGTAAATGACAATATGTATGGTTATACTCACATCCCCTCGAATACACTCAGATATAACACAGTGTACATGAGGCAAAGCTGAGCTCGTTGCTGCTGATATTGTGTCTCGTCAATATTTCTGGGAGTGTGTAAGTGTGCACAGAGAGACTGTTGTCTTTAACGAGTGCTGGAGGAGGGGGAGTAACACTCTGTCAGTCTGTCAGTCTTAATCAACAAGTCGGCCATCTTGAGGAAATACCCACAAATTATTAAAGAGACCAGTGCCAAAAGTGTATCACCATGGATTATTTTATGTTACACTGTTTTCACGTGTTAGAAACAGAGATACGAGTCAACGGTCGCTTCCAAAAGCTAGGTTTCTTTTTCTGTAGCTGCTATTTTTGCTGTGTTTTCGGATTTTACAAGTGTAGCACGTATCTTCCCTGAAAGACATCTTTAGATCGAGAACTTCAGATCATTCCTCAATCAACATCAGCCGTACAGGAAGGGTTCATGATATACTTAAGTTAAGAAGCAAAAATTCACCATAAATATCCTGCGGTGAAATATGACTGAAGTTAAAGTATTATAGTATTATACACAACACACAGAAGTAAAAGAAGTCTATACAGACTAATATCCAATGGGTCTTTTATAAACCATTAGACTGCTAATGCCTTAATGTGTACGTAACATTTTACTGTTGTCGTTGGGTGAAAAGTACGGTGGCCAACAAGGGCAATCACGCTGCAACAGCCCTAACAGTTCCCATTATTGGACATGCAGCGTTTTTCTTTTTGCACGTGTTTTCTTTGTTGCATCGTTTCTGTATTTGCAGCGCGTTTGATGTTGATGCATTTGTTTCAGCCATTTACAGCACGGTTATTTTATTTGCAGCGCGTTTCCGCCGTCGCATTTGTTTTGGACTTTTGCTTGTGTTTTTTAAATTGGTATCACTTCTTAATTTACAGCCTGTTTCTTCTACTGGAAACTGTTTGGGCCGCTGCAGAGCGATTGCCCTCGTCAGCCACCGTATGAAATTGAGACGTATTACAGGTCCCAAAGCTTCTTTGTATTTCCTAGATATGAACTGACATGTAGCCTCACTGTGAGGTCATCTAAAGGTTCCTGAAATTAATTCATTTGTTCCAAAAAAGAAAGAAAATAGTCCCCGTTTTTCATTTGCACACATGAAATGATTAATTGCAGTTTAATCGACTATCCTAGACAGTCCGTCAGTAAGATTTAAACATTTTTTTCATGAAAATTACTCTTAATATGAGTATTTTTAAACCAAACACAACTAACTCACTAACTTATTGTCTACAATTTACCTTTAATTTGTTCCGAATCCACTGAAATCCATGAATGAAACACATAACAGATAACTGAGAATTTAAAACACTCCAGAGACAGAGCAGTTACACTGAAGGTCCTCTGCTGCTCTATAAACAGACAATAAAGATCTTTAATTAGTAATGACCTGTCTTAGTGAAAGTGTTATATCCAACACACACACACACACACACACGTACACGGAGCATAAAACATGATGAATGAGTGTGTCCCCGAGCCGCCCTGACCTGGATGAGAGACGGATGTTAGGAGGAAGAGGGGGAGGAGAGAGGACGGGCGGAGGAGACGCAGATCATGTTGCAGCCATTAGGAGGGATGTGGCTCTGATGCTTTCCGGAATAAAGACGTACACAGTGGAAACTCATTTCTCCTCCTCTGCACGCCCCCTAATCCACCATGTTTGATTTATGAACTCATGAATCAGCCCCCGGACGCTTGTTTGGTGTATTCAACAATGAGGATTATAGCTAGTTGCGGCTGTGTGTGTGTGTGTGTGTGTGTCAGGGTTATAAATTATGAATCAACCAGCACGTTACTGTGTTTACCATCTAGTGCAATCAAACTGCACAAACAATAACTAAAAGAAGAAGAGGAAACCTGAAAATGAAGCTTAAAGTTTGAACATGTTTTATATTAAATTTAAAGGAACATTTCTGCTAATTTCACGCTTTTAAACTGAAATTATTCCCCGCTCTCTCGCTCCCCTTTGATCCTGCTCGCTCTCCCTCCCTCTCCTCCCTTCATCCCTGCACTGTGCAGTTGCCATGGTAACGGGTTGCCAGGCCTCAGACGGTGAGGCTGAATGGGTTAATTAGGAGGCGGAGCGTTCGCAGCCCTCCAGATGGTTGTAAGCCTCCTCCTTCACCGCAGGTCTCCGGGGGACGTCCTCTCAAAAGAGAGAAAGCCTCTCCTGTTTAGTATTCAGCCCCTCGCCGTCCATCCAGGAGCCGCTTTTATGACCCGGCAGTCAACAGTGTGGGATTACGGGAAGTGTTGGGAAAGGCTGGGTCCTTCTTTTTTAGCTCTGCTCGACTGAGGAAGCCTTACTCCTGATCTTTTTCTTAACTGCTGATCTGATTAAAGGAGGGACAACACCACCCTCCTTCCCCTCTTCAGCTCCCATCCAATCCAAAAATTTGCAACGTGTCTGCTTTAAATGCAACTTTTTCTTCTATGATATCATGCCTTTTGTGTTCCACTGTATACAGTGTAAACACAGTATCTCTAAGCATGCAGGAAGCCATCTTGCCTTGTTTTTACAGAGTGAATAACTGTGTCAGCAGCGCCCCCAAGTGTCTACAGTCATACAGGACACGTTTATTGTCACACCACTTACAGCACACTTAAGGAGTTTTTACAAGTAAGAACATAAGAAATATTTTACATACGACAAACATTACAAATACAAAAAAACTGTGTAACTGTAGATAAATAGGAGCTTAAATAAAACAAAGTGATAACTGTGCTTGAACCATTCTGCTGATTGTAAATCTAAAGCATCCAACATTGCTATTGTCACACCACTTGCAGCACAAATAGAGTTTGTACCATAGACTGTATAAAAAGATTGACGACATGACAGATCCCTAAAAGTGACGCCAAACCCTCTCTATCGCCCCCTGCTGACTGGCTGCAGTACAGGTCATAAAGCCCGCCTCCTCCATGTTAACAGATGAGTCAAACTATAAAATCAAATAAGTCAAAGACATGGTTTCTGTGGTAGCTCCTAAATTGTGGAATGAGCTACCCACCCATGTCAAAAAAGCCCCCACTCTAGATACTTTTAAATCTCGTCTTGAAACGCATTTTTATTCCTTGGCTTTTAATCCAGCATGAGAGTTGTGTGGTCTCTGTTTGTCTTTTATTGTTTCGAAATCATTGGTTGTTGTTTTGTGTTTTATGTATTTCTTAGTGCTTTTATATGCTTTTATTTTACTGTGTTTTTTAATCTTTTACTTTTTATATCTTTATTTTAACATTTGAATTTTACTTACTTACTGTTTTTATCTGTTTTGCAGCACTTTGGTAACCTTGTTGTTTTTAAAATGTGCTATATAAATAAAGTGGATTGGATTGGATTGTAGTTAGTTCTTATCATCTTGATTTATGTCCAAGTGTTCATTTTTCTGACAAGTTTAGCTTTAATTAGTTATTTGATGCTGTAAAAATGATGATTGACAGCTCTGTTGACAAATGGGGCTCCTGCAGCGTTCTGTTCCCGAGTAGCAGAGTAGAGGAGGAACAGCGAGAGGAGACATTTCTAACACTAACACTACAGTCATTGAACTTTCCATAACCTTGAATATCTGCTTCAGACCGACACAAGAAGCTGTTCTGCTGCAGACTGAGCCCACCTGAGGGTCCAACACGTTTTAAAGCAGGGTTTTTTTGGCTTCACTTTTGAACAGTGCCAGGAGGTGGAGACGTGTCGTCCATCTTTATATACTGTCATTGGTGTGTACAAGTCAGAAACAGAAATGGGGACTATTCTACATGCAACATTACAAATACAAATAATTGTGTAACTGTAGAAAAATAGCAGCTAAATGAAAATAAAGTGATTATTGTGCTTGAACAGTACTGCAGATTGTATATTTTAAGCTGATTTGACCACATCAACATCACCAATTATGCAAAGATATGCAAAACAAGCTAGTTCAGTGCAAACTCATTCCATGACAAAGTCTAATGTTAAACATAGTGAGACACTCTTCATAGTCAGCGGGTATTTTCTGTAATCTGAGGTCAGTTTGGTGCATTTTCTCTCCAGTGTGGTTTTGTCTCATGTAAACTATTTTTGTTTCATCTTTAAAAAAAAAAATCTCTCTGTAAAGACCACATCTATAGTGTTCAATGATTCATTGTTGGTGGTGAATTAAGTGTAGGTCCTTTTCATGCACAATACAATACTTAAAATATCTGCATGTGTATGTCTGGGGGTTGTAATGAGTGTAACTGTTACTACGGCTGCATACAGTTGTTGATTTTCATTTAAATAAATGTCTGTTAAGTCACAATCTATCGCTGAATCAGGTAACACAATGGTGACTGAGCCTATGGCCCACTGATGAAAGCCTTTGCATTTGCAGTATACTGTATTGTTACAGACTGGGTGTCTGTGGCGACAATCGGGAAAAAAATCACAAGCCCAGTTAGTGACACGTTTTCCATCAGCCAGCTGCTTTTATAGTCTCTGCAAGTGTTGTGAGTAAACAGTAATCTACTATGGCTGAAAGAAAAGATCAATGATAACAGATACACCTTCAAAAATAAGTGACATTTTCCAAAGAAAGAGAAAAAAATTCGATGCTCAGATGAAGGAAAACTGTTTTAAAAGGAAAAGTTACAACCGGAGCCGACTGTGGACGTCACACATGCAACAATGTCTGGATATCTGGGAAATGTGCTCCCGCAATTATTGTTTATCGCCAGAAGGTGCTGCCAAAAAGAACGAAACTGAGCACTTTGAGATTCTATCTTCAGGGATTCAATCTCAAAGATTTTATTTTCGTTCTCTTTGGTGTCACCTTCTGGCGATAAACAATAATTTCAGGAGCACACTTCCCAGATATCCAGACAGTTTCGCATGTGTGACGTCCACGGTTGCACTTTGAGTGCATCATAAAGTTTTTATACTTAAAGGTTCTCTTCCTAAAATCTACAGATAAATTAACTCTGATTTTTGCCGTGTTACGTAATATGGGGCGGCTGAGGCTCAGTGGTAGAGTCGGTCAGTCACATGTCCAAGCGTCCTTGGGCAAGACACTGAACCCAAAATTGCTCAAAGTGGCACAGCCATCGGGTATGAGTGGGATTAGTACTGACTGACAGGTGGGCACTTTGCCATCAGTGTATGAATGAATGTGGGAATGTGAAAGTGCTATATAATTGCAGTGCGTGTACCATTTACCAATAATCACTTTTGTTGCAGCATTGATTATTTCAAACGCAGGAAACTTCCTAAAACTTTACTTAGAACCAATGATGATGAAGTGCACATTATCACGTATGCATAAATATGTACTTCACTTTACTTACACATACTAACATACCTTCTGATACTTCATGCAAAACGTTGCAAATTATAAGTCCTCTTAATAGTTGATTGTTGTAAATGTGAGTCATGTATTATATATTAAACCCCCCATGAGACAACCTCTAGTTTATAAGCAGTCAAGAACATCAGTAAGATACTTGAACTAATAATTCATTATAAGTCACATCTATTATGTTTTATGACTGTTAAAGTGCATCAGACAGCATTGTGTGTTTATGAGTGTGCTCAATAAGCTTTATAAATGCATTATTATACACAAGGCTTATCCCCATTACGCACTGTAGATATGGTCTTCATAGAAAGTGTCACCAAATAGAAAAAATAAAACTTTTCATATTTAAAATGTGCAACATGTCACACCTAAAACTCTTTAATGTTAAAGATTTAGAAAGTGTCATAGTATCTTTATTTGAGACACTTTACTCTGTTATTGTAATATATTAAATATATCTGTGGAGAGGGAGGATGAAATATAAATATAATCTGTTCTTCATTAAATGTTTAATGTGCAAAATCTTGCTGTTTGTTGAGAACTAATGTGAGAATGGTGCAACAGCGCCACCCAGTGGCAGCTGAACAGTATGAGCCAACCTGCTGCACCAATGTTTGTCTTCATCTATTCTGTAACTGTGAGTGTTGCGGCACCTTTAGGCATTAAAGACAAGGTAGGTGAAGTTCTCCTGCTTGGGTTTGACGCTGAAGTTGTAGTGTCCGATTCGGTTCCTCTGGTAGTAGAAGAGGCAGACGAAACCGATGATGAAGAAGAGCGAAATGCCGACCCCAAGACAGGCCAGTCCGACTACGTGAAGAGTGTTGAGTTCCTCCTCGATGGACTCTGCAGGGATATATGTGTGAGGTTAAAGCATTAAAATCAATACTCGTACAGATTATTCACCTTACCTTCTAGATCACACAAAAGTGCATCAACATCAACTGGTTGAAACGAACAGAGACTGAAAGAGTTCATGCAAAAGACGACATCATGTGATATTTATCTAGAATTCAAACAAAAGTTTAAACTGAACAAGTATCTGTAGCATGAAAACCATAAATAATTAGCAGGTTATTTGTTATAGTAGTGATATATATTATTATATTATATTTGTTATTAGAAGTGAAAAAAACAGAAAGGTCCCTGGAAGATATAAATTGCAGGAGAGAAATCAGAGGACCTGCAACTTTTTAATGACTTGTTAACTTAATTAATTATATTAAATGTATAATACGTAAGATTCTGAATGAATAAGGAAGTCTAGAAAAATAAAATATAGACTTTTAAATTGTAATATAATCTTAATCGTCACTTACGGGCCTCTATACATGTGTGTTGTGAGTGTGTCTGCAGACACTTGTGAGACCCTTCCCTCTGCATCTATTCTGTTGTTTTGCTTTGCATGGACGTTTTCAGGAGGGGCGTTGTTGTGGTTCCCTGAGCCAATCACAGCGTACAGGTGAGTGTGGGCGTGGTTCAAATTAGCAACTGGGCCCCATTCAGAGCAGCAAACATGGCGAAAGAGCGATGCAGAGTTGGCCTTCTTTCTGTTGGACAGGTAGGTGCCTCAAACCGGGTAGGAGAAGCTAACCGGCAGTTAGCATGCTAACGCAAAGGTAACTGTGATGCTGTCTTTGTTAGCTCGGCGGGGTGGGCGTGTTCTCGCAAAATGCAAGGAAAAATTGTTGTTGTATATTTTTGTTTATATTTATTGTTTGTACATTTCAGTTGTGAGTCACCCCTCCTCTTACGGCACAGGTGCAGACTTCTGCAAAGCCTGCACCTGTGCAATCCTTGCTCATAACTCTTCGAGCAAACCTCATCTCTCCTTTACTCATCCCCACTCAAGAATCATTTTAGAAATTGAGACAGACAAGACGGCACGTTGCGACTGATTTCCAAGTCACAAGTGAAGGACAGAGGAGGAGAGGAGGTGGCACAAAACAGAGAAATGGGAAAAGGATTCAGGAGTCACCCTGCTGCGTGCTGTGTGTTTGGATCCTACTTGCAAAACCATAACGGACACTTCTTTAAACAGCATAATGGTGAAGCAAAAAGTACTGGCTCTTTAAACAAACTCTCATCAATCTTTAACTCAGCACACTTACAAAAAGCTGAAAGTTCTACTCATAAGTCTATTAGGAAAAAAAATATTTGATCCAAATATAGATACCTTAAATGTACTTGATCCGGTTCACAGCTTTCTATCAGAGTGTTTTCCATCAAGCTACTCAAAGTTTCCTCTCCACCAGACTGGCCATGGAGACTGCAGCACTACTGTTATAATTCAACAGCTAGATGGCCTGTTCAAGTTTATAATGGATGCTGAAGACCATGAAAGCTGTTCCACTTTTATAATTGTTCAGTTTGGCAGTAGCAGAGAGTGAAGCTGAAGTGTCATTGTTGCCTTAGCTGGAATTACATCACATTTTGGACTCAAAGCAGAACCATGAAGCTAAAGAATATTTGTTTTTACTCACCTTCATCTGACCTCAGTACGGGCCCAAAGGAGCCGAAAGCTGATCCAACTGTGTTCAAGGACCGAGCTGTTCTTTGTAAACAGTCCTACAAGAGAAGAGCATTTATTTATTATTTATTTATTAAGTTATTGGGTTTTTTCTGCTGTACTCACAGGCACACAGGTGTTGGATCCGATCTGCACACAGATGTGGACCTGGCAGTGCAGATAGATCACATTCAGGTCAACGATGGAGAAGATCTTTACAGACACACGTGACGTGCTGGAGTTCCCGTTCATCAACACTTTGGTGTATGTGTTCAGGGAGCAGCTGTGGAGACAGAGAAGGAAGTGAGAACCTGACACAGCCTTTTCTATTTTTAATCTCTGTCTGGATCTAATATGAGTATAAACTGTGTTGAAACTGACCATATTATGACATTCAAAAGCAAAATGTAATATTACATTGTCATTGCTGAAAAACATCTGTCAAACTAAGATGTTGTTTGAGTTACTTGCTTTTTTCAAATTGCATAGTTTTTCTTAAATTTAAGGATATCAGAAAGATAAGATAAATGTGTTAATCCAAAAGGAAATTGTAGTGCCAGATTGCTCCAAAATTACAGCACACTATTAGAGTAACACAAAATAACAACTCAAATAAAAGTGAAATATATAACATAAAGCAGGGATCTCCAACAGGTAGCTTGGCCTGCATTTTAGTAGCTCGTCAAGAGGTTCACAGACTCTTGTTCAAAAAATCAGACGACAATGAATGCACCCTGAAAGCCTCTTCCCACTTCTGTTCAATCAAATACACAGATGTTCCACCCCCTCCCCCGAAAATAATAGGATCAGCTGTCAATAAAAAATGGTGCTGGTCCTGGCAAGGAACGTCTGAATCTAACCAATCACAGCAATATTGCAGCAACCTCCATTGACAGGTCGGGTCAGTTACGCTGTACGCTAGGTGAGCTAAAGTGAGGAGTTCAGTGCTGTTAGCCTGTTTAGCCAGATTTATGATGGACAGTGAAGGTGGCCACGCCAAGAAGAAGCAGAAAACATACTCTTTCCACGGGGAGTGGGAAAGCAAGTGTTTATTGATGAATATGAAGGACAAGTGTGTGAGCCTCATCTGTGGTAACGTTTCAGTCGACTAAATAATCAACACAGGGCGCCACCAGCAATTACTGTAATGCAAGAAGCTCTCGGTCACTTTCATTGTTTCAAAGCAGCTCTCAGATGAAAAAAGGTTGGAGACCCCTGACATAAAGTGTCAGGTTAAATGCAAAGAGATAGTGCTTTACAGAACAGCAACCCAGCTGGACATTTTTTGTTCTAAGAACATTACGTGCAATGTTCTGGTAATGTTTTGAGTGGGAAGTTTTTATTTGGTTCCCAGAATGTTCCTTTTAATGGCAAGAGAACGTTCTCTGAAAACATTTTTAGAACGTTGCTGTGAGAATGTTCAAATCACATTTCAGGAACGTTTTATAAATCACATTGTGATAGTTCAGGCTGTTCTAACATCCTGAAAAGATCCTCAGCATGTTGCAGTGAGCATGTTCTACCTTTGTTTTTATGTAACCTGGAGCAAATGTTTTATAAAAGGTGTTCTGACATCCCAGGCCTCTGTAAAAACATAATATAGCCTGATATAGAAAAGAAGTATTGCACTTTATGTCAGAAGTTGTATTACAAGTGTAATAGAGAAACTGCAAATGGTAATGACATTAAAAGACCCTTCATGCTCCCCAACTATCTTCCTATCATCATGGTGTCATACGGTGTGTCCGAAACCGCATACTATCATACTAATCATACTAATCATACTAATCATACTAACCGTGACTTAAAATTGAGTTTGTCATGCGTTCCCATCTCATAGTATGCAATTTTGTGAATGCGAGAAATGCCCGGATGTATACTAGATCAGCCCGGATGTCTGAGTATGAGACGGGAGCTCACTGGTTGTACTCAACTGCCCCAAAATGCATTGTGGCTATTCAGCTTCTACTATGGCAGAGATGGACCGGAGATCAGACCGGACATACGTAAACGATTAAGTCACGTGATACGGAGAAGACAGCTCTGAGTATGATGCCAACGGCATCCTAATAGTCAGGTTAGTAGGCAGTATGCAGTACATACTGTTTGAGTATGTAGTGGGCAGTACGTTAGTATGCGGTTTCGGACACAGCAATGGTCTGAGCTGTGCCTCTCCATCATTTCTAGGGTTTCAGTTGTTATTTCCCCTTGTGTGGGTGTGGCACTTAATTATCTTCCCGCTGCCAATCCACCTGCACACCTGGGACCCATCCACTCATCAAGCTCCTGCAGTATAAATACCCCAGCTCCACACACCAGTCTCCGCCAGATTGTCCAATTTACATGAGTGGTACTGACCTGTGGCCAAACTAAATTCTTGACCTGTGGATATTTTTCATGACTCTTGACTAACACTTGGTTAAGCAGAGTGCACAGATTCATCAGTCATCCAGGATCTCCGTCTGTCTGCTTCCCTAACCTGTGCTCTCAGCTCCTGCTGCTGCCCCCGCTCCACCAGAACTCCAGATCAACTCCTCATTATCAACCTCAACTTCTTATTAATAAGTTACGTTAAACTGTCACCTTCTGTTTGGTGCTTTTGGGTCCAACAACTACGCAGTTTTACATTTTAGCAAATACTCCTTTTTTGACATTAAAGGTTCAACAAGCTCTCAAACATTTTTGGTTTACCTGTAACCCCATGCCTTGGTCCGAAAATCTCTATCACTGCAGGGATTATAGTCTTTTCACTGGCATCTTATGTTAACATTCAATTGAAAAGCATGAAGGAAGCTTTATATTGTTCATATGAAGAAAAAAAGTATTAATGCAGAGGACAGCTATGGTAGTAAATATATAAATAAAGTAGTTTTAATAGTTGAAATGAGATAAGGGTCATGTTTTAGTCGTAACATCTAGCTGATAGAAGTAGTGATAGTGATGAACAGACCTGTTCTCCAGGAAGACGTGGCTGTAGGTGTCTCCAGGGTTCGGGGTGGGAGTGGCCCAGCACTTGTTGATGACTACTTTGATCTGCTCGGAGGAGGTGTTAAGGCTGACCTCCACCACCACGGCCTCCTCAGAGGACAAGCTGTAGTTGTGGGGTAGAGGTATCGTACCGTTCATCAGCTGCACCGTCACCTGGAACGACCCTGAACCTGTGATGACGTCTTTGATCATGTCATACCTGGAGGAGGGTGAGAGATTATATTCAGCTATAAATACACAGACAGTAAAAAAGGTAAGAAATATCACTAAGTAACATTTACATCTCATTAGTGTAGTCTGTATGCCTGCATGTTTTACAGGGGGCTATGTTGTGGCCTATTTCTTGGGGGGAACCAGGCAACCAACAGAGACTACTCTAAAGATGCTGATAGGCAGATTATATTATCTTCAGGCAGATGCAGGTATGCTGTTTGCCCCTATCCCCAGACTTTTAATGGAGGTAGCCTCGGGGTCTGATGCGTTCTTTGTAATGGACCATATTCACACAGCGGCCAATTCCCTCTCAATGCTGTTATAATGTCGTACTGTTGTGTTCCAGCTTGTATTAATTTAGTGTATCTGACATATTATTGCCATTTAAAAGCTTCTCAATTGATCAGCAACTAAAATACAATGAATAGTGAAAGTACGACAGAAGAACTGGCCATATTTCAAGTAAAAACAACATATTAGGTAACCTGTTTGTTATAGTCAGACAACAGCTAACGATGGCTTTCAGTCGCTTACTAGCTTATATTACTGTTAGCTAGGAAGTGGCTGAAAGATATACCTGTTTGGAAGTGTTTCAGGATAAAATAGGAAAGGAATAAATTCCTATACAACCTAATGTTAGCTAGGAACTTGCTAATGTTTTATCAGCTAGGAAGTGGTAGAATGCTAATGTTAGCTGTCGTCTAACGGTAGCTAACGGGTGATCAAATGTGTTGTTTTATTCCGAAATATGGACTGATTTTTCTCCATATTTTCACATCTGGTGACTTTTCATTTGCTCATTGATTTAGAGAGTGGTGAAATGGCAACGCTTGTCAGATATCCTACATTAATGTGACTTAAAACCTGGAATACAGCCGTCAAACATTATACCAGCATTTAAGCTTCCCAGCCTGAGTGTCAACGAGAAAATTACCCTACCTCTCACTTGGTTTATTATCTTAGTGAACATGAGGTTATGTTCTCCAACGCCATGCTATGTGGCAGCCTGTTGCACCTCTGTATGGTACATTAACACCTCTACCTCCCTGTAATGCTTGTTTACATTTAAGATATATGTTAGGTTTATATTTTATATTTACTTGAGTAGGTTTACTTTTCAGATATGTCTATATTTTAGAGTAATATAGTTGAGGTTATTATTTATTATTCCTGTTAGAATTCCTGGATGTATGTATTCCTTTCTTCTAGTGTTAGGGTTATTTTTTTACTGTGTATTTATTTTCTCCTGTGCTGTATTCACTTTGATAACCTGCTGCTGTAATGCCACAATTTCCCAGTTTGGGATCCATCCATCCATTAATTGCTAGTTTTGAATCTTCTTTAATACATCATGATTTTTGAAATTACAATAAAGCATGTTAGCTTTAGGGTCTCTAACTTGTGATTGACAAGCTGCTATCGTTTCAACCTGAAAAATGCTTGTTAAGGATTCGGGTAGCCTTTACCAAAAGACACTGTAAGTAGTTGGCTGTTCCTTTTTTAGAGAGAATACATTCTGTTAAAAGCCTTTTTAGCTAGCCATATTAGCATCCAAATTAGTATCACAATACTGCGAATTAAACATGCACCTTGCTAAATATGGTCATTTCTGGCTGTAAAATAGCAACCAGCTAGGCTTCAGAAAAGTAGTCAGCCAAGTATAAAGCCGAGCTTCCATGCCGGCACTCCGGCCGGTTTCTAAACACCGGGGCCGTGCTGACCGGCATCCACTTACTATTGACAGGTATCTCATACAACCCCACTTCAAACAAACCGAACTATCCCTTTAAAGGGAAAAGCATGGTAAAACCAAACTTTAAGCTCATATGAGGAACTTTGGGTTTGTGTTGATTTTGGTGACCCCTGTGGACAAAGCCGTACCTCTGATTTCTTTGCTGATTTTTTCCTGTGTCCTGTTTTTTTTTTAACAAAAAATCTCATCCTGCTTTCTTTAACAGTCGTATGTATCACTCATTTTAAATTTTTGCCCTACAAAATTTAAACAAAGACAGTGTGCAGTTAATCACTTCAAACCAGCAGTTTCAGGCATTAAAAATAACTATATAGAAATAATCAATCTTGTTGTTGATGGTCTGTTTGCTTTTGTAGCTCATACAGAGTCATCAGAATGCATTTCAGTCTGTTTCATAACCAGCGAAAAACTCCTCACAGGAGCTTTAACTTGTGAGTGATGTCTCATTCATCGTTTTGGATTTATCATGAATAAGAATTTCACAGTTTTTTAAGTGCAATCTGTCAACTAATATAGATCTGCAGTGATGCTGCTGGTCTAAGAACCTCTTGTTCCTTATGTAATTTAGTAGTGCCAAGTTCTGTTTATCTGTTCTACTGTCTGTATCAACTGCTTTACTGCTCTGGAGCTATATTTAAAAATGCTTAAGCATGTTGAGGAAATATGACATAGAATTAATCTTACCCCACAGAGCCAAAGTCAGCAGAGATGAGCATGCTCTTCATGTAAGTACACACAATGGGAACCTCCAGTCGTATTCGTGGTATCTCCACTGCTCCACTGGGTGAGGTGTACGGATCCATGGTGTTGAACAGAGTTACAGAGGCCGTGTAGAAGGTGTCGTTCTAAAAAACACAAATGTTGCAAACAGTTTGAGTTATTTGCAGAGGTAATGCACAGTTTCTGAGACAAAATACTGGCAAGCATTGTGTCTACGAAACAGGTAAGAGCATAGGAAAATGCAAAAGTTTACAAATTGCAAGAGAAAACTTACATGCACAAGACTGGTGACACACTCATTCCAAGCCACGGTCAGCTCAGCATGGGTGGCATTGCCTCCGTTGACGCCACATTCAGGCAGTCCCAAGTACAGGGTGCTCTCCCTGATATTGGTGCTCAGAAGGAAATCCCTGTCAATTGTCACAGTGATGGCAGCAATCCTGCACTGGACTGAGATAGCACCTAGCATAGAGGCATTGGTGGCAGTTCTTGGGCTGGTAGGAGCTCTAGCACTGGTAGTTTGGTCAGTTGTAGGGATAGAAGTCATGGATATCGTTGCAATAGTGGTAGTTGTAGGCACAGTAGTGGTGGTAGTTTTAGGGGATGTTGTGCTGGTTTTAGAGGCTGTAGTGATGGTTGTTGATGCAGAAGTGGTGGTTTTCGAAGCAGACATTGTTGTCGGTGCACGAGTGGTAGATGTTGGGACAGTAGTGATGGTTGTAAGGACTGGGGTTGTTGTTGATCCAGGAGTAGTGGTTTTAAAGGCATAACTGGTGGTTGTTGGGGTAGAAGTAATGGCTTTAGGGGCAGTTGTCTGCTTAGAAGTAGTTATTTTGGGTGTAGTAGTGGCGGTTGTAGATGCAGGAGTGGTGGTTTCAGGCATAGAAGTTGGGATTGTAGAGGGAGTTGTGGCTATAGGTCCAGGAGAGGTGGTTGTAGGTTCAGGAGTTGTGAATGTAGGTTCAGGAGTGGTGGTTGTAGGTTCAGGAGATGTGACTGCAGGTGCAGGAGTGGTTGTTGTAGGTGTAGAAGCGGTTGTTGTAGGTGTAGGAGTTGTGGTTGTAGGTGCAGGAGTGGTGGTTGTAGGTGCAGGAGTGGTAGTTGTAGGTGCAAGAGTTGTGGTTGTAGGTGCAGGAGTGGTGGTTGTAGGTGCAGGAGTGGTAGTTGTAGGTGCAGGAGTTGTGGTTGTAGGTGCAGGAGTGGTGGTTGTAGGAGCAGGAGTGGTGGCTGTAGGTGCAGGAGTTGTGGTTGTAGGTGCAGGAGTGGTGGTTGTAGGCGCAGGAGTGGTAGTTGTAGGTGCATGAGTTGTGGTTGTAGGTGCAGGAGTGGTTGTTGTAGGTGCATGAGTTGTGGTTGTAGGTGCAGGAGTGGTGGTTGTTGATGCAGGAGTGGTGGTAGCTTGTGCAGGGATCACAACTGGAACAGCTGTTAGCGTGTCTGAAGTAGTGCTTGAAATCAGTGTGCTGGTTGGAACTGTAGATGAAACCATTTCAGTGGTTGTCCCTTGAGTGGTGGTTACGGTGGTTAAAGCTGGATCACTGGTTAGAGTTGTTAACTGAGAGAAAGGGGTAGCTCTAACTGTAGAGAATATTGTCTGTGTCAGTGGTGTTGATGTTGTCTCCATTGTAGGGATTTCTGCAAAAGACAAAACACCCAGTGGAGATAATATGAATAAATAGATCTTTCCCACTACCACACTGTGATAACCTACCTTGACATGCTCGTCCAGGCCTTTCAGGGTTGTTGTCTATAAATCCCTCGAGGCAAACGCATGAGTAGGAGGCCCAGGTGTTTGTACATGAAGCCCATTGGGAACAATCGTTTTCCCCTGAAGCACATTCATCAAAATCTACAAAAAACAAAATGTTAGGCTCAGTAAATCAGTTCCAACTTCATTTTTTAGTATTGTGTTGGAGGTTTGTGACTTGCAGATTCTTTCTTCTTGATAACCAGACATGAAAAAAATTCTGCATGATATTGCACTTGGTCTGTGGTTTCGCATCAAAAGTGTTGCAAAAACACATCACAAGTGTCAGACAAACTACAAAGAGCTGTTAAATTCTATTTCATTTAAGAGATTCTGTTAATTAAATACTTTATACTATCTTTAACGCATTCTGTCAAGCCCTATGAATTCCCCTTGTGGATTGTGCTATACAAACATGCCTTGCCAATCTTCAATCCTGAAACATGTAAATAGAAAAGCCTAAAAGACTAACAAAAACATTTGTAATTCTTATTTTACGACACTCCTGTGTTATGGCTGTCAACACGTAGAGGGGTACTTCAGCAATTTAGTTCAGCACTATCTTCAAGTTTGGTTACTTATAAGGGTTGTATTAAAAGTGCTCAAAATTGAGGCATTAAAGGGTCATACAACTTCTCTCTGAGGGCACTGGTATGGGTCAAGATCTAAAAATGATGCATCTTATAATATCCAACACATAGCATCACATAAGTCAAAATTCAGAGGCTGCACCCTTCGAAGGATGTATTTGAAGGCTGATTGCATCAAAGCGGCTCATCAACGGTTGTTCCATTTTGAATGCTACTTCAGATGTGTTCCACAAATGCGTCATCCTTTTCCCAGGATGGAAAGGAAGGATCTATGGGTGCATCCTTGGTGCATCCAACGTATCCCGAGATTAAATGCACGCGATACAAATATTAAAAAATGAAAGGGGCTTTGAAACAAATTATCTTTAAATAATAGGTTTTAATAAGTTACATGGCGTTAGTAAACAAGTTAGTTAGTTAGCCCGTTAGCTACATGTTGCTAGGCAACAGGAGCGGCATTTGTTGATGCAAGGGTAATGGCGAAACACCTGGTGACGCAAACAGGAAATCCTCTGTAGACCAGACTGTCTCATTTCATCCTCCATACACCATGTCCTTTGCAGGATGCGGCCCCTAAATTAGGACACAGCTACAATTTATCCTCCTTGACTCAAAAGTCATTCAACCTCTTGCCCCAGTTTGTAACTAACACTTTTTGATAAGGATTGAAGGTACCTTTGTTCAAGGTTTGTTTTAGAATTTGCAAAGCTCCTTTCAAAGCCACAGAAGATATGATTCAACTGTTTTACAATCATTTTATTTTGCAAGAGTAACTTTACTATTTTTTAAATGTAAAATCAAAATGTGCTTCAATTAACTTTTAGCATGTTAAGCCTATTCTTTGAGGCACGTCCTTTAATTTTTATCCTCACCAGTCCTGCTTTCATTAAACGCATGGTTACAACTGAAAATAGAAAGAGACATACCATCGATGCTTGTTTTGTTTTTATCCACAGTGTATTTGGTGCTGTTCATTAGGGAGTGCATCACAGCTGTGGACACATTACTGATGTCTTGGCCTTGAATTGTGGCGATGATGAGGGTGAAGTTGACCACAACACTCCCCGGGGAGAAGCCTCTGATCTCTATTCTCACCTGGCCTGAATCTACCAAGGCCTTCATCTCTGCAGAGAGAGACTGGTAGATCTGTGGGTTACAAAGGTTTTAATTAATTTAAAATAGACATGTTTGAAATCAAAGGTCACATTCTGTCTCTATAAAATCCTCGTAACACACATACCTCGTCTGTTAAACTCTCAGTGAGGTTCCTGTAGGCCTGGCTGCTGGTGTCCTGCAGATCAGCAGTGAACTGGACGTTGGTCAATCGTGCTGTGGCATCAAGAGTCTGACCATCTACAAAGAAGAGGTAAAAAAAGCACATTTTCAGATATTAAATGTCAGCCTTTTTATTAACTAACAAGATGAAAGTGTTTGCTTCTTACCAAAATGTGTTATTAAAGGTCATTTTAGAGCTTTACTTATTGAAACTCTAAATCTGGGTCATTCCTTCTACTCTGGCTCAGGAAAAAAAAGAAACATCATTTCAAATGCTCTTATCCTTTTGCTTAAACAGATTGGGAGTACTTCAACAAAGAGAAAATTAAGTTTTCTGCATTTTTAATCCAAAATTTCTGTTCGATAATTACATAGAAACAATAGCAACTACTTAACAGGTTTTCGTTTTTGTATGAACTGAAATCCTTAAAGCAATCATTAAAGCAGAATCTTTTTCCTTGTGGGTAAAAAGAATCATTTTACTGTAAGTAATGAAGTCTGGACACACAATAGAGGTGGTGGACTGATACCAGAATATCTGTAGTGCTAATAGTAAGCCTCCTTTTTTGAGGATTGATACTGGCATCAGTTGGATCAATTAAAGGGATCTCCTCTCCATTTCTATTTCCTCAAAGATAAGAACTGTCTGTGCGGTGTACAATCAAACTGCCTTTGTTGTGAACACACCTTTTGCTTCTCAACTGCGGGTTTTGTGTTATGTGTGTTCATTCTGTTTCACGCAGGAGCAGGCACCAAGATGCTTCAGTTGGGAAACAAACCAGGTTCCCACATGTTGCAGCTTCTCCCACTTAGTTAACCTTACAAAGTTTGCCAACTTTTGTCATGACATTTCGTGTAAATGAAAGTATGTAAGCCACTTTTAACCATATACAGTATTGTATTGTATCGTACCATACCGTACCATGTATCATGTCGTATTGTATTGTGTTGTGTCATATATCGTATCATGTCATGTGTCGTATCATATCATATTGTGTTGTATCGTGTCGTGTCATATCGTGTTTGTTTCGTGTCGTGTCACATCAACGTATCGCGTCACATCATATTGTATCCTATCATGTCGTATTGTGACGTATCGTATAGTGTCGTAGCATCGTGTCGTATCGTATCATGTCGTATCATTGTATCGTGTCGTATCGTATCATGTCGTTTAGTATCATGTTGTATCGTGTCGTATCATATCATCGTATCGTGTTGTATCATATCATGTCTTATTGTGTCATATCGTATCGTATAGTGTCGCATCGTGTTGTGTCATGTTGCATTCAATCGTATCATATCATATCTCGTCCTGTCGTATCGTATCACATTACATTGTATTGTCTTGAATTGCATCATATCTAATTATAATGCATTAGTTGTTATCAGATCACATATGAATTATTGAACACCCCTACAACACATCTATTTCATTCAAAATTGAAGCTTCATGGCACCACTTTCTATGATGAAAGAGATACAAAGGTCAAGGGAACTGGAACCACTAGGTCCTTTTTTTGGGCACGGTTCTTACCAGTCTTGACCAATATAGAAAGAGTAACCCCTTGGCTTCCACAGGCACATGGTGTGACAGTAACATTGTAGAGCAGCCCAGGCTTGAGTCCCTGCACCTCCATCATGGTCTGACTGGTTCCATGAAAATGAACGACCTCTGACCCTCTGCTTACAACCACTTGGTAAGTCTGGTTCGTCTTCAGCTGGCTGGACCAGTAGACAGAGAAGGAGGTTCCAGTGACGTTAGCCGACCATAAGCTACTGATGCTGGGAGGAGCTGGAAAGTGGTAGTGGGCAGTGGGAAAAGGCAGGGACAGGAAATAGTTGTTATTCTTACATTTTTTGGGACATTTTACTGGGTAATGAACATATTCGGTTCTTGCCAAAAGTTAAAAGAAAAAGTTGACCACTCCCTTGTCAGAATGGTAAATGAGGCTATTGCTAGCAGCCAGTTCTCTTGGCACGATGATACATAGAGAAACAACTGTCAAAAAGCTCTGTCAAAAAGTAAAAAATGACACCTTACAGCACAATTAAGCTAACTAATTTATGTTATATATATGTTACATCTACTGCACAGGACACAGTTTCAGAAGGTTCCCCAGAAACCTTAAGGAAGCTGTTGTGCAACACGTTTGAATTGAGGTGGTGAGCTTGCAAAGATAGCTAGCTAGCTAATAAGATAGTGACCCATCATTACCATAGAATAAGATTTAATTTGTGGCGGATGCTGACCAGAGTTGTTTAAACTAAAAAAGCTAAGAGAGATTGTGGAACATAGCAAAGTTGGCGCTGCGAGAAGCAGCTAAATGAAACAAACTGGGTTAACTGAAGGGCCATTCTTCTCAACACTGCAGCCAGCAATCTTCTCTGTGGGAGCGCCAACAACAATCTTGACTTCTAAGCCTGATATGGCGAGCATGGACACTAACGCCTACAAATTACTGATAACATATTCATAATATGACACTAGAATTTCACTCACAGTAAAACACTTAAGTACAGACTTTTTGAACAGCCTGTCAGTAGAATAAATGGCACAGCAAGCTAAGTTCTAAGCTAAGTGACTGTATTAGCTGAGACACCTAGCAAACAGCTAGAAGCACCCCTCAAAAGTGATAACACCCATTGTAAAGCATAAATATAGGCCTTAATATGATTTAAACAGATGACCTATAAAACATGAGTGGCGAAATAAGCTATAGAGACCAAAGACATTTTTAAACCAGGCTCTAAACATGTTTAATTCTGCTGTGAAGGCTTTTAATATAGGGCTTAATGGATATTGACTCGCTTTTGGAGTCGGCCTCAAGTGGCCAGCAGTGGATCTGCAGTTTTTGGCACTTGTTTGGTTGTTGTCTAAATTTTTCAGCCAAGGAGGTTGCCACTTGGTTCCATTAACAGTTAAGCACTCGTGTGTGATTCCCTGGCCTTAAATACAGCAATGAACACTATTGATTGGTTTGGTAAATGTGTGTTCCGTTAACGGCTCTACATCTGAACTGAAATATACTACACTACTGTAACCTGAGATTTAAAGAAATTATGCACCTGGTCAAAAAAAAATCTGAAACATATCCCACTCTTCAAACCCAAACATTTTACAATTTGGTTGTTCTACAGATTAAACAAATGACATGATGGGCAACTAAGTGGTTTATAAATGTTAGTTAGTGGATTTTGTTACCTCTGTACGGAGCCAAGCTAGCCCTTCAAGTCTTTCTGCTGAGCTAAGCTAATGGGCTAATCGTGATGGCTTTATATTGACTTTACAGATAGGTGAGTAGCACCAGTCTTCTTATTTAACTCTCAGCGACTTGACAAATAAGTAATTCCCCAAAATATCATCCATTTAAAGACATTCTCATCGGCTGGTAATTGATTAAAAGTAATGACTTAGACTATAATTAACTAAATGTCTTGTTAGCTCATCAAACCTTTGAAATTCCTGCTTTTGACTCAATCAAATATTTTTACTCTACACAACTTTAACTTGTAAAAGATGATATTGGGATTATAAGCTGCCTCATATTTCTTACAGCAGGTGGTTGTTGGCAGAGTTGACTCCACAGTTGATCTCACGCTGGTCTCTGAGGTGTTGAACAAACCTACGGTGCTGTGTACCAAAGGGTCCTGTGTGGTGCTGGAAGCCTGGATGTAGGTTGTGTTCATGGGTGGAAGGTAGGTTTGCGGAGGCTCTGTGGTGGTGGACTCAGCTGGGTAGAAAGAATACAAGTCAATGTCAAAATTAAAGCCAAAGTATGTAATATTTGATGTTTCATGAGAGCTGGGTGGGCCAGTTTAGCTTAAGCATTTTAGTTTGCCAGGTTGTTCTTCCATTACAGAAGAATATTAATTACAAACTCAGCCACAGACAATATTAAAATGTGCAGTTTGGTCCTGATAGAAACTATAACTATATTTTTACGAATTAACACAACAAAAATTGAAGCATTAACTGCACTTTACTGGTTGGAGCTACTTACGTACCTTGAAACGAGGCACTAATGCTTAAGGAGGATGGCAACACAAGGGAGCACAGTGTGCATAAATTACTGCTGCACACACACTGCACTAAAAGCACCTACGTACACGTTCACAAAGGAAATGGTATGTATGACACATAAACTATATAAAAGGTTAAAGTTAACCACAGGCACTCAAGGTGAGAGTGGCTTCCCCCAGCCTCAGCGTGACGATCAAGAAAACTATAAAAAAACAACCTGTAGAATCTACTCAGAAAAATTGAGGTAAGAATTTGCACTTTTTTTTGATTGAGTAAATTTTACCCTATGTTTTGAATGAAGAGTACCTGAATATAACAACTATGAGACACTAAAATAAATTGGGTAAATTCTACTTAACATTTCTCATTAGATTACACAAATAATTACTTAATAAAAAGGAGTAATAACAACTCTTGACACATAGAGAAGGACAACTTTTCACGCTCACACTCGCAGGCAGTTTAGAGTCACCAATAAACCTAACGAGCATGTCTTTGGACTGTGGAAGGAAGCTATGGTATGGTATGGCTAGGTATGTTATTTTGGGTTGCAAGTGTTACTGTTGAAAATTAGGTAATGCAGGTAGACTTTACTCATTTCTATTAAGTAACATATACTTTTAGTATAATTTACACAATTTGCATGAATTTTCTTTACTACCCTCAAAAACCATTTTTAACTTTGCAGCTTCCACTGGTTTTAGGAACTACTTTGGCCCATGTTGCCTCCATTCCTTGTGCATCTAGTTAATTTCAAGGCAGTGGTTTGGCCAAGGCTTGCATGGAGTTAGCATTCTTGATCCACCACAATATTTCTATGTTGAAACATTTCTTTCAGTGTGGGTAATGACCTTTCTCTGCTGTGTTTTCAGTCTTGTTTCCTGAATGTACAAACAGAGAGATATGATGTAACCCTGTTAATAATGAAAAGGTAAAGTCTTTGCATTCTAGCAGCTGAAATCTCCAGTGACACTCAAACAACAAACAAAAAGACATGTAGCCCTCACTTATGATTCATTATTTTATTGTTAATCCTGTGAGGAGTTTTTAGCTGTTTGCAAAACAGACTGTAATTATTATGGATGCCTCTATATGATCTACAAATGCAAGCGGGACTACCAGCAAGAAGACTATTATAGTAACGGGGTCGGTGTCAGAGGAGACGATTAACAGCACACTGTCAAATCAGCCTATGTTTACATTTTCCACAGCAAAGTTTCACAGTGATTCAAAAAACAGGATGAGATTTTTCTGCCTGAAAACACGACTTACACATGAACAGGACTGGATCAGGAGAGAGATAAGAGGTACCACTTTGTCCACAGGGGCCACAAAGATCGACCCAAAATGAAAGTTCTTCACAGTAGCTTTAATAAAAAAAAACTTGCACTTTTATATCTCTTAATGGACGAAGAATATGGCACTTTTGTTGAAATTTAATATAAATATAAAATGAAATATGACACCTGGTTAGTACATTTTTGTGGTATTGAAGTGGGAGATGTCTTTCAGGGTAAAACATGCTTTGGTTGGCTCCCCTACTTTTAGAGATAATGTTACATTTACACTAACTACCATTCTTTAACACAAAGTAAAACAGCAGGTTCATGATCAGTTCTATGTATTTTCACCTCATGCTGACACACACACACACACATACACACACAGTCTGACCTGTGCAGTGGGCTCCAGGGTTGTTGGGGTCAACATCAGTGTATCCTTGGAGGCAGGCACAACGGTAGGAGCCGACTGTGTTTGTACAGTTTGCCTGAAGGGAGCACCGACGCAGAGCAGGCTGTGTGCACTCATTTACATCTGCAATCACACATGCAAAGATATGAAGAGGTTACATGCTGAGGAATAAGGGCTGTGTTTGCATGAGGAGTGATAACAATATATAATATGAAAAGTGAAAATGCAAAGACACTTCCCTGAAAGACAGAACTTTAACAGTTTCAGGTAAGAATAATGTTACTTATTAAAATCCAAATAACACGTCAGATTTGGTTCACTTTTCTTCTTTGTTGTTTCATTTAAATGTTAAGTCATTCATAGGCCTCTGTAAATAATAAAAGCACATTATCACGCTAGCGTAGAGTGACTGATTTAAATGTGTACCATGTGTGTTTGAATGTGTGCCTGACAGCAAAGTTGTTATTGTGTCTTTGGTGCGAATGTAACAAGTATGACGGATTCGTGATTAATATCTGTGTGTGTGGGTTTGTGTGTGTTGGAGCACGTGTGTGTGCATGCGCTCGCTCTAGTGTTATTTTCCGCTATTGCAGGAAACATCCCACAGATGACTGTCACTCAAATAGAAGCGGTGGGAGAAGGAAACTGTGGTGCGGCTGAGTCATTTTTTCCTGAACACCGTGTTCTCTGCAACATGAATCATTCTCAAAACTCTACAAGAATGTCATTTCTCTGAAGACGAAAGAAGTAGTTTCACTGAGAGACAAACGCAGCTGTCTCCTCACCTTCCACTGTTACAGATGACACCTCCTGTATGTGTGCGAGGAGGAGATGAAGCCTTGATGTGACATTGTGCAGTGAAAGAGTGCTGTTGCTGTCGATCAGCAGGGACGTGGCAGTTCTGTAAGGATGTACGGGCCACGAGCTGAGGTAATAAACGGAAACATCAGTCTGCAGAGCTCCAGTCACCTGTTAATGATAAAGACATTTGTACACAAAAGAAAACGGACTCAGACAAGTGTAGTCCTCTGCTTATCTTCCATGTTTTCATCATTTAAATTTCAAATGAACAGAGTAGCCACAGCAGCACAGTGTTATTACATAAGGAGCAGAGTGTTAGTAGCTGTATTACAAGCAGCTGTAGTGTAAGTGGTAGTATTACCATAGCTTGTAGCAGCCTTATGTGATTCAGATGTCCTCCCTCTTTGGACATCAGTGGCTGGTAATCTGCCTTCACTGTCACTGTTGCGTTAAAACGGTATCCTCCATTCACAAAATAATTTGCTGAGCCTGAAAGTTAAGTTGATGATCAGCTGACACAAGGCACAAGGAAAATCCAGATGTTCTCACCTAAAGATAGTCTGATCTATGGGGCTGTATGAAAATTATTGGAGGTCTTAAAAGACCCTGCCCTTTACTTGAAAAAAAAAAACAGCCTGCAAGACCCTCCTCTATATCTAATAGTGCTGAGTTGGTGTAAATCATTCAGTCATTAAAGCTGGGGTAGGCAAGTGTGTATAATCAAGTAAGAGACCAGAAGAGAAAAAAGCCACTTCACCAAAACACTCAAACATGCACTGCCTCATTTATGGTGCAAGACGAGTCCAAGAGAAAGCATGAGGCATTGTGGTCGACGTTTACTGTATCTGGCTTGCTCTGTCATTTGTGTGTGACGAGCTTGCCAGATTTAGCTCGAATTGGCTATCAAACTTCAAATTATGATAACTTAACCCAAATATGATTCTTATAATTTTTCCTTTCTTAATTTAAAAACTTCCATTCTGGCTCCAACATAGCTTGTGGAAGACTTTGCTCATACACGATAGCCCTTTTTACACTGCAGTTCCACCTCACTGGCGTAAAGCCGCCTCTGTGTGTGTTGTTAAAACGTTCCGGCGTTGCTGGAGCAAAACATGCGCGAGGTGTAAACAAACAGCGCATGCTTCACATACACACAAACAGCGCTTGTGTGCCTCTTTTGTGCCTCTGTTATTACCACCGATGCCGGCTCAGAGGCGGAACAATTTCGCCCCACCATTCCGCCTCCATGCATTTTACATAGAAGATGGAAAACATAACAGAGGCGTAATAATCCCGCCTTGAACTGGCAGTGTGTGTAAGGGGCAAATGATTGTACAGATAGACTGCGTGGGCCAGGTGGTAGGTTCGTATACAGGCAGACGACTATTCCAATAGTTTCATTTGGTCCAAATGAAAATGACTGGACAGGCGTTACAGGCCTGTAAGAGCAGAAGATGTTGTAATTTTTTCTTTTTTATCAGTCTAACTTGGTCTGGTATGACCAAGATGTGGTGGTTATTAGCTAATGTTAGCCAACTTTGTTTTAGGGCTTCACAATAAACCACATTATTTTGTCATGGTGATATGAGTAATAAACACATTGCAAAAGAGTGTCTAAAATGCAGTAATAGGAAAACACGTGTCCTACATTCTCACTCAGCATGTGGACATTTGACCCAACGGATGGGGCCCTGGATACACGGGCCTTTGATTTACACAGTTTTCCCAATCAGGTGAAGACCTCAAAGCTGTTAGCTACCCTCAGATTGATTGAGGACAATTTGCTGGCAATTACGATGTTAGCATGATGACTGAGGAAGGACAGAGAGCGTTGAGAATGTTGTTTAACAAGACCTCAAGACATGCATAACAGAAGGAACACATACGTTAGAGTTAATATGCACAATTCATTCATTAATTGTTATTTTATCCAAGTATTATTGCAGTATTGAAACATGCACACACTGCAGATTTTCCTCATATTGTTCAGGCCTACTTTAGATGGATAATGTCATGTAACTGTGAAACTGTTTCAACTAACTCATTTTATAACTCTTCCCTAGTTTTGTAAAAGCTACACTGCATTTCAAACATGAGCTATTTTCCTGTAGTTACCGCTTTTAGCCCCTAGCCATGGACGCACCTTAAATGTTACAGTGTTTTGAAAATGATAAATTCACCTCTGCTGCACTGCCAAAACTAAAGCGCAAGGAACCAGGGAGACAGTTTTGTTGTGATAGACAATCTGATAAGATCATATGACTATCCAAGAAATTGTGCTGGTAAATAAGAGAATAATCAGGATGCATACTAACTTGCAGGATTACTGCAGAGGGAGTGTCCCAATCTGTGGCAGCATTTCTGCCAGCCTGGACAGTCCATGTCCCACTCACACTCCTCAGATCCAGGACTCAATCCATCTGCAGTTGGACAGGATCCTAGCTTGGCGGTAAACTCCTCGCTCCTGTTTACAGCTTTGTTAGAAGAAAATAACACGTTACAAGCTGTATATTAGCAGTGAGATGTTTGCAGCAGTGAGATTTCTGTGCTTCCATCTGGTGTCTTGCACTCAGCAGCACACACTGAAAGGTCAGGCTGATTACTTGTCTGTCAGGGTGTGATGCTAGAAAGACACTTGAAGTCTCACAACAAACATAACATTTCTGCTTTCATATGATCTTGTAACACAGTGAGGGATGTAGGAGGTGCAGTAGACTCACGCAGGGCACAGTAACGACCGACTTGCTCGTAGCCATCGCAGCACCTGGTCCCCTCCTCGGTCACTGTCTTGTACTCAGTCTGATGGACCATCCTGTAAAGTGTGACTGTACATGTCTTCCACAGGAGCCAGTCTCCACACGGCTTTGTCACAGTGTAGGGGACTTTGTGAATCGCCAGGAAGCTCACAATCTTTGTCTCATTGTGAATACACAGATGGTAACCAGACGCAGATAGGCTCATTCCTGGAATAAAAAAACATAAAGACAGTTTTACTGTTGGTTAAAATTCAGTGGTAGTTTGTCTCTGGCTGCATATTCACGGCAGATTTTACACTCTGTATTAGTCATTAACAAATAGAAATGTTACATAACTGACATCATTCAAAGCAAGACATGTAAATGCTCATAAATGCCAAATTCTATTGTGTAAATACATCAATTTTCATGCTAATCTGCGTAGAGGCCTACCTTCAAGCTCTGTGTTTTCTCCCATGCACAGAGCCAGCAGGGCCGCGGCCACCCACATGGAGAGCATCCAACTCATTTTTCACAGATCAAAATCCACCACATTGTAGGTGCATGTTTCTCTTTGAAATGATGCTAACTCACTGTTCAGAGTGTGTGCTCTCAAAGACCAAATCCTCTGTGGCTCTGTCTTTCTCCTCCCCTCGATGCAACATCAGTCCCTCATGGACCAAAAAATCATGGCAGCCAGATGGTAATTTTTTGTTAAATCCGTGTGATATTTGTTATTACTTTAGTGAGCGTACTGAAATAGCTTTTATTTATTTAAAAATAATAAAAATATCTTGTATTGTGGTGACGTATGGCAGCGTGACAAGCTGGTGAGTCATTGTTTTACAAAGAGAAAAAAAAAAACTTTATTATCCAAATGACTTTCACCAGTAAAAACAAAGGCTGTGCTTTTATTTTGTTGAATAAATAATTTGTCCTTTTTCTCATTCTCTGCTGGTGTCAGGGTCAGTAAACATGTTTATGATGGCAGGCAGAGAGATGTGGGGTGGGAGGAGTCCGGGTCCCTAATGACTCGGTTTCCACACAGGTAACCATAGCAGTGCTTGCTATGCTGCCGGCTTTAACAGCCTGTGTCAGCCATTAGTGTCGAAAAAGGAGGAGTGAGAACTTCCCTGCCATTTTCCCACATGTCTTCATTCTCATTATAAGAAGGAACAGCGGGAAGCTTAGGCTGTCACAGCTACGTTTCTATAAAAAGACTACATTAAGAGTGTGTAAGGCAGATTTATGAATATATTCACGTCTGATGGAAGAAAATTTAACTGTTCCTCTGTTTTCTTTTCATGCATTTTTGTGCCTTTCTACTAAATTTAGTGATTAATATAATGGTGCTCCTTTTACAGTAATGAGGTGTGAAAATGTGCCTGATTACACTTCCTTCAGTCATTAAGAGATAATGGCTGGTTACATGCTGACGCGTTGGAGCATGCAGATGTAGGGACATGCAGGGCAACAGGCTGAGTCAACCGAGGTCACAACACGTTGAATACAGAGACGTTACAAAATTAAAGAATCAACTAAAAAGAACATGTTTTTACGTTTGATAGTCCATTAACAACCAGTGCCACACCTGAGTTATGACACAGGTACGGCTGCTGACAAGGCGTTCCAGCAAGAAGCCTACAGGCAGTATAAACATAGCAACAGGTCCCCACTGGATGCCAGTAATGACACAAACCTTGCTACCTGACTGGTACTCAGTCACAGACCTAATTAGTTTCATTGGGGCCAAGGGGGCATGCAGTTACATGTATATTACATCTGCAAATCACAGTTTTAAACCAACAGAGGACAATCTCTTTGATGGTTAGATACATAAAAGAGACATTTTTTGTTTTATTTACTTTTAATTGTGCAAAAAAGTGATGACTATATAAGTGCTTAAAAATACAAAAGATTCCAAATATGGCATTGGAGAATGTGAAACAGCGAAATAATCAGACATAATCAAAGCAGAAATCCATCAAACATCCAGAGACTCTGGTTATTTAAATTGTATAAACGTATCATCGTTATGCTTTACCTTTGGCTAGTTTACTGTAAAAAATGTGGCTTAAGATCAAGTTAAATAGAATTACAACCCTTCTAACTTAAATTAAAGTATAATTAGATAATATAAATTTATAATTACAGATAATTTGCCTACATAACAGTACAATGCAAAGTGTGGCTTCAGTTAGCATGTGTTGGCAACTAGTGATGTGTCAATTGAGAACAAGTCGCCTCGACAACTTTAGGCTAAGTAAATGAGGGGAACCCGCTCCTAGAAGATTTCTTTTTTGGTTTAATAAATGCAAGGTATTATAAAAACTACTTACTGAGTAGGTCGCACCCATCGTTAAACAATTACAATAGTTAACCTCACTTTTTTAATCACTGGATAATATCTAAATGTAGCCTATTAAAGATGAAGAATCCTGCATATTTATTTCTTGCACCAAATAAGAAAGTAACCAATCAATATATTATGTTTGATACTTTCACTTTTTACCTAACGAAATATAAAATTATGTTATTCTGGAAATTATAGGGCTAAATAAAATTATCTTGAATAATTCAAGTCATATGGGTACACATGTCACAGGTTAAAAAAATTGCTAATTTTGTTGGATTTATAAAATCCAGAAGTACTAGATGAAGAGACGTTTAGAAGCGAAAAACTTTTATTCTGAACTGAGTCAGATGATCTGGCTCACTGAAAAGAGGCGGAATTCTCGTCACAATCAGCCAAAATACAAACCCTTGCCAAAAAGAAAACCCCACAAATATTCACAGCTAAAACGAAAATATGACCTATCCCTTTAAATTAGCCTCAGTGTCAGGTCTTCCGTTGGCCCCGCCTCCTGGTCCTTTATTAGCCTATCATTGCGCGGTGCACGTGACGAGCGTTCTTTGCGATGACCTCATCCCTGGTGTGGGATGACGTCAAATTCAAGATGGATGGAATCACGACCAGCGCGCAGAAATCTACACAACAGTGAATAAAGTCCCGGCTGTGTGGAGGAAAGAGCATATTGACGACGGGCAGGGTAAGTGTAGACAGAATACAGAACTTAACGTTAAAAACAATTAGCAGGGAGGGTGAAGTGTAGTTGGTAGAGAGCTGTTCAGGAGAAGCTTTTTCCTTTTCCTCCCTGACGTAACTCGAAAGGGGGATTGTGCTGCTGTAAAACCTGACTAGCTACAACCTGTTTTGCAGACATGAACCGCGCCGTGTCAGGCCAGGTAGAACCGTTTATGAAGAAGAAAAAAAAAACACATCCACCGGGTGTAGCGGCGGGGTAATTCACTCCCCCACACTCCAACAGTCTCTCTGTCTATACCGACTGTGTTTTCATCTCGGGATTACCGCGGTGAGGTCCATAGACACGCGCTCAACTTTTCCTCTCTTCATTTTAAAAAAACGTTAAATGTTGAAGGATAACTGTCGTAGCCTCGGTTCTTTCGCCACACAGAAGGAGAAACTGGTGACTAATATCTAAACTGAAAGCACAGTCTCGGTATGAGAAGTTATCTGTCATGAGTAAATGTAGCCACGTCTTACGCTTGATCTTATGGTGAAAGGCTCAATCGACTTCCTCATGGTTAAAATCACACGACTGAATATTCCTTTTTGTTCCCTCAACGTGGACTACAAGTTTTGATAAAGAGGCAACCAAGCGGTTGTTAGTTTTTGATGAATGAATGAAGCTTCTGCTCGAGAACCCATTGTAACAAGTGTCAATTACATCAACGTGGTGTCATGGCTTCCGGTCACAGTTTTCAAAATAAACGCCTCAAGGAGCATCTTGTTTTGTTTTTGAAAACTAGGATTTGGAAAACATAAATAAGAGAGTAACATTTTTAAAGGTGTATTATGCAATTGTTTGGTATTTTGAAAAGGTAATTCCAGTGCACCTAAAGGAGACCTTCCATATTATACATCGTAATACATGTTTTTGCCAAGCAATTGCTATGTTCAAGACAGTAATTGGCATGTTTTCAAATATGATAACAATATAAACAAATTGAATAAGTGTCCTATTACTGGGAAATGTAATTTTACACATACCTTCATGAAGGTTATAACCGCACCTCAAGCTACAGTTGTCAAAATATCCATAAAGTTGATTGATAACCTACATTAAGGCACCATGTATTACAGGTCTGGTGTATTAGTCTGTGTGGTAGGTGTACCTCCAAGTGCATCATCAGTCTCAGGCTACATACAGCAGTTTATGCAGCCTGAAAGCAAAACCTAAAACCACAATAACATGTTATATTTTACGTTCGTGTTGTGAAGATGCAAATACTGCATTGTCTCATGTATCATTTCTACAGCAAAGGTTATCAGTTTTGTAGATATACAAATTTACATGGACTGTACAATGACCAATTTCAGATTTATTTCTTAAGTGCTACATTAATTGAAGTCCTTGTGCACCTAAAAATACAGGCTAATATATATGTATGTGGTAAACCAATACAAGGTTTCATCCAGGAAATACTTTGAGGTATGTGGTAAACCTGCCAAATAGCCTACTGATGCATCATGTTTAACAATTCGCTGAATAAGGAGATTACAGCTTAATGTAGTTACACTTGTTAAATGTATGACATTTACCACTTGTTAATGTTTTATTCTAGGAATTGTTTAAAGTGTTGATGTGGCTCTTTAAATCTCTCTGCCCGATACACATTTTGTGATGAATGATCTTTGTTTGAAAGGCAAACTTTTAAAACTTCCTGCTTCAGTCTGTGTCACTGAGTGTGACTTGACAGAGCTGCATTTTTATACCTGCTGACTAACATGATGTAATGCCCATAAATTTGCTTTGTGCCTCCTTCTATGTCTTTACAGTGTTGTAAATAAAATGGTCAAACTTTGACCTCTAGAGATCATCTTGAGCAATAACCGGTAAAACAAAAATCACCAGAGAAACAGGAAGTTATGCCTTCCACCCACATTAACTAAATTTACTGTAGTGTTTACTGTAATTTCATTTGAAAATTTGTTTACTTCGTTTAGGTCTTGAATATTTAAAAAATTTTAAATCCCAAAAAGATAGGCATGCAACAAGTGATACTTTAAATAATATACTATTGTTTGGTCTGTGAAATAACAATACAACATATATAACAAAAGTCTAAAATGCAAAGATATTTACTTTACAATCATATAAAATGAAGAAAACTACCAGCTGGAACTAAATAGCCTAATATTTCAATGATTAATCAACTATCAAAATATTTGATTGATTAATTAAACCTTTGTGGCTCAAAGTCAAAGCAATTATACTATACATTATCATCAATATCATTCATGTTTGCTTGCGATAGAGGTCACAGTATGATTGGGATTGAAGACATTTTAAATACATGTATTTCAAGAAGTCTATAAATACATTGAAAGGGTTAGGTTAGAAAAGTGCTCATTCTTTCAGAAGTTCTCTTGAATTGCCAAAAAACCGAAATACACGAGAAAATATAGCAGTAATCAAGATGTTGTGACCTTGTGTATAGTGTCTAATGACTGTACATTTTTTTTATTATTATTATTATTATTATTATTTTAGATTGTTCTTTGATGTAAAATTCAACCAAGCATGCAAGGATAACTTGCAGGGGGCAGGTACCTGTTTATTCCCATCTTTATTACAAAGTGATGTTATTCACTCCAAATGATCACCTTTTTTTCTTCACATTCCTGCATTGACATTTAATCCTCTTGCCCTGTCTTTCAGCCATGGAGAGCCTAGTGCACTACAGCAACCCCTCCCATGCCCTCTCAGTGTTGGGGGTTCTGAATGAGCAGCGCCTGCGGGGACAGATGTGTGACGTAGTCCTGGTTGTGGCTGACCAAAGGTACCAGGCTCACAAGAGTGTCCTGGCTGCCAGCAGTGAGTATTTCCAGACCCTGTTCACACGGATGGATGCAGAGTCCCTGAAAGTTGTAAACCTGGACTTCTGTGAGCCTGACGCCTTCGAGATAGTTCTGAATTACATTTACTCCTCCTCACTCTTTGTGGACAAAGGCAGCCTGGCAGCCATTCAAGAGCTTGGCTATAGCCTTGGAATCCCTTTCCTCACCAACATTGTGTCAACACGGCCACATGCATCCTACTGTGTGTCTAGAAAAAGACTTTCGTTCTCTGAAGGGGAAGAGAATGATGTCCAGACAAGGAGCGTCATTGTGTGTCGTGTGCGGAATGACACAGTCCATCCCTCTCGCTCAAATTATCCCAGAAAGACTTTAGAGAGAGCGTCGCCTCCTCTTTCTACTCGAGAGTCAGCTCAGCCTCCATCGTTTGAAGCAATCAGAAACTCTGAATCCATCAGCAGGACATCATCTGAACAGGTTGAAGCTGTTGAAAGGAAGTTTACCTATCCATACACCTCCATATTAAAAGGGAATTCTTCACACATCACATCTGTAAGGCCCCAGCTGACTTCCTCAGTGTCCTTCAGTGATGCTGATGTGCAGCACATCAGGCTGCATGATGGCATTGACCAGGACGCTAAAGAAGAAGACGATGAGGAGCAGGAGCCCCACTATCACACCAAAGTGCCCTTACAAGGCCAGGCCAGTGAGCCAAGCCCAACCATTGACCGGAGCGGGCCGCTTATAAAAAGCCTCCTCCGAAGATCCCTATCCATGGACAGCCCTGTTCCAGTCTTCTCGCCCACACTGGAGCTCAAAGAGCTGCAAAGCCGTGAACAGTCGGTTGTTAAAATGGCTTCAAAAGCATGTGGGCCAGAAACATCTGCTCACAATGGCAATTCAAAAAGAACATCTCCCCTGGTTCTCAGGTCAAAGTACCCCAGCAGGTATGATGAGGAAACTCAGGTAGAAGGAGAGGTCAGTGTGAAAGCTGAGCCCAGCAGTCCACTGGCTGACCCCATGGACATTATTCGAATCACAGTTGGAGATGCATTGCCGGTCAATCTTAAAGACTTGCAAGCGAATTATGACCAAGGTTCAAGACCAGATATGAATTCTTTAGGGAAAAGAAGGGACCGACCAGACAACAGAAGGTACCCATTCAAGAAGAGCAAGATATTCAAAGAACATCCCATGGCGATGGATGAGAACTTGTTGGATAGAGTACCTCAGAGTGACAGCAGCGACTTGAATGAGAACAGTGCAGAGCCACCTCAGAACAAAATCTTCAAATGCTGGAATTGTTTAAAGGTTTTCAGGTCCAGTGCTGGGCTACATCGTCATGTGAATATGTATCACAACCCTGAAAAGCCGTATGCTTGTGAAATCTGCCACAAGCGCTTCCATACAAACTTCAAAGTGTGGACTCACTGCCAAACTCAGCATGGTGTAGTACAAAACCCAGCCTCATCCTCCAGCTCCTCTGTACTGGATGAGAAATTTCAAAAGAAGTTGATTGACATTGTGCGAGAGAGGGAAATAAAGAAGGCTTTGCTTTGGAAGTTAAAGAGAAATAAACAGGGTTTGCAATCTCCTGCACTCACCAAAAAGAGATCTAGGCCAAGCTTCATATGTCCTTACTGTGGAAAAGTGTTCGTGTTCCAGTCTCAGTACAGACAGCATTTAAGGACACATCCTGCTGATAAAGCTGACGAGGACACCGCAAACGAGAGCATCCTTTACCAGGAACAGGATGACATCAGTCAACAGAAGAGCACAGACGCTGGCGTTTACTCCTGTAGACTTTGTAACATGAAGCTGTCTTCACTCTTCGAACAGGGCGACCATGAGAGAGGATGTCGACATGCAACCGTATGTCCCTACTGTGGCCTCCGCTTCTCCAGTCCGACAGTCAAGAAGGACCACGAGGCACATTGTAAGTACAAGAAACTAACGTGCCTGGAATGCATGCGGACCTTCAAGTCGTCCTTCAGCATATGGCGTCACCAGGTGGAGGTCCACAACCAAAACATGATGACTGTTAAGGACCAGATTCAACTGCAGGAACAAGAGAACAACGATGAGGCGTCTGAAATGCTCAGAGAGGATCATTACCGAGAAGAGCCTCTGGCAACTGGGAGCTCAAGAGAAACGATCAGTTACAGTGACTCCTCAGGTCCACCCATGTACGACTCTGAAGACTCCTCATCTTATGTGCCTGAGGACCTGAGCATGGGCCACCATGGCAGGCTGGTAGTGAAGGAGGAGCCGTTGGAGGAGGCTGTGAGCGAGAGGGATAACACAGAATCTGCCAAACTTGCGCCTGAGGAACCCGGTGTGTGGCCATGCGAGAAATGTGGCAATCTTTTTAGCTCTCGCAAAGACCTGGAACGACACCAGGAGCTGCTATGCCACATCAAACCGTTCATCTGTCACATCTGTAACAAAGCCTTCAGGACCAACTTCCGCCTTTGGAGCCACTTCCAGTCCCACATGTCGACTGCTAACGAACCTGGAGCCAAAGAAATCGACAGACATCCCTCCCCTCTGTCTCCCTCTCCTCCCACAACCCCTCAGAACTCTGAACGCCGCTCCCCACAGGCCTCCGTGCTCAAGTCCACCCAGACGGCACCAGTCCCTGCAGCAGTAGCTGAAGAGTCCAGCAGCCCTGAGCCCTGTAGCTCATCAGTTAGCCAGACGAAGAGGCCTGAACTAGAGCGGCAATCTAGCAGCCACAGCCCTCTGTCAAGGTCGAACAGCATGGAGAATCCAGGAGGCCCTCAGGAATCTGACACGCTCTTTTACCATGCACCGTCCCTCTCTGCCCTGACGTTCAAGAGGCAGTACATGTGCAAACTCTGCCACAGGACCTTCAAGACGGCCTTTAGTCTCTGGAGCCACGAGCAGAGTCACAGCCACATGTAAGCATCAGACAAGTTGTAGTTCCTCTTGAGAGACAATAGTAGAATAAACACACCTCAGCCTACACAAAGGAAGACTCTGAATGTATAGCTTATTTGCTTGCCTCCAATGTCATATATTAAAGTGGCCATGTTCATAGAGGTGTAAACGTGAATGTGCAATCAAGTGCTAGATTTCTCTGTGAGATGAGATTGATTATGAATTGTTTTTTTTACTTTCCAAATGAGATATAAGCATTTATCTATTTTAAACATCTTTTAGTTGTTTACTTGTTCTTATATATATGTAAGTGGTGTTGAGAAAACAAGGTAGAGAGTTGAAGTACCCATAATAATTCCAGATGTACCACTTTCGATTAGAGTTGTTCCAACACCGATACTTTTGCGATACCTATACCAGTATCAAACACCTTCGATACAGCCCAATATGCAGAATTTAGGTATTGGCAAGTATGCCAGTCACTGTATGGATCAAGTCCTGTGATTTATTAGCCCCAAAGGAAATCAACGTCTTTTAATTGAAATAAATGTGCTGC
This sequence comes from Semicossyphus pulcher, assembly GCF_022749685.1. Taxonomy (NCBI): domain Eukaryota; kingdom Metazoa; phylum Chordata; class Actinopteri; order Labriformes; family Labridae; genus Semicossyphus; species Semicossyphus pulcher. The sequence goes on along the minus strand of NW_027211604.1, from coordinate 26,827,779 downwards.
TCCAAAACAGTAGCTTGTACATCAAGTTGAGCTGTGGTGCAAACATAGTTGTTTCAAATCTTTGCTGCCACCATGCATGATGGCTGCAGGTGGTAACTCCTGCTTAAGAGCGGAGAAGAACTTATTTCACCTGATTTATCACTTTATGATACCAAACATTAACAGTGCTGTTTTAGCAGACAATGTTACTTTAGTCAGACTAAGAAAAGTTATAATGACAACGTATGGGCAATAATTTACTGTGGAAAAACCCACCAATAAACAGGCAATGTCTGCCGTATGTAAGGCTTCAGGCTTGGAGGGACTGTTGCCGTATGGGGGTTATTACTATACAGTTGTTAAAATATAATTATATGTAACATTTTTCACACTGGTTTTGGATCAGTACTTGATTAGGCCAATACACAAATTCAGGTATTTGAATAGGTATCGGGAAGGCAAAAATGGTATTGGAACATCTCTGCTTTTGACCTAAAGGAACAATGAGGAAACGGTTCAACTTTATACATTGTTTTCTCTGATTATGGAAAAAGTGCTTTACATTTCTGGAGGTTGCAGTCGAATTCTTGAGTAGTGCTTTTGTATCAAATCTATCTCTTGATGTGAGTGATATCCCTTAAGATAATATTGGTGGCCTCAACAATGTATTCAATATGCACTTTGTGAAACAGCTTCAGTCTGTTATAGGGGGACAAAGTACAAAATGTTTGCTTGCAGAAGTAGAAATTATGAATTGGCCCAAAATTTCTATCTTCAAATGAGCATTCTTTTTCTTTTGTTCTCTCAAATTTGCCTTTTGTCATTTGTTGAATGAAACTTTTAGTATAATAATTATGAAGTGAAATCGCACACTGTACATCAAACACATCTCAGATACCTTGTTGTTTTAGACTTAGCATTTCATTTTGTAGCCTTTTTAAAATTGCTTAATTCAGTACTTCTTATTACCAGACTGGTGAATCATTTTTATGTGCATACAAATTAATGAGGCAGTGCAATAATCGGTCAAATGATAAGGGGAAGTTGTGTATTCTTTTACAGGATAATTGAAAAAAATGTGCACAGGTGCTTAGACCAGATAACTAGTACAATTTGGGAAATTGTCAGTAAAATTGTGGACTGAGTTGATTTGTCAGCATCCTAAATAAAGTATTTGAAATTAATTAAAAATATGTATAGCAGGCTAAAGTTCAGATATTTTTATTTTTTTGTTTTCATAATTTATGACTATGAAATTTATAAATATGAAAATTGTGTTTGTATTCAAAATTGTCGCAATTTATGAATCACAGATGTCCGCCAATCCAGTGCAGCACCAGTGTTATATATATTCATATATATACATACACAGATAGATTTGTGCATTAAAATACATTAGGAAATGAAACAAGCTTTACAATGCTTCGATGGCCTTATGCAACTTTAAAAATGATTTGTCAATATTATTTCACATAAAAGCACAATAGAGTTTCAGACTTATGACTCAGGCTTTTCAAGGTGAAGTCAAGAAGAGGGAGGCATAAGAAAACAAATCTTTTATTCTACCAATGTTGAGATTTATTATTAAAGAATGTGTTTTGATTGTATTCCAGCCGTTAAACAACTGTATTCTTGTACAAATATATACTTCTGCTTTGGCTAGATGGATTAGAACTTTGTCATAAATTATTACGATTGCTTCGTATTTTGGAGATGTTGCATTCAAAGAGTGCTCCACAGAAACTATGGGAAATTGTATTTCCTCTAAATGAGCAACGTGAGCTGCATTGTGATGTTTAATTCTTTGAAGAACTTCTGTATTGATGATAGTGCTCTTAATTTCTTGTGATAAAAACTTCCAGAAAGTTTCACAGAAATGATTAGATTTGTGTATATGGAAATGTTTGTATCTTCGATTTTGTACCAATTTTGTTAGTAAACAAAAGGTTTATCTTTTTAGTATTCCTGTGCTCTCACTGCAATAATGAATATTTGTATCAGCATCGGTTGCTTTAATGTTGCTTTTGGAGACTTGCAGCTGTTTTGTGTTTAGGTTTTTCTACAGTTTTTGTGCTTCATTTCTGTAATAAAGAGTAACATGGAGTATAAATACAACCACTTGTGGTACTAAGATTATTGGGTGATCATGCACAACTATCTGTGTTCTCAGTGTGAAAAAAACTGCAAGAAAAATAGAGAAGATCTGATTTGCCTAATATTATCAGACAAATGAAGGATGGAGAATATCCCATTGAAGTGTAAAATAAAGACATTTTATTCTGCTCAAAGTCCTGCAGATTCTCCCCCTGCAAATGAAATAAACATTCCAACTACATTTGCAGGACTTCATATATCTCTGTGAACTCTGTCTCGTACCACTTAACATTGTTTTAAGTGAAAATGCAACATTGGAACTCTGAACTGACCCTTTACCCTTATATACTATTACTTCAAATGTATTCACTTTCAGGACTTACTGAGTCCTCTTTGCTTTAAAGTATTTCAAAGCAGAAATGAGAGGGTCGGGGAGCAGTATTTCCATCATAAGAAATGTCTAGGGCCATGGATTTAGTGCTACACATTTCCCAGGGTCTTAATTTTAGCTTAGGTATATGTCTTTAATTACTTTACAAATATATTAAGGCATTACGTTTTTGTTTAAACCGAGTGTAGTCAATTTATTTTAGAATTTGTTAGTTATATTTGTAAGAATTTTCTTTACATCCAGACAGCAGTGAATTAACCAAACGCTCTGACCAATACATAAATAAAGGGGTCATCTTTCTTCGGTGAAGGCCTGTAAAGTTTTAGTTTTTCTACGTACTTACCTGCACCCACTCCGCATGTGAACTCATTGCACATGATTTGAGTCTTTGAAAAGCTAAAATTAGCAGGCTAGTTTCACAAGAAGGCAGAGGAAGGTAGTTTCATAGGGTTAATGATGACAGGGATGTGCTGCGCTCCTCTCCCAACTCCTCCCTTTTGGACGTGTCCTGTTTACAAGCACAGGCGCAAACTAGGATCCAGTCATCAACGAGACCGGTGAGGCAAATAGGAGCTTGTTGATAAATCTACCTATGAAACTTTGTGAAAACAGACACACACATGCCATCCTGTTGGCAGAAAACCCTGAGCCAGAGGGGATGTTTTCAGGCCATTGGCCACAGTGACAAATTCTGGCTGGAAACTCCGGAGTGAACTTGGGAGGAGTTTGCTTTAACTTGGAAAAATGGCCAACTGGAAATCCTGTCCTGCCCATGTGTAAGGTCACACTCTCTGCAAATGTGTGACCAAAGAGGAAGTTGAGGAAATGTGTTCTCAAACTCATGCAAAGCATTTGCATTAAAAGACATGAGATTTATTTTTCTTACATAATCCAGTCTTGTGTGTTCCTCTTTGCCAGTGTTTTCTTCTCATCATGTATGGAATAATACTATGAATGTTTAGTTTGAAAGAGTTATGGCTGAAAGAGTTAATTCCCGCTTTTACAATGAACATTTATTGCCAAAGATGAATTTAACTGATATAAACTGTGACTTGCTTCTGTGCCAAAGTTGCTTTCCTAGATGGTGGAAGGAATAGATTCATTTGAAGAGAATGCTTGCAAACCAAAATAGAATTAAAACAAACATTACATAATCAACAATCTTAAGGTACAAGCAATAATCGAACCACAGCGGACATCACAGAAGAAAGCGATTACGTGCTTACTCTGCTGTTTTTGAACATAAAGAGACTGCCTGACTATAAATGCAGTTGAATCATCCAGATCTTTTCTCGCTCTGTCTTCGAACAGCCTCACAGAGCCAGAGTGTCTTTAATCAGCCTTCTCATCGTTGTGCTCACAGATGTGCCCAGAGAGTCAGTGATCTGAAAAGTGATTTTGTAAAGGTAGGGCTGGACATCTTTGAGACTGGTGTCAAACACATTGTCCACCTCAGACTGGGTGGGCATCTTCGGCAGGTATTCGTGGCGGTTTATGACCTCAACAACGTTGATGACCTTCTCGCCCAGCTTCTCACCCACTTTCTCCCTGCAGATCTGCCTCTCTTGCTCATTGGCCAGGTTCACAACGTTGACCTTGATGCTCCACACTTCCCAGGGGATACACTCGTCAGAAAAAGGCCAGCGGGACTTCTTCTTCTGGTAAAACTCCAGGGAGATTTGCCCCATGCCATCGCTGCCAGAGTTGCTCAAAGCATCCTGTAAACAAAACATAATGTTGTAACTTAATTACAGACTGAAGGTCAAGATAAAAGATAGGACAAGTACATAGAATAAGTTGCATACAAAAGCAGAATTAAAGCTCCTTTGACGAACTTTTGGTTTGTGATGATTTTGGAGACCCCTGTGGACAAAGCCATACCTCTTATCTCTGCTGATTTTGTCCTGTACAGTCATATGTATCACTCACTCTACATGTTTACCCTGGCAAATGTAAACAAAGGCAGTGTGCAGTAAATCGCTTCGTCTGAAACCTACCCCCCCACCAACAGTTTCAGGCATTAAAAATAACTATATAGAAATAATCAATCTTGTAGCTGATGGTCTGGTTTACTTTTGTAGATCATATACAGTAATCAGAATTAATTTCAGTCTGTTTCATAACCAGCAAAAAACTCCTCACAGGAGCTTTAAAGTTCAAAATATATATCTAAAGTCTTGCAGAGGCATTTAGCAATACAGCCAGAGCTGGGATTGGTTGTGTGTCCTTTGACACCTAAAGTCATTAATGTTTTAAAACCAATTTGAGTTCTTTTCAGGGATATCAAGTTAACAAATAACTTCATTCACAATATTTATTAAAACTGTTTTGCAGACACAAACATCACACTTGCACGACACCATCTAGGTCGCCTAAGTAATGTTTTCATAGCATTATTATAAGCTACTTCAAGTCACAGTAAGCTTGCATATAACAAAGTCGTCAAATTATAGGCCTTCCCCTGCATTACAGTCCACAATCACATGCTGAAACCACCAGTTACCTTGAATTCAGACACAGCTTTCCTGATCACTCTGTCCAGCTCCTCCGAGGACACCCTGACAAAGGTGAAATCGATGAAGTCGCAGTCGATGTCCAGAGTCCCCACGGTGCCGATGGAGTAGGTGCCCTCTTTTTTATAGTGAAACTTCCCGGTGCTTCGATGCAGTAAAATGGTGTGCAGCAAAGCCAGCATAGATTCCTCCACCTGCCTCGACTCCACCGTTACCTCAAGCACTTCCGATCGGCAATTCATGGCGAAATAATATTTATTTCCATTTACAAGCGACGACACAAGCAGGCTGAGTATGGCTACTGTATGCCAGCTCGATCACGTTAGGTGAAGAAGATATCGTTTGTTTACCTCTACGAAGGGGCGGGGCCTATCCTACACTGTGTCTTCACAGAATATTATACACGAAGTATTTTCCATAAAGGCTACCCTACATCCGAATATACTTTGTAAGGAGTGAGTATATGGACATCGTTACGAAGGCTAACTAGCTGGCAAGCTAAGTGTTTGCTACAATTGGGACAGGAAGATGTGGTAATGATGACAGCGAACAACCTACGGCAAGTCGTGTAGTTAAAAAACATCCTATTGAGTGTTTTCTTCCTTGACTGCGACTTTTTAATAGTGTTTTAAATTTATAGTACAGAACAAAACCCCATTTCTGTTTCAATTATGATTTCTAGGTACCATATTACATGCTAAATTCAGAATTTTGAACGACAATGGACAACAACAAACTATCACATTTTTCGCGATGCCTTCTGGGAACTGTAGTTTCTACCACATATCATTTTCCGGAAGGCAACTTTTTACAGAAACCCTGCATTCACGTACTCCTTGAATGCTCGGACATCTCATGCTTGGAAGTCGTTCTTGCGACTTCGGTGTGTTCACAAGCTTACAAGTTTTAATGGTGAACAACATTGACCCCTGAAAGAGAATGTATACTTTTTTATAGTTCAGAACCTTAGTGATTTTATTATATGTACAAGAGAAAAGATTTACAAACTAATACCACACTAAATATTATATGTTAGCAAAATAATAATAATAATAATAATATGAAAAATATGAATTCATTAAAAAAAAATAGCCATTAAAAAAAACTGTTGTTCACCTATTTTCAGTGTTATATAACATCAAGATCATCAAATTTGCAAGTCGGATACCAGACTTTCCTCCGACTTTCAGTTGTTGTTTCGACTGAAGGCGGCGTTCACGTAAATTTGTTCTGTCGGCAACTCAAGTTTCCGATTATTCAGACACCACATAAATGCAGGGAGATAACAACAGCACGATGTACGGAAAGTCGCGAAGGTCAAAACACCATGTTGAGTGTTTTAATTTAACTGCGCCTTTTGAAATGGGTTTTCATTATTTAACATGGCAAAAAAACTTAATTCATGATCAAACACAACTACTAGGTGGCATACCTTTGCCTAAGTTGGAAAATACACGTAGTTTTGCGCGATCACCAGACAACAACAAACCATCGCCTTTTTCGCAGTGCATTCTGGGAGATACAGTTTGTGCCACATATCCGTCTCTAGAAGGCAACTTTGTACAGTCAGACTGAGCCGCAAGCCAAGTCTAGCGACAAGGACTGCACTCTTCACTTCCAGGATGTTTTTCCGGGACTCTTCAACAAACGGGATATGATTTAATGGATCTCAAGCGCGGACTTTGGAAATACTTCATTTTATGAAACTTTGGCGGCTCTGTAGCTAATGAAGAATAGCTAGTTAAGCGAACCGCTGCGAAGATTAGCTAACTAAGCTAACAACCATACTCAATGAGAGGAGGAAAGTGTCCTGTTATGCAGGTTAATTTGAAGCAGAAGACCACCTTTAGCTATTGACAGTGGTTCAGATCTTTCTTTCTTACCTGCTCGTGTAATTTGATACCTGTGCGTGGCTTTTAAAAGCTGCCGTGGAGCACTGCAACATGGGTAACAATAAGCATAATTTGCATGGGGGGTTGAGATATGTGCAAATATCAGTGGAGAAAGATTGCTTTCATTGATTTAGTCGATCCCTGAACAAATACATAATATGAGGTAGCCAGGTTATTTCACTGAGGAGGTGTGTAAGCTGTGATCATAATTTGCAAAGAATGTCCGACTTAGAAAGTTCCAGTTCCTATTTCGGTTTGGAGGACCCGCAGTGGCTGTGCATGGTCACACTTTTCATTGCATCCCTCGTTACTCTGATACTGTATTTCGTACAGTATTTCCAGCAAAGGGGTGAAGGAAATAAACAGAGAGCAGCAGAGGACAATGCGGCGCAGGAGGAAGCCGCCTCTCTGCTGGGATGGGCGCTGTCACTGAAAAGCTGGAAGAGTCAGTGGAGAGGAGCCTGGTGCAGGGCTTTGAATGACGAGTCAAGGAAGCGTGGGGTAAGTCTCATGATCACGATGAACACTGCTCTTTGGCAGGCAGGTGACTTCAATAAAGAAAGTGCAACTTGTCATAGTAAAGCTCCAGGAAATCACCTAATCTTTGCTCTTTGAAAACCCATCCAATTCCATCAGGTATTACCCCACCCTGGACATAGTCACATTCTTGCCCCACCTCTGATCCATTTGTGTTTTATTTCCTCTTCCTTGGAATTTTCAAGTCCAAACATATTCATTGACGTTGCCAAAGTTATAAATCATAGGCCTTTTTCCACAGAAGACCTTTTAGCATATCACAGCAGGAAAAGCGCAGGTGTTTATATTAGCATTAATGATGGTTGTATTCCATTTAGCTGCTTCAATTTCATGGTCCTGGTTGTGTGCATGCTGACTGCCTGTCATGGCTTTCTCAGACACCTGAATAGAACAGAACCATTGTTCAGGTTCTTACTAACACATGTGCCTTTCCTCCTGTTAGAAGTCAAAATGTGTAAAAAGCCAGTTGCTCATTTATTGGCATGTACTTCATTTTTCTGCTCTGTGAGATGTGTAATAAGTTTTTTTTTCGTGTGTCTTCTTCCTCCTCAGGGTCCTGTTCTGTTGACATTTAAAGAAGATGATGTTGAGGCATCAGAGCTCATGGTCAGCCAGGTGTCCAGCTTTAAGAAGTCTGCCAGGAACAAGGTATACTGACAATAAAGATGTTTATTCATACAGGGTTTTTTTTGTTAATAAAGTTTTTATTTATGTAAAGAAATACAGCCAGACAGTATCATTACTTTGACTTACAAAATATCCAAAGACCTGTGTTCATTTGCAAATTGAAAACAACAAAAATAAACATTTAGCCATTACAGCCTTTCAACCAGATCCTTACAGTGTCCCTGCAATGCTTTGAACGAGAAAGCGGTCCCATGATCTCTTAAAGTTATCACCTTCATCATTGAGTCTAGCTAACGTTTGTTCATATGATACCTAACATAAATTCCATCCATTTTTAAGATCTGGAGAAGATGTACTTTTCCGTAATCCGACCTTATCAACCTTATTAACCCATACCTTATCACTGCAGAGTCATATTTTGATATATTGGACAGTTCTGTTTGGTCTCCAAGTATAGCTACAAAGTCTTGGCGGTATAGGTGTTTTTAAACCTTTGCATTTCCCTATGCATTCTAGTACTTTTCCTCAAAATGGGTAAACAAGTTTACACTCTCAAATTGCAGGTAAAAATGTTCCTATTTCTGTATGACATTTCCAACATAGATTAATGGTCAGGAAGCCCATCCTGTGGAGCTTAGAGGGAGTACAATAAAACCTGTGTATTAACTTCTACTGATTAAGTTTCCCTCTAGCCTCTTTTATATATTTCCCAGTATTTAATACAGTTTTTTAAAATGATTTTCCTTTGCAGCAAAATGTATGCTTGACCTACACAATATTGGGAAAATGTACCATGTGCGATAACTTACAGCTCCTATGTCTTCCTGCTGTTAAGCATGCTTTACGCACTACGTTATGTTTGTAACATCGTCCCCCCTGAATTACAAAATATTTTCAAATAGCAGAAGTGCTGTTGTTTTTTACCACAAAGTCTCATCAACCACACATCAACCTTACCCATAATGCTAGCTAAATCTGATTGGTTAGGTCTATATGTTTCCATGCTTCTTGGAATGCATGGTAAATGTTAACAAAATTAATTTTCTTATTGCTTGCGTTTCAGACAGTCTTTATGTGATGCATTTATTACGCATGTCCATATCTTCATGATGATGAAAATACCATTTATTGGTCAACAGTACGCATACTGTGTGTTTGCGGCTGCTTTGTGCTCTGTCTTTCCAACGATAAATGGATATATTTTTAGGGGAGACTTCCAGATCAATTGTACTCTTGTTTAGCCATAGTGCTGTGTCTGCCTCTTCCCAAAATAATATATTGTCTTCTCCGTAGCAGCTTCAGCATTCATCTGTCTTACAGCAGCAGACGCGTATAGATTTCTAATTTCCTTGTTTATGTACTTTATTGACCAAGCCTGTACCACAAATCAATCTCCTCTTTCCTAATTCAGTGCAGAGCGAGCTACACTTCTTCCAGTACTGCATTGTCGTCTGCAGTGTACAAGCACTGACTCATCAACTCGCTAACTTTGATACGGGCATTTCCCCCATTCAACTGAATTTGGCAAATTAATCTGATACGGGTTATGTGCCAATCTGCTGCATAGACCTTGTAAAACAAACTGGCATCACAGGCTTTTATTTTGTTTTAGAGCGGTCAGAGAGGGATAAATTGCTCGTCGTGTTGTTGGCCTGGTTGGCTTCGCAGTGCTCCCAATGCACACTCAGCCTTTTCTTTGTGATCATCATGATATGCACCAAAATACCAGGTGCTCTGTTGTCGAGTGCAGGGAGGTTAATGAACAGAGGCTTATTTTTACCCTGATGCTGTGTATGTGTGTGTTGTGTACTTTAAGAGGCTTACATAGCTGTCAAGCTCAGCACTGAGAAGAAGCAGGCAGACAGGAATGCACCAGCACCTTTGTTTATGTTAAGGTTTCCCTCACAGCCATCTCATACCCTACCAGACACAAACACAGTCACTAAACTCCTCCACTGGAACAGAATGAATGCATGGAAGAAATATGTTTCTCGTTAGGCGACACTTCACCATTGTTTGGTAATTTTCTCTGAGATGCATTCCAGTGCAGGGAAGGTGATTTATTGTACTCGCACATGATGAATGTGCTGATAATGCGTTTGGAAGCCAGTGCAGATGTTTTTCCTTTTTCACAGTCCAGAGTGAACGTCTCCTGAGGCAAATATTTTGCATTTTGGATCAGTTTTAGCGAAAATCAGTTTTGTAAACACATCTAACTGGTTTCTTTTCAGCCTGTTTGTTTCTTCAGTAAGAGTCAACACACACGCAAACAGAAACATAGTAATAACACCTCACACCTTTAACACCTTTGTTCGTATCTTAGTTTCCCTTTCCTATTTGAGTTGCTTCAGTATTACATGGTAAAAGTAGTAGGGGTGCAAGGATACATCAATATGGATAGATAGATATATCGACTCAACAAACCAATAATAATCCATACAAAGCTAAAACATCGATTAATATTGTCACCTTTAAGATATGCCAACCAATATATATGTAATATATCAGTGAACCGATATTTAGTTCTTTATATTAAAAATAATTGATTGTTTTTAAAAGAGTTCACTATTAAAATTGTTAAATCATATTTTAGTATCCTTTTGAGAGTTATGGATATGGATTTTACTTATTGTATTCATTGAGCCTGTGATATTTAAACTATCACATGAGAGGGAGTGACGTTGTTCTGAATATCATCACAGCTGTGCTGATATTGATGACATCAGGACCTCAAATGTAAAACTGCATTTATACAACAGTTACAGAAGTGACAAATAGTAGTAAACAGTAACAATCAACAACAGATTGTTTTGTGCTCCACCAACTCAACCCGTTCCACAACTTAACTGAAACTGGACTTTTGTTGCCAAGCAACCCAAACATTCTCCTGCTCTCTGTGTCTAAGATAAGATGAGATGATCCTCGTCCCACAACGGGGAAATGTTCAGTCAACAGGTTACCACAGATCAGCTGTTTTTATCACGTGCATTTATCTGTTATATGTTTTAATTTATCATCAACCAGTGAAATAAGAGTCTGCTGTGTGATTCAGAGGCACCAGCTTGATCAGTGTAGACATACACGGTCTGCTGTGATGTAAATTAACAGTATTAAACACCTGGCTGAGGCGGAGTGATACACAGAGTGAAAAGTTGTTCTCTATATCAGCACTAATGGAATGCCTCTTATCCAATCTGATTACTTGGTCGGAACTGACTGTTGTATAATGTCTTATATTGATCGCAGGCTCCTGTATTAAATCAAACCAAAATAACATAAAGCCAAACTTTGTGACATCACTAAATTCCCTAAAATGTTTCTGAAACGGTGAATATTATTGTATCAGGATGAAACTTGTAATTTACACCCTTAATAACTATATGTGAGTTGCATTTTTAGTACATTTATGTTACACTAACTTTAGCCTGACTTAGCTATTGGTTGACTGATATTATCGGGCCGATAAGTTCCTATCACGGATGTATTGGTATCAGCCTGTATGTTTTAGGATATACATCGATATGTCAACTTGTTGCACAGATCGTCCTATGCAGAAAACAACACTTAGATACCAGTGCGGTAAAAATATTATAAATATTGAGTGTCAGCTTCATACTACGGATGTGATATGTTTGCTATCATTGTATTATGGCAAAGTAGACCTCAGGAATCCCAACTCAAAGCGAGGCTAAAGTTAGTAGCAGATGGGCCCTGCTGATGTCCTGTATCCAACAAATAGCGTTTGAGAAACCCAGATTTTTAATGTGAAACATCTTTTTTTGTGTGTTTTCGCTGGTTATAATTATCTTGCATATACTTCTACTAGGGCTGCTGCTTCTAGCTGTCGCCTCATGGATAGAAGGTTCCTAGTTTGAATCCCGGTTCGGACGAAGTGGGTGACAAATGCTCGTTGGTGACTTTAAAATTGCCCACAGCATTGCATGAGAACGCAGCCTTCTGAGTACCTTTGCATAGTCGTATTGGAGCAAAATTGATGCACGAAAACACATACAAAAGGTCTATTTTCATCCCTGTTCAAAAATTCATTATACTGGCCACCATATTGGTAATCTGTGAGTTGTTCCCCTCGAAAGTCAGCATCTGTATCCCTCCCAAAAGTCCCATATCGATCAGGCTCTGACAACAATGCCTCGCTTTGTCTTCCTAACAGGTCGCTTCCTGCTGTGTGGTCGGGGAGCAGCTCCAGTTCTCCGTCAGCGCCGCACCGACAGCCACGGTTCCAGCAGATCCTCATAAATACACAGTGTGTGTATCTCCACTGGAGCTGCAGGTAAATGCCCTACAGTCGTTCTAGAGAATCTATTCATCTTATGAGCTCATGAAATCAAACAATAGTCATTTGTTCTTCTGTGAGTATCCCTTTAACACTGAGGCGTCTGGAAGCAGAGCTACATCCTTTGTAAGTCGTTGTGTTTCAGTTTAATGAGAGATTTTATTGAACATGATGTGCTGCCCAGCTTTGGATCACTGCTGGCAGGAGGCTTAGATTAAATGGTTAAGATCTCTTTCTGTGCTTGGCAAAAGTCCCGAAGACCTCATTAAAATCACTGTCAGGCCCTTTTCCAAAGAGGCTGGCATGCTTTCACTACATTCAATTTGGTAAGGGGAGCTGTGCATGATTGATGTAACTCTGAAGTTATGACACAAGTGACTAATGGCTGCTTGTTCCTGACGAAAAATGACACCGATTTAATGTATTTACCATGCCCAAATCTGACTGGGCTCATTTTTCAGTTAAATATCTCTAACCCTCCTCCTTGTCAGACTCCTAGGTGTTTAAAAGAAGTAGAGTCAAAGGTGATGTGTTGGGATTTGTAAAGGGTAGTGTGCATTAAGCCGTGCTAAGCTTTCACTCTGTTCTTAGGTCAGTGTTAAATCTTCACTAGAGTGTGGTTAAAAGCAGCTATACAGGCTAACCCAATTGTATTAAAGGCTATTTTTAAACCAATAAGGTGCTTGTCATCCTTCCCGAGCTCATTGTGCCATAAATACAACCTACAGCGGGAGGCTGGAAGCTAAAGTCAGGATTAGGGGTCGGAGCGGTTTTGTTTTGGTTGTGGATCAGCTGTTGTTGCTGAACATAAAGGAAGCCTCTCGTCTCTTTTTCACTCTGATTGTTGCAGCTTTGGTCTGGAAGCCTTTTCAAACGTCTCCATCCAGCCGCTCGCTGGAGCATTTGTCAGCTGTGTGACTGAGACTCATGCTAGAACAGTCCCGGCTAATGATGTTTATAAGAGGAGACAGAAGCTCTGGGCATTTACAGTATGTGGACACAATAATAACCAGTACACTGTGCTGCTGCTGCTGAGTGTACTTTGCCTTTTAACACACTGCTGCACCACATGGCCTGCTGCATGTCATGAGGGGGGCACATGTGACAATGCAGTTTTCATCTTTGAAATGCAAATGCTTCATTTACATATATTGTGTATGGGTTCACAACAGGAAGGAGTGGTTATTCAACAAAAGCAAAGGTAGTGCATTGTGGCATGATGCTTAAGTACCACTATGCCCTCAACACTCTTTTGCATTTTAACATTTGCATTTAACACGTGATTTAAGCCCCTTTTACACCTGCAGTGCACTCCTGAACATTTCCGGACATTACTAGGAGGGGCAGCATATTGAACTGGACATTGAACAGTCTTCAACCTGCCAGCCCCTTAGTACAAATCTGTCAAAGTCTGAGTGAGCCAAAGTGTGAACAAAGCAGGTAACTGTCCGGGTCATTCACAGCGAGCAAGTGGCCGTGTTGATGGCATTAAGTTTGGCTGTTTCGAAGTCTTTTCTGTTCACCTGTTTTACACAAAATCACTCACCATTATGCAGGAGTCCTTTTACTGCACATTCCACATTTAACTAAACCAGTATTTCCTTCTGATACGATCAGGCCTGACACAGATAATGTGCTGTGTTTTAACTGTGTGAAAGGGCCATGATCCCCTGGACGTTGTCCCACGTTCACATGTGATAATATCTTTAGAGAGAGCAGTGATATTGTCTCTGTCATAACTCGTATGTTTAAACTTCAAAGTGAGTTCCCCCCCTAAGGGGATCATTAAAGTCTATCTTATATTATATCATTATTATTTTCTTTAATAATCTTCATAATTGTAAGGTTACATGTAATCTCATTTTTGGTGTAAAATGAATATAACCAGGGGCCTCAAAGAGGGACCCTACCCACCCGAGAACACCAGAACATTGTCTCTGCACAGATATGCAATGCTATTAGTAATTGTAGTGTATATGAATATTTAAAATATGTAAATATACAAATAATCATAAACAAACAGATCATAAGTGACAAATTAAATAAAGAAAAATAAGAATAATTTATTAAATAAATAAATAATGAAGCAACAAAAAGAAAAGCAATGAAAAAAGGAAAGAAGAAGATTCAAAGGAAGTTAAAAAAAATGTTATGCGATAAAGATATGCAAGGAGGGGGGATTACTCAGGTGGCAAAACAAGTTATTAAAAGCTCATTTTCAGAGGGTAAACAAACGGCAGTGGTGTAGGCATCGTTCCAACATTGGGAGAAGTCACATTGTAAATGAGGGGTTAGGGGAAACTAATCACAGGAAGTTTTGAGCGTTACACACTTTATTTCCTGCAATTTGGAAACATAATTTACTCACATTTTTAATGGAAATGTTAAAAAACACCAAATTTATTAAGTGATTAAAATTAAGTTTGCCTGCCCCCCCCCCCCCTCTCTCTCAGAGACTGATATTTGTGGTAGAAGGACCTCTTACATTGTTTTTTAATCTACTATTTATTGATATGTAGTAGTCTGTAATACTTTTACAAACATTTCTATTGCTTGCTAAAAGGCTAAAGTGTTTCGGGAGTCTAGATTGTCGAGGGTCCTGAATATTCATTTGGTATAAACCAATGATAAACATACTGTAGCCTTTGTATGAACTGATCCGGGATGTCTCAACGCAGGCTGTGATATTGTTCTTCGTCCTTCATCTGAGCGTTGTCGTTGCATCTGATGAAGCCTTTGTTTGGCATCACAGAGGCGTCTGTTCAGTGTTACGCTGGAATCCAGGCATGCTGGGACAGGATGGCCCGGTCTGTTTGCTGCCTTTCTCTCGTTTCCTGTCACTCTCTCTCTCTCAGCTGAGCGAGGTGTTGACGTACACCTTTGTGACCTGCCATACTTAACCCTTGTCCTGTTTGTCAGGCTGACCGGAGGACGCATTGCATAAGTTAGTTGTAGGTTGTAAGTATGGAGCCTGGCACCAGGGTTGGTTTTAAGATATAAGTATTCTGACTTTGTATACAGAACATGATTTAGGAGAAAGAATACAGTTTCATAAAAACAAAGAAAACGAAAACTGTTTCACATAACAACACAAAAGAAAACCAGTTTAAACAGCCACACCGACATCTACTCTAAAACATAATTTCTTACCATTTATCTCCCATTAAGTTGAAAAAGAATCATTGTAGGAATGCACAATAACATCAGCAACATCACTGATTGAGGTTTTCTGTCTCGTCACTGTCAGAGCCTTTAAACACCGCTGTATCCCGTACTGTGTTCTGTTTAATGTTTACTTCATGTGCCGTCTTCAGTTTTGTAGATCTCTCTGTCTTGGCCTTCAGCTTTTGCGTCTTTTAACCTTTATTGCTTTCTTTCTGCTGTTTTGTCTCTTTTCTTTATTTCCCCTCTGTAAATAGACCAAGGTCAAATTTACCGGACTTCTTTCTGTGGATTGACATGATTACAATTAGTCCTCTGGATTGTGTGATTAGAGCCACATCCCTAGCAACGGTCTGTTCTTTATAGCAACAGTCTCTTATCAAGAAATGACAGACCTCAGAATGTGGTAATCAACACAGCGTTGTTGAATACTCGTAACAGACCGTTGCAAAGGATGCAGCTCTGATCAAAGACTATGGAGAGGAGGACCATGTCTAAACATATTAATTTACAGAAAGACGACTGAGACATTTAATTTCAGCGCCTTCATAGAAATATGTCTTTGAGCCAGTTGACACTGTGGACAAATAGAAAATAAAGAGGAAATGGGAGGAAATAAGAGAAGAGGAAACGTCCCAGAAAAAAGCAAGAGAGACGTTAGAAGACACTAGGAGCTGGACAAGAGAGAAACGGACAACACTGAGAAACAGAGACATAAATAAACACTTAAAGGGACAGTACAAGCTCTGTCAGTTTTTAAAAAGGTGTTAATTGAAAAGAAGATGTTAACAGACTTTGACAGTTACAGAGAAGACACCCTCAATCAGGTGCTGCAGTGATTCAAGTGGTCCTGTATTGTAAAAGGTTCCTCTACAGACTGCAGTTTGAAACACATTGTCGTAATAATGTATTCAATATGCGACAAAGCATCCTGAGTTTTATGAGCCTGAAATAGCTCGCTGCCATTTAAGTTAGTCAACAAAGTAAGAAGTGCAGCATTTGGATACATGTTTCTAATGTTGTTAAAAGCATTACAGAGGTGATCATTTAACGCTTGGTTTTAGGACATTTGACTCATCAAACAAACCTTTAGCCACAACAACAACAACTGTCCTGATAACATCCTGAAGTGTAAATATTGTAAATACCAGAGTCATATAATCCGTGTTAAATATACTGTATGTACTGATTTTCTCTCCTGTGTTCTTCAGCTCGATCTGCAGAGGCAAGAAGCTGAAGATGAGGTCAAGGTGAGCTGGGGAGTGTCTCACCTGGAGACAGGGGAGCTGCAAGTGACCCCCAATTTCACCCAGGTAAATTTAGGACCTCAGATAATGAGATGTGCCTGCTCTCTTTATAAGTGCTGATACACCAACACAAAGGCTAACACACAAACTGTACCAAAACAAGACTAACAGTTTAATTTATGTTATAATAAACTGAATGTTGTTTTATGATAATTGGTCCTTTAAAAAAATACTTATAATTTTTTATTTGTACTAATGTTATTGTAATCTCTCTCTGTCAGGACAATGCAGACACTGTCAGTGTAGCAGCCGTAAAGGAGCAGTTGAAGCAGCTGTTATGTGCGACGCGTCCCTCTGTGCTGCTGAGCTGCAGGCCTGCTCAGGCCTCAGAGATCCAGGTGAGTGGAGCAGTCACGTCTGATGCACCACATCTTAACAGCTGCCACGCAAGGACGCCATGCAGAAGTATGTGCGAGTATGTCATGTCTTGTTAGGGTCTGCTGTATGCTGGAAATTGACTTAAAAGCAGCTTTGAACCTAATTTTCATAGTAATTTGTGACGGTTTGACCACGTTGTTTGGATCTTCCTGGCCAGGGACCACAGATGTAATTAGCTGCAGTATATCTAAGTGATATACAGGCCCCGGTCCAATATACTTAACTAAAATAAAATAAAAGTAATTGGGTGGCAATTAGGTTAGAGCCTAACAACACTGAACTCTCAGTCAGTATCTTATTTTTCAACCGTACATGTACACCATACAAAGGCGTAATCAAATGACCATTTGAAAACATTGTATGCAAATCAGCTCTACACTGCTTTACAGAGCTTTATATGGTGTTTCAGTACTTTGTTTAGCTGTCTTGCTCACAACTTTACTGTTTTGGTTCACTCTTACCACTCTCATTGAATCACTTTCAGCCATATAAGGCAGCTGTTTACATTTAAAAAGCCTTAAAAATCCACTGTGCACTAGCTGGTGAACACAGTGGAGCATTAATAAGCAGCTAAAGCTAAAAGATATTTCCCTCAGAGTGATGCATGCATATCCAGGAACTCAAAGTTGTTGTGTTTTTAAAAGCTGTTAGAGATTCCTTACACCAACATGAAGGCAGTGTTGAAACCTGATGGAAGATTTAACAATACAATAATGTAAAGTGTTCTCATAAACAAGTTATTTATTCAGCACACATTGGTGTGCTCCTCTGTAACATTACGAGGACTAGCTGCTTGCTGGCTACACTTTCAACCCCAGGTTGGGCTGGCTCTTCCTCACGGCCATCACCTCTGATATTTGAGTGTTTTGACATTCACCATTTCTCCTTGTTGTTATCCCTAAATGTTTAAAAGATGATATGTGTAACTGCCTGGCTAGCTAGCTTAGGCTGCTAGGTAAGTTTGGCTTGTTATAGTTTAAATCGTAAAAGCATTACGTGTTGAACGTCACTCTACCCATAATGAGGGTGAAGAACACTGGTCTCAAACCTGCTGTTTACTTTTCATTAGTTAATAATAGTCTCTTATTCACCCGAAGGCCGGAGACTCTACTCCAAAAGAATACCAATGTTACTTCATAACTACTTGACCTGTGAATAAATAACTGTTCGTCAACATGTTTGCCATAGTAACTTAAAAGGTCAAAATGTGTCAATGTTGTTGGGCTGTGGCTCATTGGTAGAGTCGGTCATCTCTTAATTGGAAGGTCGGGGGACATGTAGTGTAAAAGCGCTTTGAGTGGTCAGAAGACAAGAAAAGGGCTTTATAAGTACAGTCAGTTTAACATGTGGCCAACAGATACTTCAGATTTAATCTGCACTTTTATAACAAGTCTTCTAAGAACAGGCATATCTTTGATTCATTTTAAGGACAATATTTTTTTTTATTCTCAGGGGTTGTTAACATTTTCTTAAATTTGCTAAGCTTCTGTGTCTGCATTAAAAAGTGAGTGATAACTGTGGAGCATGTAATCATGTTGACCGCATGTCTAACTAAAGCTGCACAGATATATAAAGAGTTGATTATGCTGACGTGCTCTTACGAAAAGGTTTTTACTTTTGTGCCCTTTGGCCAGCCATCGCGTCATGTCATGTGTTTCTGATGTGATCATGTCTTCACATTTTGGTAAACAGGAGGCGAAACTCTTCTAGTGAAAGCACTGAATAAAAACACCTTCTGTAATGTTTACTAGACTGTTAGGCCTGATCGTCTCTCACTGAGATATAACTGAGTCTCAGGTTACAGGTGATTATACTCAGAGTAAATTATAGATTATTTGTTAACTGGTCAATCCTTTAGTCTATTAAATATCATACATGTTGACAAATGCGTGTTAGCTCAGACAGAGCCAAAGTGATCTCTTGAAATGTCCTATCTTTAATTGTTTTGTATTGTCCCTGATGTGAAAGGGAGAAATCAAGCCAGTTTGTTTTAGCACGGCAGCAATAAGG
Source organism: Semicossyphus pulcher (assembly GCF_022749685.1). NCBI lineage: Eukaryota > Metazoa > Chordata > Actinopteri > Labriformes > Labridae > Semicossyphus > Semicossyphus pulcher. The sequence continues at coordinate 26,808,595 of NW_027211604.1, read as the reverse complement.
AAATGTTTAATAAATTAGATGTCCATTTACTTATTAGCTAGTTGTTACATAAGCAGCTCAGGCTACCTTACTGACACCTGAATCCCTGTAATTTAAAGGTTAAAATTGATCCAGCAGATCAGTCTTAAGTTTAACCCGCAGTGAAGTCAGAGTCTGTGAGTCCTCCAGGACTATTAAGCTCAGTAAGCCTACGAGTCAAACCAGGTCTCCTTTTAGCCGGAAGAAATCAGAGCATTTATTATTCTTCTTTATCAGTCTTGAACTGATAACTTGTAATGCAAATTCTACACGGTCATAATGAAAGTCATGTCACAGGAGTTTATTCTGTCTGCAGGGTTGATTTTCATTGAGTTCTCCACCCTTGTAGAAACTATTTTTTATATTATTAATACACCGTTTTATCCCTTTATTGACTTACAAAAACAACACTGCTGGTAGCTTCTGAGATTAAATATACATTATGACATTATGTTTGCAGCCCTTGGTTCAGGGATCCTTGCATACATTGTTGCTGAAATTATAATTGTTGAGTCCTTATTACTTTAATTTCTCCAACAGGAAGCCCGCAACAACGTGGTTTCACCCCCCAAGCCCCCCCGCGCCCATGACTGGAAGCTGCTGGTGAAGAACATCCGGGTGACTCTGAATCAGGAGGACGATGCTGCAGGTCGGACACTTAGACAATTATAGTTCCCCAAGTTGTGATGAAGCTTTTGGAGCTTGTGATGAAGCTTATCTTCTGTCGGCAGCCGACTAAGATCAAAATATGTTGTATGTTGTACATGTTGTACGTTGCCTCCTGCCTCTGCACAGTAGTCTGAGATGACTTCCAGTTAACTATACCATACAAATAAATACGTGTTGTTATTAATGCACTTATGGAACACTTACATTTTCTGATACATATGGAAAAATATAATAAATGTATTATATATTATTCATTTGCTGTGTCGAGAAAGAAACATGGGATGAGTCAGATTTCTAAGTGAGACTATATGGACGTGGAATATTACTCTCGCAACACATCTATAAACAGATTAGGTCGACATTTTGGTAAATACACTTGTTTTCTCTCTTGTATCAGATGCTGTCTTAACTGCCTGTCCAGTAAAAAGCTGAAGGCAAGAGGCGGTTAGCCTAGCTTAGCAGTAAGACAGCGAAACAGCCATGCTTGGTCAGCGCTCAGCGTCCTCAGCGCAGAAACGCCCTCGGCGTCAGCTGTTTTTTTGTCGCTGTGCTCACAGCGTTCTCAGTTGAAAATAGTTCAACTTTTGGAGCACCACCGTGCTCGTCAATGTCACTTCTCCCTCACCGACTAATCAAAATTTAGAAGGGGCGGGACTTCAGATATCAACTTTGTCAACAATAAAGGTGGAGGAGAAGCTAATCCTTTCGTTTTTTTCGAGGGTACGCTGTCCAGGTGTATAGCTGCTGCTAACGCCACGATGCCTTTATGTTATTTTTAAGTTTTCTTTGTAAAGTTTTCTTGAATAAAAGAAAATATTAAGCATACAGAGCGATTTAAAACACACTTAACGGTCACTACCAAGAGAAGCAGGAGTGCCACCAGACGACATTCGTAACCCTAGCAACAGTAAGCGCCGGTGAGAAGCGCTCTTGAGGTCGTGGGTGTTGCCACACAGGCCCTTAGGGAGCAAAAATGTATGTAAAGTAACAACAAGTTGTGGTTTTGTGGGGGATTTTGTGCTTTTGCCAGTTGCATTGACTTCCTATGATGGCAAGCAGCTTGCAAAGACTTTGAGAGTCTCTGTCCAAGAATTAGTCTGGCACATAACACCCATAAAGTATTGTCACTTTGATTTGGAATACTATTTATCAAAGATGTAAAGAGAGTTAACACAAAAAAAATCATGGTTTAGTAAATCATACAGCTAATTTTTTTCACATGCTATCAGTGTTGTACTTTTAGGACTGTATTCAACTTTTAAATTACTTAACTTTTAAAGACATCCATTCTGTCAAAGCTAATCAACACTGCGCTTATCAAGTTTTTCTCATATGGTATGTAAGTATTACTGTTCTCAAGTCTCTGTCTGCCTCGCCTTTGTTTATTCTGTCCAGAGGCTCTCCTGATAAAAGGACATTTGTTTGCCAGTTGGCTGTTAAAGGTGGTAAACTGTTGGTCAAAGCTGAACAATGTTGGCAGTACAGTTATAATACACCCACACGAGTATCACTTCACCCAGCGTGGTGACAAAGACTTTTACAAAAGTGGGATTCCTGTATGTTCAGAGTGAAAACAAATCACCAGGGTGCTGTCCGAGATGAAACAAGAACACAACATGTTTTTAGTGGATGACAGGCTGTTAAACATGTTGTCCAGTGATGAAGTCTTGGACCTTATCTCCACCAACAACAATTTTGTTTGGATAATTCCCGTGTCGAGTCATTCTCTAATTGTAAGTCAGCAGTTTTAAAGACTCCAGTAATCCTCTTAAGTATTCTGCTAAACACTTGATATTGTACAGCGGAGACATGACTCAGCGTTGGACACTTCACTATCTGTTTTCCTTCATGAAGTGAAGAAGAGTTATACTTAGCTTCACTTGTGAGGCTTCCTGTGCTGGCTAAAAGCCAGATCAAGAGCTGCTGCAGTGGATGATCTGTCAGTAATGGAGCCGGACCGATATAAGACTTTAGAGACGATTACAGGACCGGTTTTAAAAGGGAGAAATTTAAAGACTACCCTTATGGCAGCTGGTATAGTGAATATTTGAGCTACAATAACAGTAAACTTTATTTGTATCATTTAAAATACAGTTACAAAGTGATTATCAACAGCAGAATAAAACAGAACTTTATAAAGGATAAATGCATTCTAAAATAACTCTTTTAATCAAGTGTACAAGATATTAATCCAATAAATTATAATAGTAATTGGAATTGCACAACATTGAATTAAAAAGAAGTTCATCTCAATCAATCAATCTGTACTTATATAGCACCAAATCATAACAAAAGTTATCTTAGGTTGTGGGCTAAGATATTAAATTGTTCATCATACACACAGAGAGCCAGTGTAACGGAGCATGAAAGAATGAAATCTGAAAATAAAGCTTTTTAGATCTTTGTTGTGCGGCAAATTTTGCTTCAATATGAATATTCAATCGTTTTTTGCATAATAAACATCGCAAACTCATTACAGAATAGTGCAGACCCCTGTTTGCACGGTTGTGATTCTCTGCTGCATGTGCTGCAGACAGTGCTGAGAGGATTGTAAACTGACGGCGTGCTCTGATGGATAAACTACTGTACATGATAACACCATTTCTAAATCACCCAAACCTTGTTTTCTGCGTCATACTGTATTTTCTGTAAAAAACAAAAAAGATATAAAATATTGGACAACTTTTCAGCCGATACCATTCTATTTGTGTCAGGCCCATACTGACCAAAATATCGTCTGACTGATATCAGCCTGGCTCTGGTCTTTAAGTTTCCTGCTGATGCTGTATTCATTAAGACAAGGTGCTTTCACAGAGTTGGAGCCTGGCTTGTGGCTAATAAAGTTTAGTTTAAGTGCTTTGTGGGACAGGATTTATCTGCTGTGCTGAGGAAGACCTCTCAACCCCTTACTTTATGAGTGTCCTCTGACCTATGCATAATTCATCATATATACGACGTAAGCTGACCTCCTTTGCCCGTTAAAGTGGAGCAGTGGAAGTGACCAAAGCAAAATATAACCCTGCAGCAGCACATTTGATTTTCCTATGAATTTGGATCACTTACAGTTTTCTGCTGTGTTTGCAGGCAGCATGAATCCTCTGTGTGTGCTGCAGTTGGATGATCCTCCACAGAAGTTTAACACCCCAGTTTTGAAAAACACAACCAATCCTGCCTGGGATCAGCCCTTTATTTTGTAAGTTTTAACCTCAGAGTACTCCTTATTTTTTTATGCGTTTTTCTTTTACCGTCTTTCAACATCTATAATACATTTACTTTCTTTTCTCTCCCATCAGTGAGTTGAATGGACTTTCAAAAGAGCTCAATATTCAGCTGATGAATGACGGACAACCTCAAGACAGTAAGGAAACGACTGGCTGCCTTTGATATCTGTGTTTTATTGATCATGACAAAGCATTATATTGTTCTCTAGCTGTGGCTGTCACGTGCTATGTCAGACTAAATTAGGTGTGTCTTCTCCTTTTACAGACTCCTTACTTGGTCAGGTGTCAGTGCCTTTTGATCTCGTAAAGAAACATCCCAAAGGACAGCAAACATTTGCACTCAAGACCAAAGACACAGTGACTGGATCACTAACTACTGACGTAAGACCATCACTCTACCCTTTTATATCACCGGATAAAGTTCAATTTCCTTCCATGTGTCCGTTTGCATTAATACATAGTGAGAATATTACCTTTTGTTTCCTTCAGTTTACCTACCTGGAGCCCAGTGAGGTGAGGTCCTGGCACCCTCCCACCCCAGCGTCCAATAAGCGGGTGGAGATGGACCGCACAGTCATGCCCTGCGGGACGGTGGTCACCACCATCACCGCAGTAAAGAGCAAGCCAGGCCGACCGCTCCCTCCTGGACTAACCATAGGTACAGCACGAAAAGCTAAGACTACAGAGCACTACAGGGATGACAGAGTCTGGCTCATAGAGGTTTCTGTGTATTCTAGTGCTGATGATGGGTCAGGTTTGAGGTTAAAGAAAAAGGCAGAGGACCCAGATGCAGAAAATGAATTTATTTAATAACACAAAATACGAAAACAAAGCAAAAAGAAAAGCTTACTGCTCTGAATCCAGTGAAACAAACAATCCAGCAAAAGGAAGAAACGCAAAATACAGTCAAAAGGCATTCCAAACTGGGAACACTGGGATTACGGTTTTAGGACAAAAGATGACAATGAACAAGCAAAGAAACAGGGGAAGACAAAGACTATATACAGAGGGGGTAAACAGGGACAGGTGAAACTAACTAACACAGGTAAAACAATGAGAGCAGGGCACACTATCTAAAAGGCGGGAAAACACACAAAGGCGGGAAGATAAAGACATGACATACATGGAGCAAAAACTACAAAATAAGACTCAAGACTGTGACAGTGATAAAACAGGAAATACTATATCTAAACAATGAAACACAAATTAATTACATACAAACTATTTAAGACTAAATCATGACTCACAATAAATGAAATACAAAAACGTAACATTACTAACTCGTGACAGATGATGTAGCTAGTGGGAAGATACAGTACGCGTGCACTCCTGATCATTTCCTGACATTACCCGGGTGGGCTCCATGTGTGAACGGCAAACGGCCAAATTTTTTACCTCGACTTTACCCCGACTTTCTTCTGCCAGCCTCCAAGTAAAATGACAGGAAGAAGTCGGGGTCGGCCGATGTGTGAACGCAGCAGGAAATACTCGGGAACATTCACGGGGAGCGAGTGACGGGGAGGGAGGGAACGGGGGACACCCTATTTAAAGAAAGCTATATCGTAATTCCTTTATAGCTGTGCTTCATTCTTCTCCAACACATGTTAGTGTTTGTTCATAAAACTACTTTAATCTGCTCACCTTGCTTCTCTTCCGTTATTTCTCCCCACACACCTTCACCTGCTGTACCTGCACACAGATCTCTTTCTGTTTATCTCCCTCCATGTATCTGCTCTGTTTATGTTCATCGTGAGCTGCACGTCTTACAAAGTCACCCCAAAAAACACAACTCACGTTTTGAGTTTTTCACCCACGATCTCGTTTCCGCAGCAGCAGCAGCTGAGCCGTGCGTGAATGAGGCTCGTCGTTAAAGCTGTTGTGAATTCTGCAACAATTAAAAGAGCCGACCGGGACTTGATCTACAGAGCCTATTTTTAGCCATGCTAGCAGCGTGGCTAAATTGATGGCAATGTACCTATTATACCTGCCAAACATTAGCATGTTAATGCATGATACCATGCTGATTATAGCTTTAGCCTAAGTACAGCCTCTCACAGTGACTTGTGTGAGTCATATATAAGACTTGATTACACCTTTTTAACAGTACAAATACATGTAGATAAGTCTAGAGATTAAACGCACACAATGTATAATTAAATACGCAATTCAAAGAAAAGCAAATAAGTACAAGTCAAAGGAGTGTCATGTCACCCTTTGAGACATACAGGGGAAAATAATGACATTCATGCTCAGGTTTCAGGGTCCTGGAGTTTATTTTGTCTCTTCAAAACAAGTGAGCTTTCATTAATGTTAGTTGCAAGAACTGCGTTTTTTTTTTACTATGACAAGTCAAAGTGTTGTCTGAGAAAAGGGCTCATTAGTGGGCCTCCGTTTTGAACTTGCACTTTGTCCATGAAGCAGATGATGAAGGTGACTGTCTCCCTCAGATCCTGCCCAGAAAGCGGTGTCCATCAAGCCGAAGCTCACAGGGCGTCGTGTTTCGGAGCAGCCGTCTGTGCTGGGGCCCACAGTCAACAAGGCCCTGTCCTCCTCTGATACCGAGCTGCTGATGCTCAACGGCACGGACCCTGTGGCCGAGGCCGCCATCAGACAGCTGCACCAGTCTGCCAAGCAGAAGCTCAAGTCCCCCGTGAAGAAGAGCACCATCATCATCTCTGGCATCGCCAAAGTAAGGATGAGATCCAGTAGGGACTTGTTGCTGGTGCATTATTCTGTTTCAAACTAGACTTGGGTAAATAAACACATCATTTATCACAATATTTTTCTTCCATCCGTGTTTAGTAGGTCATCTTTTTTTCTTGAAGATGTAGGTGTTAAAAAATAATAACAAAGTGAGCCGCAGTTGGGGGAGTTGTTTTCCTGAAGCCATGACTGAGAAAAGATTTTAAATAAAACAGTGTGTGCCATCTGGAGCAGGAAGAAACTCCTGTTTTCTTAAAGTCTACTTCAGTTACCAAGGATTCAAAATGCCAATAGAAATACCTGGTCATTCATAATGCCAAAGGAAGACCTTGCATGAACAAATACTAAAGCCAAACCAAGTGAAAAATAGATTTTTAATGATGGCACTGTGCTTGGTTTCCCAGACGCCGTTGTCTCAGGACGATGAGCTCGCTCTGATGGCGGGTTACGCTGCAGCGATGGATGCCTCGATGTCAGAGGGCAGCTCCACTCAGGATATGACCACAGCGATCGCGACAGGGACCAGCAGCCCTCCGGACGAGTCTGAGCCCCAGGAGGGCCCCAGTGGAATCGGCCGACCCCCGGAGGACTGGGAGAGCCAGACCGGAGAGGAACTAGACCACACCTCGCTGTCTATGTGTGTCTCTGAGGCCAGTTGCAAGAAGAGCAGAGGTGAGAGGGCACAGACTAGGCGAGACACTAGGGATGGGTACCGAAACCCGGTAGTAAACGGGCCCCGGGGCTGAATTATGAAAGACCGTAGTATTGATAAACCTCTGACGTTATCGATTCTGCGTCCGGTTCTGGAGAAATTAAGAAAATAAATGTCCTGTTTATTATTAGTACAAAAATGTCATCGCATTTAATCTCAGCAACTGTTTCTAATTTGCAATAACATTAATACATGCGTCTATGATGCATATTCCCATCAACTGTGTGCGAGGGGCGGGGGCGATTCTCTCTCACACACGCTACAGCACACACAGACACACGCGTACACGTGATCCTGCTCGTGACGATGGCAGAGAGAACTAAACGGTCCATGCCGACAATGCTCATTGCCACAAGTGCAACAACACTTCTGCTTGTAAGGGCGGAAACACGAGCGATCCGTCCAAACAGCTGTCTGAAGTGCCTCTCGTACAAGCAGAGACATGCGCCACACTTCTCACTGGACGCTGTTACCCAGCAAACTTAGTACACGTGAGAAACCGCGTTAGTTGATAAGCCCCGCCCACTACCAGCCAGCCAATTAGTTTTATATTTCCATCATCACAACATTGGAGTCCATAATAGTGATCTGTTCTTAACATTGCTGTTTATTTTGCTGTGAATAATTGTTTATTTTACATTTCAGAAAATACGGTTAAAGTACCGGATCATTAAGCAGTATCGATAAGAGTAGTAATACCGTTAAAATCTTAACGATACCCATCCCTACGAGACACTGACTACCTGAAGCGTATTAGTCCACTTTAAGTCCTTCAAAAACAACTTGTCTTTTAGCTTTGATCTGTTTCTCCTCTTCAGCTGTTTTCATGTCCGTCTGTTTCTCCTCTTTGATGCTCTGTTTTCTTTTCTCTCTGTTTCAACCTTTCCTTTTTGAACTGTCGTCTTAGAGGAAAGCAGTGTTAAGCACTCATTATGTCCACAAGAGTAAGTTATTCATGAGTCACCTGTAGTTACCTGGTACTTTTGTATTTGTAGTCTGCTAGCTACCAGTAGAGTAATTAACATTGTAAAATCATTTTAATATTAGATCGTGTAGTTGCTATGTTTTAGATCATTTTGGGGCCGTACTAAATACACAAACTACTGTGAATATTGTGAGACGTTCACTTGTAATATGATGCATTGTATATTGGGACCTTTGTTGCACTGTGGGCAAGGAACCCCTAACTGGACTTTCATATAGCAAAGACTATTCTCAGGTCTCTAATTACATCATAAAAGAGGACTTTAAATGAGGAATACTACGGCTTCCCTTTAAAGAAACAACAAATCATTAGTCCAGAATAACCTAAGTTGAATCACATATAAATGTAATTTCTGCATTTTTTTATCTGTTATTGTACCCAGAGCAACGCAGGAGCAAAAGCATGACACGCTGTAAATCTTACACACCGATTCTTGAACTAACGCTCACCTGATCATCAGGACGTTTTTACAGGGAGCCAATTTATCCACAGAGGTCTCCTTCTCTCCTAAACAAACAGATATATACATGTGCTTTTATGTATTCACAAAGTTTATACTAAAAGAGGTTTGTTTAAATGTTTAATAAAGACATCAGAAATAAGCCAAAAGGCAAGCAATAAAGTGTATACATCAAATTCAATACGTATACCGTTGGTACCTGCATAAATATACACACATATCCATATCTACAAGTGTATATATACTGTATATATACACATAATTACCTATTCACACATATATATATACTGTACATACAAATATAGATACATACAATTACATATAGGCACACATATTCAAAAACAAGTATTTACATATGCGTACCATCCTAAACATACATAAATACATAACTATAATTTTCACACACACAGACCCACTCATGCATCTGCCTTCACATTATAGGTGAGCTTGTTATGAGGCTAGGCTAAGTCTCCTCCTCTCCAAAACATACAGCACTAACATCATTAATTTAACCTGGTAATGACACTGAATAAGATATTCACAATTAAGACATAAGTGTTACTCAGTTGCTCCTAAATTATCTTGTAGTAGTAGTTTCCTAGAAATGTCCAGCAAACAGCCAGAGCTTATGAAAAAACTTCATACGGGTAAAACATGAGACTCGTGTAGGCTGATGGAGAATTTTGGTGTGACGCTGAAAGAAATCAGGACTGAACAGTCAAAGCTTTATATTGAACAACCAAATGAGTTACTACAGGCCTACAGACCTGACGCTGCAGAGTAAAACATTACAGTAGTAATGGAGATCAAATGTCTTCTCATATTTTAATACAAATGTAATGTAATATATTTACAATGTAAGTTGTTTAATAGTATGTTATTCAGCCTTATGTAGCTGGAACAATTTACTTGGAGGGTACATATATTGCATATATTGTTTGTCATTAATTAAGTTTTATATTTTTTATAACAACCTCATTTAATGAATGAATTAAAAAATATATCAAATCCCAGAAACTGCTTTGGTGCTGAAAGACGGAATGATGCTTGGACTGTGTGGCTGCTCTCTGTTTGTACTGTTTAGCATGTGTTAGCTGGTGTCTAAATAGTCTCATTGTCTTTATGAGTGATAGAGCTCGGTTCCAAAGGGAAGACTGTCTAGTAGACTAATGGTGGATAAATAGAAAATGTTTCCTCCAACATGTCCTGTCCTTGCCAGATTTTTCACCATCAATAACCAACAATTTGCAACTAACCCAAGTTCTGTGCCTCTGCTGCTTTAGCTGTCTTCAAATTTGCTGCTACATCAGTTACTTTTGTATGAATACTTAAAACTCATGCCAGAAGTCCTTGTCACAAACTATGAATATTTCCTGTCCTTTGCCCTCCCTTACAGGCAGCTTCCTACAAAAGAGTGCCAAGCTCTTCTTCCGGCGGCGTCACCAGCGCAAGGAGCCGGGGATGAGCCAGTCACACAACGACCTGGTCTACCTGGAGTCTCCAGCGGCAGTGGAGCGTGCCAGCCGAACAGCCACGCTCAGCCGCATGCTCAGCCGCAAGAGCAAGAATAAGAGCAAAGCTAACGGCTCTACCTCCTTGGGGGAGCCACACGCGTGAACCCCTCCCTGCTCTCCTGATCAGTCCCTCCTACAACAGCTACCACCTCCACCTCAAACATGCACTGGCTAACCTCCTGGCTAACCTGCTCCTCCTACTGCCCAGCCTGCATACTGCAGCTCCTGCTTTGTGAATAGGAAAGCTGTGCAGATGGAAAAATATCCTCTTTTACTGCCATTTCCTTCCACGTAGAGGAAGTGCGTGCATGTGTGGATGAAGGTCTCCTGTCTTGGATTAATGGCATTTCAGAGGATATCATTTAGCATGTTTCTTTTATTTGATTTTATGCAACATTTTGAAAACTTTTAAATGCTTTTGTGGCCTTTTAACCGACAGAAGAGACTGCCGGCGTGGGCTGTAGCTCTTTACCTCACTGAAACTGAGCGTGAAGAGTAAACTCTCCCTGCTGCAAACCGTACGTTTCCTTACGGTGGACCAACAGGACCAAAGATGAAGAGAAGAGTGGTGTTTGTATGATTTGCACACTTGTAGTACCTTTAATTTAAAGTGCAATGACAGGAGCTACTCTTGTGATAGAGATTAAAAACATTCACAAAGGGAGATGATCTTTTCACTGCAAGTGGGAGATAGTAATACGACTACTTTTTTGACACTAATACTATGAAATGTAGTATTTATATCCATTAATTTGAAATGCTTCTAATGTTATTCCTAATAAAGTAAGACATGAGCAACAGCTGTATGTAGTGTGCATATAAACGCTGTAAAACAAGGAGAAAATATCAGCCTTATGTCTAACAATGATATCAGATCATGCAACCCAGCTATTAGCAGAAGTTCCTAAAAGAAGTAGTGACACTGTGGCTAAAAGTTCAGCTATATGTGAGCGTTTTATGTTTACTCCTCTCTGCAGTGTTTTCAACAGATATGCAACTTTCTTCTTTGTCTTCCTCCCTGTACACTACTGTTATCAGCAGGGTTGTTAATGTGTCAAAAGGGAACAGAACGAACCTTTTTATCCAGGGACTGTGACGTTACACTCGGCCATATTGTCGCATTACGCACTAATGAAATTTGTTTATACGCCCATTTCAACCCTGATTTTATCTGAATGAAATCTTAAGTCTCTTCTTTGATGTTTTATCGTTTTCAAAAGATGTAGCTTTGAACACATGAACAAGAGAGAAAGTGTGAACACATTTGGAAGCAACCAAATAGTTTGGGCTGCTTTTTTTATCCAGCTAATGATTGTATTTTTCTTTTCTTAAGCAGCTTATTGAAGACGTGTCTGTACATCATTTAAACTACTGTTTCTTCAATAAGAGAATTGATGCTTCACAGTGACGGACAGATTGCCTTACAGTCATTCTGAGGATGTCACCAGCGCTCTTGTTCTGTGACTTTTGGTTCCTGAGGCTCTTGAAAGACGGCCACTGTGTTCCTGCGACGTCCGCAATGTCTATAATCTAGAAGCCTATGCACATAACATATCTGTTAACAGAGTGTTTACATTGTGAGACTATCAGAAATAAAAACACTCACTTGCTGTTCATGACAACGCTCTCTTCCACCGTCATTGTGTGTTTTTAGAAAATATTCAGATAAGGAATAAAATTCTGTCACCATCCGGACAGAATCACCTCAAACTCTGAGAAATGGAGGTGAAAACGGGTTGTTTTAATCACACTCAGCTTCAGAGCCCTCACTTATTATGGCAGCCTGCAGGCATTGTCTACTGTGATGCATTCAGTAAGCAGTAGGGCTGTGAGTGATTAATAAACTGCTTCCTGATGTTGTTTTATTAGCTTTGTGCACAGAGCTGACTGAACGTTTGTTGCAGGCTGTCAGTCGTTCCCCTGCAGGGATTGTAACTAATATACATATCGACTTATTTTGTTTTCAGCAATAAAATGTTGATTGAATAACTGAGATTGTGGTGCCAATTTGAATATCTTGGCTGTAGTGAATCCTCCAATAGTTCTGTTACCTTATATGCTATTTAACTTTTTTATTTACCTTCTTTTCCCAGAGGAATTTGTTAATGAAGGACCAACGGTGTCCCCACAACACACTGGTTGAAAACATTGTGCTTTTTATTCAAGAACCGTATTTGAACGCAGTATTGGGATACTTTATTTCTTCCATGTTGTGCTACAATTGACTGTCATTCTCTTACAAAGGACACTATATAATTTACTGCACTCAATACATTTGTCTGGCCGCTATAGTTACTCTGATTATTTTTCATACAAATCTTTTTAGCATCTAGTATGTGATAAATTAAAGATTTATACATTTCTTTAAAAAAAAAAAAACATATCCAGGTATTTCAGTCTGGAATTGAGTCCACAGAAGTTTATTAGCTCATCTAAAAATATCTGCTAGTATGGAAATATTACAACCTGTTTCTGATGCCAATTTGAAATAGTGAGAAGTCATCACAATTTAGTACAGCTACCTGACTTTTTGTAATACATACATTCGAACGTCTTTTTTTTTAAAGTTTTAAAGTTTTACGTTTATTTAAATAACAGCGATATTTTCATTGCAGATTGCGGGTTTAACAAAACACTTAAAGTAGTTTAAACCAGCTCTTTCAGTGATAATTGTCTAATAAAACATACAACACAGTGATGGGGGACATTTGGGATCACGACTTTTATTTTGTTACTTAAATGCTGTGTAGTCCTTTTTAGTCCAACTATAGCGAGTGTAACTTGAAAACACTTGTGGTCGGGTAAGGAAAAAACTGAATTCACGACTCTATGCTAGCTCATCTACGGCAAATTAATTTATTTTGCCGGGAAACAATACATTTACATTTACAGATACATTGTAGTGTTAATTAAAATGAGAGCATTTTGAAAAATATGTTATTTTCTGGGCTTTTTTGTGTGGTGAAGTACAGTTTAGCCACTTTTCGCCTAATTAACGGTTGATTTAGTTGCTTTGTGTCAATTTTGATGAGACTACAGTCCCCATAATGCACTCCGCGTTCGTTTCCGGTCCTGCGCCGTTTCTGGAGCGGATTGGAACCCGGAGTCAGGATTCGATAAATGAAGGGTCTCTTGCAGAAAAGGTAACGTGTTTTCCCAATAATTTACATCGGTTTTCTACAAAATGGCGACGCAGTTTTGTAGTCAAGGTGCAGACGGTTGGTCCTGGTCGCTCCGGGGTTTCCTGGGCCGCCTCCCAGGCTGTCAGCTAGCCGTTAAAGAGCATCGACTCCGGTTTGGTGGTTTGCGTCTCCGGTCCATCCGCCATGCCGACTGTTCTTTGTTACATTTTACTGAAGAGGAGCCGCTCAGATCGGAGTTAAAACCCGGCTGGAGTTTGGGAACGACTCAAATCCTGGATCCCTTCTCCTGCCCGGACTGCATACGTTAATATGCATGTCCACACTGTATCGCTAACACCAGAAACCAGTTTATGTTGTCATAATACACCACTGTTTATCCTGGAGGTCTGATGCATTCAGGGCAGCTGGGGTGTCCCGGGTTAACTGTGCATGCAGGCTGGGAAGTTTAGTCACACTCTAATACACTCTTACAAGTAGCTCTTTAATATACATGCCTATTTTAAAGACTTTATTTGTCCTTTCACCCTAGACATGATAAGAAAAACAATCATTGCCTCTGTCTGTAGGTTGTCATAATGGCTGAGCAGACACCAGATGAGCTGATCTGTGAGTATGAATCCAGCTCTTACTGTAAGTGACTGACAGTGTGAGTCTGTGCTGTGATGACAGGTGTGATGCTGTGTGTTTCAGGGTGTGATGACTGTGGACAGTACCATGACTCTGAGTGTCCTGAACTGGGACCACTGGTCACCGTCCAGGACTCCTTCGTCCTCAGCCGGGCCCGGTGAGTGACAGGTCAAGAGTGTCTGGGCTTATGGCAAGCCTTTTTAACATTTAATATGTAGAGTGGAATTTTAATGACAGATATCCTAGTCAAAATTAGCATTTCAGATATCCACAATGACATTGTTACTATCCACAGTTGTCATTTCAGATATCTACAACGTCATTCTTCTAGAAGAAATGACATCACTTTTGCAATTCATGTGTATGGGGCTTTCAATACACGTATATACATGAATGGCAAAAGTAAATCCACTTCAGATTCAGATATGTAAATTGAAAAAAACATTTCAGATATCCATAATTTAATTTGGGATGTCCAAAGTACATTGTGACTAGTAAAAATTACAGATATCCACATTTGGCATTATGACTTGGTAAAATTCAATTTCAGATATCTACAATTAGACTTATGACTAGAAATGATTCAAATGCAGATAACCAAAAACGCATTGTGGATATCTGGATTGTTTTTTCAATTTAGATATCTGAAATAGAAATGATGACGTGTCACAATTGGATAGTAGCTATCTGAAATGAGAGTTTCTCCTAGGAAGAATGACGTTGTGGATATATGAAATGCTCATTTTGACTTGGAAGAATTACATTAGAGATATGTGTAATTAATATCCAGTCTACTAATTACTTTTTAAAGATTAAATGATGTCTTTAATTGAATCTTGACTAGGGTAAATTCAATTTGATATATCATTAAATACAGTTTCTACCAGTAAGAATGTAATTGTGGATATCATTAATTAAAATCCTAACTAGTGAGAATACAGTTTTGACTAGGAGAAATGCTGTTATGGATATCTAAAATATATTTCCTGATAGGAGTGAGTTTGGATGTCAAAACGGCTCACCATGCTGGGCTTCACTGACTGCAGTCACGTCATCAGTCTGTACTAGAGCCGACTGATATCTTGTTCTGCTGATATAATGAGCCGATATGGACTGACTACAGATGTATAAATATTAGCATATACTTTTTAAAGATATAAACCGATGTTAAAACCTTATCTAAAGAGCATACCACAGAAAACGATGCTTGGGCTGATCTAGAAATGGTGTTTGTCTATATGACATTCTCCAACTTCATAGTTTCCAATATTCTCAGTGCTGTCTGTACAATTCGTTGACAATGTATAATATTGTGTTCACATGGATTCATGCAGACAGTAGACAGAAAACCAGATCTCATTTTAATGGATAAGAGGAGGATAGTAAAGTTAGGTGAGGCAGGCACAAAATACCGGCACCAGTAACGGTGACACCATTGCCATCCCAAGTAAAAAATAAATTATAACTTTTATCCTCTATGACAGAATTTACAATCGCAGGCTGTGTAGCTCCCATCAAAAACGTGATGACAAAGACGACAAAGAAATAAATTGCATTTCTCCTTTCACTATCATGTTGGCAATGAATGCATTACCATTTGTATTTGGGAGATTTAACATTAATAATAAGTTTGTAATCATATACAAGAAAAGGCTGCATTTTATAGCTACATGCAAAATTAGAAAAACAACATGAATTTAATGTAATTTTCTCATTATTTTTTCTCCTTTTTTGTAAGCTATACAACATTGCCATTATAATATTCCTGATGCACATCATTTTGCTGTCCTGTGATTGCGTCAAACTGTTCGTTTGTTTGTTTGTTTGTTTTTCCTGTGCTGTCCAGATTGGGTTATCCTATATGTAAAAGAGAGCAGCTTTCTGGGTACCTTTGCAGAGTCCTGTCGCTGCAAAATTGGGACACAATCCATATAGAAAAGGTCCACTGGCATTCCAGCATAAAAAAAAAAATCACTCTTTTGGTTGCCCTATCAGTAATCAATTAAGTCTAAAGTCGGTATATATCAGTTTCAGCCTTAAAAATCCCATACTGATCGGGCTCTAATCTGTGTCTACTAAGCTGAAGTTATTTGTCCAAGATTCAGCCAGAGAGAAACAGTCAAACCTCTCTGGTGCAGGCAGTCACTAACCTTGCTGAAGTGTCTGACCCTGACTTCCAGTTGGAGAGGAAAAGTAAAAACACAAAGCCTTGATAAGTGGTGCGTTTTGAATATCGTAGCCCTAAATAGAGATTTATGAGTCAGTAGCTCCCTGCAGATGGTTGACTTTCTGGCACTTAAATTTCCATCCCACACTCGCTACATTTCTACTTTTAGGCAGTCCACACTTTATTTAAAAAAAACCTTAAAATATAATGGAGGTATTGTAGCACTTATTGATGATATAATGTTCTTGCCCTGGATCAGGTCGTCTTTACCAAACAGCCTGGAGATCAGACAGGTGGGCGACGGGGAGGAGGGGGTGTTTGTCCTGCGCCGGCTGGTCAAGAGGACCCGGTTTGGGCCCTTTGAGGCTAAGAGGGTCGAACACCTGGAGAGAGAAGGAGCGTTCCCTCTGAAGGTGCAGCATGATATACCTGAGCAAGATTGCATGAAGAAAAGACTCATAAATGGATGGATTTTAAAGTTTTTCATTGGTTCTTTAATGTGCAGATCTTCCAGAAGGATGGAGTGGTGGTGTGTTTTGACTCCAGCAGTGAGGAGGACTGTAACTGGATGATGCTGGTACGACCCGCCACCGATTATAAACACCAGAATCTGACGGCTTACCAGCAGGACGATGACGTGTACTTCAACACCTCACAGGTACATCTAATCATCCTCAACCTGGGTCACTCTGGTTGCTGTTGGTCTAAGATTTTAGGAGTTTATTTTGTCATGCAGCTCTTTAATTTATTTTCCTTCTGTAACCACAGTTATATTCAAATAATAAAAGGATATTGCCGTACGTTTGATCTCCATAATCTATGTTTTTCCCAGGATGTTCTTCCAGGAGCCGAGCTGAGGGTCTGGTACGGAGCTTTCTACGCTAAGAAGATGGAGCGGCCCATGCTCAAGCCTGCGCTTCAACCACCACCAGCCTCAGCAGGTAGACGACATTACAGCAGTGATGATGTAGGGTGCTATGTAAACAGTGGGTTACCTGTTAGTTTCTCTCTTTCACTCAGATGTGAAGTCTTCCTCTGAGACTACAGAGAAAACTGGAGCCCACATGCCCCCGCTGGCTGAAGAAAATAGTGCAGGTAAGAGCATTAGAAATATCCATCATCTCCTGTCAGCACATGTTAGACATGATTATACGCGGTTTATTTTAAGATGCTTGTGTTTAGCGGTTTTGAGTCCCATATGAGCAGGTTCCCTCCCTTTATCCCTTCAAAACAGCTCTAATCTGAGGAAATGCTGTGTCATGGTTGCACGCTCTGACTCTCCTACAATCCTCTGTTGATCACAGGAAACATGCCGAGTCATCTCAACAAAGTAAAGACACTAACTGTTCCCCCAGCCGACCAGGTCCTGCCCCAAGAGGAGAGCCTGGTGGGCCCTGAAGAGGAGGACGGAGAGCCCCCTCCTGCAGCTCAGCCTGGACCCAGGAGAGGACCGGGCCGAGGGAGGAGAGCGAAGGGACGCAGGCACGGAGCTGCAGCTGGTGCAAGCAAAAACAAGGGTGAGCGAGACAACAACAGGCGGGCTCGAGGCAGACTCTAACACATGTGAACAGGGCAAAAGTAGCTCTTTGTGATATACTTCTTTCATACTGTACTGTAATTACCAAAGTTTAAAGGGGCCGTATCTTTTGAAATTTTGCATGGGGTTCATATTTTTTGGTGTTTACTTTTTCACAGTGAAAAAGTGCAAACTGCATAATTCTGTGTTTTTCCAGAATTAGATTCTTAAAAAGGTCTCCTCTGAAATGAGCCGTTCAGAATAGCTGCAGGTCATTCACCGTCGTTCACCTCAGGCTGCCTTCTTGCTCGAGCTTGTAGTCAAGTCGTCAAGATTTCAACTCACCATTCTGATACCTGCTGGTGATTCTGGCTCGTACACATTAGGGCGAATAACCGATCATAGAGCAGCCATGTTTTCCACAACTTTGGAGTGACGGTGCAGTGCGGCTGTTCCCCACTTGGGATCGCACATGTGGGGGAGGGGCCACGCAGTCACTTCAAATACTGTCAGCCAATTGTGGCTAACGTCTGACCTTTATTGGCAAAACGGCTTGTTCGTTTGAGGAGGAAGGAGAGGCTCTGAAAAATAATGAAATTAAAATATGTAAACAACGAGATTCAGAAACACATTAGAGTAATATGTCCACTTTAAGTGAAAATCTATTTAATCATCATCAGAATACTAAAGTAATTATTAAATTTGATTTAAAGCTTTGCTCTAAAGTGCAACATCACACAGAAAATTTAGGCCGAACAGATTCTTAAAGAAGAATTTGCTCCTCTGATTTCACCAACCGTCTCTGTCACTCTGTCTTACTACATGTGTAACAGTTAACTCTGAACAAGCTACAACAGGTTCACGCACATTCTGCAGATGGCAAAAGGTTGCAAATAACTCTCTCTGAAATAAATAATTCTCCGCAATGAAGAATCTTAATGAAAAGTTACACATGAATAAAATTCTTCCTGCGGTTCAGAATTACAGAATGAGTCTCACAGCTTCATGCCTCTTCCTTGCAGCCGTACTATCAGCATGGCTCTAGATATGCATTGCACAGTTGGTCTGTTTCCATCGAGCGCCATACGGCTTTGTTCAAACACTGTCAGAGCTATACCATTCCCATCAGCCTCGCCTGTATGTAGTGGTTTGTGCTAATTAGTAAATGCAAGCATGCTAACACGCTAAACTATAATGCAAACATGGTAAACATTAGCGTGTAAGCATTGGCATCCTGAGCATGTAGCCTAGGTACCACTGTTCCCATACAGTCTTTTTTTTGTCTTTGGTTTGTGTTCTTTACTGTTTTTTTTAAGGGCTACAAAATATAAAAAGGTCAAAGAATTATATACCTGTCATGCACACTTTGAATTGAGTGTTGGGCTCAGAAATCCAGTACCAGTTGGACCTTTATTGCCACGCTGCGCGCCATATACAATAGATTTCTTTTTGACGTTTGATTCCTGATGTTTGCAGATGTGAAGCCTCCTCTGCACAGATCAGAGCCTGCAGCGTCAGAGGCCTCAGCAGCAGCAGCAGAGAGCAGCAGCCTGTTGAGCGCTGCAGACAGCGGGGCCGTCCTGAAGAGACACAAAGCCAGAGAGCACAAGAGGGTGTACCGCTGCTCCCTCTGCAACAAGGTCTTCCAGAACAGCAGCAACCTCAACAGACACGTCAGGTCTCACGGTACGTGCCGGGTTGTGTTCATCATCTCTCTTTGAGAACAACACAATTCAAATACAGTTAAAGGGGAATTCTGGTGTTTTTAAACCTGGTTCCTCAGCTTTTTTGTGGTCTAAATAACGGAAGGAGAATGTTTTGATGCTCTAGTAGATTGTTTAAGCTGTGAGACAGGCTGCAATAGCTGCAAGGTAATTGGCTATGTCGTGGTATTAAAGTATGTTTACTAGAATTGGTTTTACTACTGACAGGCTCAGATTGCTTAGTGTTGGATTAAAGCCAGGCATTTAAAACACCAGAGACACACAACATTAAGAACAAACTAACTGGCCGTTGGATCAGCAACTTCTGGTCTCTGTGAGATAAAATTGCTGTTTTTGTCAATGGAGTCTGTTTGCTTTGAAGAGAGCCCTTCACCTAACTGATTTTAACATAGCAAAAAAGGCTTTCTCTGCAACTTGCAGGTTGCTCTTTAAGCATAATTCATATGCATATGATGGACCACAGGCTTATAATCATGAGCCTGTTAGGCGTCACAGAGACCAGGAACAGGCCAGGATGAGGAGAAATAACGGCCACAGGAGAGACATTGAGCTGTAGTGTGACGAGAACCAGTGGAGACCTGGGCAGGTGTCGTGATGAGTGAGCAGCGTTAGCTAGCGATATCTAATGCTGTGCTCACATCACAACACTGTAAAGTTTATCGCATACCAAAGGCTATAGCAAACCATGAGTAGTAGTAAGTGGGAGCATTAATACTGACCCATCACCGTAACTGATGGGCGAGTGTCAGCTTGAATCAGTGTCCGACCCGTCCCGAAGTCCCGCCTCTTCACCTGCACAAAACGCACCCAGGCACGAAAGCTAGCTTCGTTCCTCTTCCTGTCAGGGAAACGACGGCTCGATGTCCCGTCAGGCTAGAATTTGTGCACCCGACACAAACACAAAAATTAACCATCATAAGGGCTGGTGAAATTCACTGTTAGACCACTGAAATAATATCTACACAATACGATACGACTGCTCAGACTCACTACCACCTACTTCTGCACGCTGAGCTAAAGCAGAGTCGGACACCGTGAGTCCCTCTTGTGACGTAATTTGACGCCATGTTGGGGGAAAAAAGCAGTTTTTAGCAGCCATACTGAAAATCGGACCCTTTTTCCTCCAAATTAGTGCCCTCATGTCTTGTAAATAAGCTGATATCAAGGATTAACCTTTTCCCATGGCATTTTCAGACGAGATTAAGTATTAATGTAGTGAACAATTTATCCTGCAAGTTGCTCTTTAAGGTGACAATCTGAGCCAGAGCGGAGAGGCAGTGGTAAAAACAGTGCACTTTTAGTGGATTCGCTTTTATCAGGCACATTTGTGCTCAAGGTTTACATGCAACTATTGAACTTCAAGAAAAGAGGTCTTGAAATACTTGAATTCTCCTTTGAATGGAGATTAAATGGATGTTTAGTATTACAGAATCTCTTTGTGTATGTTCTTCCAGGCGATAAGCTGTTCAAATGTGATGAATGTGACAAGTTGTTCAGCCGCAAGGAGAGTCTGAAGCAGCACATCTCTTATAAGCACAGCAAGAACATGGTGAGTAACACACACACAGCTAACACGGGAGGTTTCATTTATCATCAAGTTAGTTAGTTTGTCTGATTCTGTGTGTGCTCCCACAGCCTGACCAGGAGTACAAATACAAATGCAACACGTGTGATAAATCCTTTCGCCTGGAAAATGCCTTAAAGTTTCACAACTGTCGCACAGGTATTCGTCTTTCGTTTAATATGAGGCGATCGCTTTTTTCTTCTGAAAAACGTTTCCCAGGTCTGTTGGATTTAATCATTCCATCTTCTTCTCTCTCCAGACGACAAAACGTTCCAGTGTGATATCTGCTCGCGGTTCTTCTCCACCAACAGTAACCTCTCCAAGCACAAGAAGAAACACGGCGAGAAGCTGTACTCCTGTGAAATCTGCAACAAGATGTTCTACCGCAAAGACGTCATGCAGGAGCACCACAGGAGGCACAGCGTCGGTGAGTCCCACCGGAGCACAAAGCAGACCTTTGTTTTTCGTCTTGTTTGGGCTTAGTTTTCATTTTTCATTCTCACAGGAGGAAAAATGTCCTTTTTTATGTAAGAGTTACTTCCTGTTTAGGTGCTTCCTTTATATTTTACTGAAGAAAAACATTGGACTGGATTAGACTTTAAAAAAGAGTAGTTGCGTGTCACCATATTTTTTTGTTAGACTTATGACCTTTTTTGCGGAACTAAAACAACATTGCATCTGAGCAGGATCAAAGCACATGAAGAGGGAGGAGCTGGAGGCTAATGGAGAAGAAGGCACCAAGTACAGGAAGGAGCCGTCGCCCTGTCCCATCTGTGGAAAGGTCAGCACAAATTAATGGCTCTTATAGCACACGATAAATTTTAAGGAAGAAAAATGCACCATGGGTGTTCAGAAGTACTTTATCTGTGATGTTTGCATGTGTGTGTGCAGGTGTTCTCCTGCAGGAGTAACATGAACAAGCACCTGTTGACTCACGGTGACAAGAAGTACACCTGTGAGATCTGCGCTCGAAAGTTCTTCCGCGTGGACGTCCTTCGAGATCACATTCACGTCCACTTCAAGGTGAGACATGCAGAGTGGAGACACTTTTCTCACATTAAGCAGCCTAATGTTCTTGCTGATGGAGGTGTTTCATCTTCAGATTATAGGGATAGGGTTTTTGGGGAGTATGAAGTCCATGCTGCTTTTCCTAACAAGTACAAAATATGACTTTTGCATGACATTTTGCAAAAGCAGCTGTGTTTGTACTTATTTGTGCTGAAAAAGATGATGAATTAGAAACCCTTGTCCACAATGTGGCCTTGATATTACTTCTACATAAGGGAATATTAACAAACAATGAAGACCGTAGTTTTCCAAACGTTCGTCAGTCCATGTTGCCATTACTAACAGCAGCGCATCTTTGCTCCCAACTCTGGGATCGTCTGTAATGCAACAAATAACAGAACAGAAAAAGAAAATTAAATATATTTCCTCTTAAATGTTGCTTTAAAACATTGATGAAGTCTCCTGTTATGCACAGCCATGTCACAGATGAACAGATGAAAGATGAACTAAATTAAATCACCTCGTCCCCTTGCCCAGAACTTTCTCTGTTATTACCCACAGTGAGACTTGAGTCCAGGCAGCCAATGAAAATACAATGTAATGTAAAAAGTGAATGTAAGCTAACTTTGTCAGCTGTCATTTCAGGCGATGAAGGAAAAGAGTAGTGATATAGTCCTTTTATATTGGATTTTGCCTTCTACCACTCTAGAAGAGTCACCATGTAACTGCACTGTATTAAATGAGTAAGTGGTAGAAAGTGTTGGTTCCACTGTTATTAGTAACTAGTACATATAATACATGTTGGGTTTAAGGTGAAGATGTGTGATTCTACTGAAAGATTGTTTATATTTGAACTTAACAGCCAGTCCAACCTCTGAACCCGTCGGCTTTCATATATAACCTCGGGGAGAGACAGCAAACATTTCAGGCATTCTGGTTTAGCCAGCGGTTAGCGATAAACGACTTCCCGCCAAGACTTCCTTTCCCGTGCGCTGCACTGTTCACAGTCCAGCTAGCATCTTGAGAAGTGACCATGTGTTCAGAAGTGAAGCGAAATTCGTCCCTCCAGATATGTCAGCAAAATAAAACACTGTCATCTCTTGGTTCATTAAATCCCCTGGGGGAGCGCCCGTTCATCTGTTTGTGCTGAGTCTCAGTTTCACTGTAAACAGTCAGTTACACAGAGGCTGCACTCTGGATTACTGCAGCGGGATGAAGCCGAAAAAGAAACAGATTTTCTTGTGATTGACTTCTCTGTTGGTTTTGCTTGTTTTGTGCTTTGTTTTGCTTGGTTGTCAAAGCACTTTGCAAAGTCTTGTTTTTAAAGGTGCTATATAAATAAAGTTATTATTATTATTTAATAACAGGTCTTAAGTTTGCTGAAAATTCAACATCATGATGCAGATCAGTAACAAGTAAAAGTGAAGCTTTGTTAGGTCTGTCCTCAAGAGAGAGAACAAGAGAAATGAAAATGTTTGTTGAACGCTGATTTCTGATGCATTCAAGGAAGTCGGGAAATCGGAACTCTTTGGCGACACAGGGTCAAGGGAATTTATCTCAAGTTGACTTTTAGATCAATAACAGATTGTTCGCTGAACTTGCTGCAGATGTCTGTTAATAGAGATTAATAAGAAGCTAAATCATTGTCAGATGGCGCTGATGGGATCCGGGCTGCACATGGCAAAGCCTGCTGATACGTGATTGGTCAGTACTACTCGGGCTACAAATGGAAACCAGAACATTTCTCATACTGAAATCTGGTCACACGCCTACAGATTCTACATTTTTATGTAGAATCCCTTTATTCAGTGCCTCTTCAGAAGCCCCACCCCCAAAAGTCATTAAAGAGCACAGACAGGGAAACGTCTCCAACTATTAATAAAAAGCAGTTTTGACAAATCTGGAGCATCTGCTGCCCGAGGAAAAGTTTGTCTTAAAATAGGAATACATTTTTATCGGCCGTGGGCGAGGACGTGGGAGAGGGAGAGGTCAGAGTGCACACACACCACCTGTTGCCAGTTGGCTAAATCATGTTGTGTGGCTCATTCTATTTGTTTCCAAACTGTGTTTACAGAGTGTGCACAAACACCGGACCTTTTATAAGCCCTCTCAAAATGGCCAGCAGGACAGTGAGGAGATATTCCCCACCTTTAACTTTAACGCTTCCTGTGGGTCTTAGTTGTCATTGTGTCTAATCGTTTCTCTTTGTTGCAGGACATAGCGTTGATGAACGAGCAGGAGAGAGAGGGCTTCATCAAGAAGATCGGCATCTCAGCAGGCGACAGTGACGAAACTGATGACGAAGACGACGACGATGACCCCGAGCACCACAAATACAACTGCAAGAAATGTCAGGTAAGCTTTGTCCGGACAGACCTGCATACACGTATTTCAGAGAGCTGATCTGCTTGTTTTTCTCTCACACTCTCACTCATTCACGATCTCTTCAGCTGTCCTTCGCAAAGGGCAGAGAGTACCTGAAGCACATCATGGAGCAGCACAAGGAGAGAGGATACGGCTGTGGGATCTGTAACCGACGCTTCGCTCTGAAGGCCACATACAACGCTCACCTGGTCATCCACAGAGAGCAGCTGCCCGACCCCGCAGTGCAGAAGTAAGACCACAGGGGGCAGCACAGACACACCTTCCACCTCTTATATTTCCATGTGGTTTACGGGCTTGGTTAGCTTTGTCCTGTACAGGCGAAGATAACAGATACGAATAGAGACCAGAATGTCGTATGTTGTACATTTTGTGTAATCGGTATTGAGAAGGTTCAGGTCCAGATGTTTAGGAGCTCAGGTTACTGCAATAATGAAGCTAAAGGTAAATTACCTGATATGATACTGAAATATAAGCAGTACAAAGTCATTCTAATCATTTCTCGTCTGTCCTGAAGGTACATCCATCCATGTGAAATCTGTGGCCGGATCTTCAACAGTATTGGTAACCTGGAGAGGCACAAGATCATCCACACAGGTGAGCAACAGCCTGTACTAACCTGTATGAAATGGTGTCCCATTATGTGTGTAATCCTAACGACACACAAACAGTCCTCTGTGTTTATTCTCTCCATCCATCCATTATTTGTACCGCTTATCCTGTTCAGGGTCTGGGGCCGGAGCCTACCCGGCTGTCATTTTGCAAGAGGCGAGGTACACCCTGGACTGATCGCCAGTCAATCACAGAGCCGATACACAGAGACAGACAATCTTTCATGCTCACACCTACGGGCAATTTTAGAGTCAACAGTGAACCTAGCGAGCATGTCTTTGGACTGTGGGAGGAAGCCGGAGTACCCGGAGGGAACCCACCATGCACAGGGAGAACATGCAAACTCCACACAGAAGGGTCCACTGTTTCTGAACCGGGGTTAAACTAGGAACTTTCTGGCTGTGAGGTGACAGCACTAACCACTGCACCACCTCACAGCCTTGTTTATTCTCTCACCGTGTTTAATTGTACCGTATACCTAACAGTCCCTGCAACGCTCTTAGAAAATCATGAAAAAGTTGCGGTCCGCTTTCTGACCTTGATGCATTGAAATTCAAATTCTATGATCGGCTGTTTTTCTTCTGCATGTTCCAGCTAATGTCTTTTAGATGGTTGATTTCCATTTGTGGTTTCTAGATTGAACAGAGCATTACTGTGTGACTTCACTCAGTCACTTGATAAGCTCGACCTGCATGACCTACTTTCCTAAAAGTTGGAATCAACACACTGAGGACAGTTTTTTGCCATTATTCTCATATTCGTTACGTTGTTGTCATTATTATGTAGCAAATTTGCACCCTGAAAAAGTCACGCAGAATTACCTATTAGTTCATGTTTGCACTGCGCTTCAGATCTATCTTTTAATACTGATGTTATAAAGTTATTTATAAGAGCTTAACCCCTCTTTGTGTTCACTTATAACTGAGTGATGACTCTTAGAAGTTAGAGTGTGAATTTTGACATGAATTGCATCAATGAAAACATTTTTGACATATTTTGCATAGTGGTGCAGTGTAGCCTCACAGCTAGAAGGTTCCTGGTTCGAAACCCTGTTCAGGCTTAGTGGGCCTTCCTGTGTGTAGTCTGCATGTTCTCCCCGTGCATGCGTGGGTTCCCTCCGGGTTCTCCGGCTTCCTCCCACAGTCCAAAGACATGCTCGTTAGGTTCACTGACTCTAAATTTCCTGTAGGTGTGAGCATGAAAGGTTGTCTGTCTCTATGTGTCAGCCCTGTGATTGGCTGGCGATCAGTCCAGGGTGTACCCCACCTCTCGCCTAATGACAGCTGGGATAGGCTCCAGCCCCCCGTCACCATGAAGAGGATAAGCTATATAGATAATGGATGGATGGGGACGAGGAAAATAAGCTTCACACAGAGACATAAGATAAAAACGCTTTTTTTCACGTCACATGTTAATTCAGTGTGTGCATGTGTCCTTGTCTGATCATCCAGGTGTGAAGAGCCACAGCTGTGATAAATGTAACAAATCATTTGCGAGGAAGGACATGCTGAAGGAGCACCTCAGGGTTCACGACGACATCCGGGACTTCCTGTGTGCAGAGTGCGGGAAAGGTCACTACACTTAACTTTCTCTTACTGTGTAAACGGCTTCAGTTGTTGTTTGGATCTTTCCTTATGGAGTAAATGTTTTCCTGTGCAGGCATGAAGACCAAACACGCTCTGAGGCACCACATGAAGCTTCACAAGGGCATCAAAGAGTACGAGTGCAAGGAGTGCAACCGCAAGTTTGCCCAGAAGGTCAACATGCTGAAACACTACAAGAGACACACGGGTGAGTCAAAATGTTTGACACATTTACACAGCTGTAAGAGAATAAAGCCTTGTTCTATTTATCAAACTGTTTACATCCAATGCACGACAATTTCTTAAAGTAAAGTGCGTCATGCTTCTGTTTGTCCTTTTGTGTTTGTTTATTCTCGTGACCCTCTGCCTGCAGGTATAAAGGACTTCATGTGTGAGCTGTGTGGAAAGACATTCAGCGAGAGGACGACTCTGGAAACACACAAACTCATCCACACAGGCAAGTGTCTCGTGTCAGGCCATCATAACAGCAGCCTGGGGCGCACAGTTTGTTAAACAGACTATTACAAGACATGCTGAACATGAGAGTCTGTAATTAGGCTTTTTTCATCCGTGTTCAGAGCCACGAACATGGAGCGGTTTATGATCAGACAAAAAACAATACACAGCCACAATAAAAAAAACAAAAAGCCACTCAAAAATGTAAGAACATTCTCGCTGTAAGACTAGAAGTTAAAGCATGAAGAAGGATCGTCTGAGATCAGAGAGGGTAAACAACATCTGTCCGGACTCTAACAAAAGATAAATAGAAGAACAATAAGATGATTCAGTGTTACAGTTGACAAAGCATTTTTGGCCGGAGGGCTAATGCTAAACCAGTTAGCTAGCTTAAACTAATAAGAAGTAATCATTGTAGTCAGCAAGCTAACGCTAACAGTGTCTGTAACGCAGCTTCATTTTATAAATGAGCGTGCAACAGCAGCTTGTCCATATAATAACCCCCGTCCTGCGTAACATCTCCAGAGCGTCTCCACACGTGAACAAAGTGTGCCCGCGTGCCGGGGTTGAGCCTCCCACAGCCTCAGACCGATTGGTCTCTAGATTGTGATAACAATGACAAAATATATTTAACAGACTGTGTTTACGGGCAAATACATTTTTTGATCACACAGAAGGTGGACTTGTCGTCAGGATCAGTGGAAACTCAGAGTGTGACAGCCCGTATAATACTGCAGCGCAGTTCCCACCAGCTCTCTGCAGACGGTAATATTTTCACTCTAACTGCGCGGGGCTGTTTTTTTTGCCACGAGGCTCATTTACATAGAAAGGGGTAAAATTTGCCCTGAATGTCTGCATAATGACTCATTTTAATATGCGCAAACGGCACCAGAGCACAGAGATGCTGTTTGCTCTGCAGCGCACTTTGGGGTGCATTCAACCCTCTGCGTGTGCTTGGAGAGTGAGGCGGAGTCTTTTTGTGTCATTTGCACAGGTTTAGCGGGCGCAAAAGCCGCCCGATCCTTTTATTTAGGCCCTAAGTATGCTAAACTAATCCAGTTTGTGTCTCTCTCACTGCAGTGGGTAAAACATGGACGTGTGCGACGTGTGATAAGAAGTACCTGACGGAGTACATGCTGCAGAAACACGTCCACCTCACCCATGAGAAGGTGGAGGCTCAGTCGTGTCACCTCTGTGGGACTAAGGTGTCAACCCGCGCCTCCATGAACCGACACCTGAGACGCAAACACCCCGAGGTAAGTCTAGACGGACGTGTATGTAAAACAGTCCACATGTTTAAGCACTATAGCTTTTACAAAATCCTTAAAGCTTGTTGTGGAAAAGTGACTGTTCTCCTTTTTCTCCTGGAGGTGGTGTCTGTAAGACTCGATGAGTTTGATGATCTTCAGGAAACTTCAACAATCAATGATTCATCCATCAGCATTGTGCAGGTGAGATTACAGTTCTTTCGCAGCGCAGTATTTAGGCCAAACAATATGGACAAAAACATTTTGCTCTATTTACATGATCAGTGTACAAAACATCCTGACACTACTGTATCTTATGTTCCTTTTACAGTCCTCTCTACTTCCTTGTTATGTAGGTTTGCCTGCAGACTAAATAAAGAAGTGTCAGAGTGCAAACATAAAGAGTTCCTGTTCATTCAGAGTATGAGCTATGAATCTGGCACACACCTGCTGCATAGTGCTATCAATACAAACATCACCATAACTCCCTTTGAACCTGTGTTGCATAACTTGCATTCATCCTGTGTGATATGTTTGTGATGGTTAATTAAAAGTGTAACCCTGTCACTGATCTCATGAAACATGTCCTCCTCCTCCTCCTCCTCAGCCCTCTCTGACTCTGGAGAAAGACGGCCTGGCCCCGGAGAGGCCCAGCCGACCCTCCCGACACCCGAAGAAGAAGCAGAGAGTTCACGTCGAGCCGGAGCTTTCCGAGTCTGATGAATATGTTGATTTCCCCGAGCAGAGACACGACACCATGACTGAGTTCAGCGCTGTCATCGTGGGGGATGAGACAGAGACGAGCTCTGCAGTGCAGAGCATCCAACAGGTAGATATGAAGACTTTCACCTAAGTTGTTCCCATATACCTCTTTCCCATCTGAAATTAGGATGTTGACGTGGGTTTTTAAGACCCAGGAAGACCTGCTAATAAATGCCAATTGTCTCTGTTCCCATTGCCAGTGGAGACTACTGCTTTTGGTCTCTTTTCTGCTGCATCACAGTTTGAAATAGGAAACGGGGTTAGTAAACAGTGAAGATGTTACGTGGTTAGGTCTTTATTGTATCGATTACTCTTTCAGTCTGTTTATCAAACTTGGCAACGTCAAAGTTGGAACGATGTTCGAGCAGCGCTGGTGGAATTTGTAGTTGAGATGACAGGGAGTCGTAGAAGTCACCGACGGAGCATAGCATGTCACCGGAAAGGCCAGATTAGCGTGTAGACACAGGTTTTGTGTTCCCTTCAATGCTGATTGGAGCCGAGGCGATAATTACCCGGGTCTACTGCAGAGTCATTTGACCCGGGTCTGAATGCCGATTGTAACATTTCCCACTAAGCAAAAAAGTTAGCTGGTGTTTTTTTTAACAGTGGTAAAACAGCTTTATAGTGTTGATAACATGTTCAATCTCCTTTTTCATCAATCAGCGGAAGTTTTGCTTGATGAGTTGCAACATGTCGAGAGGCAGCAGCTGAACACAACCTGCAGATGGCAGATATTGTGATCACCGTTACAGCTCTGTATCACAAAGAGCCTGATTTACGTTGTCTTGTTTTGTTCAGATTGAAAAGATGATTACAATATCCAAGTGTAATGACATGTCCCCTACAAGGGTGATGATGCATTCAAAAAATAAAGATGGGTTAAAAGTCTAATAAAACTGAATAAATGGACAGCTATTTTCATAACATCACACTATTCCGTAAACAAGCAGTGTGACTCCATGAGGGATTATACTGTGTGTATTAAAACTGAAGATTTAACAAAAATAATGAAGGAAACACACTGAGGCACCTTTCACTGCAGCTAAACAGAGCAAACAAGAGATTATTGATGCAGTTAATTGCAGAAAGAAAAGTCGAATAAAAGAAGAAAATAACTTTACATTGTTTTCCTGGATGAGCATTGTTATTATCAGTCAGGGCAAATCCAACAGCGTGAACATAATAGTGATGTTGCAACATTTGCAATTAATTACCGTATCTTTTGAATGGATATTCTCATATTTTCATGGGTTTCACATTTTTAGGTGTTTATTTTTCACAGTGAAAAAGTGAAAACTGTATAATTCCGTGTTTTTCCAGAATGACATGTTTAAAAAGGTCGCCTCTGAAATGGGCCGTTCAGAACAGCTGCAGGTTTCTATGTAGAACCTTGCTTTGGCTGAAATCGACCAATTGTCATTCACCGTCATTCACCTCAGGCTGCCTTCTTGCACGAGCTTCTAGTCAAGTCGTTGTCAAGAATTCAACTTACCATTCTGATACCTGCTGGCGATTCTGGCTCGTACATATAAGGCCGAATAACCGGTCCTAGGGCAGTGATTTTTTCTACAGCTTTGGAGCGACAGAGCGTGCGGCTGCTAATAATATCTGTACACATACGTAAAGTAATATGGTTTATATATTCTCTGAGACCAGAATTTTGTAGATTAAAAATATCAAAAATTCAGCAAAATTCTTTCAAACAAGGATTCAAATGTTTTTACAACACCTCTTACAACCCATAAACTCCTTGTTACTTCCAGGTGGTGGTCCTTGCTGACCCCAGCGTTCCATCCTCCTCCTCCCCCAACAGCTCTGTGGGTCTGAACAACATCACCGTCACAGCCATCCCCAGCCACGCCCCCGCCCAGTTCACCAGCCTGCAGCCCGTCGCTGTGGGCCACCTGACCGCTAGCGACCGGCCCCTCACCCTCGACAACTCCATCCTCACCGTCACCTTCGACACCGTCAGCGGCTCCGCCATGCTCCACAACCGGCCAGCCGAGCTCATCCCGGAGACTGTGGGACCCGGCGGGGGAGCGACACCACAGTCTGTCGCCCACTTCATCAACGTCACCACTCTGGTCAATCCCATGAGCCACCAGCTGGAGGCGCCCACGCTGGCATGGAGGCCGGTACCTGCTGAAGGCAGCCAGGTGACCCCCGTTCTGGAGGGGGCTCAGGTGGAGGGTCAGGAGGGCCAGAATCAGGGACCAGAGCCAGGCCGGTCCGTCCAGAGCCAGCAGGCCGGCCCGCAGCAGCAGGGCGGCTCGGCCCAGCAGATGTTCAGCTACTGAAGAGGTGCAGGTCGCCTCACACACACAGACGCTGTTGTATAGTAGAGCAGATTTTATCAGACTGTACAAAGTTCACCGTCACACAGATGCCTCTCCAGACCCTCGGACGTGAATGAAATTACAATGATTTCTTTTTTATACTGACAAAACAAAGTGGCTGTCATTAATTACCATGATATTTAAAATTAGCCAAACTCCCAGAAGTCCTGGAAGATTTCCATTTCAAACCAAAGCAACGTGTCGAACATTCAAATGCCTTACCAGCCTTTTAAAACGTGCATGTTTCCAACTTAAATCTGCTGCTTAGTGACTTATGAAAAGGTACTGACCTGACAAAAGAAGTAAATCATGTGATCAGTGACGGTGTGTGTATGTCTTAAAGTGGTTGAACCCATGAAATGTAATTTTTTTAACGCTGTAAACTGTAATTATTGATGAACTGCCTGGAAGAATACTGGAAGAGTTTTTCTACTGTTATTTTTAAACAAAATACCTCTATGAAACGCTCGTTGTTTTATTTGTCTTCATATAAATTGTGTTTATGTGGTTAAAAGGGTACATAACAGAAGAACAAAGACATTGCAAAGTGACTGCTAAAGCTATAGATTAGGTTGTTACAAGAGGTAGCACAAACCATCCTTAAAAGAAAAAATACATCGCCTATAAACCAGCATCTTATCCAGATATGGAAGAATTGACAAATCCTCACGTCTGAGATCGTTTTAAAATAAAATCTACATTTCCTGTTATATAAACAATGAACAATGAAATGAACCTTGATTTGTATTCATTCAGTGGAAACACAAAAAGTTTTCCAAAACAAATGCTCGTGTACAAGCCGAGGCCTCTTATGCATCTTTATTGTAATGAGATACAATTTATGAACACGTTAAAAATGGGCTTCCTGCATTTACATCAGAAATATTTTGTATCACAATCAGAAATACTTCTGTTCCCTAAAGGAAAAGTGTTCCATCACAGTTAAGTTACAGTAAGTTATACCACAGTTAGTCCCGACCAAATAATCTGAGTGCTGATATAGAGAACATCACTGGGACTTTTCACTCTGTGTATCACTCCGCCTCAGCCAGGTGTTCTGAATACTGTTAATTAACATCACAGCAGACCGTGTGTGTCTACACTGATCAAGCTGGTACCTCTGAATCACACAGCAGACTCTGATTTCACTGGTTGATGATAAATGAATACAAACAGATAAATGTACATGATAAAAACAGCTGATTTGTGGTCACCTGTAGACACAGGGTGCAGGAGAATGTTTGGGTTGCTCGGCAACAAAAGTAGTTTCAATTAAGTTGTGGAACTAGTTGAGTTGGTGGAGCATTAAACAATCTTGTTGATTGTTACTGTTTACTACTATTTGCCGCTTATTTAACTGTTAACTGTGTGTAACTGTGAGGTTGTGATGTTATACTGAATATCAGCAGTGCTGTGATTATATTCAGGCCTACGACCGAATCACAGCCTTGATGATATTCAGTACAACACCCCTCCCTCTCATTACTCCTGTCATAGAATAGAAAAATAAGCACAGTGAATTACAACAAAGTAGAAAAAATGACTTAAAAACATGCATTACACGCCTGTATATGACAACAGCACCTATAGGTAAATATGTGTTCTGCATTATACTACAGTATAAATCAGTGCAAATGCAGAGACGAGGCTATACATATATATATTATTATTTTGCTGGAGGACTGCACAGTCGAATGCTTTGACATCTATCCTCATCTAAAGTCACGCTACAGTCTTTCTTATCTTACATTTTTAAACAAAGAGCCAAAACAATGAGAAACATTGAGACAGAAAACCACAAAAATCTGTGGCTTTACTTTTGATGGTGATGTCATTCATCACTTTATCTTCTTCTCTTTCTTCACAAAGCTGTAAATATTGATCACAGATCTGTTTTAAGTGTTTTGTACTTGAATAAGTCAATAAATGGCTTAAGCACAGTTCACTTACAGAACAACTCTTTAAGCTGCTAACACCAGCCTGAACAGCTTTAGTCTAATAATGCTGATCCAGGTTTAGGTTTGTTTATCCTGATTTACATCTTTATCCAACAACAGAGAGTTCAGCTTCTGTGAGCCCCACACACTTATAAGAACAAATACTAAACAATACCTACAATAGGAGAAGGATAAACTTTGGGAGATAAACAGAAACAGTCCTGCTCTGACCTCTGCAGAAAAGAATAACAAGTATTGTACTTTCACCTATGACAGATTTATTAAGCTTCTCCTTGTATTTATCGTGTCAGATAAGCTTCAACTCTGAGCATTTATTACAGTATGTCCAAAGCCTGAAGCTGTTTGAGCACGCTAGTCTTACGCTCGAGCTCCATGCTGTAATATGAAACCACCAGCAGATGGCGATAAAGACTGGCAACATCTTACACACAGAGGGAAACATTTCATTATGTCCAACTTTGAATATACAGAATCAAATTAATTAGATGCTTTAGACACAAAATAGTGTCAATAACTGAAAAGTAAATTTAGTTCCTCAGCACCTGAAATCAATGATGCAGTCGTACACTTACACTGATGCACAACAATCATATTCTGCAGCTGCACTCTCCTCATCATTCCTATGCCATCACGCATGCTTCAAAAGAACCCCCTGAGGAAAGTGGTTAATGGGAGGAACAAAATACACAGGAAAAGGTTGCACAATAAAATAATATGTCACCTGAGCTGCAAGTAACTGCAGCGATGGCTTCAAACGTTCCTCCCTCGTGTGACATGCTGCCACAAGCTGTGGTTAACTGATGTGGTTTCAGATCTCATGCCTGATGTATCAGATTTATGAAGAGATGTCCTGATGCCGTTTGCCTGACTACATTTCTAAACGGGAATTTGCTAATTGGCGTGTCGTGATCTGATACAGCCTGTGACAGTTAAGTTAGATGGAGCTAAAAGTGGTGAAGAAATTAAATTCAACTTAAGTGTTAAAGGGACAGTGCTGTTTTTTTTTAAAGTGGGGTATTTGATGTCTCTTCTACAAACAGCTGATCCAATACCGTGCGCTGCATGCATAGGTATACAGTGCCGTTGTGCAGAGTGAGACACAGTGCCGAGGGAAACTACTGTCTGACGTCAATGTGGAGCTGTGACAAAAAGCTAAAATACAGCGCACACTTAAACTGACATGTTTGTGTATACGTAGGACTCTTTTAAGTGGCTAAGGTACGTGGTTCTCCTGACCCCATCTGCAGCCGTGCTTCGCTTAGCTTTGGTAGGAGCTCTGGCTGGCTTCTCCTAACAGGGGCCGTGCTGACTGTTATCTACTGTACGTAGTACATTTAATATTGATACTCACCTCACAAAACCCCACTTGAACTATCCCTTTAACCTTCATTTCAAAGTAAAATTCAAGCCCACCTTGTACAGGTCACTGAAGCTCCTCCTCCTGACACTGTGCTTTAGGTAGTTTCGGTTGTGGGCTTTCACTAATGATTAGATATTTGTTGTTTTGCAGTCAGTCAGCGAGTTAACTATACTTTGGAATATCAACTGAAAAAAATCCAAATTGTTGGGAATTGTGCATTTGTTTAGGGCTGTAAAAATACTGTGTTCATTTCGATTAATTAATTACAGATAAAATAACTTGTCAAAAATATTAACGCTGATTAATCGCACTGAAATATATCCCATGACCTCATATGTCACCGTATTATACATATAACCGTATATGTCATTAAAAACATCCCTATTACACTTGCGGCTCTCGTGCGACTTAATAAAACCGAATGCTGATGAAGACAATCAACATCGCAGACAGAGACAGACAGAAAGAGGGTGTGCTGAGGTGCAGGTGTGATTGAAGGGAAGCAAGGTGATGAGCAAATTAAAGTAGTTTGTGAGTTAACACTAAATAAAGTGAAGAAGAGAGTATAATTAAAGTGTGGATGTAAGAGATAACCATCGATAAAAACAGAGTAATCCAGACTGAGTACATGTGATGCGATTAATTTATCGCCGTACAGCACTGATATTTGTTTAAAAAACAACAGACATTATCAAAGCCTTCATCCAGAGTTCCTTACGCACATTGTCGTGTAAAGTATCCACTGTAATACACGACTGATATATCAATTTATAAGCTGTTTATTTACAGATGTTCCGATGCTTTTTTTCTACTCAACTCCTTTACATGCAAATTGGCCGATATCAAGTTCAGATTGGATATCAGTGCGAGTCTAAAAATAACCACCGTTCAGTTTTTCAGTGTCTTTGCTTTTCTTTGATTACCTGGTCCATTTGTGTTGGATAGAAAGAGACTGCTGCAGATAAGTCAGCTCCAGAGAAAATACTTCTGGGAGACAAACACTGAAGCAATCCTAACCTAAAAACCAGCTGAGCCACTACACACAAGCTAAGCTAATATTAGCATCAGCTCGCAGCCCCTCCAGACGAGCTGTGTCAGCACTGGGTAGCACTCACTTTTAACCTGGAATGGCTTTTATTCAAAGTATCTCTGATCACCTACTCCGCTCACACCTGACTGTTCGCTATCGTCAAATCATGAGTTTGATAAATACATTTCTTGAGGGGCAAATAATAACGTATTTCCAGTGAAATGAGTTGATGTTTTTCAGGTCTAATAAATTCAAGCACCCCCCAATGATCGATCCCACATTTCAGGCCGTATCAGAGACATCTCCACTGCTGGTATCGGTATCAGAACCACTCTAGTTTGGTTATTGATTTGACCTGTAACATCCTCTTCCTGGTTGTTTTCAGACGAGTGGAGCTCATTTGAGTCAAAACAATAGAGACCTTTTTTCTGACAGTGGGTAAAAGTGGACGATCCTGATTTATTTCCCTGCAGATGAAACGAGCTGATTAAATTAGCACACCAATGAAAGCTCCTCTCTCATGATCAAGAGGTGCGATGCCGCCCGAGAGAACACATTTACACTTTAAACGAGGGGCGGACTATCACCTCAAAGGGCTCTCATTCACACTGCGACCACCTTTCACCCTCTAACTGCTCTCATGTTAATGCAGAGCTGCAGCCTCACATGAAGCCTGTCACCTCGAGGACCATTAAGATCTGCTTATTGTCTCAACAGCGTCCCTGATGACATGTTTACACTTATAATTTATACCTCGTCCTTCCAGTTTGCTGATTTAATCTGGAGAGCAGAGATGGGTGGAGAGATATCAAGAGCTCATGCAGAGCTAAATTCAGAAGAAGAATTGTTATGACTGACACGTAGAGTTTAATAGAGAGGCAGGAGACACATTCATTTTCTTCTATCTAATGCCTTCACAGGGCAAAAGGAGAATCAGAGGACCAAAAAGTCACAATTTTCATGTAGATGCAGGTAATAAAGTCTCCTCAACTTCAGTCAAGTTATGTTGACGAGCAGGTAAAACTAAATTAGAAGAAGAAACTGGACTCTGAAAGAGAAAAGAAACTAAAAGTGCGATTACAAGGAATGTAAAAGAGATCTTGAAGGGACTATGATGTCTTAAAAATAAATCTGGTCACAAGATGTAATTCACTTATTATGATACAGTTTCACAGAAAAAAGGGTAAAATATTTTTCACCCAAAAGGTCAAAGGTCAACGTAACTGTGATGTCAGGTGTTCCTGGAACACTTTTTGGCCCTTGTTCCTGACCACTCCTCAAACAGCCTAGAGGGAATATCTTCATGTTCTGCAATAACGTCCACTTTGTCACAAGGATGAACTGATTAGATCTGGGGATAAAAGGTCAAAGGTCAAGAGTCTACTAAAAAACACACTTTTAAAAAAATAAAAAATATAAGATTCGACCTCCGTCCCCAGCCCAGTAATTAACCCTTAAAGGAGCAGTTCACCCCTGTTAAAGCCACTGTCAGTCAAAGCTGGTGTTTTTTTGTAATCGATAAAAGCAATCATATTTGAAATTGGCGCCATAGCTGTGGAGAAAGTTGTACAAACAGCTCGTGGTGTCGCCCATTCTACATTCCTACAACACCCAGCATGCATTGCGCCCCTCCCTCTGAAAGGAACGGCCCAGCGAGAGATACTGAAATGAAATACTACCGTTTCTCTGCAGGCAACGGCTCAGAGCGGGACAGAATCTGAAATACGACGAGAATATACCGGTGGATCGTCTAAAACATCTTCAGGTCTGCAGTCTACATTTCAAATCTGACGATTTTGAACGAGACATGACATCAGAGGCGGGCGTCCTAGATTGAGGAAGTGTTGTTTAGCAAGCCTCCTGGCCTCCGCCAGATGATGAGTTTTACGTAGTCTGACGGAGGGTTTCCAGGGCCCATTGGAGAAGCCGATAGCGTCCTCCAAAGGCACAGAGCCAATTAGCATTTTGTTCCACCATAATGGCATTAGCTCCCCATGATAGCATGATAGGACTGACGTTGAAAATTGGTGAACTGGCCCTTTAAGCTAAAGTTTCTGGTCTAATTAACTTACTTTATGAGGCCTACAATAGTAGTAGTATTAATATTGCTGGTCGTATTAGAAGTGGCCTAAATTGGTTTCAGTTTCAGGGTCTCACAGCAGATTAATCTCTGTGTCCACCTCGGAGATTAGTGCAGCCATGTATGTTTTCATTTAGGTGACATCGGTTTTAACTGTGCTGTGAACTGTGGGATGTGCTTCATTACATTTATGTCGGCCAATAAAACTGATTATTCTGAGACAGACTGGTTTAATCTCTGCTAACTGCACGTGTTAAGATAATAAATAATAAAAGAATAAAAGTGAATCATTCACAGAGAGATAAAAACTTTTTGTGAGAAAGAGGTGTCCTTAAAAACAGTGATTTCAAATAAGCTGCAGGGCCGCTTTACACTCGCTGACCCTGAGCTACAACTGTGTAAAAATGAATGCACACCTGTACGACATAATGAGAGTGAGAACGAGTACAATAATTTCAACAATGATGATTTTAAACATGACTCGCCATTCACTCATCAGGACTAAAGAATCTAATTAAAGTTGTGATTGACCACATTAATCATAAACATAAACTCTTTTATGCATTTTTCAATGAGTGTAACTTAGTGTTAAACATTTTTAGAAATATCAGTAAGATGCCTAGCTTAAGAGTTTCCATGTCTGAGATTTAAATTAGTGAAGCTATATAGTCCCATGGATTTATGATTAAATTATGTCTTGTACATTTAGCCAAAAACAACGTACTGGAGCCAAATGATCTCAGTGTATTCCTCTTAACCACGTCTAAAGTAGGAGGTTGTAAAATCTTAGTTATATTTGGGATGGAGTGAACATCAGTTAACACCATCAAACTCACCTGAATGAGTCTTTAAGGGATTCATGTTTTTTAAAGTGTCTGACGTCAATGTGAAGCCGTGAAAAAAAACTAGAATACAGCGTACACTTAAACTGATATTTTTGTTTACATGTAGGACTCTTTTAAGGGTATGTGGTATTCCTGACCATGTCTGCAGCCGTGCTTAGCTTAAGATAAGATAAGATAAAATAATCCTTTATTAATCCCCAGGGGGGGAATTCGG
Source organism: Semicossyphus pulcher (assembly GCF_022749685.1). NCBI lineage: Eukaryota > Metazoa > Chordata > Actinopteri > Labriformes > Labridae > Semicossyphus > Semicossyphus pulcher. Next base: position 26,769,699 of record NW_027211604.1, on the reverse strand, counting down.
GAGCTTTCGTACAGAAACTCCGGCCGGCTTCTCCTAACAGGGGCCGTGCTGACTGTTATCTACCATATGTACTAGACTTACGACCTCATTCAACCTCACTTCAAAAACACCGAACTATCCCTTTAACCTTAATTTTAAAGCCCCTGTGAGGAGTTTTTCACTTGTTATGAAACAGACTGAAATTCATTCTGATTACTCTATATGAGCTACAAAAGCGAACCAGACCATCAGAGACAAGATTGATTATTTCTATTTAGTTAATTTAATGCCTGAAACTGCTGGAGGGGGGGTAGGTGTCAGACGAAGTGGTTAACCGCACGCTGCCTTTGTTTACATTTTACAGGGAAAAAAGTTAAAGTGAGTGATACATGTGACCTTTAAAGAAAGCAGGATGATATTTTTTGTTAAAAACCATCACTTCAGCATGTACAGGACAAAACCAGCAAAGAGATCTAAAAATTAGAAGAACAAAAACATTTAAAACATTATCGATTTAAAGTGAATAAAACTTTTTCTTTTGAAATCTTACTTCTTAAAGCGCTTCAAAGAATCATAATCGTCACACTGTCATTCTTGTGTTAACCAAACTAAACCTGTCTGAACCTAATCATTAACCTGCATTTGATTGACATATTTAACATACAAATGAAAGTTTATCTTGAGTCATTGGTGACCCCAAGGTAAATGACTGAAGAGACATCCATCAGAGCAAAATGTTTCCAAAGAATAAAACTAAATGTATTAAGGTCATCGGGAGAAAGAAAGAAAGACTGCTCATTATATAACAGAGGATTAAAAATCTGTCTCCCTAACCCTCAAAAATCTTGGTGCCTTTTTTGATCATGCGATGCTTTTTAATCAACACATTAAGTCATGTTTCTTTCACTTAAGAAACATTAATAAACTTAAATCTGTTGTCTCACACGCTGAGTTAGAGATGCTTATTCACGCTTTGTTTCTTCCCGGCTCGACTACTGCACCTATCTTATTTTCCTTACTTTGGCTTCCAGTTAAATTCAGGGTTCGTTTTAAGGTCTGCGGGATCAGGCACCTGTGTACATCTCTGACCTGCTCCATCCTGCATCACCAGTAGATCCCTCAGGTCTTCTGGCCAGGGTCTACTTGTCGTCCCTCGTGTCTGACTGAAAACAAAAATAGGAAGTTATCAGATACAATTCTAATCGATAAAGTCATAAAAATTTGAATAATAGTGTAAAACACCTGTAAGACTTAATAAAAGAATTCCTCTGGGTTCTTCAGGTACCCCACTCAGTATGATTAACCATGATGGACAGCACACACACGTTTTTTCACACACTTCTTTTGGAGCAGATTTCACATAATGACATCCTACTGCTACACAACAGAACACGATGATCCTCTGTGCTGGATGTGTTTGTGCTGAGAAGATGAGTCCACACATTCCCCAACCACCTGCTCTATATCACATAACCCCCCTATTGTTGCAAGTGTTCCCTCTTCTTACCTGAGGCTGCTGTAGCTGGATACTGGTCTACAGCGGGACAAAGGTGTGTTTATGAAACGACACATTCCTGCGCTCACAGACTCCGGCTCATGACATAAATTATTGTCTCCTTTTCTCTGCAGAAATGTGAGAAAGTTCAGCACTGTAGGGCAAAATGTGGCAGCATGGTAAACTTTTCCACTTCTTCCCTGCTGTGTTTCAAAACCAGGAAGTGATGTCACAGCAGCATGGCCCAGCCCCTCTCTTCACCTGAGGAGAGGGAGGGGCCTCACTCTGAGGCTTGTCAAGGGGAAAAACAAGGAAGAGCTCACATACGGGCAGGTCGGTGTGTGTGTTCACTTCACTTGCCCAGATTGTTGATCCAGGAGACGGATAAAGAAGGATTTCACACAGCTGCTGGGTTTCCCAACACGGATATGGACGTCCCAGACTCTCCTCATGGGAATATGGGGCTGTTAAGGACCTTTGATTGCTCTGAGTTTGGCAGCTGGGAGAAAATAGGCTCAGGTGGATTTGGACAAGTATACAAAGTCCGGCACGTACAGTGGAAAACATGGCTGGCTATCAAGTGCCCTCCCTGCCTTCATGTGGATGACAAGTAAGTTACAGACACATGGATTATCTTTGTAATTATGTATGTGATGAAGAAGTTAGCATAACATGCTCCTGTGAAAGCTCTGGGTCACACTTCACTTCTGTTTTTGAGCACTAAATGTCTTTTTTCAGCCTCTTTTCTCTTAAATTTACCACTTTTATGACTTAAAAGCAGCCAGACAGCAGCTTAAATCCAGTCTGATCTGAGGAAAAGTCATCGCCTCTGAGTCCCTGAAAAGTGAACACCATGAACTGCGTGTGAGTCACTCACTTACTGCCAGTCTGGAGTCATAAAGGTGCCTCAGCAGCACACAAGAGGCCATGTTTAAGATATGTAGCTGATATATGGTGCTGAAAGGTGCATTGATATGCTGATTCACTCCCAGGGGTAAAATTAGTCCACATTGCTCAGGGCCTCAGCTGTTTACCTACTCAAACATGAAAGGTTAGCCGCTGAATCCCCAATCAAGATGTCGTCTTTAATGTGTGTGCCCCGGGGAGGGGCTGAGTTAAGTGGATGTACATTTCAATAAGAGGAGCAAGGTGGTCTTTCCCCCCTCGGCGTGAGTAGAAGTTACACAATCCTTGTAAAGTTCTCTGAAATCTTGCATGAGTCTTATTTTTGCTCTGCCAAAAAAGGAGGAAAAAAGGTGTTTTAAGACTTTTTTTTTGTGCATGTGTGTCAGCTTCCCTGCTCTGTTTGCAACCTGTCTCAATTTCTATGTAAAATTGTATTTAAAGGTGACCCCTTTGGCAGCACAGCAATGGAAGTTTCCACTCTTCTCAGCTGTGTTAGACGATGATTCTTATGTAATTTAAAAGTTAAAAATAAGTGCCCAGATTGAATTAAGCTCCAGACGCAGCTAACTAACTCTGTGTTTCCTCGTTGAATCGCTATTTGGATCGTCTGCCTGATCAGATTATGGTTTCTCATCAGGTCATTGTCACCACAACATTTAAAGCGCACAGATAACAAACAAACAGGAAGTGGTGATTTCAACATTGCCTTAAAAAGAAACATCCTCTCAGAACCTGCTGTACAACTTTAAGCATCCGTTGACACATCTGCAGGTTACAAAACTTTATCAGAACATATAACTAAAAACAGGAAGAGGCAATTTCAACATTTCAGAAGAAAAAATGATTGACATCTTCTGCAGAACCTGCCGTGCAACTTAAAGCATCTGCTGACCCTGAACCGAAGGTGTTATCATGCTCAAACATCTGCAGAGTACATAAACAGCCATTAGGCTGCAGGCTTCATTGACCCGCGCGTAACATCCAGCAGCAGGGACTCAAAGCCACCTTTGTGTGTCCGGGCTGCAGGCTGCCTGTCGCTGTGTGGCACAGACAATAAGAGGAGCTGTCAGACCGGTCTTACCGGGCCTCGCTTTTAAAGCAGAGACGTTGTTGTTTGATTCTGAGGAGCTGCTGAGGAGCACTTGGGATTAGATGGAGGATTTAGCAAACAAGAGCTCGCCTATTCTCCTGAATCATGTTTGATTATTGCTGCCTGGAAGACTGAGCCTCCTTCACTTGCAGCAAATATAAAGGACTATTATAGACGAGCTCCCTCCTATAGAACATGACTCTTATAGTAACCTGATACACTTTGCACTTAACAGACAGTTTGGAGAAGTAGGAGTCTTTTCTGTGCGCCTGATTTCATCTTATTACTGCTGCAAACAGAAATCTAGTCCGGCCTTTGAAGCACTTTTATCTCTCTCGTTGTGCTCATTAAGAGTTTGCATGTATTTAAAGCTGCAGATACGTGCTCTGAGGTCACGAGTGACCTGCACGCTGGTGCTTGAGGTATGTCAGCAGACCCAGTGAGCTGATAAAGAGAGCCGTGCAAAGGTTGAGCAACAGAGAACAAGAGCTCTGTTTAATGCTCTCCTCATGCATACCAGGCCGGGCTGGAATGTCCTCAAGGCCTTAAAAAAAGCCTCTGGACAGTTAAGATGAGCACAATCCACATACCTGGGATGAACGCTGGTAAATTAATAATAGATGCGTGTCGAGGAGGTCATACTTTCAGAGTCACTTTGCATAGCTGGGAGCTCAGAGAGGATAACATGGAATGTGCTGGAATTTGGATCAGGACAAATATTTCAGCAAAGCATGACTTCATCAGGTTAATGATTGATGAGACGTTTGGATCGATATCTGAGAGCCAGTGGAAGGACTGGTTAAAAACATAGACTGTGCATAAGAAATGGACGTAGCCACCGTTATGTTACACTTTGGTTTGAAGCCTAGAGTTCGGGATTTGGCCGTCGCCATCTTGGTTTTTTGGAACCAGAGGTGACCATATTTGGATGACAGGATGGAGAGGCATGTTACGTCTCTATCCTGGATGACAGGCCACAGTGGAAGCAACTTGTCAAGACTGAAAAGGCTTTTGGAAAATGTTTATTGAGGTATTAAATCAATTGAGAAGTAGGCTCAATCCCCCTCTGAAACAAGAAGACTTTATTGCAACCATCAAGTCTCCACTGGCTGGCCATTAGAAATAATGCAGGTTTAAGGCACTTCGGCATTGACTCCACTTTATAAAGCAGGGGCTCAATTTACTTCTTATGTACAGTTTATTGGTAAAAACAAGCTAAAGCTAAACCCCTAAAAAAAGCAGTTTGTTTGCACTTCTTCAAACAGCTTTGCCCCTGCAGCCTGACTTGTCAAATCCAATACAATGTAACATAAAAATCATCTAATCAATATCTTTTAAATCCCAGAGAGCGCTCCGAGCTGCTGGAGGAGGCTAAGAAGATGGAGGCAGCCAAGTTCAGATACATCCTGCCGGTGTACGGGATCTGTGAGGACCCTCAGGGCCTCGTCATGGAGTACATGGAGACCGGCTCCCTGGAGACCCTGCTGGCCACCGAGCCGCTGCCGTGGGAGCTCCGCTTCCGCATCATCCACGAGACGGCGGTGGGGATGAACTTCCTGCACTGCATGAACCCGCCGCTGCTCCACCTGGACCTGAAGCCGGCCAACATCCTGCTGGATGCTCACTACCACGTCAAGGTAAAGATATAAGCGCAGGGGCCTCTTAAGGGCGACATTAAAATTAGTGACAGAACAGATTAATTGAATGAAACAGCCAATCCCAAACGAAATAATGTCGCGTCTCATTCCTAAAAACATTCTGGGGCCCATTTGTATTCAATAATGTACCCCTATTGAAATATTGTCAGTATTTTTGGTAGCAAAAAAAAGCCTGTTTAAAGAGGACACTTCATGCAGCTGTTCACTATTTTTCCCCACAAAAAGAGGACAAAGCCTGATAACGAGCAGTTAATGATCGCACTGACAATGGGAATAATTAATTAAAAAGGTGGTTTATTAAACTTAACTTAAAACAGATTTCTATTGAACTTATTATAGTATACTTATTTTAGGAATTATGTATTGCTGACATGTTTTAAAGAGCAGCTCCAGTCATGTTTTAAGACGTATAAAAAGCTCTGCTTGAAATAATAAATTGTGTCTGATGGGTTTTTTCTGCCTTGTAAAAATCCTCCCAAGGCATCTCCTCCTTCTCCCTCATCAAAAATTCCCCAATCTGCACAGGCCCCGCCCACTATGTGCTACGTTCTCCTTTAGTGGCAACTTGTTGAAACTTGGCTAGCTTGAAATGTAGTAATTAGTAGTATTGACGTTAACGTTAGTAGTCAGCAGTGACTTTGCAAAAATGACAATGGCTGACACATCGCTGAGGTGGTTGCCATCGGTGACACGTATTGATATGCATAGTGTCACCCCATCCATTAACGGGATTGGCTCCTTAGGTTTGTGACGTCTCAAAGCTGCCAATCTGAACACGTGTTGTTCAGCCTGTCCTTGGTACACTGCAGTTTAAAAGCAGACAGGCCCAGCAATGGAGGTGATGCTGATGTTGTCCCTGATATGTCTTGTAGCACATGAAGAACACCACATGGAGATGTTCACAAGGTTAAACACTGGATTTTCACTTGTGGGGGGGCTTTGAATGATCATTTGAAAGAAACCCTTCGTACTCCCTGCAGTTCTCCAAAGTACCCCTTGTGGAACAAGAGCCCCCATGTGAGAAACCCCGGTCTAAATAGTTTTGCTGTAGTGTCAGTGTGCAGCTTGATGTCAAAATGTAAAGGCACAATTTTCAGCAAAAAATTTGGCAAAAATGCCCTTAAAATGATTGATAGTTAAAAAAACACCCTAATGAGAAACACTGGAATCAGATTTTTAAATGGCAGCACATTGTGTTAAGTAGATGATAATTTGGAGTTACCATCAGTTATCTCATTTAAAATCATACATCATTAAAGCTCCCATGAAGTTTAATGATTCAATGCTCTCTTTCTGCTTTAAAACTGCCTTTGCTTCAAAGTTAATTGCACAGTTTGAGGGTCTCAGAAGGAATTTGACCCTGAAAAGGTTTCTTGAGCGATTCACTATGACATTTAAACATGTCAGCCGTGTAGACGCTCTGGGCAGACAGGTGTCTCTGCTGTCCAACCTCTCAGCAGCTCCACTATACTGAGAGCGATGGGTGGGAACCGTCATTTCTGGAGTTTAATACATGGATGTAAACACCTCACCCGGGCCTGTCCGGACAGGATTAATGCAGCTCCTGTTGAATCTCTCTACTGTCAGTGTGTTTGTGTGGGTGTGCACTGTTCAGCACTAACGTGAAGCGCCTCTCCTCCGCTGCAGGCTGAGACATGGCTGCTTGGCCCTCATCATGCCACTGAGTGCTCATAATGAGAGCTTAGCAGCCTGTCAGAGGGCAAACTTAGTCATCAGTGTCACGCTGCTTCATGAGAAAAACTGCGACGTTTGATGTGTTTGAGGGTCTTATCTGATCTCTCTCTGTCTCAGATATCTGATTTCGGCCTGGCCCGCTGGAACGGCCTGTCACGGGCTGACGACATCAGCAGAGACGGCTTCTGCGGCACCATCGCCTACCTGCCGCCTGAGAGCATCATCGAGAAGGACCGGGTGTCAGACACCAAGCATGACGTCTACAGGTGAGATTTGCTTTAGCAGTTTGATGTGAATGTAGGTTCGTAATTTAGTTGTCTGCGTTTCTCTACGTTTGTATCATGAATCAAGGTGTGACTCATATAGCGGCTGCAATTTAATCACATGTGGCTGGATTTGTTCTACCATGTTTGACCTTAGGATGAGTAATATATTTTCTTTTCTTAAAAAGAGCCAAAAAAGTGTCTCCTAAAACATTAATCACCACATTTCCATTTAATCTTTCTAATAGTAATCAGAATAATAAATCTGTCATTTAGACTGATGTCTTAGTTTGATGAGGAACTTCGACTGACATCTTTTGATTTAATTTTGTTTCTATTCCAGTTTCTCTATCGTTATCTGGGGTATCCTCACACAGAAGAAACCATACCAAGGTGAGACTTAATGAAACCACTGATTTCCTTTAGGCTGCTGGGAACCTATAAATCATTTTCTGCTGACAAAATAAACACTCATGTTACTGCATAATTATGAAAGGTCAAGATTAGAGGTCAGTATTGTTATTACTATAAACATAAAGTGTTTTTGACAATATTATTATATCACATCATAATGTGTTTTCCAAAAGAAACACAACATCTTATTTACAGGAAGTCTACTACAGTGGCCCTGAGGGCTCAAACTCTAACTTAAAGAAACACACACAACGAGACAAAACACAAGTAGCTACATTTAGAAAACCTGCACAACCAAATACTTACAATACAACACCGCCAATTATAGAAAACAGGATATAGAAACCTAACCAGTTATGACATCACACTGCCACTGTGGACTACAGCCTTTCTGGCAGCTCTGCGAGGCACTGATTGGGCAAAGTCAAGCTTTAAGCTAAACGCTAACATGCTAATATGCTCCCAATGACAGATAAATAGATAATATTGTGAAAGTATAATTATTGGGCTGCTGGTTTAGCTCAGTGGGTAGAGCCGGCCCCTTTTCACAGAGGATACGGTCCCTGACTCAGTGGCCACAGGTTCAACTCCCAGCCTCGGCCCCTTGCTGCATGCCATCCCCCATTCTCTTCTCCCAATATCTCCGGTCTCTCTTCAGTTGTCCTATCCAATGAAGGCAAAAATGGCCCAAAAAGTAATAAAAAAAAAAAAAGAAGGTATAAGTATAAACTACGGTCACCATGTATGTTTAGCGTGTTAGCATGCTAATACTTGCTCATAAGTACTAAACACTAAGTAATAGACCGATGGCAGTATCATGAGTTTTGCAGATAATGTTCATAAAACAAAGTGTGTGACAAGTAAAAATTTTGACCTGATACAGAAACGGAGCCACACAGCTAGCACGGCTAAAAACAAAAAAAGGTCACTGAGGGTTGTTTCAGTTTGAGTTTTTCTGATGTAATTCAAACCACCATATGTGACTTATTCTACCTTTGTGCTATCATTATACAAATGTACTGTTAAGAGAATTATCCTAACCCCCCAGCCCATGCATATCTGAGTTATGAGGTCATGTGTTTTGACTGAACATTTGACTTGGTATCTCATAAATAGGATTTATCATGAATATAGATTTTAATTACCCCTAATTTTTAATCTATTTTTAGCTTTTACCTCACAGCGATTGTCTCTCAGAATTTCCAGTAAAGACGTAACCTTGGGAGAACACTCCTAGGCCTGCGCGTGTGTGTGTGTGTGTGTGTGTGTACAGGTGCTGTACTGTATTTGTTTACTCTGTGAATTCCTGAGCGTGCAGCAGAACAGGGCTCGACTGGCAAACAGAGCGTATTTTTTCCCAGGCGTATCAGATAGCAGTTCACTTCAGAGTATTTTGAAGACCAGTGTCTGGATTAGGGCTCTCCATGTTGGCACTGGCACCGCCTATGTTGATCCAGACATAATTAAAAAGTGAGGAATGACCCGCTAACCATCCCATCCCTTCTTCCTCCTCCGACTGTGGAGGGTATTAAGGCCACAATAGGAGGTGAAGTAGCTGTGATTAAGGCCTCTACCTGTTTGTTCTGAATCATTGACTGGGCTGATCCCACAGTCAGATACAAAGAGGTCACAGCAGGAACTGTTGAGAGCTTTTTACCTGCTGCTCCCATGGGAAACAACAGCCCACGCTCCCTTATCTGAGCACACGGGAAGATGGTGGCAAATCATGCAGAACTGACTATCTTTATGTGCACTGGTGCCTGAATTATGTTGATGACTAATATTCAGGCCATATTGTACTCTTTAAACCATATATCCGTAACAGAAGATAAGGATTTGGATCAGAGAAAGGTGTCCCACAAACAAGAAAGAAACTTGCAAATACAGTGTTTTCTCCCAGGTGTTTACTGTATAATACCTGATTCATTGGGTGGGTGGGTGTATGGATGGATTTCAAACTGGGAAATTAAAGTGTCACAGCAGCAGTTTATCCAGGCATTGTGAGGAAACAATACATACACAGTAAATATACACGAACACTTAAAGAAATAAATGTATATCAAAGAAAAATAAACTCAAAAACAACATTTGAGTACACTAAAAAGAACAAGAAAAAAAACTGAGCATCCTCTATGAGTATACAACACTCTACAAATATAATAAAATACAAAAATAAAAAGAATGTGCTGTGAGGTAGACTGGATTTGAAATGCGAAAATGCACCATATGCCCAATTATAAACTGGAGTATGTGATTTTTTTCCCCCCTAGAAGAGAACAACATCCTTCAGATCATGGTGAAGGTGGTGAAGGGGATTCGTCCCGACCTGGGAGCAGTGCCACGCTCCAGACCTTCAGCCTGTGCAGGGTTCCTGAGCCTCATGCAGCGCTGCTGGATCCCAAAACCTGACGCCAGACCCAGCTTCCAGGGTAAATAATACCTCTCTTTTAGAACAAACAAATGTTAGATTTAAGTGTATGTCATCATCAGAGGATCTAGTTAAAGGATCAGGTGACTTGTTTTAATATATTGTCATCAAGAGAAGAAAAAGGTTAAGTGCAGTGTCTAATTGAGGATTAATTGTTGCTTTTCTTCCCTTTGGTATTCCCTAATCTAATCCCTGTTGTTCCTGAAACCTGACCTTGAGCTGTTGTTGTTACAGAAATCACCTCTGAAGCTGAAGAGCTCTGCTCTAAACCTCAAGAAGAGCCCAAAACACCAACTTCATCAACGTCTGAGCCTGAGCCAATGTCCCCTAAACCACTCACTAATGAACAGGTACGGCAAAGAGCCTGTGCTTCAAATTGGATCACGTTAGCCTCCATTTCAAAAGTGGACTGCATAATCAAAATGTTCCTTTTAGTTTTTTACACAACCACAACAGTGACTGACTTATATTTTGTTACTTAACATACTTCCTTTACTTCTTTATAGCTTTAGAACTGACTGGATACCATTAATATGTAACTATACACTCAGACAAAATGGAGGCTTATCTCCAAAGTGCTCCAGACACACTTATGACTTTTGAAGTCATATGTTGGGTAAATATTTGATCCTGAGCGACAGTTGCATCACAAAAGAGGAATGTTGACTGTTGGGATTGTTTAACCTGCGTGTTGCTGTGTCATTTCTGTCTTTGCTGATGTGTACGTGAAACAAACATCCTGCTCATGAAAGGTGGCAGCTGTTTTCAAATGATAAGCTGTCTTGAACTTCTGTTTGTGTTCAAGGGTATTTGACTGGATCAAACTTGAGCTCAACAAATAATTACACTGCTAACATTCAGTAAGCCATTGCACTGTGGCATCCTATAAGAGCAGTGGCTACATTTATCAGGGCTGCCTGTTTCCTCTGACAATTAATTAATAATGTCTTACTGTTCTAAACGTAGGAAATCTGATAATTAGATCGAAAGTGTAAATCTGGAGGGACATTTGACCTCATTTCACGGAAAAACAACACATCTGATGACTAATGGGTACAGACAGCTCAGTCATAACAGCTAACGTTACAGCTACTGTTGGCTAGCTAATATTACCGTTAGCTGGGTATTTTTGCCTTCCCTATCCTATCATGCAACACTTTAATAAGGTGATGTTAGCTAGAAAGTGGTTGAATGCTAACATTAGCTAGAAAAATAGTTAGTTGATCTCAGCTAGAAAGTGGGTGTATGCTTACATTAGCTGTTGTCTCACAGTAGCTCATGAGTTACCAATTTGTTGTTTTACCTTGAAATATGGCCCAGTGTCACTCCAGACTTTCACTTAATGTTGATTTTCTAGTTAATAATCAAGCTAGAAGCACTGAAAGTAAAACAAAGGCTGAGTTCTCTATATTTTTATGATTTGCAGCCTTGAAAAAAGCAGTAAAACATTAAAAAAAAACATTTGAGCTTTCTGCCCTCATGTTGTAACAGAGGAAAATGGCCCCTGTGTGAATATGGTGAATTGACCATATTTACACAGCAGCCATTTTCCTTTGATGTTCTACTCAGGGAGGGTAGATCAAATGCTGTAGTCATACAGTGTTTCAGGAAGTAGGTTTTAAAAAGTGAGGGTGTCCGACAAATTGTTAATATTTCACCATTGCTCAATTGATGAGCAACTAAAAAGGCTATAAAGATTTACTATATGAGGGAAATATGGACATATTCCAAGTTAAAACATCATTTGACAACATTAGCATTCAGCCCCTTCCTAGCTTATAACATTAGCTAAGAAGTTGCTGAATGCTGGTATTACCGTTTGGTAGCAATACCAAACTAGCTAACGATATATTTGCAAGGTTCTTAGCTAACTTAATGTTGGCTAGTGGCTGAATGCTAACATTAGCTTAAGTCTAATGTTAGCTAATGAGTTATCAAATATGTGGTTTTTAACTTGAAATAAGATCAGTTGTCCTTCAGGATTTTCACTATTCATTGTCCACTCAGATTTTGATAATATGATATGATAGAAATGATGATTGTTTTGTACCCTACTTTTATACAACTTACACCCTGGATTACTGTAGTAGAAAATGATCCTAGCATTTGAGCTTCCCACACTGAGCTTAACTTCACGGAAAAATGGCCGCTGTGTGAATATGGCCGATACCTGAGAATTAATGTCATGGAACGTGCAGCGTCCAAATATGCTTATCATCTGGCTCTTTCTTTAACAGGTTAAAGACAACAAGCAGGTGCGTCCAAAGTCAGCCATGTTGCCAGAAAAAGACTACAGCCTGTCAGAGCTGTTGAGTCAGGTGGATTCTGGGATCTCTAGGAGTTTTGATCGTGTAAAGGAGGACAGCTGCCACAGCAAAGAGAACACATGCAAGAGACTGTCAGGCATCTCCTCAGCTGATTCAGCCTTCTCCTCCCAAGACTCCATCACTCTGTCTTTTGAGAAGGAAAGCACATGTGGTAAGAGCTGATTTATGACCTACAACTGGTAATATTATCCCTGTAAACCCCCAAAATATTATTGCCTCAAACCCATGTTTACTTCTTCTTTGCCCAGATTCTGCTGAGGTCCAGAAGCGGAAGTTGTGTGAGGCTATCAGGACCAAAGACACCGCCAAGCTTATGAAGATCCTCCAGCCTCAGGATGTCGATCTCCTCTTGGATGGGGGAGGCAGCCTGCTCCACCACGCCATCACCTTGACCAATGATGAGGCCGTCAAGTTCCTCCTTCTCAACAACGCCAATCCCAACCTTGCCAACGCACGTGGCTCCACCCCCCTGCACCTGGCCACAGAGCGGCACTTGAAGCCGTTGGCAGAACTCCTGCTTGGTCGCCGTAGCACCAACGTCAATGCCAAGGATGAGGACCAGTACACGGCTCTTCACTGGGCGGCCCAGAACGGGGACGAGGCCATCACACGCCTGCTGCTGGACCGAGGGGCGGCCATCAATGAAACAGATGGTCAGGGACGTACTCCGGCTCATGTGGCCTGCCAGCATGGGCAGGAGAACGTGATCCGTGTGCTGCTGAGCCGTGGAGCTGATGTTCGAATCAAGGGGAAGGACAACTGGACAGCGCTGCACTTGGCAGCCTGGCAAGGGCATCTGGGCATCGTCAAGCTGCTGGTGAAGCAAGCCGGCGCTGATGTGGATGGGCAGACGACAGATGGCCGCACACCACTGCATCTGGCGTCCCAGAGGGGGCAATACAGAGTGGCACGGATCCTGATTGAACTCGGGGCCGATGTCCACACAATGTCTGCTGGGTTAAACACACCCTTACATGTGGCGGCAGAGACGGGCCACACCAGCACCTCACGCCTTTTGACCAAACACAAGGCGGACATCCACGCCCAGAACGCACAGGGACATACTCCTCTCCACCTCGCTTCTCAGCGAGGCCACCTGGCCACAGTCAAGATGTTGATAGAAGAGGGGGCAGACCCTTGCAGATCTAACGAGGCTCTACGCACCCCCTGCCACCTGGCAGCAGAGAACGGACACTGTGAGGTCCTGAAAGAGCTGCTCCTCCACTGTCCAGATGGTGGCACTCAATCAGATGAGCAGGGCCTAAGCCCATTACACTTGGCAGTGCAGGGTGGATACTCAAACATCATAACTATGCTGCTGCCACAGGACTGCAAGGACTTAGTTACTGACGGCTCAGTGACACCGGTAGCTGAACAGCCCCCACAGCCAGAGGTGAAGCAGCTTCAGAGGAAAGTACTCATTCTGAAACTGACGGAGCACAATGACTGTCCGCAACCGAATGGATCACAGTGTGCCTCAGCACCCTGCTAACAAGAGCAGAATTACTGCCAAAACTGTACAGAACTGCTTCAGAGTCACTTTTATACTCTTTTAGTGCCTCGGAAAATGGGAAGGGGGTCAATTGGATCTTAAGAGACTTTTTTGGACTTATTGCTCCTTCCTAGTGGTCGTAAAAGCTTTGATGTAAATATGTACACTGTAAATAGAAAGTTTGAATTTAGACTTTGTTTACTTTTTTACTTAACAAGCACATTTTTTTTACTAAGCTCAGAAATATGATTAGAAAACCTGTGACCTTTGGGGAACTTTCACTTTACTGAACTGCAGCTGGTATGCCTGTAAGTTATTTTAATTTAGCACAAACTTTGGTCACACGCTGTCGATCATCAGAGCCATTGCATTTACAAAAAAGTTTGACCTTCAGTGTTCTGTACCTGTTACATATCAGTGCTTCATTACCCATTAAAACATTTAAAACATTTAATATGGTTTGACCTTGTTGCTTGTCTCACATTTATGAATATGAAATTCATCTATTCTAGTTTCAAGTATAAATAATGGATGTAGCCACAGGTTTTTGGTTTGGTTTGTGAACTGCCTTTCTGAAGCCTCAGGTTCATCAATTTAGCCATTGTCATGTGATTTTTTTTTTGACCCAGAAGTGACTATATTTAGGACAGATGGTGGCTTTACAGTCTGTGTCTGTGGTTAATTCATTAAATGAGCTAGTTAGAAACAGTGTTTCCCACAAAGTGAGTTTTTATTTGTGATGGTTGCCAACTGGAATTGTATATTTACTTGACTTTAGAAGCTAGGAAAGCTTGTGGACGTAGCGGACTACCCACATGTTCACAGTTACGGGCAAATGACAAAAAGTGGGTTACCAAGAATTACCAGTCTTATCAGTACAGCCTGCTGTAACAATTCTGAGTCCAATACACAAGCGGCCACAAAAAAGTATTGTTTGCAGTTCCGCTTTTTCTAACAATCTGTAAACAAGTTTAATTTTGCTGTAGTTGGGCGTTTTTAACATTCAGCCTAATGGAAATTGACTCACCTTCGGAGCCAGCCAACTGCAGTTTTTGGCACACTAGCGTTGACTTTGCTTTTCAGCTCTTGAGGTTGCAGCTTGGTTTAAACACCTTTCTGGGCTGATATAAAACAAGTATTCAGGTAAGATCCCAGAAAAGAAAGTAGGTCAAAAGCTTATACTCACGTCACTGTAAGATCAACTGTTGTCTATCAAAAGATATGATGACAAGTGGAGAATTACTGTGTTGTAATTGATGGTTTAATTGATTATTTCAAAAAGACATGTAGGACAACTAAAGATATGTTCTTCCTCTTGTATAACTGTTTATACTGGTGCTCCATAATAAGTGAACTTGTTTTTTAAAACTGTCTTTCAACACCTCACGTTTGTAGGATTGTCAAGGAAAGGATTGTCTCATGTGGGATTCTCAGAGAGAGTTTGTTGCTTCACCTGCATTTGCGTAGGATTTATCTGCCTTGATGTTAGGGGGCATGTCTGCATCTGCAGCCCCACCTGTAGTACTGTAGTATTATTATTATTATTATGTCTCAGCTCCAGACCCCACAGAGCATGCTCAGGTTGGCACAGACCATGGGAACTGCCCCTGAGGGGGATCACAGGCTGCAGGATGATGGATGGGGGAGAAGAAGTATAGTTGATTTTTTTACCTGCAATCCCAGCCTGTTGGCTAATTCCTTCAAGACCACTTTAACCTTTCATCACTCATAAAACCTAACATGCCATCCCCGACGCCTCAGGGGCTAAGCTTTTCGTAATCGAAGAAGCTGAGTGCGTTTGGGTGGAGATCATAATGGTACTGTTTTCATAGCACGTGGTAGAAGAGAGGCAGAAGACGACATGTGAAATGTGTATAATCCGAGTCTTGTGTTTAGTGTACACAGTGATCTATGCTGCCTGTTGCCTGGTGATGTATCTCAGCTCCAGCTATGAGGAAGATAATGGCTGCACTGTTGCCTAATCTCTGCTTCTATCTCCTGTCAAGACTGCTGTTTTGTTTGATAGACTGGTAGGTTTGGTTTGTGTTGTACAGTAACAGTATTATGTATTGTCTATTGACAACAAGTGAAGTAGAGAGTATGCCTATTTAGGAGAAAGATTATTTCAACTGACTAAAAAGTTCTAGTAGGCTGAAGTTACAGCTTTACAGTCCAGCAGTTTTTACAAAACGCAAACTATTTGACATAAAAACATTTTGAAACATATTTATAGATGAATATAATTTTTTTTTTTATAACCATACAAATTTAAACCACTTAAATGACATCTCTCACAGCATCATTTGATTTTGATGGTTACATGGTTGGATACAAAAATGTAGTTTTGCTTGAATTTAGAGATAGTTTACCCAAAAAAACAACCTCATAAAAGGTTTTAAACTTATATATAAGTATAATATCCAAAGGTTTTTTTTTTAATTCTTACCAGAACTTAATCAATTTTTATCATCTGCAAATAACATACACATTTTTCATAGTGGAAAAGTCGCACACTGCATATCATTGATGTTCAAAACTATATTGGGCCGAACATTGAGCCTTGTGGAACCCCACAATAACCTTTAGCCATGTTGCATTAAAGTGATAATCTTGAAGATTTCCATTTAAATAAAGGTCTGTTAAGTCTATCTATCACAAAATAAGGCAACACAATGGTGATTGAGCCTATGGTCCACTAATGAAAGCCTTGCAGTATTATGGACTTTTGTGGAAAAGAATCAAAAGCGGCGCCCATTAGTGACGCGTTTTCCATCAGCCAGCAGTGGTTGGTCTGCCAGAGAGGGTAGGCGGAGCTAAGCAGCTGCTTTTCCAGTCTCTGCAAGTGTTGCGAGTAAACAGTAATCTACTATGGCTGAACAAACAAAGAAAAGATGGATGACTACAGATACAACTTCAAAAATAAGTGAAAATCCAAAGAAAAAGAAACAACTCGACGCTCAGATGAAGCAAACAGTCTGAAAAGGAAAGCGACCGTCAGCCAGGAAAATCAAGAGTTACAACCGGAGCCAACCGTGGACGTCACACATGCAACACTGTCTGGATTTCTGGAAAGTGTGATCCTGCAATTACCGTTTATCGCCACAGGTGCCGCCAAAGAGAACGAAACTGAGATCTTTGAGATTACAACTTTAAGATTATTTATCTGAACATACTGATAATTATTTTCCGTGTAGCTGTACCAGGAGTGTGCAATCTCAAATGGTATTTGTTTGTGTCATGTCAACTGCATTCCAGTCGTTTTTCACAATGTTAGTTATCTTGATTAAATCTGTTCTACTAATAAGAGTCTTCTAGTGGTGAAGTTGACATTCAGATTATAATGTCTCGACAGTCAGACTCGATATTGTTTGTCTGTTCTTTAGACATATTTATGACACTATAGCAAGGGATACAGTAAATGTATCTGTTGGGTTTCACCATTTACTTACATGAGTCATTTCCTTTACTGACTGTTCATATCTCCTTCAGTTCATAGATTAACCTGTTCATCACATCTTGAGGAAAGATGGATGAAGTCAGTCCCCACTAACACCTTAGTCATCTGGCCTCAGGTGAAGGAAACCCGCCTGGGGCCCAAACTCCAGACAAATGCTGAGAAGTAGCCCAACAGGTGCTTCCTCCAGCCTCAGAAAAGAAGCTCTGGGTTTGTTGTTTTTTTTCCTGGCAGGATGTGGCCTACACCACCCGGTTTGATCGGTTACATTGTGTTCCCCTTGCCTGTCTAGAGTCCTTAATCCTTCAACACCATGCATTTCTAAAATATTGCACCTATTATTCCACTGCGTTTATGTAACAGCTATAGTTGCTAGCTTCTTTGTAAATGAAGGTTTCATATACAAAATACATGATGTATTTTTGTTGTAATAAACAAGTCTTTTAAAGTATAGTGACATATTAAATAAAGAGCTTTTATTTGTAACACTAACAGAGTATCTACGCTGTGGTATTTCTGACTTTACTTGAATAATTCATGTTACATTTAAAAGGTCAGTTTATAAGCTTGTAATAAATGGTTTAAAACACAATAATAATGATATATTAGCTATTTTATTCCACTTTAAAAGAAGATATACTGTTTTTTTTTATTTCTTTGATATTTTGGTCCTATTTTATTTTATTTTATCAAGTTTCTTGACTGTATGAGTACTGCTGTGTACTTGCTTTCTATTTATTTTATATTCTATGTCTTTGTTTTATTGTTATTAACCAGCAAGGCAAATTCAGTGTAGCCTACTTGGCAATAAACCAGACTCTGACTCTGATCCCGACATATTAATCTATTTGTCAACAACTATCGTCTCCTGTGGTGGCTGCACTATAAAAAATTACAGTATGAAGAATGACTGTATTTTTATTATTTTTAAAGTTGGTGTAATGACAAATAATTTATCTGTATAATGAGAATGAGCTGAAAATGTAATCATATCAGCTTACAACTACAGTAAAGTGTGTGTGTGTGTGTCGGGTGGGGGTGAAAGTAAAGTGTAACCAGGATTGTATTACTTCTTACGTCACTTTTTACATATACTTTCTTGTGGTAAAGCAGTAATGAGATGAATGTTTAAGTGCGCTTACCTTTTTTTTTTTAAATACAGTGGCAACATAGTTATATTTAACATGATGCCTCTATAGCACACCGCATTATATGCTTAACAAAAAGTAATCTATACATGAGATAAAGTTTTCCTCAAGACTTTATTGCAGGAAAAAGGAATTCTTGGAGTCACAGTTTGTCAAAGGTTATCTCCAAGTGTCTCTAGGATTGCGAGACTTCCTTCTTGTCTGACGAGGAGTCTGGTTACTCCTTTGTTTGACTGATAGGGACTTTTCAGTTTGGCTGAGTCACACCTCACAGCTCTGACGGACCAACAGCTAAGTCCTCAGTGTCAAGAGAACATTTACCAAAGTGATGCAAGACCCGTGTCAAGACATAGTGGTAGATCACAAGCAGTGTTAATGGCTGTTATCTCTAGAAAGGGAACACAAATATCAGAGTATATCCTTAGGGAAAGAGTTGATTTATCTCTTTTCTTATTAGATTTTTACAAAAACAACAGCAGTAGGCAGAGTTAACATCTGTTCCTCGCTGTGTGACTGGGTGCTGAGAGAACAGAGCTTACACAGAGTGCTATGGGCTGTTTTTCTACCCACTCTTTTTCTCTCCCCTGATTTTAACCTCACAGAACTCGCTGAGCAAGATTTGAAGCTGTGTCTCATAAAACGCCAGGCAAGCTGCAACATGTGGCTGCAGAGTCACAGTGAAAACATGGATGTGGGCACACACAGCAGTCATGAATAATATGATTTATGACAAACTAAGTAAGGGGTGAATACGCCATTGAAATGACATGAAAAGTAAATCATTGGTAAACGTGAGAGGCAGAAAGCTTAAGTTGATTAAGCAGTTAAAAGCTTTTCCATGTATTATTAATGTTATTTACAGTGTTAGTGGAGCTACTTTGAAAGCATAGTTTTGCAAGCTGTCAATTCACACTAAAAGAAGTTGAACTATAATAAAGCTACCATAGGGAGAAATCTACTTTGGTTGGTTGTTCACAGGTTGAAGATAAATCAAATCCATAATAAACTCGAGGGACTGGGTTGTCCAGGTAAGCCAGGTAACTTATAAAAAGCATGCAACAACTTCTGTAAACATAAAGTCATAAATAATAATCAGTACGTATGACTTATTGACAACTAAAATGTTCAAGTTTAGTTTATACAAATTCCAATTCAGACATTAAAAACTTGGGCTAAGTTTTTTCCACAGGAGAGCTGACAATCAACACCTGAGACCTGAACCTGTCCAAAAAAGCCAATCCCATCCAGAATTTTTCCAAGGACTAAAGTGCAAAGAAAATGACATTTTTGTCGTAAACGAATCTTGATTATGTATTAATTTACAACAATTGAAACAGTGAAGAAAAAATATTTAAGTTGCACCTTCCACTTTATGGCCCAGAATAGTTTGTAGTTCACTACAAAAACATGTTGGAAAAGAAATGTAACTACTTGAAACACTCTTAAAATGAATTTACATTAAAGCTCCTGCGAGGAACTTTTGGTTTGTGTTGATTTTGGCGCCCCCTGTGGACAAAGCTGTACCTCTTATCCTCTTTACTGATTTTGTCCTGTATTTACATGTAGTTCAATAGATCCCAACACTGGTTATGTAGATGAACAGAAATTTTCCAAATCAAGATGAACTATCTCAAGGTCGATTATTTTTTGCTTTTTCGGACAATCCCTACGTGATTAATTTCGACTTTTTACAAGGTGACCTGAATTGTTTATCAAGGAGGTAAAAGAAGTTTCCTGGAAAGGTTAAGTCTGGCAACATAATCACTCACTATGGACAGGTTAAAGTCCACAGTGAGGGGAAAAGCATCTGTGAAGCGGAAAGCATGCAGTCCATAATCAGTGTATAGCCACAGTGTCAACACGAGTCCCTCCTGTCCTGTGTGTTACTGAGCAGCTCGAAACGTGTCAGGATCTGTACACATGACATCAGTCTTGGCAGCCTTGATTCCAGCTCTGCAATAAATAGACGTGTTCATGATTACAAATCAAGTCAGACCTGTGGAAGCACTTTTAGGTTGTATGATGTCGTCTGCTTATTGGATGGTAGCAGGGCTTATAGATGTGTTTTAGCAACAGCCTTTTGGATTTGTTTTGGTATTAGGACATCTTAACATTCTTAAACTGTTCAGTTTGGATGTCCTTTGCATGTTTATTTGGGAAACCAGGAAATGTGTTTGATAACAGCTTAGTTCCTGCAGCCTGCAAACAAGAGGCCTCTGTGTAGCTGCCGGTAATTGTATAATTTAGATACACAATGATGGTGGCTGCACAGCTGACAGCACCGAGGCTGCCAGATGGGCCAGAGGGCCACAAACTCAACCTTGACTAAACAGAAGCAGCACAATGTAAACATGTAACAGCCTATCTGCTGTGGTTCTGCTCTCTACTGCAGGCAGATATAGTGAGCATTAATAGTGTGTAACATGTGTGGTATACAGCTATATTGTGCAGCTAATCATTTCATAGATGATACTATTGCTGGAATAATGTCAAAATAGAGGCAGTGCATGCAGTGCCTATTCTATGAACTTCTAGACAAGCCTTTGTTTATTGCTTGCTTTATTTAAGGTCTGCAATCATCATTTTGGGTCCTGTCATGCTTAACTTAAAACAAAGGAAGTTTTGGTGGCAGATGTACTACTACTCATCGGCCAGGAGATGGCGCAAACTCTTTGTTAGAGCTGACTCTGAATGCTATGGAAGATCATTACTGAGTCACAGTCAAGAACATTGTGATGACTTCTTTCAATGTAATTTTTTTTATATAATACGCAGTTTTCCTTGTCTGATAGCGCAGAATAGTCAACTTTAGTCCACTTTAAAGTGTGCAGGTACAAGGGTCTGGACCCAGACAACAGGCTTCCTTTATCCAAGCATGATTTATATTTGTTTATTTATTGTTAATTAAGCACCAACCGTTTAAAATGGGCTGCTGTCATAGTGGAAACGATTATATAATGAGGTAAAATCATTCAGAGGAATATTTGCACGTGTATGCCAAAGGAGAGGGGTGGTGTGATGATAGCATAATGCTGGCAATTTAGATGCAGAGTGGCCACATTTGACATTACCATCTGCTAAAGCTTTGAAATACAACACATGCACATGGCACACACTGGAGAAATGAATAGACAAACTGAGTGTAATTCCCCTGAAACCAGTGCCTTCAAGAAATTCTTGGCCTTACAAGAAATACTTCTTGCTAAAAAGAATGGAGAACATGTGATACCTTATGATGCATTTCCTTTCAGTTTAATGTATGGCCTAATCAGACTGTTCTGCTCACTCTTTATTATAAAAGCTCATGTTGTTGTCTGACAAGGTTGCATATGCTGTACTGTACAAAGTTTTACAGTGAATTGAACAATACATTAGACCTATGTTTATAAGTATTGAAGAAATGCAGTTTGTTATATATAAAGAGAAGTTATTTAGAAACGCTGTGTCAAACCCCAGCCTCTTTAACAAGCTGTTACAGAATATAGAGGTCTACATTTCAAGGACTTAATCAGGTTGCTGCTGTATCTGAGAATTTAAGTTTTTTGTTTTGTTTTATGTTTTGAATCTCATGTATTTGGGAGTGGTGTTGAGGTGCCAAGATTATTCAGTACATTCCACCACTGGTTAAAGTAGGCTCAGTTGAAAAGATACATCTTGAAGGATGTGAGTTCAATCACACAATCACATAAAGCAAAGGATACAAATACTGCTTAAACGAATGGCTGTTGATTTCGATCTTCCGCGGGAATTTCCCACGTGTCACTTCATGTGAAATAAAAACAAAACAAAAAGCTTACGATGGCAGAGTGTTCCTAAAGAAAGTTCTGCTTCCTCAATCACTCAGTACATTAAACGCGCAGAAAATGATCAAAATACTCTATATTTATTGCTTTTGGGAGTTTAGTTGTAACCCAAACACCAAATCGTTATCTTATTATGGAAATGTTTTGATGACGTTAGAAATACTTACCTTAATTTAACCATAGGGGTGTATTCAAGGCTACTGCCGTCAGATGCGGCTCAAGTACTTAAATTACAGTAATTACACAAAGGAATTATGTGTATTCTTTTCAAGTCATTAACTTTTGTTGCTTTAATTTTTTACAAGGAGCGGAATAGTCGATTAATAAACTACTGATTATTGTTGGCACCCCTCACATAAACTAGTGGTACATTCCGCTGCGAGGGGAGCGAGGCTCCTGTAGCTTCTGTGGATTTGCCGTGACGCGCTGATGTTTGTGTGCTCACTGGGGCGAAGGAGAACCGAGGTGTTCACGCCAAAGGAATAGCTGTGAGAAGACACTAAGATAAAGGTGAGTTGAACAAAAGTGGTTTCCTGAAATACTAGTGAGACCCTCATTGTATTTGATATATCGCTGTTTAACAACGCCATATAACGGTCACGAATCATCCAGACCAGTTAACGTTACTCGGAGGATGCCAGTGTACTGCTAGCTTAACTTCTTGTTAGCCAGCATTTGTTTAACGGTAGGTGTATAGACACTCGGGTCACAGCAAGCCGACAAGAGCCGAACTAAAATTCAACAGGCATTATATAATTTAAAGTGTTATCAAGAAGAAAAACGCAATGGTGACTGTTAACTTGTCTAGGTAAATCCAACGGTGAAAAGTTCGACCGCACGCGCCGCCTTTATTGCTATTCCTGGCTATTCTTCTGAAACATTGTTGCCTTTCCACCAACAAAGTCTGGTTAACATTATGATGTCTTCACTTGATTTTTCTCGATTTGGTGCTATGTAATGATTAAAATAGTTTAACCTTAAGTACAGTCCAAGAACTCTTTTAAATGCAGGCTGTGCTTCCTCTGACTTGCAAGGTTTATGTGGTCAAAAAACAGCAGGGAGCCAGAGTGTGCTAATGACCTGTAGCATCCTTAGCATTACAATTTGGCCAATGTCTAAAGGGAAGATGTAAAATGTTGTTCTTAAAATATGATTTTGTCTGGTTGTCATTAGCTTTTTATTGAGGGGCAAAGCCTCGTGACTTCCTGGTGAATTTAATTGTCCATAAGTTCATTAGCGACATTGAATATCTTTGTAAATATGACTGGTGAAGAAGAAAACATGGCTTTTATCAATAAGCTTTACCAGATGCAAATGAAAGCATTGTAGATAAAAGTACAGCCTGACCGATATGTCGGTCACATGATATTGCCGGGCCAATATGGGCTTATCACCTATATATGGGCATTAAAGCTGTGATGCATGACATTGGATTTTTTGCAGATATGCCGATATTTTGCAACGCTTTTTGCCAATTGCTGATTTTGATACCGATATATTATGCACGTTTTTTCCTACCTAATTTCAAAGAACATCAAGTCTTCCCTGTAGGAGAATTGAAATCCTGCCTACTCTTATTGTAGTGGCCCACTGGCAGGTGTAGAAATAACATAGTGCTTTTTAAAATGTACACATTAACTGGGTAATATAAGAAAAGTACTTAAACTTAGGTTATGTACAAAATCCCATTTTTATTCAACATTTTCTTTCAAATAAAACCTTAATATTCATACTACTTAGACAGGCTTGGATGATGCTCTCCCTGAGACAATCCTGACAATAGCCACAACTAGGGCAAGTTATACCTACAGAACAAATGCATAAAATGAAATCAGCCTTGCTGTCCATTTCAGAAACTTTGAAAAACTGCCATACCGCAGACATCTTGGCCCTTCTTTACGTTTGACAGAAGAGGTGTGGTGCAGGCAGTGCGTGTGCACACTTGCACGGAAAATTGTGGAAAATATTGGCAGAAAAATGATATATCAGCCTATACCAATATCTAATTTTCAAGCCAAAATCTGTCGATACCGATAATGTGCCGATAATATCGTGGATCCCTATATTAAAGTTGTGTTGTTATGTCTGCACTAAAACCTGTTTCACAGCGCATGTAATGCAAAAAATAATGCTTGGATGTATTTAGAAATGCTATCATCACATCACTTGTCCAGCATTTGTCTTTGAGCAGACTGTGGCCCGCACTACTATTGGTTGACACTGTAAAATATTGTTTCATATTCTTTAATTAAGTTATTTGTGTAAGAAAGCATCTTCCTTACCTTGCATGGCCATATTGGTGCTCAGTTGGTCTAAATCCCCAAAATGGAACCATTTCCACTCAGCTAATAAAGTCATGATATCGGCGACAATTACTGCAGGCTAATTGGTAAATTTCTCTGCTCTAAAAACAGTATGAGAATCAGCCTCCCCAAAACCCATACTGGTCAGACTTATCGAACTGGTCGTACTTATTTTTTTATTTTTAGACCATAACTTGGACAAATGAATGACACAACTGCCACAGCATGGTTCCTTGTGATCTGATTTCCACACTGGCAGTGGTATTACTAAACGTGTTGTGGGGAAAGCTTCCCCAGAGCAGATGTTTTTCTTCTTCTTTGAACAGTTCTGCTTTCTGACATTCTGTGTTTTTACCACTTTGTGGACGTTATAATGCTGACCAAATGTGTTACCCACGGCTAGTCTTATATATATGTAACTCTAAATGTATGTAAATGACTTCTATTGCAAAATAATTATTCAAAATTTCACTAACCTTATTTTTTAAAGTCAATTCCTTATTTCTGTACATTCAAAGTAATCTTACTTTCCAACTGTACATGTGAGTACAGCCTTAACATATGCAAACATATGCTTTATTCTCATAGAGATAACTGATAAGATATGACAATGTTTCAATTGCTGTTTCTGTGCGGGGTTGACATCAGATTGCAATGAATACCATGGGTCCCAGTAGCCGGCACAGTGATTAGAGACCGTCCTGTCCTATCTTAAAATGTCATCAATAAACTGTACTTCTTAATCAGCATGTTTGGTAATTTATCGATAATACAACGGACTAAACACATTTTTAGAAGGACATGTCCTCTTTCACTGCATTCTGTACCAAAAATAGTAGAACCAAAAAATATTCCCCCCACTGACACTATCCAAAAATGCATTTTTAATGAGTTTATTTGAATGTGTGACCTAATTAGCAAAAAAGAGCTTGGTGGTTGTGCTTTGGTGCTTAGCCATGTGCTCTCTTTAACTGGTTGTTTTTCTCCCAGAGGCAGCATGGATGAAGAGGAGCAGTTTGTGAACATCGATCTGAATGATGACAATATCTGCAGCGTCTGCAAGCTAGAGACAGAAACGGGGACGTTATCATTCTGCCATGTCTGCTTTGAACTCAGCATTGAAGGTAAGAAACACACACGGGGGTGACTATTTGCTTGCTCAAGTAAAGAGCAAACAAAATGATGTTGAGGGAAAAATGCCCTCTTCACATACAGCTTTAGTTACATATTTGTGCTAGCTAATGGTTCAAATCAACCCGCGTGAAGCTCCATAAATGATGTTTTTGTAACCACAGTGTGACCTCTCTGTGCCTTTTAACTCCCGAACATGCACACACTCGCTTATGTCTGTCGAATGGGATTCAGAATAATAATTCACCTTCATCTCTAGCATTTTCAAGGGCCAGCTTCATATAGAGGCTGCCTAATGTACAAAGATAAGCCACCAAGCGTCTCCAGCATTTAGATCACACAATAAATGACTTTTGCAGAAACATGGGATTAACTTTTTGATCATCAGAGCTGTAATATAGCCTCAGAACCTTTCAGATTTGTTGACGTCTCATATGATTGCCCTCCACACTCACTCCTTTTATCCTCTCCAGGAACATTGTATGAGATATATGTGCAGGGTAATGGGCCTGTTGGACCAAAGCCCTCTCTAAAGCAGGCCACTGTGATTCTCCCGTTTGATGTGCCACTCCAACTCAAGAGCATGTGTTTGAAGTTTTTTCATCTCTTAATTAACGAGTGGCCTATCTAAAGAAGAATGGGAAATCAGAAGGGGATTAGATATGCCTCTCATTCAACCCTCGTCTCACAGATCCCACAAAGGCTTTTCAATGCAATGTAGAAGTGTGTGTGTCTTTATGTGTGCACAGTGTGATTGTGTACGACTTGTATAACAGCATCATATAGCTGACTAAGAGCTCCCAGAGTGGTATATCATTCTGTTGACAGCGGGAGGAAATGCATATGCATGAAAGATTTATAGGTCTATTCTGCTTTGGTATAAGAGAACTGAGTGCGGGGGTATTGATTAATCACCCTGTTCTTTGTGCGCAGTAAAAGTGTCTTCAGTCTCAGACGTGCATACACAGGATAGTCCTTAACTCAAAGTTGTGTTTTAAGTGCGTGCAAGCTCATTAATCTTCATTCAGCAGAAAAATAATCTAAATATGGTAGAAGGATGCAGTCGAGGTTTGCTGGCATGTATATACATTAATGTCAGACACCTAATATAACTCATAATAAAAGACTTTATGGTTCTTTGAAACAGACAGCTTTAATATGTGTTCAGAAGAAAAAGCAACCTGTGGCTTCATGGTATTTCACTCTAGTTGGCTATGTATGTCTACCTTTTGTTCACTGAAAAATTGAGCAGTAAAACCAAGGCTTACAAGACCAACAACATTGTGTACGGGCTCATAACATAATGCACAAAACTTTGTTGATTTCACCTCCATTAAAATTACTGTCCATCTGTATTCGGTGAGTCGCATTCTCACTGCATCTAGCTAGTAGACAGCGGTTTAAAGCAGGCTTACTACAGCAGTGTTAACCCAAAACACACAGCTTTATGTGGTTGAACTGCAATAACTTGCTTGTCAAAAAAACTAGGCTACATCATGATGCGGAAATGTAAAAAGTAGACAAGCTTTAAAATGCTTGTTTTTCAACGGAGGGGGGATTGGTTATTTCTGATGCAATCTCAAGACATCAGGAAAATCTCAACCCTAATAGGCTTTCATGACACAGCGACACAGCGGTAAATGCTTGAATGACTCAAATTCGTTTGATTCACATCGCCTGGCACAAATACATGTTGATTTTTGTCTTTGCATTGACTTGTTGTCAAGCAACATGAAACATTAGCTTCGCTTTTGGTCTGAACACACCTTCAGAGAGAGAGAGAGGTCTGTTCAATAGGTAGCATGTCGCACTATTTAGTTTCACTTGTTTGAAAGCTGAATACACTCTTCAGGGTCACCTTCATAATTTGCCTTTGTTGCTCACGAGCATCCTATTTGGACATATGAGTGACTATGTGTTTTAGAGGTGATAATAATACTTTTAAAGAATAAGGTTATCTATCTGTCGACATCCCACAAAGGCAGGATTTGCTTATTTGGCTCATTTAGGGCGTCCTTGATGGCTGCATTTATTGTTTCAGTCAGGATGAAGCAGCTTTGTTTTTGCTTGTGTCACACGAGACCTCTCAAACTGCATCAGTACCATTGTGAATTTCTGGGGGTTCAGGTTGTGATGGAGCCTGTGTGTGGCAATGAAGCGGCTGTTATGTAACTGTTGGGTCTGGGGGGAGAAGAGGAGGGTTTGCAGACATGCACGTGTTTTCGATGCAGCTGAGCGAATCATTGGTGGGAGGGGAGCTTGCCAGACTGAATGTGGTCACTTTAGGCACGGCTGATTGCAAACTGAGGTCGAGCCGCGTGCCCGCTGACTGCTCATGTAGACTTAAAAGCGACAATAATCATTCATCTCATGCCACGCTTCATTAAAGCAGAAGAGAAATCCAATCAGCACACATGCAGACTGAGTGTACAGAAAATATGACAGGGAGGGAACACACACACAAACCCACCCCTTCAGATTCTTTGTGTCCTAAACCATATCATGCTTTCTCAAGGGTGAATTGTTGCTCCTGAATATTCATTGCCGTCTTGCTCTATGCTGCTGGTTTTGAATATTTATAAGAAGCAATTGATGCAGAATTGCTTCTTGGTTTTTTAAAACCAGGAGCGTATATTGCACCAGACAAATCACAATTGTGTCACAGTCACAGATGAAGGCCCTCTGTATTTACTACATTATACGTGAACTGAGTATGAACATAATTAAGAAGTATATTTATTAGTGTAGTTTAGAACAATGTCATCTCCCAAAAGAGTATCTACAGCGTCTATTTTTGCACTGACTGGTTAACAAGGTCTCTGCTAGAGCCGAACACCTGTCAGAGTTTTAACCTGCTTTAAATACTGATGCGACTCATATTTGTTGACTCGTTGTTGTGAGACATTCCAGTCTTCTGATATTTAGAAAAAGGTTGAAATCAAGGCAGTAATAGCCAAAATATCTTCTTAAAGCCACCTAAATGCGCACTTCTGTCCATCTCCACACCGCTAGTTTGTGATGTAGACTTTCTGTCATGAATCTTAAGTCTCAAGTAGGGCTGGGGAATAAAATGATGGAGGATCACGAAAAGACGTATGTGGACAATGATTATAAGCATTGGACATTTTTACTTGATACAAATACATCAAACTGACTTTCAGGATGGTGAAATAGTGACAAAAGTCAGCCTGCAGTGTTTTGCTGTCAGTAAAGAAAGAGGATGCCTTCTGTAAAGGAGAAAATAAATGAGTTGAATCGAGGGACAAGAAAGTGAACTTCTTTTACCCTCCAAAGATGAGGAAATTGTTGACAAAAACTGGTAATATGTTGTCAATTACAAGGACGTCAGTGGCAGCCAGACAAGAAGCCTCCTGATTGAACTGTCTGTGTCTGCTGAATAGACACTGATTTTTCACTTGAAACTACTTCTGTAACTACTATTTGGGGTTGTAATGGTTAAAAAAAAATCATCTAATTAATTACAGGCTTTGTAATTCATTAATCGCAATGAATGTATATATCAATGATTTCTGTGAGACGCACATGTAGATTACCCTCTTTCTAAATGGTTATTTCTTACTTTCACACTTTTGTCTCTTCTTCACCTTATTAAGATTTAATTCACAATCTACTGTAATCTGGAACTTTGCTTCCCTTCAGTCCCCCCAAAGCACCTGCACCTCTGTGCTCTGCATGGCTGCTGCCCCCGCCCCCCTCTTTCTGCTTTGTTGACTGTCTTCATCAGCATTCTGTTAATTTACAAAAGTTACAAAAATTCAGTTCTCACAGCACGTGAGCCGCGTGTGCACGAGGGATGTTATTAATGACGTAGCGATCTAAACGATAGATCGATCGTTACGAAAGGACATCTGCACCTTTTATAAGCTTTATAAACAGCGCCAATCAATTCATTTACAATAGGGACATATGAAGTTACACAATAGGATTGTTTACATTACGTAACAGAACTGCATATGATTGTGTGTGGACCGAGAGTGGGACAGGTCAGACTTTTCAATTCTTCAGTAAACGTTAGATGACAAGTGAATTTCCCTTTGGGGATCAATAAAGTTATTGTTATTGGTATTATTGTTCTAAATATTGATAGTGATCAATTTAATTCAAATTATAGTGATAATCTGTTTGCCACATCACCCAGCCCCAGTCTCAAGACGAACCCTGACATCACTGTCTGTGTGTTTTTACAAACTTTACCTCCTCCAGAGTCACAAATGACTCCATGAAGCTGTTTTCACAGATTGAGTAGTACGTCTCATAACTATTTCATTTAACTTCATGTGTAAAACCAGTGGAGTGTCTCTTCTAATGTTGGAAATAACATTTTATGGAACAGCACATTGCTGTTGGTGGTGTGGTGCTCTGCTCTCAACGGCTGCTGCAGTGTAGCTTTGTCACAGCAGAGAGCATGCCCATTATGAGTTAACTGCTTTTACTTAAGTATTCATTTCCACCCACCACCTCCCCAAGCTCTGCTCGGAGGTTTGCATGTAAAGGGTTGTTCAGACTTGTCTGATTCAACGTCAGCTGCTGACACACACAGAGCTGTACATCAACTAAAGCATAAGATCGACTAATAATCAAAACTATTTGTCATCTTCAGACTCCAGTCGTTTAAAGAAAGGCGTTTATGTTGACAGGGTTTTGAGTTGTTTCTCATCAAGGCTGCAGCCCACAGAACCACCAGGTGCAGAAGTGAATGTGAAAGCTGTCTGTAGAAAAATCGTTGAAAACAGTTTGAGCAGGATGATTGTTCAGGAAGCGCAGCCTTTGTTGTTGCTCCAAGTGGTTGTTTCCTGAGGAAACTGCTTTGGCCTGTATGTGCTGGTTCCATCAGAAAGTACCCAGTAGAAGTTGTGTCTATTTTTATATTGCTCAACCTCTGTCTAACTGAGAATTTCTTATTTTCAAACCTTTCTTCTCTTTGTTCGTACTGCACCATCTGAGCTGTGTACCACACATGGTTACACAGCCTTGAGCGTCAACACAGTAAAGCACAAAACAAGAGAGAGCTACACACAACAAAACACCAAGAGCTCAGCAAGTCCCCACTTATTGTTCATCTTCAGTGGGAGTGAGGAAGCGGTTTCAAGCTAAAGGGATCTGTGTGTTTCTAACAAACTTTCATTTTCTTTATGACTGTGTAACCTCACACCAAACCCAGCCTCGCAATGTCTGTGATACCAAAGATTTTACTGGTTCAGCAAAGTACAAAAGAGCCACACCTCCCATCCCTGGTTCTACCTGGTATTCACATGCGTCCTTTTTAAATGAATTTCTTCATTAAGAAGTAGATTGATATAACAAATAATTATCGATTATTCTAAAGTTTTTTTTATTGGTGACATGGAGTGTCATTTTTTGGAGTAAAACATATTTTGGCGTCAGTGTGAGGCACGGAAATTTATAGAAACATTTAACAGACGAATACAACAACAAAAACATCCAAGTTTTGATATTTGGAATATATTATGCTTTTGTTGGGCAAGAAGTAAACAGGAAGTTCTTAATGCTGCTGTCATCCTTAAGTGCTCCAGGATGCTTTTGCATCAAGCTTTCCTGCACAGCATTTGCTGCGGGGATGTGCAACTCACAGAGCTTACAGAGCATCACATTGTTTGGCCTCTGTCTAAATACTTCCACGCTTATAAGCAGCTTATTCTCTGGGGGAACCTATGCTTTGATAACGCACTTTAGCTCGATTAGTTGTCCCAGCCCTATGTCACATCTTTCAGCTGCATTCAGGAGCTGTGTAGGCCTCTTCCCTCTTCTCTGACAGGATCGGGATGAGCCGGCAAGTGGTATCTCACACATCGTCATGGTTACCCTGGTTTTGGGGACCAGACAGTACTTAAATGTGGCCTTGGAGACATTTCTTGCTCCGCACTACTGACAGAATGTGGCCAGTTGCTGCCCAAAACACCCTTAAATGTGGGCTGACTGCTCTGATCTCAATACTTCCTCCTTGGGATCATTAACCCCTGTACT
The DNA here is from genome assembly GCF_022749685.1 of Semicossyphus pulcher. Taxonomy (NCBI): domain Eukaryota; kingdom Metazoa; phylum Chordata; class Actinopteri; order Labriformes; family Labridae; genus Semicossyphus; species Semicossyphus pulcher. The sequence continues at coordinate 26,738,107 of NW_027211604.1, read as the reverse complement.
TAGAGCTGTCCTTTTGTGCTTGGATCAACCAGGATGCATGTAATAATCAGGTGTAAGGGAGTGGGGGGTCAGATCCCGCAGTAGTTTTTAATGAAAGGCTGAAAAAACTCTACTGCACAACATTTGTGTTAAATCTTTTTTTTTATAATCAGATATGTCATTCAAACAAGAGCTGGTAGTTGGTTTGCAGTCACCTATATTTATGCTATTGTGTCAATAAAACAACAATAAATTTGTGAAAATATACAGCAAGGGATAGCTGTTTGCGGCTTAAACGGATAGTTCGGTTTATTTGAAGTGGGGTTGTATGAGATACCCATCAATGGTAAGTGTTCTACATACAATGGATGCCGGTCAGCACGGCCCCGGTGTTCAGATACCGGCCGGAGTGCCGGCGTCGAAGCCTGGCTTTATGTGCAGATAGGATCAATCCCACACGTAATTTATCCACTTATAAGGACGTCTCAAAAAAAATCAATAGTGGTATCGATTGTACGCTATATTTGAATAATTCACCGCGTTTTACTTTTCAGTAAGAACACCTCTTTATTTGGCACTATTTTGTGTGGACTGCAACACATACGTGTTCCTACACCTGCAGCGTACCGTTTCGGATCATCTGTTTGTGTCAGCGGTTTGTAGAAGAGACAACTAACAAAAAGAAAATACAATATTATGGAAACAACAAAGTGCCATTCACGGTGGGGACTAGAGGACATTGTTTTCCTTCATGATAAGTATCTCATACAACCCCACTACAAACAAACCGAACTATCCCTTTAAATCAAACCAAGCAGGGCTTTCCTTTAAGAACAGGCCTAGTAAGATGTGACAAGTTGTGCATTAAAAACCTGCGAGATCTGACACTACTGTGACAGTATTGTAACCTTTAACCTCTCACACAGACACAGACACAGTTTCCTTTAATGGTCTTCTTTTACACCTTGCCTGACCAGACGTCTGCTGAGCTGCCAGGTTCAGCTAACAACCAGCACCACTCTTTATCTGCTTACATAATCCGGGCCGAGTTTGTGCTGATGCCTGTGACCAGCTGGAGTTAGGATTGTAAAAACAGAAAATTCCTACAGCCAGAGGAATGATTCAGTCCGAGCTGATTCTGGTTGCTGCTCCACAGGGTCTATTGTAGCATGCTCCTATAAACAGCTCGTTCATTGTGGCTGAACTCTTCACCCTGGGGTGCAGATAGGCCTAATTATGTAGCTGCCTGTGGTAGCTGTATTTTTGAACACAGTAGGGGTCCAGAAATTTGCTGAACCTACTGTATGGTCCGCTGTCTCTGAGCCCTTTTATTTAGTAACTTTATGCTTTATATGTAATGGGTTTTCATTTATGTTAACCTATAATTGTGTGAAGAAAGTTAAGTCTTTATTAGCCAATCAGATATGAATACACTGTCTCAAGTGAGTTTATTTTTTTACTCACCACGACTCTGAAATGATTGGCCTTTTCACCACAGGCTTTCTCATAGTCTAAACCACTAAACAGTTCACCAAAGTCATCAAGTATTTTCTATAAAGACAGAATCTGTTTGGAAGGATGTAGCCTACACTGAGGATTGTAATGTCAGACAGCAGCTAAAGTAAAGGCGCACAGCAACGTATCTCTGTTACAGTATCACTTTACCAACGTTTAATGGTATCTATGCTTTAACCAGGGACGAAGAGGTAGGAGGATAGAGCCGGGACGAATAATTTATCTGTAATACTAGTAATGAAACGTATAATACCACCACATTGTGTTCTTCTTCATACTAATTGACCTGCATTGGTTAGTCATGAATCACCATCCCTTCTTTGGGTGAAGTTTATTCCCTACTAATAATATAACAGTACATCTTAACCCTAATGAATTACAGAACCTGACCAATGTGGTATTTTTGAGACAAATACAGATTACAGGTATGAAACACGTGTGATGTTCAGTTTGGGTTTGCGTGGTTTGTTGCAGCTGTCTGTTATGTTGTTGAAGGTCTGGGGTAGTGAAGAGGTGGTTTGAGTTCATTTTTGTTCACGTGAGCTCTATGTTGGTGTCCAAGTTGGCCTGTGCAGCTGCTGACAACACATTCCTCCACGCTGTGCCATGCAGCTCTGTTTGACACCTTACTGCTGATGACCTCCGTCCCACTTGTCCCAGTACCAGCTCCTCTGAACTAGGTCATGGATCCAGTGTCCTTAGTCAGGAGGACACGCATGCTTCTATTCAGAGCAAAATCACAAGTCTACAGCATGTTTGTCCAGAAAGACTGAATGTATAACAGAACAGTGGCTGTTTTTTTTGTGTTAGTATTAAAACTTGTTCACCATGACGTCTGCAGAGTTAAAGTCTCAATTATCTGTGAGCAAAACTGCGGCTGCTGAATAGAGAGGAGGACTAGATCAAACAGTAATTCTCTACAGCCTGAGGATTATTATGATGTTGTGTTTGGAGAGTTCCCTTGGCTACTTTATTACAGAGAATTATCCATCCAAAAGGCATCATCCTGTCTTTGAGCTCAGGTGCTGCTCCACTAGTTTCTAATGATTACTCTACCCAAATTGTGAGATTCTCTCTGGACTAAAGCTGGTGATTTTTTGGTTATACATGCTCTGGAAAAGGTTTTAATTCACTTAAAATATAACGCTACTCTAAATTTGTGTTAGAGCTGCAACTGTTAGCCTTTTTATCTATAGCCTTTGCCATTTTACATTGGACCAAGCAACGCCGGTGTAATGCAGCCCCAGTGTGTGTTCTTACACAGCGGCAGACGCCGTTTCGCTTCTGTTACTACCTCCGATGCCGGCTCAGAGGCAGAAGAATGACGCCGCTCCAGCATTCCGCCTCCGTGCATTTTACAGAGTAGACGAAGCGTAACAGAGACATAATAATGCCGCTTTGAACTGGCAGTGTATAAGGGGCTAGTAAATAAAATCCAACAAACAATTATACCATTGTTTACTGTTTTGGCAATTTTTTAAGCAAATGGCAGCACATTTGCTGCCTCCAGCTTCTGAAATGTCAGGATGTCCTACTTTTAATTTATTACAGTTTATACTGTAGATCATTTATGGCCAGTCTTTTGGGTTTTGGATTGTATTTTGGACATAGAAGGCTCTGGGAAATTATGATGAACGTTTTTATTCTTCGGGGCCTGCAATAGCCATGGGTGAAGGCATTATGTGTCCATCTGTCCACCGTCCTATTATTGTGAATGCAACATCTGAAGAACATCTGAAGGCAATATCTTGAAATTTGGGGGGAAAAACCCTGTCTAAAAGCTGTCAAGGCTGAACTGATTAGATTTTGGTGGTAAAAGGTCGAAGGTCAAGGTAGATGTGACCCCGTATACATTTTTATGTTTTATCCCTTCAAGAGAAAACACCATCGGCAATCAATTAGCGGACAGTCTCAACCACATCTACCCCTAGTTTACCTGTGTTTTTCTGCAGTCATTCTCTGATATCATGCATTAACACGGTGATCTCAGGAACCTCAGGAAAACTATGACTAACACCTGGTGTTTATATTTTACATTTCTCCATCAGACCAGAAGTGTCTTTGTCTTTGTGGCTGTTTTCACTGAATGACAGACTAACCTTGACTCCTTCCTCACAAAAGAGCAGGAAAAAACAAGCCTCTTGGTCATCAGTGTTGTTGTGCTCAGTGTCTCTCGCTGTCACAGCTGAACAATGTTAATTCACCTCCAGTGAATAGCCTGTGTGTGCGTGTGTATGTGTGTGCGCTTATGTGTGCAGCCATGAAAGACAGTAGTGCTAAGCTGCTTAGCTGGAGTGAGGTCTTTGGCTGGTGGTGCACTGGCCTGGTTGTGCGCCAATGATGTTTCTGCTCAGCAAAGTGGTAGTCAGTGTGTTTTTGTGGTAGTCCAAAGACCGAGACTGATCGGATTATTACATGCCTGTTTGATAGACAGAAAGCTTCTGCAGCGACTAGTGAAGGAATTCATTGGCTATTCAGTCGGCAACAGTCTTACACATATTCTGCATACCTTTATGTATACACTCATGCCTCCAAAAACCTAATCCATGTAAAGTCTTTATAGACACTCAGGTCACTCTGCAGAAGCTAAGAATAGATCGCTGTGCACACAGTTGTGTAATGGGCTAAAACCTTCCTATGTACAGAGGCATATAAGATCCATTAATGCTGACTGTCCCACATTAGACTGAAAGGACTATTTGCTCAGATCCTGCAGGCAGAAGGCAAGCTCTCAAAAGACATGCAAGGAAACTACGGGGGATTGAAATATTACGGGGAAGTAGTTCTGTCAACATACTGTCGTAAATGATGGTTTAACACTTGACGGAGTGACACGTCAATCAGCATACTACGTACAATCTTTACACAACTTAAGCGAGTGTGCTCAACTGATACATGTGCTGCTTGTAGCCACTGTTGTTGCCTTAAATGGGCTATATGTAAGACTTAACATATATTCATCAATCAAAATCATTTTTTATTGCCAATGTGATTGCCAAAACTGATAAATTGAGGCCTTCCCCAACTTCCTCCATTCGCCCTAACAACCTGTGGGCTGATTTTTATGTAAAGCACTGAGGGAGTTATTTTCCGAGAAACGAGAGGATGTGACGTATCTGTGCTTTCGCGAGTACCTCTGCTGAGAGCTCATTCTACGCCAGTACAGTCAACAGTGTGCAACACGAGACAGTGCAAGCTGTGAAATAGAGATAATGCCAACAAACGACCGGCATCGACGTCGGGGGAAACCAGTCATCATCGGCAGGGCATGCAACTCATGGAGACCTTCGATTGCTTTTGGGGATCAAAACACACCCACCACCTTTTTGTTGTCATAGAAACAAAACCCGCGTGCAGCGTTTTTTCTCTCGCAGCACAATTGCTTGATCCCAGCTCCCTCCAGCCGCCCTGCCCTGTCTGGCTAATGCTCCCTGATGCTTGTGATGATTTGCTGGTTTGCCGGCGTAATTTGCCATTTGGTTACGAAGTACAATGCCGGAGTCATACAGTGTATTTATGTTGGAGCTAGTTGGCTAACCTTAGCATGCTCGCTAACGTTATGACAACCAAAATACTATCCGAGTGTGTATGTCAGTGTTGTCAGTCTAGCTTGACAAATAACTTTGCCAGCTAACATGATATTGACTTAGGTATTGTGACAAACAGTGTTGATTTTGGACAACATGACACCGATCAATGAGCATGTCTCGTCAGTGAGTAGCAAACAGAGCCGGTGAGCTCTGAGATTGAGCATGCTCAGTTTCGTGTGTCTCCGGCAAAAACCTTGGATGCTTGTTCATGCTTGCGAGTGTCCGCACGAGCGCGTACGAGAATGTTGACTGCAGTTCCTTCAACGGCCGACAGTGTCGCTAGGAATGAGGATTTTCTGAAAGTTGCATATAGCACCTTTTAAAGACCTGCTGAAGTAAAATGCTGTTCTGTTGCGTTTTCTTACCAATCAAAATTAACAGAAGTTCCTTTCATAAAGTCCACCTTAATGGGAAATGGTAGAATATCATCACAATATTTTTTATATAATTTGACAATGCTGCCAGTTTGAGAAGTACACTGATAAGGAATAAGGCCTGAAGAAACCAGATGGTTCATAGTTATCAAAACTAGTAAAAAAACCCAAAAAACTATAAATAGTGCTGCTTACTGTTTTTAGGTTAGTGTTCCTTCAGTATTTAAGTTTTTTTTTTTTTACCAGGAGCCAAATTATCCCCAGAAGTCTGGGGGGCAATCAAAACTTACAGGAGTGGTATTTCAAATTGCTAAAATACTTATTAAGCAGTAAGAAATCACTATCTCTGTGATGCTTTACAATGGACAGGAAATCAGGAGGGGCTGCATGCCGTGTAGATGCTAATGGTGTCAGCTCAGTTTATTTTGTTTAGCAACAAGGTTTTTATCTTGTGATTTAATCTGCACCTCTCCAAAACAAAAAGTCCAGGCACTTCAAACTTAAAAAGTAAATAGTTAAAAAAAGGGACTTCAGGGGCCGCGAGCAAAGCTGCCAGTAACTTTTGTTTAGCTTGTTTCTCTAATATCTAAAAATCAGAGTAATAAATTCATCAAGTTAAGTTACAAACTTAGAAATAACTAAGATCTAAAAAGTGACAGTGATGGGACTTGCACAGTAAGAAGGTGGTCAGCTCAAACAGTTTTAATTTCTAGCCTGCAAGCAGAAACCTGCAGATTGACTGGCCTTTTTCTAAATTATTTCCAATGTCTGATTAATCAATAAATTAGACTATACCTAAAGTTTGTCATCAAACTCCTGTAGCAATATTGTTTTATTGCCCAGCCCACATGGAAGTAACGTTTTTCAGTTGGCACTCACATTTACGAGACTTTGTTTTTTTAACTGTATTTGTAATTTGGCTTAAATGCAGTCAAAAATTAATTGCTGTCTGTTTTCTGTAAATTACTGAACAGGCTGAATCTGTATCATTAGGATGGGACTGCAGCAAAGAAACTCATTTCAGCCACAGGTTGTCTGTTGCTGACCTTATTGGAAGTGGCAGTTACAGCCCCGGTCTTAAAGGAAACCGAAACCACATACTTGTGTGAAAAGGCTCTGCCGACCAAACTAAACATTAGGCCTCTGCATTTGTATGTACATATTGCACTGTGGTCATGTGGTGGTAGAAAGGACCTGTTGCCTTTGTTCATCTGTCTGCTGAGAAAGGCCTGCTATGTGAGCGTACCCAAGTGAGCTCTTAAATCTATACAGACAAACAGTGACTAATCTCCTCACCTCCGGCTCTGACACGTACGTCTGTCTGCTGAGAAATGTCGGCCGTGAGAGGAAGGCCAACACACTAACAAACGCCTGTGCACGCTCTCACTTCGTCTGCCATCTCCTGCACATACACACACAGTTTAACTCTCTTTCACCCTCAGCTTCACTTTGTTTATCAAGCTGTGGCCCATTTTACACAGAGGTTATTTTAATATGGTCCACTTGCTGATGGTTAATTTCCTCTGTGACGCTTAAATTGCTACAGTGTGACCTGTTTTGACTGTATCCAGGAAACATGGATTTTCCCTCCTCATAGAGGTACTTCCGAGGAGCTTAGTCTTAATTATAGAACATGGCTGGGCCATATAAAAATATTTGTATCAATACTGATATTAATCACAATATATCTTTGAAAAAGAAACATGATTGTTTATTAGTTAAACTTTAGGTTATAGTTGATTAGCTTTTGCCTAAGTTGTCAATCCTTTGAGGACTGTATTACTGTTTGTTTCTAGGTGCTCAGTTTTTGTGGTTAGGGTTTTTATTCCCAATGTTTTCATGTTAAAGCCCCCCTTCAGTGAAACTCAAGTGTTTAACCTTGTAAACATCTCCATGTGGTGTTCTTCATGTGCTACAAGACATATCAGGGACAACAACAGCATCATCTCCATGGCTGGGCCTGTCTGCTTTTAAACTGCAGTGTACCAAGGACAGGCTGAACAACATGTGTTCAGATTGGCAGGGTTGAGACGTCACAAACCTAAGGAGCCAATCCCGTTAATGGACGGGATGACGCTATGCATATCATTATGTGTAACCTATGGCAAGCACTTCAGCGATGCGCGGGCCAGCTGTAACCGTCATTGTAATGTTTGGCTACACTCTACTGACTACTAACATTAACATTACTACTAATTATTACTAAATTTCAAGCTAACTAGGTTTCAACAAGTTGCCACTAAATTTTACCAAAGGAGAAACGTAGTACATAGTGGGTGGGGACTATGTAGATTCAGGAATTTTGAATGAGGAGAAGGGAGGATTTTTACAAGGTAATTAAATGTATTTTGCAGAAAAAACACATCAGACACAATTTATTATTTCAAGCAGAGCATTTTATGTCTTAAAACATGACAGGAGCTGCTCTTTAAATACTCTCCAATGCTCTTCAACTGAACACAGGACATGAGGATGGGCTGCTAGCCAAGCTGCTCTAACATTTAGCTCAGCTTGTCTCTCGGAGCTTGTCTTGTTTTTGGGTTGGTATTCCTTCATTATTTTTTTATGGAAGCCACATTTTCTGCAAAGGTTTCCTCCCCTTTAAACAAACTGACTTAGTCATTAAAACCTGTAATGACACTAAATAAATGATTTTCACATTAAATATCAGTGTCTCTACATGGTCTCCGTTCGTCACAGGGTGTGCATTGAGGGGGCTGCTTAACTATCTGCCGCTAACGTCCATATAATTGGCATCTTGTTATTGATCAACAAATTCCTCATCTTTGGAGGGTTACAGAGTTCACTCTTATCCTCTCTCTTGTTCTCGCTTCCCTTTCACAGACAACATTCACTTTCTTCCCCGGCAGCTCAAACAACACTTTGCAGTTGGAAGTGGGCGTGCACTCTGGCATTTCATATGCATGCAAAACACTTCAGACTAGCTGGCTGTCGTTACTATTTCTGCTGTGTGATAGGCTGTTTGATCTTCCCATAGCCAGTAAAAATGCCCAAAGTTTATCAAAGTTGTCTTCGTTAATTTTATTGCCATCTACCATTGATATCGTTTTATAGCCTCGCCCTACTTCCACTTTCTTTTAGATGAGAAGGGTGAGATTGTTTGGTTTCTGGGATCAAGGTCCATCCTCTGTTTAAACTGGCTCACATATAGATCCACTATGTTTTCAGGCTGTATAATTTATTAGACAGAGTAGAACTTGTCTTTGCATCTTCCTTGTTGTTTCATGGATACATGTGTATAAAAACTAATATTAATGAAGTTGTGCGTCATGCGGACAGAGAACTCTGTGCACCTTGTACATTTTCCAAAATATGCTTTATGTGTATGCATTGAGACAGCGTTAATCTATTATCCCAGCGCTATCTCACCGCTCTACTGGCTAATCCACTGCTCACTAAGCAGCTTTCCCTGTGGGATCGCGGCAGGTCAATCTGCCAGTTTGAGCTTTGCTTTCATACTCATTTACTTTTAGTTGCTGTGGCAAGTTCAATAGGTCAGTAATGTATTTCTGTCTTACTGTTAAGATAGCTGCTTTATTTCTTATCAACGTTTCTGTGCTTTTATGCGGTTAGAAACCCTGCATCCCTTGGGTTCACCTATAATAATATTAACCTTTTTTTAAAGAGCACATTTTAAAATCCATCTTACAAAGTGCGTCAAACAGCGAGTAAACAAACAGTGATAAATTAATCAGGTTTTAAAGAAAATGGATCCAACAGTGTAAAGGCCAAAAAGTTGGAAATAAACAACAAAAGACAATTAAAGAAAATTAAAACACAACTAAAATGAGGATATGCTCCCAGAGGAAAGTATCCTTTAATAGAGGACTTAGGAGAGATCATTGTGCCAACCTGGTTTCCTGATAATAGTGCTCATTTGATGTGGCTACAACCTTTAATTGTTTTTGACTATTTGACTTGATTCTTTTTGTCTGTGTAAATGCAAGTGTCTCTTCTGCCTCCATTTTCCCGGTGAATAAATAAAGGTTGATCAAATAATAAGTATAATGATACTAACCTTTAACGGCAAAAGAAAAACATTTCAAAGGAAATAAAAGACAGTTAAAAGCTATTAAAAGCTAGTAGAATAAGAAAAAGCTCACTGATAGAGGTATGTTTTTAAAAAGAAACTTAAAAGAGATCACTGATTTAGCTGACAGAGTTCATAACTGTGACAGTTTTGTTTGTGTGTATTTAACCTGTCGACTCATTGCTTTATGTCTTTGTGACTGCAGGCATCTCCTCTGCCACCTTGTTGCACTCAAAGTCCCTGCGCGGCCACAGAGACTGCTTTGAGAAATGCCACCTCATTGCCAACCAGAAGCTGTCACGTTCCAAGGTCTCCAGAAGTGCCTATGAGGGCATGAAGCTGGCCCTGAGCCAGAAACTGAACCGCATCATCCAGTACGCCCAGAACAAAGACAATGTCTCCTCCAACGGCCCCGGCAGACGGGGGGCCAAGCTGCTGTGTCTCAGCCAGCAGAGTGACTGCAAGCTGCTGCCCCAGTCGGACGCTCAGGTGCCCCGGTACGCGCCCCGCTGGGACACGTGCAAAGCAACAGGGCTGCCCGATTACACCATGGGGATGTTGGAGTGCCACACGGCGGAGGAGCTGGGGCTGCTGCAGGAGTCACAGTCGGACGTTTGGTCCAGTGACGGCAGGAAAGGTCTCCACAGCCGGAAACCATCGTCAGGAGGACAGATGCAGCACCAGGGACACAGCAGAGATGAATGTGAGCACATACAAATTCTTGTTTACATTTTTAGTAACTTCATCTTTGTCTCTCTCAAGGTTTATTATTTCTTCTTTTGAAGGAAGATCCAGCTAGACAGCAGGACAACTTTCTGTTCACTTCTCTGTCTTGTTCGTGATCTCTGTGATCTCTCTGAGAATTCACAGCCCTGCGTGCATTTCTCTGCTGAAAGGCAGCAGACAGAACAGTAACACAGAAACAGGAGACGCATTCTTTCCCTGTCTGTCCTTTATCTTCCTTGTTGATGTCTTCAGAGAAAGTTAATTTTCCTATAACCCTGAGATACAGAATGTTCTTGGCTTTCTTCTGTTTACTAAAGCTGCTTATGACCACAGACTTCTGTAAGAGTCGTTGCTTAAGATTCTATGTTTTTAAATGGAAGCTGACAGGCATTTCACAGGTACAAGATTAGCACCTATTTTGTGTGCATATCTTCCCTTAAGCTTGCCATCAACACTCGGTGCTCTTGATATTTTGAACCTAATGGAGAGGAAACTAATTACCTTTTGCATACGTAGGTGTTGCATTGATATGTAAATGCTTCACTTTTTCCATGGGTTTGTTAAAGGCAGGTTTTTAGTCTCTGCTGCGGTAATGGCACTTTGCTGTGCCTCTAAACAGCTCCAAGCTATCCTTCAAATTCCTTTTGATATTGCTCATACTCTGCATACAGCTATAATGTACAAACTAAAGGATGTAGTCGTCATTAGACAGAAATAGATTTGCAGCACCAAGATAACCCAGTTTGCTTTGTAAATGTGTCACGTCAATTGTTGCTGAAGCAGCTTGTGTCTCTTAAGCATGAAATTGACTTGTGAATGTATAGAAATGTATTGATTAGCTGTATTATTTAAACAGTACATTGTAATGAGTTTGTTTATTTGTTGTTGAGTTTTGCTTTTTTTTTTTTAGATAATTTATTTTTGGCCATTTGCCTTTATTTGACAAAAAAGTGGATAGAGTCGGAAGAAAGATTTGGGATGACGTGCAGCCAAGGGCAGAGGGTCAGAGTTGAGCCCGGGCTGCTGCATCAAGGGCTGTGCCTCTTTATATGGGGCACAAATTTTAACTGCTGCTAGGTACTTTTAAATAGATATTCTCATATTTTCACGGGTTTCACATTTTTGTGTCTTTATTGTTCACAGTGAAAAAGTGAAAACTGCAAAATCTGTGTATTTCCAGAATTAGATTCTTCGTCTCGCCTCTGAAATGGGCCGTTCAGAACAGCTGCAGGTTTCTACGTAGAACCTTGCTTTCACTGAAACCGACCAATCGTCATTCACCGTCATTCACCTCAGGCTGCCTTCTTGCGCGAGCTTCTAGTCAAGTCGTTGTGAAGATTTCATCTTACCATTCTGATACCTCCTGGTGATTCTGGCTCGTACATATAAAGCCAAATAACCGAACCTAGAGCAGCCATGTTTTCTACAACTTTGGAGGGACAGTGCAGTGCGGCCGCTCCCCCACGTGGGATCGCACACATGGGGGAGGGGCTACGCGGTCACTCCAAATACTGTCAGCCAATCATGGCTAAGGTCTGACCTTTGAGTGGCCAAACAGCTTGTTGGTTTCAGGAGGAAGGAGAGACTCTGAAAAATAATTAAATTAAAATATGTTTTTTAAAAAGGAAACGAAACTCTACCAACGTGATTCAAAAACACATTAGAATAACAGAAAATTGATTGCATAGCTAAAATACAGTAAATCCATTTTAAAATTCATCTTTAAAATCTGCAGAACTCCTGCATTCAGGACCTGAATGCAAATATTTTTCAATTTAGCTATGATTAAATTAAACAATTAGCAACATTTTCTGTGCATTGTTGTCAGACAAAGGAACGAGATTTGATCCCTGCACACATTTACTACTATTACTACTTAACTGACTTGATCAGTGATGACGGGCAGTTAGACGCATTAAACGGTTGTCATAGTCAAGTAAAGCAAAAAAGCATCTGTTACCACATCTAATTAATCTTCTGTGTGTATGCTTAGAAGAACAAAAACAACTCTAAGCTGTATTTTAAGTGTGTCTGCTGAAGAGCAGATGTTTCTGAAACGTTTCCTGTGGACATGAAAACCATGACGGAGCCGTGACTGAGCCAGATGCTGTGTTTGCTCGGAGATAATAATCAAAACTGTTTTTTTCTTGTAGTGACGGAAATGAGTGTGGACGAACTCCATCAGCTGAACGCACAGCTACTGATGCAGATACAAAGTAAGTGGCTTTCACTTTATCTGTAATAAGTTTTGCACTACAGCAGCAGAAAACGACCTTTGATATAATCTTTGAATAATCAAGATTTTAAACTGAACCCTGCTTCCCATATGCTGTCTGTAATATGAGCCTATATACGATTCTGTGTGCAGCATGTCTGCTTGAAAGTTTAAGCTTTCAGAATACAGACTGAAAACATAAGATCTGATTAATCATGGCTGATATTAACTAGAGGGCTTCTCTTCTTCAACACATCATCTCCTCTCATGTGACCAGCTGTGTTGAATCAAGCTCTGTGTAGCGTTTGTTCTTGCATACCCTGCCTGTTTACTTCATTCTTCATCACTTAGACTCATTGTTTGCTCCATACAGTGACACGTCTCATCTCAAAGGTTATTTTGAGTAAGGTCAAGTACCCAGTAAACCCTGAGGTGACTGGTGCAGTAGGGTCATTAAAGATAATCAAAGTGAGAGATTTGGCACACACTCTTTTTTACTGACACCCCAATAAGCATTAAACATTTATCCTCAGTGAGGGAACAGATGAACCAAATTGTCCCTCTGGTCAGTGTCAGGAGGAAAATTACACAAGCCACTGTGAGATCTCTTGTGAGTGAAGTCTAGTAGCTTACAGCTGTCACTTACACATATTTTCATCACTTTAGTCAGGACAGACGGAGAGATTATTATTCATTCTAAATCATTTAAGAGGACCACATAGGGCCAGATTTTTATGAACCACAGCAGTGATTCACAAACTGTGGTTTGTGTAACACTGCTGGTACAAAAGCCCTGCTTAAAAAGCCTCAGAACTACACTCTAAGAGCCCAAGTCCTAAACTTAAGATAAAAATGTGATGTTATTTAATGTGAAAAAATTGTGTTTATAACTTTAAGATTTTAGAAAATAAATGTGCCTATGGTTAGCCTCACAGGATGGAGGTGACGTAATGCCCAACATAGAATTAACTACTAACATTAAAGTTGGCCAAACACAATGGTTTCCGCCAGTGTTTTATAAGCCCAGTGCAATTCAGAATCAGATCCCGTCTATTAACGGGATTGGCTCCTTAGGTTTGTGACGTCTCAAACCTGACAATCTGAACACGTGTTGTTCAGCCTGTCCTTGGTACACTGCAGTTTAAAAGCAGACAGGCCCAGCCATGGAGATGATGCTGATGTTGTCCCTGATATGTCTTGTAGCACATGAAGAACACCACATGGAGATGTTTACAAGGTTAAACACCTGATTTTCACTGGAGGGGGTCCTAAAGAGGTTTTTTAAACGGCTGCTACATGTGGGCAGCTCAGATGGAAACATAAGTATAATGGTTAAAGAGGTTCTCCAGTCACTGTTGGTTAAAACATGAATGCACTACAGAATAACACCTGCTCTGAGATCAGTTTTCTTTACCCTCATTGTGCATAGAGTGATGCTCAACAGTTCGCACCTTCAAGTACCATAAGCTCAGTGGTCCCCTTGATGCAAGGCCCTATTTACTGGGCTAACACTTCAATAGATACTTGCAAGCGGGCCTGATAACTCTTACAGAGGAACCCTGTTAAATTTTTGTCACTCCCAGAAAATAGTTACATTGACCTTAATTAAAACAACAGCCTGAACCTTTAAGCGGGTATATAAACTGTTTGTTTAACTCTTAAGTGAGTGATTAAATGGATTTTTGAAATGGCTACAAGGTCCAAAAAGAAGTCTGGAGGCCAGTGACATCACTGGTCCTGATAACGCGTCTTATGCAGGCTGCGCTCATGCCTGACAATCCAATACTAAGTCAGAAACAGGCTCATTCATCTCACTTCAATGCTATAATCATTAATACTTTTAACTTTATTAAAGGCAAGGTTGCTCTTACATTGTCACGTTTTTGGTATCTGCTTATTTGGTTTGAAAAATGTTGGTACCTCTGATCTACAGCACTGTTTGTCCATGGATGTGTTTAAATGAGTTTTCTTTAGTTACACAACACTGACATCCCTGACTTAAGATTTTTTTAATCTATCTGCAGTGTTGTTTTTGCCCTCTGCTCCGTCATTTATCTATATTATTGACTGTCTTAATCTTGTTTGTCTGTCCTGATTGTTTGCCTGTGTAAAAGTTGACCTTGTGTCTATCTGAAAACAGCTGATTCTCATTTTCTGCCTCTCTCTCTCTCTCTCTCTCTCTCTCTCTCCACAGAGGTCTTCGAGGAGCTGACTGTGGCCGTGCAGGAAAAAGACTCGTTGGCGTCAGAGCTGCACGTGCGTCACATCGCCATCGAGCAGCTCTTTAAGAACTGTGCCAAACTGCCGTGGCTGCACATCAGCCGGGCCGGAGTGAAGGCCAGCAGCAACAACAACGGCGGCCCTGTGGAGTGATGTGATGGCGGGAAGCTGACGGACACTTTAACAAACTGTCTGACGGAGCCTTTATGTACACTGAGTGACTTTAACTACATGTTGAGTTGTTAGGTCCGCATTAGAGCAGCATTAAGGGCTGGGTGGACATGGCCTCGATTCTGGTGGTTGCAGTGATGATGCAAGGATTAATGGTGGTTTGCATTTTAAAACAAACTCCTGGTCGGGCGTGTGACCTGAATTACACCCAGCTCGTGTACCCAGGATGCATCTTAATAACCGGTGGAATATGGCCCTTACATGATGAGGACATGTTCTTGTTGGACTAAAGATTTACCTTTATATGGACTGAAAACAACGTGTCTGCAAACTTTTACATAGTGCTTTTAATTTTTCTTTGGTTTTAGTTTGCTGTCAACATTTCAGTTTTAATTTTTTGAGTCCCCCCCCCCCCATCTCATTATGTCAGAAGCTGATATTCAAATGATGGTTTTAGCACCACATGTTTCTGATGATGATTTACAGTTTTTATACCATGGCTTTGGTGAATACTTGATGCATTTCACAGGTACAACAACAGTGAGCATCTCACTTGCATTTACAACTAAAAATGTAAAATATGAAGGTGCACATGTGCACATTTGGAAAGTAGTGTAAAGCCCTGGATTAGCTGCCCAATGCCTATCATTTTCCTACCGCCAGGCACTGTCAAGAGTCGTCTTTGACTGCTTCTCTAATGTTAAGCATTAACAAGGTCTAAGCTTTTTCCACCAGCTGCACACCTGCGTTTTCCACTTGCCTTCAGACAGTCCTTTTTAAACAAGATGGACTGTGATAACGTTTTCCATTTTGCAGATAAATTGAACAGTAGTGCGCTTCATCTGCTGGGGCAAATAATTAATAACAAAGCTTATTTTTATGTATGATTAATATATGATTACAGAACTGTGTCACAAAAACTGTTGTATTTAAAGCTGGGTAGGTAACCCAACAGATTAAGCTAGATTTTGAAAATATTCAATCTGTGTCCCTCAAACACGTGATCGTACAAACCCTCACTCCCGGTGCAGGACGAGTCCACACAAGTGTTGAGGAGAAGAACGCAGCACATTGTTGACATTGTTAACCGCATCAAACTCCTGTCTGTGCCATTCTTGTGTGACTAGCTCACTAGTTGTAGCTTGTCATAGACTTAGCTTATGTGCAATGAGCGCGCAGGTAGACAGGTAGCGTAAGCCATTGAATCATTTCATGAGGTCCAAATTATCACAGGCCTTCAACAGCCACAGAAACTCTTCTTTTTTAAAAGCATTAATTAGTTGTTTGCGGTCGGGGCGTAAAGGGAATTTTTAACAAATGTAAAACAAAAGCTTCTAAAATAAATTGCACAGGCAGATGCAAGACAATACTCACAAGTACTCTAAAGCATCTTCGCCACAGAAGCAAATCAGAGTGCAAAATGTAACACGCTAATCAAGCTGTGCAGGTTTTAGTTTATGGGGGTGATGAATATTTTGGAAGTGTCCATGAACTAAACTTTGTAACAGCTGGTTTGCAAACAATAAATCGAAATATTAACTTATAAATATCAGCTAACAGACCATTTTAAAGATAATAAACCTGCTTTAAGGTGTTTGAATTACTGTAGCTATCACTGCTGTTTATTATAAAGCTTTTAAGCACAAGTCGTACATACGATTATACATTAAAAGAGTGCTCTCAGAAGTAGAGAGGTTAATTTATTGTAAGAGAAATCCAGCTGCCAAACCAAAGTCTGTAATTGTTTTGTTTTACGTGTGAACTGCAAGCATTTGTTTCCATTAAGAGAGGAAGATGCAATACCAAACTGATTTAAAACATATGTGGCTTAGTGTTTTTTTGGTTCTAAAAGTGTTGATGTGGAAGTTATTAATTCTCAAGTGTTTTCTGATTTGTTTAATGTTTTCTTTGTTCTTTCATGTGCAGTGTTAACTTCAGTCTCCCTCTCTGCAGTATTGATGTGTGAGAGCTGAGTTAAGTCACAGCAATACAAACAGGATAGATTAAGTGAACTGTGCCTCTGGAGGTCCCTGATTTTTGAACAAAAGGACACAAAGAAGGACGTAGGGGAGATTATTAACGGTCGGTGTTGCAGAAAGCTGCAGCTTATTATTCAGGAACCCTATGCAAGAAGAGACGAATAAATCAGAAGCCTTATTGAGTAGAAAATATCTCAAAGAATATTGGATATCTGAGTTTTCCTCAGAGGAATCAGAGCTAGTAGAGTATTATAAGCTGGGTAAGGACAAGGTTATGATCATAAAGATGTTTAGAAATCTCAGCTTTGTCGGTGTATCTCTTTTGCGCTCTCTTTGTAAGAGATTAAATGTATTTGACCCCTTGTAGGGTTTAAAGGTTTTAGCTCCATTTGAAACTTGGTTTTTATCTGTGTTCAGTGTGCTTGAATGTTTGAGAGTATTCAGATTCTGGTCCTGAAAGCAAATTTTCACTCATTTGACCTTCACCTGTGTGTTTTTTATGTGTGTTTTTATTCTGAATGTTGTGTTTTTGTATTCTGTGGAAACATGCCTCGGCTTGTGCCTCAGGCTGCCTGGCTTTGGTTTTTCTTTTGGCGGTTTCATTATCATTTACCGGAGATGAAAGCATACCTGTTACACCTCCACCTCCTTCCTTTTAGACTTGACTCTTTGTTCTTTCGTTTTTCTAATGCTGAAAAGGCTGCATTTTGTGTTGTGTGATACATTTCTATTTATTCTGTGTGTTCATGGACCTTAAACAGACTGTGTGATTTGTGCTTAAGTGACAGTTTGTATCATTTTGTAAAATATTTCAATAAAATAAAAATATTTTTATTACACCTGCTGGTATTTTCTCGATTGTGGCCCCTGCTGCTTAGCTGGCACGGCAGTGTTATTAGTCGTGACAGGGGATTATTAATATGCTCATTATTGGAAAGGAATGTGACTTCTTCTCACTTTTTGTTATTCACATGGGTGCTTTATAAAATACTAAACAGCTCATTAGAATCAAGGGCAACAAATTGAGATACAAAATCTCTATTACAAAGGAGTCCTAGCCAAGACCGCAGCATAAAAAAGTCACATAAGGAACAAACAACAGACTTTGACATAAAACTATAAATAATGTCAATATTTAATTTATTTATTTAAAGTGCAAAGTCACCCGGGCACATGGTCCAAATACACTTTATGATTAAGACATAAAGACTAAGCACAAAAATACAACAGATAAAAGCTGAGAAACTGCTAAAGTGCTGAAAGTTAATTCATCGAATTATAATCAATCAGTAATAAAGGATTTTCTGAAATAAAAATACAACGACCACATTTAAAGCATTCCACGTGATGCAACAGGCACAGTAGCTCTGTTTAAGTGCAATATCAGTAAGTTATTAAGAGATTGTGCCTGTTGCATTGCGGGATGAATGGAGGTTGGCTGCCCCCTTGTGGACAGAACGCGAACAACGGAACGTAATACGTTATTTCCGGGAAACGTGCTCATTGTGTTGAGCGGTAAACTCCAGAAGACTTTTGCAGACTGTGCCTAAATTATTATAGTTATATTGACGAATGCACCGTGTCACTGCTTTCCAGAAAGTTATTGATATTCCTTTTTTTGCTCCAGTTTCACTGTATGTCAGCAAGTTTTCCTGTAAAACCTATAAATAATACAATAAAATGACAACTAATCAGAGTTGGAAGCACCTGTGTTTATTTATTTCCCACGGTAGCCAACAGTTAAACAATAAATTAGGTTATCACATGAATTGGTGTTGACTTGAAGTGGATAATCTTCACACTAATCATAATACACTGTAACTGCTTTCCAGTTAATTTATATTCTACAATAAAAACGTAGGTAACGTTTTTTATATCATGTAAGGCACAAACAAGTACAGATCACATCGCTGGAGAACTAATAACAACAAAAAAAGTATACATATAAAAAATAAGATGAATGCAATGAAAGACAAATAAATGCTCTATAGAAGTTAAAATTAAATATGGATAATGATAATACAAAGCTAAATTAAAAAATGTATTCATAGAAACAGACTGTTAGCGAGGAGCAATTCAATTGACTTCAGCGGGTGTCATCAAATACGTTTCTGTAATATTCTATGAATATTATTGCTTTTTATAATGTTGTAACAATTGCAGTAAGAGAGTTAAGCATTAACTTGATTTCACTCAAAAAAGAGGAGGTTGTGCAGCTCAAAATTAAAAAGTTGCAAAATAGTTCAGAGATGTGTTCTTCATATTGTCCAAATGACAAATTATATATTTAAGAGTAAAACTATGAGCAACATTGGTGGTATTAAAAACATAACAATTAAATGAGAGCACCAGAGCAACATTACAACGTTATTTTACAGTAAAAGAATATATAAAGGTTTCATCAGCATATGCAGAATTTGACTGCTTAGACTGTGTAATACAACATTTATAAAGTAAAAGCCTTGTTTTTGTTCGTATTTATTTATTTTCTTAAAATTTCTAATTTTCCTCTTTAATAAATCTGATTTTAATATTTTCACATTTTACGATGATATGACATCATTAAATGCAACCGTTGTAACCGTAACAAACAAAAAACACATGCCTGATGCTATGAGTCATAACAATATGAGTCACTCATTTACGAGCGTATTCTCATCCAATGAAAGCGCTACATTGATCTATTTGCAGCCAATGAGAATAAGTGATGGGCGGGACTTGTGATGTAAGGGGCGGAGTTGTTAACTGAATCCCAAGGCTTCTTCTGTTGGCCAACTTCCTCCTTACCATTCATTTTACCCACATGCTGGAGGGGACCACTTTTAGGAAAGGTAAGTCAAGCGGTTTGCTTAGCTATATTACTTAATTGTCTGTTGATATGATTGGACTTTTGACACATTGAATTAATACGGCCTTTTCTAACTTTTGCCACTAGATTTACAGGCGGGTTGCTGTGTTTGTTAGCCACATGTGGATATTACCGTTAACTTGGCGCATTGGCTATTAAGCTAATGCTAATAGCCTTATATTTAGTCCAGGAACATACACTTCATTTATTAAAGTGGTAAAGAGTAAGTTTAAACTGCAATTAATGGCGACTTAAGTGACTTCCATTGATGTTTTACAAGAGCTCTTTTAATATATCCATGTAAGCAGCGTTAGCATAACTAGCCTGCTAACAGCCCCCCCTGTGTTATTATGGAGTGTGGTGTAGCGTGGATAACCGGAACTCATGCGTCACAGCCCGCCTTTCTGGGACAGACCGTTAACTGAAGTCAAAAGATTATAAACAAAGCGAAATTAGTCTTAACCGTAAGAGTTTATCTTCTTTATCACATTGCATTTTAAGTAAAAATGTGTAAAACACAAGTTGCCATGCTTAGCTAATGCCAACAAAATAGTCCTGATAATATGAAAATAACTGTTAAACCTTGAAACAGAGGATTTGAACTACAAATAGAAATAAAATCTCAGCTTTCAATATTAGAAATCAGCCATGTTTGTGCTACTTCACATCAGACATAAAAAGGTTTATTTCAAAATGGCAAAAGGAAAATGTTGACACTAAATATGTCAAGCAACTTATGATATTCGGGCCTTACTTCAGTGAACTTACATTTATGACAAATTGGCTCTAAATTTTCCCATGTCCAAACACTAGATGTGATTGAACTGCTGAATATCTGACCGTTGTTCATCTACTTGCAGAGGCTGTTTGGACGTAATGAAACGCATGTGAAATATGAGGAGAGAAATAGCAGCTGTGGTGTTCTTCCTGAAGAGGCTTGTGAAAAGAGAGGAGAAGTTGGAGTTGCAGAAGGTGGAGCTGTTTGTAGAGAGGTTGGCTGTCGCACTGCAGGAGAAGTTCAAGGGGCACTGGTACCCTGCAAACCCCAGTAAAGGGCAGGCTTACAGGTGCTTATCTGTCTTTTCACTTTTTAACTAACTGCTGTAGTGAACCTCCTGCCAAATTATGTTAAACTCTATTTTATATGAATGGTTTTTCTCTGATGTTTACAGATGGTGTTGTGAATAAAGACTCAAGTTGTTTTGTGAAATCTACAGGTGTATAAGAGTGAACCAGTTCCACAGGCAGGATCCAGAGCTTCTTCGGGCCTGCCAGGAGAGCGGTATTCAGTACAGGGACCTAGGACTGCCTCGTGAGCTCACATTGTGGGTGGACCCCGGGGAGGTCTGTTGCAGGTGAGAAGTCATTGCTGTTGGAATATTTATTCACATTTGCCTAGTATCTTTAGCCTTTTCTTTAAATACACATTTAGCTTATAGAGATAATATAACAGAAAAGGCTATATGCCTTTGTGGCAGTGTATTGGCAGGATTCAGATATTATATGTATCACAATCCAGAGGCTACAATTCAGTGTATTGCAATGCTGTGAGCAAAGCAACGTATTGTAATATAATTTCCTTAGTGCAGTGGCCTGGTTTCTCTTCCAAGCCCTTTGCTGCATTTTAACTCCTCTCTTTTAACACAACCTTTCCTGACACACTTAAGCTTTCTGTTCAAGAAAGGCAAAACGCAAGAAAAAAATCTCTTAAAAAATTCTCGTATATATATTAAGTTAGGATTATGTTAGTACATTAAAAATTAATAACTGGTAGTCCAATGCATTGATTATTTTTTGGATACATTTAAATTAACGCATTACTGTTCAGGACTCAAGTGGTAACATAAAAGTATAGGATAGTAAAAACCTTTTTTATTTAATTGTTCAGTTTAAAAATGTTTCCTGTTCAGACGGTAATTCTTTGTTTTCTCTTTATTAGATATGGAGAACAAAACCCCTGCTTCTCGGTGGCCAGTTTCTCTAACGATGAAGAGGAGGACAAAGATGTTGCAAAGAAGGTGACCAGTGCTTTGGAGAGGGTGACATCAGACTATCACTCAGGTTCTTCGTCTGACGAGGAGGGCATGCGCACTTCCCCCCTCACTGTCCCCAACAGCCGCTCTGTTAGCCAGGTATAATGAATTTTATCATTCCTATGACTACAATCTGATGCAGGAATTTTATATCTGTCAAATTTTGGGGATTTGTTTTTTCTGTTCTTTTTATTTTGTGTTGCATTTAATAACAGTTTTTTATTCGTCTGTTCGTCTCTCTCTTTAAAGACGATGAATCCTGCTGCTCCTACGTGGCATCCTAAGAAGATGGTACCTGGAAAAGGTCCCATCCTTCCACGTCCTCACTACAGCTTCAGACCTCGCAGCAGAGCTCCTCACCCTTTAAGGCAGACTCTGTGGGTCCCTCCTGTCTACAGAGGAGGGCCTGGATACTGGGACACAAACCAACATCTGGCACATTGTTACAGCTAGGAATCATGGTGCTTATTGATCACAAGGGACTGAAGACAAGTTTAAGATGACTGACCAATGTTTTTAAACAGGATTTTTTATAGCTTAAATAATGTTTTTGACAAAGTCTTTTTTGCACTTTAGACTGTTTGTTGTAGTTTAAATAAATCACTTGTATTAAATTAGATATTGTAATTTGAATACTACACATGTAGTCTTGAAGTAATGTATTTTTACAATGGGAAATGTATGCCACCTAGTGTCCTCTGTGATGAAATGTTTTATTTATTCATAGTGTAGACTTCTCAGATGTATAGGCTTAAATTTATGGAGTTTTATTAAACACAATTTCCAAGCATCACGATGCTTTATTTATTCTTTTGTTGTTTACTAAAGGTTCCTTCACGTGTGGTGGGTGAAGGTATGTTTTTTTTTTTTTTTTTTTCTTCTAGCTGACATTTTAAAGAAGAGAAACATGGTTAATATGCACAAAAGTCCCTGTTATGTGTTTGTAACTCACTTGACGTTATAACACTTCATTTTGTTAGATTGATATCTGTAGCACTACTCAAATGGTTTAATATGCATTTTATGGGAACGTTAAGCTCAAAGGGTTGTTTCACCCAAATCATTTTTCAAGCATAATCTTTAAATGCCCTGAGCACTACTAATAAAACTCCATTAACATCGTTTGTTTTGTGTGGCAGCAGAAATCGTGTAGCGTAAAAGCTTAACGATCTTCATGGTGAGATTCTATAAAGGGTTAGTGGAAGAGTGATTTTTCTCTAATTACAGCAAATCTTGACATTTAATCATGGTTGCATAATATTTTCTCTGGATTTCATTCTTTAAAACAAAGCAGAGCTATAGTTTACCGTGTAGATGGGCCATCTCAATCACTTTTTAATTCTGTAGTGTCAAATCATAACCAAAGTTATCTCAAGGTACTTTACAAAAGGAGCATGTCTAGACCATACTCTTCATTTCAATGACCTATCAGTACAAATGAATGCTTAATGAATAATGGGGTACCTTTTTAAAAGACTGGTTAACTATTATGCAAGGACAATGCTGTATTATCAATATTTAAATTAATACTGATGTCAAGAAATAACATTTATAGTCCTACCCTTCTGGTCAACATTGCCTCTCGATTAGCTGACTATGCTAACAAATTAGCCCTTTCAATCAAACCCTGCTAGGCGCTCTCATTGTTCGCTATACTAGGCAGCAAACTAATGTGTGAGTTGGATGTACTGTGTCTTAACAATCTGGAACTGTGATTATAAATGGAAAATAGAAATACACTTCAAAATAATATAAACCTTTTTAAATTAAGATAAGCTTCATTGATTTGATATTCTTATTTTGCATTTTACTTTATTCTGGCAATTATATTTAATTTTTGCATTTAATAACCATAGATCCACTTCTTTATCTCTTATTTCTTGTATATATAATGCACATATCTGACATTTTTCTACTTCTATTTTACGCCATGTATTTCTCTATGCTTCTCTGTGTCAGAGCAACTGTAACGCCTGAATTTCCCTCCGGGGTTTAATAAAGTATTTCTGATTCTGATTTAAATCTGGGGCAATTTCAAGTGCAGACTGCAGAGTAGAGTTAAAAGAGTAATTAAGTATTAACAATTCAAATAAAACACACAAAGATCTGGAAAAAAAACCCTACACAATGACACCCTTTTACTTATAGATACAACTCTAGTTGGAAACTAGTACAGTATAGTTGCACACAAATGGTGTGTAGCATTGTACCATCATGTTAAGTGTAAACAATCTACAGTAGAATAGCACAGTAAAAATATATGTGTGTTTGTAAGGATTTATCAATCAAATTATGTATTAATATAAACATAAATGTGTAATACTGTGTTCTATCAATTCAAAGGCTTTTTGCCATCAGAGTTTCAGAAGCATCCAACTACAAAGTGAGCCGTTATTTGGACCATATACCAACAGTAGTATTTGTAGAACCTCAATGTTATGAAAAAATAAAAATGTTTCATAAAATAAACAAATAAATGAATGTATATAAAAGACACAACATGTAGTTACATGCTGCTAACTACTAAAAGTTTAAGTTCTGAAGTTTATAATGACATGACAGTAAGGGATATAAGTTGTATCTGGGGAAAAGGTGAGAAACTTACAGAGGCCTGTATATATATACTACAATAGTACGAGTCAAATATACGAGTCTGAGATGAAAAAGAAATACTAGTGTGAGATAAATAAACTAGTGCACTAACAGGTCACTAGTTAGAGAGGACAACACAGGCACTGCAGCTCCTTCTTCCCACCGGCAGAGGGCGATACTTGCTCTCGTTTGAGGAATCCTTGTGTCACGTGACAGCCTGCGGCGCGCTTCGCTGTGCACCTGCAGAGAGCGAAGGAGGAGGAGGAGGAGTGGAGTTTGGATGCTTCGGTCGAGCTGGACTGCCGCTTCTCACTCGAATTCAGCACAAGTTCTCCGAGCAAGTTTCAGCGAAGAAGTGGTGGAATATCTGGATAAGGAATGGAGCTGTCGATAGCCCGGATGTGCTGTGTTCTCCTGAGCATGTTAACAGGTGAGTTTAAAGACGCCAACGGCCGTGGAGCTACTTTGATTCTAGTGATTTCTCACTAAAACGGCAGCGAGTAACGTACAGTCTGTGGTCAGCCGAGTACAATCACGTTAGCCACAGGCGTTGACATGAAACTTGCCTTTTTCGGCAAGTTACAAATGCTGTTAACTTTGGTTTACGTTTTCATTACCTCAAGTTAGTGTTTTTAACTTATTGAGTGGTCAACAAAACCTCATTTGAAACACTTAGAGGAAATTTCCCAGCAGGGAGTTACTCCGACCCAAGTCAGTTTAACCAAGCGTCCGCCTAAACCGAGTTTAAATTACATAGTTAACTTACAACTAGTATTTGTAAAATAATTACTGTATACTAATGTTGCCCTTAAGAACAGGCCGATAAACTCAAAGACGAAAGAAAAGAACATGGATTGAAACGCTAGCAAACTATGATTTATTGTTTCAAACATTTTTACCCTCATTTTTGAATGGGGTTTGGTTTGGGAGTGTGTGCAGTAGTAGTGTAGTTTATTCACTCTCCATGTATCCACTGATTGGGTAATTCCAGCTAGAGTTACATTTACATTCTTGAAAATTAATGAGCCCCTCATTAGTTGTATTTATTTTGCATTATTTAGTTAATTTCTGTTAAAAGGCTTTTAATTGAATGAACTGAGTTTTTTTTCCTCTTATGCACCCTTGTTGGTCATTTTGGTTGACCATTATACTGTTGTGTGTTGTGATGATGACACACTGTAATGTTTCCTTCCATCTGAGGTCCAAACTGCACCATTTTATTTGGCTAAATTAATTTGAGTGGTTGAAGAAATTCAGAAATTTGGGTCGTGATTTCTCTTCAAGGAGGTGGTGGGTCCTGAGGTTTGACCAGTTGAGAACCACTGATGTAGACCCTACTATGTGGCTGTAATGAGGTGAATTTATATACAGTGGTTTAGTGAATGGTTTAGGTTCCCACAGTAATTAGATGATAGATGATTTTTGACGACTTTTAATGTTTTCCTCAGTGTGAAGTCTATCGGTTTATCTCTGGTAGTTTATAGCCTGATCCGCTTTTAAACCTGTGGCTACATGACAAAGTGCTGCCCTTTTTTCTGTCTGCCATCTGCCAACAGTGCTGCCCCCCCCCCTTCATCACTAAACCCCAGGTTATCACATTTAACTTAAACCACGTTTGCTCCTGATGACAGCCTAGTTTTGGTTATATTTATGTATTTGGTAAATGTTGGTGTCAACATCATCATTTCATGCAGGTTTCGACTCTCACCTGGAGGGTTTCTGTTGTTTGTTCATACTGCATGCAGGTGGGCAGATTACAGCGTGGGAAGAGAAACCTTTGATCGGAATAGTTATTTTTAAACCTTCCTTGCTTGTGCTCATTTATAGTCAAGGATTTAAAGGTGAAACTGAGGTACTTTTCCTCTTAAGGGAAATCATATAACTCTGGTTTTGGCACCTCTAATTAACTTTTTTGTAGGTGTTTTATTTAAAACATCAATCAGGATAAATGCAATTGACAGGTCTTAACTTTGTGACATGGGAAAGGATAGACCAGGTATAACATTCCAGTTTCTCTTTTGATTATAAAACTTGTGGTTTGTTCTGATCGCGTGTCATCAGGGCAATACTTTGCTAACATGATTTATACATTCCTGTAATTGTCATCAATGATAATAATGTTAATAATAGTTCACTTGAGGTGTGTGTGACTCCACATTTCCAACTATTGTTTCGTTAATTGTAGTGGCTTTAATTGTAACCATATGGGCGTGGCTGTTTAGTGTCCTGGAATTTACACTGAAACCAGCAGATCACTCCTCCTCCTCTTCCAAACATTAATGTGAAACTTTTGTTACCGGATCATAACTTGGCTCCAATCAGTGACTAAGTTATTGAAATATCCTCTGAGGTTTTGTTGGGAAGCCACAGAGCCATGGTCAGGGAAATGACATTCCAGTTTGCTGATTACTGAGAAACAGCACGTAATGAAGAAGAGCTTTGTTTAAGATCATCCAGCACATCTCTCCATGCAAAAAGCTGGGGCACTGAGGGTAATATAAGGTTTACATAGTGTGTGTTGTTTAGCCCTCTTTTGTCTCATGATTCACATTGTTGTGTCCACTAGTTTGGGCTCATTACCATCTTAATGGCATCATGGCCTCGTCATTTGGGCGCTGTTCCACTCCAGCAGGCAAGAACAGTATCTGCCAGACTCGAAGCATTCTTTTAACATGGCTCAGAAGTACACAACAATGTGCAAACCTCTCTTAAATGGAAAAATAACAAGTCGTCTTTCTGCTCCATTTTCTTTGCTCTAGTTCTACATGCAGCAGGGCATGAGATATCATAACAAATGTTGACTAAAGTAATGAAAGTGGAAGAAGTAGATCTGAAATCATTTACATTATAGTCAGTGTTGCGGAGCCTTCATATTATAAAAAAGTGATCCAACATGATTTTCTTTTCGTTTGTGTCAAGCTGTAATTATCAGATATTATTTTCTAGGTTGCTATGAAATCACGTTAGATATCATAGTTAAATATGGCAATGATCCCAAAGGCTGTAGGTTAAATGACTGTGGTCCTACATACAGTATTTAACCTTCAGGATATTGTACTCTACAAAAGTTATTTGAATTCTGTACAAAGGTATGCTCATTTTTATGAGCAGATATCAAACACAATTTGCTAGTTTAGTAAGCAATATAAATACAGAGCTAACACTGGTGTTTTTGAGTATCTTCAAATTAGGGATGCACAATATTATCGGCAATGCTACGATATGAACTCGGCGCAAGTGCGCGCGCTAGGGATGCACCGATACCAATAACAGTATTGGGTATCGGGCGGGATCGGAGCGTAAGTACTCATACTTGTACTAGTAAAACTACGACGAGTACCACACCCGAATGCCACTTTACGGTTTGGCGTTAGCCTCCCGTTAGTTAAGCAGGTAGCGGGGAGAAGGAGCCATTTCACTTCTCAGAAAAAGGCTTCGTCCTCACAGACAGCACTAACATATGGTTACTGTATGAGGTATGTTGTGTTATACTGAAATCCACTGAATATGTTATAGGTTACACGGAAGTGAAATGAGTGGCAGTGTCTTGTTTGTTAAGTAAAACAAAGTTTAGTGTTAAAATGTAAACAGCTGCATCATTCTGTCAATCTACTTTGTTACGGTCAGAAAGTGGGGAGCATCTGATGAAAATGAAACATGCTTTTAAAGTCGTTATGAGAACTGTAATGATATTATTAAGTACTCATATCGGTACTCGGTATCGGCAAGTACCCAAATGTAAGTACTTGTACTTGGGCTGAAAAAAAGTGGTATTGGTCCTAGTGCGCGCGAAATGCATGCACCACGCCTCTTCTGTCAGGCGTGAAGAAAGGTGCAAGATGTCTGCGGTATGACAGTTTATATCCTGGGAAAAAGAGTACAATATTTCTCTATTATTTCAGTTGGCTTTAATCGCTGTACAGTTGTACAATGCACTTAGTTTCACATGATCCTTTTGGACAGATTTATTTTATGGTAAAATTTTACCATAAAATAAATCTGTTAGTTGTGGCTATTGTCAGGCTTGTCTCAGGGAGAGCATCATCCATCCTGTGTAAGTTGTATGAATATTACACTTTTATTTAAAAGAAAATGTTACATAATAAATATGGCATTTTGTACCTAACCTAAGTTTAAGTAGTTTTTCTTATATTGCCCAGTGAATGTGTACATTTTAAAAAGCACTGTATTATGTTGTTTCTGCATCTGCCACTGGGCCACTACTATAAGAGTAGGCATGATATCAATTACATTACAGGGGAGGCTCTCTGCAGTTAGGTGGGAAAAAATGTGCCTCATATATGGGTATCGAAATCGGCTAAAAGGGTTGGAAAATATCGGCGTACCAGATTGGATCGGATAACTTCACATGCTTTACCTCTAAAATCCAAACGTCTGTAAGTTATGCTCTAGTTATTATGGTTTTTACTTCATTGGCATTCAAACTTATTTTGGCATACAAAAGTCTCTTGTGGCCGCCTGTGAGCTGTTGCCCCATGTGCTGTATGTAACGTAATGTAGTGATGTCATCAATGATCATACAATGTTATTTTACAATGGACAGAAGTCTTAGCTTTCTGCTGTTAAAGAAAGAAGGCTCTTTCTATCATAGTTGTTATTTTAGATTGATTGAAACAACAGTGAGTGAAATCTCTGAAGGTCTGTTGTCAGAGGGTTATGCTAACAAGATCTACAGTATGTATTGGTTGGGTTTTTATTAAAGTCAAGTAAAGTAAACAATCTCAAGCAAAGAAAGGAAATGAGAACACTGTCCAGGAATATTTGGTACTAAGTGTAGTTGTGAGAGTATTTCTTTGACGGCGCTATCTTTTTAATGATATGACAATCAGAAAGCAACTGCTACTGTGGGTTTGGCTGTAACTTTCATCAATGACTTCAGATGCTGTAACCCACCCTGGAGACTGCTTCATTCAAAGGCTGACACATGACAGGAGTTCTGCTTTCAATATTTCAACAAGTTTACTGGAAATGAAAAAAACACTTTAAACACTTTAGAAATGTGATGAAATGTGCTCCCTGCTCCAGTCACTCTGATGCCAACTAATGTGTTTCTTCTGTCTGTCATCAAAGAGCCTGCGCAGGAAACACCGTGTTTGTCAATGTGTTTGCCCTGCCTTATGTCTTTCCTCTCCTTCCCTTTTATTATCAGACACCACTACGTTTCTTTTTGGCAGTGAGTATACCGTACAGTCATCCAGTGCTGTTTGACCTGCCCTGCTGCTCTCTCCTCCTCCATTCCTCTCCTGGCTGTTTGGGTCAAGAGTGAAGCCCCTGACCTCGGGTTAACAGAAACCTGGTGAACCTCTGAGCAGGCGCAGACTACAGTTACCTGATAAGCGTACAACCAAAGGCTCAGACCAGGAGCTAGTTGCTTGGTTACCTTTTGAAAACAGATCCAGGGAGTGTACTTGTATGCGTGTGCTCCGGTTTCGCTAGAAATCTACCCTCCCCCTTGCTTGCATTTGTATAAGGTCGTCTTCTTTCCCTTTTATTTCACACAATAGCTGCTGCAGATGTATTGAAAATCTGAATACAATAGTGGTTGAAAGTATCTCTTCTTTGAGGAACAACTATTGTCACCTTTACAGCTTTGTGTGTACTGATACAGCGTGTAAAAGAAATAGTTCCACTCTGAGAGAAGGGTGGAGGCATGTACAGCACAGGCTAAGTCATTGTCATTGGCCCCACGCAGACAGTAATGACTTCAGGTCACATTAACTTGTCATGGCCCAGCAGTCAAATGCCACTCCTTGCCTCCTGTTGTCTGAAACATGTTGCAGCCACAGCTTCACCTCCAACCAAGCAGCCCCCCCACTTTGCCTGCAGCCCCTTGTCCTTGGAAATGAAGCAGGATCATGCAGAATTGGCTCACACTCCGGGGACACTGCTTTTGTCCTCCACAGTTTCATGACTGGGACGAGCGAGCATGAATATTCACAGCCCGGGACGTTAATATTTTAGCATGCCAGCCCTGTGCCAACTCCTGTTCACCTACACCGGAGTGTGAAACGCTGATCCCGCCTCTTCCTCGCCACATTACCACCACCTCTTCCCTCATTTACCCCCTCCATTTCAGATCGGAATTAGTGAATGAACAAATTGCTGCCTGCTGGCGAATCAGTGAAAATGATTAATAGTGGTGCTTGTTTCTGAGTCCTGTTAATGGCCGAGCAGCCACTCTGTATTCAGAGCTCATTCCCTTTTCACAGGTAGGGGGTAAAATGTGTGCTGGGCTGTTGCCAACGCATTCTTGTGTGAGGATTTATTGGCAAGATTATACTTGAATCCTGTTGGCCATAAAGTCAATGTTACACTGACAGATTTTTCAAGTTTATATGTCTTCCAACTTTTATGACACTTTGGACACAGTATTGATCTGCTTACAGCCCAAGGCTCCCAGAGGCATACAGATTATGTGCACTGATGTTCAATAAGCTCTCCTCTGGAGGAGTATTGGCCTAAGTGACACAAATTAGTGGTTGATCAGTTCGTAAAGGTCATTCTTTACTGTTAGTGGGACCTCTGCGACCATGATGTATCGCTCTGTCTGCTGCTCGGTCAGTTGAAGCTGACCACCAAATATTTGTATCTGACTTAAAGTCCAAGGTTCATATATTTATCAATCCACCATACAGGGTTGTGCAATACAATGAAAGCTGTGTTCCATTTATGCTTTTCACCAAACAAACAAAAACACACATTTATGGTGGGATGCGGAGGATGAATTTAGGAGAGTAACAGCTTGAGAAAAGGAGCTGCTCTGCTCTGTAGTCTGCTGGTACTGCAGCAGATGCTTTATTTCTATGCCGGTTGCTGTTGTGCAGTTAAATTGTGCATTTTAAAATTCTATACAGCCTCCATGCACAGAAGGTAAGCTTTGACTAGAGGGTTTACTCTGACCAGAAGCTATATGTGTCCTACATGGAGGGCTGATCCAATTGATCCAATACCCATACCAGTATCGGAAATTCCTCCAGTACGCAGTATCTGTTATCTGTCAGTACACCAGTCAAGACAGTTTGGATACCTTAACTTCAGAGCAAAATCCTATTTAGGGCTGTCAACAAATATTCTTAATTTGAATATATAACGAATTGTAATAAACAGATATTTGATTATTAAAATTATTTTTTGGCACTACTGCGGCTGTCTCACGAGCTTTTGTTCTCGTATGTCCTCGTGCGCACTCTCTTGGTTACTCTCTCCCCCTCGGAAGGAATAATCTAACAAAATTTTTGGCCAATTTTGACAGCACTTATCCTCTTGTTGTTTCTTCTCCAAAACTGGGGTCTACTTTGAGGTGCTAGCAGAGAGTTAGCAACCGTAATGAGGCTTTGCCCAACCTATTTGTAGCTAGAGATGTTTGTGATACAACTTTCTTTACTTCCTGGTACGGATTTCGACACCCGAACTTCCCTCTAGGAAGTCACTAGCCCTTTTTACACTGCCCTTTGAAGGCGGGATTATTACGCCCCTGTTACGTTCCGTCTTCCATGTAGAACGCACGGAGGCGGAACGGTGGGGCGAAGTTGTTCTGCCTCAGAGCAGAGGTAGTAACAGAGGCGTAACGGAGGTAAAACGCTGACTGTGTAAACTGCACAGCCCGCTGGGCGGAACAGCACAGTGTGTGTATTTGAAGCACCCACTGTTTGTTTACACCTTGTGCTTCTGGAACCTTATTTAAAAGCACACACTGGGGCGGCTTGACGGCGGCGTTGCTTGGTCCAATGTAGAATGACAAAGGTGGCGTGAGGACGGAGCTTGTTACAGCGCTGAGGCGGAGCCGCAGTGTTAAAAGGGCCATTTCTCTACTCAGACCACACTGTTATTTGCTATCAGGTTACAAATTACGTAATATCAGTTCATTTTGGTCGCTCTAAATCAGCAGTTACTGGTGGCAGCCATATTGCCTCCATGGTGGGAGCATGGGGCAACTTGTGTAGGCATCTGGTTCAGAGTGGTGAAGAAGAATTGATTCCTGGTTAAACAAGTTGATCGGTGCATAGACTGGCGTACCCCGAGACACCGATCCTGCATTTCTGTCAGTATCAGAGGCATTTCTGATACAGGTATTGGTTTGGGAAAACCCTAGATGTACCCACTATATCTGATAAGTGATAGGTACAGGGTAAATAGTAGATATTACACAGCTGATATCTTTAGTTTGACTGTTGAAATACTGAAAGTATTTGTTGAGCAGTGACTGTACTGAGGGAGAAACATTTCCTTTGTGTTCATGTAACCGATCAGTTAAAACAAGGTCACTGCAGCGCCGATTCTCCCCGCTCTCCTGAGTCCATCGGTCATCATCACGGCGTCGCTCTGTTAGGGCGATAAACAGCCCCAAAGCACATTCATCACTTAGCCACTTGATGCCCAGCTCTGCAGCACCCACAACGCCCTCTGCTCCTAATGAGGAATAATGGGCTCTGTGACAAATAAGCTGTTCGCTGCGATGATAATAATGGTTTTCGCGTACCTCATATCTCAAATGAACATCGGCAGAATACCATTTCTCTGCAGATAAGCGGCGCAGAGAAGGCGCTGCACAGCGGGCACTGAAGGAGATTTGAAGGAGTTTGTTAATAAATGTTGGATAATTATTTAAAAACTGACACTAGAATTCATTAAGCTTTCAAAAAGAAGTATGTGCAACTACTTTATCACCAAGGCTTTGACTTGGTATAAATATCAGTGTGTTTCTAATTTGGTATTCATATTTTCCTGGTTATTTGGTGTGTGTTCAAGTAGTGGATGTCTGCTACTGGACTGAACGTCTAAGACTGAAGATGTGATAGCACACTACATGTTTTACTTCTTAAATAAAGAACATGGAAGATTAATCAAATTCCTTTAAGTATATTGAGCCTAAGTTGACCTGGTTCTGGATTAAGTGTTCTGGAGTTCTGAACAGGACAGTCATGTGACCTCTATTTGTGACGATCTGTCTATCTAGCAAGGAAAGATAAATCTACGCTGATAACATTCAGTGTTTTCAATCAGGCATCTCAATTGATGGTCAGAAGAGCGACCGGAAGTTATGCGACAAAGTAAATAAAAGATATATGAGCAGTGCAAGTTAAGGTACTATTTCCATGATTAACCATTTATTAGACGCCAGGAAAAAAGAGCTCACAGGAAATCTCATCATCTGAAAGTGTTGGCACTAGAGATGTTGACGTTGCATTTTTCCTTTTCTTACCGATTCTGATTCCTAGACTTGATCAATACCCCTCCAACACCCGTGCATTCTGCTAACTTTGACTACAATTACACTCATTAGCACCGCCCTGTTGTTGTTTCTTTAGAGATCAATTGCCTTCAACTAATCATATCGGTGCATTGACTAGCATACTCGCCTCCTTCTGATACCGCATTTTGATACTGGTATCAATCAGAACAACTCTAGTTTGCATGCGCAGCTGTGATGCCAACCGGGCAGGGAAGCTAAGCCAGCTACTCACGAACATGGTAACCAGAGATATGCTCTGAAAGACTGCTTCCACAAGCTTCTGGTGTTTGTTGAACAGGAGTTAAAGCTAACATCACGGGACCACAACAACTGCAGGATGTTTGTTTTCGGCCCAGGTAGACTGTTATCGCACTCCTGACTTCCCGTTGGAGGCTTTCAGCTGGAGTGGTCATAATGCCAGTGAGTTGGCTCGGGTTTACTGTAGGGCCCGTGGTTTTAGCATTTGTCAAAGTTTCTGTAACAGGATGGTGTTTGTGGAATTGTTAGCCCCATGCCCAACCCCCAACCTGGAGGGACAGGTGCTGCTTTTCGTCTGGCCTCTACCCTGAAACCTGGTTGAACCTGCTTGGGGTATGACCCCTGCAGGTATAGCATTCAGAGTCACAGAAGCACACAAGCCTCCCACCACAGCAAGGTAACAGCACATCGGGGAGGACAACAACTGCATGAGTGGAGAAGAAGTGC
The DNA here is from genome assembly GCF_022749685.1 of Semicossyphus pulcher. NCBI lineage: Eukaryota > Metazoa > Chordata > Actinopteri > Labriformes > Labridae > Semicossyphus > Semicossyphus pulcher. Next base: position 26,703,856 of record NW_027211604.1, on the reverse strand, counting down.
GTAAAAATTGATGTCTGACTACAAATTGCCAACAAAGCTATGCTATGCTATGCTTGCTATTACTGCTAACTCGTGGACAGCACTTATTGCAGAGTCATATAACTCTCACTGTCCATTTTATTCAGAACGAGGGGAGTTGAAGCCCGCTGCAGACACGTAGCTCTGATGACCGGTTCACCCCTGATAGCTTAGCGTTGCACGTCTGAGGATTGGAGAATATTGGAGAAAGTTAATGCTTGTGTCCATGACAATGGCAGTTTGCAAACGAGGTCCTCCTTTGTGCAAGTACTCGAGTGCTTGAATATGGAAATTGCTTAAAATTAGTTTAAACTGATGTATAAAATTAGCAAATATTCCACAGCCAGTATTCAGCTCCCTGAAGCATTAGTCGACCTCTGCTTCCTCCCCTTCTGCTTGAACTTATGCTGTGTTTTTCCACTCTTTATGACTGTGTTTTTTGGTTCTATTTGCATAATCTCACAGCATTTGAGCTTCCCATCTCACAGTGAGGATATACAGTGTGGCAGGCAGGTCCCTAGGGTGCTGCATCTGCAGGTGCTGGTGTGCAGTCTGCTGCTGCTTACCTGCTAGGTAGGTGTCAGCTCAGCTCTACACACGCTGCGACCTCTGTTAGATTATCCTTGTGCAGTGTTAAAGCACTGGGTTGAGTAGTAGGCTGCACAGAGAGGAAAAACCACTTTATCTTGTAAAACAGACCTGACAATTTACTCTGACAGCACATCTTTTGTTGACGTCCAATGAAAGCATCATTGAACAGATAAGCATTGTATATTGTGTTGTGCGTGTCACATTATTATCAGCTAATGTCCAGGCATTGTCTAAAACAGCCGAGTCGTGGAAAGATGATTATATTTCGTCCTCCAGCAGTAAGCCCCCACTCTCGCCGCTAAGAACATTAGAGTTAATTGTGTGTCTAATCTTGAAAAATATTATGGCTCGGAAAATAAGCGACAGAAGCAGAAGGTGGGGTGAATTTTGGGAGGAGGAGGAGGGAGTAAAGCAGCTGTTGAAGGAGCCATTTTTAGCACCTCTATCTCATTGAAAAACATTACACATTGTCGACTGCGGTGAAAGAGGCAAATAAGTGTTGTGTGTAGAAAGCCTCTTCCTTGATTCGGTCCCACTCGATTTGGCTCCCTGCTGGGTTGACAATGAAGTCAGTCTTTGTCTCAGTCTGATGTTTAATCATCATGTCGAATTATATAGTTATGCTAATAACTCCTCTCCATGGAGAGATGAGGGATTTGTTGGCAGAAAAGCCTGTTGCCATGCACAAAATCTCAGTCTGAACAGTTTTCACAGCTGTATGATTGCTTGAATTATAGATTTTAGAATTAAATTCAAGCGTTTGTGTGGGGAAATTTTCTGTTGCAGGCTGAATCTTGTTAGGAGCGTTGAGGGAGTATTGATAAAAAGCGACACCGAATTAGACCCAGAAAATCCCATTTCTTGTAACATTTGTTGCCTTGTAATCAAGCTGTTGCTAAACCGAAGCCAAAGACTGCAAATCCTTACAATTTGAATCTGTAAAGAGGTCAAATATTAAATGTAGGTTTTAACGTTAACCCAGACAGGCTCTGCAGCTGTATATCTGTTACAACATCTGTGCATTGTTTCTTTGGCAGCAAGGACTTCACAATTAATCCAGATGTTATCTCAAATCACAGTTTGGCCATGTACAATATGCATATTACAGCTGCAATGTTTTGATAAAGGTAATGTGACACAACAGCTTTATAATGAAGTGCTGTAGGGCTGCAGAGATGCCACGACCTACAAATCTTGCTCTCCAGATGTAGGAAAACATTATTGATTTGGTACAGACAGGAAGAAGAGGCCATCGTTTTTCAATGAAAATAAACAAAAAGATAATTTTCACTATTTGTAAGCTCAATTTGATCTCTTCCTTCTCTTGGTCATTCATCTCTAAATTGGAGCTCCCCATCTCACTGATGTAAACGCACCTCAAGCTGTAGCATTTTGGGAAAATGTCGCTAATCTCCTCTGGAGAGATGAATTCAAAGAAACACTTGTTGTTTCATGCGAGAGCATTACATGAGATTACATTGGATGAAACTTTCCCCATGGGGACATCGGGTCATCGCAGTAACAAAAGAGAAAATAAACAGCTTAGATCTTAGAGCTACTTGTAAATGTGGGAATGGAAACATAAACATGTGAATTTAATGTCTTTGAATGCTCTTACTCTTATGGTCTTTGGTATTTAATAAACAGTAAGAAAGTATTCTCACTTTCAAACTTCTCAATTAGACAAACTAATAATGTAAGTTAGGGTCGTCCGGAAACATCAATACGTTTGATTATTGCAATATGATTTCAATTAGCAAAAACACTATTAATTTATATAATTAACATATAAAGATTTTATACTGAAATAACAAATGGTTTATTCCTTTGCTCAGACTGCACAGACAGTAGTGCCATAATGTTGGATGTTACTGTGATTGTTTTGTATACTTTGATATTCATAAATGATATGAGTGAAATAATTCATACAATATGTAGGCTGTACAATATCACAGTTAATTGTATCATGACCCCTATATGGTGACAGGTGCCTGTCAGCAGACTCTCTGCGATACACAGCCCCACAGTAAGACTGGTGACTTACTCTGATGTTAAGGCGAGTAAGGAGAGGTGGAACGCTGGAGTGCAACTGTATGTAGTAAAATGAATTTAAATGACTCCCATTTCATCACTTTGGTTTTACAACCAGGTGTCCAAAACGAGTGTGGCGGTCTGCCACCTCTCTCTCCTCCATTAACGTTCATTAAAATGCTCTTTCTCTCGTCCTCCTGCTTCTCGGGTTATCACTCCTGGGTCAGTTTGGGATCTATATGTTTGATGACCGGGACATCTGCTACAGTAGGTTATAGGAAAGGCTCAGCGCCTGAACCACGGCAAGGTCAGCAAGCCACAACAGACATTTAATTACCGTAGTGCATCTCGCCGCCATGAGAGGAGATCGGCAGCTGGCCCAGCCGCCCTCCCGAGAGATGAGATTGAACTGAAAATAGATCAATGACTGGCTGGTTCATGATGGTCAAACCGCACATTACTGCCCAACCTTAATCACGAGTGCTGCTGTTTTAATAAGCAGGCGCACAGAGGCCACCAAGCTGCAGTTGTTGCTGCTTAGTTCCTCAGGAACCAGCTGTTAAGTGTCTTAATGGAGCCCATGTATAATTCATGAGCACACAGAGCGGCTGGCTGGCCGGCTCTCTCTGAGTGGACGGTAATTGGAAGGAGACGAGTAAACCCCCATGCCAGCTCTTTTTTTCCTTTTTCTTTTTACAAGGTTTAGGGGGACATCATCTCCACATTTAATTCCACTGTGACAGAACATCCATCTGGTGAGACTGGGGGGATGATTTATCAACCACAGCTAGAGCTGTAACACAACTCTACAGCTACAGTTATATAGTTATAGATTAATGACCTGTGGAGACGGAAGAAAGAGCCGGTGACTGCCTGCAATGTCACCTGACATTTCATTAACTAAGAAGTCTAACTCTTATTAATCAGCCAGTTAAATGCCGCCAGTTAAAAGTATTTAGATATTGACAGAGGCCTGAAGAATAGTGTATTAATGTGTATCAAACATTTTAAAGGCTTTATAATTTTTTTAGGTAAAGACAATAACAAGAAAACAACCCCTCTAAAGCAGTTTTATAATAATCAGTAGGGACGGTTGAAGAGATGGCTACAGCACACGGCAGATAAAGTGAGGGTGACTTGCACAGTAAGAAGTAGTCGTCTGGGCATGTTAAAATGTCGCTAATACGAGGCTTAAAACTGCAGACTGGCTGTTGCCACTTTTTTCCATTGTGTGATAGGATGTAAGAGCTAACCATGTCAAGTGAAACATTCTCATGTTAATTATCATTAACATAAATTTAATCAAGATCCAGGATGGCGATTCATTTTTTCCCCCAGCCTCACTGTGGACACATAAGAAGCCTGTGACTGCATTTTAATGTCCTTTTCCTCTTATCAATCAGCTATTAAAGTTTTGTGCAGTACTGTTAACATCTTAAGAGCTTAAAACACATTGTCAGAAAGTATCTGTGAATTTAGTTTGGATGTGAAAAGTCCCCAATAATCCCTCTGATGTAAGATTAGGTGTGGGGAAAATTTGCTGGCTCCCCTTGACTCTGAGAGAACAGATGTTAATGTGAGACCCCGTGGGATGTGGTTATCAAGTCAGACAGGAAATCTTTAACTGCTGTCGATACAACCATCACTGCAGCACATTTACTGTCAGACCAGTGTCAGACCTCTATAACGATTCAACATTTTAACCCATATCATGAAATCTGTTGTTTGTGTACAAGCACCGCATTAGATGGTCCGTCTTCATTGTGCTCAGTCAATTTCACTAAGCTCATGTTCCTGTCAGTCTGATCCAGGATGCCCTGTACGCAGTGTTTGGCTGCCCGTCTAGACTGCTCAGAGGTCAGACCTTTTTAGATGTCAGGAGAGCCATCAGGGAGCTGGCTCGTATGGCAGGTTTCACTACATCCACTAAACACCCAGATGTCCTTGCACACACTTCCAAAGAAGGCAGGTTATTTGTGAATTGTTTTGCCACACGTGTTGAATCAAACATGATATTGTAAGGATGATATAAAGTCAGTTCCAGATAAAGACGGTGCAGTAGTCATGTAATAGAACTCTAAGGCGCTGCTTGTGGAGTAATCTGCCTTGACTGACGTCATGTTTTTCATGACAGCAAGAGTGTAACTGGATTTTCTTGTTCTTCCTGAAAGATGCCATTTCCTTTTTCTTCAACATCAACAACTTAAAGTAACAATCCTTAACATTTTCATGAAATCAGACTCCATTTTTATTACTGTTTATTTAAGGAATCTCTCCTGCGTTAGCTGTTTAATCTATTTACATTCAGTAATGACCTGTCTATAATTCTTATGTGTGCTAGCAAGAGTCCAAGTAATCACTCCATTTTTTCATGTCAGTTTTCTACACTGATAGATTGACCTCTGCTGCTTCTGATCACCTTGCACCTAGATTTGACAAAAATATCTGACAAATGTTAGAATGTACAGCCGACTGACAAAGCTGGACCTTTTTCCTACAGAAGTCAGTAAAACACTAAACTCTATTTACATGGCGGCACTAATTAGATCAGTACTCCCACACAGCTCTGGGATCAGCTGGTGATGATACTGATATAGTCATGGCAACTGGTCAGAGCATGTTAGTATTTGTGTTTAATTATGCATTTAAAACAACATGATATCATATACCAGAAGTACCAGGGGAAGCGCATTACGTTAGGTACACTGTTATCTGTGTTATTCATGATCTTAAATCACATTTCAGGCACAATAAAAAAGCCAAACTTAGCCAGTATTACTTTAAGCTACAGTCAGATAGCTCTTGAAAATGTTCAAAATAAAAAAATAACATTAAAGTAATAATCTCAAAGATTTTCATTTAAATAAATGTCTGTTAAGTCACTATTATCACCTAATGAGGTAACACAATGGTGATCGAGCCGATGGCCCACTGATGAAAGCCTTTGCAGTTGCAGTATAACAGACTGGCTGTCCGGTGCGACTGAAGCGGCACCCAGTTAGTGACGCGTTTCCCATCAGCCAGCAGTGGTTGGTCTGCCAGAGAGGGTAGGCGGAGCATAGAGGCTGCTTTTCCGGTCTCTGCAAGTGTTGCGAGTAAACAGTAAACTACTATGGCTGAACAGACAAAGAAAAGATGGATGACTACAGATACAACTTCAACAAGAAGTGAAAATCCAAAGAAAAAGAAACAAATTTGACGCTCAGAAGAAGCAAAGTCTGAAAAGGAAAGCGACTGTCAGCCAGGAAAATCAAGAGTTACAACCGGAGCCAACTGTGAACGTCACACATGCGATGAAAGTGTGCTCCTGCAATTACCGTTTATCACCATAGGTGCTGCCAAAGAGAACGAAACTGAGATCTTCTCGATCACCACTTGAAGCTGCTCCTAAAGCACACAGTTGGAGAGTTGAGTTGTGATTAAGTTCTAGCCATATGTAACTCTGAGCTGAAGGTCTTTAAAATTGTGTCTGTGTTGGATGTATTGTTGTCAGACTCAGGCAAGTCGACGTGTATTGAATTTACAGACAAAACAGGAAAGGGAACACACAAGAAACTGATGTGTTTGCATGTGTCAGATCTGCAGAAGTGTAGTGCCTGTTTTCATGCTGAAATCAGATTGCTTAAGTCAGCATGAGGGCTAAACGGGATGCAACACGTGATGGCAGTTTTATCCCATTGATGCCAGGCTCACTGTTTGCTGTTGATTCTGTTTACACTGTAGAAGAGGGTTAGTATTAAACCACGCTTTCTGACAACTATGGACTATCATCGCATCAATCATGGACTGAAATATTAAGGACTGCATTTTTTAAATTAAATTTATGATGATTAAATGTCACTTAAATAGATTATCGGAGTCATACAGCATTCACTGGCATGTTACTTTGTTTCTTGTTGCCGTATCTATTAGGAAGTGAAACAGAAGAGGAAAGATGGGGATTGTGCAATTGCTTTTCACTTGGGTGGCTGGGTTTCTCATTGCATCCTTAGTATCAGCTCTACACTGCTGTTTATTACAAATAGGCACAGCGGCTGCTCTTTGATTCAGAAGCAATTTCATGCTCTGGAGTCCGATTTAATGTGGGGTAACGTATGTGTCGATGTACACTGAGCTTAATGTTTTCTCAAGCTGTTTGTGTCCAGTTTGCAGTGATGAGCTCTCTAAGGTTTCTTCTCTAAAGATGCGTGGGTTGTTGAGATGCATATAATTAGTCGAGGAAGAATATCAGGGTCAAAATAACAAACTGCTCACTGGTTGCAGCTGGTTGCATCTCTATAAACCTTTTTGAATCTGTGTTTTTACTGGCTTACTGGATTTATTTCTACTCCTCAGACTCTTTGCTCTTCCCTATGAGTCTGACAAGCCTCGTCTCCTCCATGTTTTAAGCACAGCACAACATGGAGAAAAGATACCATCAAGACCAAAATAGTAGGATTGTCTCTTTGAGCGGGAAAGCTTAACTAGTGCAGACGAGTTATTTTTAACCTTCCCAATCGCGTCTTGTCATATAATGTGGTGTGTTGAGTCGAGTGGTTGTTTTGCTCCTCATGTCGGAGGTTGAGAGTGCAAGCTGGAGGCATGAATAAACCCAGCGGTCTTGCTTAAGCTGTAACAACAACTGACAGTCTTTGCCTGCAGCTTCCTACAGGGCTCAACACTCAGGTGCATTTACTACACCTGCCTTCAAGAGCCCTCTGAGAGGAGAAGAGACTCCAGCCGCGGAACATCGGGACTGTTTGACTGCCTGAGCAGAGAGAAAAGAAACAGGGATTATCCATCTTGTGATCTTTCCACAGCAGTCTTATCTTGATGTCCTGCTGGAGCGTCCCCCCCACACACACAGAGGACAGGAAGGGCCTGTCTGTGTTGTTACACTTTCACAAAGACCTCATTCTGCCGTGTCGGGAGTGCTCTGGACAGGATGAGAGGGGTTTAGAGAGCAGGGATGTTATAAATGCATTTGAAAAGGAATTGATGTTCAAGCAGTTATTACAAAGTACTCCGTCAGTACGCCGCTTTTTTTTAAGCATTGAGTCCTCGGGGGGCTTTCAGCTGCAATCGGATATCTTTTAACGAAATAGGCTGTGTTGGTCCTTCAGCACGTGACAGCACACTCTGGGCGTAAAAACAAATAGAACTCTATATTTTTGAACCGATGTCTAAAAGACCACCATCATGAAGTAACCTTCAGGCAGGGGACCTAATTTTAGACCAGAACCTGGAGGGAACAGCGTGAGCAAGGCAGACTCATTGACTCCCTCCCGGCCAATCTAGCTGACAGCCTTACATGTGTCTGCACTGCATGGGGAAATAGGTTACTGTGTAAAACTACCACAGGCAGAGGTGATATCTTAATCGGCATAAGCAGGAGAAAATCAGCCACAACCAAGGTAACTGAGGAAACTAAGATTCAATGTGAATGTGTCAGATGAAATAAGTACTTTTTTATCGTTTAAAGCAGCGATGAGGAACTTTTATTTTGTGGACAAAAGCAGAACCCCTGGTGTCGTAAAGATCTGACTGTTTCGAGGATGCAAAGCAATGCCTTTGTGTGTGTATGTGGAGCTATGTAAAATTAATAACTGTAACATGCATTGGTGAAACTTTGTTAACTTGGACTACGGACATACACCTAGTTTAGCCTGCAGCTAACAGATTCAGTTGCATGGTAATAGCAGGCTTGTTGATTAAGCTAAGTTATTACCATTCCCTAGAAACATGACTTATGTCTTAATTATAATAATAAGCCAACATAAAGTTTAACAATATAGATGTACGCTTTGCGTCAGGGTTTTGCAACAACGTTTTGGGTCTGCCACAATGATCCGCCCGCTGGACATTATCCTCCATTAGCCTCCAGAGAGTGTTCACACTGACACACTACATACCTGTCAAGAAGAAATAGGACAATTCAGGATTTGGTTTTTGGATCCATTTAAATCTGGCATTTCTATCCATCTGTCTAAAGTAAGGGTTGGAAAAAACATCGATACAGCAATATATCTTCGTCCTGACTCGTGTAATACAATTATCGTTAGGCTGGCGGCAAACATACTTATGACATGAATGAGGGTAACTTGAATGAGAATTAATTGGCAGAAGTTAATCACATATTGTGGTGTATAATTATATGATTGTCTTACAATATATCAGTTGTCGCAGAATCGCTCAAGATATCATCAATCATAATATTATCGTTATCATTGGCCTCGTATCGTGAGTTACCCTGTGATTCCCACCTGTCGTTTAAAGACTGACTAAGCTGACTCTGTAATTGTATAGTTATAGATTAAACAGCATAACTTCCTTGTATGTGTTTGTAGTGTTTTCTTCTTCTCCTTCCTTGTAACCTACTACTCATTGTGAAACTTAGCCTGGGAAATGCAAACAAAGGCTCCTCAGTCTACGTGATTAAATCGCTTTGTCTGAATGTGACCTGATTACGGTGTTCTTCAAAATCACTTGATAGAAATAGTCTTCATGCTGATTATCTGCCTTTCTAGGCCACATAGAGGCATCAGTGTTCAACTGAAATGGTTTCATACACTTATTATAACATGACAAGTTATAAACTCACAGTAGATTTATGGTGATTTTTTTGGTTATTTATTTCCAACATGGGTCAGACTAAAAGCTTGGGTAGTTAGCAGCTCTCTGTTGAACAAGAAAAGAAACACAGGAATTCATTGGCAGTCTTTTTTTTCGTTGCCTCCCACCTTTAATCCTTTTAGTGCTTTGGCAGTGAGCCACAAGTGCCTTTACCTCGCCGGAGATGTTTACTTAACATACATATTGTGTGTATATGACTGGATTGACCACCTCAGCACTTATTATGTGAAAATAAAGTCCTCAGTTGACTGAAGCAACATACCAGAGCTGTTAGTGCCGGTGATTTGTTTCAGATGGTATGAGGAAGTAGGTTCTTATCAGTGATGTAGGCAAAACGGTCTGATCTGGCCCTGTTCATTCTCACGTTCCACATTTATTTGAGAGAACACGGTGCTGTGAAACATTCAGACCACCTCACACTGAGCACATGAAAATGCTGAGCTCGGGAAATTCCAGAAATGTGAAATTGTTTCCCTTCCTGAGGAGTTCATCAAATTCCATCAGTAATGGTGTTGAAAACCTGGCTTGTTAGGAGCTCATGAAAGGTCTTTAATCCTTAACTCTGCCTGTGTTTCAGTGGGAACGTTCTAGTTTAATATTCACGCTCCGCCGCTTTAAGCCGACTTTTTATGTGCTCACCTCTGTAACATTATTAAGCACAGCCGTGAGAAACCTTTGTTTACTCACACACACCGCCTGTATGAGTGTGTGTGTGTCCCTTAAAACCCGCATTATCTAACTCAACTCTTCAGCACATCCTACCCTCAGTTAAAACCACTCTGAGAGTCCATCAGCAGTCTGAATGAAGCAGCCGCACTCTGCTGCACTTGTGTCTCCGTGTTTGATCAGCGATGCTGCCTCCTGATCACAGTTGGCATTGTGCCCCGGGGCCCGGACAAAGGCTGGGGCTGGGGCGCCGGCAGGGGTCTGGTCTGTATCAGACACTTTATTTGTTTTGGGGGATGGGGGGTTCGGTTAGGCAGCAGCATGGCTGCCTCCCCCTGAGTGCAGAGAAACTCCTGTGTCAGGAGAGAGAGACGCCCTGTGTGTACACCCCGCTGAGACATTTGGCTTTCATTTTTATGGTACAAACTGCTGGAAGCTCAGAGCACAAATACTTTCCTTTGATAAACATGATTACATTCAGCAGCCTTACACAATCCTCATCTGGTTTATATTTTATAAGAAATGTGAACTAACCCTGAAAGTTCTCTCTGCGACCTGTGTGATTCACGATGCCACCGCGAGGAAGTTTTACAACCTGTGTAAAGAATAGTGACAACACCGCTGTTACTAATTAAACCAGGCATTTTTCCAGATCACCCATGACGCACAATACCTGTAGAGCTTTGACACAGATTCAGGCTGGTGAGACCACAAACCAGCTACCATTTTAATGCACAAGAGCTAGTTGGCAAAACACTAAATTAGGGGTGTGCACGTAAACTGGTTAACCATTAACCGACTTTAACCCGTTAAAATTAACAGTTTAACTGTTAAATAAAATTGTGTCTTCTTTAAATATGCATATATATTTGGGAAACACATTTGTTGTTGTTAGCTGAGCTGAGCCTGAGAGGAGAGCAAAAGGAAACTAGCACAAAAAAAAAAACAGCATGTGGGACTATTTCACCCAAGACGACGACGACGACAATGTTTTAAATTACGCAGCGCAGTAAATTCAGCGGTGGAACAAGCACAATGCAATACCACATGCGAAGCAAACATCCACAAGCACCCTGACCGGCGGGTCCAGCGGGTCAAACTGAAGCCCGGTTTGGAGAGAAGAAAAAAGAGCTGAAAATGCAGCTGCGTAGTGCCAAGTTGCATTTTAGCCCTCACAACAGACTGCTGGACGGTGCTTCTACGGAGAGAGCTACGTGACAATTACGAGGCCTGGGAGGTGAAATCGGCCATCCTCCTAACAGAGAGTATGGCAGCCAGACACACAGCTGACAACCTCGCGGCTACACTAATTGCTGTGGTGGAGATCTGGGGACTCGCCGGGAAATTGGTTAACCAGTTATTAACCGTAAAGAGTGTCGGTTAACTTGTCTAAAAAAATTCTAAATGCACATCCCTACACTAAATAAAGTCATGTGAAATTCTGTTTTTCTTAAAGGTCTTTCGTAGGCCACAGGTAATCAGGAGGGGCTGCTAGATGAGCTGCTGTGAGCTTAGCTCGTCCTTAGGTTAAGATTCCTTCAGTGTTCATCATACATGAGGTTTCTATCCACAAAGTCCCCTCAAACAGATCTGGTAAGAAAATAGATCAAACCGTCATCCCGTTAAAGATCATTGTTCAAAGTAATGGTGACGTAACTCGAAACACTTTGAAAGTATTCAGCTGGAATTGTTTTTAAGTCCAACGTAATAAAACATGAGACTTATGTAGGCAGTTATAGGAGCTTGGTGTGCCTCAAGAACAAGGCATGGATAGTCGAAGCTTTGTATTGAACAGCCAAATCCCACTCCACTGTAAAAACTCTGAGTGTTACAGCCCTAGATATTACATAACTCCTACACAGAAGGAGAAAACACCTGCGATTTCAACGAGTACCTTAAAACTTTTGCCGTCCTGCCAATTTTTTCTGCCATCAGTTTTTTCATCCTGTTCTGTCCAGAAGGTATTTTCTGCCTGCCGTCTGTTGGGCGCCTGAATCATCGTGATTGCAAACGTCAGATCCTCCGCCATCGTCTTGATGGTCAGCTGCCTCTTTGCATGGCTCTGAGTCAACCCTCCTTACTGTACTGTCACGTGATGGCTGAAATCAGACTCCTGCTGCTCTGCTGTGACTCTGCTACTACTGCTTTAGAGAGAGCAGACTTTCAGTAAATCACTGTGCAGACTGTCGTCTGACTTAGTCATGATACCGTGCTTTAAAAACAGCAATACGAGGAGTGGTGAGCAGGTAATGTAATTGGTGTATGCCTCAACACCGGTTACACTGACTCCCACAGCAAGCCTAATCCTGTTAGAGCTAGATTACATGAAAGTTTAGGAAAGCGACTGTACTCGGTGCACATTTTTTGGCTTTCATTTCCTAAACCACCTGGGACGTGATCAGAAGTGCATTTCATCACATCACCGACATGTGATGGAAGCCTGCCTCTGATCCTCTGTCCAGATTATGTGAGTAAAAGCTTTTTGTGAGCAGCGTCATCCAGGATATTCTGGCAAGTGACATCAGGTCTGATGTCTGTGAAAGGTCAGGTTAAAGTCTAATGCTAAGATAATGTATAATGTTGGTGGCAGACGAAGCAGGGATGTTAATATCACTGGTGGCTGCACAAATACCTCCTGCTGTGTCACACCTCTGCTTTCACTTCCTCCATTAAACTCTGGCTGATGATTGATTAAATCCTCTACCTGATCCGTCCCCCTCTCCTCCTGTAATGAAGATGAAACAGCTTATGTGTGTTTTTCTATTTTGCACCATTTCCCAAGTCATGCAAACTGCTTTCACGTGTTGGCTAATTGCTCGCAGGGAACAGTTTTCTCATTCGTTGTTTTTCTCCTACAAAGTGTGGAGGACATGATTTTGTAATTACTTCTTTGGCATCTCTGAGTGCAGAAAATACTTCAGCTGTTTCAGGTTTGTTTCTCATCTTTGTCACATCTACTGACAGACAGCCATTTTAATAAACAAGCCACACCGGCGTATCTCTGAAACACCTCATATACAGCGCACTCATGTCCCCCTGCCTCTAGTCTGGTTTAATTTCCTGCTCATATGACCACACTGGCACATTTTCTGTTGTTTCCCATGAGGTTGTTATCAGTGGGCTATCTCTGTGCTGCTCCCTGGACTGGCGTCTTGCCTATCAGCTTTACGGCACAGCCAGCCCCCCCGTATTGTCACCATCTCAGTGTGTCCCTGGGCTTCCACAAATCTTGAAGGACACAGGCCTTTTGTTTATTGTGTGTGTGTGTTTCCACAGGTCTCAGAGACACTGGGGGTTCTTATCTGACTCTTCAGGGTTCTTTAGATAAATTTGCCTCCTCCCACGGGGGGATGTGGGGCACTGAGGTGGGAAAGGATGTAGGGTAGTCCTGGGAGGCTGGAAGTGGTTTTTGTCTTGCTTTAGAACAATACATGGAGACGGAGAGGTTGGACAACCGGCACCTGCTTGAGTTCACTGTCCTATGCCTTGTAAAATGCTAATGCTTTCTAAAAATGAGTTAAGAGTCCCTGCAAGAAAAACTGCACCTTTTTGATTTGCCAGCCACTAACCTCCTGAGACGTAAGCCTCTGTTTGGGATTTCTACTGTCTCGTTGATTTTTGGGATACGAAGGGCCTGATAAGTAGAAAACTAAGCATTATCTTTGAACACATAGGAGGTGGGGAGATGATGAAACGTATGTCCTCATAGGTGCTCGCAGATTTGACTCCCACCCTCGCCCTTTGCTGCAAGTCATCCCCCTCTCTCTCCTCCCATGTTTCCTGTCTCTCTAAAGCTGTCCTATAAATGAAGGCAGAAGTGGCCGAAAAAATAATGTTAAAACAAGAAAAAGGTGTCTAGTTTGCATCACATACAGTGATGTTGCTAGGTACGCGTCCTGCGTCTCTGACGCATTAAACTTTAAAAGGACGCAGTTAACTCATTACCATCTTTTCCATACAGAACGAGACATTGTGAACTACGCAAAGTCCCATTTACGTCTCATGAAGATGCAATAGTTACAATAGTGTCTGTTGGAGACAGACAGAGATCAGACCAGAGAGACCTCTTGGTGGTACGTTTTCATGTAGTCCCGACCTGTGGACTGTTGGCTGAGCTCCAGACCACTGCCCAGTGACTGATGTTGAGAAATGTCCCACACAGCAAAATAATAAGAAAAATAGAAATAAAGACATAGGGCAGATCCTCTGCATATACTGTATGTTGAATCAAGAAGATTACCCAGTTTTATATTCCCTAGCACTTCTATTTTTGTTGCTGTGGTTTAGAAACAGGTATCAAATATTTAGAAAGATTTGAAATTCTATCTATTAATTTCAGATACATTTTGAACATACGTGAATATATCCATTAATTATAACTATATCGTACCATACCAACATCAAACGCAAGTTTAACACCACAATTTCTGAAGACATTTTTTTTTATTCAGGACCCATTCAGTTTCTCAGGGACCCACTTAAATCACCACCCCTGGGTTCTGGGGACTCACTACATTGAAAACCTATCAACATCACTGCATGTAAGAACTATTTATTCTCTTGTTAAACGGTTCTTCCAAAATCTTCCCAAGCTTTTATGACTTACATTTACACTTTCACTTTGCATTAACAATAATAAAAGCCCTGTGTTCTCCAAAGAGACCTCCAAGAGACTTCCTAATGAATAGCTTTTAGCTTTATACAAATGCTAACATTTGTCAAATGTGTCTGCCATATCAAACTAAAAAGTTATTAGGCATAAATAAACAAGTCTGATGAGGTTTTGTACCTTGTCCAATTTTCAGCCGGAGTAAATTGGCAATGATGACTGCCTTTTTTTTTTTTTTTTACACTCATTAGTGTGTTTCGGTTTTGCTACCACTACTTTGAAAAGAGAAGCGTTTCTAGAGGAGGTCAACAGGCCTCAGTTTGGCAGAATTAAATATGAGGTGTTGCAAACCAAAGAGGTAATGTGTCTGTAAGAGGATGAAGAGTCACAGGAGTGTGAGTTTGTCTCTCCTTTTCCTCTCTCTCTCCTTCCTTCCTGTCGTTCCCTTCTTCCCTCAGTAGAGACATCAGTTTTACCCAACCTTATGGTGAATTACAAACCTAATTTGGATGTATATAAATTCAAATATTGTTCTACCAGCAGCTGCAGGGATTCATTTTATGTAGAGAACTAAAAGGATTATTGGTAAGCCCTGGCTTTCACATAAAAACTAATTAAATCAGAGTTATTGCCTCCGTCAGTGTGGATGTACATGGATATGTGCAGAAATTGGTCGCCATGGACGTCCATTGCAATGGCATCGGCCACATCCCCCACAGGCTTGTCTAAAAGCTGTCAAATGCTCATGCGGTCGAGTAAAGTGCCTGTCATTCGTCACCCCTTCATCATTTAATGTTCAATTATGTCAAAACAGCCTTTAGGTCATCGCGCTGGGAATTGATGGCAGCTCTGTGTGGCAAGTGGAGCTTTCAGGCTGCATTACAGCACAATCACTATGGCTCAACAGCCCCAGCCCTCTGCAACACTAAATAAACCACGGCCGAGCTCTCCGGCTCTCAGGGCGCCCACATTGCTTCAAATTGAATAGTTCCAGCGGGGGCACTGGGGCGAGCATTCACAGCCTCTTTTTTGAGCAGAGACCAAGTTATGAAGTTATCCTCTGCTGTGCCCGAAATAATTGATGTTCCTCGGCACGGTCACAGGGGATTGTCCCGACTGTTTGTGATGAAGAGAGCGTCTGTGCTGTTTAATTTTCTCAGTCCAGAGCCCCCAGACTGTTATTTTACCATGAATTGTTAATGTTCACACCCACCACCATCATTGCCCATCCAGGAAGATTTGCCACGCTCTTCAAAGCTCTGTCACGCTTGTTGTTGCTTTACTGTTTGTGTTTTTGTTCTTGTGAGTGAGATGCTTTCTTCTCACTCGGTTGGAAGGAAATCTCTGTTTTCAAAACAGTTTTCTGTGTTTGTGTTTTCAAGGAGCACTACACTGAAAATGATTCCACTTGCAGGGTTGTTTAAGTGAAAAAGATTCACTTCAAATTTGTGTATCTTCAAGCTACTGAAAATTAAATCCTCAATATCCTTTGAACAATGTCATTTCTGGCATTATGTACATAACAGTAACAAATCTAAAAAGTGTTAGAAATTAAATTCAACTGATTGCTAATTAAGTTATGCTCGTATATTTATTAGAACAATTCTGCCCTTAATACCACAGAGCAATCATTAGAGCAGGGCTGTAATTGCTGGTGGCGCCCCATGTTGATTCTTTTGTTGATGACCACAGATGAGGCTCACACACTCGTCCTTCACATTCATCAATAAACACTTGCTTTCCCACTCCCCGTGGAAGGAGTATGTTTTCTGCTTTTTCTTGGCGTGGCCACCTTCACTGTCCATCATAAATCTGGCTAAACAGGCTAACAGCACTTAACTCCTCACCTTAGCTCAACTAGCGTTCAGCGTAACTGACCCGACCTGTCGCTGGAGGTTGCTGCAACATTGCTGTGATTGGTTAGGTTCAGGCGTTCACAAACTTGCCAGGAGCAGCATCGTTTTTTATTGACAGCTGATCCTATTATTTTGTATTGGAGAGGGTGGGACATCAGTGTAATTGATTGAACTGAAGTGGGAAGAGGCTTTCAGGGTGCATTTATTGTCTGTGAGTCTGTGACTGAGCTACCTGTTGGAGACACCTCCATCAGAGTAATCTCACAGCATCTTTTAGGCTGATTATTGATGTCCGTAGCTGCTGTGAGACTTAAGTGTGGGCCGATCAATTATCTTAAGATCTGCAGTAATATAGCTCTATTTAAAGATACCAAGCCATCATTTAGCATTGCATTCGTAGCTTTGAGAACAAATAGGGGCATATCAGCCAACATTGCGTGTGTGTGCTAACTGCTAACTATGATATGGATAGCAAAGCAATTTGTAATTCACCATTTAATACCATGATACAATTAAGTTAGATCATTTTCAAATGACAGGGCTTCTGCCTCCTCCTCTGGTTCTGACTCTAACGGCTCAAGGAAGACATCAATCAAATGCTATGCTAACACGGTGTTAAGAAATAGTCCAAAGACAACCTGAGCTGTTTTTTAAACTAGGTTTCATGATGGTTCTTGTAGACGCTTAATGAGATTCTTAACTTTGAAATCATCCATGCATTTTTATATTTGATGCCAGAATTCCCGAGGCTTTAATGCTTAGATCCATCTGCCCACACCTCTTCCTACACATACACACTCTCTGCACACAAACATTTATACATATCATACTTTGATCGTAGTTCTTTGCCTGAAATACTAAATCATTGCTGTCATAGCCATTGAGGCTTACATCAGACCAGTCGCACATGACATTACGAGACGCCAACCTTAAAGAAGGTAAACAAAGGTAAATCCCAGCACACCATCACTGACCTCTCTCACCCAGCCAGCTTTTTCTTGTTGGTGTTGTGAGCCCGAAATAGCCACCACCTTTATCTCCCCATGGTAAGACTGGGCTTTCCAGACTTTACTCCCAAGGATGCTCTTTAAGGTCATAGGGTGGAGAAAGAGGCTTATGAACCGCTGTGGTCCCTGCCAAGACTCTGAGGGTCTTTAGCTTGGCTAGCACAAGGGTCAGGAGAGGTTAGCCTGTCAAACTGTCTCCCGGTTTCAGGGTTTATTGTTGTCTGCTGAAGCTGCTCCTTACAGCGCACAGCTTAACCTCATGTCTGACTGGAAGACCTCTGACAGAACACTTCTGAGTAAATGGTATCCATGCTCAGAAATCCATGTACATGTCACTGAGAAACTAATCTCTTGTGGCTGCAAACAAGAGCTACAATAGGCGGATGAATTGGCCAAGCTAGTGTTAGCTCATTGCAGATATATTTGTAGCAGTGTAAATGCCAGCGGATAAGAAACAGATAGAAATGTCAGACTGGGTTTGAGGTGATTGAGCAACACTGTCACCATTACATACACCAGAGAGCAATGGCAGGTTGATGTTTCTACTGTTCATGTGTATGTTTGTCTACAGCTGGGGGATAAAACTAAATCTATTTAGCGTAATGCATTAACGTTGGTAAACTTTACACAGTTTACTCAATTTGGATGAATCGGCCTGTAATGCAGCAGACAACAGCTAGTAAGTCTGCAGTTTTTTTGCTTGCATGGAAAAATGCACCGGTGTAAAATATGAGTGGATCAGAGGGACACAAAATGAGGTTGAATGTGAGCTCTAGTTATCCTCGAAATATGAGACCTCTGCAGATAATTCTGCTCCAGGTAGAAAACAACAACAACAACAACAACCCCAAAACAAGCTGAGCTACGAGAAACAAGCTGAGCTAATGTAAGTGGCAGCTCAGCTAGCAGTCCCTCCTGATGTGTCTGTGGAAGATGGTTGGAGACTCACTGGCTGCTGTATTCAGTGTTTTTACCTTTTTAAATGATTTTTCCTTAAAGAAGAGAAAAATACAGCCTTAAAAAATTCAAATTAGGGATGTACTGATGCATCGGCTGAACTTAATTCATACTTTCTCAAAGCCTGAAGAAATTAATTAATTTATAATTAAAGTTAAGTTGGCCCCTTATCCAACAAGGGCATTAATAATTACGAGAATTACAGTTACAAATTGTATCGGCCCTGATTTTCTCAATCGGTGCATCCCTATTAAAAATGTAAAATAGAAAACCTAATGCATGTTAATAAACTACACTAAAGTTGAATGAATGAACTGTGCTTTTTTTAGGCGTCCATCTTTAACAGGATACCCTTCAAACTGAAAGCATTATGAAGTTACACTTTGATCAATTTGTGAAAAAATATTGTGATCATATTCATTGGCCATAAAACCCAGCCCAATGTTGGTCAAAAATCATCAAGACTGTTTGTTTGTATGTTCAGATCTCTGGGCTACACAGGAGAAAGGTCTTCTCAAAGTCTGTTGTTAAAATGTCGTGACAAATGCCCCATATGAGGTCTCCAGACTGCTTACCATTTGCCAAAAAGATCTATTTATTTCACGTTGATAAAAAGAAGATAATTTCTGGTGAAACTGTGTCAGTGTTCCCTTCTAATAAAAGCATGTGGATATTTCTAAAGGTGCTTCACCAGGACAGAATTGAGCGGCGTTTGCTGACTTCCACAAAGCTCTTCCTGAATGATGAGCTAACGTTAACTTTCCTTTTCATTACTCTCCCTTCTGTCCTCACCTACTTAACCCCTCTCTCTCACTCCCTCTCTCTCGCCCTCATGCCGTCTCTTAAGCACCATCGCAACCTTCTCCGAGGGATTGGTTGCCAGGAGACAGGATTCGCTCCCCATTGTATGCCGACAAAGGTGGAGGGGGGTGGTGGGTGGGTGGCGGCGGTGGGTTACAATCAGCAGGGCCGGAGAGAATTGGAAGTCTAGGGGACTGAAGCTCCACAATCAGGGGTGTGTTAGAGCAGAGGAGGACAGGCAGGGAGGGACAGAGAGGTGAGGAGGGGGGGCTGGGGGAGTGAATGGGAGTGGGGGTACTGGGTGGAGCGCGCTGACACCCTGAATTCCTCTTGTTCATTCCCGGTCACCCAGTAACCACGCTGGGATGTGCTGTGTCAGACAGTGGTGGAGACGCTCACAGAGACAGAGGCGACCATGGATAGTTATTAAGACCGAGTTTTTAATTAGCCAGCGTGCCCCCTCCCCCTACTGTGCAGACACACACACACACACACACACGTACAGTAAGATGCACATTAAGCACACAGTGAGCTCAAGGAAATTGTGTGTCTGGTGTCCATGCTTGACTTCGCTTACCTACAGTCTATTTTTCATACTTTCCTTGGACTGTGATGATGGTTTCTCATCATCCGATTATATTACCTTCAAGGAAGAAGGCCAGTTTACTTTAGCTCTGCTGCCATTACTCTAAATAAAGACTGGCGGTCACACTATATAAGCCAGTGATTATGTGGAGCGCCGTCTAAACGAAGCAGACTTTGAGCTCTGTGAAGTCATTTCTGCTCCGAGTCACGTGCCCCAGAGTTCACAAACTGTGTGCGCAGTGTTTGTTGATGGCTGAGAGTTACTTATTAACTCTGTGACCTACCTTTTTGAGCACGCTTACAGGGTTGTTTGTGTTACTCCGCCATGAGGAGCTAGTGGTTATGTTGAATTATAGTGTTTGTTCTGACCAGCAGTCATCTAGATTGCAATATCTTGGCTAGCTTTGTCACAGGCTGTTATTTTTTAATTAGTCATGATAGTCTGAGATCTTAAAGGCAGTTTTAGATTCAGTAACGGCTGCTTACATAAACACAATATGTTTAACCATTTGGCTTACTTTATGTGTGAGCTGTATTTCTCTTTTTCCTCTGGCTTCCTCTTACTGAATTTAAGTAGTTAGGACTCAGCTGAAAAAAGTAGTGTCATACACTTTCATTCACCAATCAGGTTTAAGCAACGTTTGAATCAAATCTCCAAGATTTTCATTTAAATAAATGTCTGTTGAGTCTCTATCTATCGCTGAATGAGGTAATGCAGTGGTGATCGAGCCTACGGCCCACTGATGAAGCCTTTGCATTTTCAGTTTTACAGACTGGCTGTCTGATGCGACTGAAGCGGCGCCCAGTTAGTGACGCGTTTTCCATCAGCCAGCAGTGGTTGGTCTGCCAGAGAGGGTAGGCGGAGCATAGAGGCTGCTTTTCCGCTTTTTCTGCAAGTGTTGCGAGTAAACAGTAATTTACTATGGCTGAACAAACAAAGACGCTCAGATGAAGGCAAACAGTCTAAAAGGGAAAGCGACCGTCAGCCAGGAACATTTAGTTACAACTATAGGTGTCGCAAAAGAAAACGAAACAGAGATATTCAAGATTACAACTTTAAGGTTGGGCTAATTGACAGTGCTATCACATATTCCCGAAGGCTATTGACCCCAGAGTCCTATACCACAGTAATGGTAAGATATCAAAAGCTACACCCACATGACCTTCCCCTATTATTGTTGACTATGTTGTCTATTGTTCCTTTTTTTATATAGTCCAGCACCACACAAAACTCTTGTATCAGCCATCATTAGTCTAATGTTCACCATTGACCCTTGTTCTCCTGCCCTCCTTCATCATCTTTGTTGTGAAAACTCAACACAGTCAGAGAAGTCATGTTCAGTTCTAAAATTCCCATTGTGACACAGTGTCTCAAACAGCAGCAGAGCAGGTTGTTACATTACTTAACCACCGTCTGGTTTAAAAGTAGTTTAGCTGACTTCACTGACACTCATTGCTAGAGCAGCAGACTGGAGTCGAGCTGTCTTGCCTCACTTTGTCTGACGTCATTCTATCCTTTGTTTCTATCCCTTCTCTCTGCCTCTATTACAGATACTTTTGTGGTTTGTGGTGGTTTTGAGACTTTAGTTTTACAGCCTGCCATAATGTTGCTGCTACATTGCTCTCTGTGTACACAATACTAGAAAATACCAAATGTCCCCACCCAAACACAACATCATCGTCCATCAGGATGTTTCACTCTTAACATCCGCATATTCCAATTTGGTCATCGCCCAACACTAGTGGGAATATTTGATTATGTTACCACCAGCAATGGAATATGATTACACCACACCCACACTGATTAAAACAGATATGTTTTCATGATTTATATCTGTTATTATAAATACCAAAGGAAGTTCTTTGAAAGTTTAACTTTGATGGTTTCACGCTGAGTAATACATGTTCAATGTTGCAGAGAGAAATATCACCAGGGTGATACCAGGGTTATAGATTAATTACTTTACTTCAGGGTTTTGTTTGGATCAATCAATTTTACAGGATGTAATCTTCATTATTTCTTTGTGTTTACTCCTGGTGTTCAGATTTGACTGCGCTCAGCTGGACACGTAAGCTTTATCTCCCTCCTTCCTGTTGTGTTTACAGGCCCATTCATTAGACTTTTCATTAAAATGATTAAAATGATGGCTTCTCTCTCCATTACAGTGATTTGATATTGCATGGAAAGGACGGCCATCTGGGTGCTCATAAGTGTAAAAATGCTCTACTGTATTTTTCTCACACATGCTTTCACTGCTGAGGATGATGATCGTACATAAAGTTTTAGGGCTGGGAAATATATCTGATCGAACTGGATATTTTATCGATAGTTTTGTGTTTTGACCTTTTAAAACATGTCACAAATCATAACTATTTCATCTGTCATTTTACTTGTTAATGACAAAGAAAGCAACAATCAAAGCTGCCTCATCAGGACTGTGTGTGTGTGGTTTGATTAGATTTTATTGACAGTAAATGGAAACATGAGCAATAAATCACAGTGTCGCCATCACAGCGCGAGTCAGGTGTTGCTGACTTTGGTATTTAAAAATAAATGACCTCACCTGTTTCCAGATGAGCCCACCTGCTTCAAACCGGTCAGAAAAGCAAGAGCAGAAACACAAATACAGAAATCATCATGAGAATTAACTAGGGGTGCTGAAAGGAATTGATTCATGTCAGAAATGAAATTCTTACTTTCTACAATTCAGAATCGATTGGAAACTTTCAAAAATATAAACAAACGTTGTTTTTTCATCCCAAGTAAATTTTCACCAGCAGCCGGATTGTGCACGGCAAACCGGCTGCATGCATTGTTTGCCGTGCACTCATTAAGCAAAAACAAATGATACCTTTCTTAGGTTTGCCTCAAATATAAAAGCTACATCACCTTTGCACCCCTTTTGTAACAAATAGGGAATTTTTTGGTGAATCAAGAATTGATTTTGGACAGGAGGAGTCCAATTTTAATTGAATTGTGAGACATTGAAAGATTCACACCCCTAGAATTAACCTAACTGTATATGCATATAAAACAGAAAATGTGTTTATTAAGGACTTTTTTTAATCACTTTTTTTTCCATGTCCTTTAACATCGTCTGTCTGTCTACCATCATTGCACATTTACTGACACTTTTAGGAAACCTCTTTATCAGGGCGGTGCAAGAATGTGGAGATTCAATATGTAGCACACTACAGGGGTAATATTCAGTATGTTGTGACGCAAGGTGAAACATTGCAATTTCTAAATTGTAGGAAAACTGTCAATATAAAGAACGCAGCAACATATGCATAAAGTCCAAGTAAATTAAACTCATTTTATTCAGTAAGCAGAACAGCAGATTTGCATTTGCCTATATTATCAAAAAAAATAAAATCTTGGCAGGTAAAGTAATTAATACTAGTATTTAACTTAATTTATATAGCACCTTTAAAAATGACTTTGAAAGTAAAAGCAAGATATTCAGGTTAGGGTATCAATGTTTTGAAGAACTGTACTGTATTACAATACATGATATCCTGATACTAAAGTGTTTTGACATTTATTTAATCAATTAATCAATCAATTCTTATTTATAAAGCGCCAAATCATAACCAAAGTTATCCGAGGACACTACAAAAAGAGCAGGTCTAGACTGTACACCACTTCTCTTTATACTCTCAGTAGCTGGATTAAACTGGTTTATAGATCCCCTTTTGATGATTGATTGTTGCATTTTCCTTTTAAGTACACTGCACACTGTTCACTGTGTTTACGTTCCGCTGCCTCGGCTCTGCTGTCACCTGAGCCACCAGACAGGCAGGTTTGAAAGCAAACCAGTGGAGGGGAAGAGATCCTGAAATTGAACTTTTCTCTGTTTGTACTCTGCCGAACAGAAGAGGCCTGTGGCTGAGCTGTAATTTAAACAAATGCTGCCTCGCGCCTCACAGCTCTGTCATTTATTTAACAGGTACATCAGACAGTCAGAGAAACCCATCCCCGAGACAAACTGTTCCAGCTGAATACTCCCCTTTTCTCCCAGAATGCAATTTTCCTCCCCTTACTATCCAAACGGCTTTGAAAAATGGCTCGGCCTCTTGAAGTGCTTGATGAATTGACACAGCTTTCCGTCATGCAGATGCCAAGCTGTGTATACCGTTTTGACAGTGATGGACACATATCTCAGTTCTCTCTGTAGTGCTCCCCGTTTCTCCTCCTTTTCCTGGAGGCGACGGATCGTTCCCATCAAGGGCGTCTGTCAGAAGCTGTGGGCTGAAACGACCAGCTGCAGCACCGGAAGCCTGGGAATAAAACTATGCTTTCGCTTTGCAACCATATCAAATGCTTACAGGCTCTGCGCTTCAACAATAGTGGGTGTGACTGAGACTGTCACTCTTCTTTATGTGTGTGGGAAAGCCTCCGTGGTGTCTGTTCACTCAGTTACCCACCACAGCCCAGAGAAAAGTGAGCAATGAGGCCAAAACGAAGCTGATGGACATGAGATAAGGCAGGGACCTCAACCTGAAGATCACACCCTTCTTGCCTTGAGGACCACTGTCTAGAAACGTTTCAGCTCTTTGCCTGAATAGCCCAATTGCAACTAGAGGAAACATTTAATATCATTTAGTTTGCATATGTGAAGTCCTAAGCGGTCACCTTGACTTGACTCAGTACAAATGACTTTGCCTTGGTTGGTGCTCTGCTGAGGGCCTTGGTTCATGTCTGCTGGCCTGGCAACCTGTACATATTTAGCAAAAACTTGTGGCATTACTTGCCACACATAAGAAATAAATATTAGCATGATTGACTGATGTGAAATGTAATTTGAAGAGACACGAATTAAGCTCACATTTGTAAATCAACAAACTTGGCGTTTGTTATTCCTCCGCTTCCTCCTCCTCTTCGTCTGACTGGTCAACCAAGCTAGGACTATTTGTTGCACATTTTTGCAAAGCTTAACGGACAGAGAGGAGGAACGTTGAATTATATTTCTTGCTCGAAAATATATTAAACTGGGAGGAGGGGTTCATGGCATCCCTTGCTAAATGAAGTCGCACCTCAGAAATTCCTTGAAAGTTATCAGGAGCGATCGCCTTTAGAGATGGGCCATGAACTTATAAAGAAATCTTTCAAGTTCAAGCGACTATTATCTCATCTTAAAAATCTATTTTTTCCATTGTTTTTACAGGCGCCTTGTTGTAATGCAAACTATCATCAGACAGTGGCTGTAGCGCA
Organism: Semicossyphus pulcher; assembly: GCF_022749685.1. Taxonomy (NCBI): domain Eukaryota; kingdom Metazoa; phylum Chordata; class Actinopteri; order Labriformes; family Labridae; genus Semicossyphus; species Semicossyphus pulcher. The sequence goes on along the minus strand of NW_027211604.1, from coordinate 26,678,908 downwards.
TCTGGAAGCTGTTTGCTAACTGCCATTTTATAACAGTTGTATAACAGAGTTGTGAAAAAGTAAATGGATCACTCTCTCTCCTTATGTGTGTGTGCATGGGGGTCGGTCAGCTTTGAAAAATAGTCGGTGAATATGGAATAGTATTTTCATCTCTAATGATTATACCTCTGCATCTCCAGACATCCCCACTATTCGTTCTGCACAGTGAGCAATGCTTATATTAACATCTCTCATTAAGGATCATCCATTCAGTGTTTATATATTGGCAAGTGTTGTGAATTAAAAGCAAACACTAGTTATATATTCAGGTTTCCCCAGAGAGAACATAAAACGCTCCTGTTGGCGCCGAATGCTATCAGGGAGAGATGTATTTTTTGGATGATGATATCCTTTCCAGGAGGGCTGATGAGGCTTGGAGAGAATTGGGTTTGATGGCAACAGGAGGAGGGAAGCTGTTTGCAAACCTTTGTGCTGTCATGCTGGATGTCCTTGTCATTTTTCACAGTAAAGCACAGTGAGACTGCGAGAGAGTCTCCCGCTTTGTGAACAAACCACACCGTATCCTGCCAACCTAAGCTCTCATATGTGCAAATTGTACTATGTGTTATAGCTGTTTTTGTCCACCTCATGTATGGTACATGAATTTCTTTTTAGCATACGGTTCTACTCCTTTCTTTTGGCTTTCTGCTTTTTCTACAAATGAATTAAACAAAGGTAGAGGCATAAACTTCCTGTAGACCATACATAGTTTAAATGTGGTTATAGCCCTCGTACAAACCCTCTGAGTAGAAGAAGGACCCATAATGCACTTTGAAACAGTAGTTACGATTCCTTTGTGTTTGCATGGATGCACCTACCCTCTTTGTCTTTTATGGAAACCTTGTAATAAGAACAGAGCCATTTCCAGGAAGAGAAAGGAGGTTAAGTGTTTACAGTTGCCGTGTTTGGCTCCTGCTTCAACAATTATCCGAGCACATTAGAGTCAGCTCCATCTGTCAGTGAAAAGCAGGTAAATGAGATGCAGATGTAGCCGAGGACAATTCTCTTTCCTCATGAGCAGAAAATTTCACTTACGTGCGTTTGGTGTCATTTGTGCGAGGTGATAAGTGTAACACATTTACAGCGCCTTTTAGCAGCAACATATTGTGGTGATTTCTCTCTTTTTTTAAAGCCGCTCTCCCCCCGCTCGCTGAGTGGAAGGTGGCAGGCTGTCAGAAGGATTTTAATGTGTCGAGGCAGCATGTGACAACTCCATTCTCTATGGACTGTGTTCCTCGCCGCGGCTTAAATCTCTCACTGAATGGAGAATCTTAACCCAGTTGATGTCACCAGGAATTTATGTTTATTCGTTTCTAAGAATAAATGCTTAAGAATCTGCTCTCGTTTGGTGATGGGCTGCATTTTCTCTTTATTATTATGATCACCGTTCCTTCAGCGAGGCTGCGTTCTGCTCCGGTAGTCTCTTTTCTCACTGTGCGATTTACATGATGCATATTTTAAGAGTTACTTCTCAGACAAGATGTAGCAATACTTATTTTATGAGTGACACAATCCCTGCATCAAAACATTTGACAGCTGCTCCTGTAAAGTAAGTCGCTACAACAATTTTCAGTCAGACATTTTGCACGCTGTTCAAAATGAACATTGTCATGTATCACTAAAAACAGGATAAACACGTGCAGCTCTAAGTAATTATTCATCAGGGAGGTTCTTTCAGGCAGAACGATGTCTGTGTTTGCTTAAGTACAGGTCCTTCCCTCCTTTATGGAGCTCACTGCGGTTTTGCCACTTCAGTCTCGGGATGAACAAACTATTATAGAAACACACTTAAAAATAAAGAAATGTGTTTTTGCTGTCAAAGCTAGAGAGGAAAACAAGATCAAATTGTATGAATAGATGACATATTGTTGCCTGGTACGATCTTTCTGGCTGTAGTGTTGCGCTTCTGAATTACTGCTAATTAACAGTGAGAAGAGGTTTTTGTTCTAATAAAAGCCTTTAGCAGCTTCATTATGTCACTGAGTCTGAATGAACTGTAATAAAAACATCACCTCATAGTTTTCAGAGATGCAATAGAGAGGAAAAGTCTCCTTTCAAGCTGTTTCTGACACTTAATTCCTCCTGAATAAGTTTAAAACATATTCATCAAGAAACGTTAAAGTGTGTGCAGACTTAAAGATCCTCCTGGTCCAACAAGGCTGGTAAAATCCTATTCAGATGCTCTCAGCCTCTGTGTTGCTTTAGCTGTATGAGCCTTTAGGTATCTGCAGGTCTTGAAAGGTCTTAAAAAGCAGTGTTCTTCAACAGGCCTTTAAAGGTTGAAGGTGAAAAGTCTTACATTAAAGTTGTAATCTTGAAGATCTTAGTTTCGTTCTCTTTTGCGGAACCTAAAATGGTAACTGCGGGAGCACGCTTCAGATATCCAGACAGTGTTGCATGTGAGACGTCCACGGTTGGCTCCCTTTGTTACTGTTGTAACTCTTTGTCACGATTGTCATCCATCTTTTCTTTGTTTGTTCAGCCATAGTAGATTACTGTTTACTCGCAACACTTGCAGAGAGCAGAAAAGCAGCCGCTTAGCTCTGCCTACCCTCTCTGGCAGACCGACCACTGCTGGCTGATGGAAAACGTGTTTTTTTCTGCGAAAGTCGCCACACACACCCAGTCTGTAATACTGCAAATGCTTTCATCAGTGGGCCATAGGCTCAGTCACCATTGTGTTACCTCATTCGGCGATAGATAGTGACTCAACAGACATTATTTATTATGTAAATCATCGAGATTATTACTTTAAAGTACAAAAGCCTGCAATATTTACACTTGACAAGTTGGTTAATCCATCCATCCATTTTTATCTGGGTCCAGGTCAAATGTTTTGATACATTTCCAAGAATCATACGTTCATGTACAGCTGGGATGTAATGACAAACTGATTTAAATGTCATAAAAACAATATACATAATAAATAAATGTCGACCTTATTGTCTCCGCTGTGTTTCCATCATTCTTTGCCCTCTTTCTGAATGTTGACATTAATATTCCTTCTCTGTGTGTGTCTCTGTGCAGGTTTGGCCTCTGGTCTGGAGATAACGACTTCGGGGCCGTCGCCCATAGAGAAGGCCAGCGGTCAGAGTGTGAAGCTGGACTGCCAGTTCTCGTTGGCTGCCGAAGACTCTGGACCTCTGGACATCGAGTGGAGCTTGCTGTCCTCCGACAACCAGAATGAGGACAAAGTGGTACGTGTTGATGAAGTTAGATGTCAAAGACAGCGTATGAGCATATGAAAGTACATTTTGCAGTTGTCTGCTCTCCGATCTACTTTTATTTAGCCCAGTCATTTGATCTAAAATCAAAGAAGAAGAGCTTTGTTCTTGTTTTTAGAAGGTCGTTGATGGAAGATTCTTCTGTTTGTAACTCTAGATAGATTTAAAGATTTGAAAGGCAATAAAAGGCTTATGATAGGGGAATTTATGTTGATAAATATGATAAACATTTGTCATTTTTGCTTCATAGTAATTGCTCAAACAGCCTTTCCAATCCTAGAAATGATCACAACAACAGCAAGTCAACTGCAGTTTTTAGTTTGCACAGCAGAAATTAAAACATTTCCAACTGACTACTTTCTTACTGTTAAAAGTCCTGTCACAATAAATGTATAATTCTTTGTAATTCTTAACTATATCTTTTAACCAGATGAAGGGTTTTAGTCATCAGACATCTGTGAGTTAAGAGAGACACAAGCTTTCAGCAGCAGCTCGGCTCACAGCCCATGAAGCCCTGCCAAAGTGTATCAAAGTTGTGCCAAAAGTTTATCCAGTGTTTCATTGGTTTGAATTACAGGGTATATTTGTTTTGGAGAGGGGGTTAAAACCGTTGTGAGCGAAGAACACTGAACCCATAAAACTGAGCTAAAGTTGGCTTCTCTGCTAACATCCCCTCTTGACATCCTGTCCACCAAAAAGCGTTGAAAGAGACGCTGATTTTTCAACATCAAGCTGGTTTATTCTGGGGGGGGGGGGATTTGGACGTTTTAAATACCTGGTCAGTTTGTTTTGGAGAGGAGGAGCTCCTCCTGTTAGACATGTCTGGAACAATGAAAACTGAATGTATCCATACCTCATAACTGACCTTGTGCCGTTACCTGCAGCCCAGCTCACAGCGCCACTTGACGTCCTGTGTCTGCTAAAGAGTGTATGAGAAACTCTGATGCTCAAAGAGAACTGCTTCATGGGGATAGACGACTTAAGTGCATGTTAAAGTCTCCAAGATATTCATTTAATTAATTAATCTCAATTACTCGCATATCAATGATATCATATGCAGACTTCCACTTGCACACTCTAATTGTTCTCTCTTCTTCACCTTATTAAGTTATAATTCACAATTTACTTTAATCTGATCACTTTGCTTTGCTTCAGTCCCCCAACACACCTGCACCTCTGCTCTCTGCACAGCTGCTGGCCCCGCCCCCCTCTTTCTGTCTGTCTCTCTGTCTGCTTTGTTGACTGTCTTCATCAGCAGTCTGTTTAATGAAGTCACAGAAGTTAAATATTTTCTCTCGTAATTCAAAACAGCACAGCGTGTGCACGAGGGACGTTATTAATGACGTAGCGATCAAAACGATCGATTGTTACCAAATGACGTGCGCCTTTTATAAGCTTTATAAACAGCGGCAATCAATGCATTTACAGAAGGAACATACAGAGACACACTAAAGGATTTTTTACATTACGTAACAGAGCTGCATATGATTGTGTGTGGACAGAGGGCGCCCGATGTCGGACCCTCTTCTGCAGTTAGAACACTGAGGAGTAAACTGGTGCCGCTGTTGTTTATTTGGTTGCAACAAATTCAGGTGTGATTGACATCCTGTGACTCCTGTCACTGTTTCAGTGCTCTTCCTCGACAAGGAGAGCGGGCAAACGACTGTTTATTTGGAGCGGACATCTCTGTCGGGACAACTTCGGGACACGTCATATAAATCTGAAGCAGCAGCGAGCCGCCGCTGCAAAATGTATGTTGCAGAAACACTGAAAGAAGCTTCTGGTTTCTCCAGGGTTCAGTCACTGTAAGGATACCTCTAAAACTGGCAGCATTAATATTTTATGTCATGTTTCTTTACTTGAGCAGGGACAATGCACAAAGAACATTAACCTAATGTAAAACAAGGAGAGATGTATTACACCAGGTTTAAGCTAATTGCTATTTTCTGCCTGTAGTCCCTGGGCAGGTAAGTAAAGTAATAAAATAGTAAGAAGACATAGACATTAATAGGAAACTAGAGATTGTTAATGTATTAAATATATCTCCCACCCCCCAAACACACAAGATTACACACAAAACTACATATAAATGAGCCGCACAACCCACACAGAACTCGACATTATAAATTCAGTCATATATGGTGATCAATGTTGATATTGTTCAATGAAGAAAAAACTAATGTGACCATATTGTTTACCATATTGATCAGCCATATTTGCAAGAGGTGAAATGCAATACAGCGTCAGTGCTAGGTGTGTATTTCCTCGAGCTGTTGCCGTGTTAGACAGGAAGTACATAGTAAAAAAAAGACAAATGTAATTAGAGCCACTTGCTCTTCTATTGAGCATTTGTTCCCTGCAGTTCTCTCACAGTCCCTCAGTGGGAGGGAGGGGAGTTCTCTGTATCACAGCCAAAGTCTTTCCTTTCCAGCATGGCCCTCAGCCATGGAAAGGGACGACTGCTACTCTACAGGATCTCCTCATTCCCCCGGGCCTTTCACAACCACAGAGACAGATTCTCGCTACAGATAATTTCAGTGGTGTGGTCCTCCCCCGTGGCTCTCCACTCCCCCACCTCCCACCTGTCACAAAGCCTTCCCATCCCTCTCCTCCACTCTCTTTTTTCCCCCTGTATCCTGTGGCTTTAGTCTTCTTCTCTTTTTTTGGCCAAATGTTAGAAATAGGTCACAGGCTCATCATTAGGCTCCTCCGTCTCTGTCATCCACCCCTGTCCTTTCTGACCACTGAGCTAACCCGGGTCGACCCACACCAATTACCTCCATCTATTTCTCCTCTTTACTGCTGTTTTTACTCAAAGCCTTATTCACTGGAGAAGTGGAGTTGGAGTTAAAAGACCTCTCATTGTGATTTAGTCTTGATGTGTCAGTGGTTTTATAATGAAATGTAAATTTCAGTTCTCTTAAATGTGGAGGAGTTTCAGGTCCAGGGATAAAAATGAGAAGAGGGACTTTTTTAATCTATTTGAGAATAATGGTGATTTGTTGAGAATAAAGTTGAAAGAATAGAGTTGGCTGATGTCTTCCAAATTGGCTTATGAGGATGTCCAGAGTGAAACATCAGGAAGGACCATGATAGCGTTGTTTTATTGTTGGGTGTATAGAATAAGGGCCAGGCATTTTAAAGAATAAATTAAAGGTTGAAGATTTATTTTTATGTTTGCTGAGAATAGAGTCAAAATGTGCAGACTAATCAAAACAAAACATTTCATCCTCTGATTTAATTTTTTTTTATTATTAATTAATACCACTCATACTGAAAGTTTGACTTTATTCTGCAAAGGCTACATTTTTTTAAATCGGTCATGTTCTCCTCCTGGCCTTGCCCTAATACTCTGAATCTCATTGATGCTACAAGGAATAACAGATCCAGTGTGGGTGGTTCCCCGGTGGGGCCTCTCCCTGTACATGTACGGATGCAGCTGTAGAAATATATCAAATGATCTCAGTTGTATCTGTTTCCACAGTTTGTTGTCTTTATTACATGCCTTTTTGCTGAGCTCTTATCTGCACACCCATGAATGTTGCCAAACCTTAGTGGGAATTTAAACAGGCCAGACATCTCTCCCTGAACGCATTTGTTCTCCTTGACCTATCACGTTTATTCACCATATACACACACGCTCACATTCGTATGGCCTTTAACCAGGGTGAAGTGAAGCTCAGAGCGAATTCTTTGTAATTAGCCGCTTGCTAATTCCAAGGGGCTGCTTTAATATATGTGACAGTGTTAAATGGGATTAGGCCGATCTGGCAGGACCAGAACTGCGAGGTCAGGCGAGGAAATGAGAATGGAGGCTAAACTTTATAGCTAGAGGCTCCAACATGCTCAGAAGCATGGAAGACCTTTGCTCACATGGTGAGCGATGAGAAGATCCAGGGCTGCTCTTAAAGGAACAGACACGATCAGATAAAACTTTTAAGTGGAGAATTCGTCTGCAGGATCAGTTCACAGGGTCACGTCACTCTGGAAACTTGAAGCCCTGTTTCTATAAAAGGGAGGTGGTTCTGTGCTGTGCCTGCCATGTGCAAATGAAGTGGGTTTGACTGCATTGTGTTATGAGAAGGTGCATATTTCTCCAGATTGTTTTTGAGCATTTTATTCTCCAACCAGCAGCAACAGCAGGCGTAGATGTGAAGAAAACAAATTCAAAGCATTTCTCTTGCATACATGCTCTCAGGGCAAGACAAGGAGAGGATATACTCCTATATAAAGCCTAAGAGAAAGTAGATCAAATGCAAAAATGTAGATGTGCATAAACTTACCTGTAGTTGGGGAGAACGAAAACATGCACGTGCAGCAAACACACAGTACACTTTACCGTAGCATGCCACAAAGCAGCCCTGCAACACACACGTCTCGACACTTCTCCTGTAATTAGTAGATTAATCCATGAAAAGAAATGAACTGCAACTCTAATACATGACAAATATTATACACTGACTTTACACAAGTTTAAGTAACTTAAAGCTCCTGTGAGGAGTTTTTCACTGGTTATGGAACAGACTGAAATTTGTTCTGATTACTGATTATTGATTGATTGATTATTTTTATGTAGTTATTTTTAATGCCTGAAACTGCTGGTAGGTGTCAGATTTAATGATTAACTGCACGCTGCCTTTGTTTACATTTTCCAGGGCAAAAATTTAAAGTGAGTGATACATATGACTGTTAAAGAAAGCAGGATGAGATTTTTTGTGAAAAACCACCATTAAGCATGTATAGGACAAAATCAGCAAAGAGATGAAAGGTACAGATTTGTCCACAGGGGGCGCCAAAATCAATACAAACCAAAAACTCACAGTAGCTTTAAATCCTCATTAACTAAAGAGAACGCTACATTTCATTGAAATCCCAGAGACGAAGAGGAAGAGGTCAGCAAATGATGCTAGACTATGATACGTAAAATAAAAGACTTGCCATACTTCCTGTTTGGAAAGGTGTCTAATCTTATTGTTAAACAACAAACACTTAAAATGTTTCAGCAAAACTTAGTTATAATCTCGAAGATCTCTGTTTCGTTCTCTTTGGCGGCACGTATGGCGATAAACGGTAACACTTCCCAGATATCCAGACAGTGCTGCATGTGTGACGTCCACAGTTGGATCCGGTTGTAACTCTTGATTTTCCTGGCTGACGGTCGCTTTCCTTTTCAGACTGTTTGCTTCATCTGAGCGTCGAGTTTGTTTCTTCTTCTTTGGATTTCCACTTCTTGTTGAAGTTGTATCTGTAGTCATCCATTTGTTCTTTGTTTGTTCAGCCATAGTAGATTACTGTTTACTCGCAACACTTGCAGAGACTGGAAAAGCAGCCGCTTAGCTCCGGCTACCCTCTCTGGCAGACCGACCACTGCTGGCTGATGGAAAACGCGTCACTAACCGGGCGCCGCTTGAGATTTTTTCCACAAATGTCGCACCAGACACCCAGTCTGTAATAATACTTTACACTGCAAAGGCAAATGCTTTCATCAGTGGGCCATAGGCTCAATCACTATTGTGTTACCTCATTCGGTGATAGATAGAGACTTAACAGACATTTATTTACATGAAAATCTTCAAGATTATTACTTTAAAGAACATAAAAGATAGCGAGCAGAAATACTAACCTGCTCTTTCAAAATAAGACATTTTAATCTTCACACTACATCATTTTCTTCATCTTCATACATCTTCACACTACTTCATAAATAACGCATGCTTTTATAACCTTCTACTTACTAATGCACAATACATCCCAGCTGTGCTTTCTTTGCATTGATGCAATCAGGTGTAATGAAACAACAATTTGTATTCAGTGCAGTATCTGTTGTGGAATGTTGGCCTGCATCATCTGACACATATCCAGGACATATCAACAGGGCCTTTTTGAGGCTGGTGAAGCATAGCTAATGCATGCTGCTTTGTTGGTGTTGAATGAGAGATGCCAGTCGTGCCTACAGTAACAGTCATTTGCATTTGGCTCCCATTGCCGTGCTACAGAGGAGCTGAGAGGAGGGTGTGTCCTGAGTGTTTTCCACCACTGTGAGAACAAGACGGAAACAATTATGGAAACTGAAGCTGAGTGGTGTGAATAGAGGAGGAAAACCATATCGCGTTATCCTTTATGTTACAAACCGTCTCTTTTGTCCTTGAGAGTAGCAGCTTTGTTCACTGACGATAACGCGACAGGAATGTGTGCATGTTGACAAAGTGGTGGAGGATTTGAACGTAAAGCCGTGACTCTGTTTGGTGGAATTGAATTGTTTGTGTATCAGTAACTATCATGAATGCTCATCACCTCATAGTGTAAAGGTCTCTATTTAGAAGGAGAATTGATTCATTTATTCTGCTTTAACCTTGCCGTCAAAGGTTTTCCTATAAAAGTACGTGACAGCAGCTCCAGTCTTTCAGGTTAAAAGCCTCTGTGGGAGCAAAGACACAACGCTGCTGCACTCCCTGAGCTCTGCAGGTTGTTTAGAGTACACAGGTATCGCCACTCTGCTTTGCATCTCAAATAATCTGCGGCTCTTCCTTTTCCCTCCCTGAGCAACAGCATCACATGACAATGACCTCATCTGTACATGTGTCTGATTGTTTAACCTCTGCAGCACGATCCCTCGCAGAGAACGGCACGGCCAGGTGGCGATTGTATCATTGAACGTCCTACCTGTTACGAGACGCAGACAGCGGCGGTGCTCGTCGTCTGTCCTTTCCAGCCCCAGCAGGCTTGTCTAGTCATTTGCCCTTTTCATTTTCATTCCCCCAGCTCTTTATGGGATTTCTTTTTTTCATTGGATCATGATTCTCAAGGTTATTGTTTAGTTTAGACTTTTATTTTTTTGGCTAGAGGTGTGCATGTGTGTAAGCACTCCCATCTGTGTGCCTGTGAAGTGGTTGAGCGCTAGCGAGAGTTCTTGTCTGGCTGAGCTCGGGGCAATTTAATTTCCTCTCCTGCACGGTCTGATCTCACATACTGCTGTTATTACTGCTGATGTTCTGATCCCCCACTGAAGTTAGACGGTTTTCCTCCCCTGGGAGCCACCAGGAATTTTAACTGCATTACCTGTTTATGTGCATAATATGTACAAGATGAACATGGCGCCCACTGAAACACACTCCAGGAACTAGTGTTTAAGCTGAAAGTGGGGCAGAAAGCCAACTAGCTGAACTGTTTCCCTTTGTTTCGCTCCTCTCGTGCTTCCTCTGAGTGCTCTGCCTCCTCTGATGGGTTCATTATTCTTCCTCTCCTCCTGCCATGTTTAGTCTTTTCCCCTCTCCTCCTTCTCTCCACCCAGGGGTATTGCTGTGCGTACGCCTGGTGTTGATCATGGCACAGAAAAGCCTGTTGATGACAGTCTCCGAGGACATGTGGAAGAATACGCCAGTGTTTCTGAAAGAGAATGGGAACTCTTTTCATTGTTGTTTGCTTTTCTTTCCCTCCTTGTTCTTTTCCTTGTGTTTTTGTTGTTCCCCTCCTCCATCATGCACGCTACCAGCAGAGAGGTTTCTCTTTGCCTCCACCTGGCCTTTATTTCAAGGCATTTCCTCGCTACTTTAGAGACCCACACTGTGCGTGTGAGCGTGTGGTGCGGGGAAGTGCTTGGACAGATTTGGGGGTCTTTGTTGACACAGCAGGTGTTGATTTGGCTCCACAGTGGACGCTTTGTTTGTTCCACCTTCTTTCCTCTTAAGCACAGAAAGGGCAGAACAGCACCGGCTGCCAGGCTGAAGGGCACTGCAGAGATAAAAGAGAGGGGGCTTTCTCTCTCCATAGATTTCTGTTGGTTCAGTGAGCACGGCCTTTGCTTTCAGAAAGCTCACAACTGTCATTTCAAGGCCTTTTGTTTTTATATATTTTCTGGAATGACTTATTTTTATAAGCACATACATCGCTTTAAGTAGGTTTAAGTTTCATAACTCTCTTTTCTCCACCTCTTTCCCACATCTAGGTGATCTTCTATTCAGGCGACAGGGCATACGAGGACTACTATGCCCCCATGAAAGGTCGAGTCCACTTCAACTCAGCCGACCCCAAGAACGGCGACGCCTCCATCAACCTGACGGGGCTGAAGTCGTCCGACTCGGGCACCTACCAGTGTAAGGTGAAGAAGGCTCCGGGTATCCGCAGCAGGAAGATGCTGCTGATCGTCATGGGTGAGTGGAACAAACCAGTGAACACTCTCTGGTGCGCAGCTAGTAGCTTTTATTCCTACAGGCTAGAATCTCTCTGTGGACACAGTGGAAATGCACCAAATTACACGGCCTTTGCCCTCCTTGGCTGTTTTGATGTAATCCCTTCTAAAACGGAGCGTGTAACCTTCCTAGAGGCTGAACTGCAAAGCCCCCATTGTGAGACAATTCACCCTAGATGCTCTGTGATTGTCAAAAAGAATAATCCAGATTTTTACTTCACACTAAATATTCTGGGTGTTATTTCTATTTTATCAACTATAATGATAGAATTATTGAATTGCTCCTTTTTTCAATTACAGCTCAATTTTTAACCCTCAGAACTGCTCTATATAAATGGTTCACCAGTGACTACATTCATATTTTTGCTTAATACGATGATATTTCACATTATTTTTAAATGCGTCACATACATAAATTGGTACAACCCAAGCAATAATGTTATGTAAGTCAATGAACTATGATAATTGATGAAAGTAGTGATGTTTGGTCCTCATGAAATAGAAAAATCAATGTTTTTTTTCATCGGAAATCGCTAAATAAGCACACATATGTTGGTCCACTCCAACTATTGTGAGTGTAGAAACATGAACAAGTCAAGTTTATTTACAAAGCACATTTCAAAACAATTCATGTTGATCAAATAGTTCAAAGTGTATTTTCAGTTTTTGAGATATTGTTATTTATCTGATTATATTGCAAAGGGTCTTATTAGAAATGCAGTGCCTATATGAGTATTTTTACTTATCGTGATGTCATTTCTTGGACTTAAAGCTTTATATCCCTAAAATCTGTTCAGCTGAAAGGTTATGTAAGTTTTCTGATTCATACTTAGATATTATGGTTTGTTACAGATCAATTCAAACAGGATTAGGCAAAGAAGGATCTCCCACGGCCCAATCCCTGCACGTTGTAACCACGTTTTAAACTGCGGATGACATTATTGTGATGCGCTCAAGCGATCGTCTAATGTGGTGATGTCAATTAGGAAAGTCTAAGCTTTCCACTGCAAAAAGAAATCAGATCTACTTATAATAGTTTTTTATTTAAGATCACTTAAAATAGGATCTTAACCCTAACCATGGCCCCGGGCGGGTGATCTTTTAAAGCATTAAGGGCCTGTGTCCACTAACAGCGTTTGTAGCACTGGCAGCTCCTATTTTCTGTACAAAACCAACGTAGTTCAGCGTTTTCAGCTCTTGTCGCTGCGCTCTTCTGGAACTTCTGGAACACCGCCGTGCTCGTCAATGTCACTTCTCCCTCACCGACCAGTGAAAGTCAAGGAGGAGAAGCTAATCCTTTCGTTTTTTGTCCATGAATTAAAGCAAATATTAAGCATACAAAGCAATTTAAAATAGGCTTATGATCACTAAGAGGTAAGCGGAAGTGCCACCAGACAACTTTCTTAACCTAGCAACAGTAAAGCGTCGCTGAGAAGCGCTCTGAAATTGAAGTTGTGGGCGCTGCCAGCGCGAAAAACATCGTTAGTGGACACAGGCCCTTAGAGAACTGGATTTTTCTGTATGTTGTTGGTATGCAAAATTTTACAAAATAAGCCATATTCCTATAATGATAACTGTAAAAAAACCTACAATTTAAGATGATGACGCATTCAGAACATTTTTTTAGCATTTTTATTATTAAAGGCAAAGGTTGTTTTCAAAGTGCGCTCTGTCTGCATTTTAAATGTGGACAAACCTCAGTCATGGAGTTGATGCACTCAGCTGGCTTTTTATTGCACAGGGTGAGATGGATGACACATCAGAATTGTAAAAGTCACATGATTCACTCCTTAGGCAAACACACACTCACACACACACACACACACACACACACACACACACAGCGGCCTTGCTGATCGGTCAACTGACTAAATGATGTCGAAAGTGAATCGCCTCCCGAAACCCAGCTGGTATTTGCATAAAGGAAAAACAACCCACATGTGCTGCTCCAGTCTGTGCTGTGGGAGAAGCTGCGCATTGTGCTGTTATCGCAGCGCTCTTATCACAAGAGTTTCTCTCTCTAAAGATAGGACCGGCTTCAGAAAATGGCTGCTTCTCTTGTTGACATGATATCGTGTGTGTAAAAGTGGCTGCACTGCACCGACCCGCTCAACCAGAAACACATACACAATTGAAAACAAACAAGTTCCTCGGTATTGTGTTGTGGAACCACAAAGCAGCTCTGTGATAAAACAGATGCATGACCACAGATTATCTTATCGTTACCTGTAACTTCAGCTGACCCAAGACCCTCCGAGGAGGTTGTTTTACATAAACATTGATCCTACCAGAGCAACAGGAAGCGGTGAAGCACATCACTGATACATGTGCTCGTTCATTAACCGTGTCGGCTTCTGTCATCAGAAACAGCTTCACATTCTTCACCTGTGGGGGAAGCTAGCAAGCCTGCTGATTTATCTGTTGCTTTTTTGTGCCTGTTTTTTAAGTTCCCATGAAATCGAAACTCATGTTTACATTTTTCACACTTGTGTCTTACATATATGTCTTGCGCAATGACAAAATGTAGTCCCTATGTTATGAGTTTTTCATTCTTTTCATCTTAATAACTCAAAAATGAAACATCTGAAATTTTGCCAGCAGTTTCAGGCATTAAAAATAACTATATAGAAATAATCAATCTTGTCTGTGATGGTCTGTTTGCTTTTGTAGCTCATATAGAGTCATCAGAATTAATTTCAGTCTTTTCCATAACCAGTGGAAAACTCCTCACAGGAGCTTAAATATTTGTTTATTTATCGCACTTCATATTGTTAATGCAATATTGAACAGCGCACATTTCAGAGTTTTCTCGAATCGTGCAGGCCTAGTACTGTAACACCAAAAGATATCTGATGCAAGTCCCTCTATAGTCTCCGGTTTTTAAAGGAAACAATAAATATGCAGAATCAAACAGCACTCTCCGTCCTGTTTAACAGGAACTCTTTTGTGTTGTAGCTCTTTGTCAGTGTAACTGCATGACCCTGTCCCTATCAGGTCATCTTATCTGCATAGTTAACCTACTTATCGGTCAATAAAAATGTGCAATAGAAATAAAAAGAGGTCCTGTTAAAGCAGTAGTTGTACAATAATTCTAATGCTGAAGTGACCACTCTAATTGTGATATCATTGTTGATAGATTTGTATTAGATTGCACTGATTCATGCTCTTCAAGTTCCTTTGTTGAAGTATCGGTCCATCTCTCTTGTTAACACATATGTATCATATATGATCATTACAGTCCAATGGTTCCTGCTGTGAGTGAGAGCATCAGCTAAGTGACTAAAATGTTAATGCAACCTTCACTGTGCTTAAAATGCAGATGTATTTAGCCACAGTATAGCGTGAGTGTGAGTGCATGAGAGAGATAGCTCGAGGCTACAGGAGCTGACAGACTGCTAGCTATTGACCCGAGGGGCAGGGGTGTTCTTAGCAAAGGAACGTTGACAAGGAGAGGCGAGGACATGTTGCCTGCTCTGCATTTTACCTTCAGGTTGATCTTGTCACAAGGTGGATGGTCTCATGAACAGGGGGAGACGTGCATGCATATGTGTGCACGGGCATAAACACACCTTAATTTATACACTCGGGTGTTGCTTTGGCTTGTCACAAACACTGCCTCATGCAGGTATACAAACATGCTGACCCCTGCAGTGTACGTGGTGTCCAGGTAATGTAGCATCCCTTGTTGTGTATTCTCCTCTGGTTGCTGCAGGACGTTGAAGTTAACAGAAGGAGAGTATCCACCTTCAGTTCGGTGCTACACGTCAGCAACTCGCACAGCTGTTTCTCACTAGACTCCTTGAATAGCACCATCCGAAGCCTCACCACAGTAACTACATCTTTGGTTAAAATTGTCTATATAAGTCTTTATATCCGTTTGATCTTGTGACAAAGTTCCACATTTCAATTTTGCTTTAAGAACAAAATTATATATAAAAATAGTTCAAAAGCTGACCGAAACCATCCCTGCTCTGGATTCTACCGGTTGCGCTCTACATGTCTAAGTGACCTTAAACGCCTGTATCTGTTTGTGTGTGTTTACTGACATTTAAATGCCAAAAATCTAACAAACTGTGTCGAGTCAAAGGAGTGTAACAGGATACTTAGCTGTGAAATATATACTGTGAAGGTCATTAAGGCAGCAACAGAAGGGACTGTTTTAATAATAATGATGAAAATGTTTTAATTAATAACTACATTAATATATTGATAGTAGAGCTGTCACTTTTCAATCAAAATTTGATATACTGTTCGAACCTGTTAAAATATCAATAGTTGGAACTGTAATCATGTGATCAAATTCAAAATTGAAGCGCAGCCGATAACGCTCGCCCACAAACAAATGAGTAATCTGCTGTCCAGAGTCCCAGGATGTTCTAAAGGAGTGTGTGTTGTATTCCAACAGATGGCGATAATACGCTGCCTGCTACAAACCAATGGAGGAAACTAACGAGCCAAGGCGTTGTTAACCTTTCCTGCTTCAGCGTCCCGACCGTAGTCAGAAAGCACAGGGGAGACTTATTGTTGTTCTGCTCCAGGGCCGAGGCTGTAGCTAGCTTAAGGGCTGACTCTGTCACTTAACTACGCAAGCAGCAAGCAAGACACAGGAGCGCGACTTGAGTCTTGAGGAGTCGTAGGCTTTATTATGCCTAAACTGTACATTAGTTCTGTTGTTTATACACCGATCACTCCTTTCTCTGCTCTTCCGCTGCTACGGTCCTCGACGCTTCACGTAACTCGTGCACACACACTTCTGTTCTCTCTCACTCGCTCTAACACTCCACTCTCACACACTTAGCTCTTCTCAAAACCGAGCTACGCTTCTACTATAGAACACATTAGTGTTCAATATAGCTCAAACCATTTCCATATCACGTTGAATTCATTCAGACTTGGTATTTGGGGAAAAGTGACGGCCCTGATTGATAGGTGGATGAGTAAAAAGTGAAACCTAATGCTTAACTTTGGACAGAAAAATCATGATGCAGATCTTTCCTATTCTTGCTTCTCTGCAGCAACATTCATGGATGTCCTCTGTCCCCACTATTGGTCGCTCTCACCATTGAACCCTTAGTTGTTTTGTTTCCTGATTAGAAAAGTATAAGGGCATTTGAGGGTGCTTCATTCAATGCCATAAGCTCTCCCTGTATCCAGACTGCTTCTGCTTCATGCCCTTCTTTAGCGCCCCCTACAGGCCTGGAGCACTTCCATTGTGATGACTGGATTTGCAGCGTTTTTTCTTTTGCATGTATTTTTCTGGGTTTGCGTGTTTTTTGACTTTGCAGCGTTTCGGCCTTTTGCAGCATGCTTTTTTCATTTGCAGTGTCTTTCCGTCGTCGCATGTGTTTCTGAATTGGCATCGTTTCTGAAATTGCAGCCTGTTTTTTCTAATGGCAACCATTATGGCTGTTACAGTGTAACTGGCCTTGTTGGCCACCGTACCTTCCTCCCCATAACTTTTAGCATTCAGGATCAATTTGGGAAACTTTCTGGTCAACCTCCAGAAACGTAATTATGTTCCCAGAAACTCCCTCTTCCCCAGGCTCTTTCCTTTTTATAACGGTCACAAAATGATTCACATATCTAAGAATCTTCATAAAAATGACCTCATGGATATTCTCCTTCTCCTCCTTCCTTCTCTGTCATACCCTTTCCTAATTACTGCAGTTAGGCTTTCTAGGGCACTATACTCTCAACAGCCAATCAATTAGCTCTGCTGCAGCCCAGACAATCCTCGTCCCATCAGGATCTGTCTGCAAATCTTAACAGCCAATCTCTTTAACTCTGCCCTCCCGTCTTCAGTTCAAGCTTGTCGCTTACAGTCAACTTCACAGTTTAACATCAGTCGTCGCTCTTTGAAGTTTTGGCCTCATGACCGTAATGAATACCGCAATCTACCAATCCCTTTCTCCTTATCTCGTCCACAGGACAGCCTTGTGCGACTCATAAATCTGAATTCATTGTTCCTGTAGCAGAGCCAGGTCTGCTGCGCCGCTCTGCCCTTTATCTCTCTGTGCTCCTCCTTCAGCCTCCGTCACCTTCCTCTTTGACCTCATCTCTCAAACAAATAAATCTGCTCATCGGACAGCGGTCCTAATATGACGAGCTGTGTGTTACAGCGCTGTGACGTGCCCAGTTGACTTTCACCTTTAAAAGATGCCTTCAAAATGTCATAGCTCGCTGACATTTACTGCGTGCTGTGTGAGTGTGTGTGTGTGAAGGTGCGGCACCGAGCAGGAGCCGTGAGTTAGGAGCTGCACAGCCTTGGCCCCCATCACTCTACCATCTGTCCATCAGCGCTCGCTTAATTTTTGCCCTCCCGCTCTGTGTGTTGCCCCCTCTGTACTGACCCCGTGTGTGTTTATTAGATTAGTAGAAGCACTCAGTCTTCTGTTAATCCCACCCCCCTCCCCGCCCTCCTGACACCTGGTTTAGATCTAGAGAGCACCACTCCAGGGTTTTGTTGTTATAGAACCCATTATTACCACACCATGATGTCAGCTTTCTGTCAGTGAACTCATAGCTCACTTGGATTGTGGTTTCAGATCTTTTTTTAATCCAAACATCACCCCTCATAGTCTCTCCTCTCTCCTGTTCCCTCCTCGCCTGGCTGACAGTGCGTCTGCCTTTCACTAGTCGCGGTCTGCTTTTAATTTGAAGCTCTGTTTGTTTTCCAACCCCCCATCTCATCTCCTGCCAACACTCTGACTGACTGAGGAGTGTTTGCACACGTTCAGCCTCAAGATGGAGTTTTGCCTCCTTCCTTAACCCTGAACGTGCACGTGTGTGTGTGTTTGTGTGTCCAATAAGCGCACGGCTCCCTTCCTCCTTACGATTATCCTGAGTGACAGCTCCTGTAATGACAGCAGCTGTATCAATTACTCTGATTGCTGTTCTCATTACGCTGATGACTGCTGCTTTGAGCAAGGGAGGAGTTCAACTTTGAGAAAACACAACACACAAACTCACAAACTCGCCCAGAACATGAAAGGCTGAAATGGTTGGAGGGCTTAAATGATTGAAAAATAACAGCAGGATGACTCTGTTGTTTTCGGCTAATGAAGCCGCCTGGTTGTGTTTGCTATTTTTCACGCCTCTCAATCATTTCCCTCCTTTCCTTTCCTCTCCACAGTGAAGCCGTCCAAGCCCAGGTGCTACGCTGAAGGCCCCACACAGGAAGGCAAAGACGTTGTGCTGAGGTGCTTATCCAGCGAGGGCACCAACCCTCTGCAGTACAGCTGGGAGAAGACCAGTGACAACAAGCTGCTGCCCCCCTCCGCTGTGCTGGGTAATGGACCCTTTTACGAGCACTCCCAAACAGTTCTCAGGTCCTACACACAGGTCATCTTTCCATCTAACACTGCCACCTCTTCATTGATGTGTTCTCTGCCCTCACTACAGACCCTGTGGGAGGAACCGTTAACGTGAGGAACGCATCTTCCAGCGCATCTGGCACCTACCGCTGCACCGCCAGAAACCGTGTTGGCTCTGAGGAATGTATACTGCATCTCAGTGTGACACCTCGTGAGTACTGCCATGACTTGATGATGATGATGATATTCAGACCTGTTGCACTGCTGACAAATGGTGTGTTTATACATCTATTGTTTAAAACCTTTTAGAGTAAAGTTGTGTATCCAATTGACCAATATATTAATAACGGTCTAACAGTGAGCTAACAGGGTTTACATGTCAAAGCATTGTCTTACCTGTAGCTAAAAAAACACAGGCATTCTCCATGGAAACTGTTCACATCTTCTTCAGTCACTTTCCTACTTCTTCGACAGCGCCGCCACCCCATCGGCGTAATGCCGTAATTACCGAAAACTGCGTTCTTCATAAAAACACCCCTCAGGCTTTTTGACAGAGGCAGCCGCCTCGTAATTTAATGTGCAGGAAAAACCCTAGGTAATAATGAAGAGAAGACTAGTTTACAGCCATGCTACAAGCTTGTGAGGCTATACATGCACAGGGTAACAAAGCTAACAGGCTAATTTAGCACTTTCAATGGCTTCAGTGTTAACAATATTACTTTAGCATGTTAGCTTGCTAACTGTGGTGGCCATTTGTCCTTGAATCAACTAGTCAAAACAACCTGGTCACAACGGCACACCGTAAGAGGACCTCACACAGGATAAAAAAAAACAGTTGTTTGTCATTTATTTGAACATTTTGCAGCAAACAAAGATTGTTGATTAAAAAGTGTCACCTTACGGATCATACTATTCCCGTTCTTGTGCATGTGCATTGCTCAGTTCCAGCACATGTACAGATGAAGTTATTAGTTATTTTTGATTCTTCCTGAACAAATGAGCAGAAGCTGTGAAGCCAGAAGCTTTAGTCCCACGCTGTGACAGCGCTGTCATCTCAGAGCACGGCAGCATGGGGCAGCTGGAGCTGAGTGCTGGAGCATGATGTTGCTATTATACAAGTACATTGACACTTCAGTGTTGTTTTGAGTAACTTTTCCCGCGCCTGTCATTGTTTGGTGTTGTTACTGAGTTTAGTTTTAATCCGCTCAGGACCGCTATCTTGTTAGAGTGCTCATAAGCTGCAGGAAGTGTCAGAGAAGTGCTCATGCTCGCCCAGACTCTCTGACACTCTCCTTTGATCCCCTGTTTCAAACTCGTGATTAAGGGCCAGATACCAAACAAAACGGACTAGTTCTTAGATTTGGTGTGTTAGGTTTGGCACATGTTTTTGTCAGCAGAAGATGACATTTAGACCAAAGACAGAATGTAATATTTGTGCAGTGGAGGAAATCTTGAGTTATTGCTCTTCAGAAAAGTTAAACCTTCAGATTCCAAGACCATGACATGCCATTTTTCTACATTTTCTAAGCTAAAGCAAACCATTTAAATGAAATAGCAGAGAATAACTAATAGGAGCAGACTCAGAAAACAAAGCAGGTAGAAAATTGAACAAACAAAAAAGATAATGAAAACAAAAAAGGGGGGGTTGAGTAGGAGGGAGGAAAAGCTGCATAAGATCTAATGCTTGGTGGAAATCAAAAGTGTTAGAGAGTCTGGGGCCATGTCTACACATACACGGGTATTTTTCTCTCCTTCGTTTCCCCAAAAAATCCCGTCCACACAAGCACGGTCATAAAAAATCCCTGTCCAAACAAAATTGAAAAACACGAGGGGGCGATATAACCCAGTCATGCAAAGAAGATAAAGAAAATCGAACATGTAAAAGTCCTGTAAGGTTAAAAGCATCACTGTTTTTGTCATGTCCGTTATTTTGTAAGGAACGTCGCCTCATATGTGACGCCTCACAAAGGAGATAACGGCGCACGGCCTGTTTACCCCGTCTACACGTCTCCGTGGAAACTAAGTTTCTAAAAGTTTTCACCCTGGCCGGAGTTTTACAAAAGATCCGTTTTTAGTGTGCGGACGAAAGGCCAACATGCAGAGGAAAAAGCTACATTTTGAAAAATGCCCGTGTTCGTGTAGACATGGCCTAACTTGAGGGTCGCTCACTTGTTATGAGTCATAAAAAAGGGTCAAAGCCTCACTGTTCCTTCAGATTATCCAACACTATATTTAAAGGTCTTTGTGGGACACCAACCCTTACTTATGTTGAAGTCATTCCTAGCCTAAATAACATTTAGCAAACCTTCTCATCTCCTCCTCCCTGTGTCGTCCAGCTCCCAACACCGCTGGCATCATCGCAGGAGCCATAATTGTTGTTCTGCTGATCCTCCTCATTATTGCCATCATCCTCTTCTGCTGCTGCCGCGCCCGTCACAGGAAGAAGTACGAGAAGGAGATCTGCAATGAGATCAGGTACGCTCGCAAAAAAACATCAATGAGCCTGTGCTCACAGATACCCAGAGCTCCCTTTGATGGAGGAATATTTAGTTCTGTAATGAGGAGTGTGTCTCAGGTTTGTGATAGGGGATTATGTGTAACTATCAAAATGCTTACTCTCTTCGGGTGCAGGTGTAGAGTAACCTGTGGTCATCTCGGACACACACACGCACACGCGAGTCTCTGACCACTTCAACAACTGTGAAAATGGTTTTTCTCCATCAGCGTTTCTCTTTTTTCACCCCTCCTCAAATAAACAGCTGTGGTAATCAGTTTGAAAGCTTTGTTTGCTCTGTGGATCCTGTGTCATGTCGGCCGGCTAACCCCCTACCCCCCTCCACAGCCACCTACCCCCCCAGCTCTCCATCCGGCCGGCGGGCTCTGCACAACCGGCGGGCTTACTATCACTCTGCTGCGGGCTGAATCTGTCTGAGACCACAATGTGACACTGCTCACGCTGTAGGACAAAGAGGATTAGACCACTGCTGCTGTCTCGTACACACAGACACACACGTTCGCTGAAACGCCACAACACGAAGCTGCGGACCAAACAAGCTGTGGCCCCTCAGGCTCAGTTTGATTGAGCATTTAACTGGATTATTGCTGCTTATTAGTTGTTAATGTGGTGGCAAAGGGAGAAGAGGGCATATCTGTGTTTGGTTGCTCTGTTCAATCGCCACAGGCTATTACACAGTCTGTGTGGTGCAGCCCGACCAATCACACAGGCCGACTCCAATTATCTGTGCCTCTTTATTGAGTCCAATCATGCTTCGCTCTTGAAATGACTCCTGCAGACTCCTTGAGTATTCATTGTTTTCCTCGCTGTGGACAGCAAGTGCCAGACACTCCAGACTTTTGTTACTGTGTGTCTCAAACTTCATTTTAGTGAGACAATCGGTTTCCATATTCAATTTGTCTGACCTGACACCCAGTTAAACCCATAAAAGTGAGCTACCAAGGCTCCTGCACGGCTGACAGAGGTGTGAAGTTTCATTTTAGTTATTTCCATGTCAGGATTGGTACAGAAAAAAGAAAACCCTGGAGATGTTTGACATTGAAACGTCATCTAACTTTCTTTGTAGGAGTTTAGACTGAAGAGCCCAACGGGGAAAAGAGGCAGCTGCTATATAATAAATGTCTAGCTGTTTCTACTGGGATGGCAAATATGGTCTGAAACTGGAAATTTCAGTCTGTTAAAGTGGAATTTTTAAATGAAAATTGTGTTTGAACCCTGCTCTACAGTGTTGTCTAATTGTCTATGGTCGGGGCTCACACCAGCCTTCTGCGTGCGTGCGTGCGTGCGTGCGTGCGTGCGTGCGTGCGTGCGTGCGTGCCTGCCTGCCTGCCTGCCTGCCTGCCTGCCTGCCTGCCTGCGTGCCTGCCTGCGTGCGTGCGTGCGTGTGTGCGTGCGTCCCAGAAGCAGAAACGATGAGTGTATCTCATGGGGAGACATCGTGCATAATCACCTGTGCGGCACAGCGGTGTACCTTCATTGATTTAAATCTCCCGACACACTGATGGGATTGGTCACGTTCTGCTGTTATTAATGTTCTGTGTTGTTCTACACGTCCAAGATTTCAACAAATTATTTCAGAAGCGAAAAGTTTAATTCGATTTTCCCTGGAGAGTTTCCTCTGTCCTGTCAAGTTTATAACTAGTTTTGCTGTCCCACAATAGTCTCAAGATATATTAATATGCTTCAACTGTTCTCTGATTGGTTAATGGTTTGAAAAAGATTGAATCAGCACTATTCTCAGCACTGAAAAGAAAGGAAATGTTACATTTTGTTGAATTTTGTTTTCCATATTAGGACTCTTAAAAATGTCTTAAAAAGCTCTTGGACCCTGTTAATGTGCTGCTGTCTCTGTCTCTCCTCAGAGAGGACGTCCCCCCTCCCAAGAGTCGTGTTTCGACGGCACGCAGCTTCACCGTGGGCAGCCAGCGCTCCTCCCTGGGCTCCATGTCGCCTTCCAATCTGCACGAGTACGCCCTGAAGCCCCAGTACGACAAGATCCCCTCATCGGAGGAGTACGAGAGGCCTCCCAGCCAAGCCCCTCTGCCCCCGCCCACCGCCGCCAAGATGGCCGGGCCCAACCTCAGCCGCATGGGGGCCATCCCGGTCATGATCCCTGCGCAGAACAGGGACGGCTCCATCGTCTAGTTGCATGCGACACGGGGAGGGATCAGAGAGGAAGGGAGAGGGACTTAAACAAATGAAGACGGGCTGCCTCGGCTGACTTTTAGCTCTTCATTATTTACAAATGGGAGTTTTCTCCTCTTATGAAGACCGGCTCTGCTGTGGTGCTGAGACGAGAGAGGGAGTTGTACTGGAATCACAACAGAGCACATTAACTTTTTATCAAATACAAATACGAAAAAAACACTTTTATGAATTTTACTTCCAGGACTTTGTCACTGAAACATGAGTTAGTGTGGATATTAAGCAGAATGGTCAATATACAAATTATATTGTACATAAGTGGATGCATGTCTTCTTTTTTTTTTTTAATATAGATGGCCCTCGCTGTAGAGTATGTTCAATAACAGATCCAGGCCCCTGATTGGCCAGCTGTGCAGCTGTATGCATGCATGTATGTATAGACCTGCAGCTGTGTGTGAGTGTGGATATAAGTGTGTGTATGTGAACGGGAGTTTGGGAAATGTACAGCTCATTTATTGTCCTGTAACGCCGACAAAACAGAAGACCATTGTTCAGTTTAGTCTGTAGTGTCAGACACATTCTGTTGGAAGAAAACTCACAGATTTTAATTAATCCTTCGACCAAGATGAAAATTTAGGTCAGCCGTTTGTCTTTTGAACTGTTGCTGTTTGAATCGTCCAGTCTGTGTTTGAAGTGGAGGCCGAAGCGGTCAGGATTGGCTGGAGATGAGGGGGAGGTCTGGGCCGCCACATCTTGTGATTGGTTGGATTACTGCCTCTTGACCGAGCTTAAAAAACAATAAAGCCCCCATCCCCTCCCCCGCAGATCTGAGAGTAGTGTACAGGGCAACAGGGGGGGGCAGCTGGACATCAAGGTTCACCGAGCAATCAGCTTTGATTATGTTTGACCGTCAACAGGCCCCTAACCCTCGTGACCACCAGAACATGTCTCACGCACACACACACCATATTAGGAGAAGTCTTAATCTGTGGTATCAGTGGCCCCCCTCGGATCTGCGGCGTGTGTAATCCTCCTTATTAGCATTACAAGGAGCCAATATCTTGATTAACCTCCTCTCTGTGGTCAGAAGGAAACCTCGCGTGGCTTCTGTAGCGTTAATTGGACTTTTTAATGAAGGACGTGGAGCCTGCGTTCATGAAGAAAGAGCCCACAAAGAGGAACGAATGTGAAAAGCCTCAGAAAGCTGAATGGTTCTGCTCTGAATCCACTTTACAACCTCTGTTGTTTGACTTTGTTTTGCAGCCTGTCAGTGCTGGATAAGATGAGAGATGCTCTGATACCATCATTTCCTTCCCTAAACCTGAATTTGCAGACAACGAGTTGCGATCTGATACCAGTGGGATGCTGGAGTCATAAACAAATATATACAGAGAATTTATGCCAAACAATTCTCTTAATCTTTTAGTTGCAACCGTGCATCGAAAAAGTTTAAACATGCTTTATTTTGTGTTTTAATTACTGCATCTGTACATTTTAAGAGAAGGACACCTCTATGAATTCTTCTCTTCGTGTTTATAACTTTGTCAACGGTCCAAACTGAAGGAATCAAAACCCTAAAAACAAGACGATCACCTTGAAATAAGTTGAGCTAATGTTAGCGACAAATGCTAATATGCTGCGTCTGCTGAAGTGTCAGAGAAAGACATGTTTTTAAGGAGAAACTGCTAAATCTCTGCTAGCGCTGCACTGTTTGTGTTTGCTGACATGACGTGAGAAATGACCACAAATCAGTTCTATGGGAACAACTCGAGACGGTATAAATGTTTGTTCGCTTCTACTCTCAATTTATGCCCAGTTTTCTGTTGTGTTCAAAACAGTTCGGAAGCCTAACATCTCATTTAATCTGCTGCAAAACCATAGTATGACATACTTGTTTCTTTTTTTCTTTGACGCCTTATTCTCTTCCTTATTTTAGCCTTACACGTCCCCTCAGTGCACCTCTGTACAGCCCTCACAGCTGTTAACTTCTATTGTGCCTTGTTGCCCCAGTTGAGTTGTGTCGTAGCACCTCGCCAGTGTGCGCTGCCGTAGCGACAGTAGCATCATCCTGAGCGGCCATCACAGCCACGAGAACAACATAACAATCAGTACAGAGAGCGTGTTTTCTGTTGGATTCTCCACACACTCTCAGACCCTCCCAAGCATCTATCACTGTCTTATAGCTTTGTTTTTTTTTATTCCAAAACATGAACTCATGTTTTTTTAACTTTATTTAAAAAGGAAGTAAATTGGTGTGTTTATTTTAATGGTTCTGGCTGTATGTATAAATATCCTGTTGAAGTAACCCTATCTAATCACTACAAAATGGACCGATATAAGATGATGTTTGTATGTTTTCGTGATGCTCTGCCGTGCTGTGCTTGGCAAATCTATATCTAAAACAGAAGGGGAGGGGCGGTGCGGTTCTGTGTGCGTATTGTGTGACATAAGAGGAGGTGACAGTTGTAGAAACATCTCGACCGCGTGCTTCCTGGTAGATTGGATGTCGCACCTGTTTTCTAACACCATTAGATTGAGACCTGGACAAAGAAATTACATCTGTCACTTCCTCTCCTCGTGTGTGTGTGTGCGTGTGTGTGAGCGAGCGAGTGTATGGTACATGAAGGGAGTTATCTGTCAGGACGGGCCCCTGTAGGACTCTAGTTAGATTTCACCTGCTGACAACCTGTACAGAGCTGTGAGGGAGAAAGTCCTGTTAACAACATTAACTACTACTAACAATATTAACCGTAGCTTTGAAATCAGCGTACTAATATTATATGAAGATCTCCTTTGAGGTTTGCACACTGTGTGGAAACCAGTTTTTCTTTTTTGTGTGTATTTTTGTGCTGTATTTTTGAATAATAAAAGTCCATGAAATCTAAAGACTACATCTGCCATGTTTGTTTATTTGTTTACAGTGTGGCGTTAGCAGCTGTGGACTCGAGCGTGTATTAAACTCTATTTCCCTCCTCTCCAGCGGGGCGTGCTCCCCCGGGGACTCGGCCTCCTGCAGCTTTGTGACTGTGATTAATTTTAATCAGGCGGTGAATTCCACCCCTAACACCAGGTGAGGTGACTTTCTAACCACCTAATGACTGTAATTAATCAATGGCACAATCGCCGCCCGCTGTCTCCACTGCCCGTCATTCAGCTCCAGTGTGCGCATGCTAGAGTTCACGACCTGGCCCGCCTACCAGAACTAATAGGCCTCTTGTTTTCATCACCCTGCTTCTTAGTAATAACATAGTAATAATCGATTTACAGAAATGTTTCCAAATCCAAATAAAGCGCTTCATAAAGGCAGCAAATTAAACATTCACAAAATCATATCCAAGGAAGGAAAACTGGTGAACCTGCAACACGGTCATGAGCGGCCAAGGCTCACTGATGGGTGTGGGGAGTGAAGGAAAGCTGGCCCATGTGGTTCGATCCAACAGAAGAGCTACTGTAGCTGCTGAAAAAGTTAATGCTGGTTCTGATATCTCTTCTGACAAAGGAGTCAGAACACAGAGCACCGCAGTTTGTTGTGTATGGGGCTGTGTAGCCGCAGACCAGTCAGGGTGCCCATGCTGAACCCTCTCCACTACCTAAAGCGCCTACAATGGGCACGTGAGCATCAGAACTGGACCACGGAGCGATGGAAGAAGGCGGCCTGGTCTGATGAATCATGTTCTTTTACATCATGGGGATGGTCAGATGTGTGTGCGTCTCTTACCTGGGGAAGACATGGCACCAGGATGCACTATGGGAAGAAGGCGAGCAGTACCAAAGGGCAAAGGTCGAAGTTGAACCCGAACTAAGGCACTAAGGCTGCCAGTGTCAACGTAGCTGTTGCTAAATTACATATAGAGACCCAACATTAATCCACCAATGAGCAACAGTTGCAAGGTCAGGACTGCAGGCTACTTATATAGCGCTTTTCTAGTCTTCTGACACTCAAAGCACTTTTACACTACATGTCACACACACATTCACACACTGATGGCCTAAGTGCCAATCTCCCATCAGTATCTACTACTGAGCCACAGCCGCCCCACGGCTGGTGAAACTTCTAACAGACAGAAACCTCGAGCAGAACCAGACTCGTGGTGAACAGACATCAGCAGAGACGGCTGGATAAAGGGAGAGGCAGAAAGAGGAAGATCAATCTAAAGATTTTTCATTCTGTCAAGTAGGACGTTGAGGCGCAATGAGATTAATGCTCATCTGTTTTTAATATTTGGGATAGATTGAATTTTGAGATGTCTCTAAGATGATTAAAACTGTCTTTGTGGTGTTGCAGCTCCAAACTGAATTACAGATAAACCAGATGCTGAGATTGTTTGTTTGTCTCAGCGTCGTGGCTATTTGTTTCAGCATTAGCTTAGCCTTTTTTCAATTACAGCCAATCCCCCCTGTAGCTAATGTGTTGTCTAATTACTTTCATTGCAAGCCAGCACTAATCAAAGTTGTACAAAATTAGCTCTCTAATTAACTCGCTGAAAGATGGGGAATGACTTGTTTATGACTGAGGGACAAGTTGTGTGCACGTTGTTGTTGCATCTCTGTGCTGTGACCACTGTTGCTCCGTCGCACTTTTTATACACTCAACAACACGCTGGTGATCCGACATGTGGATCGATCGATAGCTGATTATTAGCCAATAGCTCCCCCGCTGACAGGAAGTCAATAAAAGGACTAAAGCACTTAGGAGCTGTGCTAAGCGGACGTCCATTGCTATAATTGGATGTCAGTAATAGATAGGGCCCTGGAGCATTGATCTGCGGCTCGTTGAAGTCACTCATGGATCCTAATGGCTCCCCAGCAGCTCTGCATGTCGCTGCTTCTCTTCCGCGCTGCAGCCATATCAGCGCAATCACAGCCGTCCTACAAATGGATGTGGCGGGGTGTAATGGCACTTTTATGGCCGTGCATTCAAAACATTCATTAAAAGGACATTAGCGATGTGTGCTGCAGATTAGATTTATGGACTAAACGCTGTTCTCTCATTGAATTAATGTACAATGAGTCATACATCATCCCTCAGTGTCTCTCGGTGTAATATCCATCTGTGACATTTTTTTACCTCTCACATAGCTGCAGAGAGCGAGTGCAGCTCTACTAAGCACCTGGGGATTTGTGCCTGCCTCCCACCTCCCCTGCTCTCTCCCTCCCTCCTGCCTGGGTGAGGTATTAATTGTTTGCACAGATCAAGGAGACTGCTATAGCAAAAAAAAATCTCATTGGTTCCTCAGCAGGGTTTCCTTGGCAACCTTATCTGGTTGTACACAGTCTAAGCCGGCTGCTAGCAGGATGATTTATCTTGTAAAGCGTGATTCGCTCCCTGCTAACAAAAGAGGCCTCTAAAAGCTCGGGTCTCCTCCAGTGTGACGTCTGCTGTCACCGACGCTAAGCTCGCTGCCGTTTTTAGAAAGTCAGGGTGGGAGAGGGTTGCAGGGGGACTTCTGGGTAGGATGGAGGAATATGCATATGCATGAAGAGTGAGCTCCATCGGCTCCATTGGCGCAGCGGTGCATTAACATTTTGGCTCGGCGCTCCTAGCACTCCGGCTGTAAAATGACACAGATTATGATGTGAACGTACAGTAGGCTTTCACAGCCTCGACGGATGAATGAATGAGGAGCTGCATTTAGGACGGGGTCCCTGTTGTTTTTCTGTCACAGCTGAATTTAGACGATGAGCACAGATTATATTTAAAGAGCAGAGTCGGGGTTTGACTTTGCAGAGAAACTCTCAGACGCTGAAGTCCTACATTTGAGTTTTGAATTCTTTGTATTTTAACACACTTTGATAATGATTGTAATATTAAAGCCACTGTAAACCCAAATGTACAATAGCCTTTTAACTAAGTAATCTAGGGTCTAATGACAATAATAGCAGGTAGGGGTGGAAATCTTTGGGTGTCTCATGATTCAATTCCGACTCTTGGGGTCACAATTCGATTCAGAATCGATTTTCGATTCAAAATGATTCTCGATAAGAACCCCCATTTTTACATTAATCAATAAATTTTTCTCACCCCTAATAGCAAGCATCTTAAATATTGTTTCAATTAATATTTGAAATACTGGAAGTGTCCGAAAGCAGTCAGTACTCACCAACAAGTCTGCAATTCTTTAGTGCTGTCCGAATGTTTGGTGAGAAATATTGTATCTTCTCCTGGACTCAAAGTCTCCCACAATGCATCTTGAAACTTAGTGTACAACTGATGGTCATTAACCCAGCACTATGTACCTGTATTGTGCTGAGTCTCAGTTTCACTGTAAACATTAAGTTACACAGAGGCTGCACTCTGGCTTACTTCAGCGGGATGAACCCAAAGAAGATATGTGAGTGACTTTAATTAACGACTCTTCAGTCTGCTGAAATAACAACATCATGATGCAGATTAGGAACAAGTCAACATGAAGCTTTGTCAGGTCTGTCCTCAAGGGGAGAAGAAAACTGTTTTAAAATGCTTGTTTGTTGAACGGAGGTCGGATCGATAATTTCTGATGCATTCAAGGAAGTCTGGTAAATCTAAACGCTGAACGGCTTTCGTGACACAGCATCAAGCAGATTTGTTGCTCAAGACGTTTTTGACCTGGAACAGATTGTTAGCTGAACTTGCTGCAGATTTTTGTGTATAGAAATTAATAAGAAGCTAAATTGTTGTCAGATTACCGACGATGGGATTACGTTCCGCCTGCTTTCGCTCTTAGTTTCGACTGTTTTTCCTGCATACACGGCAGCCTGCTGTTATGTGATTGGTCAATATTACTCGGGCTACAAACGTAGTACAAACAGAAACCAGAACACTTCCCGTTCTAAAATCTGGTTGTGCGACTACAGTTTCCATGTTGAATCTGTAAATAAAGATTTAAGTGTCTGTTACCTCACCCCATGTCTTGGTTTGAATGGGGTGAGGTAAAAGTAGGATATTTATTACAAAATAAGTTGATTCCTCGAACCAATAATCGATAATGTCACATAGCAGCTATTCCTTTAAGCATGTCCCTGACTGTTTATTGATGACCTCAGGTGTTGTGTGTTGACGGCAGTTGTCTGTTTTGGCTGCAGCAGGGCTTGTTGATGATCCATTTCCACAGCGTAAACTGAATATCACAGGAGAGAGTTCAGTTCCTTATTAGCATAGCACAAGCTAAAGCAACACAGCCATCAGTTAGCACTGCATTCATAGCTATGAAAACAACAAGGGGCATCTCGGCTAACTGCGTGTGTATGCTAACTGCTAACTAAGATAGGGATGCAGTCACACAAACATTTACAGCTGCACTTTGCTGGTAGTCATATGTGCGG
This sequence comes from Semicossyphus pulcher, assembly GCF_022749685.1. Classification (NCBI taxonomy): domain Eukaryota; kingdom Metazoa; phylum Chordata; class Actinopteri; order Labriformes; family Labridae; genus Semicossyphus; species Semicossyphus pulcher. The sequence continues at coordinate 26,648,182 of NW_027211604.1, read as the reverse complement.
TTGTGGTTATAGTGTGCGGCCATGCCTCCACAGTACTGAGAAACGGTCTAAACAGTGAAATGAGATGTTTTTAAAAATAGTTATGAAGGGTTATTTCAACTGAGATCAAGTGGAAGCTTAATGAGAGTCAACTTCGATGTCATTGATGCATTTTTACAATGTCAAGCCAAGTTTCGAGAGCCTTTAATGTGGGAAGGTAAGTTAGGAGCAGTGGTTATTTAAACAAGGCAACCAGTCCGTCTGAGTCTGCCCTTAAATTAGAGCTGACAGTCTGAACTTTAAACGCACAGTCATTGTGCCATGTCAAATGAAAAGCAATCGGAAAAGGAGGCACAACATCAATGTGTCACCATGCAAACGCTCACTGCACTCAACCGTATGTCGCCTTGGACAACCCGCATGTTGTGGCTGCAGACGGCCGAGGTTATTCTGCAGAGAGGGAGCTCAGTCCAAACGTGAGCCAATCATCCCACCGTCTGCTCCGCCTGCAGACAGCCCACATTTCTCAGGAGGCTTACCCAGCTGCTGTGCACTCATTTGTCAGCCTTCCACATCTCCCAGTTTGGGAGGAGGAGAGCGCTGGTGCACCATCCAGTATTCCTCCCCACCTCCCTGTGGTCGATATGGAGTCATCTGTTAAGGGCTGACCTCTACGCCTGCCGCATCGTAGTATCCTATTGGGTCACGATTTCGACCCCGCTCACTCACATTTCGATGACTAATATGTGACCTATGATGGATGACCTTCCCCTCTGTGCTCCAGGGAGAAGAGCGGAGCAGCGGAGGAAGCACGCTGAGATTATGCTCAGTCCAAGAACTTTGTGTTCATGTTTCGTTATCTCAAGATCCCCCTCTCTCTGGGGAACTTTGTTTGGTGAGCTTCATGGATCAGCGAGGTGGCACTCATCAGCAGATGTGACATTTCATTTGCTGACAGGAACATTGCGTGTGGCATGGTGAAAGAAACAGCAGCACTTATCTCCTTAGCTCAGGAGACGGCCCACGTGTGAGGAAATTAACGCCGTCAGAGCTGCTCCTCGACTTGCTTCCATGTGGTCCTGAAGGAGAAACAGAAGTGTATCTAACCCTCCCTGAATTCTTATACGAAGAGGTTCAAGGGTGTTGAAGCCACCAGTTGCAAGCAGAAGTCCGGTTGTAGCAAGCCGAAATTGACTTCTTTTGACCATAGTAATCTCTATTTACAGGCAGGCAGGGGCGTGGCTTTTAGGGATGGCAAGTGTTCTGGTTTTCATTTGTAGTGTGTAGTTGTTGTAGTCGACCAATCATGTATTAGCAGGCTGTGGCGTATGCAGGAAAAACGGTCTGTGTAGAGAGCAAAAGCAAGCGTGGTAATACGCGACAGCGGCCATCTGACGACGATTTAGCTTCTTATTAATCTCTATAAACAGACATCTGCAGCAAGTTAGCTGACAATCTGCTCTAGATCTCAAATCAACTTGAGACAAATTTGCTTGCACTGTGTCACTAAAGCCATTCAGCGAGCATTTTAAAAGTAGTTCTCCTCTTGAGGACAGACCTGACAAAGTTTAAAGTATTTTTACTTGTTGCTAATCTGCATCATGACGTTGTTATTTCAGTAAACTTAAGACCCGTAAATTAAAGTAAATCACAAGGAAAAAGTTTCTTTTTCGGGTTCATAGCGCTGAAATAGTGCAGCTCTGTGTAACTTACTGTTTACAGTGAAACTGAGACTCAATTTTTGTCCAATATATTTGCATGAAAAAATTCCCTAAAGGCACAGCTAAGACGTGACTGAATTAGCTGACAGCTAGCAGCTCCCATCTGTCTGAACATGCCCCTCATTATACATAACTTTAAGCCTTAAAGCTCCTGTGAGGAGTTTTTCCCTGGTTATGAAACAGACTGAAATTAATTCTGATTACTCTATTTATGACCTGCAAAAGCAAACCAGACCATCAGCAACAAGACTGATTATCAGTATAGTTATTTTTAATGCCTTAAACTGCTGGTGGGAGGTAGGTGTCAGACAAAGCGATTAACTGCACGCTGCCTTTGTTTAGATTTTCCAGACCAGAAATTTAAAGTGAGTGATGCATGTGACTGTGGATGAGACGTCACCACTTCAGCATGTACAGGGCAAAATCAGCAAAGAGATCACAAAGGGGGCACCACGGGAGCTTTCATATGATTTAAAAGGGTGAGCTGTGAAAAAAAAAATATCACCTTATATTTGTCATGAATATAGAAATGAGCTAAATTGATTTGTGCTTTTACAGGGATGTTACATGTTTATTTGTGCTGTAAAATTTGGCTAATATCGGGCCTAATGGGGACTGACTCACTTTTGGAGCCAGCCTCAAGTGGCAGTTTGAGGAACTGCAATTTTTGGCCCTTCTGGGTTGGCTTCATTTCTCGGCCTGAACATGCTCAGTTCAGGCTTCAAAAATAAACAAGATGGCGACGACCAAAATGTCAAACTTGAGGCTTCCAATAGTCAACAAACCAATGTGTCACGACAAGATGGTTACACTTCTCATGCACTGTCCGAGGCTCAGAAGCAGGAAACCTGTCCTCTCTCAGCGGGCACTGTAGCTTCCTTTGATCTCTGATCCAGCATTGTGCTCTGTTATCTCTCTGTTATCTTCCTATAGTCGAGCTGAGAGATTGAAACCAGCGGAGCACTGTGGTTCAAACCTCACAGACCAGGATGGAGGTTACACAGAGCACCTCAGCTCAGTCGTTTACAATGTGATTTGTACTTTTAATCTGCACCCTGGCTGGACTCTATTACAGGTGATCAACCTCCAATGCCATGTCATCAGGAGGCCACAATGGAGGCCGGCAGTAAAAGGCAGCCTTGGCGAGGGAACGGGGCTCAGTTTCCCTTTTTTTCTGCCTCTGATGATTGGGGTCATCTCTATTATTGCCTCTGCGATGTCAGTGACGTATCGTGTGTGTGTCTCTCAGTGTCTCTACATGTATGTGTTCATATGTACGAGAGCTGGCCGTGTGTATCCATGTGCAGTAGCATCACCCTGAGTGGCCACAGTGGGGGCAAAGGTCAGGGTGGTGATTTAACAGGATGGGGCAATCCCTTTTCCCTCCGCACAAGCAGAGCAGCTACACCCCCCTCAACCCCCCCACCTCAGGCTATTTCCAGCAAAGCAATTAGACGATGTCTTTTCTCCATGCAGGACACGTAGCTCAGACCACCTTCACAGACTGAGTCCTCTCCTACAAGCTGCTCTCCTGCTGTCACAGGTGAATCAGACTCAGGGTCCTGGTGGGTTTGTCAGGGGACAAGCCGTGGGATTGGGAGATAGGAATAAACAAATCAGAGTTTAAGCACATACGGAGCAATTCATGTGCTTTCATTAGGGATTCTACAGGTATATTTATTTCTGTCAACACAAAGAATGGAGGATGCTTCCTTCTCTGTCATGCATATACTGTATATGGATAGCGGGAGCAATTTGGGGTTCAGTGACGCAGGACAGTTCAGGACACTTCAACATGTACACTGAGATAGCTAGGGATCAAACCAACAACCTTCCGATTAAAGGACGACCAACTCTACCACTAAGCCACAGCCGCCCCAATGTACACTCACAAACATGCACACAGATTTTCTAAAGCAAAACATTTTAAAAACACAATTGCTGCTAAAAAGGGTATTTGGAGGAAGCTGGACAACAAAATGGTAGTCTGGATTTTCAAAATAAAAGCTCAAGAGGCAGCCAGTGCAGTTTAGCTTCTAATTAATACAATTTAAAGGTATAATAAGTATGATTCTCCTAAAAAAATAAAATCTAGACTTTTACAAATATAATATAAATCATCACTTATAGGCCTCTATACATGTGTGTTGGTGAGTGTGTGTGCAGACCCTTGTGAGACCCTTCCCTCTGCATCTATTCTGTTGTCATGCTTTGCACGGGACGTTTTTCAGGAGGGGTGCATGCTAGCGCAACGGTAACCGTGATGCTGCCGGTATTAGCTCGGCGGAGTGGGCGTGTTCTCGCACGAGAGAGGTGAGAGTGAGCTTCTGGTGACGAAGAGCCCAGGAGGAGGGGCCCAGTTTGAATGTGTTGTTGACAAAATGCAGGAAAAATCCTACTTATTATAGCTTTAAGTAGAAAGGAAACACAAAAAAGAACAGAAATAAGGAAGAAGGTAGCTTGGGGGCACATCAATTCAAATAATCCGGATATATTGTGCCTAATGTTGTTTAATGTCTAACCAAATCAAACATTCTCTTTCACTGTAAAACAGCTGGTCCATTTTTTCCCCTTTTCTTGGACGAAGTTGCTCCTCAAGATCTCAGAGGGAAAGTCTTATAAAGTGTACAAGTTCTTTGTGATCACGAAACAACATTTTACACAGACACCCGTCTTTTTTACATCCTCTCTCATTACGCCAAGATACAGGACATATACAGAAATCTGCCTTCAAGTTAATCACATTTTTCCCCAAAATGTTTGAATTTGTGGTAATTTAGCTTCCAGCTTTTGAAGGATGCTAGATTATTTACTGACTGTGTGTAAAGGAGTGCAGCCCAGAGTCACAGTTCTCACAACTCCCACCTACAATTACATCAGAAATAACTGTCAGTAATATTGTGCAATTTCCTTTGAATCATCAATCTGGATTTACATTGGCCACAGTTCAAAAGAATTTCAGTCTAATGGAGATAAAAAAGATTAACCCTCGAAATTAACTTTAACTTTCCTACACTGGCCGGGGAGGTTTCACTTATGGTGTTGCTCGGACACTGACATGGTTTGGCACACATTACAATGTATTGTTTTTTTAAAGATTAGGTTTTGGCCTTTTACGCTGATTATATAAAACAGCTGACGAGAGACAGGAAATGTGTGGAGGAGAGAGCGGGGGATGACCTGCACCAAATGATCACAGACCGGGAATCGGACCTGCAATCAGTGCATCAAGGACTGCAGTCTCTATACATGGGGCGCCTGCTCTACCAGCAGAGCCAAACCAGCGCCCCACATTACAATATAATAGCTATAATGTAATAAAATTGCTCCACTAACTATGGCCATTAAAATTAAGATAGTAATGTCATAATATTAAACATTATAGCTTCACAATTTATTCTTTGCTGGGCTACTGTGAGACTGTAATTTAAGAGCAATTAAAATGTTCGTTAACTGATCAGCAGATCACAAAACACTAATCTGCATCTACTTTGATAGTTGATTAATAATTTGCTATATTTAAACCCTCTCTCATCACACTGTAAATGTTCCTGTGTATTTGCCAAAGCCCTGTTTATTAGGAGGCGATGCGTTTTAGAGAGACCTCGAGGGGACCCTGTGAAAAGAGTTATGTTGTGATTGGTCGTCCTTAAAATTCTGATGTCCTGTTTTACAACAGAAGACTTCTCAGAGGGATTTCATTGGACAAATGTCCTTGACTACAAACCAGTCTGAACTCCAGTGCTAAAACCACAGAATGTGATTTATCTGCTGCCATGCAACAGCTGCAATTCAAGATATGAGGAATGTGATTTGAACACTTCATTTGGGACTGAGCAGCAGAAAGGATTCAAGAGAAAAGTGAATCAAATGTTTCATCACCGGCAGGACCACAGCAGCGCGGCAGACAGCTTATTAATGTAGACTCCATCTGTCTAACAGCAGAGCTACTCTGAGTCTTTTTCAGTGATTTAATTTGTTCCTTTCTTTGTGTCATTGAGAAAATTCTTCACAAACATAAACCTAGAGTAAGCTTCTGACAATCTCACTGCATACTACTGTCCGTTTGACGTGTATCCAAAATCCTCAAACATGCGGCCCGCTCTCTGCGTGCCAGGTGCCACACTGATAAATAGAAATGAGCTTTTCTTGCCAACTTTGTTTATAATAGAAGCTAATGCTCATGCTAACATTTAGCTAACAAGTTTGTGGAGGCTTAGGACCACCTTGATTTGACATCTTCTGTGGTCACCACTTCACTTTCACAAAGGTAGGTTAAAGCATTATTACAAGGACGTGTGTTGGCTATGTTTCGACAGTGCTTGTGTTGGCTCGCCTAGCATTTTTGCTGCTACAGGTTGCTGCTATGTTATCTGTTTTCAATATGTTTTATCTCTCGTAGGACAACTGACTGAGCTCTTTTTTATTTGTTGTTGTTAAGAAGAAGCATTATTGTGCTTTTAAGCTGTCGATAAATGTAACTTACTGTTTAAGTACTCATGATGATAATTACAGTTAGATTCTGACCAGGTAATCTGATAGGATAAGAGGCGTTCCATGAGTGCTGATATAGGCTGTTTTTGAAATGCCGTACTATATACTACATACTATATACTATATACTACGTACTATGTACTGCATACTACGTACTATATACTACATACTATATACTGCATACTGCGTTTGGCGGTAGTATTGAGGAGCTTTTCAAATTCATTTTGAAGTATGCTACACCAGGCGGAAGTAAACAATAACCGCCGCTTCTTTAGCTATAGCGCCCCCTTCTGCTGGAATGCTGCTGCTGTCCTTCACTTCATCTACCGTTATGACGTTCCAGCACTTTGTATTGTGGGATACAGTAGGCAAGGTATACTGGTCTGATGCATACTGGAGATTTTCTCTGAATCAGTATGACATCCGGGTATTTTTGGCATACTGCACATTTTGCTTTTGTTTGCATACTACATTTTGGCCAAATCAGTACGTACTGCTGGTATAGTGTGGCATTTCAAACACAGAAAAAAGTGTATCACTGGGACTTTTCACTGTGTGTATCAGTCCGCCTCAACCAGGTGTTCTGAATACTGTTAACATTACAGCAGACAGTGTGTGTCTACATTGATCAAGCTGGTTCCTCTGAATCACACAGCAGACTCTGATTTCACTGGTTGATGATAATTTAAAACATGTTTAGGTTGCTTGGCAACAAAAGTCCAGTTTCAGTTAACTTGTGGAACTAGTTGAGTCAGTGGAGCAAAAAATAATCTGTTGTTGATTGTTACTGTTTACTACTGCTGCTTGTTGAACTGTTGTATTAAAACAATGTCACACTGGAGGTTGTGATGTTGTACTGAATATTATCACTGCTGTGATTATTGCTCAAATCACAGCAGTGATGATATTCAGCACAACATCACAACCTCCAGTAAGTAACTGAAAAAGTTTGAAATTAATGTCATATTTGACAACTTACTGATGAATCACGGCTCTAGTACCTGCATTATCTTAAAGCTAATTGTCGTCTGCAGTCCCTTAGTAGGTCTCAATTAAAACAGGTGGATTTTAGGGTTTAGTTTGATCCACCTTAGACGTGTATTCCCCTCATGGTGTGAGGTATGTAGCAGACCACAAACAAAAAGTCTGCTGTTGTGCTCTGTGTGTAACGTGATTATTGCAGGGAAACAATTACTGTCATTCCCTTAAATTCTGCTGTGCTGGGCCTGCCAGGAGCTGAGAAGGTCAGAGCTAAGACACCAAATATCGACTCTGTACGAGCTCTGCATTCACATAATAAAGCTTTGTGACTCGTGACTCGCCTGACTGAGATGTTGTGGTGCAGGAAAAACAGCTCCTGCAATAATTAAAGTTCATCTGTCTGTGCTGATGGAGCAGAGACTCGCGGCTAATGAGAACCTGCTGCTGTAGGTGTGTGAGTGCATGTGTGTGTGTGGGTGTGAAGGTCGTCCTACACAAACAATAGGATTAAGCTGCATTGTTTCCCCGGTCGGACGGTATCTGGGTCAGCATCATGATCCTTGCTTGAGAAGAAAGAAACATAACGAGAAGGAGTAACATGCAACATGTCTGAAGGACTCAGAGTGCCTTCTGGGTAGAAAGGCTGTTGCCTTAATTAGTTGTGATAAACAAGTTATCCTCGGCTTTCTTCTGTCACACTGTAGCTGTGTGTTTGTCTCTGAAGGTCATGTGTAAGGAGAACAGTCCTGTTTTCACTCCTGCCTGCAGAGAGGCACTGCTCAAGTGTATTTACCCCGTCTGTCGGAGGCGCGTTGATGCACACGGTTACTTTTTTGTGTTCTCCGCTTGGAGCCTGGAGAACATTTTCCACTAATAAATCAATGAATGTTTTGTGCAAACACTGATACCTGCTAACTGAGCTAATTTATCATAACTAATTTCACTCACCCAAAAAGCTCTTGCACAGACATCAGGGGCGGCCAGTTAGTATAATTAACCACACAGCTACCTGTATGTCCCATATTTGCATGAAAAAATCTCCAAAAATCATCAACACCATATAAAAGGTCAAGAGGAAGTTCAGTGACTGAATTGCTGAAAAGGCAACCACTGAATCATAGCTGTCATTAACCTAACTGTTATATTGTAAACCGACAGAAGGCCCGCCTCTCCTTTCATCCGATTGGGCAATGAGAAAAAATGGCCATGACGTCGGGCACTTTTCTGCTTTGAGTTGAAGTTTTTTCAACTTGAGGCGCTCAGAGCGTTTCCTCAAAAAGTCATTAAACAACACATGTACAGTATGAACACTGATGTGGGAGGATCAAAAGAACCTCTTACAGTCAAGAAAACAAGACTCTTATTTTGAAAAGGGTGTAAAGCTCCAGCTAGCCTGAACCTGCTGTCCGAGTGTGTTTGCAGAGTCGTTTAAATAAGGTGTGTGATGCCTCCTCGTCTTCTCTGGAAGAATAACTCCAACATGTAGAGCAGGCAGACCACTGTCAAAGATTATATTGCATACATACGTCTGAAGCATTATGCTAATCTCTCCGGGTTCAGCGGAGGGTTGGATCCTCTGTGAGCTGATACAGTGCTTCACATTTGAGGCCAGCATTTGCTCTTTTGATCTCCTCCTTTACAGGATTCATTTAAACGATGCGATGAGTGAACGAGGCCGGAGCATCATCAGCTGAATCCCAGCAGCAGCTCGCTGGTGGGTTTGTGTTTGTAGGTTTACAGGCTTTTTCTCAGGAGAGTGAACACACCGGGGGAACGCTCCCACTGAGAGCGGGAAGCCTTCCCATTAATAAACAGGAAAGTATTTTTAGGAGCGCGTTTGTTTGGATGTGATTAGAACTGTTGTCAGCGGGGAGAAAAGACTTCCCACATAATTGCTTTTTTTCCCACTAACAGGGCGGTGTATTAGCTGGAACCAGTGCAGGGTAATACATAGATTAAGGTGATGGAGGAGACGTGCAGAACAGAAGATTAGGAGTGAATCTCTGTGGATATAGTCCCCTTATCTATTAATTATATTTAGTTTATTTCACCTTTTATATGTCTTTTTTTAATATGTCGTTACAAAAATAAATAATTAGTTACAAACAACATGAGAAGCAGTATAATAACAGTATAGTGCTATTTCAGACCTTTATTTGGTAAGACAGCCTCTAGAAAAACATTTAAGCAGGAAATGTATGCAAAAAAAGTATTTTCAAGGTGTGACAACAATAATGAGTTTTAAACAAAACAAGGAGCAGTAAACTACAATTTAGTTATGAGGAATCATTTGAGCAGGTTGACTTAATAAAATGTAAAACTGTCATACTACTCCTGATGACCTTTGACCCTGTGGTGGCATCAGCCGTCTAATATAATGAGTGGTCTGCTGGAGCAGCAGCATCACGGCTGCAGACAGGAGGAGACTAAACAAACAGGTGAAGAAGACCAGCTCTGTTGTGGGCTGCCCCCTCGACCCTGTAGATGTGGTGGGAGACAAGACGATGATGGCAAAGCTGTCATCTCTCATGGGGAACATTTCCCACCCGCTGCATGGCGCACTAACAGCTCCTTCACCCTGCTTCACCCGCGATGTGTGCTGCAGTCAGACCGTTCAATCAAGCCTGCTCCCAGTCAAAAATACTTCAATCATGTGTGTTTAATAATATAAGAACATTCACTGTACATGTTTAACTAATTTGTGCAGGGTACTTCTTCTGTTAAATGTAAAATACAACACATGCAATAAGTTGTGTAACTGTTTGTATTGTGCAGTGTGTGCACCGTGTGTTCTTTGCTGCTCTATAGCACTCTTATAATTTTGGAATAAAGGATATACTGTATCTTCATTTGACCAGGAAAGTCCTAATAAGATGTAAAGATGTGTTTTCCATGTGTTACAACAACAACAGTGTGTTACATGAACCATCATTTGCATTAAGGAAACAACCTGTATTTGAGCAGGAAAAACACCAGGAAAGCCAATTCATGTAAGCAGGAACACTCTATAAAAAAGATTATAGTAATTAGCAAACAATGATAATTAGTTTCAAACAATAACATGAAACAAGCAGGAGAAACAGCATACTACCATAATGAGGAACACTTTGAGCAGGAAGTCTCATTAAGAGGTAAAAATGTCTTTCTCAGGTGTTACAGCAAAAACATCGAGTTACAACCAAATTGTCTGATCCTAAACTGTCATGTGCTGATCTCGTGCTGCAAAAATGTGATTTCCAGGCGCTACAGAAATAACAGTGATTCACAAACAACATAATAAAAGAGAAGAAACAGTATATTGCTTAATTATAAGGACTTATTTGAACAGGAGCGCCTCACTCGGAAGTAAAAATGTGTTTTCCAGGCGCTACAACGATAACAATCAGCTTAGGATTAAGAAATTAACCTTTGACCCCGTGTATACTGGAGCAACCCCTCTTATGTAGCCAAGTGGAAGAGCACAGAGTGACGTTTAGATAAAGCAATACAGTCTACTACAATGTTGACAAGGAGAAGGAAGTATTACAGACAGCAAATCAATGGATGAATCTTTTTCTGAACATAAGGGCGGAAGTGGTTACACACTTCTAACTCCAGAGAGAGGTCAGACATCTTGGATTTCCAGCATATTATAGTCATGGATCATTATATATATATATTCGGAATATAGTAGCATTATTTAGCCAGTGAAACAGATGTGTCATGATCAGTGTATGCATCACCTGCAATAACTCACTTGAATGAGGCACATTTTGCCTCCATTATCTCATGTCCATTTGTCCTGTTGTATTTCTTTTCTGTCTTTTTCAGCAATTTTTTTTTTTTGCCAAAACAGGCAGCAGTAACGATCTAAACTGTTTCCTATAAAATAACCATTACATAAATCAGGCTAATCAAGAAAAAATGCATTATGTCCTTTTCAGCAGTTTTCTGCTGTAAATATGTGAATCATTGACTGTATATATACGATGCATCTCTATCTGCTCTCATTGTTCAAAATTGAAGCCAAAACACTTGATAGGTGCTGCCATCATAGTGCAGTCAGAGTTGGAGCCGCCGTAGCCACTTCCTCTAACCAAAACACACACTTAACTTACCGGAAAAACCCAGCAAAGATCCCGCACGCCAGCGTGTTTAACAGCTTCTTGTGTTGGACTTCAGTGACTGTTGTGATTATTTTAGTTACGTCTCCTCTCGACGAACCTCCTCTGCTTTGCTAATCCGGAACAGATCGGCTGCAGGAGCCGTATTTGTCAACAGACCTGTCAATCATGAGGTCAAACCCCCTTTTTATATCATCAAATAACTAATTAAAAGTAAACTTGTCAGAAAAATGAACACTTGGACATAAATCAGCATGATAAGTACTAACTATAATGACAGAAATCATGTTTGACAAAAATGTATTTGACGTGAATCATCTCTAGCGCCCCCTGCTAACTGGCTGCAGTATAACTCATAAAGCCCGCCTCCTCCATGTTAACAGATGGGACATGAGTCAAACTATAAAATCAAAATACACGTCAAATACATTTTTCTCAAACATGATTTCTGTCATTATAGTTAGTTCTTATCATGCTGATTTATGTCCGAGTGTTCATTTTTCTGACAAGTTTATTTTTAATTAGTTATTTGATGCTGTAAAAATGATGATTGACAGCTCTGTTGACAAATACGGCTCCTGCAGCTGATCTGTTCTGGATTAGCAGAGTGGAGGACGAACAGTGAGAGGAGACATAACTAACACTAACACTACAGTCATTAAAGTTTACATACCTGTGAACGTCTGCTTCAGACCAACACAAGGAGCTGTTATGCTGTTAAACACGCCGGCGTGCGAGTCTTGCTGTTTAAGTTAAGTGTGTGTTTTGGTTAGTGTAGTGGCTACGGCCGCTTCACCCGGCGATCTCTACTGCCAACCCGTTTCCTGGCCATGATGTGCAGCAGTAACAGTGAAGTCTTAAATCAGTAACAATACAAAAGACAACATTTAAAGCATCAGGAAGCAGTACAAGAGCTGATTGTGTTCTGAATGTCCTTTTCACACATTCTGCTGCTGAATTCACTGAATGATGTCATTTCTATGTGACTGCAGAAGGTTCGACTGAAGGATAAGGTGTTTAGCTGACAGTGACTGTGTGGGTTAATTCCAGGTAGTTTTATGTCATATGATCCTCCGTCTCCATCATAGCCCACAGGCTCGTCATTTCCCAGACACACAGGTCGTGTTTACAGTAGCTCGGAGGCGTCAGATGTTCCTGTTTGCAGACATCATGTGAGCTCACAGGCTCAGAGAGGTGTGGCTCCCGTCCCTACGCTCAGGTTCGGGATGAATTCAGAGCTTCAGGGTTCAGACAGCTGACGAGCAGGACCAGGCTTTATTTACCCAACAGCTGAGCTCAAACACAAGGAGTGTCTTACACCATGCTGCTCTGCAGGTCTGACAGCATGTGTGGTGACGAGGATCAGTTCAAACCAGGCAGATACCAAACACACACTCAAGCACACACAAACACACGCTGCTGAACAGAGAAAGTCACCTGCTGAACTGGTTCTCTGTTTCACACCTGCTGTTCAGCATCTTCACTGAAACTCTCTTTGTTGTCTCGTCTCAGTGCAGGAGTGAACACTGACGCCACCTGGTGTTCATACAACATGCTGCATGTTCATTAAGGTGCAGGTGTCACAATAAATATAGTCATAAAAGAGTCAGGGCTGCAGCTAACTATTCTCACTGTTATCAGTTATTTAAATGATTAATTGACAAGTATTTTAATCAATAAAAATTCATGAAATTCCTCGTCAAATTTCACAGAGCCCAAAATGATGTCTTCAAGTTGCTTCTTTTGTGCAGAGACCACAAAGATTTTCATTTACTGTCATAATAACCAAATAAAAGCAACAAATCCATCAGGTTAAGGAGCTGAAAGCAGCAAGATCTGATCATTTTACTTGATAAATGACCAAAACAATTAATCAATTATTAAAATTGTAAACAAATAGTTCATTAAATGAAAATTAGCTGCTGCAGCTCTAAAATAGGTGGAGGTGAATGTGTTCGGGTTTTATCAGGCTATATTAAACAGCATTATGGTTATGAGTTAATAACAATGATAAAATATTTATATTAAAGATTCTCCTGTTGTCTTTACAAACACTGAACTGTTGTTTTTACCACAACACCAAGAGTGGGCTGACGGATGAACCTGGATTACAGCTGCAAACAGCAACACAAAGATAAACAGCTGAAATGATTCTGTCAACAGAAACTCAATCCAGGGATAGAAACGTGTTTTTAAGCACCAACCCAGCTAGCAGGGAATGTTCCCGTAACATTGGCTAACATAAACATGTAATTACGTTTGAAAGAAAACGTTTTAATCTAATATTCAAAGTTTTAAGGATGTTTCTCATTTCAAATAAAGATCTTGTAACGTTGAAACTTAAACTAAGACAAAACGTTTTAACGTCAACATTCTGCAGATATTTTCAGGATGTTATGGAGGCCTTGGACGTCAGAACGCCTTTTATAAATTTGCTCGATGTTACATAAGAATAAAGGTAGAACATGCTCACTGCAACATTCTGAGGATCTTTTCAGGATGTTAGTATGGCCTGAACTATCAGAATCAGAATCAGGTTTATTGCCAAGTAGGTTTCCACATACAAGGAATTTGTTTTGATGGTTTTGGTGCAGAACAATTAACACAGAACTAGAATAAAAATAAGTGGAAGACTTAAATATAATAAGATAAGAAAAAGGAATAAATGAGCGCCTCTGTGAATAAAAATATAAAAAAAAACAATAAGTATAATACAAAATATGTACAACAGGTGTGATTAGGAAACGTTCCTGAAATGTGATTTGAACATGAAAATGTTTTCAGAGAACGTTCTCCTACTTTTAAAAGGAACATTCTGGGAACCAAATTAAACTTCCCGCTCAAAACATTACCAGACATCGCACGGAACATCCTCAGAACGTTCTTAGAACAAAACATTTCCAGCTGGGAAAGTGAATGCTCTAAATTTGGCAGTGAAATATTTAAGTTTTATTGGCACCAAAGGTAAGAAGAATTTAATGCAACTTAACACAGCCTTTCTTTACTATGGGACTTCACTTCTTAAAGGGAATCTTACCAAAATAAAATTGGTAAAACATTGTACATATGTACACACACAGTCTCTTAGCTGAACCTACAATCTAAATAATTCAGCTCATCTTTAGGTATAAATGCCTTTGTTAGACCAAACATTAAATGGACTGCACATATATAGAGCTTTTACAGTCTTCCAACCACTCAAAGCTCTTTCACATACTGTGTATTACATTATATTATATGCACCTCACACCATACTGTATTATTTCATACTGTTAAAAGTTGCTGCTATTAATCCCCACGTCACTTTACCTCATAACTGTCACTTTAACTCCTACTGTCTCCTAGCTCTTATTTTATTCTGCTGATTTTACTGATTCTTATTTCTATTTCCTGTACTTATTTGCTGTTTTGTCTTTTAACGGCTGCAACACCCGAATTTGACCTCTGGTGATCTTTACACGCACACACATTCACACACTGATGGCAGAGGCTGCTATCAAAGAGCCAATCTTCAGTCCGGATCTAACTTACTGTACTGATTCACTGAAGGCTCCACGTGTGGACTGTAGCAGGGATCGAACCACCAACTTTCCAGTTGAGAGACAGACGACTCTTCCACTGAGCCACAGCCGCCACTTCAACCTTTTATTCATTTATTTTGTAACTTCATCTTTATTTGAGCAGGAAGAAAACAGGACGAGCAGCTGAAACAAGGAGCTACAAACATCAGGCAGAAGACCAGAGCTCACAGCCTCATAAAGTCACTGTTTTAGATTGGTCCAATATATTTAATGAGTTTAAGTTCCTCCATGTCTGCAGGTGTTCCATGCATTTTATGACTAATTGCAGAAAGTTTCACTGAATGAATAATCGATTAATAAAGATAAATAACTGGTTTAATTGATCATGAATGATTATAAGTTGAGCTGAGATCCCCTCCTCTGTAATCCATCCCTGACTGAAGTGTGAGACAGAGTGCTGACTGCTTCAGCTGTGTTTCATCTCATCCGTCCTCTCTGTTGTTGATGTCACTCTGTGTTTGATAAAGACGATGTTTTCACAGGATCCCATTTGCAGTGAAACCCCATCAGACACTCTGCTGTCACACTTTATTTATCAGAGGCGTCTGTCAGATCAGTGGATGGTGTGTCTCTCTCTCTCTCTGCAGACTGATGCCTTGTTTATTAGTCTCAGGCAGTGACTTCATGTGACTCTTTTTAACGACTTAATCCAGGTTAATTATAACCTCCGGCTGAAGGGAACTACTTTTGTACTACTTTTTGTACTTTTTTATATATATATATATATATCGATAGATATATATATTTTGATCTTTATTTTTTACCCTCTGTGTGCTGATTCTTTCCTATTGTATTGTACTGTATAAGCTGCTGGAGACTGAATTTCCCAGAGGGAGTCATCCCAAAGGGATCAATAAAGTTGAGTCTAAGTCTAAGTCTAAGTCTAAGTCTAAGGGAAAGGAAGTGATGTGAAGTCAACACACTGACTGGATGCTTAATAAGAGAATAGTTGGATTTCACACTTTAATCAGTGAACAGTTTGCTTCTTAAATTCAATAATCTACTCATATATTCTCTTTCTCAGCTGTTTCCTCGCGTGTTCTGCTCAGCTCTGCTCCGTCTGCGCGGCCTGCAGCTTGCAGCAGACCCGGCACATCCAGGGAAGAAGCTTAAACACAATAAACCTGCAGGTTCAGGATTTGTAAAAACATTTGAAAGCAGTTTCGTCAGACAGTTTAGGATTTTGTTGGTCACTGCTTAGATTCCACAAATATCTGCAGAACACAGGAGCTGCGTTTTAGAGTTTGGAGGAGGATTTCATGACGGAGGTACAAGAGACACCTGCGTTTACAGAGTCAGTTTTATGCTGAGCAGGCTGCAGAGTTTGTAATAAGAAAGAAACATGAGATGAGAGCTGAAGGAATTAGTTGATTAGCTCATGCACAAACTTCTAGCAGTTTCTAGTTCAACTTAAACATGTGAGTTTGAATTAACAGGCTAATTAGACATGACATATGTCAGCTTTACGCTCGGGAAACACACTGACAATTCTCACTCTATTTTGATTCTCGACTCAAGGAATTATGGGTAACACTTTACAACAAGGGTGCAAGTAAAACACCTAAGTAATGCCTTAGTAAAGCATGACTCATGACGATTTATTGCATGGATTAATACAGGATGCATCATGAATTCAAGTTGCTCACCTTTAACAAAGGACCAAGCTCGTTAAGGAAGGTTAATGCACATTTACTTGTACCTTAAACGACAAGTTAGCTGGATTTAAATTAGGGTGTTCATACTGTATACTTTTGTTTACTTTATCAATGTTTGCTTCCACATCCATCCATTATCTACACCGCTTATAGTGTTCAGGGCCTCTGTGGGGGCTGGAGCCTATCCCAGCAGTCATTGGGCGAGAGGTGGGGTTACACCCTGGATTGATCAGCAGTCAATCAGAGGGCTGACACACAGAGACAGACAACCTTTCACGCTCACACTCACACCTACGGGCAGTTTAGAGTCACCAAGGAACCTAACAAGCATGACTGTGGGAGGAAACTGGTGTACCCGCAGGGAACCCACGCATGCACGGGGAGAACATGCAATTAAGCCTGCTTCGTCTGAACCGGGATTCAAACCAGGAACCCTCTAGCTGTGAGGCAACAGCGCCCCCCAGCAGCCCCCATTCACAGACATTTAAGTGAGAGCAAAAACTGTTGCAGGTTTTTGAACTCCTCAGTTTCTAGTACAACCTAAACATGTGACTTTGAATTAACAGGCAAATTAAACATGTCAGCTTTACGCTGCGAATTTTCACTATATTTGATTTTTCGGCTCAATGAATTATGGGTAACACTTCACAGCATGGGTCCAAATAAAACACCTAAGTGACGCTTTGCTAATGCATGACTCATGATGATTTCATGCATGGACAAATACAGGATGCATCATGAGTCACAGTCAGTTAGATGAAAATGAAAGCTTCATATTTCAGTGAGAACAACTATTGAACAAATACATACACCCAACATTAAGTTTCATTTAACTGAGACTTCATGACGCTTATTCGATTGCATTTAAAATAATGTATGAAGTAACTGGGAATCAATTTTCCTTAATGGATGATCTGTTAACAAATTATATACATCCTGCATAAATGAATGCATAAACTCATCATGCATTCATTAAGCATTACTTAGACTTACTTGTTCATGTAAAGTGGTACAAAATAATCGATTAATTAATTAAGTTAGCAAATTAATCATTGATGAATTCAAAGGGGGCTGCACAGTGGTGCAGTGGTTAGCGCTGTGGCCTCACAGCAAGAGTGGCGTCTGCATGTTCACCCCGTGCCTGCTTGGGTTCTCTCCGTGTACTCCAGCTTCCTCCCACAGTCCAAACACATGCTCGTTAGGTTCATTGGTGACCCTAAAATTGCCCGTAGGTGTGAATATGAGTGTGAAAGGGTCTATATATCTGTGTCAGCTCCATGATTGAATCAGTCCAGGGTGTAACCCCGCCTCCCGCCCAATGACAGCTGGGGTAGGCTCCAGCCCCCCTGAGGCCCTGAACAGGATAAGCGGTGTAGATAATAGATGGATGATCTGTTAACTGAACTAATTATATACATCCTGCATAAATTAATGCATAAATCATCATGCATTCATTAAGCCTCACTTAGGTTTATTATTTGTTAATGTAAGTGGTTCAGAATAATCGACTAATTATCAGCATATTAATCACTAATGAATAAAATGGCTGCAATTAACGCTTCTTGATTTAATCTATCCGTTAGCAGAAAACCAACAGTTGTCTTGTAGCTGCTGTGAGGGCCTTTGTGTGTGTATTTGCAGCAGTTTGGCGCCCTCTCCTGGTCTGAACTCTGAACTACCACATGTTGCACTAACATCACTTTATGCATGCAGGTCAGAGAGGAAAATGAGTGCTGGTCCCTGAAGCAGGCGGCTTCTGCTTGGCAGCCGGAAATATACACAATCCACATTTCCCACCAGTAAGTGATGGAGCCAACATGTGATTGATGCATGACCGGGTGCTGCGCTGCTAAGCATCAATCAGAGGAGGGAGCATGAATGCCGTGGTTATTCAGCGTAATGGGAATGTCAATAACTCCTGCATCCTCTGATGAATACACAAGCACCGTGCCGTGATTCACCCGTGAAGGCTGCCGATGTTTAAAGCTCGGTTACTGAGCCGAGCAGAGGCGCCCGCCTGTCCGAGTAGCTGATCTGGTGTGATGCACGATGTTGTTCTGCAGTTTGAAATGTTACCGAGCCACGTCAGCGCCCACAGGTGCAGCAGAGATGGGAAGTGTGAGAGGTTTTCTTTTGGTGAATGATGACGCATGATTAGAAGTAGCTTATCATAATCTTAATAGCTACTTTTTAACTACATAATTAGCAGCACTTTAAGGGTACTTCTGCTTTAATTTCAACTACGGGCCATATTTCTTTCATAATTTAGCTGACCACTAGGTCTGATGTAGACTTCAGTCAGCTGCAACTTAATCCTTTGGGGAAAATAGGGCTGATCAAAGCATGTCTACTAGAAGTGATTGCTTTTAACACTGACAGGCTCAGACTGTTACTGTCAGTTTCAGTGGTGATACAACAGAAAGGATCCCTACAGAGAGAGACCTTTTTGTTAAGCTCAGCATAAGATCAAGCAGGAAGACTGTTTCCATTTCTCATACGTTCATTTATCTCTCTCTCTCACTCTGGATCCCAAGTCTCATAAATTGCATCCATGCATCCCTCACTTCCGTCTTGTCCTTGTGTCTAAGTCCCTCCCACTCAGGATGGAGAGACATGAGGAAACCAGGCGAGGAAACGAGGAAATATCAAATAAAAGACTTGGGATGCAGGGTCTGTCTCTCTTCCTGCTTCTCTAATCAGATGATAATGAGTGTTTACAATTTCAGTATTAACCAACCACATCTCCTTGACCTCAGTCAGCCAATCGTCCTGCTGCTGTCAAACTTTAAATCTGTCCTCCTCTCTGCTGCTGTCACTTTGTCATTTCAGTGTGACCCTCCTCTTCCCCAGTCACCTCCAGAACATCTCCTCCAGCATCCAGGTTCAGCTCTTCAGAAGTCCCCTCCTCATCACATCCTGCATCCATCCTTCCTTCACCACCACCACCAGAGTCTGGACTCCAACGGGGCTCTCGGCCTCCCCTCTAAATACATTTAGATACTCTGCACATTCCTCATCCTTATTGCACGTGTAAAATAAATAGTTTTTTACTCATAAAGAAGAATCTCCTGATAGAAATCTCTGTTATATTGTTTTCTTTAAAGCCACCAGACTCCTTTGAAAAAAACAGCAATTTTAAATTCCCAGACACCGGAGGAGGAGTCGCTCGGCTCTCTGCTGCCTCGACACGATTTTTGCAATCTCAGAACCCATCCGCTATCAAATAATATGTTTTAGCCTCTTGGAGCAAAGGGCAATATTTCTCTGCCTCAGGTGTAGTCAGCAGATATATTCTTTGGATTTCCAAAAAACTGATATCAGATATAAAGGCCAAAACTTCCTCTTCCATGCACTGGTGATTGTTAACACTGACGGTCAACCCGAGGCAGAGGAGTGCAGGTGGAGTTAAGAGAGTACGTCCCTGCACTCATGCAGATATTTGTTTAATCTCCAACCATCTATCCATTATCATCCGCTTATCGGGGGCCGGGTCGCGGTGGCATATTTGTTTACATAGATTAATAAATAGTCAATTGTTGTCAGACAAGAGCTGAGGGGTTCTGAGATTACATCTTCTGCTCTCCACAGGGGCTGTTTTCCTGCAGCCAAAGCTACTATTGACTACTAAAGGGATGTGCATATTCTGCATGTATGACAGTTTATGGGTTTGTGTTTAACTTTTGTTTCATTGTAAACAACATTTCTCACTACTTCCAAATAAAACATTCTCATGTAGGTCTTTGCAGAAGATGACGACTGGTTAAGATAAACAAAAGATGTTTTCAGGCCTTGAATAACGCAAAGAAAGTTCATGTTGATGTTTAAACAACAGAATGATTTAACTCAGGAAGAGTTCACAAATCAATATTTGATGGAATAACCTGGTTTTTAATCACAGTGTTCGTGTGTCTCGGCTGCTCTCCACCAGTTTGTCACAGAGCTGACGTTAGGCCGCTCTTGGAGCCGCTCGTCTTCGCTCGATGGCTTGTGACCATCACAAATGTGATTTTCTTGCTACAGAAGAGAGTGATCAGAATCATAAACAGAGCTGATTATCGAGAACCAACAAATACATTATTTATAAATTCACAGGCACTTAAATTCAGTAAGCTTGTAGACTTTTAAATAGCATCACACACTGTATCCAGAGGCTGTTCCAAATAAGAGGCTGATGAACTGTATGTCCCTCTCTATGAACTGAGAGGGGGCTGAAACATATATTACATGTATATTCACTCAGTAAATTCTGTTAGATCCTCAAGAATATCCTCTACAAATGATTGTACGATACCATTTCGCCGCACTGCTTTTGGGCAATCAGCTTTTTCTGTAAAAGCCACAAATCAGTGGAACACCCTGCCTGATGCTGTGAGGAGCTGCAGCTCCGTCAGCATCTTCAACACCAACTTAAAAAGTCTGTTAAAAGCTGCTCAGCTCTGTACTCACTGACCTTGCTTCCTATCTTATAGTCTTTATGGCTTGGTTTTATTTGACAAGCATGCATTTAGGATGTGCTACTCTGTGTGTAGCTTTTTGGTGTGTTCTTTCTGGTGTACTGTTTGTTATTGTCCTGTTTTTCCTTTTGTGTTGACCTGCCAAGGGACTACAGATGCAAATTAGCTTAAAGCTATAATCTGGTACAGTGCATCAAATGGTGACATTTATGTTTTAAACTGTACATGGTCCCTTTAAAATAAAATACAATAAATAAAAAAAATCCAGAAAAAAGGTAAAACAAAGATGTGTTTCAATATATGGAGAACATCTGTGGAATGGCTTAGAAATGGAAATGAACGTGTGTAATGATCACAAAAGATTATTTAAAAGCAAGATGATCAACAAATGAAGGAAGAGTGAACATGAAATGTGTCTGGGATCTTGGGTAGACAATAGGATTACATAACTATTTAGCTTGTTACTTTTTTATTTTAACAAGCTAAGGCTTCAACCTAAACCTTTTCAGTCCTGTTTTTTTTTGTTTATCATGTGTTGTCAATGCTAGGAGCATCAACTCATTCAGTTTTTGTTTTGTCGATTTATAATTCATCTACCAGAGCATTGTGCTATTATGAGTCAGATGATAACCGAAATAAACTAAACTAAAACCATCCGTCTTCCTCTTGATCACATCCAGGAGGTTTTCAGTGGGGTTCAGATCAGGATTGGGCTGGCGATGACATGTAGAGAGAGGTGCTGATTTAAAGAACATTTGGAGTGGCCTCTTAATTTTTCCAAAGCTGTATATATAGAGATATTATGTGTTGCAAATCTACCGATCGTGGCATCACTAGAGCACCAAGTGATGCAGCAGCTCCTGTGTACTGGGAGGTTAAATCACAGCTTTTCTCAATGGAGTCTGGTGGCTTTAAACAGATCAATGAAGCAGCTGTTTTTGGTTGTAAAAAAAAACTTGAACATAAAAGGGTCCATCTCTGCAGGGATCCTTTCAGTAATATTGTCTGACATGTCTAATATCAATCTGAGCCTGTCGGTGACAAAAAAGCACTTTTAGTGGATGTACTTTGATCAGGCACAGTCACCCGTCGGGTTTCAGTTGCAGCTATTACAACCAATTTCAACCCTGCAGGCTGACTTTATAAGATAGGACAGTGAAGATATGACAGGAAATGTGGGGAGGAGAGAGCGGGGATGACATGCGCCAAAGGGCTGAGAGTCAGAGTCGATCCTGCAGCTGATGCATCAAGGCCTCTGTCTATGGGGCGCCTGCTCTACCGACTGAGCCACACCAGCGCCCCATTCCAAAACGTTTTGTCCCTTTAAATCATTTGGACTCCAGCATATTAAAACAAGCGATTCCTTTTCGAAAGATTCAGGTGAGAGTTTAAGCAAAGGTGGTTAATCCTCCAAGGACATCATTAAGTGTAACGTGTTGGAAAGAGACACAGCCTGTTGTCTCAGCTCAGTGTGTGTAGGTGGAGGAACAAAAGCCCCGCAGACAGGGTTAGTACACATTTTTTAATAACATGGCACAATTTACATAACACAAGTTTAAATGAGGAGCATGCTGAAGATTCAGTCGCTTCATTTTTTTTCTCGTTTTTGTACATGATCTAGAAAGACTTCATTTTTTCCCTGTACATGGTAAACAGCAAAAAAAGTTTCTCGTTTAACAATCTTTTTGCAATACGCGTCGACTAACCACTATGGCTCCGGTGGACATTTTCATGTTGGATTAAAAAACACTGCACGACATGATATCACAGTTTGAAGCGCACAACTAAACCTTCAGTGGACTACTAAAATAGATCTCTGCTCATTAGAAACAAAGGGTCCAGAGTTTAGACTGGCTTTTTTGTCTTTTGATTTTGTAGGTACAACAACTTAGGAAAGCACTCTTAATACACTGTTTGACCAACAGAACCGATTTCCAAAACATGTACTTTACACTCCTTCAGTAGGGCTGATGTGCTGTCAGGGTGTTTAATGTGCTGCATTCTCCCCAGAACGAGACCGGTGGTAAGAAATCATGGAAGAACCGAGGAAACAAAGAGTCTAAACGTTTGTGCTGCTGGCTTTAACTTTGAAAATCCTTTGAAATTTAACACTTCCATAAAGTGTGTCTAGGATTGTCACCACAATTTATCTTTGACAAAAGTACTTCTCCTTTTTCTTTAATCCAAATTGCTCCCTACAAACCTTGTTCGGCTGCATTAAAGCTCGTATCTGTTTCTAATGTGAGTCGAGTCTGAGTTGTGGAGAGAATACAGCTGTTTGTCCTGTATTGGTACACAGTCAGAGGTGGTGAGAAGGCCAGCTTTCAGGAAGGGAGCCCAGATATTGTTGCATAGTTGAATATGGGGGTCTGTGGTGGTACAATGCTAATCATCTGCGTCAACCGAATAAACAGAAACCAAACTGCAGAAAGCACATTCTGAATTACGGCTGTAATACTCCTCTATTTACATGTGTTCAAAGTAAAGCTTTCAAAACTCCTTTTGCATATTTGTACCATGATTTTTAATCCATACAGAGCAAGCACAGCAACTGTACACGTTATCTACACACTCTGCTGTCTGTCAGTGCTGAAGGACCTGTACATTCTCAGTGTTCATTCCTGCTCCACATCACTATACAAGAGGAAGAATGAGCACAGAAAGATGGAGCAAACTGCAAAAAAATCTTTGAAAAATCTGTTTTTTGTTCCATGATTATTGTCTCTTTTGTAGTTTTATACAAAAACAATTCGTGTGTGGGCGTGACTCCGCCCACATAAGTTATTCACAGCTATGTTACAGTCTGGCTTTCCCCGGAGCTAAGTGCTGGGTGTGAGTTCAGTGTTAGTGAGGCATGGGGCAGCAGTCTGCACAGGCTCAGCTCACCGCGCCTCGATGTCTTTGTGAGGCGGTCTGTCTCTGATATCTGTGCCCAGGGGAGTAGTCCGTCTAGGGGAGCCGGGACGGGCACCCAGTGTGGGTATGAGCGGGGGCGGTGCACTCAGAGAGGCGGTGGGTGGGGTTTTGTTCAGGAGACCGTTCTGATGGGCTGCGGCTGCTGCGGCAGCTGCTGCCGCTGCAGCCGTGGGACTGACCCTGGAGTAGTGCATGCCTGGGAGTCCGGGGGCCATGAGGCCCTGGGCGGGGTGGGGGAGGTGTCCGTCAAGAACTGGATGGTGCATTGCAGGGTGGAGGCGACCGTGCTCATAGTCCTCTCTGAGCATGTTGAGGCGCTCTCGCTCCTCCAGCTGGGCCCGCTCCTGCTCCCTCCTGTGCTCCAAGGCCAGTGGGTGGGGGTGGTCTCGGTTAAAGTCATGAGGCTCACGGTCCCTGTAGGACCGCTCGGCCTCGTAGAGGCGTGGCGCTGCCAGCCGGTGCAATGGGTCGTTCCTCAGCAGCAGGTCCCTGGCCAGAGGGTCCCGCCGGTGGATGTCCAGGCCCCTGTAGGGGTCCCGCATGGGGTCCCAGTGGAAGGCAGGGTAAGGGAACCTGTCAGCTCCGGGGATGGGGCTGATACCCATGAAGGGCGCCACCACTCGAGTTCTCTCCAGACTGCTGATGGAGTTGATGGGGTGGACGCCGGGCATGCCCATGGGCATCGGCATGGAGGAGGGCGGGTGGAGGTTTGGCGTGGGGGGAGCTGGCGTCGGGTGCTCACTTATCCTCTCTATGGCTCCCTCCTGCTCCTCCTTCCTCTCCTCCTTCACTTTCACCTCGCTGTTCTTCTTCTGGTGCTCGTACGGCAGCTCCCCCTTCTTCTCCAGAACCTCCCTGCTCAGACCGCCGTTTGGACGCTCGAGGCTGGTCTGCCGGATGTAGGGTGACGCTGCCCCCCTGTTGGACACTTTGTCGTCTGACACCCGGCCGTCGTGGATGACAGGCATGTCCTTGTCGCTGTTCTGGTTGTCTTTGAGCTTGTGGTCGTCCGTGCCGTTGTCCTTCCAGGAGTCCGAATGCTCTCTCTCCCGGTCTTTGGACTTGTTCTCCTTCTCCCTCTGAGGCTCTCCAGGAGCAGGGGGGAGGTGGTTCCTGTGGTGCTCAGGAGGACGGCTGTGACCAAGGAGGCTGATGGGGTTGACAGGGACCGGGGACGGATGGCTCGAATGGCGCTTTTCTACAGAATCCCTAGAAACAATAAGTTGTTCCCATGGTCAGCACCAATCATGTGTGGCTTTATTAAGTAACAGATTATTTATGAGGATCTTTCAAACTTAATTCCAAATCAAAATAAGAAGCTTACACATAGAACAATAAGAAATAGAGAGGTCACTTTCGGCAGCACTCACCTGTCTTTATCGTCTTTACCGACCAACGAGTCCCGTTTGTCAGACTCTCGGTCCCTCTCGTGCGAGCTGGCCGACGCGCTCCGCTCAGAGTCTCCAGGTTTCAGCCAGGGTGGTGGCGTGGGGAAGGAGGGCGGCGTGCGGTGCAGGCGGTTCCACGGCTCCTGGTGGCCGCTGTTGCCGCTGTTGTTGAAGTGCTGCTGTGCGTTGGGGCCGTCTTTATGGCCGAACATGGAGTTGGCCGCTGTTAGGGATTCTACACGTGGAAAAACACGGCAGGACCCAAGTTAAATGCGTATCTCAACAACGTGTCCTGCTGTTTATCTGTATTATAATTTTAGATGTTTCCACAGGATCATCCATCAAGTTAAAACTCACTTAGTGCTGGATTTCCCAGCCCTCCGAAGGCCGATGAACTGAGGGCTCCCAGTCCTCCAAACGATGCAGGTCGACTGAAAGGTTCTGCAGGAAGACAAAACAAGTTATCAAAACAACAAATCGCATCTTAATTTTCCTCTTTCAGAAAGAGGCTGAGGAGAACTGAGCTGTCCTCTCCTCTTACCTAAGTGAGATGCAGGGGTGAGGAAGTTTCCTGGATGGTGGGCCGGGTGACCGAACGGACCTGCTGATGGGTGAGTGGGACCTGAGGAGGGAGAGACAGAGGGGTTCACAGAGACATCCATTTACATCTGTCTGCAATACTGCTGAGTACAGGTAGTAGAAACTACCTGTAGAGCCTTACAGGTATGAGTTTTGAAAAGAAAAGTGGCATTAACGATTAAGAGGCTAAAAATAGACCTTTTCCAGGAGGACTGTGCACAGACTTTACAGCAATATAACGACGCAAAGGCTGCTTTATGAAACAAATAATTTCATTTAGGAATATTTAACATTATTATAGGTCGTCAGCCAGTTCTAGTGTAGACCACCGTCCGTAGAGTTTTTATTAGCCACGCTGGCTGTTTAGGGATGGCAGTGCTGGTTGGGATTGTCCACCTTGGTCTGTACTGAAACATCTTTAAAAGTAAAGGACAGGTTGTCATGCTTTTGGTAAAGTCAGGCATAACCAACCTTTACTTTGAGTAAATTTATTTTTGTACAAGAAAATGTTGATAATTTAATGTCCAATTAGTCGATATACCAGATATTCACACTGCTGTTATTTGCATCTCATGGACAGATTCAGTTTCTTGCTGTCTTGGCTTGTTCACAGCTCGTCTTGGTAACGATAATGTAAGCAGACAAGTTCACTCTGAGCAGCAGGAATTGATGGACTCCTGCTGAATGTCAGAGGTCACTGTTTGTAACCATAGATCAATCTTTGTACCCAGAGGTCTGACGCACACTCACCTGCAGCGGAGAAGAGCGTGGCCGGCCTTGCCAGGTCGCTGGGGTGATGGATGGCGCCGAAGAGGCTGGGGCCAGGAGGTCGACTCAGGAACTCAGGCTTGAGGCCGAAGTCGAGCTTGTGAGGGTCGACTTGCATCTGCTGCTGGAAGACGCCAAACGACAGAGAAGCACATGTAAAACACCTTTACAAAAAGTATCACAATGTTTTATAGGTAACAGTAGTCATTATTTCAGCGACTGGATGTTGCTGGAGGAGTGCCTCTGGTTACCAAGCCACACTGAATTACACTCAGTGTAAAGCAGTTTAATTGTCTTAATGGACCCATGATTATAACCTCTAGAAATTATTATGACAGTATTTCAGCTTTGCCCTGGCTCATTGTAGAGCTTCAGCAGTCATACTTTCAACAAGTTCAACGATCAGCTTCAGTCTTTAAAATATTATTGCAACCAAGGATTTACACATTAGTGAGAGGTTTGATTATTTCGACACAGAAACTAGAGCCTCAAATCCATCTCCCCCACAAATTATTAAATTATGTGCGGAAAAGGACCTCCAGGAACAGCTCAGCAACATTTTTGGGTAAATATGTAGAAATTACAGTTTGATTGCCTCTGCACGGCAAACATATTGCATCATTACTTTTATAAAAACTGCAAATATCAGCATACTATAAGTTAGATGAATAAATAATAACTAAGGCTTAACTTATCTTAGTATAACGTGTTTTTTAAAACAGCAGAGAGAGAGGAGTCAGATGAGTCCTCACCTTTACTTTCTGTTGGTGGTGGTAAATCTGCCAGGCGATGTGGACGTGCATGGCGCACCACTTCCCTGGTTTCTGTGGGGAGGAGACAAAAACATGTTGTCACAACTTTAATCAGAACAACAGAAACAGCTACCAGCTGACATCTTAGAAGCGTGTAGTGAATTGTGTGGAGATGTTTAACATCTACATCTTTGTCATATCCACATTAGTACATTATGGTTTGGAAGTGCCAGAAAAGGCAAACAAATATGGATCCAACACATGAGCTGAAGTCTGTTGTTAATTAATTACATCCACATTTAATGGATGATATGCTGCAATATGTTGTCATGCATATTATTTTAAATCCTGGATCAAGTCTGAACACAGCCAACTTGAATGTACAGACGACATGACAGCACTCACAGTCAAGTCATCTGAAATACTGAAATACTGATATGTTAAATTGTATTTTCTTATTTACTGGGCTTAATTTTTTACATATTTTAGCACAGTTTTGTGTTTGATTTGTACTAAGCATTTTAAACAACAGGAACAGCTGTTACGTTGCCTTCTTCAAAGCCAACAGACTCCATTGACAAAAATATAAATGCACATTACAGAGTTTCTTTTAAACTGCCTCCATCTGTTATTGTGTGACTCTTGTTATTTGTGTTATTTGTTATACTGTTAGCTCCGACACAGTAATCTGATTGGACAAGAGGCATTCCATAAGTATAGAATACAACATCACTGGGACTTCTCACTCTGTGTATCACTCCGCCTCAGCCAGGTTGTTATGAATACTGTTAATTAACATCACAGCAGACCGTGTATGTCTACACTGATCAAGCTGGTGCCTCTGAATCACACAGCAGACTCTGATTTCACTGGTTGATGATCAATTAAAACAAACAAATGTACATGATAAAAACAGCTGATCTGTGGTCACCTGGCACAGAGGGCAGGAGAATGTCCAGTTTCAGTTAAGTCGGTGGAGTGAAAAATATGTTGATTTTTACTTTTTACTACTTTTTGCTGCTTGTGCAGCTGCTGTATAAAAGCAATATCACATGAGAGGGAGTGATGTTGTGCTGAATATCAGCACTGCTGTGATTATCTGCGGCCTCGTGCCTACGAACGAATCACAGCCGTGATGATATTCAGCACAACATCACTCCCTCTCATGTGATATTGCTTAATTTCTGTATATACGGTAGTTAGCTCAGATTAAACACAATATGTTTGTAACACACAATAAAACAAACGGCTGTTTCTGCTTTCAAAATAAAAGTCTTTCACTTAACAAAAAAGTGTGATCTTTGAGGGATCCGTTCTTTAATGTTGTCAGACACTTACATTGGATGTACTTTGATAAGGTGCTGTGTTGTGTTGCAGTCATGCCATGTGGCAGAGTTATAGTTATTATGGCTGTGATTTCAATGGTTATGGTTAAAAGGTAAAGACTGTCAGGATTAATGCATATCGTTAAGTTAAGTCTGACAACAGCAGCTCCACATGCAGAGGCTGCACTGTTCTCCAAAATGAGCTTTGTTGTAGTATAAACTAGTTCACTCTGCCTCCAAGTGCAGTGCTCACTTAATTACAGACACTATCTGCTCCATTAACAAAAACCCTTTATGGCCTTGTTGTTATTATAGTCTGTGCGTGTGTGTGTGTGGGTGGTGGGAGAGAGGTGTGTGTGCAGGAGACACTGCAGGGAGGGAGCACTCACCCTGAGAATGGGCCGAAATGGATCCGTTAGCTGCAGGAGGGAGAGGAGGGAAAAGGGTTGAGTTATTTTGCTGTCAATCAAATCACCTCTAATTAGTCTCTGTGTGTGGCATTCATTATGAGCTTAATTAAAATGTTACAATTTCCCTTTAAAATTAAGCATTCAGGAGTAATTAACACATGGGTGCATAACAGGATTCTGCCTGTGTGACCTTCTGCATGCAAACGAATAGAGACAAATACGAAATACATTTCTGCACTATTTCTAGCTCCCACATTAATCCAGCGTTCCAGAGCCCTGAGAACGGATGCCTTTGGAAACGCTGCTGATCCTGCTTTACAGTGAAAACTCTGGGGTTGTGTTTTTGTGCGTGCAGGTGAAAAATCGCTGATGCAACACCCGCTCTTGCTTGCTGATTGAGTCTTATCAGTCAAGACGTGTCCTTCCCTGGTACGTTAAGGCCCTATCATGTGACACTTTTACAAAGAAAGCAAACAACGTCTGGCATGACTGGCAGCTGTTAATGCATCATGAGTAACTCATCACAAGTGCCGCTGACCCTGTCGTCATGCTAGCTGCTGTCTCACAGTAAAATTTTATTTCGTGGTGGTCTGGTGGCTCCCCTGTACCCAAGTACAGAGGCTGAGTTTGCTGCAGCGACCCAGGTTCGATTCAAACCCTCGCCTTTTGTCACTCCTCTTTCTTTTTCCAACATTTCTTTTCTCTTTTCAGCTTCAAGTCAGTAATGACATCCCGACTCCCATCAGCGTCATTTGATGATGATTTACCTTCTTATTAATCTCTATTAACAGACATCTGCATGCTAACAGCTAACTATCTGCTCTAGATCTAAACTTCAACTTGAGATAAATTCCCTTGACGCTGTGTCATAAAAGCCGTTCAGCGTTCAGATTGCTCGACCTCATCAGATCGATCCAACCTCCGTTCAACAAACGAGCATTTTAAAAGTTTTCTTCTCCTCTTGAGGACAGACCTGAGAAAGCTTCATTTTAACATTTTACTGCATCATGATGTTGTTATTTCAGCTGAAGACCCGTTAATTAAAGTCAATCACAAGAAAAACAGTTTCTTCTTCTGTAAACAATGCAGCACGCAGAAGAGGAAGTCTTGATTGGAAGTCATTTATCGCTAACCGCTGGCTACACGCCTGTGATGTTCGCCGCTGTCCCCAGAGACTGCTGTATATCATCATCAGACTACAGCTGATGGGATCTGAGAGTGGGTGTCATGTGATGTGCATTTTCAGGCGTGTTAGCATGGGTAGAAATTAGATCTTAGTTGGTGCCAAAATGTTTGTCTGGATGAGGATTGTTTTTATTTTTAGCATTGTAGCATTATAGAGCATTACAAATCGCAAATGTAGTAATATGGACTTTGCCTGTGTGCATGTGGATTTTTGTTACAGTGACATACTGGATTTAGGAGTTGAAAACCTCCATGTGATGACTTGCAGGCTTATGCAACATCTACTCAAGGTCTAAAGGTTACCTCCGCACTTTGAGTGTTATTTGTTATTGCGTGTGTGTGTGTGTGTGTGCTCACCCTCGGGTCCTTCTGTAAGAATGTGTGTGGGACGGCTCCAGGTCTCGTGGACACATCGAGTGGATTTGAGGTCTACAGAGCAGCAGACACAAATCGAAACAACACTCTCTGTAAATAACTGGTATATTTGTTTGTGTGTGTAAACGTAGGTGTGTTGTGATGCTGCAGCGTGTCTTACCTTGGGCTGAAAGGCGCCCTGCAGCGAGCCGAAGGGCCCGGTCGGGGGAATGACGGGGGGAAGGCCAGACATGGCCGGTGGGTACGAGTGGAAGAGCTGTGAAGGGAAAGAGAAGGAGGGTAAGTGAGAGGATGGTTCAGTCCATCAGTGAAATGCAGGACAACAGCTTCATGAGGCGGTGAGGATGGAACAAACACAACAACATTCAACCTTTTTTTTCATTTTGCTTAGAAGAGAATTTGCCTTCGTGCTTCACAAACTGCGAGTTTAGAAAATATTTTACTGCTCGCTCCCGGTGGACTTAAGTAAAGGAAAACACTCCTTTGATATGAAAACTAGAATGTTGTAATACAAGCAAAACACATGTAAACCAAACAAGCGCTCTGGGCCTACATAAACTGATGCTGTGGAGAAACAGATGTGTAATCTACTACTTAGTGTAATTGTTCTTGTCAATCATATTTGCCTTAGTGCAAGCAGAGAATGTTTTCTTGTTTCTTGCTTTGCTTTAATCACAGACGCTGCAGCAGAATTATTTAAACGTGGGTTGCCAAGATGAGTTATTAAATGTACTCCAGGATATGCTCTGAGGTCTAAATGCAACTTGTGTTTCCTCGTGCATCATATTCTAAGATGCTGGAATATTTTACAGAGAGGAAATGGCTGCAGGGTATTTGCTGCTTCCATCATAACAACAAGGAAATACTTTAGATTTAGAAAAATCACGTAGATGTTGCAGAATGTTGCTCGTTTCTTTTTCAGCGCTCATATTCTGGTGTTAAATCTTCACCGCTGCTCTGGGGAAAAGGTTGCAGAAAAAAGTGCACGCAGCAAATGTCCGGATTATTTAAAACACGTCCTCTTTAGTGAGTAATAATCACAAGAAGGACAAACACAATTGAGGAATAGTAAGAGAGACAAAGATGTAGTATGCCTCTGCTGTCTCTTTCTGTGTTAATGTCTATGCACAACAATTTCCCCGTTTCATGCACGCACAATAAATCTTGTGCTCCGAGGTTTGAGAATGCAGCACAGTTTCATTAATCACAACATTTGCAGGGGCTGAAGGGTGAAATGGTACAGCTAGGATGCTTACAGTAACCATTACGATGCACATGAGCGATTGCATGGGAGCTCTTACACACGCATACACACACTCACAGGGCTATAACATTAGCTTGCATGGGCTGGAATGGCATAATGGGCAAGCAACAAAGTGCTCTGCAGGCACACAGTTACGCAGTAGGGAAACTCACACTGTGTCTGTAGAAGGGGTCAACTTTTGTTGGGTATTTTTCAAACTGTAGGAGAAATAAAACAGAGCTAAGTACAATGTGGAGAGAAAACAGGAAAACCTACACAGTATACTTAAGACAGGTTTGACCTCTCTCAGGGTCGTTTCAGGCCGACACAAAATGCATCACAAGCTGTATTTTAAGGACTAAAAACATGGTTACATTGGGATTATGATTCAAGGTTTAACACGTCAACTGAGATTCAAAGTTCAACCGCTTCCCAAAGCAGACTGTTTTCATCCTCCCCTTTGTGTGATCATCTGAAGACCTTGTAAACTAGCGTGGGCTCTGTGTCTCGTTTGGTTTCCTTTTAGTGGTGCAGCGCGGGCTCAGGGCGAACATTTCCCCAGTCAAGACTAAACACTGCAGCCATAAAGAGGCTTTTTATGGCCTCATTAGCTGTCAGAGGCCTCGCCATGCTGCCTTTGAGGCATCATCAGAGCCAAGTGAACCCTCTATGGGCCAGGCAGTTAGGAATTAGTGTGTATGACTGTGTGTGTATGTGTGTGTGAGTTTAGGTCCAGCCACCCGATTGCCTGTGGTCTCCCCCGACAAACAGCGGGGCTCTTAACGCAAAGCATTTGCCAGTAATGAAAACCCCCAAACGGGACCCAAATGATGTCATTAAATTCAGAATGAATTAAGTGTATTATGCTCTGAAAGCTGGCTCTGAAGTTAACATGCTTTAGGCTAGTTATTGCCAATTTAGAAAATAGCAGCGACTCAAGTCTGGAGTCCAAGAGTTTGCCAGAGAAAACACTTGAAAGGCTTTCTGGGAGAATAAAGGCATCATTGTGGCGTGGACGGACACACATGGTCATCATTGAAAGGCTGCCACAGAACAGTGTGCTGCTCACACACATGTCGTACTGCGTTAAATCTTCACCCTCACAACTGCAAGGTGAAAACACCACCCGGCCACTCACATGTGTAAAACTCATCATGAGAAGACTTTAAAAGTAAAAAACAAAAATCCCCTTTTCCAACCCAACTCAGGTGTGTTCTACTTATCCTCACATTTCTGGCAGGGGTACGCACCATGGGCGGTGCAGGGGTGGGCATGATGGCGTGGGGGAAGGGCGTGAAGGTGTGCTGGTGGGTGTGCTGGTGGGTGTGTTGGTGTTGATGCTGGTGCTGATGCTGATGCTGGTGGAACTCGGTGCGCAGGTAGGGCGGAGGGCCCAGCGAGGCGCCGCGGTCGGCGCTCTGGGAGGCCAGGAAACGGGTGTTGAGCTCCTGACGCAGAAGGTCTTGCTCTGGAGAAATTAAAGGGAGAAGAGAAGATCAGAACATTAACACCTACAGAACTCATTATGTGATGTTAGATCATAGACTGTATGAAACAAGTGGATGTAGCCATCGTGATGTCACCAATTTGTTTGTGGAGCCGACCTTCTGAAGCCTTTTATGTCGTCGCCTTTTTGTTTTTTGGAGCCAGAAGTGACCATACTTGGACAAGAAGGATGTGTTATTGGTCTCTCTACCTTGGCAGCCATCCCTAAAGCTTCATTGTCTATTTTAATCTAAATGGGATTATTTACTAAATAAACATGGCCTGGTTTCATGCAATCTGACTTCTTGAGTTGCCCCCTACTGGCCATTAGAAAGAGGCACTTCCACATTGGCTTCACTTTGGATATAGAGGCTACATCCCCTTCTTATATACACTCTATGTTTTTTTCTAAGGACCCAATTTAGACTTATTATTTACAGTGAAATAAAAATATTGTTGGATCCTGCTGGAATCCCCTGAAAACCCCCTGAAGGACCCTGGAGTTTGCAGTGTGAGAGCTACGTAAGTCATCCAGTTTGAAACCGTGTCAAAGTTATAATAAAAAAAGAAAGAACCAGGAAATAGCTGTGATTATCAGCGTGTCATTTCAAATCGAAGCGAGCCTTGAAATGATTAGAGCAGTCTGCCTGCTGGAGCTGTCAAACCCTGTGATTTGATACACTACAGCCCCTCTGAGACATCAACATCTGTTGTTCTAATAACCTCTGTGCAGCCCTGTGCAGAAAGAATGGATTTCAGCTAATCACTGGCTTTTCTTCTAAATCCAACAGAACCTGCCCTGAGAGATTACATCTCCTCCAGAGTAACCTTATCCTTCCTATTCCACTGCGACTCGCTACAATATTTTCTGCATTAATTTCAGCCTTTATTGGGCTGGGAGTCGGGGCTGGAATTTGCTCTTCATAAAAATTTCATTAGTATCTTTTGAACAAAATCCAGCTCGCTCCGTTCCGTATTGACCACATTGATTTCTTGCACATGAAGGATTCCAGGTGAAAATGGAAGCTCTGGGAACGGCTCTCAATGTGAGCTCTTCCTCCTCCTCCTCCTCCTCCTCCCACGCTGACCCTGACATTTAGCTCGACAGCACGGCGCGGAAATGTGCACGGGGTCTGTAATGGCTTCTGCAATGTGGCCCGACATGCTGGTGGATATTACTGGTGTGTAGACAGCCGATCAATCAGAGCATGACCGACAGAGTGTGAACTTGAGCTGTCCACACGACTATAAACATACAAGACCCTGGGCATGGAGAACATGTGGGTCATCTAGTTGTTTGTGTCTTTAAATAATTACCATGGTAACAGTCAGTCCATCTGTTTCTGTATCTATGAGGCTTTCCAATCAAACTCTGCTCTCAAATTATTCTTTGTGGACTTCTCATATGTCTCGTAACCTGGCAACCTGATGCAGTAAATGGCTAAAATAAGGGCCTTTCTCAAAAAAACCTACATCCTGTTTGTATGCATTTCTACTCCGTTTGGGGGCTCACAGGTGGTAGGATTGGGTTATAAAACCCTCCAGCTGTGAGTTTAAACTGATGCTGGCTTAGTGACTATATGCAACAGTGTTGTGTTTGTCAATTAAAGACGTGGCGTACAAATGAGTGGTGATATTTACCTGAGTATGCACTCCCAGCAGCAGGATGTCCGGGTACTGGCAGGCTGCTAGACGTTAGTGGCGGTGGTGGAGGCAAGGCCGCTGGAGGAGCGAACATATTGGGGTGATGTGGGTGCGGCGAGGACTGCAAGGCAGGGGGGAAGCTGTGGGGGCCGCTCGGGTTAGCCGTCAAGGGCAGGGGAAAGGTGGAGGCCGCTGCGGCCGCTGCAGGAGGAGGCGGATGGTGGGGGAGGTGTAAGGTGGGAGTAGGGGGCCCGTGGGGCTTGGAGCCTGGGGTGCTGCTCCTGCTGCTGCTGTAAAGAAAGAGGGAAAAAAATAGAGAGATTGAGAAAGAAGCCAGGTTAAGCCAGGCGTGATCAGTGAAAATTAACACTTGTTCCTCCACATCCCCTCGTCTCCATCTGCTCCAACGTTCAATTCCCAGCCCAGTGTTTTCACACCTCGACTGTCCTCCATTTACAAACGCCTCCCTGCCTCTCCCTCGTGCTTCACAGAATCCAGGGCAAACATGATCCGTGAAAACACCACATTCACAACACCCTCGCATGCAAATAAACCACCGCTGGCAAGCAGAACAGAACGAGCATCTGTCTTTGAACAGCTTCTGTTAAGGCACTTCCTCCAGAGCCAGGTAGTGAACATGTGCATCGGAAATGGGATGAGAGGCATGGAGGGTGTGTGTGCATGTGTAAGCAAACAGTCTTTTGTAGTGTGTGTGGGTTTTCCCCGGGGGCAGCCACAGAGCCTGCGTCTCCACAGCTCTGCGCGCTAAGCCTAAAAGCTCATTTGCAGCGCCCGCTCTCCGCTGTGGGCCCCGGCCGTGATTATTCACACAGGGTGCCAGGCTCTGCTGGTGCACTGGCAGACTGGTGGAGCTGGCACAGACAGAGGGAGGCCAAGCCAAGAGCTGAGAGCCTGAGAGGAAGAGCTGTTGTTGGGACTGAGTGCGTTCTGAAGGAGCTATCCTGGAGTCCTAAATTAATGGAGAGAGCCTGATGGGCGTCAGTGCTTCTTAGCAGATAGAAGACAATAGACACCAAACTCAGCCCTTCACCAGCTCAACTGTCATATTTAACCTTTTGAACTCTGCAACAGAGAAGAGACCGCCAGTGCATACAGGGCTATTTTTGTTTATTGTGATTCCATTTCAAAGAGTATCCTAAATGCTTCCAATAACTTAAAGGTCATGTAAGTTTGGCTCTATTATAAGGTCATTTTAAACAGGATTCTCAGTTGCCTCCCGCTGTTTGGGCTGTTTTCACCGAGTGACACGTGTAACGTAAACTAATGATATCATCAACAAATTTATAACCTAATGTCCAAAAAGGCAAAACTCGGGCTGCACAATGTTGGAAAACACTGGGATAACACTTTGTTCTGCGATATATACTGCAATGCTTTCATGCCCATATGGACAATTAATAAGGCTACACATACTTGTTATTTTTTGGGACTCTTAAGTCTGTTTTCTTCTACAATACTCTCACTTATAAGCCACCTCGCGTAACGGAGCGTCTCGATCATCCGACATGATGATAGCAGCAGTGTCGCATGCTTGTTTACAGTTTACATGCAGGTGACACACAGACTCTGTAGCACAGTGGTCAGTTCACTTTGTGCTCTGATGAAGAGCTGCACTAATGTGATGTCACACGGACATTTCTCGTAGATAAGTCGGTAAGTTTTCGTTTTGGACCGAGCAACAATAAAGTAGCAGCCTGGCGGGTTTCAGTTAATTTGCTTCACCATCACATCCTGAGATGTGACTATTGCACATGCGCACATCGCAAGTGTGATTGTTAAAGGGACCTTATCTTTTGAATGGATATTCTCATATTGTGCATGGGTTTCACATTTTTGTGTTTATTGTTCACAGTGAAAAAGTGAAAACTGTATAATTCTGTGTTTTTCCAGAATGACATGTTTAAAAATGTGGCCTCTGAAATGGGCCGATCAGAACAGTTGCAGGTTTCTACGTAGAACATTGCTTTCACTGAAATCGACCAATCGTCATTCACCGTCATTCACCTCAGGCTGCCTTCTGGCACGAGTTTGTAGTCAAGTCGTTGTCAAGATTTCATCTCACTATTCCAATACCTCCTGGTGATTCTGGCTCGTACATATAAGGCCAAATATCCGATCCTAGAGCAGCCATGTTTTCTACAGCTTTGGAGTGACGGTGCAGTGCCGCCGCTCTCCCACATGGGATCGCACATGTGGGGGAGGGGCTACGCGGTCACTCCAAATACTGTCAGCCAATCATGGCTAATTTCTGACCTTTAATTGGCAAAATGGCTTGTTTGTTTCAGGAGGAAGGAGAGGCTCGGAAAATAATAATAATATAATAATAATTAATTAAATTAATGTTAACAATTTTTAAAATAAAACTTCACCAATGTGATTCAAAAACACATTAGAATAATAGAAAATGAATAGCATAGCTAAAATATATCCACTTTAAACATTACATCGTGCAGCCCTAGACAGAACCTTTAGCTTTTTGATGCAAAAACAATGAAAGCTCGACTTATTACAGCTTTTAATTTAGATCAATTAAAACAGGATCATTTAAAAAATCTCCTGCTACCATTTTATGGTCACCATCATGACATGATGTTTACAGCATGTAATGTAAAAAAATAATCCACAAATGTAAAACATAATGACGCAAAAGATTGAAGTCTAAACTTTCCGCTGCAGAGAGAAAAATGTCTCCAGCAATGATTGTTTTTATTTTACATCAATTTAAACAGGACCATGTAAAACTGCACTGCAGGAGGTTAATTTTTAAAGGGTTAATAATGTGAATATTTATTCTGATCATGTTGTAATTCAACATAAGAAATAGACTTATTAAGTATTTAAAAGGAGGAATAGCCCAACTTCCCCTGCTCTCATACATAAATAACCTTCCTGAGTAAAATAAAACAGCATTATTTCTGTAGCTTGCACTGAACTCTGGCACATACAGCCAGAATCTACACACAGCCCCGATGATAATGTGGGTGGCTAATAAATCACAGGCACTCAGGGCGCTCTGTGGCCCTTTTACTCGGTTGTTAATAATCAGTGCTGCTGTTTGGCTCGGGGACTCGAAGCTCTCCCTGATAGCAATTTACATACTGATCGGGCATCATGCGCACTTTCAGCTCGAGAGACGCTCTAGTATTTTCGAGTATGTGTGAATATGGAGGTTTTTGTCGTCTTTTTTCCCCGCACACAATTTTCTGCATCAGAGCGCATGAGGACACGACAGACGTGACTGTTTTTGATAATCACCTTATTTGTGGCTGCGTGAGGTTGTGTGCTGTTAGACTCACCTGTGGCCGTTGAGGTTCAGGCCGTTGTACGCAGAGAGGGGCCGGGGGTGGCAGCGTGACGGGGGCCGGTGGGGCCCTGCTTGACTGGGGTGCTGCTGGTGAGGGTGATGGGTGGGGAGCGCAGGAGATGGCGGATGTGGGTGAAGGCTGGGCGTTGGAGGAGGCCGTGGGTGGGACAGCAGTTCAGGCTGGTGCTGGGGACGGGGAGGGGGGGGGCGGCGAGGGCTCTTGGCCCTGGGCGAGAGGCAGGGCTGCGGGCGTCTGAGGCCTGGGGAGAGCCTCTGAGCGTGGGGGTAGGTGTGCGGGGGCCGGGGCCGGTGTAGGGCCGTTCGTCTGGGTCCGACGAGGGGACAGGGGCTGGGGGATGGGCGGCTGGGGCAGGACTTGAGGGGGCAGAGGTTGACTGGGGCTGCTGGATGCAGGGGGTTGGGGGTCCCTGCAGCTCTCCTGGCTCCTCTCCTGACTGCGCTCTAGGCCTGACACCTTGAGGAGGCCCGGGCCATGAGGCTCCTGGCTGCCATTGGTGGAGAGCACATGGATGCCAAAATCTGGAACTGTGTGAGACAGAGAGAGAAAACGGTGTGAAGAAAATCATTTTCAAGCTTGTGGTGCAACTGAAAGACCCAGTCAGACTGTGGCTTTCAGGCACACACACAAAAAGCACAAATGTTTGGCTCTTTGAATGTATAGAAGCCGAATTCCCTTTTCCTCCTCAGGTTATGGATCACTGAAGTTGAACATCTCCAGCTCTAACAAAGATTATGTGTATCTGCGAGCTACAGGCGCTCTGTAGACTCCTGCCACGCTCAGTGTGTGCGCTTTGGGCTGACTGACAGCCCCACAAACTGACACACACATGCTTTTCCTCCTGTTCCC
This sequence comes from Semicossyphus pulcher, assembly GCF_022749685.1. NCBI lineage: Eukaryota > Metazoa > Chordata > Actinopteri > Labriformes > Labridae > Semicossyphus > Semicossyphus pulcher. The sequence goes on along the minus strand of NW_027211604.1, from coordinate 26,608,951 downwards.
TCTCATGCTGACACGCCCTGCTGGGGTTTGCAGCTGTGCCAGCCTTTAACACCGTCCCCGGGGACAAACTACACAGCTGAAATGTGTTTTTTCTTCTTCTTCAGGCTAAATCACTTTGTGTCAAACACTGAACATCCTCACCTTCATCTCAAGGTTATTGTTTTGGTCTGGATGACAGCACTTCCATTTGCAGGACAAAAATGATGAAGTGCGGTGCGAGTTTTTAACGAGGCATCTGGGATCATGTATAGAAAACAATCTGTAGTTGAATTGTGCAAAGATTAAACACATTATCAAACAAGTGTTAGGTTCCCTTTGCTTCCTTTTCTTTCACTTCTCCATATTCATCCAAAAACTACACACAGACTGGATTGTGAGTGATTTCTACCAAATATGTAAGGACACACTGCAGGAAAACAAGACTTCATTCATTATTTCACCTCCCTGTGCAGCATGAAGGACATTCAGCTTGCTGTCTAACAAGCTAAGGATTAAATATATGGACTTTCAGTAATTGCCAAAATCCAACAAATTACCTGCCATAAGAGGCTCTGGTTGGACTCCATTATGTCCAAAGTGTGAATTAATCCACAGCATGAATAATAACCGCTGTACAATGTTAAATTCACACAGAACAATAGCTAATAAGCTCCGTCCGGGGTCTTTCTCTGCAGGGACCTCCTCCTGCAGAACAAAGTGCTCAGACATCAGCAGTCAGCTCGCTCCAGAGGCAGAGAGGCTCATGGGGGATGACAGTGCATACATAAACTGTAATTAACTCTCCCCGGGCCTCACATGGCGGGGGGAGTGGGGGGTTCAGGGCAGGAGAGAGGGCTCTTTCTTCCCCCCTTAGGGAAGCCGGCTAAATCCTTTACCTGCCAAAGAGGTGTAGATGGGACTCAGTTCCCCTGGGTGAGACAGCAGCCTGTCACAGCGGCTTCCATCTCCTCGACACACTACTCCCTCTGGATCAACTCCTCTGGGAGCAGGCTGCCCTGATAGGGCTCTACGAGAGCCCCTGTCCATTAGCATTAAAATGCTAAGTGAGGTATTAGCAACCCCAGGTGCATGTGATGTCCTAGTTAAGGGTCAGGGGAGGTAATTCCTGATTCAAATCACAATCAATATCTACAATAACAGCTATTGACTCCTGCTCTGTGTGGGGGAGATTACTGAGACATCTGCCAGCCTGACAGCAGACAAAAAGCACACGTTGTAAGGTTTATGTCATCTTCTGGCAAGCAGAGAAAAGAAAGGTCCCTACAATAATGCAGAGAAGCTTTTGTTTCCAGCTAACTAACCCTTAAAAAGACTCATCTCTGCAAAGAATCTCATCTTTGCTGGTCTGCATATAAAATCAGAAGCATATCCCTGCTCAGAGCATGCATGCATCAATGAACAAAAAAGCCCAGCAGCCCTTGAATCCATCTCCCTCGTCCACGTCAATCTTCTCCACTTACAAATGCTATTACCGGTCAAGAGAGACTGCTGCTGGCAAACAACTTCAGCGCAGCAGACGGGCAGAGGAGAAAATCCCAATTCTCAAGCCTCCCGCTGCACCTCTCAGTCCCCGAGGTCCACAGCTTGTTTTGAGAATGTGCTAACACGCTAAAAAGAAGGTGTCTATTCTGGTCATAATGAAGACTCCAGGGCCGGGCAGAGCGGGGAGGAAGAAGAAGAGAAGAGGAGCATACAGCAGCTTCCCTCCCACGAGGGTTCATTTGTCAGTCTTCTTCATCCCTGGAAACAAATAAGCTCAATTCCCACTTGGGTTACTCAAAATATGGAGCGCTGCTGTTTCTCAACGTCTCACTAGTTTTTTTTCAGTACGTGTTGCTCGGTGGAGCGCCGGAGAGGAGAATGAGGCCTGTGGGTGCGTTGGTTAGTCAGAGAAGCAAAAGCTAGAGGGCGGATTTAAGGGGCGAAGGGGGTACATGAGGCCTCGGTGAGGGTCAGCTGGATGTGTGTGCACAGGAAAGCCGTTCATTAAGGCTGGATGTCAGGGGACCCAGTGAGGGGCTTAGGGGGATAACTCATTATCCCAGGGTGAGCCGTCTCCTGCTCACACTGCATTAGCTGAACACCAGCAACGATCCTGATTTGTATCTCCCGACATGGTTAAAGCAACTCTGCGGCATGTCATCATTAGATCGGCAACAGCTCTGGGCTGGATGAATGAATATAAAGTGAAAGAGCAACACAGTATGATGAGTGTGGGTGAAAACTAAATGTTACCATTTTTCTATCACATAAATCTTTCATTGATCATTCCGGACACACCAGTCTGTTCAGGGATTCTTAATGGTTTTTATATTTTGAAATTAACAGGAAAATTTAAATAAATTTTGACGAGTCTTCTTGAAATCCAGGTTGTTTTCTTATTTTGTGTCCAGAGAAAATCTTTCTTCAATTTTTACATCCCACCAAAGTTACAGTCATGAAAACAGGACACACATCAGGCATGTCTTGTGCCTGATGCGCGTTCTCCTCGACTCGCATTCGGCTCGTCTCATCAGTTTTCTGATAAGCAAGCCAAACAGGGCTAACAAGGAGCAAGAGTATTAGCAACCCACGATTGCTAGCTCTCTCCTCGCTGCTTCCTACCCTCCCCCATTTTTTCCACTTCATAAAAAAGTTGAGCATCCACTATATTTAATAGACAAACTGTTAATAAATATGTGTGTGATTGCGTTGTTTTAAACCGTGTACTTATTGACAGAGACAATAATAACGAGAAAGATCAGCTTTCCGTGTGATTACAAAAAAGCAGCCAGGCAGGATTTTCCCACCTGCTGCTGTTTCAGTGTTGGCGGCTGTAGATTCAATATCAACGACAAGTCCTCCCTAACTGTTATCAAAGGAAACAAGCAAGTATGCAGATTCAAATAACCTCCTGCTAGAAGTTTAATAGAACTGCTCTAAGACATTAGATACCAAACAAGTGAATGTGCTTTCAGGCCTCTTTGATGCTCTGTTGTTCATCTCACCTCTGCTGTAACTGTCTCGCAGTGGAGCGCAGCGTATTAGCGCCATGCAGCTGTATTTACTGTTAGCCCTTTTTAATGTGCTGCTTCTTTAACAACCAGCCTGCAGGGCTAATAGAGCTGTGTATTTGTTGTTTAATTGACCTTCATCAGCCAGGTGTTTGGATTGGTGCAGCCATGTGCGAGACAAACCTTTAAACCAATCTTTGCACAGCGCTGTGATCCACACAGGGAGTGACAGCAGGCCTGGCAAAGTGAGATCAGAGCATTAGGAAGTTTAATATGGTGTTAGGCCATTACTGCTGAACATAAGGGGATTAATTTAGCATATTATATTTCAATGTCATCACTGGATACAGCCTGGCCCATATAAATGATGAGCAAACAAGCGCCAACTACATCAGCTTTTACAAGTGTGACTGGCAGGCCAGAACCTGTCCTTCTGAAAAACACATTAGCAGCAAACTTGTGCCAAAACCACTTTGCTGATCTCTCTCTATTATGTGAGCGAGGGGGGATATGACAGCCTACACCCTGGCCCAAAGACATCCTGACAAATTGATGGCTGTTGAGACCTCTGGGACATCCCAAGCCTTCACCCGTCCTCCTCAAAATAGAGCCTTGATGCATTCTGAACCTTCACACTCATTTATGGGATTTCACCCCTGCAGGGGTTGCATAGCTCCAATCACACTAAACCAACAAGCGAACACATAGCAGGAGCCACGAGACTGACAGCTGAGCTGTGGCTGCTGCACGGACGTCAGAGTTGTTCACTCAGCAGAGAAACGTAGACGGGGCTGAACCCGATGTACCGAGGCTTCAGAGACGAGGCCGCTGTCTGAACGGATCACAGTTAAACTAACCAGAACACTAATTTATTTATTCATCTTTCCAATGTAGTAATAAATCTATGAATTGTTAATTGTATGAAAGATTTTTTAATGTTAGTTTGCTTTGTTACGATTCCAAATTTAAAGTTGTTGCCAGCCCGTCCTTTGTGTACCCGTGACCTTATTTAACCACAGACACAACAGCACCAAAGATAGCATCTGATAATGCCCAGAACAATAGCAATCTACGTATGTCAACATGTCTCCTCACAACAAGGAGACAAGCGTTAAGAGGAGGCGGATCACAGTAACTGTGCTGAAGGCTCTGACAGCTGGTCAACTGCTGAGAGCAGAAAGGAAACAGGTGCTCACAGGGAGGGAGGAGCAGGTCTAGAGGGAGCGGAGTGCATTATGGACTGAGGGGCACCGGATGATGCAATGGCAGGTAACCTCTGGATGCTGACTGCAGGTCTGTCCTCTACCTGTGTCATGCTACAACACTAGCTGTTACTACAATCAGCTGGTGGGGAGGGAGACAGTCCAAATGACAACAGAGACACTGTAGGTGAACTTTCCAGAAGTCTGGTTGGGTCATGTTACAGACAAGAGCAGGAGTCTAAGGCTGTGCAGGTGGTGCATGCTAATGCTCCACTAATGTCAGCTTATTACCAGGAGTTTTAACATGTGTACAGTTTATTTATGTCTTATTTTAACGTTAATTAATTAATCCTTAACACAAACTAGAGGTGATGCTGGTGAAAGTGCTTTTTAAAAGGACAGGGTCACAAACAGATGTACTGGATGAATAAAAAGAAATGACCTGATGGCACGAAATTAAGAGTTAAAGGATCACCAAAATGTACAGTTTATCCTGAGATCAAAGATCAACATCAGAATATTTTTATATGATAATTATGTTAAATGTTGTCGAGACATTCCACTCCAAACATAAAATGTCAACCTCATGGTGCAACTAAGTCAAACTACGATATCTGAATTAATAAGGATTCATCATCTGTTGGGGGTAACACAGTACAAAGTAATCCGTACTCAGATTACTTGTTTTAACAAGTAACGTAACGCGTAAATTCTGTAATTCAAGTAATCCGTTGTAAAAAGTAATCTGTTACTGGAAAATAAATTATATTCCCCTTTTCCTTTTGAAACTCCCCCGAAGCACTGTTTCTGTTTCTCTACTTCTTGGCAGGAAGCTGCGTACCAGCAAAGGGTAAACACAGCTGTGTCAGTGTGCATGCGTAGCTAGCTAACTCAGCTAGCGAGATGTCAGAGAGGACAGCGTTTACTTTGTGGAAATATTCACATTATCCTGAATGTTTGGCTGAAAGGGACGAGAACAACATGACGTTGAAATGTAAGCTGTGTCTGGAGGATAAGTGCTCGTCAGCTGTGAAGAGCTCGACTTCAAATGTGACGAAGCATCTGCAGCTAAACACAGCTCCACAACACTGGTGGGACTAAGTGCCTGTGTTGTATTGTTGTCATGGAAACAGCTGTGTCTAATACTGTATGCCACTGCCCAGTTCACTGTCAGATTGCTAGCATAATAAAGGTAACGCTTAAGTAATCTAACATCTTACTTTTCTCAGTAGGTAACGTAACAAGTTACTTTTAAAAGTAACGTTACTGCACATTGATCATCTGGGATCATAACCATTTTAAGATGTTGAGATATTTCTCAAGTCGTTTCATCACTGTCCATCAAGCTGTCACAATAGTTACTGAGATGTGTTAGTCTGGACCAAGGCAATAAAGCTTAGCTAAAAAGACATCAGAGGAGAGAAAGTTAACAACACAGGAACACACTTCATAAATCTACTAACGACTCATTACTCTATTAAAGTAAGAGTTGTGGATTTTACAAAGTAATTAACTGTTTGACTGGCAGTCTAAAAGCTTTGCCGTGGCAGCCTTCAGCTTGATGTGAATAGGATGAAAAATGTAGCTCGGAGGCACTTACTACTGCAACTTTAAAAAAAGCTTTACTAGGGAGACGCATGACAACTCCAAAACCCTGAGCTGTCTGTCACCGCTGACAGAGAGCTCCACTCCTTCACTGTCGCCTCTGCAACTCCCTCGCTCTATCTCCATGTGGTATTCTCTGTCCTGCTCCCTGATGTGCAGCAGTAAGCAGAATCAGGCCTGAAGACTCTGTAAAACTGCACTATTGTGCTGGTGAAGCATAAAACATGAATTTGGTGGTGATATTCTTTATAAGCCTGCGTTGGCTGGTGAGGCCGGACTGGCACCAGTAAACAATGACGATGTTGTTGGGAGGAGGTTACATTTTCTGCCCTCTGCTTTGTCTTCTCTCTGCACACATCAGCATCCAGCTTCTCCTCAGAAAACAGAGAAATAAACAGGGAGAAGCCGACTGTTTGCTCAAGTTGAATCAATTAAAGTGCACACTGTGCTGAACCAGATATGTGGCCCCTCATTGAAAATTCAATCTTGCATGGTATGTCTTAGTAAACATTAATTACAATCATGACTCCCTCTGTGCCGGGCTGGGCGTTTAGAAGCTGGCTAAATAAAATCTCCCTCGAAAATATGATCAGTCTGCGCTTATACAGAATGTTTAAAGAGAAAATGTTCCCTCAGGCCTTCGTCTGGAAACCATTAAATCCCTGGGAAAAAAAAGAAAAGAAAACTGTGCAAACGCGCTCCTCTTCTATCTCCATATTTTGTTTGACAACAAAATTAGAGTTGTAATTGAGCAGCAAGTGTTGACAGTGTCTGACCTCAGCAGTGGTTAAGACAGCATATGTTCCCCAAAGAGCTCCTCGGTGAGGGACCAGGCTGTGTTTATTTGTTCTTAATGAAGCCTGCAGTCGCATTAATGGCAGACATCTTTAGCAGACCTCCCTCCCACACAGAGGAGAACAATAAACAGCAGGCCGTGAGTTTCTGTCGGAGCTCGCTCTCACTCGCCTGAATAAAAGCCTCCGTCTCATCAGGCCAACAGAAAACGCACTGACTTATTCTGTCCATGTGTTTGTGTCTTTACAGCAACTTCACAGATTATTAGATACAGCTGCACACTGTAAATTAGTCCAATAAAGTCGGGCTTCAATCAGCATTCACTGTGTGAAACTTACAGTGTTCACACACCAAGGAGAGTGTGCTCCTTCTCTGGGAGCTAAGTGAAGACGCTAACGTTGACATCAGCGGATATCTAACTCCCCTAATCCTCTAAGCCTCTATCCCAAGGACTTTTTTAAGGCCGATTCACGAGCTTTAAGTCATAATATGGGAAACAAACGAATGCTACAAAGATGTGTGGTGATTTATTGCTCTGAACTAATCTTGATTACTGTACCCTACTCGTGTGCAAAAACCTGTTAACCAGACGTCCACGGTTGCCAGACAGCGCTGCATGTGTGACGTCCACGGTTGGCTCCGGTTGTAACTCTTGATTTTCCTGGCTGAGGTTTCTTTCCTTTTTAGACTGTTTGCTTCATCTGAGCGTCGAGTTTGTTTCTTTTTCTTCGGATTTTCACTTATTGTTGAAGTTGTATCTGTAGTCATCCATCTTTTCTTTGTTTGTTCAGCCATAGTAGATTACTGTAATTCGCAACACTTGCAGAGACCGGAAAAGCAGCCTCTTAGCTCTGCCTACCCTCTCTGGCAGACCAACCACTGCTGGCTGATGGAAAACGTGTCACTAACTGGGCGCTGCTTGAGATTTCGCCACAGACAGCCAGTCTGTAATACTGCAAATGCAAAGGCTTCCATCAGTGGGCCGTAGGCTCAATCACCTTTGTGTTACCTCATTCGGTGATAGAGACTGAACAGACTTATTTAAATGAAAATCTTCAGATTATTACTTTAGGTCTTTGAGTTTGGACTGTTGGTTCCGACAAAAGAAGAAACTTAACGATGTCAGCAGATAAATGAATAATGATAATAATCTTTAGTTGCTTCCCATTAATCAACCCAACGACATATTTCATCTTCATGTTTTGGGATCATATGACGTGAAGTCCGCAAGTTGTGTGCAAAGATTTTCTTCAACATTCGGAGCATTAGTTCCAACTTGAGGGTGCTTCCACATGGATTCAGGATATACCTCCATCACTCTGTCACAGCTGTTCTGTTTGTCCCTTTTCCCCTTCGGTTGTCTCAACCCTGCAGGTGACAGTATTTACCACCAGCACTGCAACAGAGCAGAGGCTTCTGGAGTGGGGACCGATGTGGTTCAGCCACTCAGCAGGGATTTTATGTTTGTTTCATGTTTGGTTGTTTGATTGTTCTTGAATAAATCCCATGTATTTGAGATTTTTAAGGTTTTTAAGGTGTTTCACAAGGTTATTTTTGGGTCGGATTGGGGATAGTTGTTAGCCCCATAGGGCTGGCTTAGGGTGGGGTGTAACATCCCTTTTGGGGAGACAGTCTTGTTGTCAAAGGATTAATTGATTCATGTGCAGAGACACTGTCCCAGCATGCACCGCTACAGGTGCTTTAGTTTGGAGTTTTGCTCAGGAAGTAGTCAATTTCACCTGTCATGTTAATAGTGCCAAGCTACCAGTTTGCGTGTGTCATGTTGCTGAGTAGAAGAGCTAAGACTTGCACTTTGGTCTGCTGCTATCAGCTCACAGAGAAGCTGAAACCCTGTGTGGGTAAACTTAGCCGGGGAAGCTTTCTCCCTGATCTCATCGCCCAATCCTCCAGAGAATCTCCAGTCTATTAGCTCCTTATCCCTCCCTTCCTCAGCTCTGAGGACTTTAACAGCATTAGCTCCTCTAAGAGCAGTAACACCACACTCTGCGATACCCCCTCGCGTCTCCAGAGTGTCGGAGCGCCTCACAGCAATGAGTTCACAGCTCTCAGGCATGCGTGTTGGACATGCTCCGGATGGGAGCTCAGGGCGCCGGGGGCCTGACAATGATGGACGCTCCCCTGCTGGCCCTCCCAGACTCTCCGTCATGTCAGCAGCTCTCTAAAGCCGGAGCCCAGAGGGGTGTTGGGTTACACAACGTGGACATCCCGCCATGTGGAGGGTCTCGGACTGGAGCTGTTTTATTAGTGCTAGACTCCCAGGGGTGCTGGGGAAGGGGAGTGGGAAGCTAAACAGAAATAAAGGTGAGTGAGAGGAGGAGGGGGTGGAGGGAGAAGTTGAGCCAACTATTCTGGCTGCGAGAGCGTGACATGTGTAGTCTTCCAGTGAGGATACCACAGCATGCTCACAGTAACACAAACCACAGCTTTAACAAGCAGTGATTGAGCAAAAGGCCAAAAGACAGCAGGGAGGCGGGGGAGAGCTGTTAAGCCTCCCTTTTTAACATCTATATTTCATGCCTGTCTCATTTGCTTTATGAATTTTATATTACAAGTTTGAAGGCAAATCAAGTGCGTATATAAATATATTAAGCATAAATAGTGTGTGTATATATACACTGATGTCATGGTGCGGTTAACCGAGACGTACACCCCTGACTCCCTTTCTAATATAGCCCGTCTGTGACTGTGATCCTCTGTGAAATGGTAGCAATCTGTGGTAATTGGGCTCAGTAAGCCACTGAATGTTCTGAGCTTCTGACAGACGCCAGACCACAAAGAAGAAGCACTTACACATGTTTATAGTGCGACGAGAGAGACACATAGGAAGAGAAGACGTACGAGTGAGAGAAAAGAGCAGATAAAGAAAAGACACGGTCTCTGTCCTGTCTCCTACCTTCACTAGTATCCATCCCAGCTCCATTCACACCCTGTCTCCTGCGATCGAGTCATAATGAAGCCTTTTACTAACAGAGAGCTGCAGCAACAAACACTCTTCCACCCACAGTAGCTCTGATTACAGCTGCTCCTGTAATGGCTCTTAACTGGTTCTGTGTTTGGCTCTAGCTGCTCACTTCTCACCCCGCCAGCATGTGGAAAATCTGCTGCCTTAGTTGGCTCCTCTGGGCCCAAATGTTTGTGTGCACATGAGGATGTATCGGTGGGATCAGTGGCTGCAGGGTGTCCACTTTCCAGCTCCCCTTTAGAGAACAAATCTTTATATATCCCTCAGGGTGTGAGGTCAGGCTGGAGGGAACGTAACAGGAGAGGAGCGGGGTCAGGGACTCGATGATGGGCATGCTGGCACAGGTGAGTAGCAGAAGGGCCGAGTGGAAAGCCGGCCAAGGGGCCAGACTTGTCCTGCCAGAGGCCGGTGCAGGGCAGCCCTCAGGGGGACCCTTGCTGCCCGCGGCTGACAGATCCTCTACAGGTTTGGCTGTCATGCCCAGGCTCAGTGAGGCTTTGAAACAACAGCAGCGTGTAATGAGGATCCATCCAGTCTACAGCAACGCTGTCACAGCGGTGTAAAACTACACCCAGAGACAAGGCAGCTGTGGAGCGAACCAGACCGTTTGACCTCAGACATGTCACATGTACGTAAGCCAGCTGATTGGACTTCTCACAGGGGCTGATATCTCTACTAGTGAGGAGTGAGAGATGGTAGGAGGCCATTCTTTGTGTGCATGTTGTTCCCTCGAGGGGCACACGGAGTGGACGTGCTGCTGAAAGGCTCACACTGCCCTGCATGTCGGCTAACATCTCACGTCCTCAGCCAGCCGTAAAACTTCTCTCACCCCTTTGCCACTTTCAAATCATAATAGTGTGCATATGTACCCACACAACCACTGTGGCTGTAGACATGTGTGGCTGCTTGTATGATATGACAGAAGATGTGCACCTTTAACCGCTATCTAGCTAACATTAACATTAGCAAGGATTTATACCTTCCTGTTTCTAGTAGGCTAGAAGGTGGCTAACAACAAATAACTTCCCTATGTTTATATCATATGCAACCTGGAGCACAGCAGTCGACTTCATTGCAGCATTTAAACTTTGCAACCTGAGCGTGACATCAGTGGAAACAGGCCGCTGTTTGAATATGGTGAATTTCAGACCACAAGTCAAAGTATTAGTCTGTCTGTTTCCCATCAGCCTCCTTTTCCTGCATTAATGCTTGTGGGAGCAAAATAGATGTTTCTTATTTCCAAATGTGTTGTATTGCACCAATTTGACCCTGAAACCTCAGCACATCCTTCAAGAAAATGGGTTTCTTGCAAAATAATGTGTCGGTTTGAGCGCTGTTTAAACTTGAGGTTGGTACATGATGGCGTTTTTAAGACGTGCTGTTGTGATGCTTTGTGACTCACACGCTCCTGGCCCTAAACACAGCTTAAAGAGCAGCTACAGTCATGTTTTAAGACATATAAACGGCTCTGCTTGAAATAATAAATTGTGTCTGATGTTTTTTCTGCACAACACGTTTAATTGCCTTGTAAAAATCCTCCCGAGGCATCTCCTCCTTCTGCATAGGCCCCGCCCGCTATGCACATTTCCAACCGCCTCCATTGCAAAAACAGAACACGTCTCCGCCGTTGTTTAGTGGCAACTTGTTGAAACTTAGCTAGCTTGAAATGATTAGTAGTAGTAGTGGTTGCCATAGGTTACACATAATGATATGCATCACCCCGTCCATTAACAGGATTGGCTCCTTAGGTTTGTGACGTCTCAAACCTACCAATCTGAACATGTGTTGTTCAGCCTGTCCTTGGTACACTGCAGTTTAAAAGCAGACAGGCCCAGCCATGGAGATGACTGCTGGTGTTGTACCTGATATGTCTTGTAGCACATGAGGAACACCACATGAAGAACACCCCATGGTTGAACACTGGATTTTCACCAGAGGGGGGCTTTAATATCCTGCCGTCACCGTAGGAAACACGAGTACATTCACTGGTTTTACAGCGTCTAAAGAATATAAATTAAACTGATTTCTCAACTCACACAACCAGAGCAAAAATAAGTCTGAAAACAGCGACTACAATCTCCAGCCTGTCAGCGTTTCACAACCCGCTGACTGGCATTGCAACATGTGTTTCTTGTCAGTCACTGTGGCAGCTTAGAGGAACAATAGACAATCGCCTGTTGAGCCAACAAACTTCAAACACAGACATGCCTACATCTCACTTACAGTCACATGCCCATAAAAACTCACACTAGCTCATAAACACCTTCTGCTTTCTCTCTCTCTCTCTCTCTCTCTCTCTCTCTCTCACACACACACACACGCACACGAAGAAACTGTACCAGTCAAAAGGTCCAATGCCACCCTGGTTGAGCTCCAGCTCTAAGTCCGCTGAATGGCTCTGTTCAGTGTTGGCCTGTCCTCCATGATGCCCTGTCAGCCTGTCAGCTAAGCCCAGCAGACCGTACCAAACCAGCCCATGACGGGGGGGTCTGTTAAGTGTACAGCTGGCTCCTCTGAGGTGACAGACAGTCTTGGCTCTCTCCTTCCTTCTTTTGAGACTCTCCAATTGCATCAAGGGTTGTTGAAGCTGCTTATCCGCTGTGTCAAGTGTAGAAAAAGCCCTCTGTCTTTCTCCCGCACTCCCCCCTGTCTCTCTCTCTCTCTCTCCAGCCAAGAGAGAGTGTGAGAGAAACTGGCTCGCAGCAATACGGAGAGTGACAGCTCGGGCTGACACACTGACACCAGCATGATTTCACCGGGGAGAGAGAGAGAGAGAGGCATGGAGGACTGGAAAGAGAAATCTGTCCCCAGAGAGTCATCAGTCTGGGCCTCTTTCACTCTCCTTCAAATGGGGCCAACTGGTGTTACACACACATACACACACACACACAGCACAAACAGGCTGCAAGGATCCGATTTGATGAGTGTTAAAACCATATAAGAAAAACTCACTCTACAGGGGCTATAGCTTGAATGCATGGATTTAACGACTGGAAATATGGTAAAGTATCAGTTTGCATGCAGCCGTTGCTCTTCTTAAATCTTCACTGGCATTGCAGAAGCAGCCGATGTGTCTCTGCTTTGTGCGAGCGTGTCAAGTGCCGTCTCATTACCCCCTTCCTCAGGTTTCACTGCAGTCGGATTAGCGGGACACCCAGAGAAGACAACGCCGTTAATGGCCGTCTCTCCTCTCCTATCCTCTCCACTTTCATCCCTCCTTCTTCCCGCTAGTGTGGAAATGCTGTGTGGTCTGCTGATGTGATGGTAAACCATCCCTCACAAGACGGGAACACAATGCAACCAGGCCTAAGTTCTTCTCTGCTACAGAGCTCTTTCTCAGGAAACCTCAGCGCAGCCGCGTCAACATGCTTTCCAAAATAACACCACAAATTAGCTGAGAGCTGTTGGCAAGCTTCTCGGTGATGAGCTACGGCTGTGGGAGGGTTAGTGTTGGGGAGGCTGGTTGGGATTTGAGCTGTTTATTTGAACTTCTCCGTCGTCCAAACAGTCAGCTGCCTCTCTGTTCCCTCATCAAGCCTCGGAGCTTAAGCGAGGATTGTTGTGTCGGTGGAGAGAGAACAACTTGATATCCCCCTTTGGGCAGCGGCTGCCCTCAGCTTGGGTTACTTCAGGGGAACAATGCAGCCTCTGTCCGAGGCCTCCTACTCTGGAAGACATGGGCTCAGACAGGCTCACTAGTGTCAGGCATAGCCAGGGGATTCATACATCACAGCACCACACTGCACACTGACTGAGCGCAGGGTTTAGGGGGAAAAAGCTTCCAAACACGGCTTCCCAGCTTTGCCTCTAAATGGCCCAGCAGAGCCCCGGTCTCAGCACGCTAAGAGCTAAACCAGACGTGGAGCCCACACTGGCGGAACGGCCCGTTTGCTTTTGGCTTGAAAGGCCTGAAAAACCAATCCCTTCTGGGATTTTGGTTTTTGTACAACAGTGTTTACAGTAAGAACCTGACACGTGGAATGAAGTGGGGATTGCTGGATCCCCGAAATGAAATTGCCCCCTCCAGGAGCAGCTTAATCTATAACAGATGATGACAGTCCAACGGACGCTGATGGGTTTGGGCAGGCGGCTGAGGACAACGGCCAAACACCAGACATGATGAACCAAAGAATGGTGATAAAAGGGAACATTTTGCAGTTTGATGCACTTTGTTTATACCAAATGCACATGCCCTAAAAGCCTGGGTTCCCTTTGGGCACTCCGGCTTCCTCCCACAGTCCAAAGACACGCTCGTCAGGTTCAATGGTGACTCTAAAATTGCCTGTAGGTGTGAGTGTGAGGGCAAAAGGTTGTCTGTCTCTGTATTTACAGTGATTGTTGAGGGACCTCTCCTGTTTAATGCATTCTTATAAAAAACATGCTGATGATGAAAAGAAAAGGAGAGACAGAAACAAAAAGGGGCAGGGCCAGCTGGTGTGTGTAGTATAAGAGGACAGGTGCAGCTCTGCCTGCGTGTGAAAGTAACTTATATAATAAACTAGAATTGAAATGGTTGAATTCCTACTAGAAATAGGGCCATGCATCCCTTCAAATGTTGATACACAAACATCCTTCCTCCCTGCAGGTACGCTGTCATCCTTTTGGAAAAACATTGTTTACTGTGTCTACTCTGCAGGAGTCACAATTCAATATGAGATCACACCCAACACCAGGGGGCGATGTTGCATCAAAGGTCTAACAGCCCCACTACAACTTCCCAGCCCTCTCAGTCCCCGACCCTGTGCAGTCAGTAGCCTGTGGAAATATAATGAAAGGTGGGCTGAGACAAATGAAATCCAGGCGGTGTGTGTGCGGAGCAGAAACACATGCAGGGGATCTGTGTAGTGCTGCTAACAAACCCGGGTGCTGCTCTGTAGTCCTCTGTAATCTGCCCCGCGGCTCATCAGGGCTTTATTTCTGCCCTGCATATTTATGAGAATCAGAGAGGGTGAGAAGAGAACAAAAATATAACCTCTTTCTTGTGGGAGCAATTAAAGCCGTGCTTTCATCAATCCTGATCACAGTCCCCCTGCTCTGTCTCTCACTGTGTCTCATAAAGGCTGTTTACACTTTCACTTCCACAGTGGTGACTGTCGTCTCTCTGTGCTGCAGGAGTGAACAGGAAAACAGAGAGAGTCCTTCACACAACCTCTTCCCCTTTCTTATGTAAACACTACAGTTATAAAAGGCTGTAGATGTTGAATCACAATGTCTGGCTCTAAAGTGTCCTTACACTGGACTCCTACAGGGACTGTTACAGATTAAAGTAGGGCTGCAATTTATGATTATTTTCCTGTTTATTCATTCGCAGATTATTCTTCTATTAAAGGACCAGTTTGCTGATTTTCAGCCTCAGTCCTATCATGCTATCATGGGGAGCTAATGCCGTTATGGTAGGAAAAAAATGCAATTTCACTCTGTGCCTTTGGAGAGCGCAATCTGCTTCTCCAGTGGGCCCTGGAAAACCTCCGCCCGACTGCGTAAAACGCGTCATTTGGTAGAGGCCAGGGAGCTCGCTAAACTATCGATCTAGGACGCCCGCCTCCGATGTCTCGTTCAGAATCATCAGGTTTGAAATGTAGACTGCAGACCTGAAGAGTTTTTAGACGATCCACCGGTAGTCTTTCACTCCAGCGTCTCTCGCTGGGCCGTTCCTTTCAGAGGGAGGGGCGCAATGTATGCTGGGTGTTGTAGGAATGTAGAATGGGCAAAACCACAAGCTGTTTGTACAACTTTCTCCACAGCTATGGCGCCAATTTCAAATATGATGGCTTCTATGGTTTACAGAGAACACCAGCTTTGACTGACGAGGCTTTTTACCAGGGGAGAACTGCTCCTTTAATTGAATAAACATTTGTTCAGAACAACAAATTTCCCTGAGCCCAAAGATGTCTTCAAATAGCTTCTTTTGTAGAACCAGCAACAGTTAAAAGCAGCAAATCCTCAAGTTTGACATAATTGATATAAAAATCCTTAAAACCTTTCATAGATGATCAAAATATTTGAAATTCTTTGATTAATTCTTGCTACTTTGGATTAAAGAGATTACAGCGTTGGTCGTTTATTTGATGCAGGAAAAAAAACATCTACGCCCCGGTGCCGTGTCCAAACACTACAACACATGCTGAAACGCTGACGTACGGGTGGCCCTCTGGCATTGTTTTATCCAATAAACTCTCCGTGACCGTATAATCCCAAAATGTGTGGTTGTATAAACTTTGGGTTGTCATTCAGCACGCTCATCAGAGATCAAATCATGCTTCATGCAGCTCAAAGCAACACCAACACCGCCGGGTGAATCGTTTCACAGCGAACAGTAACATCTTATCCGCTGTGTTAATCCCATCTGCTGTTTTAGTACATGTGTCTGCACAGCTGCCGGGCTGCATTTCTGGGACGCGGCCCTCAAATTGTTCACCAGGACCCAAATCTGCTCGTTGGATT
The DNA here is from genome assembly GCF_022749685.1 of Semicossyphus pulcher. Lineage (NCBI taxonomy): Eukaryota > Metazoa > Chordata > Actinopteri > Labriformes > Labridae > Semicossyphus > Semicossyphus pulcher. The sequence continues at coordinate 26,592,929 of NW_027211604.1, read as the reverse complement.
GAGGAAATTATGAAACTGCAGCGGTTTCTTAAAAACACTGAGATGTGGAGAGGAGGCGAGGTGGGAATGGCTGCAGGGGGAAGACCTTGAGAGGGGAAGAGACTGTCAGACACACACGGAGGGTCGAGATAGAACAGAGGATGATTCCAGACCAGCACTCCTGCTGTTATGCATGCACATATTCACTCACACACACACACACACACACACACACACACACACACACCTCTAAGCCACCATGAGGCCTCATTAAGGCGGACTGCGCTCTCTCCCTCTCTGGCAATGTCACCTCTGCCGCAGGGACCAAAGACTGACACAGGCATAATTGGCCTGAACACACCAACAGTGCACTGGGAATGGCTGGGTCTTGATAAGTGGTGTGTGTGTGTGTGTGTGTGTGCGTACGTGTGCTTGTGTGTATGGTGCTTTGACCCTGTTAATGCTGCACAGTTGGCAGGAGAGTGGCTGATGTCACATTGGATCAGTGGATGCTGGTGATGGTGATGGTGATGGGGGGGGAAGCTCTCCTGGGAAGAGGAGACTGGTGCTTTCAACACCTCCATCCCATGCACGGCCATCAGCCTCCACCCGTCTGCAGCATCTCCTCCATCAACATATGTCAATGACATGCTTCCAGTAAAATGGCTAACAAAGAGCGATGCGTGCAAAGTAACGGACTTGTTTTTCTCTTTAAGCTGCAACGATTAATCTGTTAGAAGAAATAGTCCATTTTTTCCCATTAAAAACCCACCAGATTAAAAGGCTCTAATTATTCTCATAAGTTCCTACAAATTACATTTTAAATTAAAAAGCCAAAATGCTAGAAAACTGCACTTTTCCACAACATTTGATGAATTAAAAATGGATTTTGTCGCAGCTAAACAGTAAAAACAGGCTTTTCTACATCAGCAAAGACAAAGAAATCTCATCTCTCTTTGTCGGCCTCAGTTATTCTTTGTAACCCAACCATTTCAGAACAAACTGAGCTTGCTTACATAAATCTTTCTACTTTACCTCGACCAACAGAAAACATGCCACAGAGCGTTCCCTCAGAGACCTGAGAGCAACAGACATGTACAGTATCCGACTGGCTGCTAAACCTCCACATATCTCAGTGTGGCAGACACAGGGGGGGGCGAGCAGGAAAACTGAAGGCCTTTCACTTTGATCTCTGGAGTGAAGCCCATTTAAATGTTTGTGTTTGAGATGTAGACCTTCAATTTGGGCCTGATGGGTTCCAGGCTCTTTGGGTTTTAGCGTGGCATGTCGGATACAGGAGTGTTTACACAGTCTCCCTGCTGCTCTCCTGGTGCTGAAATAAGTGCATTAAGATGGATGGATTTACTTAGTCCCTAACCTCGGGACTCGGGGAAACAAACTCTGAATGACCTCTTTGTGTCGCTGGAGGGGATGGAAGGAGAGCGGCCCACGCTGCTGGACCTGTACACACCAGCAGACCCAACATCTCCTTAAGTCTGATCCTCCATCAACAAACTCTGACCAATTGGGCACCGACTGGACCCGTGTTTACTTCAGTGAGCTACCTGCCTAAAGTTCCATGATTAGTCTGATTGCATGTGTTATGACTGTAACAGGTGACCGAGGAGGAAAAACAGACACGAATTGTGCTAAAAGAGATGCATAGTGGTCTGATTGTGCTGTGTTAACTTGACTTTAAACCCTTTTTGAGTAAAACAAACATTTTGGCGACCTAATCCCTGTTTCTACCAAAAGAACCAAGGTCTATACGACAAGGAGCTGCTTTTTGAGGGATTAAAAGGTTCCTCCAGCGCACTGTCGTCTGTGTTTCCACCGAGGTCTAAAAGTAAATATAAGCTGTGTCCCAATCCAGGGGCGGCATCCTTAGAAGGACATGGTCCAGTCCCCAAAGTCCCTGTTCTTTCATGCAGGAACATTTTGAAGGACAAAATAAAGTCCAAAGAACTTTATTTGGACCCTGGTCTCTGCTGTGGAAATGCACTTAGTCCCTCGACAAAGTTCCTGCAGTTGAAACGCAGCTTTAGAGTCTATTTGTTTCGAAGTTTGTTCGATGTTCATGACACTTATTGGCATATTAGACATCAAAGCAGTGTTATTATTCTTGACAGACAGCCTGATAAAAATGTTGTACATTTAAAGTGCACATCTTTCTCATGCGGCTGATGTAAGACTCATTTAAACCAAACTAAGCAGTCTGGAAGACCGATCCCTCACAGCCCACAGCAGGACTAATGAGCTGTGATCAATACAAACATTTAAATGTGATTTTGAAATATGTTGACTTGCAAATGTTGCCATATTTCTCCGCCTACAGACAGACACAGTAAATGTGAGCTGCAGACATGAGGGGGGGTAGCTGGGCCTTTGTTTGCACCAGCGGGGCAGTAAATCAGCCGGTGCTATCCTTGATTTGTTAACCTTTGTTTGGCTGTGTCAGCACATGAGGCATGGCTGGAGCGGCCCCTTTCATGGTCATGAAATACAGCCTCTCTCTCTGTAGTTGCAGCCATGGAGAGGAAGGGATTGAGGGGTGGGGGGAGTGGAGCACAGGATATTGAGCTTCCTTTCCCCCTTAGAGATGCATTAAATGCTCCTAGCGGGGGACGGGTAACCAACAGAAGCATAGAGCATGCGGGGAAACGCCTGGAGTCTGCTTCCATGATGACTGGAATCCTTCAGATCCCTGTCTTATTACTCAAAACATGCAGGGTTATTAAATATCAAAGCAGCATTTAGATCTGAATTAAGCTTGTGTTCGGGCTAAAACAACAACAATGCTCATTTCAGGAGGTATGTCTCCGGAGGGGGGGAAGGGGCAGCGACCTTTGTGTGACCTCCCGGCCCCTGGCAGAGAAAAAGACCGTCCTTGACTGCAGCCGTTCAGAACGCACGAAAAGGCCAACGGTAGTCAGGTCATCTTTCCACTGTGCATCAGGTCAAGTTCCACAGGCAGCCCTCATTTCTTGACACACAAACCCACACAGACGGCAGAGGTCAGCACGAGGGCAGCGCAGGCAGCCCGCGGCAGTAAACCAACACTGCTGCTGCTGTGAAAGGCCAACCTTCTCTTTCCAGTCCGCTGAATGAGTTAGGGAGCTGCCTGGGTGATTTGTGGCGTGATTGTTGCTCTCTATATCACTTGAGATTACAGCAGGTGGCGGCCCACGGCCTGGAAGTGCACACAGCTCTATCTATCAGCAGTCCAGCTCTCAGAGAATGAAGCCGAGAGAGAAAAACAAGCCCTCAGCTCCCTCCCACACACCAGTAATACGCTCACAGGCAATTTCGCTGCCAGCAGAGCTCTCGATGACAATCCAGGGAGCTCTTCAGCTCTGATATCTGCCACAAAAGTTCACCTCCGCTTTTCTCTTTCCGCTATTTTTTTAAACAATGCCATCAGCGCTGCAAATTACACCTTCCACATCGCACATTACTCTCTCCCCCGGTGACAGACGCACTCAAGCCCGACACACTTCACCAGCGGCGCTCTTCACGCTGGCGTCAGCCCCGGGTCTCGCTGTAGCACCGCTTCATTTTCACATTAACTCCAGTAAAGCATGGTGGAATCAGCGCTGTGCGGAGGGGGGGGGGAACTGAGAATCACTACACTGTGCACTTCAATTCACCCCCGCACTGAGGTCGGTCTCACATCGCAGACACAGCTGCAGGAGATGTCTCACCAGGGACTATTTTCTCCAATACTTCTACTAAATTAACTCTTACTTAAAACTTCAAGTGCTCTTACACTGAAAAATCTGTTTAGTTTCTAATAGTGACGTGGTTTAAATGGGACTTGAATAACTTGTACGCAGGTAAAAGGCAATCAGACACTCAGATTGTACAGAGCCTTGTACACGTATGTATGACCCTTTAAAGTGATAATCTGTAAGATATTCGTGTAATCATGTAGTCTATCACCGAATGAGGTAACACAATGGTGATTGAGCCTATGGCCCACTGGTGAAAGCCTTTGCATTTGCAGTATTACAGACGCTGTGGAAAAAATCACAAGTGGCGCCCAGTTAGTGACGCGTTTTCCATCAGCCAGCAGTGGTTGGTCTGCCAGAGAGGGTAGGCGGAGCTAAGCGGCTGCTTTTCTGCTCTCTGCAAGTGTTGCGAGTAAACAGTAATCTACTATGGCTGAACAAACAAAGAAAAGATGGATGACTACAGATACAACTTCAACAAGAAGTGAAAATCCAAAGAAAAAGAAACAAATTCGACGCTCAGATGAAGCAAACAGTCTGAAAAGGAAAGCGACCGTCAGCCAGGAAAATCAAGAGTTACAACTGGAGCCAACCGTGGACGTCACACATGCAGCACTGTCTGGATATCTGGGAAGTGTGCTCCCGCAATTACCATTAGCCGAGAACGAAACTGAGATCTTCGAGATTACATGGATTCATTGGGGTTGTCTGTAACCAACACAAAATATTCCATAATTTTGAAGATGGGGGAAATATTACACGGTATTTTAAATATCTAACATATATTTTCCAACAGATGTCTGCGTTTTGGACAGCTCTTGGATTTCAATCAAACGGTAAACGGTAATAATTCCAGGTTTTAACACTGTAAAACTGACATCACTGTAATGAAACTCTTAACAGTACAACATATTCTTGTATTTTTCATGTCTAGTCTTTTACTTTTAGTCTAAAACATGCTTTCTACACTGAATAGATCCCATCTTTCGACACACACCAGACTCAACAGTTGCACAACCAATGAGGACCATTCCAGCCCTGCGCTTGATAAATGGCACTGCGGAGCTTTCTAAATGTCATCCAGCATTATCTTAATCTTGCTGCAGGGGCTACGCTCCACAAACAATGCACAGTGAGCTTAGTCCGCGCTCTCCAATGAGCTGGCTGAGCCTCTGTGATGGCTTGAGGATTGACAATATCATAAAGGATGGGAATGTAACTGGGTGACAAGATATTGCCGCTCTGGGACGCGGCTTTAATCATTTGATAGATCTGTCTGCAGGCCTTTGTGGTGACACTCTGCTAGTTTGTCATCGTCAGTATCTGTGCAGCCCAGCACTTCAATCCGCTCCCTGGACAGCAGTCACAGACTTAATAAGGCTTGGTTACCGATTTCCACCCACAGCTTACACTCTAAAAAAGCTGTTTATTTCGGTGGCCGATAGACTTCACTGCTTCTTTTTGATCGGTGCTTTCTCTCTCTCCTGCAGAGCAAATGAATCAGGTAAGCGAGCCGACACCTGCAGGCGCATCGACAACCGCGGTAATTAGAGCTAACATTTAATGACTCTTAGTTAATGAAATCCAATGCTGGGCGAACTGAACCCAGAGTGAGCGAGAGAGAGGCAGGGAAACAGCAAAGCAAGCAGGGAGCGACGGTGACTTTAAGCTCCGCATTAGACGACCGTGCACGGCTGACACCGCCGGCCCCGAGGTGACGCCGACACAAAGAAGGGAAGAAAACAAATCAACGTCTGAAAACACAAAAGACACATTCTCATCAGTGGGATTTTCTTTTCAGAATGCAGTGTAGGCCTCGGGCAGAGAGAGGGGAGAAGAAACAGTGTGGCTTCTGAGGCAGCATGAAAAATACAGTGTAATTATTGAGTAGGTGAGAAGGCTGTGAGATTAAAAGATGAGGGACCAGCACTGCGTCTTCAAAGAGACCTGACGTTGCCCTGGGCTGATTTTTTAGTCTTGCTGCAGAGAAAAAAAAGCCAACAGTCGGTCATTACCAAAGCTGCACATCAGCTGAATTACAATGGCCTCCTTAGTAATCTGTGGGTTTAAGGTGTATTCATGTTTTACCTTTGTTCCAGCCAGTCACAGTATTATTTTTAATAGTGGCACTGAGTCTGAAATAAGCCTCAGAATAATGTCCATTATGACGTAAACACCTCAAACTATGGGGTATATTTATCTTTAACTACAGGTCCTTATATATGCACCAAAGATGATTCATTACATTGTTTAATATATGTTTAATTTGGCCTTTTAATGTCTTTATTAAGAGAGAGAGGGCAGGCGATAGTGTCAGAGAGACGGGAAGAGAGAGTGGGGAGTCTGTAATTGTTGCCATTGTATTATCTACATAATTAATGTAAAAACTATTTGTTTGGTGTTTAAGCTGGTGTTATGTTACACATACAAAGCCTTTCATTATGTCATTGAGTATAAGTAGTCGTGCTTTTATTTTGAAGTGTGGTTGGGCTGCTCTCGCGTGGTCAGGATTCATCACCTTGTAAAGAGGTAGCATGCAGCCAACGAGGTCATTGTTCTATTTGTTTATATTTTACTTTGCATGTTATTTAGTTTATCTATTTATGTCATATTTATATTGTTTGATTACTGTGTAGTTCTCACGGTGGATTGTGAGGACAAGCCTTTATTAGGAAAGCCGCTTGTGTCTGCCTGTGCTTGGAGGGAATTATAGAGTCCAACCCGGGTCACGCGTCGAGGGCTGTGGCCTCTGCGCGTGGGACGTGCCATTTAACCGCTGAGCTAAACTGATGCCCCAGCTCCAGTTATATTTTTGAAAACATAATTATTGTTTGTTTATTTAAGAAAAGAGTCATGCAGAGGCTGTGCATACACATGTATCCGTATATAATAATCACATCGACTTATCTTCACTTCCATAGCAGTATTTAAGCATTAAGATAAAGGAGAAGGACGCACATGAGTTTATTCGGGATAGCTGCTGCCATTGCAGGAAGTGTTTGCCCCTCAACACTAGCAGAGGCAATTCTCCAGAAAAGTAACCAAACAGAGGAGAGGACAGTTCAGTGCAGGACCTCTCATACCCCTGAGAACTGCCCTGATTCTTTCATAAGGGAGGACCCTGAGCGTCTCTTTGTACAGTAATGTGGCAGTTGGTGATTTATCCTATAGTTTGTCATGTAGTTTAAACTGTAAATAGATTAAAGTTATCTCTTTTAAAGGAAGGTCAGGATGAAAAGGCCTGAGTTCATGAAGTTGATGAAAAATAAATGTGTGTTTGTATCTTTCACTGACATTTTTCTGAGTCAAGCTGTATTCTTACACGATTGCCTACGAACATTCAGCAAGTTGCTCTGCAGCTGCAAGGTTAAAGTTTCTCTTCTGTGCATAGCCAAAACTATTCCTTTATTGCAGAACACTGTAAAATAAACGAGCCGTAGCTTTGTCTGGAAGTTGTTTCTGCATTATTTCAGCCTTATTCTAAAGCCTACAGCTCAAAGAGCATTTAATTTCTCCCAACAAGAAAGCGCACACACACACACACACACACACACACACACACACCCTGGGACAGGTCTCTTTGCACCTGCCTTTCTGCAAATATTGACGCTCATCGTCCCACAAACGAGCCTCTAGCACCGTTTTTGTTGGAGCACTTTCTCGACAGAGGTTCGGTTGTGTTGGAGTAATGGTAATCTCCTCCAACAAAAACCCACCCGACTCTTTTAATCTCAACGCCGCCCTCCATAAAAATACCAGAGGTCCTGGCTCTCCCTGCACCTGGATTCTTTTACTCGCTCTTTGCAGCGGCGGCAAACATTAGCATATGGCAGGAGAGGAGGAGGGGACAGGGTGGTAAAAGGGAAGAAAAGAAGGGGTATTTAAATGGGGAAAGGGGCCAAAGAGAGAGAGAGTGGACTATCATGGAGAGGAGAGAAAGCGTATTTTGTGTACTGTTTCCCCAGTCAGGTCCTTTCACAGAGGAGGAGAGAGGGGGGGCCCCTGTGTTGATTTAGGCTGCACAAAAGGGGCCTTAATCCTTTCAAGGGAACCAAATCAGCCCACAGAGGAGCACGTTCAAAAGGAAACCTCCCTGTCAAGCACGGCCATTGAGCCGCCCCAATGGACGCCACAAATCAAGCCCTGGAGGGAATCAAAGGCCAGAATGTGGGAAATGTGTTTAAAGGTCTGCGAGGAGGAAAGTGCATGGCTGAGGGGTGGGGGGGGCTATCATCAGCAATCGGCCCCACTTTATGCCCCAGCCCTGAAGGGGTCATAACCCTGATCTCGGAGCCTCCCTCCTGCCCTGTGTGGTAACTCCCCTCCATTACAGAGGAATGTCCATTCACGCAGGGCACCACCATTATCCCCGCGCCGGAGAAAATGGGGCTGCTTTTAACAGCAAATTAGTGACTTGATAATGAGGTCACATGCGGTGTTGGCACACTGAGGCCATAAACAGATGCCTCTACTGCCCTGACTTCACTCCCCGCAGCATTACAACATCCTCCTCCTCCTCCTCCTTTGCCGCTGGCTGCAAAACAAATCCTGGTGCATCACAGCACGTTTGCAAAACAGGGTCAACAAAAGTGCATCAGGTCACATTTAAGAAATACCTAAAGACAAATATCCTGCATGACCTTTTTCAATGATTGCATCTGATGTTTTCATACCTGTGCACCTTGGCTAAACTGTGTCAGCTCTGTGGATGTGATGCTAGTCATGCTATTTCAGATCACAGCACATAAATATGACAATCTCCAAAGCAGGATATTGCAATCCAGTATTAACATAGCAATAACCTGAGGGGGATGGAAATACACCTGCACCATCGTAATGACATTTCAACAAAGCAGAAGAAGAAAAAGTGTTTACCTTTAACTGCAGCTGTGCTGAAAAATTTCTCCGAGCCGGCATCGGAGACCTGGAAGAAAGGAGGTTTGAATGAGCAAAATATCACAACACAGAACCTGAATGTAACATCGATTTCCAACCAGATGTACAGCCTCACCCCGAGGTGATATTTCTAGGGAAGATTCAGAGAATGATGCTGACTGAGAGGACATTATTGTGTCATGTTAAATAAGTGTTAAGTCACCAATCTGTCTTTTTCTGTCACCCTGGTCACATTTATTATGTGATTTTAAAAGACAAACTCTTAACTTCTAATTTCTTCAAGGTCTTCTAACTGAAACTATTTTGAGCCCAAACATATCCAGTGTCTGCATCCTCTCATGCCCAAAAACGTCTAGTATTATTTTTGTAACCTAAGCATCCTCATCATAACCAACAGACTGAAACAAAACAAGCGGCTCTTCACTTTCCGGCCACTTGATGGCACTGTTGCTCCGCGACGCAACCACTCCATCCCTTCCCCAAGCCTCCCCGTCGCGGTGTGAGAATCAAATGTGCAACCTGAATTGGAAAATAAAATGCATACATAGCTGCAAATATTAAGTCAGAAATTAATTCTATTTCAATCAGGCTATTTTGCTGAATTACTACAATAAATACAAAGTGTGTGCTGGGTGCACGCGCAGGAAAGAAACAGGACAACACCCGCTCACCGGCACATGTGACAGACAGGTTTCTGTGGATAAGAAGATTTCTTGAACTGGCTTTGTTGGTTCCGTCACTTTGAAATTAGTTTATACTAAATTATGAGCAAATAAATTATGTCAAGGCATTGCACGCTAATAGCAGAGTTATATGTTGTGATATAATAACGACAGGGATATTTAAAATCTGCGTCCTGTGACAGCTTAGTTGAATGCGACTCGGGTCTTCTATCCCGACGTCAGTCTGTTGTTAAAGAGACGCAAACTAAATCTACATAAAAACTGCGAATGGTGCAATTAAACATCTTAATTAATGTGTAATTATTAGATATAAAACCGCGTAATGGATCCGGTATGCATTCACTGACAGAATGTAAACAATGAAAGCTGCAGAATAAATGACAGCAGAGGAGGCGGCATGGAAAGAATAACACACACACATATAGGCTACATTATAGAAATTCCATTCAGACCATTTTGCACACACACAATGAAATATAAGATTATAGGCGGCTCAGAGCCCGCGCGCATACCTTTGATGTGGCAAGGTTAGCGAGAAGGCAAATAAGTCAGGATATTACTTTCTCCGTCTGCTAAATATGGCCTCGTTTCACATTCTGCTTCTCAAATCATATAATCCACACAAGAGGCGGCGAAGTCTACTCCGTTTAAATTGAGGACAGCCATGCGGAGAGAAGAAGAAGAAGAAGAAGCCTTTCCAAGAAAAAAAAACCCAAAGCCGCTCACAAAGCTACTGCGCCTTTTGGACAAAGGGAACCATGTGTCTCGCAGCGGAGAGCTTCTGCAACAGCACTGAGGCGACGAGAGAGAAAAATCCCTTGATCCACCTTTCTCTCCTTGCTTTGACACGATGTGTTTTTTTCACCTATATTCTCCTGTCGGAAATATCCGTGAGAGGTAACAAACAGGATCCGAGAGGGTTTGTGTGTCGGTGCGCAGAGAGGGGCTGCGTCCGACGGAGCAACCCGATCCAACAAAGCGCACTGCCAGTTTCCTCTGTAGAGACAGAGACGGAGGCAAAACCACACAAGCAGTGAGCAAAAAATTCACAAGGTATAAGCCCGCTGTCGGCGCGTGTTCAGCTGCAAAGCCTGTCTGCCGCGCGCTCTCTGACGGATCCCGGTCGTGGGCACACAAGAGCCTCTCCCCATTCGCTCCCAAGCAGCAGACAAACTCCCATTCATCCAGCGACTGACTGCCTGAGCGCTGCTGCTGCTGGCTTCACGCTCGGGTCCTCCCACTTCCTGATTTCCAGGCGGACTTGAATTCAACCTCAGTCGTGCTCCTTCAGTAGACAAACACACTTATGATTTTTGGGCTTCCGAAAAAGCTGGGAGCTTGGTTGCAGAGGCGCACACCAGCGCTTTTACCTTTTGCGTAAATGGCGCGCAAAAGGAGAGACAGCGGCGCAGCACGGCTAGATAAGAAGGCAGAGCGAGAGAGAGACAGAACAAGAGGGAAGAAGAGAAAGCAGGGGAGGGAGGGGAGAGCTGAGGCAGAAAGATATTCTTTCTTTCACTCAGCGCTGAGTGAGATGATGTCAGCCCCTAATGAATTCCCCAGTAGGGTGCTGCTACCGTGTGGGGAGGAAAAACAAAACGCTCCTTTATGAGCAGCGTGCACCTCCTCGCAGCCCACAGGCGCTGTCTTCCTGTTGGATCTGCCACACTGCTGGCCTGAAGGGAGGTCAACTGGCGATACAGAAAGCACTTTAGGTCATTCAGCCTACAGTTTAAGCTGTGAGAGACCCCTGACAGAACCACAGTAAAACCTAACAGGCTTCCGACTCTGATTCTGCTGGTACATCATGACGACCGAGTTTATCATTTAGCCATACCTTTACAAAGCCCCTGTGCACGCCAAGGGTCACAGAAAAAGCGCAGTATTCCTCACTAAGAGGCCATCCTCTTGTCATTTACCAGTTTTGATGCCAGAGTGTGTGTTTAACAGAGACCACACAGATTTAAGGCCGAACACCATCCTGTAAAGATTCACACTGCCGGCCTGAAAGTCATATTTACCTGAGAAGCAGCAGCACTCGTCCTTTCCTGCTCGATCACTCACATTCAGCAAATCCTGAACTAACTCTTGGCATTCCTGGAAAATCCTCTTACTAGTGCAAACCCTTGCATCCAGTAGCTTGTCTAATGAGCATTAACCCACTGGCTGGGAGGTCAGTGGATGTACAATAGAGTCACATTGCGAAGTCTTTCCCTGCCAGTTTGGCCCAAGTGCACACAGAGCAGAAAACAGACTTAGCTCATAGCTGAGATGCTAATCCGTCCCTCGGTTACACAGGGAGGCAGAGGGCCCGGTGCCTGGCTTGGACCGGCCGTACAAACATGAAGTCATGGGAAATGAGATGTGCAGTGCGAGCAAAACAAATCCTCACACATCAGAGTCAAAACAACAGCACTTCTCTCCAGATGCTCAGTCTGGTAACTAAAAAGTTTGCATTTAGCAGGAAAGATTGTATCATATCAACTTACAATGGCCTTCATACAACTTTTCATGGACACACTGATGAGAGAACAAAAAATGTGAAGTACCATGAGGCCGTGGGGGGAGAATTGGCCTCAGGTGGCCGGTTTACATCCAGCCACTTGGTTCAGCTACGGAGGATAAAGGCTGTGGTCACAAAGGGCCTGGGAGACAGAGCAGCCTACACGACATGCGGTCCTCCAGTAAGAGGCCCCTGCTATGCATCCTTGTATGTTTCACAGATGTACGCATTGTGCATCCAACAACTTTAAGCCTCTAGGGATTAGCTTGTAATGGTAAAAATGCACACATGATATCAGAGTTTATTCTCTTTATGCAGCGACAAAAACCAGAGTGAAAATCAACCTTCTTAAAGAGCAGCTCCAGTCGTGTTTCAAGCCGTATAAAATGCTCTGCTTGAAATAATAAATGGTGTCTGATTTGTTTTTTTTTAGCAAAATACGTTTATTACCTTGTAATTATTATTATTTTTTTAAAGATTTTTTTTTTTGGCTTTTGCCTTTATTATATAGGACAGCTGAAGATAGACAGGAAATGTTGGGAGTAGAGAGTGGGGGATGACATGCACCAAATGATCAGCAGACCAGGAGTCGACCCTGCGATCAGTGCGATGAGGGCTACAGCCTCTGTACATGGGGCGCCTGCTCCCACCCGAGCTAAACCAGCGCCCCTTACCTTGTTGCCCCAAACCTAGTTCAAAAACAGCTCATTTAGCTGTTTAGCCTATTTCTGAAGGCAGCTTAGTGCAGCCCTGAACAAGATGTTTGAGTCATCTGAGTCTGAGCCAGAGGAGGTAGAATACGCCCTTTGATCTGAAATGATAAATTACAGTTGGTCACTGAATAGTGAGTTACAAAATGCTTTGCTATCCATCATATTTGGCGGTTAGCATACACATTCAACATTGGTTAAGAGTCCCCTATTTGTTCTCAAAGCTATACATGCAATGCTAAATGATGGCTTGGTATCTTTAACCAGTGCTGTATTATAACAGAACTGAACTCCCTCCATTAATGCTCAACATCCGCTGTCAAAAAATAGATCATCATCTGCCTGCACGAAAGTCTGCAAACCAAAACAGACAATCGACTCTTAACTTCCTACTCAGCAGGGATCACCTGAGGACCTCAACACTTGGCCCATGGACGACGACGACACTGGGTGTAAACAGCGGAATAACTGTGTGACTTTTCCGATGATGGGATCACCGAATGAATGACATAATAGCTAACTAACTTGAGTTTCCAGTGGCTTTAAACAAATGAAGTATTCAACCTCCAGCTTGCTCATCGGCTGTGGGAAAACATCTTTGATAACTACACAGCTGCCATAGCTCAGAAATGCAGCAAATCCTGTCTATAATTAGTTTCCAATGTACTAACTGTGGTCACATGCAATTAGATCAGAGGGATTTTTATGTTTGAAGTGGTGATTGGGATGAAGCATCAAGGGCATATTGTGGTTTTGGCTTCAAACACATGACATGGCTGGCTTCAAGATATGTATTTACACGACTGCCACAGCAGAAAATGGCTACCAGTCGTTTTCTCGGGCCTGTGCAGGAGCGGCAGCAGCAGCAGCAGCAGCAGCAGCAGCAGCAGCCACGAACAAGCTGCTGCTCTCCGTTTTAAATGGTCATTATCAGATTTGAGAGCGACCACAAGTCTGTGATTACAGCCACGCTGCCAAACAATCGGCGTCCGGATCTCTCACCGCACATTATTTCTAATTCGAATGAAACAATGACAGAGATGAACGCTCACATATAAAGAATGAGATCCCTGCTCGTGGAAAAAACATCGTCTGTGAGAGAGAATGAAGCGCTGAGATCAAACACGATGTCTGGATGTATGAAATGTATCTCAGTAATTGCTGTCTGGGCACGTAAGTTCTGTCTATGGACCATCAGCTTCACACTGACATTTTGTCATCTTTTATTCCTTTTTTTGGACGCTGATTCTGCGCTTCAAAGAAACCAGAGGCATGTTTGTCTCTCCCCCCACAAGCAGGGTTTAATTTTACAGGAACTCTCTCCTAGATTACAATCACAGGGGACCGGCTCGCCTTTATGAGCCTTCCTGCCATTATGCCAAATCTGCCCTGTTTGAAATATTACTGATAAGTGTAACATGAGTGCCGGCGATGTAATATGTTAAAAGCTCTTATTACATTTATGTGCAGTCTCAGAGATCTGTCTTTGCTTTACAAGGCCTGAAAAAAAGCCTCATGATTCAAACTGAGATTGGATGCAGAGGCCAGGAAATGGAGGGAGAATTTTCTTAATGACGCTGAACAGAGTCATCATCAGCGGTAAACCACAGCATCTCAGGTGGGAGGCTGTTTCAGTGGCAGGTTCACCTCAGTGTGAGACAGAAATACTCCAACTCCAGAGCTGGATAAAGGACTACAGGATGAATATAAGTAAGCAAATCTGAGTCTTCGGTCAAGGAAATATGCTGCTTTTGGCACAATGCTAACAAGCCAAGTAGAGTTTTAATCATAGTGCTAATATCTGATTATTAAACACAACACAAAGCAAAGCTGAAGCTTTTGGGAATGGTATGAATTAAGAAAGTATTTGATCCTAATGAATAACTTTGACCTCAAGAAAACTCGAAGGCGTTCTCTTCCAGGCTAACGGCAGACGAAGCCGCTGGCAGAACATGACAGTTTGTTTTAAGCTCTAACACGACCATGCCGAGGCCTTTTTGAGAGCCTTGAAATCTCCAAAATCGTAACAGTTCATCCTGAGCGAGGGGCATGAGTGTGTTCCAACTGGTTGGATTGCCATATCCAACCAGTACTTGTAAAGAGATTTCATGTTCATGTCAGACCAGTTGTGGCACCCGAGGGAATAACAGCGGATCACCAATGTTAGGCGGATTCATCCTCTGGCAACCATGAATGTCTGTACAAAATCTTGTGTCAACCTTGGGAGTAGATTAATTAATAACTCACAATATAAGTGAGACTGATGTGACCTGTGTGGGGCGCTGGATGAAATTCAGCGAATCATCAAAGTTATTTGGCTTCATCCAGTTAATCTGCTCAGCGGTAGAGTCGTCTCTCAATTGGAAGCTCAGTGGTTCGATCCCTGACTGCTACAGTCACATGTCGAATTGTCCTTTGGCAAAACACTGAACCCCAAATTGCTCCCGGAGGCATAGCCTTTTCAGTATAAATGTGTATAGATATGATTGGAGACTGGCACTTAGGCCTTTGCCATCAGTGTGTGAATGTGGAGTGTGAAAGGGTGAATGTGACGTGTAGTGTAAAAGCGCTTTGAGTGGTCATAAGACTAGAAAAGTGCCATGTAAGTGGAGTCCATTACCATCCTCTGAGGACCAGGACCATCTGTATTACATTTCATGGATATCCATCCAACAATTGTTGGACAAAGTTGAGGAATGACCAACATAACCGACCAACATGGCTTGGTAAAAACATTCAGAACTTACTACTGCACCCAAAGCCTCTTAAAATGTGTCTTTGTATCATATTTCCACATGGTAATTCACACATACACACATTACCTATACAACTTATCCTGTTCAGGATTGCAAGGCGCTGGAGCCAATCCCAGCTGTCGTTGGGCGAGAGGCGGGGTTACACCTGGACTGATCACCAAGTCTGACACATAGAGACAGACGTATCACTCTCACATTCACAGATTCACCAATGAACCTAACGACGTCTTTGGACTGTGGAGGAAGCCGGAGTACCCAGAGGGGACCAACGCATGCACAGGGAGAACATGCAAACTCCACACATGAAGGCCCACTACGTCCGAACTGGGATTCAAACCAGAAACCTTCTAGCTGTGAGGCGACAGCACTAACCACTGTACCACCGTGCAGTCCATACATATTTTGAAACTTAATCCAAAAGGCAACTGGATTTGGTTGAAGAACTGAAGAAGCCTTTTGGATGAGAGGTGAAACGTCTTCAAGAACTTCCACCAAGTCCAGTTGTCTTTTGGATTGCGCTTGGAATTACCATGACCTGGATGACTGAGAACCTTCACAGACATAATTCTGCATCCTGACAGTCAGATTATACCTGAAAACCCCCAGAAATCCTCATCATCACACTGGCTTTATTTAATCTGGTGATATAAAGGTTAGCTTAGCTCCATGTGGGGAATTAAACACATGAATACACTGTAAACATAATGATTGGCAGTGGATGTCAGACACTGGAAGATCATGTTTGATTTTGTTTTGACTATTGGAATTAAGTGAATAATTCTTGATAAAAACATGTTCCTCCTGCAGTCCAAAGTAAATAAAAGCTGTTCTCTGTGGATTTTAAAGAATAAATCCCTGTTGTCTCAGAGGAGGGGGAGGGATTAGTTCACACCCTCCTTGTTTCTTAAGATGTGAAATGTCCAAATGTTGCGGTGAATCTAAGAACTGTGAAAGATTTCTAATTGCACACACAAACCCACACACTCATGTTGCCAGCATCTCCTCTCCTCCCAGCCTTTCGAGGGCGGAGTGAGGATGTTTTTTTTAAATTAATTTTATTTTTTTTTCACAGTCATTACATCCGACCTTATCTCCCAGAGCCTGCGCCGGGTTGTCAATGACAACTGGCTCTAATCTCTACCCCCTCCCGACAAGCAGCACTGACAGGCCCTTTCTTCCCAATTCCTCAGACACGTAGCCAGACATAAATTAATCTGTCACTCATTGCTAGTATTAATGTAGGGATGACACATGGCTGTGCATGCAAACACACACACAAACGCACATACACACCAAACAGACAAAGAAAAATGCACCCAGCCTTAAAAAGCGTTACACAAACTGGGACACCATCACATGCCAAAAAGTAGAAAAAGCCTTTGGAAAAGCTGACAGTCTTCTCTGTTAAACTGCATCAATCAAATATCCAGACAGAGAACGAGAGATTTAAGGACTTGAGAATCTCCGTCTGCAGTGCCAGACACGATTTAAAAAAATTAAACCTGTAAATAATGCCAAAAAACCAGCCTTTACTTTACCCACTTATCACACAGCAGGTGATTGACATTCAGGGGACATTTAGGAAGATTGACGGACGCAGGGATGAAAGCGTGTATCTGATCCGATGACGATACCTCCAGAAGCAGCTCTTTGTGTCCCAATAAAGCTTCCCGAGCTGAGAGATATGAAACTCACATCATATGTCAGCCGAGGAAGCAGCCGAAAAGTATTTCTTCCGGTTGCTAAAAGCCAGCGGAGAATATGTTATCTGCTTATCTGAATCTGCTTATCTCCCCCCGCGGTCCCTGAAAGCAGGCCGGGGGCCGCAGGAGTTCAAGATAAATGGCCTGATCAATGGCAGACATTATCTGGATCTGGTGGGCAATAATCAGATCCAGTTAACATTGCGGGCGCAGAAAGGACCGGCCTGTCAGCGGGAACAAACCTACTTCACTGGCCATCCGTCTAATGTCGCTGCCCGGGACTCTCTTTGGAAAACAATGCAGACAAGAAAATTGCTTTAACCTTTCCTGCCTCAAATGCTTTGGTTGCATCCCCTAATGCAACCCCTCTCCAACGCACCCCCTCGACACCACTCTGCCCCGTCACAAGAGAAATGGGAGACCCTTTCGCCTAAATTACAGACATTGCCGTGGAATGTGGGCTGCGGGCTGCGATGCCGTGGATAATTTCAGACCAGTCAATCAAACCGTCCCCTTCTAACAGAAAGGAGCATATGTGCTACCCGCCTCAAAGCACACAACACAAGCACACACCAGCACGCATGTTGGGCATGACTTACCTTTAACATTTTCATTTCATGTCAGTGTAATTACAAATTCCCAAACCGGAGCCAAATTATCTTAAAGGCCAAATGTGCGTCCTTTTTTACAGTGCTGCACACAGATTTAACGGAGAGAGAGAAGGAATTGTCTCTGCTTTTACAAAGAGGCTCATCTGAAATGTTAATGTGCTGTATTTTAAGATTATTTGTTTGTGATGTTGACTTTCATCTCTACATCACGTCCATGTCCTTGAATGTATTTCTGCAGCTCAGTCCTTGCATTAATGGAAGAGAAACAACAGTGAAAACAGGCTTCCTGTCGTACAAATTCATTGACAAGCTTAGTCCGTGTAACCTCATCAGGCTGTACCGTCATTTGATCTCAATGACAAAAAAAGGCGGATTTTAAGCCTCTTTTAATTTGACCCCAATTTTCTCTCTGAAGCCGTACAGTGGAGCCACATCCCCGACAGACAAAACATTCTTAACCGATAACCCGCCGCATGACGAACCCCCAGCTTTAATTTTTCTCCATAATCTGCATGTCTTTATGTGTGTGGAGACCCAGCAGACATCTACAACCAAAGAACCGCGGTGCTGCAGCCCCCCGTGAGGCCTCGACTTAATACTAAGCGAGAGCAACTGTGCTGGCAGGGATAATATTTTCCCCCTTTTTTGTTTCTTTCTTCAGAGCAGCGCGATGGGAGCGAGGAGACAAGGGGAGGCAGGGAGATAAAGGAGAAGAAACTAGAGAGGAAGGGAGCGGGAGAAGAAAACAAAACAGGAGGAGACGGGGAGAGACAGACAAGACGGAGAGGGGGGAAGGAGCCAAACAAGGAGGTATAGAGAGGGGAGAGAAACAGCCTGCTGTGTCTTTTAAAGCAGAGCGACTACAGGGAAGCACTGAGGAAATCACCACTAAGGCGCTGTATTAAAACCTGTCTGACCCTCTGCAGACCCCCCGAGCGATTCGCCCGGCTGGAGGAGTACGGTCGGAGGGATTAGGCCTCTGAAACGCTCCGTCAAGACCATTCTGTCAGGCTCCGACAGAGACAGCCCCAGTCATCCCCCTGCGCCCCCCCACAATCCACTCAAACAAGCCTCTCCAAGGCTCTCTCCGTGCTCAACAGCTCCAGAGAGGGGGCCTGATGATAGGCTCTCTAGGGGGACACAAGATGGGCCGCGGACATCAAAAGCCAGCAGGGTGACAGACAGCAGGGAGGTCTCTGCCCGCCCTCCCCCAGCATTCCCTTTTTTCTCTTTCTGTCGCTGTCCCTCTCTCCCTCTCTGCCTCTCTACGTCTCGTCCCAGGCCCCCGCCGGCCATTGAGGGGTTTCTAATTGCATTTCTGCAGAGCTTGAGCTAAATAAGGTCGTTGTTCTGACTGCAGATGCCTCCCCGCTGGAGGGTTGAATCATGGGAGGGAGAGAATTGGAAAGTTTAGGCCCCTTATGAGACAAAAAAACACAAGATGAACACGGGATGCTCGGCTTATACAAGAAAAAGGGATGGCAATGAAAATGTAGACGGGAATGTTGATTGTTATTTCCAGCGGTTGGCAGGTGATCTGTGCTCCGTCCCCACAAGTCTTCCTTAAAAGAAGAACTCTTGTCCATTGCACTCTGCAAAAACAAGCTGGAGTCACATCCTTCCAATATTGATACCACCTTAAATATGGTGTCAAGTATTAGTGAGTAGACCAAGTTTTTAATGAGAAACAACAGTAAGCAGTGCTAGCAGAGAGTGTAATGTTAGCAAGGCTAGCAAGATATCTTTAATACCCCTTTATGACCAAAAATTAGCGCGTTGACGCAGGCTTTTTTCAGACCCGGGAAGACCCGCTTATAGATGCCGATTGTCTCTTTTCCCATTGCCAGTGAAGTATACTCCTGTAGGTCTCTTTTCTGCTGCGTCACCAACGCACCGGAGACAGGGTTAGTTAAAGAGAACAGTTACATATCAGATGTTACGTATCGTATGTTGTATGTATCACTCATTCAGTCTGTGTATCAAACTCGGCGTCGACAAATTTGGAACGACGTTCGAGCGCTGCTCGGACGGAGACCGGTTGAATTTGTAGCTGTGATGACAAGGAGTGGCAGAAGTTACCGACGGAGCATAGCATCACGCTAGAAAGGGGGCGGAGATTAGCATGTCAACATAGGATTTGTGCTCACTTCAATGCCGATCAGAGACGAGGCGATAATTACCCGGGGCTACTGCAGAGTCATTTGACCCGGGTCTGAATGCTGATTGTAGCCTTTCCCACTAAGCAAAAAAGCCTTGTTTTAGCTGGTTTTTTGACCAGTGGGAAAAGGGCTTCAGTGTTTTTCCACCACTAATATCTCTAGAGATATTTGGTATTGGCCAATACTCCAATCTTGTATCAGGAGATCTCTACTTCCTGTGGTTGGAGCAGGTTGAGCGTGTAAGAAGAGGACCTGAGTAGACTGTTCTAACATGTCCGGGTCCACTGAGACAGCTCGGTGGATATCCTCCCTGACCTCGTCACCCCTCTGCCACTCATCTCCCCCTCTGTGTAACACTAGAACAGGGGGGACAGGTTGAACAACAGGGAACAAGACAGGAGCGATTTCATCCGTGAATCTCCTCCTCTCTCCCTGGTGTTGTCCGTACAGTGGAAAAGTGAGCTTTATGGTTTGTGACCTACATGTGGAGCTGGTTGCGGGCCAGAGACTGGGGCCGTGACTGGGCTGCAGGGGGTCTGTCTGTTGACAAGAACTGGAGGCCTCTTCCGCTTTGAAGCCCTGTATATTTAAATATTTCATGACCCCCTCATCTCCAGCCCCCTTTTATCGGATTTGCGCTCTGGCTCGTGGCTGCCTTTCATTAATAGCACAGCGAGAGGAGTTAGTGTCGATCTAATGCCCCCATCAGTGAGGCAGATCTGAGGGAGCCTCTCCCGTACCCGGGCCCTTTTGGCACTCAGCGTATCTGGAAGACGATCTCGTTAAACGCTAGTAACAATTACACCAATTACAGATAAGCCTAAGTGTGTCAAAGCCACAACATGATGTTTACGATGATTAGCATGCGGCGCTATCAGCGGGGATGGTAATCAACGCGAGTGCCTGGTGCTTCAAAAGATCACAGGGCTCTTTATCTGTCAGTATCGATAAAAGGCCACCGGCTGAAGACAGACCTGAACGTGGCTGTCATGTTTGGCTCATAATCACGCTGTTGGTACGAAGCTTCAGTTAGAGTAAACCAGCTTTGACAGAAGACTTTGCAAGATGTCACAGGAACAGTGCAGAGATATCAGATGAAAGAACATCACAGCTTGCCACACCCTCATTTCTGCTGATTATCGTCAAAGGCCCAACAAAGAAGCACTAAAAGGATCACACTAAAGCTCTCATGACTCCGCTCTTGCTGTAAACAATCCTGTTATCAGATCGGCACATGTGTTTGCAGCAGTGAAGTGCCAGTAGATTTCCACGAGGGCGCGTGCTGGCACGGCGCAGGGCACCAGTCTGGAAATGTGTCTCCGATGCTGGTGACCATGACATAAGGCCCCGCTTGTCTGCTGGTAATAGAGATGCCTTTGAGACAGCCTGCATCTGCCCGCAGGACGCATTCCACGCTTTCCTCCACAAACTCTGCACCGCCATCAGGCCCTGGGTCCTAAATGTGCACATTGTGAGGCTGCCCCGCTGGCCGCCCGACAGCAGCACATTCACCATGGGGTTATTTGAGTGGACGCAGGCTCCCGGGGCACAGGTAGAGTGTGTTCTCTTACTGAGAGTGTGAGTGATACTCTGTGAACGGGGGTGTTGTTTGTGTTTATGTAATTGTGTTAAATTATCCACCTTAAAGTTTGTTTTTGCTATTAAAGAGGCATAAAGTTTGTGCAGGGGTGTGATGAAAGAGTGCCAATGACTGCAATGTGCTGTTCTCTTTAGCATACGTGTAACAACTTAAAAACACCCATATTCTGTTAGACGTGTAAAAGCAAAGTCAATTTATGGTCTGTAATGATGTTAAAATCTGTGACAAGGTTGAAAAGATTAATGAGGAATGAGTAAACAATGAAATCGCTGTAACTGTTAAAGTACTGATGATTGTTTAAAATGCAAGAAATATGTTTATTTTTTAAAATTCATTGTTTAATTTATTTTGCAAAAGAGTTGATCTTTGATCTGACAGGTATTCTTAGGGTGCTTTCACACCTGACAGCTTTGGCCCGTACTTTAAGACTTTACTCTGAAAGTCCGGTTAGTTTGGACAGGTGAGAACACGCAGTCTGGTGTGGACCAAACCATCGGACCATGGTCCGCCAGAACAAATGGTACTCGGTCCGTTTCTAAACAAACCACGGTCCGGTTCGATTCAGGTGAGAACACAAACCGACTTGAAGTAGGACCATTGTGGGTTGTTAGCAGATGTTGATACTTGCAGAGACAGGCAGCAGGATGAGTAGAGGACAGACGTAGAGGAGTGACGAGGAAATAGAAATATGGGCTGACTAAAGGAGAGAGGAACTGATCGATCTGTGGAACAATGTCCTTTAAAAGTAAAAAAATACTCTGACTACAAAACATTAAAATCTGAGATTGTGTTGAGTGTGATCAGTGTGCTCCCTCTCTGTTTACTTCAGGGAGTTTTCCCACGTGGAAATTCTGACCAATCACAGAGCAGTTTCCTCGTGCATCAAAACTTTTGGTCCGCTAGTGAAAAATGCTAACATGTTAAGATGTCAGTCTGGTATATTGTATGGAAGTTTAAGTAAGGTTCAGCGTTTAGGGCTTATAAAGTTTATTAAAGCGTGTGTGTGTGCGAGCGGAGCCCCTGCGTGGTCTCAGAGGACACCCTGTAGCTGTGTCGAGTGCAGCTTCATTATGTATGATGGTGAATCCACATTTCCACATATCGTAATGTGCCCTCTGTAAGTGATGTATGTTTTATGCACTTGAGAATAATTTAAAAACTATTTACTGAGTTTAATCTACTTGCTTTACAGTAATATTAGTGAAAATGAGATCTGTGTAATTCTATGTATATAATAGTAACTGAAATAGGTTGCTGACTTTCTGCTCTCTGCCGTCGTGTTCATGTGTTGATGTGTAAATAGCTATATGTTGGCCATAACATGTCTCAGCTTGTGTTTGCAGCCTGGTGTCAGTCGGGGGGGGGGGGGGGGGGGGGGGGGGGCACAGGGGACCGTCAGCTTTAAGGGGCGCTAAGCCCAATCATCAGTGCCTGTCTCAGCTGGGCTTACCATGTACTGTGTTTACCAACACCAAGCTTCAACAAGATGATCTGGGGCAGCTTGCTGTCTGTCCCACTCTCTCTCTCTCTCTCTCTGCTGACATACACACACACACACACACACACACACACTCAGCCTGTAAGAGGATTTGCACTGGCAACAGGGACAGGCTGCGTCGCTTATCCAGAGAGAAAGCTGCAGCACCACACACAGCTTGACCTCACCTCACATGCCTGACTGCACAGGTAAACACACACACACACACACACACACACACACACACCCACACACACACACACACAAACCATTCCCTGAAGGAAACAGCGGTTTGGCTATGTTAGGCTCACTGACACAGGGGTAAACAGTGTGTTGTAAAATAAAGTTTCAATTCAGTTGGATTTAAAGCTGAATGAACAAAACTGTGGTCCACAATGACTGCATAAAACATGCTTCAGACTGTGAGCAGGTAGGTCTACCACAGACTCCAGACTGTTAGCATGTGAAATAATGCAGCATGTGATCTATAAGCACATTGACTTTACACAAATGAATAACACCATATTACGTTACCAACCCACTGTCTGGTCTTCTAAATTCCTAACCATCTGGATGCCTTACAAAACCAAGTTTTCATACATCTTTTCATCACATTTTCCACAATATGTTTTCATTGTCATCTTTTAAATCTTGTTTGTAAGCTTCAACAGTATGCTTTTGAATCGAATTGTTGGTAGCAGAAGCAGCCCTGGCTGTGTTTTCCTCCGCTGTCGACTGATTAGTCTGCTCCGATGGCCACATTGTTACGTGATAACAGAGGGCGGTTGGTTGGCCGGCCCTGAGGAAGTCATTTGGAGTGAGTTCACCGACTCTCTGACCGGGGATATTAGAGGAGCGTCTTTTAGTCATGCTCGATGGAGTCCAGGCTCTGCCTCCACTAAAGCCTGCAGTCTGCAGGGGAATCTAACAGGGCCAGAGAGGCTGGCAAACACCTGTCAGCCACACACGCTGCAGGCACAATAACACCTGACACTGCCCATGAATTCACACATGGAGGAACGCAGAGCACATATATGACAAACAAACCACCATGTGTTCCTATGTAAAGCCATACGCTGATGATCTGCATGTAAGTAGCAGCAAAAAAACACACAACAGACACAATTAATCACACGATTGCATGCACACAAACACACACGTTGTCACTGCCTGCGGGGAGTGTCCCCCCGAGACCCCTGAGGTGACAGATGTGTCAAAACAACATATTGGTTTCGCTCCTCTTTGCTGTGGTGTTGCTTTGTTCCTTTACCCTGAAAAAACACTGGATCTGATTTGCTCTGCATATTGCTGATGCATTTTTCACGAGTTACTCTGAAAACACCATGTTCGTCCACATTAAAAAGCAATTTAGCACTCCCAGGATTAAAAGCGCATGTTAAATTGAAGGCTACACTTGGTGTGGGCATAAAAAATTGAGTGGCTCCTTATATTAACCAGGTTGAGCGCTGCACACAGCATTTAGATAGACCAAATGGAATCTTTTAGCATTACTAATTCATCCACAGGAAAGCTGTGGTTGAGACATCGTGCACGACTCCAGCGTTGAATACAAACATCAGCCGGTTTGCAGCCGAAGCTTTGCTGTGTGCGAAGTGTGAATACCAGGTGGATGTCTATCAGCGGGGATTGTTAAATGTAACCTACTTTCTTCAGTTCACTTTCTTTTCACTTGAGCTCTGCTGCTTCTGCTCCCTTAGACAAGCTGTGAACCGTCCTTCAACCCTTTTCCACAAATTCACATACTGTCCACACTTTTGTGCTTAGCTGACAGAAGAAGAAAACCGCTCTTTTTCTAACATCAACATCTGTGATCTCTTTTCCACACTGATTTGAACCACAGGAGGCTGAAGCCTTTTGTGAAAGCTGGTTAAAAATGAATGAGGGAGCGGTTGGCTTGTGGGAAAACAGCAGACTAGACACCCGTGTTTAAGTTGGCCCTGATTCCAAAACGTCCTCTAATGTTTCCTCGCTCTGCACTGAGGAAGAGAAGCAGATAAAAAGCAGGATGAACACTCGTTTAGTGGACCGTGGCCCCACTTAAACATAATGATGGATGCTAATGATGCCCATAATTACCGCTTCTAAAATGGTGATAATTAGAAATCTTTTATAGCCCTTTATCCGCAGACGATCTTCATAATGATTGTCGGAGTGATAAACAGTGATTGTCAGTGTTTGACCTCTGAAAGCACCAATATAACAAATAGAGTCCTCCACCATGAGACAAGCGGCTTACTTAAACTACTTGGAACAATTACTGTATGGTTACAGAAAAATCTACAGATTTCTGTCCTTAATCTCATTTTGTGATACAAGAGGAATGACGGACATACCAAAACACACAACGACATGAACTGATTTTGTGGCCTTTTGGAGGCTGAAGAAACAAGCTGTGAGCACCACAGTGATCTCGGAGCACATGAGCATGAGTGCAAAGCTATTTTAGAATTATAGTGTCACCTGGTCTCCCTCATCTTCCCATCAGCACCACTTACAAACTGAAAGCAATGCGAGCAGTGCTGCCAGACTGAAAATACAGTAATATCTGTACTGCAGCTTTAAAATGATCGTATTTTACCAAAAACTATCGAACATATGAGAAAAAAAGATAAAGGGTCAATTACCAGACTGAACTACAAAACTATTCCCTGCGTACCGTATTGATGGAACACCACAGAGGCCCCGTCCTTTGTACAAGACGGCAACTATATACTTCACACAACAGAGTCCACTGCAGCCCATTACATTATCATACTTTCTGTTATTACGCTTCAAAATAAAAGCACCTCAGAGCATCCCACTGTGTGCACATTCGCTCAGCATGACAGAACTCCTGACACTCTCAGCTGTGCCACACGCTTGGTGCTGTTTTTGAAATAGCCATACACATCCCTGCATAAATCCTCGCATGTTCTGGGAAGCTGCTGCAAGCCGCGCTCGTGCAGAGATGCACTGACTGACAGATACGAAAATTATCGTACATTTGGCCTTTTTTGCCATTATTGATCGTACATCGTACAAATACGATAGTTATCGTACATCTGGCTACACTGAATGCGAGTCAGTGACCGTGCCGTAGTTTCCTGTTTTTCCCAGTGACTGTGTCCTAACCTGCACCGTTTGTCAGCCATGTGTCACTTGTTCCCTGGCTCTATTTTAGCGAAGTTTTACCTTTTCATTTCATTCACAACGGGACAAATCACAAGTGACAATGTTGCAACAATTGTAGCATCTCTGAACAATATCTTTGCACTCCAACTGCTTTAGTTTTGATAGCTCGCTGTATGTTAGGAAGAGGTGTTACTCTGAGTTTGGAGCATGAAGAATGCATCAGAAGCCGGCTGCTGCATGCTCTACAATTAAATATACAAAGTACTTTTTATAGGAAACTGAGAAGTCTCATGAGCGACTAAAACAGATGATGATAAAGTGATCAAATCTGAGTTGAGCGCAAAGTTAAGCTACATATTAAACAGGCCGTCTTTGAGCGTCGGGGCAGAAGGAACAAATACCTCCATGAGTGTGTAGAAGAAACTTCTGTGGCTCAAATATTCTGTTCAGATACAAAGGAACAAACATCTTCACTTAGAGAGGTCCATGGCCTCGTTATGAAGGTGAGTCTATTCACTCACTTTTTTCTCTGCTTTGGTCTTTGTTAAACTCCTGACAAAGTATCTGCTTTTCAGTTTGAAAATCCTCAACTCTGTTTACCACCAATTTGAGAAGTTGTTTGTATGCTTGTTTGTCTTTTGAGGTGTACAATATTTATCAGAGCTTTTGAACTGAAAGGAACACATCTTGAGCAGTGAGAGCAAACTTGTTGGGCAAAAACCAGAACATCCTAAAAGACCTGAAAGAAGCGAGCTCTCCAACGATCAATATGAGCAGCCCCTTTCAAATGCATTGAATGGAACAGTTTGATCCATTGTTATATTCGTTATGGCAAGTATTATGACTATAATTGGAGGGTGTAATATTCAACGGAATGTTAACCTGTGTAAAAAGTTAGAGTTTCCTCAACTATGATGTTTAATAAGTGACATATGAACATGTAATATAAGCAAATCCACCCCAGCTCCCTCTCCCTGCGTCCAGCTCAGTGCTGTAACGTTGGCCTGGCTCCGCGGTCACATGGCACAGATTACACTTGTGTTACACCAAATGCTGATAATGCAATCAAGCAGCTTTTCTGATTCTGCAGTGGCGGCTGTTAAGAGGGGAAAATTAGACCTTTCTCTCAGTGTCTGACTAAGTGATGAGGCCTTCATCAGAAAGAGACACAGACAGACAGACAGACAGACAGAGATCATTTGAAATGAACTCATCCATCATAAATCATGAGCTCAGACAATCTCCAGAAGAGCACTTTTGGACTTCTGGAACAATCTGAGTGTTTGTGCACAAGTGCTACCAGGCATATACAGAGGACTGTGTGGATCCAGGTGGGATGTTAGCTGTGTCTCAATTCAGGGGCTGCATCCTTTGAAGGACGCGGTCTACGGAGGGTGAGTCATTCGCAGCCTGTGTAATAAGACGGTCTGGTCTATGGAGGATTTCCTGTTTGCATCACCAACTGTTCCCGCCCTTACTCTGGCATCACCAAACGCTGCTCCTGTCACCTAGCAACAGGTAGCTAGCGGGCTAACTAGCTAACATAACTAATGCCATGTAACTTAGCTTATTATTTTAAAGATAAGTAGTTTCAAGGCCCCTTTTGTTATTTTCAACATTTGTATCTCCAGCTATTCGGTTGAGTTGAAACCAAAAACTTTCACATTTAAAGTTTTTTCCTCGGCCGTTTAAGAGTCCGACATCTCATTTGAATTGGCGCGCAATGAATGTCGGGATACATTGGGCAGTGAAGGACGCACTCGATGGATCCTTTGTGGCCCCGGAAAAGGAGGTCGCATTTGTCGTCTGCATCTGAAGGAGCTTTCGAAACGGGACAGCCTTTGAGACACCGCTGTGACACAATCAAATACGCCCTTCTAAGGATGCAGCCCCTGAATTGGGAAGCAGCTTTTGTGTTAATTTTATCTGTGAATACAACACTGATTAAGTGCTAAGAAAATAGCTAAACCTTTCTGTTCATAAGATATTGCTTAACCTGGCATGTCTCCACTTGCATTATTTGTAAAAGCAGTCGTTGTCGTCTTTACTCTATATGATAATATGCTGTGAGCTGGGTTTCCAGTGGTTATTTGCAGTTGTTAGTTTACTCTGCTTAGAAAAGACAGGAGTGGCTATAAAGCTTGTACAAACTATTCAATCATAGAAGCATATTATTAAGTCTAAATTGCATTGTAGTGAATGTGTAAAATGCACAGGTTTGAGGTCTGTTGTTGGAGCACAATAAAAGCTCCTACTGTGTCTTTATGTGCCCATGTTACTCAGAGAGAGGTTGATGTAACTGCTCCAGTCTGCCTGCAGCTTAAACTACCAGCTTTACTCTTAACCACTGGTCATAAGAGAGCTCTTTGCATCCACAATCTTGTCCTCCATTTCATGTCTGTAGCTCTCCAGCTCTCTGTGGCTACATTACTCTGTCCTTCACAGATAAACACCGACTTTTACAGGAAGCAAAGGGAAAAACAGAACTCTCACTCTGCACTTGACCTTATCTTCCATTTGATCCTCTTTGCAAACAAAGATGGACACATTCTGATCAGACGCAGCAGCTTCTGTTTAAGAGACACAGTTGACTTCAGAACTAATTAATAGGAAACATACAAAGAACCATTTGCACATTTGAATGAAATGTGATGATTGTGGAGGCTGGTGAGAGAGAGTTTTATAAATACAGGCAATATGTAACAAGAGGTCCACTGGGCGTTGTTGTGTTGTGAAACAAATATGGCCCAGCTGTGGTCTGTGATGCCTTCAGGTGTCTCATCAAGGTGGCTTACCTCAGCTGAAACGTGGGTTCATCTATGCTTTACACTACACTCAGGCTGGGCCTGGAAAAATAAGAGCCACATCCAATTCATGGTTTATATCATGTTGATGCTGCTAATGTTAGCTGCTTTTTGTCCGAGCTGCAGCTGCCTTCTGTAAATCACATGACCACACACTCGGCATCCGACTACCTTGAGATGCTGGGATATATCAGGTGTGCCACTTTTGGTTGCCACAGACTGAAATTTACAGTGGATAGTGTTTTGCTCAGCAACCCCCAGACAACAGAGGAAGTCCTCACTTTCTCTCCTGTTAGTATGAGTTATGGCAGTTCAGGGAAGCAGTGTTGGTTTGGTGAGTTACGATAAATGCCCAAGTTAAAATACAATGGATTTTACTTATTAAAAAATGGTCCTAAGCCCTAAATTTGAATGAATCGATAAATCAATATATCACCCCTCTAACTGCAGTAATGACGCAAAGCCACCAAGCAATATGTTAGTGGCTTTTTAAATACTTGTTAAAGTATTAGTTTGGATGTAATAACTCTGTTCTAAAGAATGTATCTATTATGTGCACTTTTTGATACTGTAAGAAAGATTAATGATACTGTTATACTGATAATTTAAAGTAAACCCTATTGATATAGCCTTTAGTTCATCATATGAATATGCTATGCTCAATATTTGTTAGTATGCTAACACAGTGACTTGCTTGTGAAGCATGCACGTAGGAAAAGTGAACTTTGAACGCAATTGTTTGGTTTTATTTGACAAGAATACTTATTCAAAACACATACAGCGCAACTGAAGAAGGCGGCCTGGTCTGATGAGTCATGTTTTCTTTTCCATCACGTGGCTGGCCGGGTGCATCGCCTACCTGGGGAAGACATGGCACCAGGATGCATTATGGGAAGAAGGCGAGCCAGCAGAGGCAGTGTGATGCTTTTGGCAATGTTCTGCTGGGAAACCTTGGGTCCTGCCGTTCATGTGGATGTGACTTTGACTCGTACCACCTACCTACACATTGTTGCAGACCAAGTCCACCCCTTCATGGAGACAGTATTCCCTAATTCCCTAATTCCCGGGCGGCTGTGGCTCAGTGGTAGAGTCGGTCGTCTTTCAATCGGAAGGTTGGAGGTTCGATCCCCAGCTCCCTCAGGCTATATGTCGAAGTGTCCTTGGGCAAGACACTGAACCCCATATAGCCAACGGGTATGAATGTGATATCTGATTAACAGTTGGGCACTTTACGTAGCAGCCTCTGCCATCAGTGTATGAATGGGTGAATGTGATATGTAGTGTAAAAGCAGCTTTGAGTGGTCGCAAAGACTAGAAAAGTGCTATATAAGTACAGTCCATTTACCATTTAATGGCAGTGGCCACTTTTAGCAGGATGATGCGCCCTGCCACACTGCAAACATGGTTCAGGAATGGTTTGAGGAACAACGAGTTCAAGGTGTTTACTCGGCCTCCAAATTCCCCAGATCTCAATCCAATCGAGCGTCTGTGGGATGTGCTGGACAAAAAAGTCCGATCCATGGAGGCCCCACCTCGCAACTCACAGGACTTAAAGGATCTGCTGCTAACGTCTCAGTGCCAGCCTCATTTTTAATGTACACATCTATTATTGTCACTTTTACTTTGCTAGGATGGACAAAAGTTGATTTTGTGTGTGCATGTGTGTATGTGTGTGTGTCTCGGTGTCTGACCCCTCAGTCCAGATCACTCCAGGATAATAACGCCCCTGTGAAGCTGTGGGGCCTGATATCACCTTTCTGAGCAGTGATAGCTATCATTGTTGCTAAAATAGCCACACAGTATGAAACACACACACACACACACACACATATTGGCACACACACTTACAAGTTGAAGACGGATGCTTCCTGCACTTCCCTGATCTCATCTCCTGCTTTAATGAAAACCAGGTAGATACAACGGCCCGGACCAGTCACATCAGCAGCCTGTCTAGACCGAGCCGGCACCCTCTGCTCCACACACTCACTCTTAACACCCTGCCTGCCTGTCTGTCTGTCTGCCTGTCTGAGTCTCACATTGCAGCTGATGATTCATGACTGCTGAGCGATGGCAGCTCCTGTGTCATTTCTAACGACAGTTAACTTGTGATTATTTTGCTGACATCTGACAGGAGGCGGCCTCAAGGGGGAGGAGGAGTCCGGACATGGACGAGAAGGAACAATAGCCGCTTGTTCACAAAGGCTAAGAACAAAGCTAACAAAATGCCCTGCGCAAAATCAAACTCCTACTGAATACAGAGCAAATAACCTTTAACCTTTTGAGTGATATAACCAATCAATGAATTTAATAAGTAAGAGCACAAAAGTACTCGACAATGCACGATCCTTCGTTTTGTTTTGGGATGCGGTGTTTTCATATTCCTCATGGAATTCAATCATCTGCACAAATGAACAACCTGCATCACATAATCATCATCATATTTTATTACACCTTTCTTTTTAAATCACTTTGATTTTATGTTTCATCGCCCTGCTAAAAATGAGTACATACAGATCCAGTCTCCGTTTGCAGTTTGGTGAACACAACACAGTCAGCAGATGTTGGACGACTACTCCTGAATCCTCTAATAATAATTTTTAAAAAATTATTTAAAGTAATAATCTCAGAGATTTTCATGTTAATAAATTAACTTAAGTCTCTATCTTTCGCAGAATAAGGTAACACAATGGTGATTGAGCCTATGGCCGACTGATGAAAGCGTTTGCATTTGCAGTATTACCGACTGGCTGTCTGGTTCGACTTTCATGGACAAAGTGCTGCGAGTAAACAGTAATCTACTATGGCTGAACAAACAAAGAAAAGATTGATGACTACAGATACAACTTCAAAAATAAGTGAAAATCCAAAGAAAAAGAAACAAACTCGACGCTCAGATGAAGCAAACAGTCTGAAAAGGAAAGTGACCGTCAGCCAGGAAAATCAAGAGTTACAACCGGAGCCAACCGTGGACGTCACACATGCAGCACTGTCTGGATATCTGGAAGTGTGAGATCTTTGAGATTACCACTTTAAAAGCCATAAAGAATGACCGTCAACATGATGGCTTTACTTTCTTAATCCAAAGCAAAAGATGGCGCCATGTTGTGGCCTTTGTGGGTTTTCACAGCAAGCCAACGCTCTGGAACCAAATGGGTGACGTGCAACTCAACAGCGTCATATGACGTAGAATATAGTGGATGTGCAGCGCCATCGATTTCTAAACAGTAATAAGGTCCTTTATTGTCTGTTATATGGAAGCTTCTCTGCTTGGAGGTTCACGTGCTCAGTGATCTTGTTGTCTCCAAAATTCCTGTACATTTTTGGTCACTGTAGGTTAGCTGCTTATTCCTTCTTCTTCTTGTTTTGGTGCACACATATAACTTCTTCAAAACGTCAAACCCCTGCCCCTTTTGTCCTCCTAATCACACATACATCAACCTGGCTCTGTTACTACCTCTGCTGCTTGCTTAACTGCAGAAAAACATGTCCGTCTTTGAGCCTCATATACAGAACAGCGAGGCGGAATAAATGTGCAACATTTCTGCCTTGAACAGATCGCATTAAACCAGCTACCGTGGTAATAGCTTCAATCTTCACACAAGTCCTGCAGAACTGAGGTATTAATACAAATATCTAAGTTATAAAGAGACTACTGTTCATTCAACAGCGTTCACCTTTCCCACCACTGAGCACCACTCCACTGCACTACACTTCTGGCATAAGCGCATTAAGAGGCCAGAGCTTATATCAGCCTCAAAAGACACAAGCAAATAAATAAAAGCCTGGGCAAGGCTCCGTGTTGAAAACAACAACAAGCACAAATCAAGGTCCCTTTACTTAGACGGATGCAATTAAGTTTCCATTTAGAGGGATGACAAATCGATCGGAGCAGAAGAGTCACAGCCTGCATTAAAATCAGCAACTAAACACTGCTAATCTGATGCCCCGGCTCCTGCCAAGTCCTATACAACCACAACAGTTAAGGCACTTGACTGAGCCATTTATCCTAGCCGTACATCTATATCTTTGGGTATATAAAAGCCTGCTGGGTATAAATAGAGCCTTGGCTTCTAATAAAGAACAAAACTTGAAGTTATTCTTCCCCATTAACACCACTGAGGAGTGTTGCTTTGCATTGTTTTGCAGACAGACGTTGGGGCCGGGGGAGGCGCCGAGTCTCGCGTCGTTAGGGCTTGAAATAATGATGACAAAATCTCTGAGCAGAAATGATTTGATTAGTGCTTTCAGGTCTAAAAAGGAACCTGGATGCGTACCAAATGACTGTGGAGAGGGAAGGTGCGACAGAGCTCTTAATTGCTGGAACTGCACCTAGAGACTTGATGATTTGTGACATCTTATCCGGTGCTCTGCGCTAACACTAATAACTGTTAATTAACTGTAGCAAGGATGCCGGCAAGGAGGAAGAAAGGGGATACACACACACACACAATCACACACATGCATACATGGCCTTGTGTGTTCTACAGATTAAAGGGAAAAGCATCTCCAGGGATGTATGTGAGATTGAGCGAAGATGTTGTGGAGGTCAGGGGGGTTGCTTGCTGTTCTGTAATGCTAATGGGCACAACGGAGCCGCGCAGCTATCAGACGAAAGAGAAATAACAGCGATGTCGTTATTGTTTTCAGATTGATCCGGCTGTGTAAATCTGTTAGCCCTAATTGGTCCATGAAGACGGCAAACAAAGTCAATGTTCCGTTCCAAGGCCAGCTTCAATTTCCAAAGCAGATGTTCACAGATGTCGTTTTTGTCATCGGAAGCGTCGGCATCTGCAATCAAGCTCTTTAGTGCAATGACAGGGGAACGCGTGTGTTCAGTGCTATCCTCATTAAAAGCAAAGTGCCTGGTGTGGCCTCTCTCTCCCCCCTCTGTATGACTGTGCATGCAGAGAGCTTTGCAGCCGTCCTCCACCGGAAACAGCACTAACACGCACGGCCTTGTGTAATGTCATTTTGAAAGCCAGACTGTATTCAAAGTGATAAATGATCAATCATACAGGGGCCTCACGAGTCTAAGTGCTTGATGGATCCTCCTTATGTTTATGCATTATACAAATCCATTAGTTGACATCTCCATGAATGGCTAATGATGTCTAAAAGACATGACTTGTATATGGTGGTGAAAACTGGCACAACTCCTCCTGAGTATTTCCACCCTCCTGAAGGCATCGTAACTGTTACAATACACAAATGATGTTGAAATATGGTGGAAATTATAGTAAAATGGAAATCACACAAAATGCTAATACCAGCTAATTGTGCTAAATACTGTTCACTACTGCCTAATGACCCATTTGTTCCACTCTAACTTTATAGGCCTTAAAGTTTATTAAGTGGGGCTAAATGATGCTGTTGAACTGCAGAGGCAAACAATACAGGGCCATGAAATGTCCAAGCATTCTAAAGAGGAGCCTCACCCGTACCTAAAGCTATATGTTTGCTTTATTTCAAATTCTGACCATTAGCTTATTAGGCTAAATTCTCTCTCCCCTGTTCCACTTTGCTAAACCAGGCTGTTGTATAATATACATTCAGTACATTCTCTTGGCAACACATCTTTTAAGTAGCACAATAGCCTCTTAAATACGCCATTATTAAGTTTTTAATTATTTATTTATTTGGCATATTTTCCCACCAGCCATTGGTATGTTCGTCTGCCGGACACTACACATGATACCGGCAAAACGCAGGTAGATACCGGCTAACATAAACCCTGCAGGCAGTATACTCTTTTACATGCATAGATGCAGTGAAATGGCCAATCTGAGCAGAAGCCAGAAGCTTTGCAAACAAAATGGCCCAAAATCCAAGCCAAAGCCATTTCTTTGTCAGGACCTTAAACTGTATCTTAAACATTTGACACTTACAAAAGTATGGCTCAGGGTAAAGGTCAAAATTAAGACTGCACAGGAGCTGGCCGAGGTTATATCTTATCTGGATAATGATAGGCTGGGGCTGGTAGATGAGAGGCGAGAGAGGGTAGCTTTACTTTATAGGCTAATCATTAGCCTATTAGGCTGGTAACCAGCAAGTCAAGCTAGCAACTGTTGGTTGACATATATGTACAGTATATCCTGCCCGATTTCAGGTACAACAACACCAAGCTAGCAACCGTTCACTACCTCCGTACAGCCTTCCAAATTTCAGCTGTCCCTGTGCAACTCTCAACAGAGATGGGATGAACGTGAGATGTCTCACTAGTTAGTTACTTTCATCATCAGCTCCAGAAATGAAACGTTTAAATCAGATTTCATTGAGAGGACTTTCAAACATTCTAATCAAAAACAGACCATTAGGTCATTTAGGAAATATGTTCGACTGAAACGCCGATATAAGATTGCACTAGATTGATAATCACACAGCAGTCCAAGAACATTTTTGAACATTCCCGGCCAAAGAAGAAAACAAACTTGACCTTAAGCTGAGTAGCTTTTCATCTGTAAAAATAACAATGTGTTGCCACAGTAAGGGCCCGATCAGACAGAACAAGTTTTAAGAACTGGGGGCTGCTTTGTCATTGTTGTCAATGAGAGGCTTTTTGCGCGCTGCTTTTGCGTTGCAGAGCGCCTCGCGTTTTTCCGCTTCGTGCGCCTCGTGTTTTTGAGGAAACGCTCCGAGCGCCTTGAGTTGAAAAAACTTCAACTTAAAGCAGAAAAGCGCCCGACGTCATGGGCGTTTTTTCTCATTGTCCAATCGGATGAAAGGAAAGGCGGGCCTTCTGTCAGTTTACAATATAACGGTTAGGTTAATGACAGCTAATGATTCGGTGGTTGCCTTAACAACAGTAAAAAAATAGCCGCACCCAGCTGCTAAAATGCTGATCGGGTGTTTTCTTCCACAAAAAAGGCAGTGCGGTGCCTCGCGTTTTACAGCCTGCAAAACACATTCCGTCTGATCTGGCCCTAAAGAGTCTACTGTGTACATGTGACATAGACATTTTACATTGTGTGTAGACTATTACATGTCAAGTTCTTCTGGAGTGATGTTGAAGGCCGATTCTCTATTTTCTTCCCTATCTAAACAGCTGTCAGGTTTCATGAATCCTGCCTTGCCCTCGCCCGGAGAGCCAGAGCTGTCTTGACAATCAAACACGTTTCCACTGATATTACCGTGTTTCCATCCCTCCTCCAGAGCTTTACTGCTGCTGTGACAGCGACACAAAGAGACATGAAGAGCGTGGCCCTGGAGTAGATAAACAAAGAATGCCATCGCATGTCACTCCTGCTTGGACTGATGCACTGGCTGGAAATTGAGTTGGAGGGATTGCTAGGAGGCACAAACACACACACACACACACAGATATGCACAAATACACACACGCGCACACACAAAGGCATGTCTCCAGTAATAGCTTTTCATTTGTCCCTGACATGCCTCGGTCAAGCCATCGCCTTCAGATGTCCTGTGTTAAATACCTAGGGCGGACAAGGTTACACATTCTCATGGGCACATTCACATTTTCAATTGAGACCTCTACAGTCTATTAAGCTTCGGGATACAGTGCGGCCTAAAGACACAGAGGATGCTGTGAGACAGGAAATGGAGCAAATAGACTGACAAGCTGGCAAGTCGCTCATTGTTATTTTACAGGGGCCTCAGTGTGCGCTTGTCACTGCTTAAAGCCTCAGTGAAGGACGTGGACGATCACGCCCGCTGTCTGCTAATCAGACGAGGGCACACTGACTGTTTTGTTTGGTACCTCTCTTCTTCTATCGCACATCAAGGCGAGGCCCTGGAGCGCTGTCTGAGCTACGCAGGTGGGCAACAATTCTGCTTCCCACGTTTCAATTTGACAACACAAGCGCTCCAGGGCCTTCGAAATTTGCGGATACTGTCAGTGTTTCAGCAACAATCGCATATAAGCCATGTGATGACTGGAAATGTGCCTTTACTCAAAGCTCAGGGTCTTTTAAAGATTACAAGCCAACGAAGAGAAAGAAAACTTTCCAAGGAAGGCTGCACATGACAGTTGTGTTTACCTAAAAATCTAATTTCCTTGAAACATGATTATGACAGGCCTTTCTACTCGAGTGTGATCTGGAGTGTTTGTACACAGTGTTGAACAACTCGCTGGCATGTGTCGCTTTCATTTTTGAGATCCGGCTGACGTTTTGACAGATGAGCGGCGCCGCTATGCAGCCCGTCTGCCAAGCAAGCAGCTCAGAGAGATGGGGAGATTATTCCTTACAAAGCCAATTAAAGAACGTTTAATGAAGATGGGCTACATCTCTCCTCCTCTATGTGCTTCTGACAAGACGCTCTAATTTGAAAGAGGACTTGTCAATTTGGCTGAAAGGGGTCCATCAAACGACTGGTGTCTAAAAATAATGGATTTTATGAAGACAAAATAAAGATGTTAACATGTTCTTGACACCCTGTTGTTGTCTTGTCATTTGTAACTAATACCAGAGTCATGGGAAACTTAGTGATGACTCCATTAAATGTGACTATAAACCCGATGTGAGGAGTCTTTAACTGCTTATGAAACAATCTGATTTAGAAAGTGATGCCTCTATACGACCTAGCAAACCATCAAGACCACCAGCAGTCAATTGGCTATTTCTATATAGTTATTCTTAATGGCAGTTGCTGCTGGCATTGGGATTGATTTTGTCAAAGCGATTTACAGCACGTAGACAAGAAGAGCCAATGATTATTTTGCTGGCGTGTAGTACGTTAGCCAGTTAAAAGGAAGCAGGAGGAGATATGTATTTTAGAGTACGCACACT
The DNA here is from genome assembly GCF_022749685.1 of Semicossyphus pulcher. Lineage (NCBI taxonomy): Eukaryota > Metazoa > Chordata > Actinopteri > Labriformes > Labridae > Semicossyphus > Semicossyphus pulcher. The sequence goes on along the minus strand of NW_027211604.1, from coordinate 26,555,441 downwards.
GAAGAACAGGACAGAACAGGATAGTCAAAAACGAGAGACAACCCAGGATGGAGAGAAAAGCTGAATTTCATGGCTGCGCCTGTGCCAAGATAACACAGATACAATTCACTGTCATACTTTTTGAACAGGTTATATAAACTGGCCAATAATATCATTATCAGACGAGCTGCTGACACCTTGCCTTTTTCTTTATAAAGACTGGATACTACAGGTAAGAGTGCTGGATCTGGGGTGGAAAAAAGTGACTTGACTTGGGACTTGACTTGCCTTAACCAAGGACTCGACTCGACTTGACTTGCCATAACCTCTGACTTGACTTGACTTGCCCAAGGAAAAATGACTCGAGACTTGCCTGAGACTTGGACCAAATGACTTGAGACTTAGTAGGGACTTGAGCAAAGATGACTTGGTCACAATATTGTATTTTAGTCGCTACTTTTAGTCAAAATGTTTTCTCTCTTGAAAAAATATGACCCCCCCTCCAGCCTCCCTCTACTCGTTTTTACCTGTTTGCTTCAGGTGAAATTATCTCTTTACAGCTGATCAGTCGTAGAGTAAAAGAACCACGAGGACACAGCAGCCAGGACAGGATTTTAGGATACACTTGTTTAGTTTTTTTTATATTTTTATATGCCCTTGATTCTAATGTTGCACTATCCACTTTGCTGCTGTAACACTGTAAATTTCCTCGTTGTTGGAGGCATTATCTTATCTTATCTTATCTTAGAAGCGTCTTCTGTGAGTTCGCACAGAGCCTGAAGCAGAAAGCCTGAGTTTACCTTCATAATTACCTTGTGATACCTGTAACTGGTGCTTGAGGCTTTAAGATATCATGGATTTTGAATGTCCGACAGCCCACCACTAACATTTTATCCTCGTCTTGTCTTGTTAACAAAAACATAACATACGTCCCAGCACAGTTTTTATTATCATCGATCTATTTTAAGCTTGTCAACATCTCGTGGAAAAAAGGTTGTTGCTGGAAAACTATATTATGTTGTTGGCTTATTGTTACAGAGACAAAACATTACTGGCAGATCAAATCTACCAAGGGCATGAATCTGTAAGCTGTAGGCTGTAACTGTAAATCAAACAAAGTTTTAGTTACACACCACACATCATCGGCACACATCTTTTATACAGCTGTAGAAAATAAAGCAAAAAAGTTGCACATGCCAAATGAAGATCTTTACGACACCAAGATCAACACAAAGTGAAAGTTCCTCTCAGCTGCTTTTAACAATGCTTGTTTGTGCAGATATCGTGTTATATTGATCCACACAACACAGCCTCCAGCTGTACTCCAGGAAACATCCAAATTCCAAAGACTCCTGTTTTTGAGAGCAGTCAGAGTAAGTGAAGAATAACCTCGGCTGTCTTTCTCCTGTTTTCCTCCCGGGCGATGTCTTTCAAGAGTGAAGGACAACTGTGACAAAACCGGAGAGGAGAGGCCAGATGTGCGCTCATTGTTCACGAACTGAAAAAAAAGTCTAAGGTAAGAAATCTGAAGAGAGCTCTGTGTTTGAGGGGAGGGCTCCTCTAGTCAGTCTTCCTCTCTCTCATCTTTAGACGCTCTCTTCCTTTCATGGTGTCTATGGTGTGTGACCTCTCGGTGAGAAGGTTGACCTGAGTCTTACTTATGGGCCTGACACCCACTGACAGACGACTAACCCTTGAGAGGTCAGGGCGGACGAGGCTGGGAACACCTGCTACCTCACAGAACCAACACTTCCCTAAGTGCTCGGACGAACTGTGGGAGCAGAGATCGAGTTATTGTGGACCGGCAGGAAGACCAGAGAGCAAAACAAAGTTGTTGTCAGTCACAAGGAGTTGAAAGCAGCTGTTTGGAAAGAAAACACAGTGATGGAAATACCTTGAGTTAAGATCTGTCAGGGTCACGGGGGTCAATTGAGCATGCAAAGGTGTGGCGTGCTTCCAGTAGCTCCTGATCTAATCATATTAAGAATATTTGTTATGGAAAACCAAAACCAGGAGTACAAATACTTTTAAATCTAGAAACGTATATCAGAGTTCAACATCTAAAACATGTATTTCTTATAGACTGACCTGCTGTAGCTTGCATAGCTACTTTTGGTCATCATATCCCTCAGCAGTATCGGGTCAATGCTCCACCATCCCCAGTATGTTTATATAAGTGGTTTTAGGTACGTATTTGGCAAAGGATATAAGCTGCAGGCTTTGAAATATCAATGTCCCAAGGTTGGGTACACACAAAGCAAACCAGACACAGCCAAAGCTACAATCAAAGTGAACGGCTGATGTACTACAGCGGTACTAATCTGTGTTCCTGTTAGTATAAAACTGAACTCAGGAAAAATACTATGAGCTTAAAAGGAAAAAGCCACACATTCCATGCTAACATGCCAGCTTATATCTGGCTCAACGCAGGCACAAGTTTCTAATCTTCAAAAGCCGGTTTTATAAGTGCGTAATGACTGAGACCACAATAGAAAAACAAACCATTTATTTTCCTCCCCCGGAGAGTAAGTGGAACCATATGGAGCAGTGCGAAGCCAGATCCCAACATCTGGGGCGGCATGGGAGAATCAAAGCCAAGTGGTGCTGTGGACCCCGGTGAACCGCAGCAACCTTTGCCTGCCCTGACAGAACTTCACTAAATGGAAAAACAGGTTGGAACCATGTTCTGCTGAGCGTCTGAGTTTCCCCTCGCCCTTTTTTTCAGGATAATTGCTAATCAAAAGGGGACTGTCGGCGAAGCTCCGGGCACGGTCCACAGCGGTAATCATTGGCAGCTGGGAGTTTGACTTACATAAAAACAGCTGGAACAGACGACGGCGAATTCTTGTGAAACTGTTTCTTTAATATAGTGTTGAGGTCACAGACAGTGTCATCCCAGGAGGGGGTTTGTTCTCGATTGAGTATGACATATCTTTAGGTAGCATGAGAGCGCACAAACAAAGCTGTTTACTGCTTCTTTGATTGCTTAAAATACTTTACCTGTGTAGCCGTGAGAGACTTTGTTTCTGTGCTGAATGTACAAGCAGGTGATGAAATCTACTGATTAACAACACTCAGGCAAAGCTCGGTTTAATAGCCTTTAGCTAGTCTGCATTACTCTCCAGCCAACAACAAAGAAACATTCTTATCAGACTGAGCAGGCTGAGGTTAAGAAGCTGCACCACCTGAGGGCTATGTATTTTAGCAGGGGATTTAACGTCTTACACTAAGCCACTCTCCTCCTTGCTCTCATGCTCCCTTCCTCCCTTTCTCCCTTGGATCACATTCAGCCACCAAACAAACAAAGGGAAATAGCTCTGGAGACAATAAAAACAAAAACTTTTACGGGATCAACTAGTTTGCGTATTAACTTACAAACAATACCTCGCTTTGGGAAGGATCAGCTGCAGAGTTCATGATCTCTGATTTGCTGGCTGGATGGCGAGATGAATGCACACAAAGGACAGATTTTGTGCATGCCCCGGAGGTGCAATCATGTATTTTAATGCTCAACGGAGATAAGGTTGAGCACTGAGTATACTCGTCCTCTGGGAGGGATGAGGGGTGGGGCCGCCTCCCACATGTCCAAACACATTATGCTAGAAGAGTTGTGGCTATGCTAATTTATTCCTGAGTGGTCCTTAGGGAGAGTGTCTAGTCATAAAGACCCTGTCAGCCCCTCCCCTTGGTGGGCACCACAGTCTGCAGAGCGTCCCTGGAGAGGTGCGCCCTGCAGGCATATTCTACAGAGTAATAATGCCACTGTCAGCTGCCTGGGCACCTTGAGAGCTTAAGCCCTCTGCAGATAAGGTTGGAACAGCCGTGTGGCATGACTTGACATATGACATAATCCATGTTAAGATGGGGTTAAGGCTGCAAATGAAGGATGGATGCCTGTTTCTGCCCTTCCATTTCCCCTTTTTAACCACTGCTGACTGTGTAATGGCCCCCGACATGGTATAGAACTGAATCCTGGGAGGGAGATAGTTCCTCATTACAGCAGCCCTGGGAGGGAGCTGCTGGCTTGTCAACATGGAGCCAAGCGGGAGGCGGGCTGCTTTCTCCATTGAGCCACACTGGAATAATGTCAAATGAACTGACTGCTGGGAGCCTATGAGACACCCAGAGAACCACTTTATCTTCTTCATTAAAACCAGTTTAGAGAGCAAGTGGGGAGGAAAAAAAATCCATTTGCCCTAAAAGTCTGCAGAACAGACGGAACAAAATTAATTGCACCATTAGGCCCCCAATAGACAATGCTAGGGTGGTTTTCCTTCACAGATGCATGTGTGGATGCACATTGCTCTTAAAAGGCAATTATGGAACCATTTTATATAAAAAATAAAGCTTGATTTAATGGGCAATAAAACAGGTAGAAGATGGCATTACTCCAAAGGACTGGGATCTTTCAGTGTGTCTTTGATCTTGGCTAATTTTCTCTTAGGGTAGAGTTTGACTCATTACAGGTACAGTACATCCATATAACCACGCAACACATTCCAACCAACTCATCACATAGAGCCGCTTGGTCTGTGGCTGATTTTGCCATATGTGTTGGCACCAACAAGATTTTACATTGAGGAACAAGATCGTGGTTTGGGTCCAAACAAATATATATGTACATATGTTACAATGTTACAATTTCATTTAGCAGACACTTCCAAAGCGACGTACATCTGAGAGTTAATACAACACAAGGAACGATTGAGAGAGGAGGGAACGAAGTCAGTAGGAGCCAACACACAGCTTCAAGTGCGACAGGATACTGGTGCCAACGGGCAGTGTTTAGGAATAATCATTATCATCAGCAACATCAAAAAGATCAGTATAGTCATCATCATCATTATCATGAAAACCCTAGTCAGCATAAACTACATCCTCGATGTCATCATCAGTAGCATCAATATCATAAAGGTCAGAGGTGTTCTTAAAGAGCTGGGTCTTCAGCTTCTTCTTAAAGGTGAAAGGGACTCTGCGGACCGAATGGAGTTTGGTAGCTCGTTCCACCACCGAGGGACGACTGAGAAAAGTCTAGTTAGGGTGTTCAGTTCGGCAGGAGCCGTTTTTGTTGCTGTTTTGTAAGCAAGCAACAGGGTTTGAATTTGATGCGAGCGGCAACTGGGAGCCAGTGGAGTGACGTGCCGTTTTGGGTCGATCGAAGACCAGTCACGCTGCTTTGTTCTGGATCATCTGCAGAGGTTTGAATGTGCATGCAGGAAGGCCTGCCAGTAGGGAGTTGCAGTAATCAATGCGTCATATCACGAGAGCCTGTACCAGCATGTAATGGAACTAACCAACACATATAAAGGAACTAATGTACGTACGTAACATCACCTCAAAAGTAGTCAACTTTTTTAAAAGAAGTCAACACTTGCTGTTTGTTTAACTTGGGATTCACACTTGCCGGCCTAAATGAAAGTCACAAGTTTGTTTGACCAATACATGGCAGCCGACTGCCACCTCGGGGGATATGTGCGCTCTTTAAAGTTAGTCAACTAAATGGCACATCAAAAGAATAGGATAAAGGACAGGGTCCAAAAATGAAGATAGACGTGTACCTACAGCGCCATTTTGGACTTCTTGGGCCAATGACTTTTATCTTTGATGACTTGGCTGAACCTTGATATGAAGGATGAATATTTCGAAAAACCCCTCTATAGGATAAGAACACGAACAGAGCTTAGAGTCAAAACGGTGTCAGCTAAATCAAAGTCGACATGTGAACGACAATTACGTCAGCAGATCATTTACAGTACCTGTTATTTCCCCTTAAATGGTTGTACTCATTTGCCTTGGGCAAGTAATTAATGGGCTTTCATCTGGAGGCTAATTGCTGCTATTGTATCTCACACGAGATCTACACACGAGAGCCTCACTGTTGGTTTGCAAGACATGATATTGACTCCTTCACACTCTGGCCTGTTAGAGAGAGAAGTGAGGTGCTGTCACTGGGCACTCATGGGAGAGGTCAAAGGTAAGTAGGGGGGGATTGTCCCAATTTAAAAAAAAGGTACCAGCGATGTATTTGTCCCACTTTTTATTGTGCATAGGATTCTGTATGATTCAGTGCAGTGAGAACATTGGCAGCACATGAATGGCTAAAAATCTAAGTGGGTATTTTCCCCTGACGCCAAGCTCAGGGTGGGAAGCTCATATAATTTTATAACATTGTTTTGCTTTTTACCAGGTTTGCAAATCGTGTAAACACAGATAATCTGATATAACATTATCATTTCACAACTTCACAATCGATCATCGACCGAAAAGGCAACAATTAGTAAAAACTGGGGGCAGTATTCGGCCATATTTCGTGGAAAAAAAACACACATTTGATAACCTATTAGCTGCATAAAACAATGGCTACTGTTAGCTTTCAACCATTCCTCGCTAAAACTTTTAAAGTGTCACATGATGTAACAGGAAAGGTAGAAATCAAATTTTAACACATCTTGGACAAATTAATTCAAACCTGAAAGTCAAACACACTGGAGTTTCCTTTTGTATCAAGTTACGCTACCAAACAGCAATGATAGCTAGGACGTCGTGAATGCTAATGTTAGCTGTTGTCCAATGTATGCTAATGAGTTTTTAATGATGTTGTTTTACCTTGAACCAGAGCAGTACAACATTATAACTCCACTTGAGCTTCCCCACCATGAGCGGATAATGGCCGCCATGTGAATATGTTGAATGGGAAAGAAGTGCGTTCCCTCCTACACTAACCTTCAGTAGTGTGTTTCTGAACACTGTCATGGGGGGGCTCTTGAGTGGGTATCACATCTTGGACCAGGAAGTCTTTGCTACAGAATTATGTCAATCAATGGACCTCTCTGATAGGAGCTTAGTAGCCTGACGCCTAGCTACTACAAACACATATCATCCTTCCTTCTCTCATTGTCTTCCCCAAACGCAGCCTCCCAAAGTCCCATTGCTATAAGTCATGTCCCCCCCCGACTACAGTCCCAGCATGTGATTTAAGGGAGACTGAATCATACTGAAAGATTAAGGAGATGTAGGAGGGGTGGATGACGACTTGGGGTTTTCTATGTGCATGGAGGGGGGTTGAGTAAGCCTGCTGGGCACAATAGCAGTAAGGGCTCCCCAGGCCATTAGCGCAGGTCCCCAGGACATGGCGGTATTGTAGGCCCCTGCAGAGGCGAGCTCAGCTGGAGCTTCACATCTCACTGCCTCACAGCCAAGAACCCCCCCATTAGAGAAGATAAGGTTCCTATCGGCACACAAACACACTCACAATCATGCTCAAGTGTGTGTGTGAGCCACGCACAGTAATGCCTTTGCCAGGAGTCATGGGGCGGCTGCAGACACACTTGACTATCTGGGGTTGTTGTGCTCGTTTTGTCAACAGTTTCACTTTCTTTGTGAGCATTGTTTGAGATTTATAGCCGGCAGCAAAACAGAAATATAAAACAGAGTCGTATTGATTTTTTTTACTGTCTGTGTGCGTCATAACTTTTCCCAGTTCCACACAGAATGTGAAAATTAATACAGACTGTAAAGTGACTTCGATTTGAACCCTACTGTCGCTTGTTATTGCTTGTTTTTATCATAAGCAACCCCACTGGCAGCCTAAACTAAAAAAGCATTTGGGGAATCATAAAAGATGCTGTTATAATGGATTTTGACCACAGATTTTTCCCTCTGTCTAAGCCAGACTTTGGGGAATACAACAATTATGAACCCATTGCATAGGCCTCAGCTTTTTTAGTTTCAATAGACAGCACTCTCTCCAGGAAGAAAAAGCCCCATTCCTCCTCCTCTTCCTTTGGTCTGTCTCCCTCCCTCCCTTTCCTCCTCGCCAGCCCTCTCTGAATCCCTCCCATGGCCCTGCACGCTCCTTTAATGAGTAGCTGGAAATGACAGCTTTAATCACCGCCTGTGGCCACGGCGAAGGGCCCGTTAATGATAGAAAAGAACAGAGGGCCATTTGCATCAATCAGTCCTAAATCACTTTTTATGATAATGCAGTAGAGAGGGAGGAGAGGCTACCCAGATGACTCCTGCATGATGATGATGAGGCTCTACTCTCCCCTCCCTTGTGCCAAAGAGGTTTCTTAAAGGGATACACCTGCTGCTACAGTCTGCCCTGGCATAACTATCAGGAAACCCATAATAACAGCATCGGGCACACACTACCATTATTGACCAAGATACCAAGGGCCAGAGAAAAAATTAACAATTAATGTTAAGACTAGATTTTTTTAAATAGATAAAACATTTAAATGTTAATACATGTGGTTCTGGGACTTTGTTGCCCTGAATTGTGCTTCCAAGGCAACCCATACTCTTAGGCTGTAACCTTGCTGTGGGCGAGAAACAGACCTAAGGTTCAAATCACGTTAGGAGCATCTCTTCGAGCTTCACAGCCAGATTAGCCAAAATACTTGCTATGCTAATCTCCCAAGACTGTAAGTATTGATAATTAATTGCTTTAGGGGCACTGCACTGCCACACAAGGTGTAACTGTTTAACACTTACAGCAAAGCAAAATCCCATTTCTAAAAGCTAAATGTTGTTTAAAGAGGGGGTATTATGCTGTTTTACATTTTAAGACATATATATATATATAATGTTACAATGTTGGATGTCCAAACTAAACGTGGGTGAAGTTTCAAATCTGTAGGTAAAAGAATGTTGGAGTAATCTCCAGGCTCCTCAGCTCTGTCTGCAGGCTGCTGTGAACGCCAGGTTTCACACAGTTTTTCTACAAGCTGCATCACTTTGTGATGTCACAAAATGCAGCCTCAGCAGGTTCCAGACAGCTGGCCAATTGGAAGAAAGTGGGCTTGTAGGGGCGGGGTTTCTTAAAGGGACAGAGCTGACTGGGTCGTTTCAGGCAGATGCTGTATGAGGACCCGTACAGAGCAAAAATTAGCTTTTTTTAAATGTAAATTATGCTAAGCTACTCCACATGTATTACAGAGCGAAATATGAAGCTTGGAATTCGCATAATACCCCCCTTTAAAGAATAAGTGGGGAAAAATGCTTGTTAAAGGTACCTTGTTGATTGTCAGCTCATATGTTGGTCAACTTTCTTATCTGTATTGGGTTTCTACTTAGTTTTAGCGCCTGTGTCCGCTAACACTGTTTTTTGCTCTGGCAGCGCCTATATGTCATAGCAGCAAGTTTTGCATCACAGTTTCTATTGATTCTCAATATTTTAGTTGAATACAAACTTCATAGGCAGTAAAAAAATATTGCACACAGAGCTAAAAGACGTAAACCTAATTGCATACACACAATAAGGTACCTTTAATAACCTGAATATGATGTAAAATGTTTTTTTTCAGTGAAACATATTGTGCATGTCGTTTCTGTAGTAACACATTTAATATTGTAGCCAGCTTAGGAAAAAAGCCATCGAGTGAATCAAAAGTTGAATTGATAAAAAAGGGACACAATGTTTCACTGGGCTAACAATAACACGTAATGAGAATACTGTGTTTGTTAAATGAATCAATGGCTAACATCTCTCTGTGTGGGTTCAATAAAACACTCCCTGCTTTCCAGGAAAAACAGACGTCAATCAACTTTCTCCTCACCCACAATCACACATGACCTACAGAGAAGCACTGATGCACGTACCAGTGTAATGAGACAAATAAGCATGCTATCTCTTTCATTTAGTCAACAAGCTAGCTACAGTTTAATTACAAGTGATGTGACATTCTCTGTTTCCATAATTAATTCAGAAGTGCTCTGATTAAATGCAATCAATTCAATTGTTAACGCAGCAGGGGGTCTGCACAAAGATCATCTGTGGAAGTGTAATGAATGCAATCAGATGACATAACAGCTCATTTACATAGAGTTTGTATTGACATCCAAACAAGGAAATACGAAGCCTGATTAAATATGATCGTCTATTTCAGGAAACAGGCATGAAAATGTTATTTATAAACAATATTTGACTAATAAAGACTGGATTCAAAGAGCTACCAGAGAAAAGTTTGTTCCCCGATGCCCGCCTCAGACAGGCCACTGCGTTTCCATCAGGAGGAAGATCATAAAAAGCAATGATGAAAGAAAGTGCACACTTACCTCAGACACTACTAAACCCTTTCTGTAGGTAATGATAATCCTCGCCTCTGTGCCGAACAAAAGGTGAAATGAATATCAAGGCAATATCCCAGGAAAAAAAACAAAGTAAGAGACTCCCCTTTGAAAAAAGCTAAATAATTCAAATGTCCATGAATGCTTGAATAATGTGCTGAAAGTCTTGCCAGTGCCTGGCAGTTAAAAATGGCGGAACAAAACATACCAATTTGTCACAAAAGGCGACTCTGACAAGCGCAGAATCCTCACCAACACACAGACAGGCATGACAATGCCCCTTCAGGCTATTGCCTTCTTCTGCTCACTCACTCCCTCTCTCTCTCTCTCCCTCCCTCTCTCTCCCTCCCTCTCTCTCACCTACTCCCTCTCCTCCACAGATGGCTTCTTGTGAGTGCAGGGGAGGGCACGGCTGTTCCACAGTAATCCCCAGCCACACAGACGGAAAAGCTTGTTAGAGCACTTGCTGATCACCACAAAAAGTCAAACCAGAGCCAGGGAAAGGTCACCAGGAATTAGGCTATGCTCAAACTCCAAAGGCTTGCCTAATTCCCCCGATAAGCCCCTTTGAAACTCAACCTGTTCTGGCTGTGCCATGGGCTCAGCCTTGCCTAGAACTAAAACCCCTCGCTAAATCTAGCTGGAACTCATTTACACAGAGGCACACACACATGCACACACACAGACTCACAGCTGCACACAACACTGATGGAACAGGCGAGGATTTTCCCAATGACTAGACTAGAACAATCGACTAAAGAATCAATGATTCCCAACGTGCGTGAAAGGAATAGAAGCTGCCTGGACGTATTGCAAGGGCTTTGACTCTGAGCTCCTTGGACGTGAGGAAGCTTTGAAGCTGGAGCAGGCCTTGGTTTGGACTCCACGCTGCTGTTGTTGTCAATTATCCACTTTCAAAAGGACACCAGATAAAAACAGAAACTATTGAGTGAAAGAAGACTTGTGGGGTCATGATCAGAAGAATTTAAAGGGTCCTCAGCTTTCGTGCCTCTGAAACACATCAAACATTATGTGCAGGATTTAGAGAAAATAAAGCCCCCAGGCAAACAAATGTAAACTGTCTGACCAGGTTAAAGCAGCCCCGTGCGCTTACACTCACAAACACTGTTTACATTATTTTAATTTCCAGCCTCGCAGAATAATTGCAAACCACTGCAGCGGCAGTATTTGCATACTCTTCCTCACTTTGACCTTCTCTTTAAACACGTGCAGACATACCTCAGAAGTAAAAAAAAAAACCCTCCTGAGGAGAAAAAATAATAATCTAACAAAGGAAGACTGATGTTCACATTCAAGAGCGCTGTTGCCTTTCTGCTCACAGAAGAAGCTCTTAACAGCGACACTGAGGAAGAAAAGGCCTTGACGGTCCAGCGCCTGTAGTGTTTCCATTGATATAAAAAGAAAGTGTTGGCCTTAACTTTTTATTCAGACAAAGCAACGTTCCCAGGCAGCTCGGAGTCTGAAAACATCCTTGGTATAAACACAGCAGACCTGCCCTCCAGATAGAGGCAGTGGTAGGCGTGCAGTGATAGCATCGCCATCCAAACATTTTGTCTTTTATTTTGTAAAGATGCCTAACACCATTTCCATCACCCTGCAAAAAAAAAAGTGAGCTGAAACACAAAGAGTAAATTGTTGCATTCCTTGTCAGTTCATGTGTGCAACTAACAAGACGAGTGCTTATTTCTGTCAACATCTTAATTACACAGTACAAGCCTAACACTTTGCTCGAGCGTGGAGTTTACGGAGAGAACTATGGCACCCACAGCCGATAATCTGCCTGTTGTGATCATGTGATGTGCAAGCTGTTTGGCCCAGGGCGCCTGTCTGTGGGATGATGAAAACACTTGTTTTATTGTCACTGCAGTGAAGTATCTCTCCCCCCGTTGTGTCAGACTTGATATTAATCACCACCATGGAAAAAAATCGGCTTTGCCACCAACTGACACAACAGTTTTGACAAGAATGCTGCATGCAGAGGCAGTACGCGATTGGCACACACAGGCCTTCATTATTTTATCGCATCTTCCAAAGGAGAGATGAGTTGTTGCCATGTTTTTCTTCAAGGGTTTCTGCTAGGGTTAGGCTAGAATTTGTTATTTAAAAGAACAAAACAACAGCTCGACTGCATTCATAACCCTCAGAGCCTCTGGCAGTTCCACACAAACTCATATGATGCAGCTAGAGTTGTTAAAACCATGGGAAATGATTTTGTTTTGAATGAAGATCCAAAAGTATCAAAAGAAATCAAATTTGTTATGTCAAGCTCATAAATTGTTTTTTCTTCTGTAATCAGAGTAGTATTGACCAATCAAGTTTGAGGGGGCTTTGATTGTATGCTCGAAAAAAGGCCTTGTGGAAGGTGAAAGAGGCAGAATGTATTTGCAGCCCTGGGTGTCATTTGACAACAATTTAGCTTAGTATTTATCTCTATGTACGAAATCAATTATTTGACAACATATTGATTTTGAAATTATTTTATTAATTTCAAAATGATTATATTTTCATTTAAAAAGAAAAGTCTGTTACGCTAACAGTCTGTAGCCTTCTTAAATTGAGCTAACCTAGCTGCTATCACTCACATTAAAATAAGCTAACCTAGCTTTTATCACTCACATTAAAATGAGCTAACCTAGCTGTTAATACTCACATTAAAATGAGCTAACCTAGCTGTTATCACTCACATTAAAATAAGCTAAGCTAGCTTTTATCACTCACATTAAAATGAGCTAACCTAGCTTTTATCACTCACATTAAAATGAGCTAACCTAGCTGCTATCACTCACATTAAAATGAGCTAACCTAGCTTTTATCACTCACATTAAAATAAGCTAAGCTAGCTTTTATCACTCACATTAAAATGAGCTAACCTAGCTGTTATCACTCACATTAAAATGAGCTAACCTAGCTATTTTTACTCACATTAATTGAAAACATTTCCTCTGATGGTGAAGTAAGACAAGGTGAACAGGACTGCAGGAATCAGCGCAGCACCTGATTGAGGTTTTCTGTCTCTTCACTGTCACGAGTCTGACATTTTCTTTTCCATTCACCGCCATATCCCGTAGTGTCCTGTTAAATGTTTACTTCATGTGCCGTCTTCAGTATTGTAGATATCTTTGTCATACCCTTTAGTTTTCGCATCGTTTAATCTTGATTGCTTTCTCTGCTGTTTTGTCTCTTTTCTTTTTTCCCTCTGTAAACAGACCGACGTCAAATTTACCGGACTTGTTTAGACGGATTGATATGATTACAGTTAGTCCTCAGGATTGTGTGATTAGAGCTGCATCCCGAGCAACGTTCTGTTTTTCATATGAACGGTCTGTTATCGAGAAATAACAGACCTCGGAATGCCGTAATTAACCAGTCAGAATCAAGTATTTAACATGGCTCTGTGTAAAAAAAACACTACACTACTACATCTACTTATGACTGCTCATATACATCCAACTAATTTATCTTGTGTCAACTTGCTAGTCAGACTGTAATTGATGACCAGCTGACAGAATATATATATGGTATCTGATATCACTTCGGACATCCGCTTGCTACACCGGAGGCCCTAACAAGTTGGATGTGGCCCCGCATGTTGGACATTTCCCCCAGAGGCCCAATTGTCCTTCGATGATAGCAAATAGATTCCAAGATTAATGCATCTCCAAAGAACAGAGGGACGTTTCACTAAAGATGACAAATTTAGTCTCTAAACAGAACATACTGTAACAGTGTTAGCTTTCTCAGCCAGTGTAATAAAAAAAATGTGGCCTCAGCTTTAGAGGTGTGACGTGATTGTTCTTAACCCGAGGTGCTGCTAAAACAAATGAAGTGACAAACTAAGTGTGCATCAACTTTTCCAGACTTGCAAGTGCTACTTGGCGTAGGCTGACGAGACAAAGGAAAAGACAGACTTTTAGAGGTAGAGAGTGAGGAGTGAGTGGTGCACAGTGGTAGGTAAGGCAACAGACACAAAGAGAAAAACCATATCAGCAGAGTGAGGAAGTCAAGTGAATTGGGAAGCAGAAGGCCAAAACGTGTGTTTGCCCTCAGAAGCAGCTGAAGGGGAAAACGATTGAATGAAAGCAATGTTGTTTGATATTCTGAAAGCATCCTTAAACTAAAACTAGAAACAAACATTAGTTAAAGCTATACAAATACCCTGTCACTGTACTTTTTAGGTATAAAAGTTTTTAGGTTTGTGTACTTGAGTATTTAGATTTCTGGATACTTTTTACTTTAACCCACTACATGTTTACACAAATATCTTTACTTTCTACCCCTTTCAATTTGCAAATCAGGCTCTTTATTTTAGCTTAGCACTTCTACTTTAACCAGTAGTGTTGTTTAACACAAGTGTCAGTATTTCCATTTGAGTACAGAATGTGTGTACTTCGCCAAAATGTGTTCATTACATGCAGTTTAAATTGAGATTTGCATTTGTCAGATTACGTGAGATCACCAAAGAAAAAAAAGGGGGGCCCCCTCACAGCATCCCTCAGTCTCCTTACAGATTTGTGTTTGGATGGAAGAAGCCGCTGTGAGTTAGGGCTTTGGCGTACAGCTATCCACCAGGACTGGCTTAGCCTTCACGCAGGTCTGCATGCCTGTGCCAACCTGGAAAGAGAGAATGTGCTTGCAGCATTGCTTCAACCTGCCCTCTCCGTCACACAGCCAACAGGTTCGGCAGACACCTCTCTCTGGCCAAGAGCAGGTGAAGCGCCCGGCGATTTGCTGACAGGGGGTTGGCCCAGAAAAATGAACCCGGTGTGAAGGCCATTATGGTAATAGAGGGAGTCGCCTGCCAGGAACGTGTCAATGGCAAAGAACAGAGGACTCCTGCATGAGGTTGTTTGAGGTTAGCCAACCAAACATGAGCACATCACCTGGGAACAAGCTCATTAAAATATGCCGCTGTGTGTTACGCTGTGAGGTGTGTGAGTATGCCGTCTCCAGAGGTGTCAAGAAACCAATTTAATTTGCGAGAAATATAATTTCATTGTTAGGAGATGGTATACATGCATACGTAACAGAATTAGTCAGAATGTTTGTATATGTGCAGTGTGTGTCTGTGTGCAGGAGATAAAGGCTGCAGTTGCTGGTGGCAGCAGGCCTAGGCCAGGCCCTTTCTCCAATGCTCCTCATTAACAGCTCATAATGGCTGGCATCGTCCTCGCGCCACCCTGGCTCGCTCTCATTAGCAGCTGGCAGCGAGGTGGGGAGATGAGTGGACGTTGGCATCAACCCACCTGCACTCAAGTACAGCATGGGAGCGAAGCAGCGAGAGGGGAACGAGGAGGGAAATAGGTGGCACGAGAGGGAAAAAATCCTCATCTCAGTAGATTTAATTAAAACTGGGGTGAACAGATGGGGAAGATGGAGTGAAGTCCAACAGGAGACAGCTCATCTGTCTGGGTTTCCACATTTCTCTTTCCATCCCTCTATCTCACTCCATCCGCCTCGCTCTCTCTCTCATCTCTACTTTTTTTTTTTTTTAGATAAATTCTTGGCTTCCAGAGTGTCCCAATTCAAAGCTTCCACACTGGCGGTGTGACAGACGACAAAAACAGGAAAAAACACAGACATGCAGCTCATACGGGCTCTTGAAGGAACGTGGGCCTTTAGTTTGCTGTGGGTAATTATGGGCTGGGCTAGAGCCGGCCGGCCCTGCACTGGGTCCGGGATGTTGTGCTGAGAGTGGCTAAGCCCTTATTAAAAGGTAATCCAGGCAATCCCTGTGTAAAATAAAAGAGCTATTTGTTTAAAATAGAGAACCGCCAACCGCAGATGGAGGCAGACAGAGGGGAAGGTCACTCGGTGTAGGGTTTTAGATCAGAAAAAAAGATCAAGCCTGCCTGTGGCTCTTTTTTCTTCTCTCTCCCAGAAGAAGTCGCTTTTCATTCTAATGTAATCATCACGGCGCAGTAATATGACCTTCATGGCTGCGTGTTAAAAGGAGAAAAAACAAAGCATCCAGCTCCTTCGGTCCCTGTGGCCATTCCAGGGTATACAAAGGGATCATAGAGACAAGCGAAAAGCACCAAATGAATTCAAAGCAGCGCAGAATAATGGCCCTTTTGCTCTGCTCAAAAATAAACGCACATTCAGTGCATAAGTGTTAAACACTGCTTCAGTTTGGACTATTTTTACACCGTGTTTGACATACTGTATCTTTGATTGACAGCTGCTGCCAAAGCATTATCATAATATCCTAGCAACTGCAGGAGGAATCACACAAACACAAATCACAGAAGGTTAAAAAAATCCTCACATCCAGCTCGTACAACAATGCCACTAGTTTAGCATTTTCTTCTGAAATTTTTCTGCCTTAGCTCAATTCCCTGCTACATTAACCTCATTATCCTTTGAACCTTTTCACTGTTAATGCCAAATGCAATTTGTATTCTGAGGCCAGGCAAAGAGCTCTAAACTGATTATCCCAATTTGAACCGTGGCAGTCCTAGATATTGTTAAGTCTGAAAGGGCCATCTAGCTGGTGAATGGGCTTCTCATATGCCTTCTGAGTTTCATGACACAATGTTGCGTCTGCTTTGCAAGGGATAAATTAAGCGTGTGAAAGTCTAAGCAAAGCCCTCATTTTCCAGTTAATCAAATCTTCCCCTAATCAAATTAGCGCACATAATTCCTCTGGATGCGTGGTACAAAAACAGCATTATCCCCCTCTCCGGAGCTGAAAGGCAGGGAATCAGCGTGGTGCCTCTCTCTCCTCTGCATGAGCGGCCCTCAATGGAAGAGGAGGGCTGGGGTGAGGCGGGGGGTTGGAGGAGACCAGGGGCGAAGGGGGAGGGCACGGCTCTTCCCAGTGGCCTAACAGAGAAAGGCAAGGCCGGGGTAAACTTTGGCAGCGTTTAAGTTCCCAGCTCATTAAAAAGCCTGGCTCAGTGGCCACCTCCAGGGAGCACTGGAGCGTTGGCTAATGAGGTACTTGTTTAATTTTCTTTCAAAGGGTTGGACATCTGTGACACCCCCCATTCCCCCTCCAAAACCCCACACTCCCTCCCATTTCTCCCCTCAGCCTTCAACCCCCATGCCTCATCTTTTTTCTTCCAACCCCACACAAAGCCCATCTATCAATAGGCTGCAGGGCTCTCTCCGGTTTGATGAAGTGTCTCTCATTGAATAAGGCAGATAATACATTTGGAGGAGAGCAGAACAATCGCCATTAACTCTGATCTCTCCCTCTGAACAGTCAAAGCCCATCATGGAAATTCAATAGTGGTCAAGCTAAATGGATAAATGTTCACAGTCCACCGTAACGTTCTAATTGATTTCCCTTCATGAGATAATCCACTCTCTCAATAGTGGTCCTCTACGCTCCCTTTCACCCCGGTCGCCCCTCTGTGGAGATACCGCAGACATCTCAGGGCCGGGAGCTGAATAGCTGGTATGTATTCATGTATTTGAGGAGTGGCAGGTTCATCTCCTCATTTTGATGTAGTGGAGAGGCTTGAGTCTATTTTCCGTGACCCGCCAACCTCTGCCACACTGACCTTTATGTGAGGCTCGGGCTCCATATTCGAGCCCCATAACACCTCGAGAGACATTAAAAGGCACCTCTCTCTCCCTCTATCGCTCTCTGTAATTGGAATTCAAAGCAGCCAGTGCCGCGTCTCTCTTCATTGGTCACTTCCACTTATTTCATAATGCGCCTCGATTCTTTCATTATGAGAGCTGTCTGACTCATATTTGCACCTTGATGCCCTCCTAATGTCTAAGAACACGGGCAGAATACAAATGTGCTCTTTCTGCTGCCCGCATTTCCTCCTTGTCTTCATCCATCATTCTTTCTTCTTTATATATGCTCCCTCTGGGTACAATAATTAGTCATCATAATGTCAACTGTTACGCTGATGATACACAACTATACATCTCTGTCTTGCCAGGCAACCAGGGCTTTAAATGCAGAAGAAGAAGAAGATGCTTTTAGGAAGATCAGATGAATGAATTTCTTCTTATAGGTCAGAAAACAACACAGCAGAGTCTAGACTCTCTGCGGCCTTTCCAAGCAAATAAAACATGTGACATAGTTTGGAGTTACTGAAGACTTTTTACTCGGTCGCACACACATTATCTTCTTATTATAGGAATGTTGCCAAAATTCGACCATTTGAGATCAGATTGATGCTGAAATGTTAAAACACTGCAGTTTAAAAGCAGACAGGCCCAGCCATGACTGCTGATGTTGTCCCTGATATGTCTTGTAGCACATGAAGATGTTTACAAGGTTAAACACTTGAGTTTTACTGGAGGGGGGCTTTAAGTTGTGAAACGAGTTGAGTTGGTGGAGCAAAAAATAATGTGTTGTTGATTATTACTTTTTACTATTTGCCGCTTGTGTAACTGTTGTATAAAAGGATTATCGTGCCTACGACCCAGTCACAGCCGTTACGATATTCAGTACATCACTCCCTCTCATGTGATACTGCCTAAATATCACTGTTACGCTGATGATATACAACTATACAACTTTGTTTCACCAGACAACCACAGTGCCTTAAATCCTGTCTTTACCTGTCTGACTGATATTATCCCAGGAATATTCCCAAAATGAGACCTTTGGAATGATGCTGACCTGTATCTTTCAAAAAGTCCCATCACTCATCTACAAGGCCATAACTCTGAGATCTTTAACTTCCTTTCTGTTAGAGGGTCTTGAAAATCCTACAAGAAATCTGTGGAGGCTGGTGTGAGAAATTAGGCCCTAAACACTCCCACCCTGGATCAGCAAACTACCTTGGACTGAACTGTTTTAGTATGAAACTGTTTTGTTTTTTTGTTGTTTAACTGGTATTTTTTTGCTATTTTTTATTCTGTTTTATGTTTTTGTCAAGCACTTTGAACTGCATCTCAGCATGAAAGTGCTATACAAATAAAGTCATTATTATTATTTCATGCGATGTTCAGCTAACAGCTATTCTTCACAAAGGATGAACTGCTTGTAGAGGAAGTGCGTCAGGGAGAGGATGATGATAAAGCAGACGTGTCAGAAACACGTCGGGAGCCAGTTAAAAGGCCTCATGAAAACATTTGTCAATTTGCACAATGTAAACAGGCTGTAACAATGTGTGTCAGGGTCAGCAGGTCAAACCCATGGATCATGCATCAGCTGGCGCGTGGTTATTGTTCCGCTCAGCCTGTCAAAGCCGGGGCAGAGGGTGTGAGTGTGAGTGTGTGTGACAGGGGGAAGATGTGGAGAGGAGGCACGGAGGCCTTCGGGGTGATCAGAACTAAAACACTGTGCTATTATTAGAGTGCCACAAGAAAGCACCATCTGGGTTGTGTAATGAGCCTTTACCACAGTGTTAAAAAGAGCCTCAAGTTAATTTCCTGAAACAATATGCTTATAAAGGACTTGAGCAGGTTGCAGACCGAAGACATTGTGCGTAAATGAAGCAAAGCTATAATTGACAATGTAGCAACTTTCATTATCAGACAGCAAGAAGCTCTGCTGTGCAGATTAGCTTTTAGCAGACAAAACTTTGATAAGTTAGACTGACTTATTATTGTCACTGTTTAAAAAATATAGCTGTTAGAAAAAAGCTTTGAACAAAGGTACAGGCAATTACACACTGATACGTTTTTGTTTTTGCAGCACTACTTCTGCATTTTTGAGCCTATAAAACTAAATATTTTGCCACTGCTACAGGGTTGGGTTTAGTGTGTATAGGCAGCAGTGTTGGGTAACGTTACTTTTATAAGTAACTTGTTGCGTAACAGAATGAGAAAAGTAAAGCGTGAGATTACTTTTGTGTACTTTTACGCATGTGGGTTATTATGTTGTGAGGACGGCGTGTAGCCTGCTGTACGTCTATCTTTGAATGTATCGACTCTACCGTCATTGCATAGCCTCGTTTACGGCCCATAATCTGTAACTCTGTAGCCTATTAACAGGAATGACAGACGCAGTATAACCTTTACAGCTCTTTATTATGCTAACAATCTGACAGTGAACTGGGCAGAGGCATACAGTATTAGTCACAGCTGTTTCCATGATAACAATACAACACAGGCTCTTAGTCCCACCAGTGTTGTGGAGCTGTGTTTAGCTGCAGATGCTTCTTCACATTTGAAGTCGAGCTCTTTACAGCCGATGAGCACTTAACCTCCAGACACAGCTTACATTTCACCGTCACGTTGTTCTCGTCCCTTTCACCCAAATATTCAAAATAATATGAATATTTCCACAAAGTCAACGCTGTCCTCTCTGCCATCTCGCTAGTTGAATTAGCTAGCTACGCATGCACACTGACACAGCTGTGTTTACTTTCTGCTGGTACGCAGCTACCTGCCAAGAAGTAGGAGAGAAACAGAAACAGTGCTTTGGGGGTTTTTGGTTTTTTTGTGTTGACAAAAGGAAAAGAGAAAAACGCTAATTTTTTCCAGTGATGGATTATTAATTTTTTTTACAAAATGACGGATACATTATTCGCTACAATTAAAGAGTAATCTGAGTACTCTAACGGATTACTTTGTAATGCGCGCACATGCCCAGTGTATGTCAGCATCCATATGATAATATTCATAATGATAATGTGATGTCATGTACAGTATGTGGACAAGAGTGGCCCAATGTAAGGAGGAAAATACAAAGACTACAAAAACATGACTACAAAACTATTATTTCAAAATTGCAACATCATTGTTATTTTATCATCATGTAAGAACAATTAGAGAAATAAGATGACATAATCTAACATAATTTACAGCCAGCTAAGTGAGCAAACTATGAACACATGCCCTTCTTCTGTTGCAGCTTGCATCCTTAGCCAGAGGCCAGAGTTTGTAACGTGGTGCAAACCAAACGCTAAAGGGTCTTGACAGTGGGGGTGTCATAAATGTCGACTGAACTGGCTCACAGTGACCCTTGGCCCTGGGTTTCACCATGCAGGATGATTCACCAAGTAGCCTCGCCTGCAGCAGTGTGGAGCGGCCGCAGACAACCGGGCTGAGAAGCCAGCCACGGAGGCGGAGGTCAGCGCTGGGGTGATGGCACGAGGGCAAGACTGCCGGGTGATTTTATCTAAATCCCTCTGACAGCTTACTGGCTCTCTATCTTGTAAGTTGGCTCAAATGGGTCAGGCTGTAGAGGAATGTGATTTAACCAACGGTGCACTGCTCACTTTGAGTTCGACTGTGAATCAGCTTGTCCTTAAAATGTCTGAGGCTGCAGGGCTGCAGGAGGGGGCTTCACAGAAACACAATGCTGCACACATTCTGTGGTCGAGGTTAGGATAAGAAGAATCCCCGGTTTAACCCACTGGGACGGAAAATCTGGAGAGTGTGATCGATGCCTCACACCTACATGTTGCTACACTTGTCCAACAGAAAGTATATTCTCAGTAGCATTGAGCAAGGAAAAACCATCTATCCACCATGTTTCTGAGTACATCCTATCAAGATGTCAGAAATTATATTGTGTCCAGGAAGTATAAACCCATCAGTCAAGTTAACAAAAGGTCAGTGGTTCCCAGACTGCAGTAACAGCCCACAGTATATCTCTGTCTGAGCGGGGGAAGTTAGACCACTACCACGATGGATCAGGGCATTGCCTTCAGCTAGACAACCTTGGTGGTAGGACGAGATCAGTTTATGTTTTTTGGGGCTTTAAAGGTGGTAAAATTGGCTCCTGGAAACCCGCCAACCCTTCGACTGACTCATCAGCGAGAACCCAGGAGGAGACCCCGAGACAGACGGAGCGCTCTTCCTCTCATGCCTCAGATCTACCTTGGTGTGGGGTTAAGCCTTGCCGGATTGTTGTGCTGCGTTTTGATGTCTTCTATTTCCAAAAACCTCCTGTAGGCATCATGTAGGCAATCATGCATGACACAGCCTGAGGCAAAGACACGTGGGTCCAGCGCTGGCTCCATAAGCACCTTGAATCCTTGTCTGTGTTTGAGCAGATTTTATTGGACCCGACAGGACAAGAAAGCAGTGTCAGATACCTCAGAAAAAAACACAAGAGACCTACAGTCCAAAACAGAGCCAAGTACTTTCTCAAAGATGGATTAAAGATGCATTACAGCAACAATGTGGTGGAAATGTTGGCAAGGTAAGCACTGAAAAGCCACAACGCTGAGTTTCACAAAATATGTCCTCAATTACGTCCAACTGAAGCCATAATCAAACAACCTCAGACACGTCATTTCATATTTGTCTTCTTTCATACTGAGTGACAGGCAGAACAATCAAATTAAGTCCCCCTCAGCAAACCCACAAGTGTAATTATGCACTAAGTAGGAACAAATCAACACACGCAGCGCAGTCGTATAGTAATATTGACACACGGTACTTGCAGAGGAGAGAGTGAATAGGACTTAATAGACTCTGAAAGGAGCAGTTGTCTTTTCCACTGTCACTTTCAATTAGTCATTTAAGGAACAAGGCTCGTCTCATGAATAAGGCCGATAATTAAAAACGGTTCAAAAAATTCTTTAATATAAAAAGAGCACAGCTTTGGTTTGTGCTGTGATGTGAGACTGACATTTCCTTTTTAAGGGCCCTTTGTTTCTAATTTTGTCATATCTCATTTGTCACATTTCTTTTGTTTCATGTTGGTTCTCTTACTGTTTGTCGCGCAGTGCTCCTGATGAGTATGAAAAACAAGGTGACATGAGAGATCAGATTTTATTTTCATCCTGTTTTTATCAAGTGTGTTTTCATTTTCTATCTAATGTTGTGAATTCTATTTTTTGTGCATTCTGTCTTTCTTCATGTGGAGCACTCAGTGCATGTGTTTTCCTTATTGTAAAGCACTGTGACCTGCATTTCTTCTTCACAAATGAAATGTATTCTTAATAATATTATAATGAGAATTTTGATGAAGTGCAATGAAACCACAGAACTAGGTGGTAATAGCTGCAGCTCAGATGGTTTTAAGGACACTGATTATTTCGCCCTCACTTTAACGTTAGTGTGTAGTTTGGCAGATAGACAAACAGTTCCACACATGAGGGACAGAGACTCCAAGTGTAGGTTGTTTTTTGCCTCTCAAATGAAGGTACTGTAAAACTGAAAAGCACATATATATGCTAAATTACAACCACATTACATCAAATGTACAGTAAAGCATATTGACGGAATTATGTTTTAGCTAGCTAGCATAACTGCTCCAACCATGAGGTAATATAGGGATAAGGCTGTTAGCTCAATGCTAACACTGATGATTCAAATGATGTAGAAGTGACCCTAAACCCCAAGTCTCTGCACGGTGGGCGGGAGTTTGACCTCTACACAGGAAGTGCATTTTTATATGATCCTATCAGCTCCAACCTAATGCCATCAGTCACCAGTGCTGAGGGTAACGTGTTACAAAGTAATCTGTTAGAGTAACTCATTATTTCTTCAAGTCAAGAAATCTGTTATTTAGCTACTTTTCCTTTTGTCGCCACAAGAAAACCCCCGAAGCTCTGTTTCTGTTTCGCTTCTGCTTCATGGCAGGTAGCTGCGTGCCAGTGAATGGTAAACACAGCTGTGTCAGTGCGCATGCGTAGCTAGCTAACTCAACTAGCGAGCTGTCAGAGAGGACAGCGTTTACTTTGTGGAAGTATTCACAATATTCTGAATGTTTGGGTGAAAGGGACGAGAACAACATGACGGTGAAATGTAAGCTGTGTCTGGAGGATAAGTGCTCGTCAGCTGTGAAGAGCTCGACTTCAAACGTGAAGAAGCATCTGCAGCTAAACACAGCTCCGCAACACTGGTGGGACTAAGAGCCTGTGTTGTATTGTTGTCATGGAAACAGCTGTGACCAATACTGTATGCCTCTGCCCAGTTCACTGTCAGATTGTTAGCATAATAAAGAGCTGTAAAGGTTATACTGCGTCTGTCATTCCTGTTAATAGGAGGCAGAGTTGCAGATTATGGGCTGTAAGCGAGGCTCTGCAATGAAGGTAGAGTCGATACATTCAAAGGTAGATGTACAACAGGCTACACGCCGTCCTGACAATATAACAGACATTTAACGAGTCGTAAAGGGGGTTTCATTTTTGATAACACTAAAGTAATGTTACACGTTACTTTATTAGTCGGTAACACAGTAACGTAACAAGTTACTTTTAAAAGTAATGTTACCCAAAACTGCATATGACTATTACTATGTCCTGATCATGTTTGAATTTACAGAAAAGGAAATGAAGGTCAAGGGTTTCTAATTGTTAATAGTACAAATAGTGCAAGAAAATGTAGTGAACGATTTTGTATAGTGTAGACGGCATGTATAATTTATGTGGACAGTAACAGTTTAAAGAGACTGCTCTTGTTGTTTGGTGTAAAGAGCCTACAAGAGGGGAGGAATAGGAACTGGTTGTTTCTGGGCTGTGATGGATCTGCAGAAAGGTTTCCCGCCCTGACAGTCGCTTCTACATGTCGTTTCTTTCTGTCGTATTTGCTACAATGGATTTGAATTTTAAGTTTGGGATTATTTGTGTTCATTCAACCATGAAACAGATGTTAAGCTGATCATTTTCAATGTATGGCGCATCAACTCAGAGAGAACAGTAAATTATATCTCAGCCGATTTATTCTCCACCCTGAAATAGCACTATGACCAACATGAATACATGCTGACCGCATCCACCTGTAAAGCTGTGAGATTATAAGTGGTTGATCATCACAACAATTTGGCATCTTGCATCTTATCAATGTACCAAACTGAAGCATTTGAAGGTAAAGGCCAGGTCATAGTAATAATTACACTATACAATGTGTGCATACATACCAGACGTCATAGGGCTGAGGGAGATGTGCTTTCGTATAAATATAGGGAAACCACTGGTGAAGCAGTGGAGGCAGTCACACAAAGTTTAGGTCATTGATTTTGAAACAACAGCTCACCATGTGTCCCTGACAGACTCTGAGGGTTTCAAAGGGATAATTTGCCATCTGTACAGGGAAGCTCTGCTTAGCTGTGTTATTCCTGCTGTTTAACGTAGCTGCTAATTGCAATGACGCCGGAAACTCTTGGAGTGCTGCTATACGCCGGGAAGAGTAGTCACATCTTTCAAATGTAATGTACATGACATGAATGTAACAGTGTTATGCAGTGCCGGCTGTTGTGTCACAGAACATTGTGTTCACATATGCAGCTGTATAAGTGCAGCATAAAAGCACAGCATGTTTACACACACTATAAAGAGGATATAATTATGGGAGCATGTAAAATGAGAAATCATTCCTATTTTAAAAATGACTTTCTAAACATGGTCATCTCTGCTCATACATATATATGATATAACTGCAGTTTATGTGTGTCTCACTGACACTCATACGTGGCCACGGTGACAGGCGATGGAAGCGTCGTGATGCATCAACCGGCGGGTGTGATCATCTGAAAATTCCCCTGGCAGATGTGGTTGTGTGTGCGTCTTTGATTAACTTCATTAATATACATGCCTCGCTCTGATACACAGGCAGTGGCATATGGTAAAAAGCAGGAACAGGAAAGAAGTGATTTGCTGTTTGCTCTGGAAAACAAACAAGCCAACAGGTCCTAGCAGATGGCGCTGTGTGCGGTGCTGGTGGGAGGCAATGTGCTGCATCGGCGCTGCCGCCAAGCAGGAGCTCTCCTGTGGATGAAGAGGAGTCTGACTATCGCCCTCGGCCTGCCGCGCGGTAAACAAATAAAGCGTCCTTCTGCTTTCCTGTGTGCTGAGCTTTTTATCCCGCGTTGATCTTACCTCCTGATTTCAAAGCACAAAAAAGGAGCTTGTTTTTGGCAAGTTAAAAGTGCTCTAGGCTCGATGCTCTTCAGAAAGCAGCTTACAGAAGAAATGTGTTTAATAATGGCTTGTTTGTGTGCAGCTCTCATTTCCCTCTTTGCTCCGTCGTCTTCCCTCAGCATGCCTGCGAGCGCACTTTCCACTTTGTTCCCATTTAAATAGCAAAGTTGGCGGCTCATTTACATTGATAATAGATGTTGGTTATGCATCAGCAGGAAAATCACAGTTTAAAAGGGTTTGTACCTTTTCTCTTTTAATACGTGAATCACATAGGGAACTACCAAAACTACAAATGATAAGCAGGTATTTGCTCAGTAAAAGTAAGCAGAGGTGAAGTGCTGCATGGAGATGTACGTATCCTCTTAAAATAAACCCCCTGTGTGAAACACATTGACATGTTAGACAACTTTTGCATAGTTTCTGTCATTCACCCAAAAGTAGGCCTGTAGTTTGTGCACAATACCACTTAAACTTCTGCTTTCTTCAGGAGATCGTTATGATATTAACATCAGCCAGAGAAGAGGTGCCAATATCCAAATCAATACTGACTCACAGACACTTATAACTACATAATCATGCATTTTGTGTGAACTGTTCCTTTTTCTTTAGTGCATCTACATAAAAGTTGAACAAGTATTCTCGAGATAAGAGTGTGACACCAAGATTAAATCAATGTTATTTGTCTAAGTGCAGTTTGCAGGTATAATCGGTCCTGCACCTGTGTTTGGTGCACATCATAGAGCGCTGTGCCCAAAGTTTGACCTTGTTGAACTCCACGCAGTGAAAGCTGTGGTGGTGCAGGGCCAGCCTTTGGAAATGTGGGTTCCTGAGCGCTGTGGTGCTTTACATGTGTTGCATTTGTAAAGGCTGTAACTCAGAACCAGCGTACACGGTAAGCAGCAGGAGTGAGAGTCTGAATTTTGTGACAGACTTACATTAAGCGAGCAGACGCACACACTGACTGAGGACTGAGCCAGACCAATCTCCACACAACTAATAGGTGGTTCTGTAATATGGAAAACTTCAACATACACCCCCTTTAGGTTGTGCCCTTGTCCGCAAACAAACAGTTTATACATCATATATGCAATGCGGTAGATATAAGGCGTATACCTGCATATGTCCTGTGCAACCCAACTGCATGCAAGGGAAAAAATGTAGATGAATGTAAATGTAGATGTTTTTTATATGCCATCTGGTTTCTCACTTAGCTATTTAGAAATGTCTCCTTCTACTCCGTCCTTGTTGAAGCATCTCCACTCATTGTCTCATTCATGATGGTGACGTTCTGATCAGTGACCTCAGTATCAGGATTAGTGCATTCTACCTCCATCCAACCGCACACGAAATGACAAGCTTCCTTGTGAATTAATTCTTTCAGCAGAAATCAATGATTTTATCATCTCTGCCAAGAAGAAGCGAGGCTGTTTCAGGGCCACAAAGCTCGATTCTGTTTGCTTGTGTTAAGTATGACAGCTTTCTGTTCGGCTCCCTCAAACAATCACTGACCAACATCAATGAACCTTCACATATAGTCAGTGCACAGATTTCCTCTGCTACACAGCAGCACATCACATATATACAGTAAGAGTCAAAGAG
This sequence comes from Semicossyphus pulcher, assembly GCF_022749685.1. Classification (NCBI taxonomy): domain Eukaryota; kingdom Metazoa; phylum Chordata; class Actinopteri; order Labriformes; family Labridae; genus Semicossyphus; species Semicossyphus pulcher. The sequence goes on along the minus strand of NW_027211604.1, from coordinate 26,528,040 downwards.
CAGATCAGACGTTCGTTTGCATATATTTTGATTCAACTACATTTCACCTTTGTTATCCAGAGCAGAGAAGGGGCCAGGTATCAGAGGAAGGAAAGAATAAAGTGCTTAGATGGTCGGATGTTCAAGAGCGACTATTATCATTAGTCCCAGGTCTGCACAGCCTGAGGCCAGGCCCTCTAATGCTCTCCCCTTCATATACCTCGCCCCGAGCCAACACGCTCCTATAGAGAACAGGCTGCGAGTATTGATGTGCTGAATAATTCAAAGAACGCAGAAGACGTTCAAATGGGCTGACTGTGGTCTTTACATGAGCGGGTCGTTATGCTGCAGTTTGAGGTGTCAATATCTGCTTCTGATGACATCACATCCAGGAGACACAACAGCCAATAGGGCAGAAGATAACTGGTAGTAATGTTCTACTGGCACAGACAGTACCAAGTCTACAGGTAGCATATTTCAACCCCCCCAAAGGTGTTTATATCTGGCTTTGGGACAATTACTTTATTGCTTAGCACACCTAGTAACACTTTTTGATGTCATAATGCAGCCTTTACGACATAACAGACTGACATTCTTTTTCACCTGTCAGCTGACCGCTAGCTTAGACTGCCTTTTCCGCTTCTCGTCTTTGTGACAGTGTTTGCAACTGTAATTAAACAACTTTAATGCCCCTTTTTATCAGCGATCTATATGGTCTACTGCATTATATTTTATCGCCAACCTGGTGGACTGACTGCTGTACTTTGTCATTGCACACTGCAGGTAAAATGTCAATGTGGAAGAAAATTACACTGAAAATATATGCGGTAGTTTTAAAGTATGACTGCAAATGTGTCGACAGGTGTGTGGGGATAAATCTGTTCATGTTTGGAAGCTAAATGTATGTGTGTATCAGGTTTATTATATTAGTTGGCCACCAGTGATGTTGGTTTCACAACAGGAGGAGTTAAGAGAATGGGATGGGGGTGAAAGGATTTGGGGTAGGAGGATAGACAGTAGAAGAAAGGATGTGTATTAATAGCATGATGTTATGTCACTATCTGTTGCTGAACGAGGTAACACAATGGTGATTGAGCCTATGGCCCACTGATGAAAGCCTTTGCATTTGCAGAATTACTGACTGGGTGTCTATTGCGACAAAAATCACAGGCAGCGCCCAGTTAGTGACGCAAGAGAGAGGGTAGGCGGAGCTAAGCGGCTGCTTTTCCGCTCTCTGCAAGTGTTGCGAGTAAACAGTAATCTACTATGGCTGAACAAACAAAGAAAAGATGGATGACTACAGATACAACTTCAACAAGAAGTGAAAATCCAAAGAAAAATAACTTAACTCGACGCTCAGATGAAGCAAACAGTCTGAAAAGGAAAGCGACCGTCAGCGAGGAAAATCAAGAGTTACAACCGGAGCCAACCGTGGACGTCACACATGCAGCACTGTCTGGATATCTGGGAAGTGTGCTCTCGCAATTACTGTTTATCGCCACAGGTGTCGCCAAAGAGATCTTTGAGATTACCACTTTAAGTTTACCCATGCAGTTCAGTCAACTATAATGCATCTCCTGGGAATATTCAAAAAATCTAGAGCAAAAGTGTCGTGTAATGTGTTTCGTTCTATACATTTCTATCCATACTAAGCTCTACTATTGAAAGTTTAGAGAAGCAAAGCAGACATCACCTCACAGAGGTCATTTGCTGATTCTTACTTTGAGCATCTTTTGAGCTAAACTGGTATCTGAGGCAGATAAAAGTAGGATCAATCACAGAAGTCTTTTTATTTCGCCTTCACAAAGCTGTAATCACGGACGCAAGCAAGCATGAAATAAGATTCTTATGAAGTCAGATATTCTGAGGAAAAGACAACGCGGGTGGTTTGTAATTAGTTGGAGTCAAGATGATGAATACTGTTGCATGTTTATATGTATGTGGTTCCATCTGTAGTAAAAGGTGGACATGAAATTAACCCATTCGTTTCTGGAGTATTGCCCACTTTTAAACAGGTGTAAAGCACAGTGTTATCTCTGAGTCAGCACCTTGTCCGTGTATTAATGCCATGTTAATAGAGTGTTACAGTCTGCTGCCTTTAAGGTTGGACTGTTGTTTATTTGGGACCGTAACCAGACATTTGACATTTCATCCAAATCATGGGTTGTTCTGGCAGTAATTGGGTTTCTACACTCTTCTCTACAGAATGTTGCAAATAACTCGTGAATGATGCGCATTCATATTTTATATTCGTTTTTATACATAATGGGACTGCCTTCACTCTCTGAACTCCTTTTCAAGTACATAGCATTAACGAGTGATCTGATCCGGAGCCTCTCGTCAGCAGGATGAATGTGGTTCTCTACAGTGTTTCATATCTTTGCTTTAAACCGTCCTCTTTTCATGGCTCGTGAGTGCTTTTTGTTTTATGTCTGTCTGGGTGGAATTCATGCATAAGAAGAAGCTTTCACAAGCTTTTATGTTGCCTGCGTGTTCCACATCCAAGGCTGCCATTAAGATGCACTTGCTCTTGTCTGGAACCTTGATAGTGATAATTTCATGATTTGCACTTAAGGCTGAGTATCATCACCTTGCACTGTATATCAATTAACATACACCATTTGCTAATGTTAATGATTAGGAAAGTTGCAGGCGCTGATTAGAATATTTCCCCTTGATTAGTGGACGGTAAACATTTCAGTGCGGGCCGGTGCTGATGAACGTGTCGCTGCAATCAGCCGCTGACAGACGAGGAGTGAAGGAAATGGAGAAATAACAGACGGAGGAAGGAAAAAAAAGAGCACGAGACGCAAAACTGAAGGTTTGGAGTCCATAATTAGGCAGCAGTTTTTCCTTTCTAACCATTTTCCCAAAAGAAAAGAAGCCTGACTACTTAATTGGAGGAATCAAATTTAGTCAAGCGCCCCGTCGGCTCAAACCTACATCATTAAAGTTGCCAGCTAACAAACATCAAACACGAGGCAGCATTAATGAAGCAGATGTATTAATTTCCCATTTATGAGCAGCTAAGCAACTCACTGCCGCTCCCCACTCTCCCCCTCTCTTCGCTCCCTTTCTCCCTCTCTGTCTCTGACAGCACTATTAATGATCTTTAATGCCCCACAGGCAGTAATAGGCCCCACTGGGAGAGCCCAAACACTGCGATTTGTATTGAGGATTTAGACATAACGGGGGGAAAGAGGAAAAGAGGGAGATCTTGGGGACAGCTCTGAGGCGCTTGATCAGGCCCAGGCCTCACAGGGGCGGCTGCCGCTCCAGAATAATAAATGACAGCTTCACGATTAAATCAAACCTTCTGCCCAAAAGGGCCAGAGCGGCTGATTGTCACTAACAATCGAGCTGCTTTTTTAAACACCTCGGGGAAAAGAAATCAAAAGCAGACAGAAGGGGAAAAAAACCTGAACGGCAGTCTGGCTCTCAACACCTGACAGTTAACACGTATTGGGAGAGACAGACCAGAGCCAAGTCCAGGGAATGAAGACCTGTCACTGGCTAATCTCACACCATACTCATTATGCCACTACCCACAATGCATCAGCTGGCACAGTGCCTTTGATTTGACATCATTAGAGCTGGCAATCTGCATATGATAAGCAAACACATTGTACAGTCTAAGTGTCTATTTGTTCAGTATTTACAGCCTAATAACACCTTATTTATTAGAGTCTCATCTTTTCAAGTTTTAAAAACAAAGCGATGAAAACGAATAAAATAATAAAAGCCAAACACAGCAGTCTCTATCCATTAAAGTATCGACAGCGCCTCTGCTCCCCTGACATAAACAAACAGGCACAATAAAAGTTGCCAGACACAAGCAGGGCCTTTGTTGACATTGCAGCTAATGCTAGATGTGCTCATCTAATTATCTGGAGCGGAAGATAACCCAGATAAACAAGCTCGACCGACATTAACCTACAAATTAGATGTGCTGTGCTTTCCAGACCTGCAGCTTGCTCAGGCTCACCCTTAAAGACGTTTGTTTGTTTCTTCATTAAGCTCATTTACAGCTCTCCCGGGACTGATCCGGATGCTGTCTCGTTACAAGAGTTTGTTTGTAAGGGAGGAGAAGTTCAACAAATTCATCCTAGTTACACTGTATATACTCAGCTGTGCCTACTGTATAGTATTCAGCATGTATGCCACAGTCTTATCTCACTTATAGTTATGTTTATAAAGTATTAAAGGATTCTGTGGTACATGATTTACTTCCAAGTCGATAGCAGTTAGCAGATGCAGTTAACTGTGCTCTTTTCTTATTCTGACTGAAATCATGCGCTGTAATCTAACGGGATCTGGTGTTTTCATACTTAAACATTTACTTGAATCAGCTGTGACAAGTGTGCAAAAGTGATGCGCTTGTGATGCACTTCTCCTTCTCAAGAATCGCCTTTCAGCTGCAGCCCGTCCTGTGTCTGATCAGCTCCATAGGATGGAGAGTTTGTCTGTTCAGTTCAGTCATTGTTGTCTTGCTCTTAATCAAGCAACAGCGTACAGCAACATGCATCCCCAGTCCAGTATGAAGCGGTAACGTACCTATAAGCTGGCTTGCAAACCACCCTTTAAAACTCAAACAAGAGGAAAGAGAAGGCATGCATGTCAAGGCAGAGGGTGTGCACAGAAAGAACGCTACCAGTAATCAGGTTTGATCAGTTTGGGTCTGTTTATTCTGGCTGAGGTGTTAACATGGAGCAATGTTATTCTGTTTGGTCTTTAACCAGTTATAATTGGAATATTAGTTAACACAGCTAATGTTCAGGCAATGCAAACGTATTATGAAGTTCATGTTATGTTGTGAGAGATGAGGAAGGGAGGTTACTTGAAGGGTGGACATATAACATGTTTAGTTTTTTTGTTTGGATCAGGTGTTTATTACCCAGCTGATGCTGTTACTTTAACTGTTAGCATGCTGAATTAGCATGTATCTTGCATGATGTGGATGTAAGTCTTGATACACACTCTTACATGCTTTAATGAAGTCACATACGACCAGGGTTGGGCAAAGTTACTGTTAAAGGTAACTCATTACGTTACTGCGTTACTCACTGAGAAAAGTTGCGACTCATAACACATGTGGGTTATATTGTCAGGACGACGTGTAGCCTGCTGTACGTCTACCTTTGAATGTATCGACTCTACCATCATTGCATCGCCTCGTTTGCGGCCCATAATCTGTAACTCTGCAGCCTCATAACATGCATGACGCAATATACTCTGTACAGCTCTTTATTATGCTAACAATCTGACAGTGAACTGGGCAGAGGCGTACCACATTAGTCACAGCTGTTTCCATGTCAATAATACAACACAGGCTCTTAGTCCCACCAGTGTTGTGGAGCTGTGTTTAGCTGCAGATGCTTCTTCACATTTGAAGTCAAAGTCGTTTTTTTCTGTCGACAAAAGGGAAATGCATTTTTTGTTTCCAGTAACGGATTCCTTTTTATGAAAAAGTAACTAAATAACGTATTACTTGAATTGCAGAATTTACCTTACTCATTACACCAAAAAGTAATCCAGGTGCTCTAAAGGATTACTTTGTAACACGTTACCCCCAACACTGCATACTACATTAACAAAACCTAGAAGCAAGTTATGTAAAATAAACTGGATCACTTTACATGATATAATGTAAATGGTCAAGTTAGTCCTATAGACTGTAAGGAAGCTGAGAGGTAATTGGTGCCAAAACCTCCAACACAGGAAAACACTTGGGATGCCAAAACATCGACATCCACATAGGTGCTCTGGGTTCTGTGTTTCTTCCCTCTCACTCTCTCTTCAGACAGCAGCATCATCATCTCCTCCCTTGCTTCTCCGTGGCAGGCAGCAGTGGGGTTAAGCTGCCAGCGATGCAGCGATAGTGAGAGGGGGCCTGCAGCTGGGGGTTGCAGATAGCACATTCTGTCAAATAGCGTCAGGCTGGCTGCATAATGAAGTGAGGAGAACCACGGTGGGAAAGAAAAAATAGGAAAAGGGGGATGGTTTCATTTGTTATTGCTGAAAGTGATACGGCTCCACCGCAGTCTGAAAAGCAGCAGGAGCCTGAGCTTACAGGCGGGAGGAGATGAAACATTGAGCTGTGGACTGATTAATTATCAGTGTGACACACAACACTTAGTTCTTCTACATGAAATGTGTGTACTCAGGTTACAGTGTCTGTTCACAAAGTGCACACATACCCCACAGTAACAGTCCCATACCTTACTTGAGTCTTTGTTTTTGTTGCTTTTGCTTTATTCCTGTTGAGATCAGCTTGCACACACATAAGTAAAGTAAGGCAGTCACATCAACAATACATTGTGTGGTAAAACCTGCAGTGAATGTGGTCACTGCACACTAAAACTATGCGCACACAATAAGTGCAGCATGGTAAGTAAGAGGACAAAAAAAAGGTCTGCAAAGTATGATGGATGTGTATTCCAAAGTCTTTTTATGTTCACCTTTTTGTTCCAAATTACTTTTGGAAGCCCTTAAAGCCTCTCTGATTGTCTGACTACTCGTGTTTCCTCCTCAGTCCTACTTCTTTTGTACTAACGTTTCAATGTTTGTAGATTTAAGAACATAACTAAATGATTTACTCAAATATAAACACGACTGTAACGGCAAAATAACACAGGCTAATTGAAGGAGGAATTCTGAAACTGAATCTTGTGAAGCAATGTAAGCTAGCAAAGTTTCTGTTCTGATTAAAAAATGATTCAAAATCTGAAGACAATTATATAATTATACATCATGATATCTGATTATCTTCTTCTTCGCCAGTTAATTTCCTTTCACCATGTCATGAAGTAGTGACACCGTGAGCCAAAATCACAGGGAAATCTGTTTAGAGTGCCGTATAATTGTAAATTAAGATATCTATATTTGCCTCCAGTCTATCGATAATTGTATCGTATGAGTCAGGACGACGATATATTGCCATATAGATATTTAGTCCCACCCCTATTACTGACCAAATTGCTCTACATTAGTCCTCTTTTACACAGCAAACAGCAAAATAAAATGATTTTATTTCTTCCACTAAAAGGATAGTTACATTCTACGGTTGGAACTGTGTCAGTGTCAACTCTGAAGCCTTCTTAAAAAGAGCCTGATTAGCTGTTTAACTTCACATTAAACTGAGCATTTCCAGCGATGGTGAAGTGAGACGAACTAATGGGATCGTCTGAATCAGCAAAGAACCTGTTCAATGTCTATATTTTCTTTTAGATAAACCAGTCTTTAAAGAGGAGGTATTATGCTGTTTCACATTTTAAGACATATATATATAATGTTACAATGTTGGATGTTCAGACTAAACGTGGGTGAAGTTTCAAATCTGGAGGTAAAAGTATGTTGGAATTATCTCCAGGCCCTCTCAGCTCAGTCTGCAGGCCGCTGTGAATGCCAGGTTTCACACAGTTTTTTCTACATTCTGCACTTTGTGACGTCAGAGCAGACTGCGGAGAGCTGGCCAATCAGAAGAAAGTGGGCTTATAGGAGCGGGGTTTCTTAAAGGGACAGAGTTAAAGGAGCTGTTTCAGACAGAGGCTGTATGAGGACCTGCACAGAGCACCAGTGTGAAAAAAATTAGTTTTTTTTTTACTGTAAATGATGCTAAGCTACTCCACAGGTATCATAGAGTGAAATATGAAGCTTGAAATTAGCATAATACCCCACCCTTAAACAGTTCAACAACCAACACTGTGTTACATTTGGTGTTTCCTTAAAGTTTGATATTGGGACCTTTATCCTGGTGTTTTGGACACAGAACAATGGCTTCATTTTAATGTACTTGACTTCTATCTACAAATTGATCTGATTTGATGCGGTCCTTCAGAGTCTGTGATCAGCATCTGTAGTAACAGCCTTTTACTCACAGCAGTGGTCCGCTGGTCAGAAATTACAGACCGTAGACTGCTGCCGTATCGAGTATTCAACAAAGCCCTGTAATATAACATTTAAATGAGGTGTAAAATGAAACATTTGATACAAAGCATGAGTAAAGTTGAAACCTATCGACCAAGTGAGGCCACATGAGACCACCACTCTCATCCAGGGCAGCCTTGAGCACATGCAGGCTGATGGTACTGAATCACATTAATGTTGCTTCAGGCTGTTTATCTCAAGAGCTGTGGCATTTGTCATCATTGGACTCCCCTTGATCAATGCCTTCTTTATCATGATATGTTTCTAAAGTGACTTCTACCCCCCATCCCCATCCCCACCAACACCACACACAAACACCCATCTACACACAGAAATGCCTGCACACACTTCTCCCCTCAACACCCAATGATTTCATTAGTTTCATATTAGGATTGATGGGGCTCTTCTGAGGGGTATAAATCAATTTGAGAACACTTTTCTAAACCTCAGCCTCAACCTCCAATGGAGCCATCAAGCAGAGGGGTGGCTGAGGGGCAAGAAGGTGGAACCGCCACATCATTGGTTTGCTTTTGCTGGGGAGGGGGGCACGAGTAATTCTGCCTTCAGGGTTTATGATCGAAAGAGTTCCCCCTTCATGCTCCGTCTATCCACCCAAGAAGCTCCCCCTCTACCCACTCTCTGCAACCACCTTCTCCTTTCATCCCCCCTGCCTTCCATCCATCCTTCCATACCGCCATGATTTACAACTAGTACTCATGCGCTTCCTGGGAATTGATTTCCAGGGAACTGCGCATTGTGCCCATCCTTTCTGTGGGGGCCATAACGATCAGGCTGTGGATCATTAGTCTGGACCACTGTTTTCCACTGCTCTGCTGGCTGGGCGCCATACATCTCCCCCCTCCTCCCGAGTCACAGCCGCTGGTAAATTGCCTGTCCCCTTCCCTCCTCTTCCTTCTCTTCTACCCCCTCCTCCTCAGCCCCGGTCACACCTCATGATCCTCATCTGTCCTCTTTTGCACCGCAGCATTTATTGAAAAGCAAGCTGTGTGGAGCCGGAGCCAGCGCTGAGTGTTTATGGGCCATTCAGGGCCGAGGAAATCCCCCTCATGTTTCCCCCATCCTCACATGCTGACCTTTACCTCAGCTGACAGACAGAGCCGCGACCTCTGGGGCTGAAAAATGAAGCCAACAGTGAGGTGGTAAAAAAACTGCAGTTCCTCCATTGGCCACTTGAGGCTGGCTCCAAAAGAGAGTCAGTACACATGTTCATGTCTATAGCTACTTTCTGTACAGGGCTAATTTTAACATAACTCTCCTATTTAGATTTTAACAAGGCTAAAGTGTTGCATATATAGCGGTGATGTCGCTTTGAGTGACAGGTGGGCATTGCTAGCTATCTGCTCGGTGTCACCTCAGATAATACAGTCATTTGACATTTTGTCCATGTTTGTGTTGTTGCTGCCTTTTGAGTTTCTTTCATGTAATAATATGGCTAGCTGTTAGCACTAATTAGCGAGTATCTGCGATCACCATTCTAGGCTAGTATCTCATACATTGTTTCTTATTTATATATTTATTTGTAGTGACCAGTGCATGGGATTTAAGAATCTGATAAAGTCTGACAAATAAACTACTTTGGTCAGCTACCAACACAAGTAGTGTCTCATTAGCCATGTCCCAATCCAGGGGCTGCATCCTTCGAATGGCGTATTTGAAGGCCGATTGCGTCGCATCAAAGGCTGTCCCACTATGAAGGCTCCTTCAGATGTGGCCGACTTGCATACTCCTTTTTCCATCCATCGGGTGCATCCTTCGCGGCCCAGCGTATTCCAAGATTCATTGCGCGCCAATTCAAATGAGATGGCGGACTCTTACGCAGCGGAGGAATACACTTTTAAATGTGAAGGTTTTTGGTTTCAACTCAGTCGAATAGCTCGAGATACAAATGTTAAAATAACAAAAGGGGGCTTGAAACAAATAATCTTTAAAATAAGTTAAGCTACGTGACGTTAGTTATGCTAGCTATTTAGCCCGCTAGCTACCTGTTGCTAGGCGACAGTGGGCAGCGTTTGGTGACCCAAGCTTGTGACGCAAACAGGAAATCCTTCGGAGACCAGACCGTCTCATTTCAGTTCGGCCTTAGCAGTCTACAAATTGCACCTCCTCTGTAGACCGCCTCCTTCGAAGGATGCAGCCCCTGAATTCAAACAGAGCTATTCTGTGGGTAACAGTGATTAATTAACTAGCTTATTCGTGAGCTAATGAATTAGCCACCAGTGTTGATTGTTCAGCTATGATAACTTTGTGTTTGCCAACCCCTCGCTCCTCTCCAGCACCACCCTCTTGTCCAAATATGGTCACTTCCTGCTCCAGTAAAACACGATGGCTAAACTAGACGCTTCCAAACAGCAGGCCGCAAAGTAATGCCTGACCTCAGAGTGGCTATGTCCATTATTTTTTCAGTCCATGACACAGCCTTCATGTCATTTGTGAAGAAAGTCAATCACAGAAGGCTTTTCATGACAGACGCTGGCTGAGGAAATGTGAATAAGAAAGTGATGGAGTCAGTTTGTCACCATGAGGGCATGAGCAGAGCAGTGGAGCTCGTGGTTCAAAGGCTCTTATTACGCCCCCTGAGGAACAATATGTTCTGATTTGTTGCATTTGCTTCTTGACAATGCGACACAATTGAAGGCCTGATTGAGCTTCAAGGGGTATTTTGAAAGACCAAAGCCAGTATTTTTCCTTGAGTGCTCGGCAAGCTGCCATTTGTTCCTCTCTTCTCTCACTCTGCAATCTTGAATTTACCAGAACAATAGAGTAACACTCAGGTTTAACTCTCGGGCTAATGGCACTCGTTCGGTCTCTGGGCCACAATCACTCTGAACACTTCAATTGTTTCTTATATGATGGATCTGGACTTGCTGAACAACAGCATCCTGGTATTCATAAATGTTTCCGTGCCTTGCAGTTGAAGTCATCGTTACTCACGTCTTAAGAAATTACAGCTCGGAGACAGAAATCATCTCCAGCTGCTGTCTGGTGCTTTCAATCTCCGTTCAACAGGATCAGCTTTCTCAGACTCACCCGTGTCTCACAGCTGCTTGATTAATTGCATTTTCATCTGGGAAATGAAGCCAAAACTGGTCAAACAACCATTTTGCAGCACGAAGAGGCCAAGCTAAAACAAACAGCAGCACACACCAACAGCCTCAGCTGCCTCTGGTGGCTGTGGCGTTGGCAGTGGAAGCTTCTCGAACTAGAGCCTGGGCCTGGCAGCATGCACTGGCAGCGATGATTTACAACAGCATTTAAGTGAATCTAATAAGCAGAGTGAATGCTTCCCGTCGCTTTGGCATGGCCCGTGCCTGGGCCCTAATCATTCAAATATTTTGGCAAAAGGCAATGCCCCGCTTCTCTCCAAAAGAGAATAATGAGACACGGAGCTCTTAATCACAGCAGATCAGTTCAAATAAATGAAAAGAGAATCAAAAGCATTCTTTGCCGAGGCAGCCCCGCTCTCCGTCCAAATGAGCTGACAGAGGGCCAGAACTGTGGGATGGAGATTTACCCAGGAGATGGAGCAGATTTTCCATGACTCGTGAAGCGGTGTCTCACTCTGGCAAACTAGAAAGTAGTTCTGGAAGAAACAGCAGACAGCTTTTGTACCGTTTTCTCGAACTTGGATGTTCAAAGTAATTACATACAGTATGCACACATATACAGACGAACAAACACAAATATTCTGACCGGCCCAAGAAAACGATGCCCCGCAATCTTCGCAGCTTTTTAATCAAGCACTCCTCCTCGTTTGTTCTCCTCTCACACCTCAGATGCTTTCTGGAAACCCACGCAAAGCAACGCAGTAGCTCTGACACCTCGTCCAAACTCAATAATTCACCATGCCTTCACTTGCCAATTCTTCCCTCTGCCAATCTGAAAACCTTCCACACTCGCTTGCTGAGACAGCGCTCTAACAAACGATGCTGTCAGTTAACAAGATGGAAAAACATTCTGTTAATTTTTTCTCTCCCCCTCCTTCCCTCCCCTCCTCGGCGAGGAGTCTTGATGTGCGGAGACGAGGGCTGGATCACAGCTTGCCTGGGGGAAGCCTGACACAAGACAGGCTGCCGCTGACATGATGAGCCTCGAGACTGCTGGCAAAGTCTTGTGATGTCACTTCCCGCTCTCGACAGCTCTGACACCCTGGCGTGGGGTACTGGGAAGACGAGGAATAGAGGGAGCTGCTGGTGGAGCTGGTGTGGGGGACGGGGGAGGCGGCGGGTGTGTGTAGGGGGGTTGATGAGAAGAAACACTGGTAGCGTCGACTACGCGGCTCTTCTGTTTTCTTTAATGTTCCTGCTTTTATCAGCAGTCGGAGCTGTCAGCGGTAATCACGCTTGTAGTGAAGAGCTGCAGAGACGATAAGCCCGGCCTGTCAGCGTCGCAGACATATGCTGCTGCCGCTCTCCGTGTCTTTCTTTATGCGTGATGGCATTCTCCCCAGAGAGGGCGGAGAGAAACAGCACGGAGAGAGGTGGATGATCCTCACCAGGAAGATGGAGGGAAACTATCAAATCTCCCTCTTACTTATATTGTGTGTGTCATCTGTAACAGTAAAGTGATCCTATAATACATGGCAGAGGGATATTTCACAAATAAGCACCAATATGTCGCTTATGACTCAGTGAGAAATAGTTGGTAGAACATCCCATCTCACTGAAGACAAACTGCTGGTTATTAATGTGGTTAATGCTGCAAACAAAGCTTAACCTTAGCCTGGAGCTAAAACTGAGGAGTAGACGGCCTCCTAAACAAACTTATGCCTTGGTCAAGAGAGCCCAGTCAGAGGAAAATACTCTCATTGTGTTTCTATGACGTACTGTGATAATTCATGCTGACCTAAACAAATATTTCTGTCAACAAAAGTTTGTTTTCATGCAGTTTCATTCATATGGTCGGATTGATTTGGGTTTTATGCAAGTCATACATATCCATAAAGGTTTTAAGTGAGCACTGAAATGCATTTTGGTTAGTTATTGTATCGTTAGATCAGAGGAAGTCTGAAGTAGTTATATGATATGATCTATGATCTAATTTAGCTCACATTTCAGCCATAGAATACTCATTTGGTTTCCTGATGTTGCTTATTACTCTTTCTGAAGCCATTGCTAACATTAAAGATCCATTTATTCTTAGTTTTTATATTGCTTAAAGTAATAATCTGGAAGATTTTCATTTAAATAAATGTCTGTTAAGTCACTATCGCCAAATGAGGGCCTCTGGCCCACTGATGAAAGCCTTTGCATTTGCATTATATAGTATTATTATGGACTGGGTGTCCATATTAACCTCATAGAGATCTTTAGAATAGACTGAGTTTTCTTTTTAGTATGACAGCTAACCGCTAACTTAGACTGCCTTTTACGCTACCCATCTATGTGACAGTGTTTGCAACTGTAACAACTTCAATGCCCTTTTTCTTCAGATATCTGTTCTGTCTACTGCATTATATTTTGTTCCCAACCTGGTGGACTGACTGCCGTACTTTGTAATTGCACTCTGCTGGTAAAATGTCAATCACGGTTTAAATTACAAAGCACTGAAAATACATGTGGTAGTTTTAAGGTATGTCTGCAAATGTGTCGACAGGTTTGTGAGTGGATAAATCTGTTCATGTTTGGAAGCTAAATGTATGTGTGTGTCAGGTTTATTATATTAGTCGGCCAACAGTGATGTTGGTTTGAAAACAGGAGGAGTTAGGAGAATGGGATGGGGGTGAGAGGATTTGGGGTAGGAGGATAGACAGCAGGAGAAATAATGTGTATTCATAGGATGATGGAATACATGTTGTCAAATTAAAGTAATAATCTCGAAGAATTTCATGTAAATAAATGTCTGTTAAGTCACTATCGCTGAACGAGGTAACACAATGGTGTATTACAGACTGGCTGTCTGTGACGACTTTCGCAGAAAAAAATCTCAAGCGGCGCCCACTTAGTGACGCGTTTTCCATCAGCCAGCAGTGGTTGGTCTGCCAGAGAGGGTAGGCGGAGCTAAGCGGCTGCTTTTCTGCTCTCTGCAAGTGTTGCGAGTAAACAGTAATCTACTATGTCTGAACAAACAAAGAAAAGATGGATGACTACAGATACAACTTCAAAAATAAGTGAAAATCTAGTCGATCAAGAGTTTCAACCGGAGCCAACAGTGGAGATTTGAGATTAGTACTTTAATGAAAATATAAGCAAATAATGAATTGTCAGGAGGATAGCGATTACCATTACAGTAGTTCTAGAATTCAAGTGTTAAAGATGAACAAAAAAGAAACTTTGCTCCAAATAAAAAGAGTTAACACGGAGAGACATAACGCCGACAGGAACGCAACATCTAAATTAAACTAAGGCTTTTTTTCTCCCTGTGAGGACGCTGGTGTGTCACTAATAACTGTCACATCAATCTACAGAGATTATGACAAATGTGGCCTCATGTCAAAGCTGCTGCAGTCTATTTTATGGCTACAAGGCATGATCATCACAAACATGAATAATAATTACATGTGTGGAAAACATGGGACGCTGCGGTCGCACCATATGCATGACAGGTGGCGTGTGACATAAATAATGGAGCGTGTGGCAGTCAAAAGTCGCCCGGCATTCGGTTACCAATTATCCTTCTCTTGTGAGCATTAAAGCGCTGTGCATTGTTTACCATTAATACACATAATTGAATAATAATACCCCGGCTCCACCTGTTCTCTGTGTATGGGGGGAGATTGGTCTTCGGGTGAAATAAATGAGCTGTGTTCTCCCTCCCGCGCTCCCTCTCTCGCTCCGACAATGGGGCTGAGAGGCCTGGCCTCGCAATGGCCATTAAAATAATGTGGCCTAACCTGAGCAGGGGTTAACCAGCTAATGTCCTCACTACTGCTCCTCTGTGGACATGAATAATGCAGATCAGGTTCCTAAACAAGCACACAAATGAATCTATAAATCACCCAGGTCAGGGCAATCTTATTAGCCCCCCCCTCCCATAACCTCCGGCCCATCCCTCTCTCTTGATTGGTCCCTGTCAGGCTCCTGCTGAGGGAGCATCCCTGTTTAAACATGCAGTTAAATGTCCTGTTGGTTTAATAGATAGGATGTGGACTAACAACACAGACATGTCATGCAGAATGTGATGCATTATGCAGCAGCTTACCTGTTCACTTTTTTACACTGATGTGTTTAAGATACAACATTGTTAAGCTGCGAGAGACGTCAGTGTGGAAACAAGTTCTGGCTCGTGTCATGTAAATATGACGAGTTTACTTTGTTTTCTGTGTTGTGGGGAAGAATATCATCAACTGAAACAATGTAAAGCAATAAAAAACGTTCAGTCATATTGGATCGATGACTTGGATTGCAGACAGTTAAAATAAATCCTAATAGTTTAAAGTTGTGTCTAATATCTTGTTATTATGTTTTATGTTGTGTTTATTGTACAGTATTTAAAGCTCCTGTGAGGAACTTTTTTGTGTTGATTTTGGCGCCCCCTGTGGACAAAGCAATACCTCTCATCTCTTTGCTGATTTGCTGTAAAGGCTTAAAGTGGACATATTTTAGATACACAATAATTTTCTATTATTCCAACGCGTTTTTGAATCACATTGGTAAAGTTTGTTCCGTTTTAAAAATTGTACACGTTTATTATTTTTTTTACAAGCCTCTCCGTCCTCTTGAAATGAGCAAGCCGTTTTGCCATTCAAAGGTCAGACCTTAGCCAAGATTGGCTGACAGTATTTGGAGTGACCGCGTAGCCCCTGGGATCACACACGTGGGGGAGCAGCCACACTGTCACTCCAAAGCTGTAGAAAACATGGCTGCTCTAGGATCGATTATTCGGCTTTATATGTACGAGCCAGAATCGCCAGGAAGTATCGGAATGGTAAGTTGAAATCTTGACAACGACTTGACTACAAGCTTGTGAAGGACGATGAATGACGATTGGTCGATTTCAGCCAAAGCAAGGTTCTACGTAGAAACCTGCAGCTGCTCTGATCGGCCCATTTCAGAGGCGACCTTTTTAAACATGTCATTCTGGAAAAACACTGAATTATGCAGTTTTCACTTTTTCACTGTGAACAATAAAATATGAGAATATCCATTCAAAAGATACTGCCCCTTTAAGTGGTGGTTTCAAACAAAATATCTCACCCTTTTTTCTTTAACTGTCACATGTTTCACTCACTTAAAATGTTTGCCCTGGAAAATGTAAAAGGCAGCATGCAGTTAATCGCTTCGTCTGACACCCAGCTGTTTCAGGCATTAAAAATAACTACGTAGAAATAATCAATCTTGTCTCTGATGGTCTGGTTTGCTTTGGTAGCTCATATAGAGTCATCAGAATGAATTTCAGTCTGTTTCATAACCAGAGAAAAACTCCTCACAGGAGCTTTAACTAGGAAGGACATAGATTAAGCCATACAGGCTTCATTTTACTGTCAGGTTGATGCAAAATACAAAAAGAAATAAAAGAAGTAAACATACTTAAGAACGCATTAAAGCAAAATGAACATAACTTATTATTTTGTCCCCACATTCAATTTTATTCTTATCTGTGAGCTCAAAATATTTAGCTAAATAATTTTCTTGGCACACTCTGCGTTTCCCGTCCGGCTCCAACAATAAAAGACAAACTGTTTTTCTGTGTTTTTAAAGCATTTATTGTTATTGTTGTAAACGCATGCTGAGCAAATGTTTCTCCACAATAGCACTTATGATTTGCTTGTTATGCACCAATTCCAGGAGGATTAGAATAACCATAACCAATGTGTGGAGCAACACTGTGGGGACAATGCGAATGGAAAACAAGGAATATTAGCTAATTAAAATAATGAGAAATGGGAAATAAACCTCAGCAGTTTACTTCCCAGATGTTGCTGAAATAAGCTGTGAGGAAAAGATAGAGGTTATTGGGTAAATAATGTTTTACAGTGTGTGTGTGTACAGTGAGAGTGGATCAATATGGATACGAGCACAGGCAACCAAACACCAATAAAGCCGTGCACTTAAATCTTGCTCTCGTCCCCTAGACTGGATAACTTGCTGAGGGATCAGTATGAGTTTTACTATTAATCCTAAGATTTAGGAGGTAACACCCTGCACACATAACACCCACACCCAACCCCAACCAGTCAATTTCAACACCATTATCACCTCTAAGAAATGTGTTCTTTAATATCTCTTCCTACACGTCCTGTGGGGTCCCAAAGATTGATCGTTAAATCCCAAAGCTCACCCCCCCTGCATCAAAAGAGAATTTAAAAAGCCCCCTGAGGGTCAAGTCACTGCTGGACACACAAAAGCACGGTTGCTTTTTGCATGTGTGTGTGTTTGCATGTGCGCAGTGATCAAGGAAGCAACGCAGTTTAGTTCCCATAGACAACTAACCCCGTTTTCATTTGTCAAATCTAGCACGCGCTCCAGCGTACTCCATCAAACAAAGCCGCTGCGAGCTCGCGGAGTCATTTCCCTCTCTCCCAATTACAAATGAGTCCATTAGTGTGTCTGCAGTGAGCCCTGCGCTGTCTCCCAGTAATGGCTTGTGAGATTTCCATCATAATCATAATGGCTCCCAGAGCAGCCATGAGTGCAGATGGAAGGTCGCTCATAGGTAATGAGCTATCTCACCACCCAAAGGGCACATGTCTTTTGCTTTGTTATTTAGAACTGTATGCTTATGACTTTGCGAGCTGGCACACACGCTCTCATAACATGTTTCTGTGTATGAAGATGAGGAGGCAGATTAAGGGAAAGGGGGGAACGGCGACGACTACGACTACATGATGCCTGGCACTGATTAACAACATGAAATCGGTGTCTAGGCAGCGACTGGAGATGCTAAATCACATAACTCAAGCTGACGCATGACAGCTAACAACAAATGCCATACCCACATTAGTCTGCACGCTGACATTCTTCCTCTCCGCCTCCCTCCCCTGGTTGTCTAGCTTTGCCAAGCAGAAATATCATTAAGCCCAGCCAGCAGTGTCAGTGTGACTCACCTCCACTTGCCATTCAAAACACATCATATTCTTCTTCTCTGGCCTCGCAGCGCGGCAGCCAGCACATCTGCATCTTCTGCCAATTATTCTCTGTCTGCTGGTCTTGGTAACATTTTCAGAGAGTGTGTGCTCGCTGCACTGGTGAGCCGGCTGTCTGTATAACCACGGGGCATGTGGGACTGGGAGGAACAGCCTGATCCAGCGCTCGCTCTGCCCAATGCTCAATTGACCAGAGAGATATGTGTTGTTGAGATGCGGGTCATGTCATTAGGTGACCTGACATTTTCATGTATGTTTCGTTTCATTAAGGCCTGTGTCAGTCTGATGCTCTGCTGTCTGCTTGTACAAACTTTCATATGATCAATCAATGGAGGACAATAATGGTGGGCAACATTGGTCTCCAGAGTGTAGAGGAACATCTGACCTAATGTATGTGACTCATTTCAGCCGTATATAGAGCCACATAGGCTTGGTGTATGTTATTGGTAGCCTTGACACAAATCTTTAAAAAAAACGGGATGGGCTTTGATTGCATGCAGGAAAACATTCCCTGTGGAGAGCAAAAGAGGCACAGCGCTTTGGCTAAAAATTCGAGCCCACCATCACCATCGAATGGCCATTTGGCTTTTTACTTATCTCTAAACATACATCTGCATAAAAGAGCAGATCTCGTTGTAGACATCATTCCTCGAAACCAATTCTCACACCAATGACTGTATATATAGATGGACGACGCGTCTCTATCTGCTATCATCATACGAAATTGAAGCCAAAATACCCTGTGACGGGCGCTGCCACCGTGTGATGGTGACATCGTTTGGAGCCAGAGCTGCGCAGTAGAGATCTGCGGGTGGAGCCACCGTAGCCACTCCCACTAACCAAAACACACACTTAACTTACTGAAAAGAACAGCAAGGAACCCGCACGTCGGCGTGTTAAACAGCAGAACGGCTTCTTCGTGTTGGTCTGAAGCAGACGTTCACAGATATGTAAACTTCAATGACTGTAGTGATTGTTTTAGTTACGTCTCCTCTCGCCGTTCCTCCTCTGATCGGCTGCATGAGCCATATTTGTCAACAGAGCTGTCAATCATCATTCTGACAGCATCAAATAAATACTTAAAACTAAACTTGTCAGAAGAATGAACACTTGGATGTAAATCAGCATGATAAGAACTAACTATAATGACAGAAACTATGTTTGAGAGAAATGTATTTGACGTGTATTTTGATTTTATAGTTTGTCTCATGTCACATCTGTTAACATGGAGGAGGCGGGCTTTATGAGCTATATTGCAGTCAGTCAGCAGGGGGCGATAGAGAGGTTTTGGCTTCACTTTTAGGGAGCTGTCATGTCGTCCATCTTTTTATACAGTCTATGGTTTTAGTCTCTGCCAAAGATATCCTTTGTCGGTTATGGTCCAATGGGTTCCAAGATTATACTTGTATGTTATTAACCTTGTTTATGTGACAGTATTTTCTAACCAGCTTAAATACTATAGTTACCACATTCTTGGAACCCATCAGCTATTGTCTGACAAGGATTAGGCCACTGGGTCTTCTGTCCAAGACTTCTTCCTCTGTCGGATGTTTTTTATTAATTTAGATTTCTTTTTATTTATTCATTTAATTGGTTACAGGGAAATAAGAATGTTTAGGGTTGAAAGACATCTATGACAGAATTGTCTCCATCCATATCCAGCTGTTTTTGAAGATTAAGCTTAATTGATGTCCGATGATTTCATTCCAGCCAATGCATTGCGCCTTTTTGCTCTCTACATTGACTGTTTTTCTGCATACAAAGCTGCTCAGAAGTGATTGGTTTGATTCAATACTACTTGGACTACAAACAACAACCAGAAGGTTTCAGACACCAAGTTTTGTCCTTCACCTACAGATTCTCTTCATTTGCAGAATCTAAACCTCCATCTGTTATTATAGAGTAAAGTAGCCATGACTCAATAATTTACAGCTATTACAACCAGCCAGAGTAGATTTCTCCAAAAATCGCCCAGGATGATCCCCCACCTTACGACATAATATGCTCAATTATTAATGCTGATATGAAGGCTGTGTGGGCAGACCTCTAGAATGGGGCCTGCCCCCAAAGTCTGCCAATTCAAAGACAGCAGACGTCCCGCTGTGCTGAATCAAAAGGAATAGACTATTTACTGCTTATCCAGCCCTTTTTTATATGAGCCATTAGGGTGTGCAAATGATAGAGAAATATACATAAGGGTCACGATGGTTCTATACTTAAGTTCAGCCGCTCCCGGGAGGTCTGTCATCTCCTCGCTTTAATTTGAAATCATTCAGAGGCAAAATGGTAGCTGTTTGATTTATCCCTTATTACATTGCTTCTTAAGAATCTGTCAGGAAGCCTCATGAATTCATTCATCTCCATAAGCTTCCTCAGCACCACTTAGGCCTGTGTAATCTGGGTGAGACCCCTTATCACTTCATTTGCACAAGCAGGAGACTATCAATTCCTGTCCGGTATCTGGGCCAGGGGAATTAGAGCAGAGGTGTTTGGATGTGCTCAGACCAAGCTGCAGTGACAAGGAACTGATTACACATGGAAAGCATCGTGCAGGTGCTCCATTTCACACCCTATATTTACAATATTAGCGAGCATTAGTTAAATACATTTGCTGCTTTATTGCCTACGCTCTTTTCAGTGTAGATCCCAATCGACAGGCAATTTTCCACCATGAGCCATTGATGTATCGCCACAGTGAAGAGAGACACACTCAGAAGCATTTAGCTGGTGCCTCGCAGCCCCATAAAGGCAGACAATGGCTGAGCTTAATAAGAAACAGAATGGATCCCAAGAGTGCGGAGGACCCATCAAGCTGGGGAATTTCATTTAATTTCCCCGGGGCCGGGTATGTCTTGTACACATAATTAGAGCCCAACATGCAATGCTCTTTGTGTTTTGTCAATAATTCCCAGAGGAGCAATCAGGACACGGGTTGGACATGCCTCTGTGACCTGGGCTACTTGCAACAAGCTCAGCCACCTAATTACACCGCCTCTAACAAGCAGTACGGTGGTTGCAAGGGAAGGATGTGGGGGGGAAGGGGACAGGCCTGAGCCCAGGAGCCGACAGTGTGCAGCCTCTCCTCAGAGCCCCTGATGTCATTAGGATTGTTTGTGGCTGCCGCCATGCATGCTGGGACAGCGTTGTCATTCTGACAAGCCTGTTCTCTATTTTCCTCATTTAGGACCCTCTGCTGCAGTGACTCACTGCCTCTGGTGGCCCTCGCAGCAGGAGACTTGGGATGAGGTCCTCTACAGCAGTTATTTGCTTGCGAGACATTTCTGTGGTGTATTATAATCCATCTTATGTCCATGACTACAAATTATGTTTACCAAACGATCCTTACAAGACTGTTCAAGCAAATCCCCAAGTAGAGTCAGGTCAAACAGTCAGTCAGTGCGTGTCGGTTTTCACATTAGCTTCTGTTATTGTTCTAGTCGAGTTGTAGTATTTACAGTATGTTTCTCGAAAAAATACCTCATGCACAACAAAAAAAAAGTCGCTTAATAGGACATGAATGCAGTTACTATTACTGATTATTGCCTTATCATACAGAAGCAGTTGTTTGGATACTGGTACCAATATCTTAAATGCCTGACACTGACAGAAATGTGGTATCTGGTGTCAGCGAGTACGCCTGATACCATAATTTACTAGCATCCAAAAAAATCTACTTGTTTCTTCTTCTCAGTTCAGAAGCATACACAATAGTATATAGCACAATGGCTGCCAAGAGCAACAATTGACCCTTCGATAAGTCCCGCCCCCCTTGGTTACTGTTGCTACGCCTGTCAAGCTCGGAGATGTTCCATGGGTGATTATAGCAAATTTCTGGGAAAAAAGTTCCCAAATATCAGAGAGAAGTCGACAGAAAGGACCACAACACATATTTGAAAGCTTCAGGCACCCCCATGCCCTGACAATTCATATTAAGGACAATCATATAAAAGAACAACAATGTTCCTGCACAGCAGGGTAAGTCAATATATTGCTTTATTTTATAACCCTATAACTTTCATTATCTAATATGTTTTAGCCCATTGCTAGCAAAACTAAACCACTTTTTCATTTTGTTTAAAGCGCGTCAGGATGTTGCTCACATATCGTGGGCTTGATTCAAAGACTGGATCTCCTAAAGCAGTATCCAACCCTGCTCCTAAAGAGCTGCCTTCCTGCATGCTTTAGGTTTCTCCGTACACTTATCAATCCCCTGAGATGCTTCAGTTGGTTGATAACAGGCAGATCATTCAAATCAGTTGTGTTAGAGTACAGAGAAATCTAAAACATGCAGGAAGGCAGCTCTCCAGGAGCAGTGCTGGAGACCCCTGTCCTAAAGGTACAACAGGAAAGCCCAACAAAATCCTGTACAAGTGCCACGACAACGGCACAAACCAAGGGGCGGTACAATAAAGGCTGTGCCAATATCATCTGTGGTGGTAGCAAAGGCCAGACAGGATCGTAAGCAGAGACCAGTTTTTGGCTGACCGCTGGGGTCAGCCCTACACAGGTGTCTGTATGTGACTGACTGACTCACTGACTGACGGTACTTTCACAGCCATAGAGAGCGAGGGTTGCAACATCATAAAGGCGTATCATGGAGCATATTGGACCTCCACTGACGCGACTCTCTGTCTGTACGGCTCTGGATACTTTGTTCGGGGAGTAGTCGGGGCTGCTCCTCCACTGTCCTCACCTACATCCGCAGCGCGCACCTGCTTTCAAACACGTTGTCATCAGCCTCATAAGGACAGTCCTTGTGACACATTGCCCACAAAAGCGCACATTGACCTGCTGCGGTCAGCCACATGCGAGGTTTTGACCTACTCTTGTTAATCCATGTCGGATATCTCTCCTCTCGAGTTTTTGGCTTCGGACAAGTGAAAAATATGACACCCTCCTCTAAACTTTGAGAATATCAGCTGTCAGACTTGCAGATTCCATATGCAGACCGTTTTGGCATTTCTTCTTGTTCTGTCAGCTTGACAGGCCTCCCGCGCCTAGTTACGGTTGCTAACGTAGGATTGGACAGTGGCCGTTCAAGGGAGGGGCTTAGCGAAGGGTCAATTGTTTTAGAGTTGAAAAGAATTACAGAGTGCTGCTAACAATAATTGTAAGATTAGCCAAAGCTAGTAAATGGCAGTGTTTCCCCATCGCAGATCTTAGATCTGTATTATTTTTGTTATCTACGCTTACGGTAATGAACACTGGTAAAAACAAGCAGTCTTTCTCTGACAGACTTCATGGCGGACACAGGAAGTTAAAAGAAGCTACATGCTAAGCTAACCACTAACATTAGCTAAGCTGAGCCAGGCCATACAACAGTTACAGTAGTTATTTCACATCCATACGGGCTAAGTAGAAAACCTTCAGCTTTCAAATAATATCAATGATCAGTTTATTTCTTTAATTGCATGACTATCGGAGGCTAATACTCAAGTCTCTGTTTTGAAAACGGTATTGGGAAGGAAAATATGTTATCAGAACATCTGTAATTTTCTCTGCAGTAGACAGAGTTACCATCTGCAGGCCTGTTAATTGGGTGTAATTTACTGTCTTTGTGCTGAGTGCCCTCAGTTTGCTTTTGCCATCCGACAAATCGCAGATAGAGAAATGCTGCCTTGGCTGCAGGGATAAAGCCATTTTCTGTGGGTGAGCTGAGGTTGCTGTGGAGAGTGCAGACACAGAGAGCCAGCAGCCAGTCGATTCTGAAGCAAACTGCCTGCAGAAATCATCGGCTTGACAAAAGGGCAATAAGGGGGCAGAGGGTTTGTGTGAGAGTCACTGGCCCTGTTGCTGGGGGGGCTTATGTGCAGGTGAGCCGGGCCTTGACTGACATCCGGCGTGCGCGGAGAGAAAGTTTAACCTTGGCATGTCGGAGAACTCACTCTCAGCAGGGAGAGAGAGGGCAGATAGAGAGACGGAGGAATGAAGAGAGAGTGCGTGAGAGAAAAGAGATGGAGGCTGCAAAAGGCTTTCTGCATAACAACAACCAATTTTTTTTTCATAAGCGGCCTGTTTCTAGAGACACTGGTTTGAACCCAAGGTCTTCCTCCATGCATTATTAAAGACCGGTAACTGGCAACACTGCCTCATAAATAGAGATGAGGACAGACACCCGAGGAGCCAGGGCGCTGCTCACTCTTGATCGGCCACAAATCCACCGGCCTAACATGACCCAGAAGGTTCTACATACACAGACCGCCACGGCACCCTCCTCTACCCAGCAGCCCTCTGTTTTGATTCTGTCACTGCACC
Source organism: Semicossyphus pulcher (assembly GCF_022749685.1). Taxonomy (NCBI): domain Eukaryota; kingdom Metazoa; phylum Chordata; class Actinopteri; order Labriformes; family Labridae; genus Semicossyphus; species Semicossyphus pulcher. The sequence continues at coordinate 26,503,838 of NW_027211604.1, read as the reverse complement.
TGACAAATGGCACCACATGGAGTCGGCTCATTACAGCGCAGGTCAACGGTATCAAATATGTATGTCATTTAGTTTGACTCGACATGTTTGGCAGCATGGGTGTTATTTTTGGCTTCCTGCTTAAGCTAATTTTAGCAGCGTGGCTACAACAACATTAGTGACATTGTTAGAAATATGGGGAAGCTAATGATGTGCTTAACAGATGGCTCTGAATATAGTTCAATCAGTTACAAGAATAATATGGCATGCTTTCTTTACCCGACTGATAAAAGGAGACTCTGCAAGAAGACTAATTGTTTTACCATGAATGCACAGCTTTAATATCGCCTGTATTTTACTCTCCGTTGTATATGGGACTTAACATTTCTTTAACTGCAGTTGTGTTTCCAATCCAAAGCCTCTCTGTATGTGGCCAATCTCATAAAGCCTTTGATATATGTACACAATTTGCCTGAGACATTTTTCTTTTCCAGGTCAGGAAAGATGGAAATGGCTTTTTCTTTCCACAGGAGTGCACATCTCAGTCAAACAGCATATTTATGGTTTTTGTTGCTGATTGAATTATTTTCCATTCCCTGTGTTCTCGGCTTGCGCTGGGAATTGAATCATTGCCTTTGAAACATGATTCACTGCTGCGACTGTTCCCCCCCCCCCCATTCAATTTCAAGGACTTGGCAACCTTGTCCTATTCAAACGTGTGCATTATTACCTTTTATTGTTGTCCATAAATGAATGGCGAGGTTGAGCACTCCAGAGGCGAGTGTAACACATTAGGGCTTGTATAATATCACGTCTCAAGGTAAGAGTCAAACCTTCTACAATCCTGTGTTTCAACATCAAACCCCCCCGTGCAGGGAGCTATCAAAGGGAATCAGGAGCTTTTCTATAGAGCCGAAATAAAAAACCCTTTCATGGATTCAGAAAATGTTTTATATTGCATTCCACACGCTTTTGAATAGAGGTGGATTTGAATGTCCAGAAAGTAATAATAACAGCACTGCTGTGTCAGTGTAATCAGCAAGGGTCTAAATACTTCAGACACGACGTTAATAACTCGCCTTCTGAAGACCATTCAACATATATTTAACAGATACATACCACAGAAAGTTTAGATGGTCCTGAAGCACCTGTCGCCTTATCACACTTAAAGCATGTATGCACACAGAGTGAAAGCCAGTTGTAAGTAATTGTGTGAATAATGAGTTTAGTCTTTGTATGGAAACTCCATGATGGTCCTCTACTCTCGTTCCTTTGTACGCATGTAGCAATGTTTTTGTCGCCCTGAGGTCTCTTTTTTACTCACAGTTTTCAGCTTACAGTTTAATATCAGAACAAACACCATTTAATTATTCTGCATCTGAACGAGACGTGTTGCTCATAGAAAAAAAGAGGTCCAGAACATTGGGAAGCATTTATTCAAGGATTTAAAACTTCAGGTCTAAACAGGCTTTTTATTAATTTCTAAAAAGCCTTCAGGGCTTTTTTTGTGTGTTTAAAGATTTTCACTGCCAATGGGAATCTTTAAAAACCTTATTTTAGTTAGTTTTTAAGTCTACAGCTAGAAAAATGGTACGGTATTTTTCTGCATTTTGCCATTTCAAATTAAAGAGCAGCCCCAGTCATGTTTAAGACGGACTAAATTGTGTCTGATATGTTTTTTCTGCAAAATACGTTTAATGCCCTTCTAAAAATGCATCTCCTCCTTCACCCTCATTAAAGATGCCAGAATCTGCATAGTCCCTGCCCACTATGCAAATTTCGAACCGCCCCCTCCGTCGCTAAAACAAAACACGCCTCTGCCATCGTTTAGTGGCAACTTGTTAAAACTTAGCAGCTTGAAATGTAGTCATTAGTAGCAGTAACGTTAACGTTAGTAGTCAGTAGTGAGTTTGCAAAAGTTTCGATGACGGTTACAGCTGGCTCGCACATCGCCGAAGTGGTTGCCATCAGTTGCACATAATGATATGCATAGCGTCACCTCATCCATTAACGGGATTGGCTCCTTAGGTTTGTGACGTTTCAAACCTGCCAATCTGAAAACGTGTTGTTCAGCCTGTCCTTGGTACACTGCAGGTTAAAAGCAGACAGGCCCAGCCATGGAGATGATGCTGATGTTGTCCCTGATCTGTCTTGTAGCACATGAAGAACACCACATGGAGATGTTTACAAGGTTAAACACTGGACTTTCACTGGAGGGGGGCTTTAAATATTATAAACAACTGATGGTACAAAACACAGCATTAGTGACATGTTGTCTACTGTGAGTGTTAGCAAGTGGAGGTGTGCTCATGTGGCAGATTGAGCTGTTACCTGTAAGAATGACAGGGTGCCAGCTCTACTGTAAGTGGGAGGATAGAGGTGGGTCCAAGTCCCAGAGTCAGAACAGCCCGCGGACACTGAAGCACCTCAAATCTTCTGTAACACCAGTGTTTTTTTGTGTGTGTATGTATGTAGTATAATTGGAGATTTGCCAGACGTACTGTTACTAAATTAAAGCAGTGCTATATTCAAGAAAAATGGTAACAAGAGATCAGAATAATGTAAACCTTAATATGCTTAAAAGCCTGAGAGGTATAAATACAGTTCACACTGGAACGGGCACGTAACAAGTGTAAATGAAGAGAAAACAAGATGCAATGTGTTGGCAGGAGGAAATCACAGACAGGAAGTATAAATAACCTGTGAAGCACATCGACAGGCTGACATCTTCACCTCGAGTCACCATCTTATTTCAGAGGGAAAAAGTGGAATGGGGAAAATTGAGTCAATTAGGCCGCTTCCATTCAATTACCAGTGTGTCAGTCGGGGGGTAAAATGTCTCTGCTCTGACCCCCTCTCCTGTGGCCTCTTGCTCTGTGGTGTCATTACTGCGCTGCTGGGCGGAGGGGCGGGATGAGCCGCACTACGAGGGAGGCGGAGGGAGAGGGGGAGGTTACAGGGGGAGGACAGGCGTGCGGGTGTGTGTATGTTTGTGTATGTGTGGGACTGTCTGGGGAGTGCTGCTGCCTGCTGACCTGGTCATCCATCAGACAGGGTCCATCCATCCACCGCCCCCTCCCTTCCACGCCTCCCCCACCCAGGGCCCATCAGCGCGGCTCTCTGCCAGGCCTGGAACCTCCACATTAATTTCTCATCTGTGGCGCCCTAATGAGCTCCGCCTGCTCGTCCACCTCTGAGACCCCGCTGATTATCAGACAGGGGGGGCGACCATTTGTCAATGGCAAGAGGTGGCATTTACACTGCTGACCTTGCTGCCAAGGAGAGAGGAATCAAGATGGTGGAGAGGAGAGAAGAGTAGGAAAAAATTAAAGAGAAAAGGAAAGCAATCAGCTCTGGAGCATCGCGCTGTCGGCCGTCACGAGCACAGACGTGTATGGACGATCTAAATTCATCGAAGTGAAGGTCCATTTGTCTGTCTGTCTGTTTGTCTTTCTTTGTTAAAAACTGCTTCACAGGAAAACCTCAGCTAGCGTTTTATACCTCTGTCAGGGTGAATACATTCTTCTGCAGGGTGCCAACTAATTCCTGACTATTGGCTATGTAATGAAAAATGAGAAACTGAAAAGAAAAGGGAGAATATTTTGTTCATTCACAACACTGAGCGCAGTTCTTCAGTACCTTTTAACACCACAGGGTGGCGCCTGTAACACACAAGCTGCAAAAAGTGCACTGACCCTCTGAACATACTCATACTGTGAATTACATGTCCGATCTTTGTTTGTAAAAATCTAAATGTTGATTTAGGAACAAGGACATGGCTGGTTAGCTAGCTAGCTAGTCTTGTTGTTAAACATATACCCCTTTCGCACCAAAGTTAGCGTGTTCACGCAGGTTTTTAAGACCCGGGAAGACCCGCCTTTAGATGCCGACACACAAACTCGTCGAAAACAGGGTCAGTAAACAGTGAAGATGTTACGGTGGTTAAGTCTTTATTGTATCAATTACTCATTCAGTCTGTTTATCAAACTTGACGCGACAAATTTGAAACGATATTCAAGCGCTGCTCGGACGGAGATGGGCGGAAGCTGAGATAACAAGGAGTTGCAGAAGTTACCGACGGAGCATAGCATCGCGCCGGAAAGGGGGCGGAGATTAACGTGTCGACACAGGTTTTGTGTTCCCATCAATGCCGATCCGAGCCGAGGCGATAATTACCCGGCTCTCCTGCAGAGTCATTTGACCCGCGTCTGAATGCCGATTGTAGCCTTTCCTATTAAGCAAAAAAGGCGGGTGTTGCAGGTTTTGAAATGAAAACAAAAGGTTATTTTTCTTCTTTAGCCAGTGACCGTGGTGAAAGTCGAATAAAGCCTTTGTGGAAGCATCCGCTTCACGTTGACGATTCTGGCCTCCACCTCATCCTTAATAACCTGATGATGACACGTCGTCCCTTACTTATTTTTTACATCCATGGTCGCTTGTTTAATGTGTTCTTAGAGTTGAGTATGCTCCTTCCTTCTTTGTATCTCTGTGTTTAACTGTCTTTGTGTGGAGGCAGACAGAGGTTCTTGGGTTGGCTGCATTGTTGAGCCGTGGGCCTGTGTGCACGCGCCTCAGAGGGAGCAGGGATTTGCCGGTTATTGGATGGAGGGGAGCGGTGTAGGTCTGTGACACCCGCTAACCTTGGCCAGGGCTACTGGGACTCTGGGGGTATCCATCACTATGGCAGCCCCGAGACCCAGACCGGGGGAAAAGCCACAGAAGTTGCCGGGGGAGGGAAAAAAGCTAGTAAAAATTTAATGCACTCCGCAGAGCGGTCATGTCATACTTGGTTATGGAAAATAATCCCAGATGCCTGCAGTGCTAAAATGGAGCTGTAATGTGCTCGCCTCCTAACCCGGCCTGACAGCCATGATGTACGACTACCATTACCGGAAAATATCACTTCAACTAACCCGTGATCCGGCTCCGCTAAGGGTCATATTATCCATGAGGAACAAATTACACTCCCCCAAAGTAAATACAAATTTCCTACACCGACTGGGTACAAAGCACAGACGGGGGAGGGGGCGGGCGGAGACGTTACCTATGACAACGCTCTGCAGAGTGACAAGGATGATAAAGTACATGACAAATCACTGGCTGACAGGGTACTCTAGTGCAATCAGCCTCAGCCTCGGCCTAGCGAGCACCCACTCAAGCCTGTAAACACTACTCTCTTCCTTTGGAGGGGGCAAAACACATAATCTTTTAACGCTGACAAGTTGCTCTCTCCTTTTTATTACTCATCCTCCCCACTGCGGTGGAAAGAGGGAGGGTTCGGGGGCGAGGAGGATATAAAATGGTTTTATGTACAGTGCTGCCGAGTGATTGAGAAACTCGACTCTTCCGCTGTAATTGCCTGAGGGCAAACACAGCAAAACAATAAAGGAAGAGAAAAAGCAAATATATTACCAGTTCAGATCTTTATTTTATGTCAAGGACAAACAGGTTCTCTCCGCTGCTCTAAAGCACCCACTTAGATCCCTCGCCTCCAATAAGAGCAAAGCACAGCAAATTACAGCACTCCGTTGCATGGCCATTAATAAGACGCAAAGCATTTTCAAAATGGCATTTACAGCTTGTGCCTGCTGATAGAGCGAGTAAATAACACTTAGGAAAGGTGTGGTTCCATAAAAAAAAGCCCAGAGGCGAGCGAAGGAGGGATAAAACAGCTACTGAGTGATAAAGTCCTGCAGATTACAGCGAGGAGTCATTGTCTTCACTGAAGGGCCTAAGTAACACGACTGATGAACAGTTAAGATGGAGAAAGCACTTGAGCACTTGCAGATATTCATACTAAAATGTTTGACTGGCAGTTTCAAGGTGCCACTTATCAGCAGAAATCACTTAAGCATTAGCGAGTCCAGACAGAGAAAGTGCCTGAGCGCTCTTGACAATATTACAAAGACGTCTAAGGCAAGGTGCAGAAATCTGCTGCTGTTAGACTCTAATAAAAAACGATGAATGTTGAGCGATTGTTTCAGCACAGACACTCTTTCAAAAGAAAGTCAAATCAAGGAGGCATTTACATTCATAAAACCTATTTTGCTGTACGTATGCTATTTTCCCCCAGCGGGTTCAGAGAGGTTATCGGAGCTGTGGATCGAACACATGTTGAGGCTTAGGGGATGTTTCGCAGCCGCCCTAAAAGGTCTCAGATGGTGGAAAACCTGTTGGTGTTAACTACACCGTGAAACAAGGCAATGTTATTGGGGCTTTGGCAGATGCACATGAAAGACACCTGAGGCTATGGAGCTCTTTCAGGGTGCTTTCCTGCCAGTAAAGCGGAGCATCGTAACTGGGAACAAGCTGCTCCAAATGAACAGGCCGGCCCAGCCTGGACCTCATAAAAATGACCACCTGATCCTGTGTAGATCCACCAAAAGGACTCACCGTGGAGAGGATGAGTGATAGAGCTGGCATGGCTGCTGGCTCACTGTGTTTCAGGAATAGAAGACAGGCCAGGCTACGTGATGAGCAAAAGCTTTGAGAGCAGGTTTTTGGCCCCTCAGAAGGCATTTGAGCTTGCATAGCACTGTCAATTTAACACTATAGGTTTCATGAGCGGCCAAATGTACAATATAGGATGCAAAGAAGGCAAGTCGTACTAATTTACTCTTCCGGCAATCTGGCAATAAATGAATACTGAGACATACAAACAACAACATTAAAGCAATGGTAGGAAATTTATATTAGATTTTTGTTGTTATATTTGTAGACATTATCTTTACATCCTTACAGCAATTAATTGATCAAATGCTTCGAAAAAAGATGAAATCCAGTATCTGTGGCTGTCACAGGCCTGTAACAAGTCCATCCAATCATATCATTCATGATTGGTTGGCTTACCAGCCCATCTGCCTACCTACCTGCACGTATTCTGTATATTCACCCATTATGTATTAGTGAAATCTTCCAAAAGCTAAAGCTAACGTGCTAGTGGAACAAGAACAATAATGTGTCGCTGACATTTTTCCAGTCTGGTTCTCTCAAAATCTAGATTAACCTTCTGAACAAAGTTCACTCCAGATTTTGTAATTCAATATTCAACACTCTAAACACTCATATTTTAATCTATAGAGACCTCTTGAGTGAAATGGCTCAAAGTGTGCTGTTCAATTCTGCATTTACCTGTTAAAACAGGAAGCTATGGAGGGACTAGTCGCAGATATTAGCTGTGTCTCAATTCAGGGGCTGCAGACTTCAAAGGCCGTATTTCAAGGCCGATTGCGTCACAGAAGCGCGTCGAAGGCTGTCACATTCCGAAAGCTCCTCCTTTCCCACGTGTCCTCCTTTTCCTGGGCTGCGAAGGATCCATCGGGTGCATCATTCGCGGCCCGACGTATCCCGAGATTCACTCCGCACCAATTCAAATGAGATGGCGGACTCTTACGCGGCCGAGGAATACACTTTAAATGTAAACGTTTTTGGTTTCAACTCAGTGGAATAGCCAGAACTACACATGTTTAAATAAATGAAAGCGACCTTTAAACAAATCATCTCTAAAAGAATAGGTTAACTTACTCGATGTTAGTTATGCTAGCTAGTTAGCCCTCTAGCTACCTGTTGCTAGGCGACAGGATCAGCGTTTGGTGATGCAAGGATAAGGGCGGGAACAGCTGGTGACGCAAACAGGAAATCCTCCGTAGACCAGACTGTCTCATTTCAGTTCGGCTTTAATGGTTCTACACAGGCTGTGAATGAAGCATCCTCTGTGGACCGCCTCCGTCGAAGGCTGCAGCCCCGGAATTGAGAAACAACTATTGATTGTGGTTTGCAGAATCCAATGGCACTATGTCAGAATATACATTTAGTTATTACCCATAACTACTTGCTACCCGTAGGTCCTGTGTGTCACGGCGGTGGGAAATAAAATATAATTTAATATGACACAAGATTAGTAAATGCCCACAAGTCCAGCATGAGTCATCAATGCTTTTTTAGGGATTCCAGGAAATGAAAAACTCTCAAATATCACTCAGAATATCAACCAATGCCAGATACTGTCGTATAAGTATAGGTATTTACCTTGCCCTTGTCATTATCTGAGCTCTGATTGGACTGTTGATACTGGCAGATAGAAAGAACGGCTGGTGGTAGTGACAGCCAGAGCAGAGATGCTAATGATAACGTATGGAGAGCTAATAACACCAGCATTGTGTGAATAGTGACTGCAGTGAGCCTGCCTCTTCCCTGTCTCCCACTATGCCATTAACATGTCATGTTGGACAGGACCCGTCCTACAGGTCACTTTATAATGAGCAAATACCTGACAGTTTCCAAAAACATGCACACACCCACAACCACACACACATACACACACAAACACAGGGAGCAGGGTTGTGAGATGCGAATAGCTGTCTCTTATCAGAGCCTGGCAGCTCCCGCCGACACGGCAGAGGCCTTCTACACCAGGCAGAACATGATTTCTCCTGGGAACACTTTTTCCATTTCCTGCTTTTGAAGGGAAACTAAATAAGCCACGTTTGTCCTCATCTGAATACATTTGACCCATTAAAACGACTCTGCTCTCCCGCGTCCTCCTCTGCTGCCGTGTTGTAAAGTAGACCGAGTCGCCCACAGAATGCAAATGACAAACAGTGGCAGTGGGCGTCGTGCGCCCGGCGCCTGGCAGCGGCAGATAGTGGCGGAGGTGACGTGGACCGAGGAGGGGGTAAAAGTGTTGAGTGGGAGCTCCAATTACCCCCTCACATTGAGGATGAACACATGAGTCAGCCCCTGTCATAGGGGTCCCCTATTTACTAATTCACTCCTCTGTTACTTTAACACACAATTAATCAATGACAGGAAGGTGTAGTTGGTGCTGTTCATCAGGAGCGTAACGTGAGCCAGGGTGAATTAATACCGTCACCGGGGGGATTACAGCTTACCGTGCTCTCTCTCTCTCTTCCTGAAACAAAAAGGAATTGCCACCGAGACAGGAGCAATTTAAATCGACAACACTGAGTAATGACTCAATTTGCTGCACAGTCTAAACACTACAAGCAAATGGCATTACTTAATCATTAGAGTGGATCCAGATCTCTACTTAGAAGTCATTGGGAAATATGGCTGCTCTTAGAATATATGAGGTACACTCAAACGGTGAATACCTGGATTTTACAAACAGAGCTACATGAATAATGTAAAGAGGGCTGAAGCAGATTTGTAGATACCTGTGAAAGCCATAAACTTTACTCTGACCCAATGTGGCAGCCGTTCTTAGAAAAGTACAGCTGTACTGTTAAGCCAACAAACAACACTCATGTAATTCAGCATGGCAGGATGTTTCATACGCTCAATTGTTATTCCTTTAAATTGCTACTTTCTGACTGAATCATGCCAACAGAAACATGTTTGGGAGCCTTGTTAGAGAGGCCCATTAGATGGGCTGAATCAGGCTTAACAGGTAATTCCTGTACTTTAAACCTCGGCCCTGTTTCTACATATTTTGGCTAAATGACTTATAGTCACAAAACGTTCTTTAAAGAGGGGGTATTATGCTGTTTCACATTTAAGGACATATATATATATATATATATAATGTTACAATGTTTGATGTCCAAACTAAACATGGGTGAAGTTTCAAATCTGTAGGTAAATTTATGTTGGAGTAATCCCCAGGCTTCTGTGGCTGGTGTGAAAGCCAGGTTTCACATGTTTTTTCTACATGCTGTACTTTGTGACGTCACAGCAGGCTTTGGAGAGCTGGCCAATCAGAAGAAAGTGGGCTTGTAGGGGCGGGGTTTCTTAAAGGGACAGAGCTGATTGAGTTGTTTCAGGCAGAGGCTGTATGAGGGCCTGCACAGAACATCAGCGTGAGAAAAATGTTTTTTAACTCGAAATGATGCTAAGCTACTAAGCTAATTAGCATAATACACTGCCTTTGTGTCACAATTCTGGTTGAGAGTGAAATCTGATTGTGCTTTTACATTCCTAAGATGACAAGAACAAGACATCTAGGTAAACTTGTAAACTGTAAACATTCCTCAAGTGCTACTTTCAGCTCATACTTTCAAATCTTTATACTTTACTGCATCACAGGGTCCATTACTCACCCACAAACATTTCTTCTGCAGCTGCCACACTACAAGAAAGCTGTTACACTTGGTGATAACATGATTTTCACGACACCACCATCAGGCCAAACTTTGCGTTATAATCTGGCACATTCTTCATGTATTTAATCTGCTGAATTTTGTTAGTAGGTGATCAATAGTGTAGGAGGTTCTGATAATTGAGACTGAAATCAGCAATGATGAACAATTTATAGAGTTCGTGTTACTTGGGTGTCGGCTTAGCTTGGTGGTTAAATCAGCAGCCCACATACAGAGGCTACAGTCCTCGATGCGGCGGGGGCCCCAGGTTCGACTCCCACCCTCGGCCCTTTGCCGTGTGTCATCCCTACTCTCTCTTCCCCTGTTTCCGACACTATCCACTGTCCTCTCTGTCAACAAAGGCAAACTGACCGGCCTATAGGCGCATGTAAAGGTGGACAAAGAGATCAGATAGGAAGACAGACACGAGTACTGAACATCATTCTGCTGCCAGTCAGTGCTGTGCTTTAAGCAGAATCCAGCCTGCACCCTGAGCCCTGCCTGTCACAGCAGTCTCATTTAAATGTCATCTAAATCCTAAAAACCCAGAACAGTTCGATTTAGATTTTGCACATCATTAAGTCATTTATAATTAATGCGCAGCTAATTAAGGCTTTCACATAGTTATTAACAGGATGTTTAATTCTAATTACATTAAATTCTCAGCCTTAAAGAAGTAGTCTAATATTTGAATTTTATTGAACCCGATAAAGAGTGCCTGAAAGGATTCAAGCACATTAAATGAATCACATTTAAAGCAGTCTTACCTTGTCGTCTTGGTCGCTCTCGGTGTCACCCTGCAAACAAAGAGAAGAAAGGATGAGCATTAGGATGGACATGTCTCCATCCTTATTTTATAACATTTAAACACATAATCTAATGCAGCTCTGAAAACAGCATATCTTATCAGCTCTAATGACGAACCTATCACATGCTCATATTCAGTGTGAATATCATCAGATCACTTCATTAGCTGACACGAGCTCTGGAAGAGTGAAACAAAGCACATTCCTCGTGAGCAGCCGTGTCCTTGTTAACATTGAGACGTACGTGAAATTCAGACGGAGCTGAAATCTCGACACATAACCGCTACTAGAATTATAATTCCACGACGCCTGCTCCCGCTTCAGGCTGGAGACGGAGAAACGACACGAGGAAGGGGAACTTTGTAATGGAGGGGGGAAAAAAGTGGTTAGATTTCATTTTTTTCTTTCCAATTTCAATTTCAAGGTCCACTTAATTCTTTATCAACTAATTAGTGTGATGCTGGGTGACTGGCGGCCCTCGACGTGGTGCATATGGCTGAGGTGCAGAGAAGCACTGGAGTCGGTAATGAAGAAGGCACTGGGGGGGAATATGGGCAGGGGTTTGCACAGCGAGCGTGAGTGCAAGGAGGGGTTGGTGGGTGTCGATTAAAGCAGGGAGGGAGTGAAGGAAGGGGGTGAAATGATTGACAGCCCAGGGAGTGAGCGACAGAAGGCCCTGACGTTTTTTTTTTTGTCTCTCTCTTCCTTTTTTTTGCTTCCATCTCTTGTTTTCTGCTGATCCGAGGCCCTGCAGAGCTCAGAGGTAGCTGGCCGGGCTCGTGGCTGCTCTGTTTCTGAGGCTGGACGGTGAAAAAAAAAGGGGCCTTGCGAGCTCAGCAGGAGCATAGCATCCAATTTACAGGCCTGTCCCACACGGCCCCAGGGGCCGCCTGCGGCACACTGCCATGATGGTCAGCTCCAGCAGCTCATAAATTATGCAGAGGCAATAAACGCACTGGGCAAACACTCCTCAGACGTTTCCCTGCTCTCCATCTTTCTCTCACTCTCTTTTCTCCAACACCCACAACATCCCTCCCCCCATTTTAATACAGTGTGGAGCGAGCCAGCAGCCCTATGGAGCGTCAGCTGGAGGGAGACATGAAGGTAATGAAAGACGAGAGCACATTCTGATAATACATGAAGGTGTGTGTAATGTAAAACAGATTCCTGCTCGTAAATGAACTGGCTTAAATGCAAAGCTAGGTTGAATTCTTGATTCTGGTTATTTAAGGCATTCTACATTCTGATATTCCTGTATCACACACCAGAGCTAGACATTATCTATCGAAGCAGTTCTGATCAAACCTAATCTCAGCACCAGATCTAATCGGATCAATCGGCAGAAAGAAGTCTTGCACATTCAATGTCATCACGCTCATAGTAATATGTCTATGATGTCGACGACACTGCGGCCAAAAAGAAAGAACAAAGAGAAGAAGAAAATACTGAAAGCTGGAGATCAAAGGAATTGAAGAAGACAGAGAACACTTAGAAGAACCTGGTGTTGACTAAAGCTGTTTTTAAAGACTGCTGACATTAAAGAGCAACTTGCAGGTTACATTTTTTATGACATTAATACTCAGTCTTGTTTTAAAATGGCTGTTGAAAAGGTTCATCCTTGATTTCATATTATTTACAAGAGGAAAAAGTGGCTGTTTTCAGTAAAGCTGCTAAAAACGGCTTTTTTCCCCAACATGGCGTCAAATTACGTCACAAGAGCGACTCACGGTGACTCTGCTTTAGCTCAACGTGCAGAAGTAGGCGGTAGTTAGTCTGAGCAGTCGTATTGTATCGTATAGATATTATTTGGGAAGTCTAACATTGTATTTCACCAGCGCTTATGATGGTTAATTTTTGTGTTTGTGTCGGGTGCACAAATTCTAGCTTGACGGGACATCGAGCCGCCATTTCCCTGACAGGAAGAGGAACAGAGCCAGCTTTCGTGCCTGGGTGCATTTTGTGCAGGTGAAGAGGTGGGACTTCAGGACGGGACACACAAGCACCAAACAGTCGTATCAGGAAACTGTGGTCTCTCTCTCTCCCTCTCTGTCTCTCTCTCGCACACCGCTGTGGCACCGTAAAACGTAGCACAGATTCGCCGTTAGAAGGCAATATAAAATACTCTGATACAAGATGACACTCGCCCATCAGTAACGGTGATGGGTCAGTATTAACGCTCCCACTTTCTACTACTCATGATGTGTTATAGCCTTTGGTATGTGATAAACTTTACAGGGTTGTGATGCAAGCACAGCTAACGCTGGTCACTCATCACGACACCTGCCCAGGTCTCCACTGGTTCTTGTCGCACTACAGACATTGGTCTCTCCTGTGGCCGTTATTTCTCCTCATCCCGGCCTGTTCCTGGTCTCATTGATGCCTAACAGGCTCATACTTATAAGCCTGTGGTCCATCGTATGCATATGAATGAACAATTTCTTCATCAAGCATTCAGATCCATACTTACTCCCTTATGTTACGTCACTTCCGGTTGTGTGTTTTGATGCGGAAATATAAGAAAACGTACAAAAAATGACCCCAGAAGCCGCTGTAGTGTATTTTGTTCGTATATATATTTTGTTGAAAACATTATTACTTAATCATTCTCCTACACATTGACTCATTGGGGTCTCCAACCTACAAGTTGCTCCTTAAAGAAAATGTCAGACATTTGGTCTGTCACAACACCATCAGTAGATATTTGCTGTTAAATATGAATTATAACAGCAATTAGGCTCGTTTTAAGATGGCTAAGTTTACTTTTCTTATAAACACAGTTTAAAACAGTGGTTCTCAACTGGTCTCGCCTCAGGACCCACCACCACCTCCGTAATGACAAATCACCACCCAAATTTCTGAAATTTCTCAACAACTGACATGTATTTATCAAAAAATGGTGCAATTTGGACCTGAGACGGAACGAAACATCACAGCATGTCAACATCACAGAACGCAACAGTATAATGGTAAACCAAAATGACCAGCAGGTAGGAGTGTAAGGAAAATATTCACTCTACAGTTCATCCAATTGACAGCCTTTTTTCAATAGAAATAAACTGAAACAACATAAAGGCAACTAATGTAGGGCTCATCAAGTTTCTAGAATGCAAATATAGCTGGGATTACCCAATCAGTGGACACATGGAGTGTGGCTAAACTGCAGTACTACTGCATACCACACATCATAGGAAACCCATGTCCTTTAAAGTCGAGCTGAAACGGCATTTCGAGAGTATCTAGCTTCCGTATCGTGACATATTTCCGAGTGAAACAGGACGTGCAGGTGGGACAGATCATTAGAGGATTTGATTTGATCGTTGAGAAGTGGGCATAGACAGACGTTCTCCACAGCGCAGTAGCTAGCTAACTGACCGAGCGTTCTTGGTGCTCTGCGGCTAAATGTTGCAGATTGATTGGTTGAAATTGTTTGGTGCTAACTTACATAAACACGCGTGAAATTCAGTTTTACCGGAGGAAAAAATGATCGGATTTTGATACAAGAATACGAAGAAATGGATTTTCTGTATTGGTTTTTGGCCTATATTGTCAAATAGATGCACAATATTACTGGGGTGGGATGTGATCTAAAAGGATTAAAATGACATTTTTCATTTCAGCTCTACTTTAAAATTGCCTTTTTATTTCAAGCACATTTCCGAGACTCACTGAAAACAGCTCAGCGACCCATTTTTGGGTCCCAACCCACCAGTTGAGAACCACAGGTTTGAACCATAAAATGTAATGGACAATTTTTCAGCAGAGGAAAACATTTTTAAATCACTAAAATCTCTTCCAAATGGATATTTAATGTAAAAATATTGAATTATTCAGTAATTAGCCTTGTAATAAGCGGGACAATGTACAGTGAGCAAACTGTTATAGCAGAGGGAGTGTCGTGCATGTATCACTCTCTCCTGCGGCTCCATCACAGGCTGACAGCAGCAGACAGGATCTGATGAGCATTATTAGCCGTCTCAACTGCCTCCATGTATCCAGGCCTCTGTGAGTGTGACAGCAGTAATGCGGACGAGCACTCATTAGCTGCTTCTCTGCCTGTGCTACACTACACACACCGAGAACACAGGCATGCAAGGGGGTTCAAATAATGGACATCATTTCAGTTTTTCCACTGTGTTGTGATCCATAAAAAACACTACGAGCCTTTCTTTCTCTCGTTCCTGTTCTCTCTCTCTCTCCCTCTCCCTCCTTCCCCCTGTTCCCCGGCTGTGCAGCCAATTGCTTTGATTGGCGAGATAGAAGCCGGCTGGAATGACTTGCCCTTGCTTGTGAAGCAAATGGAACATGCTAATGGAACTCATCGTATTACCCGATGCAAAAGTGCCATAGCTCATTACTTTAAGATAAAAGGATATCATTGTAGACGGCGAGCAGAATTGACTTTCTGTGCTGCGACTTGATGATGATTTAATCAACTGCTCTCTTTCACTTCTCATCCCCGCGCCTGTCGCTTTCGCAGGTGCCACTAAACGAAGCACTCACACGGCTAGTGGGGGAGAGAAAAGAAAAGAAATTGCTGTCATTATTTTTTTCTCCCTAGGAATAGAGGTATGCAAATTTCCCAGAGCGACAAAGGGTGGAAAAAAGGGAAAACTTAATAAAATGGAAATACCTTTATAATGAGCAAAGTAAGAAATCCTGAGATCAGGCCTGACAGGAGAGGGCAGCCAATTTGATCGTCCTTACAGCGCAGATGCCCGAGCTCCCGCGAACTCGCTGCTCGAGTACAGAGCCAGAAAGTAACAAATAATAATATCTCTAAGAGATAAAAAACACATCTCGCATACAAACAAGTTGGAGCTGTCACTCACTGATAAGTGATCATAGTGAACTAATGCGTTGCCTCATGCATAAAGCAACCTGAGGCGGCGGAGAAAAGAATATTCTCCCTCCCTGTATTTTTACTGACTGACTTTTATATTCGAAACTGAGACGGAGAGCTGGAAAGTCTCGGCTTTGCACTTGGAAATGTTTGGAATGATTGGATGAACTTGTCATTATTAACTGAAGTATGTTTTTGTTTTTATTGAGGGCGTGCATGAGCTCAAAATGATGTTATTGCTGCTGATGGGTAAATCTGCAGAGTTATGGTTACCTGTGATGTCAAAAGCACTTTAAACCCATCCTGTGTGTAATGAAAAGACACATGTCTGAGGTTAAACTGAATATATGACACTGAAGAAAGAAACACAACAATGGTGCTATTGAGATGAGCAGAGCTCGCTCTCTGACAGCCTGATGCAGGTCGTATTTGAAGCAGCAGTCGTGTCCAATAAGGAAACCATTAGTCCTGAGAGGGGCTCACAAAGAAAACTGATACTCTACCCAGGCCCACTGCTATTTACACAGGACCACTATTATACTGTACAGCTAGACCCTGGTGTTAAGTTTAAGTAACACAGGAATGTCAAACATTAGCGTCAGCTCTAAGAGCTGTTGATGTTGGCTTGTATCCGGAGCACTTCTGATTGCCCCTCTGCTCTCAGCCGGGCCTCTCTTTTGGCTGAGTGCTCTTACAAATTTCCCTGCGCTCCGTCCAAGCGTCGAGCCTTTTGTTTACATTGGTCTGAAATAAGGAGTAAATTATTCTTGTCCTAAATCCTCTCCAGCTGAGAGTAATACTGGCCCAATACGAGGGGAACATGAGGAGCCACGGGCTGCATGCTAAACGACGCAGCCATGTTATCGTCCGTAGAGAAAGCGGGGCTCGACAAAGTCTCCTGCCAGAGCTACCCGCAGAAAAATGTCTGCACTGAAGAGGTTACCACATCACACAAGGATGCGTGCAAGGCAAGTATGCCATGTTCCAACATAACCTTCTGCAAATCCCCCAAAATACTAACAGATGTTAAATCAATCAAGAAAATAATGGCATGTGTAAACGATCCATCCAAATGCTACAATGTGCGTTTAAAGGCTTTTTAAAATTATGAAACATATTTTCTTAAGTCATCTTCTAAAGTCTGGATCTGTGATGGCAGCGTATCGTCGCCCCCATGAGTGACATTAGCCTCCAGTTCTGCTGGTTGCCATCCATGACCTTAGAATTAATTATGTCTGATATGGGCTTCATTAAAGCGCCCTGCTGCACACAGGATGGTGTCTGTTTATCAGCCCGAGCCAGGCTGTCCTGCAGGATGGCTGAAGGAGTTAAAGCCGGGGGATGAAGCCAACCTGCCTGCATGCCTGGGAGCTGGAGAGACAGCATGAAGGATGGCAGCCATTGCCAGGGTCAGCTCTGACGGTGCCAATTTGACGTGCTGTCGTCAAGGGCTCCTCCTTCCCTCCTCCTCCTAACAGCTCCTTCCTGATATAGCTGCACGTCCTGATGGTTTTCTGATGCAAACAGTCGCATGGCAAAATGGTTTTCTCCCCTCCCGCTGCAGCCTCCTCCATCTGCTGCTGGGGCCCGGGTGCCGCCGACCGCCTGCCTGTCACAGCGTGCGTGGAAATTAGCTGGGGAGGAGGTGCTCGCTTGTGCTAATTACATTTTAATCATTGGAAATGTGTTGGCAAATCAAGCCTTGATTGCCATCTTGGAGCCCAGTGCTCCTCTCTGCAGGTTGGGGATAGAGGGGGGCAGAATATGGCAGAGCCCAGACTCGCCAAGCTGGACGCATCACTCTCCACCATGGCTTGATATGGCTGCATGCCTGGCCCACTGCTGGGTAGAGGCTGTGCTACATTATTCACGGGGAATAGAAGAAGACCATGATGGCGAGATGAGGATCTGTGCCATTCTTATTCTCAAATCCCCCACTCACACCTCCCGTATCCCTCTCTCTTTCTCACCCACACATTACACAGTCTGCCGGTCCCGCCACTGTGAATTGAGGAACAACAAATAGAGGCGGGCAGGAGGAGACTGATGAGCTCAGGGTTTGCTACACAGCACCTGCTCTGGCACACAAAGCTGCAGCAGTAGGCCCCGTCACAATACGCTCACAAAGTAGTTTCTTCCAACCCAGTGGTATAAAAAGTAACCAACTTGGCTGCATCAAAGTTAGACTTATCCTGAAAACATGGTAAGCATCTCAGTAGCTCAACCCCCTGTAGCATTATTTCCAGATGCTTACTGTTTCAAAGGGCCGTTGAAGTTAGTTGATGTATATAAAGAGGACAGAAATCAGGCTGTTGGTTAACGAAACAAGCACAGCACTTTATCCAGGAGACAGGGTTTGATTCCTTAGTGAAAGAACGACAGAATGTTGTCTTCTTTTAAGAAGTTGACCTCTTTTGAAGTTACATAATATATGTTAGCTACTATTGAATGTATGTTAGTCACATGTCAAATGTAACCCTAACCCTTACCTAAGTTACTTAATGTACATTCGGTACAAACTATGAACCATAACCAGGGAGCTTTGGTCCCTTAACTTCACCAAACTGCAAATTTCTTCCATTTTCCATGTCCTTTATTGGTGCACGTACAAAATCTGAAATGTTTGTAAGGTAGATTCATTTTGAAAGTCTCACAAGATGCTGCGTTATTTTCAAAGTAATAGGACTGTACTTGTATAGCGTTTTTTTAGTCCTGCGACCACTAACAACGCTTTTACACTACGTCACATTCACCTTTTCACACACTGAGGCAAAGGTCAAGTGCCAGTCTCCAATCAGTAGCTGTGTCCCAATCCAGGGTCTGCAGCCTCCGAAGGCCGTATTTGAAGGCAGATTGCGTCACAGAGTCGAAGGCTGTCCCAATTCGAAGGCTCCTTCAGATGTAGCCGACAAATGTGTCCTCTGTTTCCCGGGCCACAAAGGATCCATCAAGTGCATCCTTCGTGGCCCAATGTATCCCAGGATGCATTGCGCGCCAATTCTAACAAAATGGCGGACTCTTACGCGGCTGAGGGATACACTTTAAATGTAAACGTTTTTGGTTTCAACTCAATCAAATAGCTAGCATTACACGTTTAATAAATAAAAAGGCCCTTGGAACAAATCATCTTAAAAAAATATGTTAACTTACTCAACGTTAGTCTCATTTCAGTTGGGCATTAATGGTCTCCTTCGCGGACCCCCTCCTCCGAAGGCTGCAGCCCCTGGTATCTATGCACATTCATACATGGCTAAGCAATTTGGGGTTCAGTGTCTTGCCCAAGGACACTTGGACATGTGGTATGTAGCCGCCTCTAACAAGACTTTGCATTGTCATCACTGCAAACTACCTTAGTACCATTGATCATCATGTGTATAAGTGTTCGACCACTGACTGAGCTGATGAATATGCATAGTATGGAGTGAGACTTTGCTGGCGCAGTCGATACCTCTTGGTGACTTGAAATGTCATCATGATGCATCCACACCAACGATGGCGCTACTCTCAAGCGTTGTCGTCAAACAGCTCTGTCACAGTCCTGTAATGTTAAGGATTGTCTGCAGTGGACAGTCCGTCTGTCTTAAAGCCCATTCTTTAGTTGATTACCACTGCTGCTACCCAACAGACTCATAATGAAAGACACACACGCCCAGAAGTAGACTGCACTCAAGTGACTTCACAGTCGACTGAACCTCAAATAAACTCTGGGATAACTTTACTTTTGAAATAAGCCCAGCAGACACACATTTCATAAAAAAGGTATCCATTAAAGACAGTTTAGCGAACGCAAGTAAAAGTTCAGCAAGTGGAAGGAAATTCAACCTGACATGCCTGCCTGGGACGGATCCTTAAAATAAGAATGGTTCTGCGGCGATGACATCGAACATCTAATTTCCAGCATCTGCTTGATGTCCAACTGTCATATAAAAGTATCAAAGGAACGAGAAGAGCTCGAACAATCACGAGGAAAAACAGCTCAGCATGAGTGTTTGAGACAGTCCATAGTCACGTAAGGCAAACGCCTCGTTCAGCAGACAGGAATGTTTCGTCAAGGAGGACCAGACTTCTGTCTGGACTGATATAACCAGGTCTGATCCGCATGTGCAGATCAGGCCAACATCTGAATGCAATTTCCCTTCAAATGTTAAACTTTATCCAGAAGAGATTCAGTCTGACCGCAAACTCTGGTTTGCAGTCACTGGGACAGCTGAGCCAACGGGGGGATGACGGGGGAGAGGGGCAAAAGAATTGAGCCCGCCATAAACTAATAAGAACTTGATAGTCTGTTCAATCCTCTAGAGTACATTCTTTTATTTTTTTATTCGACCCGACTGTGCCAAAACTTACTAAGAACATTTTGCCTTTTTATATTTATTGTTTTCCTGTTGCTGAATCTCCAATGATTTACATCTTAATAGCACCAATAATTTGAGCAAAGAAGTGTCAAAGAGCAGCGTCTGAAATGCAGAGTTTCGTATGCCGGGGATGAAAAGATGTGTTAGAGGGCATACAAGTTGTGTATGTGTACGTTGCTTTCTGTTGTTGAGTGTGGAGGAAGGTAGGACTTGTAACTCAACCAGAGATGTGGCAGCGTACCACTGAAGTGATGCTTGGCAGTAACAGATGTTGCCGCAGGGTAAACCACTCTGTTGATCAGTCCCATCCACCCACCCAACACACAAACACACACGCACACACACATCTGACAAGGACCAAGGTAGGAAGCCGGGAACAGAGAGGTTCAGCACTTTGCTTTCTTAAAAATCCATTTGTTACACAAGCACCAAGTTTAGTATCTCTCCTTCTGGAAGCATCTCAGCGTCTTTCTCCGGGCTATAGGCGCCTGGGGGCGGGAAGTGTTTACCGGTTATCTGATAGAAATGGAAAAATATAAGAGACAGCTTCACAGAAGTGTGGGCGCGTACACAAACACCCACAAACACACACCTTGCCTCACCCTGACTCTGTGCTCTGTTTCTATAAGCCAACAGGGGGACTGAGGCACAAAGCAGATGCTGGATTAATGAAAGATTAATGGAAGGATTTTGAGATAATTACATACATCAAATTTGTTTGTGCAGTTATGGTGATTCCCCTGAGATGAATCAACTTTGCCCCACATGTCAGACTTAAACAGTGATGTGATTTGGCTTCTTCATCACATGTTGGCGTGTGCTATGATGGGAGAGTTCTGTACGGATGATTAGATAAGACTGCCCTGTTCTAACCCTGAGATGCTAACCTGTTACAACCAGTGAAATTTACGGCTGATTATCGCACCTCAATCATTTCTGGCATTGGCTGAAATGTGTTGGTAGCACAGAGCATGAAATCTGTCAAATACAAGAAGGAGGCTCTAAAAGCTCGCTCACAATTATACTCCTGTTTTCAATCTTGTGGAGGGCTCATTGCTTTGTAGGATTTGAACTCACTCAGAGCAATTCTCCCCTGGTAAAAGCCATAGCTGTGGAGAACGTTGTACAAACAGCTCATGGTTTCACCCATTCTACATTCCTACAACACCCAGCGTGCATTGCGGCCCTCCCTCTGAAAGAAACGGCCCTGGAGTGAAATACTACCGTTTCGCTGCAGGCAACGGCTCAGAGCGGGACAGAATCAGAAATACGCCGAGAATATACCGGTGGATCATCTAAAAAATCTTCAGGTCTACATTTCAAACCTGACGATTTTGAACGAGACATGACATCGGAGGCGGCGTCCTAGATTGAGGAAGTGTAGTTTAGCGAGCTCCCTGGCCTCCGTCTGATGACGCGTTTTACGTAGTCGGGCCCATTGGAGAAGCCGATAGCGTCCTTTAAAGGCACAAACCGCAATTGCATTGTTTTTCTACCATAATGGCATTAGCTCCCCATGATAGCATGATAGGACTGAGGTTGAAAATCGGTGAACTGGCCCTTTAAGCATGCAAAATGTAAGTCTCCTTATTATGAAATTAGTACTGAAACTTCCATTTATATGATATCCTATCAGCACTTGAATATATATTTCTCAGATGACATCACTACCCTGTGAAATGTGATAATATTCCCAGAATGTAACAGTTATATAGAAGACAATCTCCGTCTGCCATCCCTGCTATTTCTTTGTAACATTCATGGCTTACATGCACTTGGATTTATGCTGAACAACAGGCTGCAACCCTCTGTTGTCAAGAGATATAAACCTCATCTGCTCCCCTCACCTCCCACTTCCTGTCCTCCCTCCCTCCCTCCGCTCTGACTCGTGGCTGAGGGGGGAGAAAAACATCAGGATTAGGTTCTGTGCCTCTAATCACTTAACTCCTCACACCTGATGGCACACTATTAACTTTGACTGTCTCCAGTGACCCCGCGGGTCGTTGCCCATCACATCAAGTTTTTATTAGGGAATTTTCCTCATCATTAGCCATGGCCTGGAAACGAGCCATTAATATTCATACTGGCAAACCAAAATGAGGTCCCACTGATTTTCCATCATCCAGGCTATCTGCACAGCTGCCGCCGTTAACAATCACCCCGGTGCTGCACATTCGCCACGTATCATTATGGGGCTCCATAAAGCTCCTTCTCTGGGTCTGCCATGATGGGGAGGAGAGCAAGGTGAGGAGGAGGAAGAGGAGGAGGAGGAGGAGGCTGTGAGCGTGCAACCAGCTGACGCCCGTCTGAGAGAAAGTGCCCTGCTCTGCCAACAATCTGCCTGGAAGTCTCATGCATAAAGACCAGCGCTGTCAATGCTAACAACCCCTGCAGGCTCTGCCAGGGACACAGCTGAGAAGCACTGAGTTCCCTCACATTAGAGCACATGCTGTTTATCGGTCTGTAGTAGTAGCTATCAACGCAGCGCGGAGATGTTGTAAAGGATTCAAACATATCTGAATATCACTTTCACTTATGCAGGAAATATTAAGCAGTACTCTCTCCCAAAGGAAATGCAATATTCAGAGGGATTCTCCAGGAGCTAGTTGTAATACACCTTCAAAATAAGAGTCTGAATAAATGCTTCCCATGCATCCAAAATGGCTGCCCATTGTGTGATCCACCCTGTTTGTGTCTCTGCTTCTCTGGTACCCGAGGAGCATCTTCCATCTCTGCTGCTCCGGCTTCACGCGGTGTGAACACGGGCCTGATAAGTCGCTTCAGAGCAATAATGTCCCCGGCATCTCCTGCTGATAAGACTCCTCTCTCTGGCCCACTCATTCAAGCTGGGACTGGCTGGGTCTGAAGCAGGGGAAGGCCTGTTACAGGTGGGAGCAGCAATTAAGGGTAAACACCCTGACAGGCCGAGATAAACCTGCTGTGTTGACCCCTGAGTGCTCGTTGTAGAATTAATCCCATAAAATGTGTCTTAGAATCGGTGATGTGAGCTGATGTGAGAGAGGCGACAGCTGCAAGTCTCTGATCATATTCACTCTGACGGGTTATTTAGCTCACGTATGATATTTTTAGTGAATGCTGCAATGTCATTAGTCGGGAACTGTTAAGTTAGCTTGCTTTGAAAGTAGTGTCTTGATTTCATAAACAGACTGCACAGTCAACAACTTTCAGCAGAGCGAGGACATAAGGTGAGACACCAGAAACAGATGCAGCTGCTTCAGCACCGTCTTCCAAATAATTAGAGCTGCAGTGACAAAAACACTTTGTTATGCTGCTTCTATGATTTGCTGGCTGTCGCCGTGTACATCTGAGTTGCCTCATTATACAGAAAGTAGTCAAATAAAAGCCGACACCGCACGCTCCTGTCAGGATTCTGTCTACCGCACATGCAAACAAGCGCAGATGAATAAACATTAGTTGTTGTGGAGGGCTGGTCTTTGAGCCTGGAGGCTCACAGAGATCCGCTTTGTACAAAATAAAAATATTTAATTTGAAAGACTGATGCCAGGCAAAATGAAATTAAAAGGAACCCATGCTAACTGCTAAAACAAATTACTCGCAGAGCGCTAAATTACATTTGCTCCTCCATCAGCAAGATCAAACGAGCCTAGTTTGACTCTCCTGCGCTAATGATTTCCTGCGCTCACCTCCGTTTTCATCCCAGGGGTGTTAATAAACACTCAGTCTGGCTTTTTGTTTGTTTGTTTGGTTTATTTATACATTTCCCAGCTCTACGTCTCATCCCGCTCCCTCCCTCTCTTGCTCACTTTGCCCACGCTGGTGGCAGGCTGGGTGAATTAGAGGGATCTAATGTAATCCCAGGGACAGCGGGCTTCTGAAAAACGTGCTCAATTAAAGCAGGATGAGCCCAGTGGGAGCGTCCCTGGTGGAGCGTGGGGTGACTGACGCAGCCCTTTGGTTGGGATTAATTAGCATGCTAAGTGGTGGAGCACGATAGCAGGCTGAGAGCCACGGACCAACCATCTGACATCCACCACCGCCCACAAACCAACAGTACAGTCATGCTTTGAGCTCGTCCAGCCTCCTTCTGTCGCTGATTTCACCTCCTGACGAGAGCAAACAGGTACGAGCAGAGGCCAGGGGTGTGGGGACTCAGATTGGCTCACCTTTTGTTGTGGAAGTTACAACCAATATCTCTTTCCTTTGAACGGTCTTGTCTTGTTGATGCTTTTGCAGGCTCCGCAGTTTGACTCATTAAAAATAATTTGAGGTTTGGTCTGTTGCGTTCAGTCGTAAACAGGCTGTCAACATGCTGGATCACACCCGTCATCACAGGATGACAGACACAACTGTTGCTAAACTTATGCTCAAATAAACGACAGCTCCTGGAAAGCTTCGTCGGCAGAGATCAGAGCAATAAAAGCTTGATGGTTTTAACTCGTGACGTCTTGTTTTGAACCTTAAAACCATTAGCACAATGCTAGCATTAGCGCTGATGAAGAACGTGATTTTGGACCCGTTCTTTAACATGGTTTCCATTGCAGCGTGTCATGTGTTTTCTGTTTGGTTTGTGTACAGCAGAACACCACAGAGCTCAGGCCCAGAGGCTCCATGTTCATATTGACTGGCTCAGCAGGGGGGTGCACTTCAGAATAAAAGACTACCCATGGATCAAAATGTTTGCCCAGCAATCTGGGGCAACCACCGCTGGAACACAACACAACGGCAACATCTGCATCAAATTCACGTCTCTGACTTTGTCAGAGGTTCCACTTCTATTCCTCCCTTTAAAAGGCTTCTTTCTTGTGTGCTACACAGCCAAAACTCTTGTTCTATAGCTGAGATGTCGGGGTCAGCCCCTCAGCCATCTATTCTACTTGCATTACTGGTTAGCTTTACACAAGGACAACCAGATTAACTGTCACAATTCACACTGTGTTATCCAGAGGTAGGATGCAACACATTACCAGCACCTCCTCAATGTGCTTCAGTAGAGTTTTCAACTACCTGTACCTGTACAATTACCTTTACTTAAGTATAAATATGACTGATTTGTGCTTTTATTCCCCACATTTTAACACAAACATCTCCACTTTTTAGCACGAAAAATAAATATGAATGTAGTTATATTTCACATTTTGTGTGCATGTGAAAAAAAAGGGCAGTGTCTAACGTTACAAAGTCTGATAAATAATAAATTCACTGTCTCTTCCTCTCTCTTCCGTCTGTTGTTGTCGGCCAACAGGAACGTGCACGCTAGAATCAGTTGCCCCCTGATGGACAGTTTAGCTCCCTCTGATTGGATGATCAGTGGACAACAAGGAGGTGAGCTGATTGGCTTCTTTAGGTTCACACACACTGGAGGAAATCTGTGTGTCTGTAGACTAACTCGGACTTTGTGGAATCTCAAAGTTGAATACATTTTTTCACACTTTTAAAGGGCATATATTTTAGCTCTGCAATCAGTTTTTTATTATTCTAATGTGTTTTTGAATCACGTTGGCAAAAAAATTGTATACATATTTTAATTTAATTATTTTTCAGATTTAACTCTATAAGGTGAATTAATGATTATGATTTATGATTATTTCTATTTTGTATCATTAACAAGACAACTTTGCAATATAAAGACCATTTTTAACCTCAGTGGATGGGCTGACAGAACAGAAGTTACGATTCTTTGGCGTATTCATCCCTACATACCACACATTACAGACGTCACATAACAAACAGAGCCTAAAGATGTACCAATCTTTGCACTGAAACAGCCAGTACAAACGTCCTTCAGAGGGACACGCTACACTTTTATACTGTGAGTACATTTCAGATTCTGTACATTTCACTTCCACTTCAGTAAACACGGTGAATCAGTGCTTCTACTTTCACAAGAGTCTTTTTATTTTTTACTGAAGTATCCGTCCTTCTACTTGAGTAGAGAATGTGTGTCCTC
This sequence comes from Semicossyphus pulcher, assembly GCF_022749685.1. Taxonomy (NCBI): domain Eukaryota; kingdom Metazoa; phylum Chordata; class Actinopteri; order Labriformes; family Labridae; genus Semicossyphus; species Semicossyphus pulcher. The sequence goes on along the minus strand of NW_027211604.1, from coordinate 26,477,832 downwards.
CTCCACCTCTCAGACATAAGAGACTGTATCCATCTAAAGTCCAAAGAGTGGGAGCCCACAGATCTTTGGTGACTCCTCTGAGTGTCAGCTGTCATGTGGTGCGCTGGTGTTTTTATAGGCCACTGGTTACTGCTACCCATGTGTGTTGTTATAGTGTTTTGGAAGAAGTGATCATGCTCCAATAAAAGCTGACCTTCCCTCAGCTCCACTCAGGAGCTTTCAAGCCAACTCAGCACACAATATCCCACATAGTTTATGACAAGCCCTCTGTGGGCTTTCTTACAGCCCGAAGACACCGGGGAGGACAGCGGGAGGAGAGGGGGAGAGAAAGAGAAAATCACGCGAGTGTTTTGTCAGCCGGAATTGCTCTCCAATTATATGGTCAGAATATGGCATTACAGGGCACCGTGTTGTCCAGGCGGCCTGGCTTTGATCAAGTTGTGGCAGAATGTGTTTCGCATTAGAGGCCCCACTATGATGTATGCTTCCTGTCACAACAAGGAAAACAGAGGGGTCAGCAGAGCAGGAACCAACCCCCCCCGGTTGAAAGCAAAAGTAGTCCTGCATCCATCCCTGAAGTAATCTCACCTTCTCACCAAACAAGGTAGAAGAAGAGGAGCACAGGGAAGTGGGTCAGACGAGGTGGGCGATCAGAAATCGGATCGTCTGGTGACAAAATTGGAATAACTACAAATTCCCAGAGAGTTCTTATAATCACTGTAAACATTTAATAGGTCCTAGAAAAGCCACCTGTTGTTCAACAAGCAAGTATATTTTCTAAAAAACAAATGGAAAAATACAAATTCAGTGCCTGCTCTTGAATTTGGATAAGCATTCTTCTGATACAATTAAAAACATTCAAATACATTTTGTATATTATTGATCATGCTGAATGTGCGTATTATGTGGCCTGGCTTAGTACACTGAAAGAATCCTAACCTCAAAACAAGCTAAGGCAACGTTAGCTAACAGCAGCTCCGCGCTAAGGTTAGCTAAAAGCAGCTCTATTATTGTAACTTTAAAATAGAATATATATATATATATATATATATGTGGCCTTTACCGGAAAACACTAATTTCTGACATTTAGCTGGCTTTCACAATCTTTGCAGTCTCAGCTAGGACCCCACTGTCGTTGGTTGACATGGTCAGATGATGACTTTCCTCAAATCAGATTTTCTTCTCTCTAATTGGTAGAGACAGCCATGACATACTGTATATTAAGCTGTGTAGGCTACTGTTTTTGAGGAGAAGCCATTCTTGTTGATGCTGCATTTTAGGCCGTATCAGAGGCATTTCCATTACTTGGGTCTAAAAGATGACTTGAAAGCATTTGACAGGCTTGTTGGCTTGTGGTTGTCTTCTCCTCTATTACTGGAACACTTGTACTATAACTTTCCCAAGTAGTCATCAGAAATTGAAGAACACTGCTTTCATTAAACCACAGCTCTACAGCGGCCACTAGTGGTCAGAGTCTCCTCAGGGTACATTTAAACTAAGTACATTTTCAGAACAGCGTGAGTGCAGGATGTTAAACCTGATATTATCTCTGTGGGCAATGTCATGGTTGAAGTGAACCCTGTGGTTCACTTCAGTGCTGTGAAGCTGATGGACCATTCATCACTTTAACACACAGCCAAGGTAAGAGAGTGCAGCCCTGGAGCACTACAGCTGGCATAATATATGAACACTGGGTGTTCAGGGAAAATTACAATGACTTTGAATATGCTCGCTTTCACCCAACACGCTCTCTCTGGGGCCGGCCGTGCTCTGAAACCACCCACTTATCAAAGACGGACACGTGACTAGAGAAATACATTTCACCACACCGTCTCTGAGCTGAGCAGAGCTCGCCAGACTTCTGCCGGTCATCTGCTGAGGGCCAGTGAGAGCTCCTCCTGGGGGATATCAGTGGCATCCCAGGCCAGGCATGGCATGTGCTCTCTCCAGGACCCCCCCCTCCAGGCCCTGCTGCATGCTGGCCTACGCTGCGGACACCACCATCTGTGCCGCCTCCCGTTGGGAAGTTGGCAAACGAGGCCGCACAAGCGGCCCTCCTCTGATTTGGGCGTTCGGCCCGGGGGTTGGAGAAGAAGGAGGGTGGCGGCTGTGGTGTGGTGAGGGATGCTCCCTGGTGTTTCAGAGAGCCACTCCATAACACTTTCCTCATGAGCGCTCCTCCGGAGGGCTGCTGGAACGTCTCGGAGCCATCTGGGGAGAAGTGGAGCGTGGCAGGGAGCAGCTGGACGCTTACAGCTGCTATTTAAGCCCTGGCAGCAGAGCTCCATATCAGTCAGTCAGCAGGAAACGCAGGGAGCGCAGCAGAGGAGAACCTAGCAGAGAGAGCTCACAACTCAGAGCTACTGCTACAAGTTCTGTCCTGAAGTTAGTAAATGAGAAAAACAGGCAGCAATAGATTCTTACTTCCAAAAACTGCAGCTGATTGGACAGTTCTGTATTAGCAGCACAAATATCAGCTATAAGAGGGAGATTTGATGCTTAAACTGTTGTTTTGGTGGATAATAAAGATGTTTTATTCATATTCATTAAAGCAATTATTGTAAATACAAGAAAAACAGTAAACATAAACAGAACTTAAACAAAAGGGTGTTCGGTGGGGATAAAACTATTCTGAAATGACATACCCTAAGGGATGCATTGCATATAAGCTTGTGTGAAGAGCAGACTGAAGCACTGAGCCAGGAACATGTTGTGTAATGTTAAATTAAAGATGTGAACTGTGGTTTGTGGAGCCGTGTACGAGAGATGTAATCTCTGGGCTAAGAAGTGTGAACAGGGTCTAGTCAGATAAAATGAGGTAGGTCACATTACGCTCTGGGAGTGTGCCTCAGCTTACAGCAGCACTTTACTACCAGTAAACACTCTCCAGTAGTTTAATGAAAGCAAATAGAGACGGGTGGAGATGGATGACAAACACACTCACTTACAGTGTACGGCAATGCTTTTATGTTTTGGGAGTGTAAGCACTGTTAGCATGTTATTTTGTCCTCTTGGGTTTGAATTGCAGGTAAGCTTTCATTAAAAACTGGATTACAGAGTGAAATTATCGCAGCTTACTATTCAGATTTATTTCGTTTTTCATAAGTTGAGCCCTGGCTCGCAGTGGGGGGGGGAAAACAATATACTTTTGGTTGAGTGAGCCAAAAATTACACACAAAACAATTCTCCCCTGAAACCATGTCCCTCGTGTGAATATTCACAAACATTAAATCATGTATGAACACATAAACATTCAGTGAATGATGCCTCAAAGTTTGCCTTTAGGGCATGGAAGCCTTTATGCCCAGCAGTACGGTAGAGAGCTGACCCACTCTTTGCTTCCCAAAGTCAATGTTGACAGATGGTTTTAAACCAACCATGACCCTAAACTCAACCAGTTAGTGCTGGAGCCTCAACCTAACCAAACTGACAGGTTTAAATGTTAACTACTGCTTGGTTATAGGTTTAGAAAAAGATGGTTGGTGTTTGGTTCACAACAGATATGAACAGGAGTTCCTGATTCAAAGTGTTCAACGTGGCTTTCCTAGCCAATCACAGCATAGCAGTTGTAGCCAATTACAGCACAGCAGGGCGGGACTAGGTGGAACTCTGTGGAGAACACCTCTGACAAGCGCTTGGCAGCATCTACAGAGACTTACATGGATAAAGAGTTACACACAGAGTTACTCACTCTCATGGGGACGGAGTCAGAAAATTCACCTGAAAACCCCAAAATAGAACCACCACCTCTGTGTTTTATGCCTCCGCCGACCAGTCATGAAGCAGTTTACATCCAGAGACGTTTCCCAATGAATGGCAGTGTAACTGCCGCAGTGACTGGGGATATATTCATATGGAATACATTAACCTGAAAACAAAACAGTCCTAAATGGGCCTACATTAAACAGAAGAGGTCGCACCACAGTCATTTCTGGGAGGGACATAATACCAGACCGTCCCTCTCTTTCTCTCTCCCTTTTGCTCTCTACAGATCATGTGATCGTCTGTAGACCTTTCATACAAAAGCAGATCAAACAGGTGCATGAGGGGTTCATAAGAATGGGACAAACATGTGGGCACAGTGACCCTTGGCCTTTGACCACCAAAATCCGATCAGTTAATCATCGACAAAGTGGAAGTTTGAAGACATTCTCACCAGGTGGTCCTGAGATATCACATTCACAACATTGGGAGGGACAGCAGATAGACAACCTAAAAATATAATGCCTCTGACCAAGGCTGTCTTTTACAGAGGCACTAAAACCATTGGATTCTCAGCACATGTCGATCGACCACTCGAGACTGCACGTGAGGTCTTCTCACAAAGCCGAACAAGTCTTGATTCTTGTGCGGATCCCTGGAGTTTAACCCCTCCGTGTGAAGCAATAGAAAAAAACTGCTTGTCAGGAGAGCATTAATTAAAGTGTTAAAGGTAAAAGAAGTATTGACTTCCTCTCTTGTGCAACCTCCCCAAGACTAGCAGCCAGAAAACCCCGCTGCCCCCAGAGGAAGAGCCTTCTACTAGCTCAGGCCCGGGAGCGAACAGGAAAAAAAGCCCCACTAAGACCAATTAAGGCCTTCACTAGGAGACTGAAAGGAAGACAAATGGAGGCAGAAGGCCCGATTACAAGAAACCTTTGTACAGATGTAAAGCAATTAGAGCGGTCTCAGGGGTCAGACAGTGCGGTACCTGTGAGTCATGGATCCTACAGCCAGTCGAAAGTTGGAACAATCCCTCTTTTCTGTTTAGAGCCCCAGTCAGCCAGTGTATTAGTGTCATATATCAGCCGATAGGCCTGGTATTGGTTTCTCTAGTGCAGGGAAGAGGCAGTAGTCTGCCAAAGAGGACCACTCCACCCTCCATTATCCGTCTGTTGGGAGAACAGGGGCTCTATTATCCATTCAGGCGGGGCCTTTTCGATAAAACAAGGGCAGATAGGAAGTGTGGAGGCTCTCAGGTGTCTCCTTCCACCAGGGAAGTTTGTCAGAGAGGTCATTCTGATAAAAGGAGGGGTAATTATACTGCACAGCACCACCGATTACCAGTCAGAGCACATTTAACCAGGATGGCACTGTGACCTCTACATCACAATGGAGTGGCGGCGAATCCACACTGACGCAGATTCAGTCTGACGACCATCGAAAATCTATATCGAATAATCTATACGATTATAGGAAGGTGAAAATGATCAAGATAATATTTAATTTTGCATCAGATTGTTCACAAATGCAACACGCAGTCAGTCTCGCAGTGCGTCTGTCATTGACGGTCACATCAAAGAGCAGTTGGGGTGAGAATCTGCAGAGAGGAACAAATTGATTGCTAATGGAAATTTATGTTCAGTGGTCCAATCTACAATTAACCAAAGCAAAGCCCCTCCTCGTGACCTGAGATTATGAAATAATTTTGACAAATGGAGGCCTGGTCTATAATGACCTTTTTCCCTTTCCCCACGACGCGGCGAGCTGCAGCCCTCATTATTTATGGGTAGCTTTAAAAAGCAGGTATAGCAGAATGAATGTGCGGCTGTCAGTGTGTGTAATGGGGCTAATAATGGTGTCCTGTGCGCCGCATAATGAAGCCCACCCCCATATAAAAGCTATCTCCTCTCTTTTGCTGGTTTGACGAGCAGCACATTCTTCACCAGCGTGCTGCTTTAACGTCCTCGGTCTGCATGTGGCACTGCGGCCCGTGCAGTCAGAGCAAGGTAAGATAACCGTTGTTGCAGCTGTTGCAGCTATTTGTCTGCACCCTCATTTGCAGATACTTAACACTTGCCATCAAACTAACACAGAAAGATTTCCTGTCTGCTCAGTGTTATTCTTCAAAGTGATTTAGCAGGATTTTAAGGAGACTACTTAGTCTAATTTAACTGTAATATAATTTTAACCACATAAAAACAGCTCTGGGAAAACCTGTCTGTCGTTAAGTGCAAGGCCCATAAATGCAGCTACGTACTGCATAATAAAATATATATATGAGATTGCCTGAGTTGCCAGTGCAGTAAATCTGCACAGCAGTGCTTAGCTTGATTTGGGAGCTGAAGAAAAACCATTTGACTTCACAGTTCAAGCTTGATGAAGTCCCTGGATGCTGCTGGTTAAAGACTTAAGCAGATGGCCAAATACTTGGCTCAAGAAAAGAGCTGCTCTGAATATTTCTTGGCAAATCTACAGGCATATGGCAAAAGTTCATGCCAAACACTCCATTTCACAAAAAAAAGGATCCAGCCTGCGGGAAAGCAAAGAGCGTATTAGGAAAGAAATAATAAGAGACAGATAAATGAGAGGATGACAGGAAGATGTTTAAATGCCAGGAATGTGATACTGTTTGGTGTATACACATCTCATTTGCCGTGAGCCCATCCAGATCGTCTCAGTCTTAAATAATCACTGTCATCATAAGATTGAGTGGAGGGGATCAGCAGAGTTCTGCTTTAGATCAGGGCAGAAACTCCGGCTCAGAGGGTTCTCGGCACTTTGACAAAATCACTTTTTACTATCTCGCGTTGGCCGGCGCTCACATCCTTTTGTCCGCGGCCAAAAGATTAGGTGCGAGGACATTTTGTGGTGAGAGGATACACATTTAAGATCACAGGAGATCACTGATGGGATTTGGTATCAATAAAGACACAGATAACAGAAAACTAAAATCCACACGGCAGAAAATCAAATAAAAAGCTCATATCCTGTGTAACCACACCCAGCGTCTCAGTCAGGCATCAACCGTATGATCCTCCAGCCAGTCGTCTGAGAGTTTGTATAAATAATAAAGTCACATGTCCTTTTAAAGCACAGACATGGAAGAGCTGAGGGCTTGGAGCTCTGTAACCACTGGAAGACAAAGCATGATTGGCAGCAGACGCAACATTAGTGGGAGGAATATCTCTCTCAAGGGCCTGACAGGCAGAGAGAGAGTATCAATCATTCTGCTGCAGAAGGTGCTTCCAACAATGCAATCCTCAATCACTTTGCTGTTGTTGTACTTGCGGTCGTGCTCCATTGTGTTACACAACGCACATTTGTTTTGATCCGGGACAACAGCCTCAAAATCACAGCACTGTCAAGGAAATATCTGCTTTTTCTTCTCTTGTTCATGGAAGGCCTTGGAAACAGCAGTGCTCGATCAGAAATAGGTTGCTTTGCTGCAAAGGCACGCTGTGATTTAAAGTTGAATTATTTGTTGTTGAATGGGTTCAAAATAACAGGAAGTTATGATTTTTGTCTTGCTTTAATTCGCCTTAATGTTCCAAAGAAAGTAATTTCCCATACAGCGATGTGCACTCTTTGTATTGTGAGAGACATAAAACATCACCTTTACAAATTAAAAGCTGACAAAAGCCGCCTTTTGTTCGCAGAGAGCGTATAAAACAGGAACAGCACCTGAAGAAAAAAAAATGTCTGTGAACCTGACATGAAAGTGAGGCCAAGGACGCCGTATCCCAAGCGTTAGATTGCTTTCACATCAGATGATTAGCCTCATCCATGCTAATTACACTGAATGGAAACTAATTAAGAGGAACTACGCGTCAGCTAATGAGGATTTGGGGCTGTGTCCATCTTATAACATCATTTGCTCTGCACTACCCGCTGGCTACTTCTACTCTCCTTTAAAACATCTTCTGTGACTCAGAGAGGCACGGACGCCTTTCATATTCAACCAAAGCACATGAAACCATCATTTGTGCGTCAGTCACAAACTAGCAGTAATAGGATGAGCAATTAAAACCTCAGTTAGCAGAACAGTGGAAAAGTCTATTACAACGACTTCCCAGAACAGAGTTTTCCCAGAAATCAAGCGAGCATTGAATCTAAGCGGTCTTTGGGTACAGATAGTTCCCCTCTGCAAAATCTGACTTTAGTTCTCCTGCTTCCCTCTGTGCTGTGTCCTAATGATGTGCATACTGCTGCCGAGAAGCTAATAAGCAGCTCTTGCAGGATTGGGAAACTTGCAAAGCACGCCAATTACCTCAGTGGCAGTTTTTTCCTGCCAGGTCTGCCTCCACCTGCCTTTACCTGACGATGCCTGGAGGTGGGAGGGGGAGGTTGTCCAGGGCAGGACCCCTGACTTGAAACTGCTGAGCTGTTACATCTGCTTCCATCTGGATGGATTGGGGCTGTTCTCATCCAGGCACACAGGAATGTAATTAGGCCAAGAGGGCTAATGGCTAATGCTAGCTGTTCAGCAACAGCCATGACAGAAAGCAAGGGAGCCCCTCAGACACCACCGCCTCACTGACCCAAGGGACGAGGCAGTGAACCTTAAAGGGCCAGTTCGCCAATTTCCAACCTCAGTCCTATCATGCTATTATGGGGAGCTAATGCCGTTATGGTAGAAAAATATACAATTTGGCTCTGTGCCTTTTGAGGATGCTATCCGCTTCTCCAATGGGCACGGCAAAACCTCCGTCGATGACACGTTATACGTAGTCTGGCGGAGGTCAGGGAGCTTGCTAAACTACACTTCCTCGATCTAGGATGCCCGCCTCTGATGTCATGTCTTGTTCAAAATCGTCAGGTTTGAAATGTAGACTGCAGACCGGAAGTTTTTTTAGATGATCCACCGGTACATTCTCGTCATATTTCAGATTCTGTCCCGCTCTGAGCCGTTGCCTGCAGTGAAAACGGTAGTATTTCACTCCAGTGTCTCTCGCTGGGCTGTTCCTTTCAGAGGGAGGGGTGCAATGCGCGCTGGGTGTTGTAGGAATGTAGAATGGCTGAAAGCACGAGCTGTTTGTACAACTTTCTCCACAGCTATGGCACCAATTTCAAATATTACCTCTGGAAATTTGACTTGAAATAGTATAAAAAAAACATAAATGATATCCAAGTTGGGAGTCTCATTTAACATCAACCATTTTTAAGACCATGTGGGCATGGAAGATCAGATTTACATCTCCCTGGCTTCACACAGAGTAATGCTACATGTGACAATTAGTGTAGCCTTACTGTATATGCGTGTGTTGTCTGAGACTGTCCTGTCCCTGTCAAATGAAATGATTCATTACAGTTGGTCACTAAATGGTAAATTACATGATTAGCTATCTATATCCTAGTTAGCAGTTAGCTTACACATGCATTGTTAGCTAATATTTGTTCCCAAAGCTATCATTGCAGTGCTAAATGATTCCCCTGATCATCACCAACAGCCGGCACTAAACTCCCACAGCTGAACTAGACCTGTGGCTGTCAGTGTGACAGTTTGACTTCTCCTCTGATTGGTTCACAAAATTGTTCACACAACCAGGCCCCATTCAAACCCAACATTAGTAAAGTTTACAGAAACTCAAACGACAATATTTCTCTCTCGCTCTCTATTCTGTACATAGGACCACATAGTGAGAATAGTGAGAAGGCTATTATGTAGCAAGAGACTGTTCTAATGACTGTACTTACCGTAGGCACAAATGCAAACACAGAGCGGGAACATTGGCTCGCCCGATTGACAGCTTGCGGCCGCAGTGTTTAGCCGTAATGACTGAATAAACCACAAGAAAGTCTTCTGAATATGGTGTCATCATGTTGGGCATTATAAAGCTAGCTTATTAGCGATGCTAATATAAAGCTACAGCTTGACAAATTCCCTCTTTCAGATTAATCCCTATCTAATACCATTAATCTGAAAGCAAGCATGCTGTTCCTCTTCAGCCCGAGCCAGTCCTTGACGTTTTCATTACAGCAGCAGTTGCCTCGCCAGCTGCAGGTTTAATTCCCAGGTATTTACCGCCTCATCTCGGCTCTCTCTGTTTGTTTGGCAAATACACCTCAAACTGAAAATTCACTTTGCATTTTGAATAAATGAAAGGGATTGGTTCATGTCAATCATCAGGTAAGCAGCAGTGAGTACACTATGCCGCAGCAGCGTGTTTGAACACACGTACTGTACATACAAACTCACACAAACACACACGTATCCACGCTCTGCCCGGCTCCACGAGGCTTCTAATTAGCCGTACAAGCTGCAATCAGAGCCCAATGACAATACTCCTCCAGTGGTTTGTTTTGCTAACCTCTGCGAGACCTCAGGCAGAGGTCCACTTACCCCGTCAGAACCAGCCCACCGCCGAAATCAAAACACTGAAATCGCTCCATTCCACTGCAGCGCCGCTGATTAAATGTGCAGAGTGTAGAGTGCAATTTGCTAAATTACAAGTATTTTGCACATGTAAATATAGTTTAATTACAGCAATTAAAGAAGATTACGGGAGATTGGCAGATGGGGAATGTAATGTTGTTTTAATTAGAGTTTGAATACACTGTAACACAAACAGAATGTTAACCCCCTCTGAACAGAATGGGCTGTTAGGCCCTGACAAATTGTATCCTGATGCAGCTTTCTCAGAGCTTATAATCACCTGCAGCTACAACGTGTACGTAACAGAGAGAAAGAGAGCGAGGCTGGGAATAACAAAGATGGAGTAAATTATGGCTGGGAGATGGAAAAAGTAAAGAGCGGGATGCAGGGACAACGAAGAACAGATGTAATGTTCCTTGACCGTGCTGTTCTGGAAGTAGCAAGCTGAATTAGGATGACAAGAGAAAATATTTGGACAACAGTTAATGTGGCATTAGAGGCAATTAAATCTGGATCAGACCCTGAGATCAATCAGGCAAAATGAGAAACAGCTCGTGTGCTTGGACACGAAGAACCTCGGAAATTAAGACAAACAAAAGGTCTTGGAGCAACATCAAAGCTGAGCCCAGGACAAGAGTGAACTAAGCTGACACTGAGTTCTAAAAAATCAAGACCGCAAATAAAAGCATGCAAGGATCAAACGGCTTTGGTGAAATTAGCAAAGATTAGAAAGGTGGGCTGATGTAAAGCTGTTTAAAGTAAACACCTTCACAGCTATTACAATGCGAGCCATGTGACCTTACAGAGAGGAAACACATGCCAGACTCAATCAGCACACACGTCAGGTGACTGAGCTGAATGTTTGTGCATCTCACTCGGAGGGATTCTGGGGTCATGCACCCCGGATCGAGAAAAATCCCCTCCCAGGATCCATACAGCTGTGTAGCAACATTTAATACATTCCAGTCAATAGCCTATTAGAAATTCTAATTGAAAGTTCAATGCCCTTACTTTAGGGCTTGCAATAAAGATTGCCTTTGGAAATCCATTTAAAGGCTTAATCTCTTTATCATGCAGTATTTGGAAACCTAACTTTGTTCTTGTTCGGCAGATCAATTGCATTAATTTACAAAACGGGGGAAAATGTCACCCTTCATCCTTTAAATCTGCGCTGGGTGAAGGAGGCGAATTAAAGCGAGGCACCGCCGCTTTCTCCCTATATCAATAGAAAAAGGTGTCATAGGAGACGTGACCTACAAATTTTAATTACCACATGAAATATTCAGCCTCTGAGATGAATCGCAACGCCAAGAGAGCAAGCAAAGGCTGTCTCTGTCAGTTAACCCTTTCACTGCCAAGTTAACATTTCAACACATACATGATGATGCACACGGATAACACAGAGTCCGCTGACATGTACCCACACTAGGCTGTATGTAGTGAGCTTACACAGGAGAGTAATGCTGAAGTATGTGCATTATTTGCAGGTGATGGTCAGCATCAGAAGGAGAGACAAGCTGAGAGTTTTCGATTTTTAAAACACAACATGTGGGACGCTGGTTTAGCTCAGTGGGTAGAGCAGACGCCCCGTACACAGAGGCTACAGCCCGCGATGCAGCGGCCGCAGGCTCGACTCCTGCCCTCGGCCCTTTGCAGCATGTCATTTCCCCACTCTCTTCTCCCAGTATTCCCTGTCTCTCTTCAGCTGTCCTGTAATTAAAGGTAAAAATGGCCAAAAAAGGGGTGCTGGTTTAGCTCAGTTGGTAGAGCAGGCGCCTTGTGTACCCCTCGTTGCACTGATCACAGGTTTGACTTCCGGTCTGCTGATCATTTTGGTCAACTTCAACTTTACTGTGTCCCCTCAAGGGGCAGTTGTTTTTGCCGCAGAAAAGTACAGAAATACATTAGAACATAACAGTACTGTGAAGGGAGGGGGGTGCCCCGGGTGCAGTGGGCACTGGTGAACACCCTTTCTACTGACTGAGCTGGTGCATGTCACCCCCCACACTCCCCGTATTTCCTGTCTATCTTCAGCTGAAGTTGAAAAAATACGTTTTGTTCTTTTGTCAAAATATGCAACGTTCAGGTTTCTAATCCCCCAGTTTCCATAGTCCTGTTGTGAAGCTGTGATTGGACAGTTGATTGTTTTCAGATTGGCATTGACAGTGAATTTCCATTAATAAAAGCTTCCTTGTAACTCTTCATGAAAACTAATGGCTTTATATTTACAATTGGCCGATTTATGCTACACTAAAGCGCAAAACACGGCATGTTTCCTGCACTGTGATTTGATTTTAAAGCGGTGATTTAAAGTGAAATATGTGTTGTGTATTTCACTTCATTTCCTGATTCTCTGTTTTTATTTCAGCATTTTAGACCTTGCACGAGTGCTGGACATCATTTAAACCTTGACCTCTGCATTGTTTCACAGTAAACTACCTTACCTCCGCTGTGTTCACTTCATTTCAGAGACATAATAGCTTTTTACAGTTCAGTGCACCTGCATTGTGCAGCTCTTGTTTTGCATGTGCATCAGGGATAGGTCTATGGTTAGACAGTAATAATTAATCAGAAGCCAAAGAGAGAGACAATGCTCTGTGGAGATGATCTGGATTTCATGTGTGAGGTCGTTGTATCCATGCTCAGACGCTTGGACGCACAGGGATCCTCAATAACTGTTATTGACTGTCTCACTGGTGATGATGGAGGATAAGAGGGAGAAGACTAATACCAGTTTTAAGGCGTTGCACTGAATTATAAGCCCTTTTTACACCTCAGCGCCGGAACGAAGATCCGTCCTCATGCCACCTTTGTCATTCTACATTGGACCACGTCTGCGTAAAGTGTGTGTTTTTAAATAGCGTTCCGGTGGTGCGGAAGCAAAACATGTGCGAGGTGTAAACAAACAGTGTGTGCTTCAAATACACACACAAGGCGTCGTTCCGCCCTGCTGGCTCTGCAGTTTACACAGACGCCGTTCCACCTCTGATACTACCTCCGATGCCGGCTCAGAGGCGGAACGACTTCGCCTCACCATTCCTCCTACGTGCGTTTTACATCGAAGATGGAACGTAACATAATTTCTGGTGTTTTTTACATTTAATACTCTGACATGAATGAAGCTTGAGACCTAAATGTATATTCTGAATCTGACATCTTTGTGTGTAAAAAAATTGAAAAGAAATTGTTACAGAATGAGAGATAGATTATGATCCTCAAGTCAAAATCAACCGGCAACCTCAGGGCTGAAAAAAATAAAGCCAACACGAAGTCCCAAAAACTGCAGTTCTTCAAGTGGCCACTTGAGGCCTGCCCCAAAATGGGTCAATCCCCACTAGGTCCCATTTTAGACAGACAGACAGGGCTCGTTACGCAGGCTGTAAAATGTGAGGCGCACCGCACTGCCTTTTCAAAGAAGTCTGTGCTCCTGCTGTTTCATTACGGGGAAATCTAGTATTATATTATCTACATGTTTGCAGCAATTAGCAGGTATAAGTGTCTGTGCTAACCGGTTATTTATAGTTACCTGGTTTGTGTCACCCCTCGCTCACTCTTACACCAGAGATGAGCGTGAGTCAGTGGTGAGTTTGCTTCGTTCCACGAGCTCTCTTTGGTTTTTAGTCTAAATAAACAGCTTTTAGACTACAGATAGAATCTTATTATTTGGGAAACATGGTTGTTAGTCATGCTCCAGCAATGAGCATGACTCTGTGGCCTTGATAACTTGAGTTGTTTGCCAACTCATTACTCCTTTCCTCTGCCACCCGCATGTCGAAATAAGGTCACCACTGGCTCCAAAAAAAATAAAAAACATGGCAGCGGCCAAAATGCAGAACTCTAGGCTTCAAAACAGCAGTCGACAAACTATGAGGTGACTCACAGCGGTTTTTATGTCCATTATATATAAGATCTTTGCTCACAATGTGATTATCTTTGAAATCTTACCACACTTGTCTCATCTCATCAGAACATGTATGTAATCTGGGGCTCTGGGACACTTGTCAGCCTCGTCAGGGATCAGAGCAGGCTTTCCTGTAAGCTATAAAAACTCCAGAGCAGCCAAGAGTCACATTTGGCTCGCTTGTGGAGTCAGTCCAGTCGATCAGTGCTGCTGAATAATACATACCTCATGAGGAAATGGACACATTTGCCGGAACTAAATTGGAACCCAATCCAAGCTTCCCCACTCCTCCAGTTCTCACACTTTCCACAGAATTAAAGTCATCTGGGCCTCTTCAGAGTGCCCTGGGCATCTGTGAGGATCTCCCGTCAGGGTGCCCTCTCCGCAGCTTTCAGCTCTCCACTTTCTCGTGTGATCATGAGGGAATGACGGACAGATCACAGGGCAGGACAAAAAAGCCATTCAGAAGTCGGTGGGTTAAGGAAACTTTAACATCCAAAGTCTTTAAATTGTCACATAAGTCAGCGGCTTTTAGACAAATTGAACAAAATGGACCCTTTTGAGGAGCCCCCGTGAAGTAGCATGTCAGCTCTGGGCACAAAGGGGGCCCCTGCTAGAGAGAGTCTGAATGGCTGCATTATCCTCTCCATGGCTGCCCTGTCCAAAGGCCCATTTCACATCCACTGCCACCTGCTATTAGCTTTCTTACAGTTCTTATGGGAGGCTGCTGATGGATTCCATTGCTTTAACAAAAAACTAAACAGGCGTGGTAATGCTGACTGAAGACAAAAAGCCGTCACCCTCCCCAACCTCTGCTCCACTTTCTCCTGATCGACAACCGTTACTGCAATTTGCCTCGTGAGCAGGAGGGAGAGAAATGCAGGAGCCTGAAGCATGCAGGGAACAAAAACATGCTGGGGAACAAATCAAATTGTCCTTTCAGATCTGCCTTTTTGCGACCACCAGAAAGAAGGTTTCTGTGTAGTTACCACACACAAAGGATGCGGGACTGTGAAGACGACTTGTAAGCACGTATAAAGCCAGACTATATAAAAAGTAAGTATTTAAAAAGCAGTAAAATTATTCTTTAAAAGCAATTGACTAATAAATGCATTTAATATAACGTACAGCATCAACACGATTACAAGAATATGTTGTACAGGCAACAACAAAAGCCAAAAGATCGACCATTTCTCTGTGAATGTTGCAGCTCCTGGAAGACAAATAAATGCTGGCAGTTCTGGCGAAGCAGGAGCTGTTACCTGTCACAACAAAGCAGAAACAAGAAGAGCGAAAATACAAAACATCTTCATTGTGTAATTTTGACACCACTTTGTGCCTTTGAAGGTAACATCTTTTTTTAATGTATTTGTGTGGAGGCTTTAGAGCAGATCTGGTCTTATTCTGAGTTACAAAAAGGGATGTACAACAACCACCATTTTACCCACCGGTGCTTTGATACTGATGGGCACTGAAAGACGACTCATTATGAATGAAACAATGCAAAGATGGTGTGAAATATGTTGTGTAGTGTACTGGAACTCAAGAAGGACAGCGGTGGTCCAAGTACAGCTGCTCTTTTGGATTCAATCCATAATTTTTTTTATACTTGGTCTTCCAGAACTAACATGGAGCTAGCAGTGTTTATGTAGCATCTGAGGTCAATATTGTCATTTTCTTTCATACCAATCTTGGAACCCGTTGGCTATCGGCTGTCGGTAGAGCTCCTGGGAGCAATGCCAAACATTTCAGGCGTGTCCAGTTTAGCCAGCAGATTTCCAGCAAAGACTTCCTTTTCCGTGCGCTGCGTTGTTTACCGCCCTGTTAGCAACTTCAGAAGCAACCGTGTGTTCAGATCAAAAGTGAAGCGAAATTCGCACCTTCAGATGTGTCTGCAAAATACAATTCTTGGTTCATTAAATCGCCCGAGGAGCGCCCGTTCATCTGTTTGTGCTGAGTCTCAGTTTCACTGTAAACAGTCAGTTACACAGAGGCTGCTCTCTGGATTACTGCAGCGGGATGAACCTGAAAAAGAAACCGTTTTTCTTGTGATTTACTTTAATTAACGGCTCTTAAGTTTGCTGAAATTTCAACATTATGATGCAGATTAGTAACACGTAAAAATGAAGCTTTGTCAGGTCTGTCCTCAAGACGAGAAAATGCTCATTTGTCGGATTCATCCTTTCTGATGCATTCGAGGAAGTCAGGGAAATCTAAACACTGATTGGCTTTCGTGACAAAGCGCCGAGCAAATCTGTCTCAAGTTGATATTTTTAATATAGAACAGATTGTAAGCTGAATTTGCTGCAGATTTTTATGTAGAATCTGGAAATAGAGATGATGTTCTTACTTCTGAGAAAGCCCGGTCTCATCGAGATATCTTTTAAATACAACAAGTTTGAAACAGCAAAGATGTTCTTGTGGAAACGTAATGCCCATCAAAGTATGTTACCAATCAACATGATGGAGAAATATTGTGAAATTACTTAACGGTTGAGTCACAAAATGTTGATTTTTTTCCGCCAAAAGTTATAGTTACAATACCCCACCCCCTCAAATCAATTACTATTGATGTTTTTATGATTATGATTCATACCACAAAGCTACGAATGACTTGAACTGGTAGATTTTCTCTCACTATCTAGCAGAAAATACAATCTTACTCTCACCTTAACTGAAGGGTTTGGCTGCTAGACTTATGAACAGATTAGAGTGTGGACCAAACCCTGGACTCTGCTTTGACTGTTGTATTTATCTTTTCCAATTTATACTGTATGTTTATTCCTCTTAACTGCAAGGGTTATGTCAACCTGGTGCTCAGGGTGTTCTTTCATTGTATGCTTTGTGTTTGCATTATGCATTAACCAAGTCGGAATAACTGTGAGATTCCTTTTTAAGCACGTAGACGATGCACTAGGCCTTAATGTAGAACAGTAATGGGACTGCAGCATCAAAGTTCTGCAGTTTTCAGATACAATCCACAGTCTCTGATGAGTCAAAATAGAATACCCTTTCATGTCCTTGGCATACTGTAACTGAAAATAATGTCTCCACAATAAAATATAATCAGCCATTAAGCTTTAAGTCTAATCCGCTCCTCAGGCTCGTGGCTGAGTTTACCCATGAGGTCTCTGATGTCTCAAATTATTCTTTTCCTAACTCAAGGTGATTTTTTGGTCTTAACAAGGGCCCCTTCATGGCTTTTTAATGTGATTACGCTGCTGTATGTAGCTTGGTGGACCTTTCTTCCTCCCCCAGTCCTCCCATCAGACACCAGCTAATTGAATCCCCGGCTAAATTAAAAAAAATTAGTCATGTGCGTAATGGAAATGATTTATCATGTCCACTTAACCAAAACGAATTTGGAAAACATTAAGCATCTCCAGTTGACTCGAGCTTGTTTTGAGGCACTTACTTCTGCTCCCCCCCACCCCCGAAAAGATACACATATTAGAAATGATGACGGTGGGTGGAGGCCATAATAAAAACTGCAGAGATGGAAACAAGTTGGAAGAGTACAGAATTAGTGAAGAGAGAAATGTACGGTCAATTGAGGGGAATAAACAGACACACAAACATACGTTAGCCAATTACTTGGCTGAAGGTTTGGAGATGAGGAAATAAGGCCTTCATTAAGCCATTCATTTTAGGCTTGGAGCATTTATTTCTTCCCTCCTGCTCTTCAGTGTGTTGTTCATTTAATATATAAATATGTTTCCAGAAGATGGCCCATATCATGTTTTTGATGTTTGATATACAGAGTGGTCTTTTAATCGCATTTAGATTGGCCAAATGTTTGCCGTGAAAAGTAAATAAACTCAAACATCAGCTCTCGCAGACGTAACTGGATGATTGCCCACACTGAGAATACCTACTGCATCAATGCCAAAGCAGACACTCTCATCTGCTTCATGGCTGTGGCAAAACATTTATGGCTGTCACGGTCAATATTCACTTCTCAGAATTCTTGAGAAATTCCACATTGATGGCTAGCGGGAATTCGGCAGCATGTCAAAACAAATCCCCAGCATGGACGTCTCCTGGCCCGGTCTGCCCAGGAGGCAGCCTGTTCATGCGAATCAGCCTCACCGTGACAGCCCGGCTCAGGGATGATCAGGGGATGAAAGGGGGAGGGTCCTTATCTGGCAGGAATCACTCTCTGGCCGCCAGGTTCATGGGGCCCACTTTCAACTTCAAACCACGGAGATCAAGGACCAGCCGTGGGCAACGCACACTGAGGCTGTTCTTTAGGTGCGGGGGTGAGGAGAGGGGAGGTTTCACCTGGTCGCTCCTCCAGACATTTTCTTAAAAGCACGTCTCCAAAGCAGTTTCTCCATCTCCAGGCTGAGCAAATACTTAGAGTGGAAGGTCAGGCAGCATATTGAGGCTCATAAGGTGTAAGCTAATCAGCTGAGACTTGAAGAAATAGTTGTTGTGAAACCAAAGTCATGACAAAAACCAGACTGCATCAAAATCGAGACAAAGACCTACTTTGAAGGATTGAGATTGAGTCAAGACCACACCGGTGCACGTCCCACGATGCATCACAAACTTACAAAAAAATTAGAAAGATCAACATTCCCATAAAAACGGCCACAGGAAATAAACTGAGGTTCCTCTTTTCGCTCCTCTTTTGTTGCCTTTCGTTCATCTTTTCATTGAAGTAAAACCATCTTTGTCAAAGATCTAGAGAAGACCGAGTTCTTTTCCGAGAGACAAGGCCGAGGCCTTCAAAAAGTGCTCTTGAGATCGCTCTCAAGACCAAGACTGAACTCAACTACTACCACCCTACAAATGATAACCTTTACCGGCCTTTTGTATTGGAAGCGGTACGTCTTCCACTCATTTCTCTATTGTTGGCTTTGTCCTTCCAACTGTGTGTGAGGGCTGTGGTACACAAGGGGCAGTATCCACAGAAAAAGGCAGCTCAGCAGACAAGCATTATTCAATGACCCTCAAGAATCAGAGGTCTGGAGAGTTAACCTTACATCCAGCTCAGTTCCCTTAATAAAAGATAGAAAAATAATCCAGGGAGTGGGTGATAAATCTCTCCTCGCTGTCTCTTGCCTCTGGCTATGAATTAGGCTGACACCCAGGCCACAAAGGGAGGCCAAGTTGATATGAACCATGTCCGGGGCCACTTTGAGGGGGCATGCAGTGGGCAAAGTATAAAGCAGAAATAGTTCTTCAGACACCAATACCAATTATCAGCCTCCAATACAGCCTCCAATCAGTTTCGGGTATTTGAGAGTACACCAGTCAATCGATCTGATGCAATAGCTTATTAAAGGGGCCGTATCTTCTGAATGGATGTTCTGATATTTTCCAGAATTACATTTTTAAAAAGGTCGCCTCTGAAATGGGCCGTTCAGAACAGCCTTGCTTTGGCTAAAATCGACCAATCGTCATTCACTGTCATTCACCTCAGGCTGCCTTCTCGCACGAGCTTCTAGTCAACTCGTTGTCAAGATTTCAACTAATCGTTTCAACATTCCTGCTGGAGATTCTGGCTTGTACATATAAGGCCGAATTCCCCATGAGGGATCGCACACATGGGGGAGGGGTCACTCCAAATACTGTCAGCCAATCGTGGCTAAGGTCTTGTTCGTTTCAGGAGGAAGGAGAGGCTCCGAAAAATTAATACATTAAAATATGTGTAAATGAAACAAACTTTACCAACGTGATTCAAAAACACATTAGAATAATAGAACATTGATTGCAGAGCTAAAATATGTCACCATCAAGCCTCCAAGAAATGAGCTACTTTCAAGTAAGTGATCATGTGAATATTAAGCAATATCACACCTGAAGGAGTCGCGGGCACACGGCAGCAGGATGAGTGTCAAAGATAGTCACAGTCATGCTGATATTCAGAACAACTCCACCTCAGGTGTAGTATTGCTTTTATACAACAGTTCTGCAAGAAGCACATACTAGTAACCATTGGAATGACAGTCTTGACAGATGATGGCATGTGTTTTTCTTCGGAGGAACCAACCTGATTAATCGAGACAAAGACATGCGACGGTCATGTCAATCAAGAGCATTCAAAACGCCTGAGGTGGAGTGATGCATACAATTAAAAGTCCCAGTGCGGTTGTACTCTATATCAGCACTCAGTGAATGCCTCTTGTCCAATCAGATTAGTCGCTGTATAGTAACAAACAGCAAAAGTGCAGTGCTGGCAAAGTTATTTTTTTCATATCTTAAAGAAAAATGTGTATTACTCTCTACTTTAGTCTTTTAAACTTGTATTTGTTGTTGTCAATTTCTGTTCTATTTTTCTGTCTGTTTGTTTCTTTGTGAAGCACTCTGCTTGCATGTATGAAAGGTGCTATATTAATCAAGTTGAGTATAATGTTAGTGAAAGCTACTTAAATGTCAGCAACCAGTGTTTTTACCCCAGTAATATGTACATATTTTTTATCACACTGGTATCAAAGGGGCACTCGATAACGGCCAATTCTCTAAAGTCTACGTATTGGAATTGGTACGGAAAAAATGTTATTGGAACATTATTAGAAACAAGTGTGAGAATTTCCACTCATATGTACAGAAATGAAAAATCCATACAGTCGTTATGGGTGAGACATCAACAACTTACACTGTTTTGCACCAGCAGACAATTTTCATGTCTCTCTCCACAGACAGAAATGTGAAAAAGTTCAGTTCAGTTCTTTTTGAAATTGCTCGTAATCCCTGCGTATTATGTGCACTCTGTCTGTCTACATATGTGTAGGCACATGCTGGGTGAATTATCCAGCCGTGCTGCATTAGAGCAACAATCACACAAACAGACAGCTGTACTCTCAAGGGAGTCTGCAATCAGGCTGCGCAGAACTGCCTCTGTCCTTCAACAGGCAATTAACACTGAGTCCATTATAGCTCCCAGGGGAGCTACTGGCCAGGGAGGCCGGGAAAGGCATCATCTGAAAGGTCAGCGCCTGGAGAGGAAACAGGAGGGGCAGAGGATGACGGAGGCTGGAGGATGGAAGCGGGGAAGACAGGGAGGAGGGTGTGAGCTGCCTCAGACCAAATGGAGTGTAAAGCAGGAGCTATTTGTCACCCGCCAGCTATTCACTGGGGGAGGCTGCAGTATTTTCCACAGGACAGGAGTATGCGTCAGCAGCAAGGGGTATAAATTAAGAAAACCGCCGAGGCTCCTGGTCTAATTGTAGCCTTTCCGAGCATCTCGGGACCAACAGATCCACTCCGAGTTCTACAATCAGATCAGGGATGTTTTCCCTCCGGTCGGATCCGTCACAACTCATAAATGTTTCAAGGCCCTTTTCCTCCTGTTTCCTTTTGATCCCAGTGAAAGCAGAGGAGAATTTCTTCACACTGCAATGCAATACACAGTTCCTCTATGGGGAGTTTACATCCAGCATGTGTTTGCTTATATTTTCTCACCACTTCTCCTGGTGCCTTGCTCTTTTTAAAATATGTTACTTTTAGTCTTTTTTATGAACTAAAAGAAAAGATAGGACTTGAGATAATTAGAATAGTCATGACTTAATCGACTGTATGACAAGACAGACAGCTCGGTGATTATTCTCCTGGCATTTTCAGTGCAGCGTGAAAGACAGAAGGAAAAAGCATGGACTTGGATGGGCTACAACAAGGAGCTTAACTACTTCACCATCGGGGCACCAGGGAAAATCCATTCTTGGCAGCGGAGATTGCCACTGCAAAGCCTGCATTTTAAAATGTGAATCTGCACTTAGTCTTCGGAAACTCCCCCGAGAGCCGATCATTAGGAAGGTTGTTAAATCCAAAGTTGTGAGACTTGGAAAAGAAAGAGATGAAGTAAGCAAACGAGGAAAATGAATGAGGTGAAATTTGACAGGAGATGAGGCCGTCGTGCGTTCACTGGGTACGGAAATACAATAAATCATCGGCCCAAATGTGCACTGGGAGGCCATTTGAGAGGAAATCTGAGGATACAAAGGCGCTGACAGCTTCATCCTATGAATAGCACACATGCTGCTGTTGCGCCTGGTTGACGGCCAATATTTTGAGTTAAATATATAAAACATATTCCAAGGGTTTGACTGAGCTGTAAATAAACATTTTGTTAGAGCTGGATTTAATGATGTGTCTCTAATACTATTAAGCAATATGTCTGTCATTGCGTTGGAAGGCTGCACGATGGAGACATAAAGAGACATTTCAGCCTCCATTAATGTTTTCTACAGGATTCATTAAACTGGAATATTATCATTTGTACATAATCATCCAGCAATTACATTATGTAAAACCTTTAGGATGATGTTGCACTCACTGTGAGACAAACCAAAGACTTATTCTCCTTTTATATCCAGGACAATGTTGGCAATGTATTGGATTCTTAGATTGATGATATGTGCTGCTCACAGCCTTGGGTAGAGCCTCAGGCTGCAGAGATGTAAAACAGAGAGTCAGTCAAAGGTGATGTTCAGGGGAAAAGATGAATAAAGGTTGGTTAAAGGTTTGTGGATTAAAAAATGGTTTAGTCCAATTACATCAAAAGAAACTCTTCCAAATTTGATCAAGACTTGACAAAAGTTATGTCTACATGGAACAAAATGACAACAAGGCAGCAGATCTCTGTACGCCTTTTAAACTGTATAAGCCTCAAGCACACACGGCCTATCCCCTGTCGCCAGTATTCATGGGAAACTTGAAAACAATACTTCATACTGACTTTATACTCAGCAGAACGGGGCGTGATGTGAGCACTAAGCTTCTGTAAGCTAGTTAGCAGCTTTGAGCTTGAACTCTGAGGCTGTCTTTGAATATTTCAGAAGGCACTTCAAAAGCGATTCAAAGGAGAACCTGACATGCTCACATTTCAAAGCTTTGTCAGTCAAACAAGGACCAACACCTGCTTCACATCTATACAGGACTACAACGTATAGCTCATCCCACAGGATGTTTTCTTAATAAGACATAGGTCCAGTTTAGGGTTAGAGAATCAGGCTGCGTTAAAACTCAAACCCCTTCCTCATTAGGAAGGGAGTAGCCTCCTCCGCTGACTGGCAGCAGGGGTGGCAACACAGAGGGCTCCAGCAGAAAAACATATACTATTCATCTCACAAGTGTCCTGACAGACCAAAATACTTCTCAACTTTCAAAGGTCCTGCCTGATTTATACTTGTATGTTGAATCTACTGGTACCCTTTAGGTGCACACCCTACGCCACAGCCTGAGGGCACCTCCCCAGAAATGTAGCTACAAGTCACAGCTAAGCAGACGGCAACAACTGTGATTGGTCAGCTTCGTAACTTTGCACCAAAACTACAGAGGACACTGAGCTTGATGTAGCTTGTAGCTAGCTCATACTCTAACTCAAACTCTAATGGTGATTGCCGGTTTAAATATCTACAGGAATATTCTGTGTGCATATTTTCTGTATTACAATTTAGTCAATCTCAGAGCCCATCAGCTGTAGTCTGACGACGATATAGCCTCCGGGGAGGCGTGTCCGGTTTAGCCAGCATTTAGCGATAAATGATTTCCAGCTCGTGTGTTGCATTGTTTGCAGTCCAGTTAGCATTGCTTTTGCTCTCCACACGGACTGTTTTTCCTTTATGTGCTGCAGCCTGCTGATACGTGATTGGTCAAAACTACTCAGACTACATGTGTAGTACAAACAGAAACCAGAACACTTCCTGTACTTAAAATCCACACCCCGACAGCTTCTACATTTCTATGTAGAATCTGTTATATAGAGATAACACCAAAACTACAGAGCACACTGAGCTTGAGTCTAGTTTGTAGCTAACTGATACAGCCTGTTAGCTTTTATATAAAGCTACAACTCGAAAGGTGATTGCTGGACTAAATGTCTACAGTCATTTTGTGTGTGCGTATCTTCTGTATTGGAATTTAGTCAAATTAACATTTATTAGCTCCACTTTCAACATGATTTGATATGTTTCAGTTACCACTGTTTTAAGTACAGGAAGAAGTTAGGGCTTCTATGCAACTGTGTTGAGCTTTTTCTATCACCACATATCATTTTGGTGGTGTAATTGCAGAGTGATGCAGACGGTTCACAAAATATACACGCTCTAACCTGCGTAGGCTCTGCATTAGACCCTATGCATATGTATAAATCAGGCTTTAACCTGTGACTTTAAACTGCCTGGTCTGTATTTCATGCTCTTACATTATTGCATATTTCCAAAAATGCAGGGCTGATTTTGATTTAAACAAAATATGGTGACTGAACTGCATGAACAAAGAACCACAGTACCTCGTCACAATGACGAGCAGTAGTTCAGTGAGTCAAAACACTATATGGATGAATATTTCCTTATTTCACATTTACCTACGGCAGTGCAAGTACAGTGTAACGAGCTGATGCCTAACACCTTAACCTGGAGTTTAACCTGTATATCATGAACAGCACGAGTTTACTTCACATTGTAACACAGGAGCGGGTTGACGACATGCAGCTCCACTTATCTATGAATGGCTGTGTCATTGCGGGGACCAGATAGTTGTTGTTAAAAAGAAACATATACCAGAACTGTATATTGTTTTGTTTCCCCCTCTTGTAAGATGTTTTCAACTGTAAACGTTACAGCAAACATCTGTCACAGGAAAAGCAGCTGGATGTTATATCTCTAAGCTGCATCACCATTTCCCCGCTCTATTGTTTATGTTTATAGCCAGACTGTGTTTACAGCCACCTCATGATGCTCTGTGATAAAACTTTACTCTTCAAATAAATACAATGGCACTGAAAAAGTTTTATGACAAAGCAGTATCAAACGGACACTTTTGCAAGGTAATACGGCCAGGAGGAGGGACATGCAGACAAGCTGCTGCGTCACCAGTTGGTTAACGTTAGGATTGGCTCGAGTCCTGAAGTCAGAAGTGATTAAGAGACACAAAAGAAAAACATGTTTTCATCTGACCGATTTACAACGATTTACAGGAGGGTTAAAATGCATTATGGTTGTGAAGAGAATTTCCAATGCACCAGATCAAGCATAACTGAGACACAACAGGGGATAGTTTTTAAGCTCAAACTGTAAAGACAAGATGCTGGAGATCAAAAGCCACGACACAAGTCTATAGATTGAAAGTTAAGTTAATTGTGCTTCAAGACCTTTGATGAATCTTTGATGAAGTGAGCCGTCCTGGTTGGTACGTACAGTATGGAATTGAAATTATGCTACAATGCATGCATGCTTCAAGACATTATGACGAACAGTCTGTCTTTGTTTTCAGAATAACTTCACTGATGACGTGGGAAGTGTTGCTGTGTTGTGTTGTGCTACATACGACACAACTATATAGAAGTATTCGTAGCATGTTCAGGACCCCTGCTACTATCTACTTGTTGTCTCTGCCCTCGCTCCATTTCCACAAATTCATCCCCATCCTAACACACATGTTGACCATCAGAAGTAGCCATCATGGCCTCACCCATTGGTTTGTGATCCTCTCTTTTTGAACCCTGCCGTGTGGCATTTTGGACGTTGCCGCCTTGTTTTTTTTGAGCCAGAAGTGACCATAATTGGACGACGGGGTGGCAACCTCTAACCTGCTTGACCGGCCTCGTGGTAGCGACTTGTCAATCAGAGGAAGCCACACCCTAAAACATACTCTGCTTTATTGTCCATTATACTGTTAATGCAGCTGCTTTGTTGAAGAAGGCCTGAAACTATCGATTGAGCATTAACTCAAAAATGTTTACAGAGGTTAGAATTAACTGAGACACAGGGTCAGGTTTCAAACCAGCTGACTTATTTAGCTACCGGTGGCACTACCAGAGGATGCAAGATTTAGGCACTTCCCTATTGGCTTCACTTTTGAAACCAGAGGCTCTGCCCACGAATAAACAGACGATTGTCTTATTCTCAGTCCTCTATTAAGTATCCTCCTCTTACATTTCATCCCTCACCATGAATGGCAGACACACATTCAAGCTGCCTAATGGAGCTGGTCTGACATGGAGTGGAGCCGTCCTCTCCGTGTTTGTCTCCCTGATCTGTCACCGTCTATTAGAGATGGCAGGATATGGCTTTAAAAGCTTTTAGCTAAATGTTACTTATCTCCATTTTCAGTGCTGACCCCTCTGCAGTCTCAACAACCTCAAGGTTGCTCTCCGCTCTTAATGCCTGGGACTGCTATGCTGTCTATGCTCACTAAGCACATTCACTGGAAATATCAATGCAACACCCCCGCATTGAGCTCACTTGTAACTGACCCCCATTTGACCCCGTAAAGGGGAATGTTTGCTGTGCGAGTCCAGCTGTATTAATCCATTTATCGCCGTGTTAGGGCCTTGAAAGCGCAGACATAATTGCTTGAAAAGCTTTGATCGAATGGTTTTAAGTAATTAAACAAATGTTGCCAGCTGGAACTTCATAACCCTACAGCCCACTCAATACATTTTGGCCCAGGGAGGCAGAGCAAAGGCAGAGCGGAGGCAGGCGGGGCGGGGACGTGATCATCAGAGCAAAGCGTGCAGGTCCAGTTTTACAGACAAGTGTAAAATCTTTAATCTTTTTTTAAAGCTGGTCGACAGCAACTTATTTCCCGATCAATCCTGGCTGGCTAAATGCTGGGTGTCTGAGCCATCGACATGTAAACCCCCGAGGAGTGAGACAGTGAAGCCCTCCATCGCTCAAGTAAGACAGGTATGAACCTGAGCCAAGTGGCTGCTCACAGGCAGGATCATTGTGACACATTGACAAGAGGGATGACACGGTGGCGGCTACCATGGGTTTCATTAGCTGCTGACATTTAAAGCCAGTGGAAACCCACATCCACAAAGGCCCTTTTATATGTAATATTGGGTCTAATGTACAAAATTGTCAGTCACCATTATCAATCCCACGAAACGCTCCAGTTGGTTGATAACAATCAGATCATTCAAATCAGGTGAGTTAGAGTACAGAGAAGCCTGAAACATGCAGGAAGGTCTCTCCAGGAGCAGGGTTGGAGGCCCCTGATCTAAAAAGTATAGGGACTAATTTAAATACAAAGATTTTTATAAAGTTCCTGTTAACTGTCCTGATTTTGGGTCTCACATTGATAGCTGCAGGTGAGTACTGACGGCCACAGTTGTTGAGTATCGACAGCGGTTGTCTGGGGGAGTTCAGCTCCATATATACGGCACTAGCTAGCACTACAGAGCCATCAGTTAGCATTGCAGTGAAAGATTTGAAAACGTCTGTTAGCATTGCATGTGGATGCTAACTGCTAACTGTATGGATAGCAAAGCATTTTGTAACTTAGCTAGCTTTTGTAATGAATGATTTTCAGAAGGCTGGGCCGATCTGCTTCCCCCTCTGATTCTGACTCAGACGACTCAAACAACACAGAGAAGTCAGACAGTCACACAGTCTTGAGAAGTTGTCTTAACAGCAAAATTAGCTTTTCATAGGTTTTCTAATAAGCACTTTAATTGTCAGTCATATTTTTGTGGATGCTTAATGACACACACTTTTTTAAGGCAAAGTTGTAATCTTGAAGATCTCAGTTTCGTCTCTTTGGCGGCACCTATGGTGATAAACAGTAATTGCAGAAGCACACTTCCCAGATAGCCAGACAGTGCTGCATGTGTGACGTCCACGGTTGGCTCCGGTTGTAACTCTTGATTTTCCTGGCTGACGGTCGCTTTCCTTTTCAGACTGTTTGCTTCATCTGAGCGTCGAGTTTGTTTCTTCTTCTTTGTATTTTCACTTCTTGTTGAAGTTGTATCTGTAGTCATCCATCTTTTCTTTGTTTGTTCAGCCATAGTAGATTACTGTTTACTCGCAACACTTGCAGAGAGCGGAAAAGCAGCCGCTTAGCTCCGCCTACCCTCTCTGGCAGACCAACCACTGCTGGCTGATGGAAAACGCGTCACTAACTGGGCGCCGCTTGTGATGTTTTGTGAAAGTCGCCACAGACACCCAGTCTGTAATACTGCAAATGCAAAGGCTTTCATCAGTGGGCCATAGGCTCAATCACCATTGTGTTACCTCATTCAGCGATAGATAGCGACTTAACACACATTTATTTACATGAACATCTTTGAGATTATCACTTTAAGCCAGGCTTTACAAAAGGACCATGTAACTTCAAATGATGGAGGAAGGCCTGACAGCATCACTTGTTTTTGTTCAAGTCAAGCATCTTTAGGCCTCTAACATGCTGCTTAGCTTCAAAACAACACCAGCAAACACAGAGGTGCATTGATTATATGTGGGCATGCGGAGAATGAGAGCATGAGATCAATAGAGGGAATCAATGGAATCAATTAATGACTGAACAAACAAATGAGTGTGTAGGTGTTTAAATTAGTACGAACCAGCCAAGAAAAATGAGAAACAAGCAAGTGAGGGAGAAAGAGTTAATCAATGAAAGCATGAAAATGTATTAATGATGAGTAAAGAGAAGCATGTAGAACCGAGCAGAGATTAATAAGATTATTAGTGTGTCATTAGCCGAGTGATTAGAAACAGGGTAGAGGCAGGTAAGCAGCATGGGCGTTGGTTCAGAACTAATTAAATTTACTGTGTATCATGTCTATCAATATGTGGAAGCTGGTGGACAGTATTTATTATTGTATTGCAATACAATCATGCTGATCAGTTAGACTCTGATACATTGTTTTTAAATGGCTATAAAAAAAATGTATAAATGACGTATTTACTCCACAATGAATAAAGAAGCTATGAGCGACTTTCACTGTGTGTTTATTTTGGCGCCCCCTGTGGACAAAAGGGATACAGCTGATGTGTAAACCTCTTCTGGCTACCCAGTTCAAATGTTTCCACAGAGATAGACCCAACTTCTTTTGGATATAATTAATCATCTTTTTTAAAACTCGGCTGTTAGCAGGATGTTAGATGTGCCATGTTAGATTAATGAGGGCCTGTGTCCAACAACGGCCTTTTATGCACTGGCAGCGCCCACAACCTCAATTTCAGAGCGCTTCTCACTGGCGCTTATTGTTGCTAGGATATGAGGGTTGCCTGGTGACACTTCCGCTTCCCTCCGTAGTGGCCATTATGTTTTAAATCAAAGTGAAGGAGTCGTGTCCTGGCGGAAATTGTACCCTCGAAAAAACAAAAGGATTCGCTTCTCCTCCGCCGTTGTTGTCGACAAAGTTTATATCTGAAGTCCCGCCCTTTCTTGAATTTGATTGGTCGGTGAGGGAGAAGCGACAATGACGAGCATGGCTGCGTTCCAAAAGTTTAACTATTTTCAACTGTGAGCGCAGCGATAAAAAACAGCTGACGTTGACGCCGTTTTAGCGCTGAGGACTCTGAACTGCATCGGTGTTGTGTAGACAATAGGTGCTGCCAGCACAAAAAACTGCTGTTAGTGGACACAGGCCCTAACTGCAATGGGATCAGTGTGAAACCTTGATTTCGTACTGTTTACAAAACGTGTATAGCCTAGAGCCAATGAAATTTTGGGTCACAATGATGTAACAGTAGTTGAGTGGATATTCTACAAATACATGAAGGGATCTTGCTGTCAGTGAGTGGTTTAGGTGTTAATGGATTAGAGTTGAGTCTTTCTCCCAGCTGACAGAGTAAGACACAAATTAGACAAAAGATGTGATTAGAAGAAGAAAATGTTTCTTATATCCACAAATATGATCAATATTAATAGTTCAGTATTCATCTGTAAATCCTGTTTGTAAGCGCTGAAAACATCCAGGAAATACAGATCTGTTGTTGCTATTCAACATCCTCCTTATCTGAATCTGTTTGATCTTTACAGCGACCACACCAGCATCCAAGATTCAAACATGATCCACAGAAAGGATTCCACTCTCCCTTCATGTGCCACAGATGGGATTGAGGTCTGTGTTATGAACGTTGTGGTTTTTACAGCGGGACCATCTTTGGATAGATTGCTGTGCTGCACAGGACAGAGCTGCTAATCCACCCAGTTGGCCTTGATAGCACCATCCCCGTCCAAAACCAACAATATGAGCCCTAAATGCTGGCACAGCACCGTCCAGGCCTGGCTAACACCGCTGCCACCGTCTGCTGGAGGGCAATGCTCTGCAAAGACAGCCATTATAACACAGTATCCACAGCAGCACGAGGAATTAGAGAGCTTTACTGGGTATGCAAAATTCTGATTTATACTGCAGATTCCACTGGAACAGGAAAATGAGCCCATATATGTGGCAGCAGCCACGTGGAGAACACTCTACGGTGGCTGTATTCCCTGTGGTTTCTTTGACAATAATATGGTGTGGTTTGCACAGGGGAACATTTTCTCATTTTATGAATTATGGAGAGACAGACCCCCCCGCTGAGTGCTGCATCCTTAACGGTGAAATATGTCCTCTGTCTTTGTCGTGGCCGGCTGAGGATTGTGAAATAATGATATAGAATTCATTTCATCTCAACATGCCGCGGCTCTCTCATACATACATCAGCCACGTCCTGCAGCACGACTCCGACTGGAGGAAAATAAGACAAGTGGTGAGGCATGCTGGAAAACTACAAGCTGCTATGAGGCGCCTGCTCTATACATCTCCCATCCTCCATCTTTACATCGCTCTTCCAGCGTTGCACCATCACTCTCTCACCTCATATTCTGCTCACCTTTTCCCGCCATGGCATGCTTCAACACATCCATCCTCTTTGCCACCATCTTTCTAACTCCCCCTCCCTCCCTCCGTGTCTCTCTTTCTCCCGGGAGGTGAGCACAATCTCATTAGCCGCTGCTGGATGAGGCGTCCTCTCCTCTCAGGTTCAAGGTGATGGAAGATTAGGCCGTTTGGCCTCAGCTCATTCTGTATTCACACCGCGTCGCTCGCTGCCCGTGAACACCAAATTACATTGAACCTGGGGAGTCTAACTCCATTAATTTTAAATGGAAGATTAATTTAACAATATGCAGCAGATATTTGTTACAAACCCATCATGTAAAAGTGACGTTTGGCTATAAATTTGCGGGAGGCTCGGCCTGGCTGCCGGGGGCCGCGGCACGAATAAATCAGAGCCATTTATAGCTAATCTCTATTTTCACATTTGTGTTGGACGGGGACACATGTCCATTAGTATGCACATGCCGCAGACGCACACAAATAAACACATTATATGCAGTATGCAGCAGGTCAGAGCGAAAACATTATACAAGAATTGCTGAACACTTGTTTTGAAATATAACAATGAAAAAAAATGACACGTACCAAAAATGTGATCTCTATTTACAGATTCAGACATGTAGAGTCTGTAGGGATTACAGGCAGGGACGTGGATTGTATGGCAAGTCTTCTGGTTTCTGCTTGTAGTACGCTTGTAGTCCGAGTAATATTGACCAATCACGTATCAGCAGGCTGCGGCGTATGCAAGAAAAAACAGTCCATGTGAAGCAAAAGAAGGAGGAACGTAATCCGCCGTGATGACAACTGACAGCAATTTAGCTTCTTATTAATCTCTATAAACAGACATCTGCATGCTAACAGCTAACAATCTGCTCTAGAGCTGAAATTCAACTTGAGACAAATTCCCTTGATGCTGTGTCACGAAAAGCTGTTCAGCATTTAGATTTCCCAACTTCCTCGAATGCATCAGATCAACAAACGAGCATTTTAAAAGTAGTTTTCTTCTCCTCTTGAGGACAGACCTGACAAAGCTTCATGTTGACTTGTTACTAATCTGCATCATGATGTTGTTATTTCAGCAAACTGAAGAGCCGTTAATTAAAGTCAATCACAAGAAAATCTGTTTCTTTTTTCAGCTTCATACCACTGAAGTAAGCCAGAGTGCAGCCTCTGTGTAACTTAATGTTTACAGTGAAACTGAGACTTAGCACAAACAGATGAACCGGCGCTCCTCCGGGGGTTAGTTGAGAAATATGCCGTTTGTTGTGCAGACATATCTGGAGGGGTGAACTTCGCTTCACTCTTGATCTAAACACAAGTTGCTAACTGGACTGGAAGTCGTTTATCGTTAACCGCTGGCTAAACCGGACACACCCGACATGTTCACTGCTGTCCGCAGAGGCTGTATCGTCTCAGACGATAGCCGATGGGATCAGAGATTGCCATAAATGTTGTACACGTGTTCTGTGTGGATTTTAATTGCTGGATACCCCTGTCTGAAAAATACAACCATGCAATGTGTTATTGAAGACATGTCATTTTAGTGATTAAAAGATTGAAATGAAATCAGCTCCCTTGATATTTCTGAGTCGTGTATGTTAGTATGCTTTGTGTTAATCTTTCCACTGAAACACCAGGATGTAAATGTTTTCAAGCCACACACTTAAAACACTTCTTGATGGATCTATACAAGTAGTGCAATTAAAATGGAACTGCTACTGTCTAGTGTTGCCAATGAGCGTAGAAATCAAATATAATTTAAATCTGTACATATTTATGTAGATAATTACGAACATTTGGAAGGCAAATACCTTCACTTTACTTACTAATGGCACAGTATCTCTGGTTTTGCATTCTCTCCTACATAAATAAGAGGCTCTGTCACTCTAAGCTGTGCATATATGCTGTACATCTGATGATTGCAGAGCTGCCAAGCTCACAGACTCACAGAAGTGACAGAGACAGAAGGCAGGCATCCATTTCATCTAAAAGGCCAATATTCCTCGCTGGCAGCTGACTGAAGCTCCCCCGGAACGCCACATAAAGCTTCCCCAAATGGCCTCGCCGCGGCCTCAACATGTCAGCCAGAGATATGCACATCAGTGCTCTGTGACAGTAACTCCTGATCGTATTACACACCTCAGCAGTGCTCATGTCCCATTACCGCCACCCGGCCCTGCCCGGCTGTGATTACCCCCCTCCTGCACACACACACACACCCGCTGATAGCTATAATGTGTAAGTGAAACAGTCGCTTTCAAGGGGAGAGGAAGAAGGTGCGGCGGTGGGGGGGTTGTACTTGAATGGTAACTGGGTGGTTGGGGGGGGTAACAATGATTTCATGCTAATCTCCTCGGACTGGGTGAGTAAGACTTTGAATTTTAGCTCCCACCTCCCACCCCGCTCTGTAACCCCCCCCACCCCCACCTCTCGCCACAGCGCGTCCCTCGCCTCCAACTCATCTTTTGGCTCTTTAATGTGAAATTTCTTCGGGGAGCTCACAGCCTAATTAGAGGAATTGATAACCTCGCCGCTTATTAACGAGGCCAATACATTTCAAAGTCATTAAAGATAACCATGGCAATAAGTCTGGCTATAAGCATCACTAGGTTTCACAGCCGGCGTGTCGATGCTGTAAAAAGTGGAGGAGAAGAAGAAGAGGGGGTAGAGGACGCGGGGGGGTCGGTGGGGGAGGAGCAATTCTTGCCCAGTCAACTGTAAATGCTTGGTTATTGGAATCTTTAAAACAGCCAGCGAGGAGAAAATTACACGAGCAAATCTCCTTTTTCCTTCCAGTTAATGAAGAATTAGGGTTCCCATTTGCCGCATTAGACGGTTCACGGGAGGCTTGGGCGTCGTGAAAAGTGTGTTTGACAACGGTGTCAATTTAGCCACAGCGCAGCTCACAGGCCCGTGGCAGAACATCATTCACAACTGTCACAACCACTTATCTTTCTCATTGTCACCAAACCAACAAAATTCAGGTCAAGAATTTCCTTTCCCCTCACTTGCCTCTCTTCATTACGATTTTCCGCACCGTGCCGGGGCCAAGCGGCTGTGGAGACGGCCTGTTCCTTAAGAGCGTAAATCTGGACGGATTTTCTGCTGCGTTGAAGTTAATGCATGCATGAGTCACTGTAACACCATTCAGCCAGCTGTCTACACTGGCAGTGTGCGGATTGTTCATCGATTTTGTGGTTGGCAAAAATACTATCCTCAATTATTCCTAATAGAACTCTGCAATAAAAATAAGTCCATCAGTGCCGACATGCATTTGTGCTTAATTTGAGGTCTTTTTTTGAAATGTTTCACATCCTGAGAATCTGTAAGACTTTAGCTGAGAGGTTGTGCAAGTCAATAAACTACAATAATTGATAAAAGTATTGAAACTCTGTCAGACATCAGACTTGTTTTCATCAGATTTTGCTCCATTAATGAACATTTTTTAAGCAAAGAGTAAATATGTTTTAATAGTCAACATCTGTACAAGTAATACAGCACCAGCTAGGGCTGTCACTTTCCCCAAAAATCAAGTTTGAATGAATTAAACGTGGTCTGGAATTCGTTTGAATTATATCGAACACTAACGTCCGTTCCTGATTGATGCAAACTACAATCACTAATTGCCAAATGGAAGTTGCCTTTCGCAGAATTTCGCCATGTTATACGCTGCATGTAACGTAACAGTATGTTGATATATATTAGGTGACGAAAGAAGGAAGCCTTATGCCTGGATCCCACAGGATCCATGTCCGGCGCATTTCGTCTGTGACGCAGTTCTGGTCCGTCAGACGGCGCGAGCCCTCGCCCGCAGGAAGCGTGTCTGATCCGCAGCGCAGCGGAGCGCTGGCCCAAGCAGCTGGATTCGCAAGATCACAAGATCGCAGGAGAACTAAATTTCCGCGCTTCAATTGCGAAATTACGCGCTGACATCAACGTTAAACAGAGCAACACACAAACAACAGTTCAGTTTGCACCTCCGAGGTTGATTATCTGCTCATTTGGAGATCATTCAGTGATTGTTGTGCTTCTACCATGGCTGAGTACACTACTTAATTAAAAGTGATTTCAGTGTGTTGTTGTGAAAACGGAAAAAAACTGGAGTCGGTACCGGTCTGCACATGGTGTTTTATTTTGAAATGATTGGATGCTCTATGGTGTTATCGTGTGTGACTTCCTGTTTGGCACGTTCTGCTCTGTTCAGCTTGACGCGTGCTTGAAGCGACCTCTGTCAAAAATAGGCCCGACGGACGGACCACGGCGCGTGCTGTGGAATCACGATCATTGACTTGAATGGGTGCGGTCGACTCCGGAGGTCGCGGCACACACGGAACGCGCCGGAGACGGATCCTATGGAATTTGAGGGTTACCTTTCTGTTGCACAAAAGACGAAGGCTTTAGCTAGCATGGTTCTTATTTTAGATTTAGGTTTAAACATAATCATGTAACAACATAATGAGCCAAAAGATTAAAGCCTTAGCTTCCTGTTACACAAAAGATGAAGGTTCAAGCTGTTAGAGTTTTCATTTTAGATCGGTTTAAACATGATCATGTAACAACAGATCTCTAAGGCCGTTGTGTGGCTGCCTGTGCCGTTTTAACCCCACATAACTTAACATTATGATGTCATCAATGCACATACAACATAATGATGCAAAAGACAGAAGCCTAGGCTTTCTGTTGCACAAAAGATGAGGGCTCTAGCTGTCACAGTTTTTATTTAAGATCGGTTTAAACACGATCATTTAACAACAGATCTCCATGGCCGTTGTGCAGCCCCCTGTGCATTGTTACCGCACATAATGACATGACTGAATGGCGCAAAAGACAGAAGGCTTTGATAGTTTTACTTCTGGATCGGTTTAAACACGATCATGAATAAGAAATGTCTAGTTGGGGCGCTGGTTAAGTTCCGTTGGTAGAGCAGCATAGCCAAATTTACTAAGTGCATATGATCCTTAGTGAAATACAGTATCACAATAAACCAAGCGGTGGTCTTTCATCAAGAATGAACAAATGATCCCAAACATTCATATTAAGGTGTTCAGCTAAATGCTGCCTGAGGAGCCTAAAATAGATTTGCTGAAAATCAGAAAGGTGGCGCGGCACTATAACAATCACATTACTCACTGCTCTCCAAGATGGGGCATGGGAGTGTAACAAAGCCCAGATTTATGCAGCTGAGAGTGACGTGCCGGCTGTAATGTGCTGCATGCTACTGGGCTCAGCCAGGGGAGATGATGAGAGCCTGTGCTAACACCAGCACTGCTAATGACCCAGGAATCTAACAGGAGCTACTTGGTGATGTGGAAGACCTGAACCCTGAAGGAGACGACAAGACACACTTTTCATCTTAACACGGAACTGGAGCTTACACACGACACACACACACGTATGCACGGTAGCTCACGATGCAATCAAAAAGTGAGGCAGTATGAATGTGAAAACTTTGACACTGCTAGCTGAATATTGTGCAGAAATGTGTAAAAATATTTGGCTGATTATGGAGCTTTTCTGCTGGAAGAAAGGTGTGCATTGTTTTAGCCAGGCATGTCCCTGCAGAGAAACAGTGAAGAAAGACGGTTGGATGTAAATGGTCTAACGTAATAATTATAAGCGATGTGAAAACCCTACTTAATGGTACTTTACCTGAATCTAAAGAGCTGATGTGTATGATCCTGCCATAGCGTTCAGTATTCTCCTGACTGCAAGCTCTTCCACTTCACCAGTCAGCTGCATTGCTTTTCATTTGCTGCCATTCTAACAGGCCTTAAGAGCAGCACTCACAGTGCTGTAATTAATCAAAGCAATCAAAAGAAAGGCCTGTCTGGATTGGACATCCACAATGGGTAATTAGCCTCATTAGGCAGAGTCACCACAGGGCTTCACTACATTACCTTTAGAGAAAACACTTCCAATTCTCTTCCTTCATCAATTACCTGCATAAAAAAAACTCACTTGAGTCAACAAAGCGAACCTGTTTGGAGAGAAACGTCGAGGCACACTGGCTGCATTCGATCGATTTATCCATTATGGCAACTGTTTGATTTGGATGCTGTTGTCCTCGCTCATCTTGAAAGGGAAAGGATGAGCAGAATACGAACAGGCAACATTAAAGGAGACGATGGTATTCAAGGAGAATAATTCATCAAAGGAACCAGTGTAATATTTAGGTAACCACATTTTTAAAAAATTCACACGGACAGCTCTGTGAAAGACGCAGCTGAGTAAAGGAACACATCCAAATCTGAAACATTTAGATCTTAGCCCAAAAGTCTAAAGGCAGCTAATGTTATAAATCTATAGGAGAGCAGATCATATGGCGCTTTACACAAAGCAAAAGAGCTGATGGAGGCATGGTACCAGACTGACATTAAAGGAAATGGACAGAAGATATTTCAGATACCACCGATAGACTAAAGCAACTAATATAGCTCATCCATAGTTAATATGGACATTTCTAACAAATGCATTAAAGTGCAACAAATTCCTTTACTGACTGTTAACAAGCCGTATCAATGACGCCATTTTCAGAAGATAGAATATGGAATAAAATGTTACTAAGTGCTTTGTGGTATTAATATATTACAATGGGCACGTGAGTATCAGAACTGGACTAGGGAAGAATGGAAGAAGGTGGCCTGGTGTGATCAATCATCCTTTTACATCATGGGGATGGCAAGGTGCGTGTGCGTCTCTTACCTGGGGAAGACATGGCACCAGGATGCATTATGGGAAAACGCGAGCCAGCAGAGGCAGTGTGATGCTTTGGACAATGTTCTGCTGGGATACCTTGGGTCCTGCGATTCATGTGGATGTTACTTTGACACGTACTACCTACCTAAACATTGCTGCAGACCAAGTCCACCCCTTCATGGAAACAGTATTCCCTAATGGCAGTGGCCTCTTTCAGCAGGATGATGCGCCCGGCCACACTGCAGACATGGTTCAGGAATGGTTTGAGGAACACGACGAGTTCAAGGTGTTGACTCGGCCTCCAGATTCCCCAGATCTCAATCAAATCGAGCGTCTGTGGGATGTGCTGGACAAACAACTCCAATCCATGGAGGCCCCACCTCGCAACTCACAGGACTTGAAGAATCTGCTGCTCACGTCTTGGTGCCGGATACCTCAGCACACCTGCAGAGGTCTAGTGGAGTCCATGCCTCGACGGGTCAGGGCTGTTTTGGCTGATCGTCAATACAACTTAAGTTATCTTGCTACAAGATGACATTAATGAAATTTGTTCTCCTGTACGGTCTACAAAATTCTTCCAGGTAGTTTTCATGTTCACAGTGTTATAAGATTATACAGATGGTCAGATCATGGTCTATAACAAGTTACAGTAACAGTCTTTCCAGATTACTTGGCTGATGCACAATAACTCACTGTATAAGCCATTACAGCTTTAACCTTGACCCTTCTGAACATCCAGGGCCACCACACAAAGAGTCCCTGTATATCACATTGTCATGTACATCCCGTGTGGTGTTCAAGGACCCAGCCACACCTCCCTGCTAATTCCCTGATTCTGACACATACTGGGTGTCAAACACATTCAGAGTGTTTGACTGGTGACACGGTAGATTTACTGCGACGTCAGAGCGATGTTGACAAAGTTCATGGTCTACAGCTCAACCAGGGTTCATAAAGTTTGTAGCTGAAGCTGGACCAGGTGCATTCTATCTTCCATAAACATATCAGCCTGTGTCTTATACTTTTTTATTTTAGTTCTGTAGTTTGACGAGGAATATGCTGTGCTGCATACCGTACCAGGTAAATGAGCACTCTCTCTGGGTTGGCATTGACACATAATGTACTGCAGAAAAGCTAAACCCACTTAAACAACACAACATTGTCTGCATCTCCAAGTGAATAGATGATCTTGGTGGGAGGGAAGTGCCTTGTTTTAAAATCAGTACATAAAAGCTTCTGCTGTTCATTCAACCCAAGTATATAAAGGGCACGTAGTTCAATACATTTTAAATAGATTTAAATAACAGTGTTTTAAATTGACTGTAGGTACGGTTGCTATAACTCATTAGATGTTAACCTTTGGTTCAGTGCCTTTTTTAATGCAGCTGTAACACATATGTAAAGATTTCTCCATTAATGTGTAATATAAACTAAGTACAGGAGCTCCATTCATCAGGGTTTGGTGCTTATAGGACATTAAAGGACCTCTTTGTGGGACTAATGTATAAAAAAATGTTTCCCCATGAAGTCTTCCTCCATTCAGTGCCAATTAGCTGCAATTCAAAATGGCACAGCTTTTCTTTCAAATTGGGGAATAATATGCCTTCTGCCAAAGGTTTGGCCCTAACTGGGTCTCTGGAGGCTCCGAGGATCCCCCCCACTCCCCTCCATCCATAACTCAACAACACCTTCTGGGACTGGCACTCCACTTTTTTAACCTCGGAGCTCATTATCAGAAGTCTCTGGGGCGCTCTGCTAACCAGAGACAGGAATTAGGATTGGCTCGGAACGCTCGCTACCAGAAATGGATGATACCAGGCAGCGAGATCAGTAGCGCGAGGAGCCCATGGGAATACAGCAACTTGCAGAGTAAGGCACTTTTAATATATATTTAGCAGTGCACCTGCTACGTTTTAGCCTGCTGAGGTGCTGTATGGAGGGTGCAGCTCTCCTTTTGGCACTCATTTGAAATGATGAAGAACCGCTGCGCTTCCATGGATTGATGTTCCCGCCATCCAAAATTGAAAGGTGGAGCAAGATACCTCCAGTTAGCGGTGCACCTGTGCAAGAATCATCAAGATTTGGGAGATGGATTGAAAGTCTACAACCAAAATGGGTGAACAGGGACTCAGAGAGTGCGCAAATGCAGAGATACATGTGAGATATATGTGAGATATATGTGGAATTTCAGTGATCCATGATCATTAAGCTATTGTTGGAGACAAGCTGTGGAACTCTGAAGTAAGTGCTACCTCAGCTTCAATGTGATTACAGTGTCTCCTCTTGAGTTTAATTAAGGAGAAGGAGAAGAAAGATCATCGTTGCTTCAGAACGACTTTTATATGTTTACTGTCATAGTCAGGTAACAAGGAGAGGGGAATTCGGCCCTGTTGGAGTCCAGATAGCGAGGGTGTCGATGATGGTGCTGGACTCAGATGGGGTCACTTATGGAAAGATGGATTGTCTCCTACATCCCGACTCTTGACTCCAACAGTAAATCCACATTATGCAGCTCTAACACCAGTATGAAGAAGCAGGAAGTACCAAAAACCAGCTTGTAATACAGGTAGGTAGCCTCCCTATCTGTAGGCCTGCTTAAGCCAATCATTTCTTCCATGAACATTAGCAGATATTTGATTCCACTTGAAGCGCCTTTAACTGTTTCTTTACAGTTATTCTGTCTCAAAGGATGTGAACAAATGGCAGTATAACGAGACAGAAATAAATTAAATTATAGCCAGTAAAGATTGCAGAACTCGACCTCGCATAGTTTGAATACTCTGATAAGCAAAAGGTTCATAGAAGAAAACCTTTTCTGTTTCATACAATGCCTTCAATGCAAGACTGAAGAGTTCAACTGAGGATGGAGGATAAAAAGACGACGGACTCGACATTGAATGTTTGGAAATATCTAATGTTACTAACGAAACATGAGTGGCTCTTCATCCTTGCTCTAATGTAACCTTAAATTGGCTCAGAAATCTTCCTCAGTTGCTGCAGTTATTATTTAAATCTTAGTTTAACTTGATAAATATGCAGATAGTGAGACTTTAGTGCAGATAAAATATCTCAACAACTATTAAATTAATAAAACTATTATACTTGTACGGACATTTATGGACCCCAGGAGCAGAATTTGTTGATCTCCTAACTTGTCTCCTAGCGTCACAAGCAGGTCAAACTGTATCTAAAACTCTATCAGATGGAGTTTCTCACAGTTTATTGACACTCAGGTGTTCCCAAAAGGGAAGTAACTAAAGGGAATTAACTTTACCTGC
This sequence comes from Semicossyphus pulcher, assembly GCF_022749685.1. Lineage (NCBI taxonomy): Eukaryota > Metazoa > Chordata > Actinopteri > Labriformes > Labridae > Semicossyphus > Semicossyphus pulcher. Next base: position 26,437,321 of record NW_027211604.1, on the reverse strand, counting down.
AAAACTAAAGACATTCCCATCAGCTCAAGTTGTATTTTGTGTTTATTACTAAAAAGCAAATGAATCCTACATGGCAACAAAACCTGCCAAACATTAGCGTGTGAGCATTGTTGTTTTAAGCATGTTGGCAACTGACATTAGCATTTAGCTGAAAGAACAGCTGTGCCTAGAGTCACATGGAGCCAGCAGCAGGGCTGTAGAGCCTCTATTCAATTATATAAAAGAAGCACATTTTCTAGAATGGTAAATAGATTGTACTTATAGAGCACTTCTGAAGTCTTTGCGACCACTCAAAGCTGCTTTTACACTACATATAGTCTACACCCATTCACACACACATTTATACACTGAAGGCAGAGGCTGCTACGTAAAGTGCCCAACTGTCAATCAGTAATCACATTCATATTTGGGGTTCAGTGTCTTTGCCAAGGACACTTCGACATGTAGCCTGAGGGAGCTGGGGATCGAACCTCCGACCTTCCAGTTGAAAGGCACATAGTAATACTTCATTATACCTTCATTATACATATTATATATGTGTGGAAAATTGCGTGGAGTCTTCTGGGGGCCAAAATATTTAAACCGCATATAAAAGTGGGCAGCAGTAGTAAAAAAAATGTTGCTTGTTCAAAACATCAAACAAATGGAAAAATGTATATTTCTAGCTAACTGAATATCAAAACAGGGACCTGAACTATGGCAAACCTCACGGTTCAGATAGTTACTCATTTTTCGGCTCAGCAAAAATAAATAAATAAACATATAAATAATAATAATACATATTTTTGTTGGTTTCCTGGATCAACTACGTCCTTTACACCACTATAGCCACACAGTTTGCTGTAGTAACCTTGTATTTGACGATGAAAAATGTGCAAATATATGATTATACTAGGGTTGCACGGTGGTGCAGTGGTTCCTGGTTCAAGTCCCAGTTCGGATGAAGTGGGCCTTTCAGTGTGGAGTTTGCATGTTCCCCACGTGCTTGCGTGGGTTCCCTCGGGATACTCCGGCTTCCTCCCGCAGTCCGAAGACATGCTCGTTAGGTGCGAGTGTGAGCGTCTGTCGCTGTGTGTCAGCCCTGTGATTGACAGGCGGTCAGTCCAGGTGTAACCCCGCCTCTCACTCAATAATAGCTTGGATGGGCTACAGCCCCCCCGCGCAACCCTGAACAGGATAAGCGGTATATATAGTGAATGGATAGATGGATGATTACACTACCACTCAGCTACTCCATGTTTATTCTTTATCCTGCATATGCACCCTGTCACATATTTACATGGCATAATAAACCAGAGAGAGAGCCTCTGCAAAGCATGTTGTTGTGTTGCCTGAGTGCATCAGACGGCCTCTCTCTGGAGCGACGTTAGTGGCAGCTAAATAAATAATTAAAAAGACAAATAAAGCGAGAGGCAAATGAGTACGAGGGTGAGAGCCTCGGAGGAGAGATCTGCTCAGATTCCCATCTTTGAATGTTGCAAATTAAATTCCCTCGTCAAGACTCTAATCATTCACAGCAGATGGGGGCTTACGCTCTGTTTTAGATCGGCGGGAATTCTAATGGTTATTGTTTCTGTTTAAATAGGGAGATTATTGCATTTTAATAAGTCCTCCTTGGGACTTGCTGCAACAATGGAGTGCTGTGAATTACTGTAGATAGCTGTTACTGCATGCAGGGGGAGAAATCAAGTTACTAAGTGTGACAAGTTGCTCTTCTTCTCTCTCCACCCGCTCACACCCACCCTTCCGGAGACGGCTGCGAGTGTATTTACCACCAAATTAAGAATGTGCCGGGGGAATAATATTTTTATCCGACAGAGGGGAAGGGGAAAGGAGCTTGGCTGTGGATTTTCATTAAAATGACACATCTGTTCAGCAATTTCGGCAAAGTAATTCTGCTGAAAGTTTTATCAGCTAATTTTAATTATTCACTCCACTGACTTGAATACAGGATTCATCATGTTGAATTAATACATTCAACCAGATTATTTTTCTTTCCTTTTCGCTCCTAAATAGACGAAGAGAGGAGGGTGCGGGGGAGGGAGGGAGGGAGGGAGGGGAGCAATCAACAAATTGAATTGTCATGCACTGCGGATTAAATTGTGATTTGTTAATTACAAAAACTATATGAGCTTCTGTATTCTGAAGAATGAAGAGGCTCAGGGATTCAGCGGGAGGGATTAAATATTACAACTGCTGGTAGGTGTGGAATGTCAATCAATTACTTTGCTGACATTCTTCTCATTATGTATGTATAGTACATGGCTAGTAGTGTAAAGCTCACTGAGGGGTTGGAAGCAAACACTGTGTATAAGAAGTGGACGTAGTCTCTTGTTTCAGGAGTAAAGCCAATGCAGAAGAGCCTTAAAGAGGGACTATTATGCTGTTTCACATATTAAGACACATTCATAAAGTTACAATGTTGAATGTTCAGACTATATAGTTTCAAATCTGTAGGTAAAAGTGTGTTGGAGTAATCCTCAGGCTTCTCAACTCAGTCTGCAGGCTGCTGTGAACGCCAGGTTTCACACAAGTGACTGTATATATAGATGGACGAAGCGTCTCTGTCTGCTCCCATTGTATGAAAGTGATGTCAAAATAGCCCCTGTGGCGGGCGCTGCCATCTTGCGATGGTGATGTAATTTGGAGTCAGAGTCTGCGCAGGAGAGATAGGAGGGTGAAGCAGCCGGAGCCACTTCTGCTAACCAAAACACACACTTAGCTTAAACAGCAAGACTCGCACGCCGGCGTGTTTAACAGCAGAACAGCTTCTTGTGTTGGTCTGAAGCAGCCGTTCACAGGTATGTAAACTTCAATGACTGTAGTGATTGTTTTAGTTATGTCTCCTCTCTCTGTTCCTCCTCCACTCTGCTAATCCGGAACAGATCAGCTGCAGGAGCCGTATTTGTCAACTGAGCTGTCAATCATCTTTTTTACAGCATCAAATAACTAATCAAAAATAAACTTGTCAGAAAAATACTTGGACGTAAATCAGCATGATAAGAACTAACTATAATGACAGAAACCATGTTTGAGAAAAATGTATTTGGCGTGTATTTTGATTTTATAGTTTGACTCATGTCCCATCTGTTAACATGGAGGAGGCGGGCTTTATGACCTATACTGCAGCCAGTCAGCAGGGGGCGCTCAAAATGTTGTGGCTTCACTTTCAGGGAGCTGTCACGGTGTCCATCTGTTTCAGATGTTTTTCTACACTTTATTATGACACAAGGTGAAGCCTCAGCAGGCTTCAGAGAGCTAGCCAATCAGAAGAAAGCGAGGTTTCTTAAAGGGACAGAGCTGACTGAGTCGTTTCAGGCAGAGGCTGTATGAGGGCCTGCACAGAGCACCAGTGTGAGAAAAATGATGAGTTCTTTTTAAATGTTAATGATGCTAAGCTACTCCACAGGTATCACAGGGTGAAATATGAAGATTAAAATTAGCATAATACCCCACCTTTAAACCTGCATTCTTTGTAATGGCCAGCAGGGGGGCTCTAATGAGTGCAAAACAAGTTGAGAAATTGACCTACTTTTTACAGTTTACGTTTGTTTTCCTAACAAGTTTATGGTCTTAATCTTTAGTTTCAAGTCTTCAACGCAGCATTTTTTAAATTATGATTCCACTCAGAATTAAAACACATATTAAGCAGAATAAGAAACAGACATAGAAATGCGTATCAACCCTCTCATCCAAATACATTAATTTCAGGATTCCCCCAAAAACAAGATGGCGACCGACAAAATGCCAAACCTAAGGCTTCAAAAAAGTAGTTCACAAACCTTTTGATGGCATCCAGTTGCTACACCCACGACTTACTGTATATACACTCTATGGTCAGAAGACAACATCAGCACTATTAAAGTGTGGTCCATTTACAAAATCATAAAACAATGTTTTTGCTCACATTGGTGCAGAGCTTTTAACAGCTCATTTCACCAGGTAACTTGTTTTATGACTTGGAAACTAAAAGCTTTTTGGGCACAACACTACCTAATAGGCATTACAAATATAAAGGCTATCCTTCCATAACCATAAACAAGTGCCATCAGAGAATACCAGCAATGAGAGTTGTTACTTGTCCAGCATATAGAGCCAGCCGCGCTGATAACAGCAGAGAAGCACAAGGGAATCACAAAGCCCTCTTATTCAAGCTGAGCACATTCAAAAGACCCCAGCTATTCACAGTCAGCCCATTCAAGGACCTCTGGCTCTGCAGTCAAGTTTCTGCAGGGCTGCTGCTAAACTGCTGCTCCGAAACACAAAGATCCACAGCGCAGAGAAAGAATTCCTCCCCATCTCCCTTTTAGCTTCTTATCTCCTCAGGTAACTTTCCTTTGCAACTCGTCCCTGGAGACTATCACCTTGCCCTGAAACCCTGATGCACATCAGCACACAGAACAAATGAGACGCCAGAGCCGGGAGACGGGCAGATTGCAAAGTGATACCTCTCAAGTATGGCTTTGTGGCTATGTTTCCCTCGTCCCCCTCCTCTCTGAGTTGTGTGAAGTGTCAGTGAGGAGCCCTCTGAGGACTGAGAGGGCAGCGAGCTTTTCCTGGACAAAGGGAGGAAACTGAGAACAACACAGCTGTATTAAATAATAGCCTGGGGGAGCGGAGACGAGAGGTAGCCTCTTTGCTCGCCTGACACCAAACAGAGCCTGTCAGCTAATCAATTAGCCGTCTTCCTCTTTACCATAAAGCCATAAGGCCCAGGGGAGGCTCGGTGGCCATGTCCTGTCTCTCATAGACATCAAGTTTGGGAAAGATACTTTTGGTCTACACAAATCTATTCCAAGTATTGACCTGCTTCTACATTTTTCTAACGCTTAGAAAAAAATCTGGCTGAACTGGACAGATCTGACTGATAGAGTTCAGGTTGAAATCCTTGAGCTAAGCAAAGTATACCAGGGAGCCAAACATTACAGGAGTGTGTTTGTATGAGGAACTTTTGGATAAACTGGACCGTGTACAATAACAGAAGTTGCTTGTACTCCTGTGAATCGGATTCCATGCAAATGGTATTTTAGCCACTTAAAGGGCCAGTTTGCTGATTTTTAACCTCACTCCTATCATGCTATGTTAGGGCGCTAATGCCATTATGCTAGAATAAAAAACGCAATTTGTCTCTGTGCCTTTGGAAGACGCTATCCACTTCTCCAATGGGCCAGGGAGCTCACTAACAACACTTCCTCAATCTAGGACACACTGGGTGTTGTAGGAATGTCGAATGGGCGAAACCACACACACACCATCCCTCGCTTTTGTGCCCAATGTCTCTTGCAGTGAAATGCTTAAAAAAAACCTTGGAAAATCTAAAAAAAAATGGAACCAACAAACAAACCAAGACATTTAAGTTGCTTCAGAGTGTTTTATGCATAAATGTCCACAGCTATGGGGCCGATTTCAAATATTATTGCTTCAGAAGTTGTTTGTGTGTTTCATTTTGGTTCAGCAGTCCTCATTAGCAAGTGTCTAGTTGGCTCATTTTGAGGACTGTAAACATGAAGTCGTCTCAGTGTTGTGCATGGCATGGTAATGTTTATATTAAGTTCAGCTATAGCCACAGTTGTCTACGGCCTTCTTCACTCAACAGAACACGGTGAAATCTTCAAGGTAACCAGGACATTCTCTGAACAGCCCGGAAAGACACAAGCATGCAAAAGTGAAGTTAGATTTTAGTTTGAGCTCACCGCAGCACTTTTGGACTCTGATCCACAGCGTAGCACAGTGCAATAAATGCAAAGGAACACAAAACTTGTACAGTAAAATATTAAAAATAGAGTCTGCACAACTGATTAGCCACAGATTGAAAACACTACGCTTCCGTGTCTCTACTCCTAACAAGAATCCTTGTTAAGTACTTCATACAACCCCACATCAAAAATCTGAACTGTCCCTTTAAGCCTTCTAACAAAGTGTTTTTAGTGTGAGAGTTATAAAATGAAGGTAGCTGTGGACACTAAGACGCCTCACATCAGGCTGACTGAGTGATTGGGGGTCTGTCTTTGACGGATCTCCACCATACTCTCCATTTCCTTCAGATGACAGCGAGCAGAATGTTTCTGCCTCTCTGGAGGCCTGTACCGGTTATCAAATTTAATAAATAAAGCAAGTGAAATCTGTCTACTCTTCATCTTCCCTGCTCTCATAGGATTTGCTAGAGCTGGCAAATTACCATTTTCAGGCACAGTATTCCCAAGGCGCTGTGGAGCTTTTCTCCTCTTCCTGATGGAATCAGATGAGCACAGCCAGGGGACTCATTGTTATCCACTTGCAAGTCTCCGGCAAAAAAAAAGTCAAAGAAGAAGGGGAGAGAAGCGACAGCAGGCTCTGACAGCTCGCCATATGAGAGTCGACGACAGGTGGGGGCTGGGGGGGGGGGCTAAATTTGGACACTTTTACTTTGCTGTTAAAAAACAATCTGTTATATTAATTAAAACAGCACGAGGATAAAATGCTTGCGCACAGTGTAACAGCCATTTTATTCACCAAGGCATAATCACATTGATTCAACAATGTCAGCTGTGTTTTCATAAATTTCAGACCGAATCCAGAGAGACATGATTGTTCAGAAGGATGGGCAAGCCTGAATTTACCGTCTTAAAATGAACGTCAAGTTATCTCTAATGCACTCACACACCACTGCTGGGACACATCGAGTGGCTCGAATTGCTGTAAGTCATGATTTAATTGTAAAAAATGAGACATCCATTATCCAAGCAGAGGTTTCTGTAGAGGGAGGGCAGAGCGTGTAACATTGAGTGTCACTTAGTTGTCATGCATGAGAATCTCACACGCTGCTCTTAAAAAATATTACAAACAGGGAAACTGAATTAGATTTGGATAACTCACTTTCTTCGAAAAGTGGAAGGCAAAGAAGCCAGAGGACACTGATTTTATTAAAAAACAAGTACTGGAACAAGCATCAAAACATTTGGACTCATTTTAAGATGCAGGCAGTAAAATGAATTCTGTTCTTCTATTAAAACCAACATTGCTTAGCCTACATTATGTAGCATTTATTATTGCAACTTCAAACATTTTTTGACTCACAAGAGAAAGAATAGAATCATCAAAATAAAGCAAACACTGTGTACTGACAGTATAACAGGCACCTCTGCTTTTGGAGCTTTCAGTCGTAGTCATAATTACACATTGAAAGTCAGAAACATGCTCCTAAATAACATGGAAGTGGCATTAAACCTTTCCTGTCTGGCTTTTTTAATGTATTAAAAACTGATATTTTAAGTAGAGTTGTTCTGATACTGATACCTGGATCAAAAATGGCTCTGATACTGGCTCAAAGGGGGTTTTGAGTATCAGTAGCCCTTTTTAGATTGCGGTTCCCGAAACTCCAGCATCATGCTGCCTGCGCCATTTTACATTGGACCAAGCAACATCGGCATGAAGTCGCTCCAGTGCGTTTTTACACAGCATGCCGGTGTTGCGGAAGGGGCTAGGGAGTACTGCAACCAATGCATCAATGCCATAATTACCTCGATAAAACAACTTGTTTATTTTTCTCTTAGACAGTAGTGTAGAAAGCAATAACATACATTATTCCTGCCAGTAGCAGCTTCTGTGTTATAGCAGTGAGGAAGAACAGGGTGCTGCTAACAGAGAGTGTTATATTGGTCAAAGCTAGCAAAATGTCTGCATTGAGTGTTTTAAGATCACACATTTTATCCCTCAAATTTCACAGCATCCGTCTCTGGCGCGTTCCGTGTGTGCCGCGACCTACGGAGTCGATTGCGCCCATTCAATTCAATGCTCGTGATTTCACAGCACTCGCCACGGTCCGTCTCTTCGCTCTGCTCCGCTAAAGATATGCGCCGGGTCTATTTTTGACGGCGACCACTTCAAGCACGCGTCAAGCTGAACAGAGCAGATCGTTCCAAAAAAGGAAGTGACACACGAAAGCAGCATACAGCATCCGGTCATTTCAAAATAAAACACAATGCACAGACTGGTACAGACGTTTTTTCTGTTTTAATAACAACACATTGAAATCTTGAAAATAGCACTTTTAATTAAGTAGTGTACTCAGCCATGTTAGAAGCACAAAAATCACGGAATGATCTCCAGATGAGCAGATAATCAACCTCGGAGGGGCAAACTGAACTGTTGTTTGTGTGTCGTGTGTTTAACACTGATGTTATCGCATGATTTTGCAATTATTGTGCGATAATGTAGTTCTCCCGCGATCTTGCGAATTCACATGGTGACCTGTTGGGATATAGGGACCCAAACATGCTGTGAATGAAACCTACAGTATACTGATGGGTAAGAAAAGTAGTTTCACACTCCATAAACCCATGTTGGTGTTTGCAGTTGGGAGAGGAAGTGTAGTGGAGATGGAGAAAGAAGTTGAATTTCACTATCACATCATGCTGCGAACATGACTGCTTTATCTTTGGGCTCAGTGGCTTAATGGTTTCTTGGAACGCCGAGCAGCAGGATCCTATAGGCTTCACCTGGCGCTCTGGAAATTGGGAGAGGAGTTTACTCACTTGCAATCCAATCCAAGAGGATAATTGGGCACAGACGCAATCGAATACAGTCCCCTAAACTGCATGTAATCCACTCAGCCAAACTGTCACACCAACAATGAAGCCTCCCCCTCCACCCCAGGGCCCGCCAAGGCTATCTCAGGAACACTTCAATAGCTTGTACCTGGCCTGCTGCTGGGCCCATTATCCACTAATCCACACCCAAGCGGAACGTTTAAGTAGTTCTAAAAGGATTGGAGAGAGCAGCAAAGCTTTCACTGGAGCCATGCAATTAAGGCCAAAGAAATTATCGCACAATTTAGATCCTATTCTCCTCTGAGAGTGTGAGAGAGGATCAGAGGAACAACAGGTGAAAAGTTTAATGTGGAATTACCAAAAAACAACCACAAAACAAACAAGCAGCAAATACAAAAGGTTGAGGTTTTAAATGAGCGCAGGTGAGACCAGAGTAAATACAGCTGGAGGTCCAGAGGGTGGAAACTGTTGTGACAAGCTTTATTAGAGAGTCAGTTAATCAAGAGGTAAAAATCCAGTCCCCGTTGCACAGAAAACTCATTCCCTAAATACAACTGAGGGTTCCTCTCTACTAGATTACGTGGTCAAAATGAGGATGTGAGGGAGTGATGCGGACAGGTTTAATAACACCGCTGTAAACGCTGCGACGACGGGAATACTTGACAACTTTATTGAATCGGCACAGCATTTGGGAGTGTTGGATTACAGATAAACTGGTTTGCACACACAAGTATGATGAATATGGAGGACTAACGGGGGATATATAAAAGATGACTTGGCACCACAATGATAAGTTACATAACTGGTGGAGGAATGCAGCAGGTACAACACAGGTTAAAATACATTGGCAATAGAGGTCATTTAGGATTACAGAAATGATGCTTAGCATTACCGTAGCTTTTTTAACATATCAATATTGTTACGGTTTGACCATGTGCCGGGGTGCCAGTTAGGTAAGAGCCTAACAATACTGAAGTCAGGTTTTGTGAGTCAGTATCTTTTGAAAGTCAACCGTACAAAGGTCCCAAGATATAACATGAACTTAGAACCCAAAATAGACACAACTCAACAGCAACAGACACTCAACAAACAGAGTAAATTCATTTTAAATGGGTTGTTATTTCAAAAAGGAACAAAGACAAAAGTCCGTCTCAGAATCAGCTCCACAGACTTCACATTACCGATATTCCAGTGGATATCAACGAATCCATATCGCAAACACCGGCTAAAAATGCTCTGGCGGAACAAATGTACCTCTCCGCTGTAGTGCGCCGACGTCTTAGCCCACGCTGTCTTACATTCAAGGAATATTGAATGAATGAAGACCCGTTCACGAGTGGAGGCTGTGTCAGTGACGTGCAGAGGTGTGTAGGGAGCCAGCAATAAAAAGTCTGTATTGCAGTAGTGATTAGAGATCGCTACACTACAGTCACTCCTTCACATTCATTATTTGACAGTGAAAATGCAGCCCATGAAAACGTGTAAAAGCTGGGAAACCGTAAAAATCTACTACTAGACAGAAAAACACCGATCGGGATATTTTAATTAAATATTGAGCAAAGTCATTATTTCCATTATAAATAAAATTTCACTTAAATGGTAAATGGGCCGTACTTATAAAGAGCTTTTCTAGTCTTCCGACCATTAAAAGCACTTTCACACTACATGTCGCATTCACCCTTTCACACACTCATTCACACACTGAGAGCAAAGGCCTAAGTGCCAATCCCCAAACAGCATCTAGAGGCATTCAGGAGCAGTTCGGGGTTCAGCGTCTTGCCCACTTCGACATGTGATGGTAGCTGTCAGGGATCGAACCCCCAACCTTCCGATAGAGAGACCAACTCTACCACTGAGCCACAGTGTCTCACATGTTCTCTCCAGTGTGATACATCACAGGATAATATCCACATCCAATGTTTCTGATCCATCTGAATTATTTTATTAAAATTGTGTTTTAACTCGTATAAACTTTTGAATGTTACTTTAGGCTTTGAGTTATTGGAGTTATTTTGGGGGGTAAAAGTGAAGAAAAGAAACGACAGTTTCAAAGCTGACACATCAAATCCTCGATGCTCACCATCTCAGCGTGTGCTACTGCCCACACAGAGTCGTATGATTCCAGAATCATGATATGACGCCGCTGTGTTTTCATCACATCGGATGTTTGGAGTGAAACTGATCCACTTTAGAGAATGATGTCTGTTTTTTATTATGAAGTTTTGGACGGATGTGAGTCATGCGAGAGGTATTAAGTTTGGTTTCTTAGTTTATTTGACAGGGGCCATAAACAGCACAACTGTTGGGCTCGAGTTAGATATATAACTAGTGTACATATGTGGTCAGGAAGATCTAAAAAACACTCATTAAAATACAAACAATCAAAAATAATACAAATTAAAACAGCTTTCCTTCTCTCCAAGTTGGCGGTTCCATCAAAGGTTAAAATCGGTGATTTGACCTTAAGCCATGTTTTAAGTTGATTTAAGTTGAAGTATTTTTTTGTTTTGTTGTTGACAACCTATGAATGATCCTTCAGCGTAATAACATCTGTGCTTGTACTAATGTTTATGCATAGTGTCCTACTTCTACAGGTGTGTTTTATATCAAAGGAGGAAATCATAATGTTTAAACGCTGTTGAAGGGCCAAGGAGGAACATGTGGTGCACAGATTCCAGATTGAATCATTGAAGCAAACAGCAAGCGTGTTTACTTTATTACTGGTGCCTTGTTGTAATAACTGCCATGTTATCCTTAACATTGTTGTGTACTTTGGAAAAAGACTGCAAATGGAAACCATTCCTCATTCTATAGTTTGAAGGAGCAGTTCGCCCCTGGAAAAAGCCTCTGTCAGTCACAGCTGGTGTTCTCTGTAATCGATAGAAGCAATAATATTTGAAAATGGCGCCATAGCTGTGGAGAAAGTTGTACAAACAGCTCGTGGTGTTGCCCATTCTACATTCCTACAACACCCAGCATGCATTGCTCCCCGAAAGAAGATACCAGTGGATCGTCTTAAAAATCTTCAGGTCTGCAGTCTACATTTCAAACCTGACAATTCTGAACAAACATGAAATCGCAGGCGTCCTAGATTGAGGAAGTTTAGCGAGCTCCCTGGCCTCCGCCAGATGATGTGTTCTACGTCTTCTGGCGGAGGTTTACCAGGGCCCATTGGAGCAGCGGATAGCGTCCTCCTAATTGCATTTTTACCTACCATAATGGTTTTAGCTCCCCAAAATAGCATGATAGGACTGAGGTTGAAAGTCGGTGAACTGGCCCTTTAAGATTAAAATAATAAGATTACACTGGTGATACGCAGCCAGTCTAAACTTGATATTAATATCATCATAGTTTAAATTATTCAGTCACATGATTTAGTACTTTACTTTTATTTGAGATAATCATGACTTGTTAAATAAAAAACAGTAACAGTGCTCTTTGGTGGTCATGTAATTGTCCTTTTGCAATAAATTACGTGTATAGATAGTCTGACAATCAATAGGAGAACATTCAGTTAGGGCTGCCATCTTGAGCAGTGGGCTGTAAAACCGACAGAAGAGACAGACCATCTCCGCCGCTCTCTCTCCCCCTCCCTCGCTCTCCCTCCTTTTCTCTGTCTGTGGTCCCCAGAAGCTATAATATCCATCCTTGGCGGTTCACTTGACATTTACTTGCCCTGCTTCTCCTGTAGCATTCCCCTTCCTAACTGCCAGTGCTCCGACTCTCCAGGGCTCGCCAACCGGGTGAACAGATAACAAACCTGTCAAGGCGGCTTTAGGGGGGGAATAAATCCAGAGCTGGGACTGAGGTGGATGATGTGTTCCAGAGGGTTACTCGGGGAAGGTGGGAGGAGGGGGGGGAGCTGACATGAGACGCCCTGTGAGGCCTGGACCCGCGAGAGGCTGCTAGCTGTAATGCCGTGGCGCTACTTTAAAAAGGGGGCACAGCCAATGCAACCTGATTAGATCTCGGTGCAGACATTTCAAATGGCTGGCCCCCTTTTTACCCTCCATTTCACCTATTCTTTACAAGGCGACCCCCCCCCCCTCCTCCCACCATCAAAGGAGCTGTCAGGGGCTCTTTCTTCAGGCGGGCAGACAGGTCAGGGGTGGAAGGTTGAGGCGGGGTGTGGCCTTTGAGGCAGGGATGGAGAGCGCCGAGCGGGGATGTATGGAGGCTGAGGGCCGTCTTTAAGGTGCTGATAACATTCATGGTGATATGTTCCCAAGAGGCGCACAAATGTCAACACTCTCCAGCTATGGGCATAAAGGAAAGGACAAAGAGGCGGAGCAGCTGACTCCTTTGTAAAGTGGTGTCTCAGGGAATCACGTGAGGAGAATATTCATCCTAATAATAACAATCAGCATCATCATAAGAAGCATTTTTTGACTTCTTAATGCTTCAAGCCAAGCAAGGTTAGGCTGCAGCGATTAATCAATTAATTGATCAAATAACGATTAATCGCAAACTATTTGATAACTGATCGATCGTTTCCATCATTTTTGTCAAGCAGAAAAGTCAAACATGTCCTGGTTCCAGCTGCTTCAGTTAAAGATCTGCTGCTTTTCTTTGTCACTGATCACAGTACATGAACAGTCTTTGGGTTTGGGCCTTTTTTCCAAATATTGTCATTTTATAGACCAAGGGATTAATCAATTACTCATCAAAATAGTCATCAGATTAATCCACGATGAATATAATCTTTAGTTGCATCTCTAGAACAAAAATACATTTTTGATTTTGAAAAAGAGGATACCAGGTGCTCATGTTAGCAAGTTGTTAAACTCCAGGTGAATGTCAGGGCTTTCCTCAGGCGCACTCGCACTGAGCCAGTGATTTAGTTTAAAACGCCTTTATTAAATCAGAGCATCTCTCAGTATCCGCCGAACACCGTTGACTCATCGAGTCTTCCTCAGGGCGTGGCGAGGAAGAGTCAAGAAAACTCATATTTTTGAAGAATCTGACAGCAATCAAAAATCAAATGCCTAAACAAAACAAAACAAAAATCTAGTATCTTTGGCCCTAACAGGCAGTGTTATGCAAGTACAAGTGAACGAGTTCCCGTTCCTTTATTCACTGGTGTTTTTTTAGCTGCTCCGAGCTACTCTTTTTCAGTAGTACTACTAATCATCATCATTCACGTGCCAATATTTCCTACGACTGAATTTCATTTAAAATTCGTTGCTGATGTGACTGACGTTCGGACTTGTTTTTTCAGACCCGTTGGGCATAAAGTGCATAACAATGTGACATTTTTCCCGTTGGGATCTGTACCGATTTGTTCATAAATCTCCTTCAGAAGTTCATAAGAACTGGCTCCAGCAGTACTGGTAGCTGCATTGTTTGAATTGCTAGCAGCATTAGCCATAGCGGATGCAACGCTGGGTGCCGTAAATCTGACTTCAGCTGCAGCAAAAAACACAGTGCTTGGCAACTCTGGGCAGGAACGTGAGCTGTCGTTCACTGTCTTCAGAGTGAACTACGTGCACGTTTCAGTAAGTCTTCCACAAGCTAAAGCTAGCAAGCTAGTTGCACAGGAACCACTGAGAAAGGTAGTTTGATTCGCTTCTCAATAACTGCGCTCCTTTTTCCTGGTTTCGCGTGGACTTGTCCTGCACCATAAGCGAGGCAGTGCATGTTTGTGAGCTTGGGGAGGATTTGCTTTGGGATTTTTGTGGTTTGTCAATGTCCGAACTGGTTTACTCCTCTGGTTTCTCCAAAGTTACCAACCCCAGCTTTAAGCAGAAAAACTAAGGTATTTGGAGTAAACAAACTCCCCTTGTCTCAATGAATATATCCCCTTCTGTAATCTAATTATACTCATCAATTCCTCACAAAACCAATTAGCCTGAATGGATAGATCCTAATTGATCTCTTAGCAATGCCTTGAAAAACCTTTGGTAAATAAGTACCTGATAATTGGCTTACTCTGCAGTTCTCTGCTCTACATTCTCTGTAACACACGGCACTAGTTGTCTTCGCCCTGACAGCAATAATACATTCGCTAACATGTCACTGACTTGCTGCATAAATAACAGAGAACATGTGCTTTACAGCATCAGACACACTCACTCCAATTACTCAGCAGCCACTGAACTGAAGGCATGAGAAGAATATGATGGACTGCTGCTTTGAAGTACATTAACTTGGAAAATTGGCAAAATGTCCTTTTATTTAGGACAGAGTACGTCAAGCGTTTTGGGCAAACCAAGTGAGGCGTGCCTGCTAGAAATTGGAGGGATGGAGACGTCCCATGATGGTGCTAAAAACCGCACATCAATTACCTGAAGCACTGAGGCCTGTCCGCTCTATCTACATCCCAGTCGTGCCTGTAAGGAACCAAAATGTCAGCCAGATATCCAGACAGCATTGTTGGAGAAAGGGCGTTTCAAATAGAGAGAAAAAGATGGTGTACTATACTCTGGCATTGCTTTCATGGTTGTTGTCGTATATTCCAAACTAATGGAGTTAGCTGGCACTGATCTGCAGTAAACAGCCTTTGCGAGGCTTAGCAAGCAGCCTGTGTTAGACTAAGCCGTGTTTATTATCAAGCACAATCCTCAGTCTCATCAATGCTTTGAGAAAGGCACGGATGAATAAATGCATATTGTTTAGCTTAGGGTTAGCCAAAGCTGGAGCCACAAATGAAAAAAATGAATTTAAAGCAGATGGTTAAATCCAATAGGAGAAACAGAAGGAGGGGGGCAGACAGAGAGAGAGAGAGACAGCTACAGAATAAGGACAGAAAGAGAGAGAGGGGGGGATAAAAATGAAAAGAAAAACCCAAGCACACTGGCTGCCTTCTCACTCCTGTTTTTCAAAAAGCTGTAAAGCTAACAGGGAGAGGGAGGGAAAATACAAAGGCCTGTGTTCTCATTTTCAGTCTGAGAGCCCCACCAGGACCACTGAAACTTGCTTGATTTCCCCAGTCCAATTATATCTCTGTGCTCAATCCTTCCAGAATAGCAACATCACACCCAGGGACGCTGTCTGCCTAAGCGCAGCGTGCCTAATGGAGTCCCAGAAGTTGACTTCATTTCATTGCTCCTAACTAATGGGCTGTGATATTTTCCCAAACTGACTGCAGCTCTGCCCCCTGGAAGCTCGTCAGCGCTGCGTCGGACCCGGCCCAGCAACGCGCCAGCCTAACAACCCCCCCCCCAATCCTCCCCACCCACCGCTGCTTCTGTCTGCATGCAATCCGCCAACGCCCTCTCCTCCCCTCCCAGCGCTCATTAGTGCTTTCTAGCCGGGTGCTGATTGTCAGAGGGCCCCTGTGATGCCAGCTCTCCCTGTGCGGCCGGCCTGCTGCGGTGAATTTAAGAGGACTTTAATCTAACTGGGCTGCGGAGAAGAGGGGCAGCCAGGGACAGGTGGGAGGGAGGGGGGAGGAGGAGGACGGTGCAATCGCCACAGCTGAGGACACAAACTCTTTCAGGACTACCTATTGCTCTCCGATGGATTCTCGTGCCCGGAACACAAGCATGAGAAGAAATAGCCGGACATAAATTCAGCACAATGGGTCCCTCTCCGGCCATATTGTGGGCACAGAACGGTCCTCCAGATGGCCGAGGGACACACCAGTGGTGCAATACAATCACTGGCATGGCAGAAGTATCAGGAATAAATATGAAGAGCTTTAGATCACGAAGGCTCGGCCAGCAAAGAGTTTTTCTATCAAAACATCCATTATGATGACGCATTTTGAAATCAATCCGCTCTCTCCAGGTGTAACTGCTTCTTAGAGGGAGATCAGGCGTGCTGAGTCACTACCTCCAAATCTTTTCTCAAAACAACTTTTGGTTTGATTCATTGTATCGTGATTACATCCACATTTGAAATCCACCTGCATAATTGCATTGCTAATTGATTCATTTTTGATCCCTGTTGTTCATGCACTGTGAAGCAGCTGTAACTTTGTTTTTAGAAAGTGCTATTTAAATAAAGGCATCATTATTTTTAATATTGGGCGGTTTTGGTACCTGCAGCTGTCCATTGTTTCTTTGTTAGTCTGAAAAGTAATTTTGGATTATTTCTGTGGAAGTTATAATCTCGAAGATCTCAGTTTCATTCTCTTTGGCACCAGCTGTGGCGATAAACGGTAATTGCGGGAGCACACTTCCCAGATATCCAGACAGTGTTGCATGTGTGACGTCCACGGTTGGCTCTGGTTGTAACTCTTGATTTTCCTGGCTGACGGTCGCTTTCCTTTTCAGACTGTTTGCTTCATCTGAGCGTCGAGTTTGTTTCTGTTTCTTTGGATTTTCACTTATTTTTGAAGTTGTATCTGTAGTCATCCATCTTTTCTTTGTTTGTTCAGCCATAGTAGATTACTGTTTACTCGCAACACTCGCAGAGAGCGGAAAAGCAGCCGCTTAGCTCCGCCTACCCTCTCTGGCAGACCAACCACTGCTGGCTGATGGAAAACGCGTCACTAACTGGGCGCCGCCAGAGATTTTTTCACAAAAGTCGTCACAGACACCCAGTCAGTAATACTGCAAATGCAAAGGCTTCATCAGTCGGCCATAGGCTTAATCACCATCGTGTAACCTCACTCAGCGATAGTGACTTAAATGAAAATCTTTGAGACAATACTAGTCTGCAGTATTTTGTAAAGTTGTTATGGACAAAAATGAATTAATTCAGGAATGGAATATAATTAACAGTATAAAATATAATTTCACATGGAGGGAAAATGAAGCCTTCCTTTTAACATTAGGATCTCATTCTGACAAATGCAACTCCATTTCAAGAAGTGCCAGTGGAGAGTAAAATTGTCTGCTTTTATGGCTCACACAGAGGTTAATTATTTTCATAATTACACCTCCAAACGTCAAACATTTGTTTTCCCCCCTAATTGACAAGAGAATTAGCAGTGGACTATATTAGCTGAGCAGGGTTGTTCTTAACCACTGTGAAATGCTTAAAAGTGCCTTTCATATGCAATACATAGAAAAAGCAATTACGCCGTTTTCCCTCTCTTTGTGCCTTTTAGCTGCAGTGTAATCTGCTGGGTAGATTCACCAAGGATAAGAGGTAAAACTGTAATTATGCACATTATTCACCTTCCTAAGTGCAGCACTTGAGCACAAAAAGCTAAGACGCCTAAATGCACTACAGCAGGTTGTCCTCATGCAAAGTGCAGGTCAGGCTCCAGCAGGCTCTGAGAGCTAATGGCAGTGAGTGGTGCTCCTAACACATGCTCTGGCTCTCTCAGGGACACAGGGGAGTTAAGTGCCGTGCTCCCTACTGCTGATTATCGCACCTTGGCTAGCCTGCCAGGTCTCCCTGCCCTCCAATGCATTGATCTCATTTGGCCAGCAGATAAGGCGGTAATTGGATGAGGGCTTGGAATCAGATGGCCCTGCCTGGTTTGGCTAATTCCACTCTTCCTGGGCCGTCTGGGCCTGGGGCCAAGGGGGCAGGCCAAGGTTAATCCCATCCAATCCCCTGTGCTATGTGGCCCCGCGCTGCCCTTTGACCTCTCGCAGCGACTCAAACACAGCTGATGTGACTCCCTTTAAACAGGTCAGAGCCAATCGCCTAATTAGTTTACAAGAGATTTTACACCCATGCTCAACAAGCAGCTATACTGTTAAATATAACGGTGGGCTTTAGGAGACACAGGGGGGCATGTCCAGGCATTAAACACAGCTGTAGGTGACACGCTTTGGACTCAATATCATGGTCCATACATATAAAAGGATATAATCCAAAATCTTTTTTGCACTAAGTACTGATGCTTTGACACAGTCCTTTTGCATGTTATATGGTCGCCCAAGGTACTTCCCTGAGCACACATCGTCCTTATTCCCACTACGCCACATGGGGCAGCTTCTCTAAGCGTCTAATATACCCGATTGTAGCCGATTGTCTCTTTTCTGCTGCGTCACCGTCTGACGTCACAAACGCGCAGGAGACAGGGTTAGTAAACAGACGTTACGGTGGTTAGGTCTTTACTTTTCAAACTCAGAGCCTACAAATTTGAAATGATGTTTGAGCGCTGCTTGGACGGAGATGAGCAGAATTTGTAACTTCGCAGAAGTTACTGACGGAGCATAGCATTGCACCGGAAAGGGGGTGGAGATTAGCGTGTCGACACAGGTTTTGAGTTCCCATCAATGCCGATCGTAGATCGATTAACCGGGTCTACTGCAGAGTAACTTGACCCGGGTCTAAATGCTGATTGTAACCTTTCCTACTGAGCAAAAGAGCCGGGTGTTAGTGGGTTAACGTTACAGTTAGTTAAACGCCCGGTGCAGACACTGAAGGATACCTTTTGCACCTGCATGTGATGCCGATGTCTGTGACAAAGCGTCTGTTTTTGAGGCCTTGGGAATGAGAACACGCTGAGCTCACTCACACTCAGACATATCACAAAAACAAGCATGTCTTCTATGTTAGAAATTATTTAGCCCAGTACGGCAGATGATGTGGAAGAAGAGAAGAGAGAGACACATCTCTTATGTGACATGTCCCTTTATTACAGCAGAAATCCTGCTCTTGAGGGCACGGATCTGCAATAAGTCACGGCCAGGTTGCCTGATGTGCATATGCAAAGCAAAGTGGAGCGAATTTGCGATTATGCAGAACATTTCTCAACAAAAAGGGCAAGTGCGATTTCACCCCTGCTTCACCGTGCACCACTGTTCCAGTTAAGATGGCCAGCAGATTAGTCTTCTTCACGTAATTCTATTTACACATTATAGTCAGAGATGGGATTTGCCTGTATGAAATGAGTCTCTCAAAAGGCTCAGAGAGCCTCGTCAGGAATGAATGCAGCGGAGGGACGAACGCCTCTTGGGAAACACTAATCTTCTTATTGCGTACATTTATTCAATTCCAGTGTCAATATCAAGCACAATCAGAACGGGCCATGTGACAAGTGCTTTATGTGTTGGCTGATAGCGGATGACAGAAAGTAGACGTAATCACCTGGGAGTACATCACTGCTGACAGCTCCGGATCAAAGCTTTGCTCCTGCAGATTAATCATGAATTCTAATGCATCATATAAATAACTTCAATGGAGAGCCATCGTATATAGAAAGGCGCTCATTGATCAGACGTCCTACAGAAGACTGCTGCATTTTACAGAAGTGGAAGTAATCCCCTAATAATCCCCGGAATATCTCTTTGAAACCTGACAACACTGAGATGATACAGCGTGACCTTTGATCCATGTACACTGTTTTTCGATTTCGAATGATAGGCAAGATGCATGTGATAATTTAAGAGATACTTGACACCACAGACAGACAGAGTGGATTTTGACACATTGTGTCCTCAGGCAAACTTGGCTCCAACACACCAAAACACTTTATGCAAAGAAGGACGGAACAAATGAACCATGCAAGCAAAAAGGTCATGAAAATTGGCACTCGCATCAGGCCTTGTGAAATTTGTTATTTGTCTCCCACATGGGTGTAGCAAATTGGCTCAATAGCGCCCCATAGCAGATGTGAAAGATTAAGCCTACACCTTTATATTTCATCTAAACACATAAAATGTTGTAGTCATATGTAGCATATCGAGATCTATAAAAAAGTCTCTTGGAGCCTTATCCTTAAAGGTGGGGTATTATGCTAGCTTCATATTTCACTCTGTGATACCTGTGGAGTAGCTTAGCATCATTTACAGTTAAAATTACTTTTTCTCACCCTGCTGCTCTGTACAGGCCCTCACACAGCCTCTGCCTGAAACCACTCAGTCAGCTCTGTCACTTTAAGAAACCCCGCCCCTACAAGCCCACTTTCTTCTGATTGGCCAGCTCTCCGACGCCTTTGTGACGTCACAAAGTGAAGCGTGTAGAAAAAACAGTGTGAAACCTGGCGTTCACAGCGGCCTGCAGACTGAGCTGACATACTTTTACCTACAGACACTTCACCCATGTTTAGTCTGGACATCCAACATTGTAACATTATATATATATATATATACATATATATATATATATATGTCTTAAAATGTGAAACAGCATAATACCACTCTTTAAACCAACAGGAAGTCTTCTGCCATTCATACAAGAGGAACTCCTTCTAGGGTGTTCATACAATCCTCAAGTTTGATATGTTCGTAAAAATAAGCTCAAAGATTAGAAGTTCTGCAAATCTTGTGCAACACAATTGAAAGAGGAATAATGAAACTGTGCTGGCAGAAATAAAATCCACTTTAACTGATACCTTGTGCCAATCTCTGCTAAAATGCACAATACTTGATTAGCTATTATTGCTTTGGAAACAAAATATAAGTACATTTCACAGTCTCTACGTTGTGCTGGCACAGAGATGACAAAGTCAGAAGCCAGGGCTGAATTTTCATTCCAATTCATAGTAAAGCTCAATATAAAAGTCTGAATTTCAGAGAGAACTAGCATCAGCTGGCTGCTCTTAACAAAAAACCCACATATAGGAGAGAATCTCGGGTGGAAATTGAGCACTAACAGAGACAATTGGAGGCGAGATGAGGCCAACGGTTGTATGTCATAAAGACAACAGCAGAATGGCCATCCTGTGGGTTCCCGGGGCCTGACATATAGATTGCAGATGGATAAGTGCACGTTAAAACAATATCCCGCCGACCAAAAAAATCATTTCTCATAGCTGTCTCTATTTACTGAAAGGCTGCTCGTCTCCCACTGGGGCAGAAACAAATGAAAATGTTATTTCTCTACTCATGAACTCCTACCTAGTCTGGTTTCTCACTGCTGGCAATTTCATTTCTCTTCCAAATTTGACTTAAGCCCACGACTTGAGGGAAATAATGTCTCTGGAATAATCTTCTGCAGCTGTAATTCCAGGGGCACCATCTCTCTGTCTGTCTCTGTATATGTATGTATCCGTCGGTCCATCTCTCTACAGTATCTATCTATTTATTTCTTGTTGGCACTGTTGCTTTGTGGTTTAAGGGAAATTGCACTGGCTTCTGAAATAGAAGTGATGTGACATTCAATGGCTCACAGTAATCCTGACAGACACACAGGCCTTGAATAAGACAGAACATGCCCTCCTCCAGCACAGGGGGAACAGACAGGCTCTGATGCAGTGTTGTTAAGTTTAGCCTGTCAAAAAGAAAAACATGGGCTCAATTCGAAGCACATGGAAAACATAATATGAGCTAAATGTTCCCAGACTGCGAGTGTGGCATCACTTTGCTGTTCTCTGCGTAACAATTGGTACAAGGATTCACATTTTCCATTCTCCATAACAGTCTCATTCTGTTTTCAGTGGGCACAAAAAGCAGTGATCTCTTTGTGCAATCATAACCAAAGTTTAGCTACTAAAGGACCTTTGGCATTGGTTTGGCAAAACTCCTCTACAGCGAACTGTTTTACCATCCTGTATACAACTCTCTCACCAAAATCCTGGTTGGGTTGAACGTAGCCCTGGAATATCAGCAACCAGAGGGTTACATTTGGAATTCGATGATGGATCATTTGTTATAACTCACTTTGTCAAATAAAGATGTCTGTGAAGGTTCTCAGTCATCCAGGTCATGCTAATCCGAAGCTTAATCCAAAAGGCAGCTGGACTTGGTTGAAGTTCTTGAGGACGTTTCACCTCTCATCCGAAAGGCTCCTTCAGCTCTAAACTAACTGGTGACAGAGCGAGAAATATAAGCCTCTGTCGGTCATTAGTATGCTAATAGATGTGTAATCAAGAGAGTCGTTAACCTGAGCTGCTGACCTAATGGCAACAAGAGACGTTAGCACCCTCTGGTGTTGATTGGTCTTCAACAACCAAATCCAGCTGCCTTCTGGATTAAGCTTTAAACATGTCAAATAAACCTTTCCTGTTTTTGTTTCGATCTTCTAGGAATCTTCAATAAAGTCACATTTCAGTAGTTAAAGAGCAGCTCCAGTCATGTTTTAAGACCTATAAAATGCTCTGCTTGAAATAATAAATTGTGCCTGATGTGTTTTTTCTGCAATTACCTTGTAAATATCCTCCCAAGGCATCTCCTCCTTCTCCCTCATAAAAATTCCACAATCTGCACAGGCCCCGCCCACTATGTACTACTTTTCTCCTTTGGTAAAATAACAGCTGAAAACAAAACACGTCTCTGCCATCGTTTAGTGGCAACTTGTTGAAACTTAGCTAGCTTTAAATGTCGTAATTAGTAGTAACGTTAACGTTAGCAGTCAGTAGTGAGTTACGATGACGGTTACAGCTGGCTCATGCCTCGCCGAAGTGGTTGCCATAGGTTACACATAATGATATGTATAGCGTCACCCATTAACGGGATTGGCTCCTTAGGTTTGTGACGTCTCAAACCTGCCAATCTGAACATGTGTTGTTCAGCCTGTTCTTGGTACACTGTAGTTTAAAGGCAGACAGGCCCAGCCATGGAGATGATGCTGATGTTGTCCCTGATATGTCTTGTAGCACATGAGGAACACCACATGGAGATGTTTATGAGGTTAAACTGGATTTTCACTGGAGGGGGGCTTTAAATATTGGCCACTGGGTGTAAGTTGCAGGGGAAATCGTGAAAGCCTCAAACTGCAGACCAACGCTGTGTTAGCTGTTATACTGAATCGCTTCCGATTGACCTATGCCTTACATTTAACCTTTATGAAGCTTATGCTGTGAGATATTTGCTTACACTGACCTCGGTATTAAAGATGTTATTGCATATACACATCCAACTTGATCTGATGTTTACTTGTCCAGACGCTTTTAAACAGAAACATCTCTGTGACGTGTTCAGAAGTGTTCCTCAAGGTCTGCCATTTAGCACCAACCTATTCAGCAAAACTTCTCTGGCAAGTGTTTGATCAAATCTCTGACCTTTGAGCCCAGTCCACAAATAGCAGAAATAAGACGGTTTACCAACCTTTATTAAAACTGAGACGAAGAATATATAAACCCACTCATTTACTTTAAGACGGAGGATCAATATCCAGTTTGGACCAACTGAGCTCATGCCCACTAAGTCTGCCCGGAACCCTATCGATTTGCCCTGTACATCAGGAAGATCAGACCCTACCTGTCAGAGCATGCAACACAACTGCTGGTACAGGCTCTCGTGATATCATGCACTGATTACTGCAACTCACTACTGGCATGCACGTCCAAATCTCTGCAGATGATCCAGGACGCAGCAGCGCAACCGGACTCCAATCAACCCAACAGCACACATAACTCCACTGGTCATATCCCTCCACTGGCTCCCAGTTGCCGCTCGCATCAAATTGAAAACCGTGTTACAAAACAGCCATAACAACGGCTCCTGCCGACCTGAACTCCCTCATCCAGGTCTACGCTCCCTCCCGCAGCCAAAAGAAAGAACGCAGCCAAAAAGTCATCAGGTTAAATCACTAAAATGGTACTATTTGTCTTTGATCAGTTAATGAGAATTAAACTGCAACCTTTCGGAATTTCAATCAGCTTGGGCGTTCCACGAATTTTATACCACTCATAATCGGAACAGTAGGCTCCCTGTAAACGCAGCTAGTGCCAACAAACCTGAACATTATACTATGTTACATCTTTTTCTACCTTAGTAACTTTAAGATAAGAAATGATGGCAGCGCTCTTGAATTCCTTTAGATTTCACAGTTCTTCACTCGCCAAGTGGCCACAAAGTGTTTTGTATGTATTAGCAAGAACACATCTTCCTTTCTGCCAGATGTGGCCTCAGCAGTGTCAGGTTTTCATCCAGGTCTTTGTCCTTACAATCTGTAGTTTAACTGCCACTTTAAGTAAGAAGGACGTAACAACATAACATGTAGGTTATACTGTAATATGAGCAGTATGCCTGCAGAGAAAGCTATGGATAAGGATGAGCTCTATGAGCGGCGTCCAAGTTCTTTACAGCACAATTATCGTGGGATTTTCAAACTTGAAACACAGATTTTAGGCTTCATTTTCACACCAACCACGAGGAGACGATGTATATTCTGCTGCGCTCGGCCATATAGACGTGATAGATCAGACTTGGTTCATGAACCAGCAGGCCTTTCTGTGTAATCCCCACACAGCATCCTCAGCCCCTTGTGCCCTACAAACAAACTCAACAAGACTCAACACACACAGCAAATCTCTACCCTCCCACACATCTTCTTTACCCTGCAGCTAAACTCCCTGATACAAACACACACACACCAGGGACTCGTGTATATAAAACACACAGATGAACATAAACATTTGCTCCTTGGAGAGGTTTGCATCACCCCTTGGTTAGTCATGCGGCCTGAATATTATGGGTTAAATAATTAGAGAACCTGCTCCGAGTCAGGCGGGGGATGCAGAGAAGATGTACATGTACAGATAGAGATGTTTCCACCATGTCTTTGTTTACAGTGGCTGTGATGAGCAGGGGAGAGGGTACGGATGATTGGTTGGCTCAGGAGAGGTGAGCGATATGTAGCAGTGAATGGCCAGTAATCATGTTTATGAGGGGGAGATGCTTCTGGACTCCCGGAGAGTCTGATTGTGTTTTCTCTGGCTCCCAGCTTGGGCCAGAGTACACCCCTACCAGGCCATTGTGATTGAAGTATGCACTCTCGCTCGGCTTCTCCTTGGGGGGTAAAAAGGTGCGCGTTGTGCCGTTTGTGTTCCTTTGCGTGTTTGTGTTTACGTGCCGGTGTGTATTCATAAAGAAGGAATGTCAGTCGATGAAGACCTCCCATCACAAAAGAAAGCGCCGCTTCCCCTTTTTTTCTCCTGCATGCAGCCAGTTCCCACATTGCTCTCATTGCTATGGCAACCGGCGCTCTCTCCTTGGGCTCTGCATGCATCCAATCAGAGTGAGACCTTTGTAGAGATTCCTCCGGGCTCCACTTATTCAACTTACCCCACCGGAACAGCCTCCACGCTGAAAAGGCTGGAACAAAGAGAGGAGAGACTCCCTCACCGCGGCCCGCTATGACATAAAAAATTGGGGCTACAGGGTCGGGTTACAGGGAATGCGGAAGTAATACGTACAGCCAAGAGCTGCAGGACGCATGGCAAAAGCAAAAACAGGGAGGTAGCGCACGGCCATGGCCAATTTCAGTGGAAATTATGTGGAATAGGATTTGTTATTGGAAGCCTCAGAGCCTGGATACTTGGCAAGTACTGCGCGGCTCTGGCACCGGTTTAAGCTTGATAAGTCAAAATGGATTCCGGCTGAGCCTATTTATGTCATTCCTGAAAACATATGGATAGGATTCAGGCGCTCAATACTTTCAACCTTCAACAATGACATTCAACACCACTTCTCCACTCCATTAATCTTCCATGAGAATAGATTTATCATCCGCAGCTCTGAGGGATTGCATTCAGTCAGCATCAGCCTGAACTGTATTTACCACAGCGACCTCGCTCTGTATCAATTTCAACAATTAAAGAGCCTTATTTTGCTGGGTGTACTGTAACATAGCTACAGTAAAGGTCACACTCTTCCTCTAAATCCTTTATTTTGTGTTCAAGGCCTCTAGGTTTGGTAAATAATTAGTAGGGATAAACTAGAGCCGCGTATCTTTAACCCAAGGGCTGCTCCGAGGTCACAGTCACACTGTGCGTCCCGCACTTTAATTATATTTTTGGACGGCGGACAGCATAGTCTGAGTTAAACACTTGTGAACGTGGGCAGTCGTGCCCCAAGCACTTGTGGAGACAAGCCGTCCAGTGGGACCCCTCACAGGCCCCTGATGGACATTCGGCTGTTGGGGTGCTGGCAGGGCGATGCAGGCGCAGCATAATTTTGCCCGACTGCCATGTCACAAAGTGTCACAATCTGTCCCTGACACCCCGACTGCAGGCGATGAGAGAGAAAATGGGAAAGAGAAATAAAAGAGGGGGCGATGAAAGAGAAGGGGGCTTGATTTGGAGTGCCAGGGGTGGTAATAAGCATGTCAGGACACTTCCTGGGGGACGGCCTATTCATCAGGTTGATTTAGAGTCAAAGGTGGAGGCGGTTCAAGGGATCTTGTGTCTAAGCTGATGGCGCGGTGGACGACAGAACCTCACATGAAGACGTGGGAAGCTCTCGTTTTGGACACGATCGTTTAACAAGCGCACAGGACCTGATAGAAAGGGAGAGTCAGGAACCCAGAGGTGAAAATGTTCTTTAAGAATTAATATGAACTCCTCATGACATGAATCAAAGAGTGAGTTATCCTGTCAAGACCTCGTGCTTTAAATGATTCCACATCTGATCACAGAAAAAGATCATCTTGAGATTTTAGAGGTAAAACGCTCTTTAACTTCTCTGACTCGATATCAGTCGATCAGGACTTCTCGTGCGGGCTTCCTCCTTGTTCAAAGTGTTACATCAAAAGCCTGGTTTAAGTGCTTTTAGCTATCGTTCGAGTTTTATCAGTATATGGGGCTGAAGTGTATCATAGACTGTATGTAAGAAGTGGATGTAGCCACCATTAGTTTTTAGATTGAAGCCTCAAGTTTGGCACTTTGGCCGTCGACATCTTGGTTTTCTATAACTGATAGTTACCGTATCTAGATAATAGCAACCTCGGAACCCATCAGCTGTCGTCTGATGTCGATTCAGCCATTGGGAGTGATGGGGAATTTTGCAGGCTTGTCCGGTTTAGCCAGCGTTTAGTGAAAAGGACTTTCAGCCCAGACTTCCTTTTCCGTGCGCTTCATTCTTTACAGTAGTGTTAGCAACTTGAGAAGCGACCGTGTGTTCAGATCAAAAGTAAAGTGAAATTCGCCAGATATGTCTCGGTTCATTAAATCCCCCGGAGGAGCGCCCGTTCACCGTTTAACCGTGTAACAGTCAGTTACACAGAGGCTGCACTCTGGCTTACTTTAGCGGTATGAACCTGGGTAAGATGCAGTCCAAGAAGTTTGGAAATCTAATTGCTGAATGGCTTTGTTTGAATAAAAAGTTGAATTTTTGTTCTAGAGCAGACTGTTAGCTGAACTCGCTGCAGATGTCTGTTTATAGAGATGAATATGAAGCTAAAGTCTGTTTTTCCGACATACGCTGAAGCCTGCCGATACGTGTTTGGTCAGTATTACTACATGCATACTACAAACGGAAACCAGAACACTTCCCGTACTACAACTTCATGCTCCTGCTTACAGAATCCGTAAATATAGATTAGGATAATCGGGATGATAAGCACAGATGAGTCTTTATCCTGGTTGACAGGTTGTTGTGGTAGCATGTTTCTAATCACAGGTATCTACGCCTGAAAGCGAGACCATAACAATGTTCACTGAGGTCATTCATCAACTGAGAAGTAGGTCATTTTTCTCAGCCTCCTCCTTACAATCAAACTTTTTTATGCAACCAGTGGAGTCGCCCCCTCCTGGCCATTAGAAAGAAGGCAGGTTTTAGGCACTTCTGCATTGACTTCAATTCTACTTCAGGCTGCTTCCACCTCCTTTTTAATATCGTGGCTATGCATGTGTATGCAATCATTTGCTTTAGAGAGTTTCATAGTATGTTTTGTGTTTTGTAGGGGAAACCAGTGACTGTATATATAGATGGACGACGCGTCTACATCTGCTCCCATTGTATGAAAGTGATGCCAAAACAGCCCCTGTGGTGACGTCATTTGGGGCCAGAGTCTGCGCAGTAGAGATCGCGGGTGGAGCGGCTGTAGCCACTTCCGCTAACCCGAACACACACTTAACTTACCGAAAAAAACAGCAAGGATCTCGCACGCCGGCGTGTTTAACAGCAGAATGGCTTCTTGTGTTGGTCTGAGGTTAACGTTCACAGATATGTAAACTTCAATGACTGTAGTGATTGTTTTAGTTACGTCTCCTCTCACCGTTCCTCCTCTACTCTGCTAATCCAGAATTGATCAACTGCAGGAGCCGGATTTGTCATCAGAGCTGTCAATCATTTTAACAGCATCAAATAACTAATTAAAACTAAACTTCACAGAAACCATGTTTGAGAAAAATGTATTTGACGTGTATTTTGATTTTATAGTTTGACTCATGTCCCATCTGTTAACATGGAGGAGGCGGGCTTTATGACCTATACTGCAGCCAGTCAGCAGGGGGCGATAAAGAGGGTTTGGCTTCACTTTTAGGGAGCTGTCGTGTCATCTGTCTTTTTGTACAGTAAATATTATATAGTACTAAAGTACTATATTTGTATTTCTATTGTTATTGTTATTGTTGCTTCTTTTGTCTTCAAACTAAGACTTATTTACCTCACTAATTAAAATCCATTTCCCAGTCAAAAAGACTGTCAGGTAATCCCTGCACTACATCTGCTGCTCATTTCACACTGTCACTGCACACACTGGCGCCTCAGCAAAGAGTACGATCCCGTGATAATGAGCTAATTATAGGTACAACATTCCTACTTCCATATCTAAATGCTTGTCTCTAATAGGAAACATTTCAAATTATTGAGAGGCAGAGAGAGAAAGAGACGGATAATTGATGCAAGCAATTACAAGTTCTGTGTCGGAGCAAATTGGCCAGCGTATCTGGACATGTAGGGGGACTGCGACCTCATTTACATCAGAGTGTCAGGAAATAATTGGAGAATGTACTGAGGAGGTGGGACGGGCGCAGTGTAATGCAGACCAGCTCTGGTCACATTACATAAGGGGTTCACTTGGACAGGGAGAACCAGTTCAGGCGAGGAGCTTATGGAAAAGGCCGTTCTCAGGGGTCAAGGACAAAACGTTATGTGCAGCTTTGGCGTGCTCCAGCAAATTAAATCATAATAGTGGTTTTTACAGCAACAAATATACTTTATGACATTAATCCCTTTCCAAAAGCTGTAATTTGAGTATTTCACCACATGCACACATGCACATTCTGAATGGGCTGTCATGTTTTAATCTGAAAGCCAGTAATAACTGAGTGCAGTTTTACTGCCCATAAAAGAGTCCCTGGCTGTGTTTGAGCTGAAACGGCTTCAAAAGCTCGGCAAGACGATGTGCTTGACTTTTAACAATATCACTTCCAGATGTTTCATTACAAAACAACTTTCAAAGACCTCACCGCAAGAAAACCTTCTCGTGTGAGAGCAGCCAGGACACACGAGGATGGATTTCAGGAACCCACAATTTTCTCATTTTCATGTCAGTTGGAAAAACCAGCGAGCGAAGCTGGAGTAAAACCAATAATGTGCTAATACCAATAAGACATCAATACAATCACACACACAAGCAGGCCAGCACACAAATCATTACCCTATTTTCCAGCAGCTTTTCCACACCATATACTATACTAAGGTGTTGTCCAAAACCATTAGATTGCAACACATCTGTTTCCATTTGACAGGCAGAATTTGCTCAGTAGAAAAGCTAACGCAGGATCCAACAACAGGAAGCTTTGGCTGACGATACAAATGGCCCCTGAAATCCAGGGGTGCATTCATTACAGTCTGCCTCTTGTGCCTCTCATCAGGCTGGCTAACACTGACTGGCGGGCTCTGACCCAGTACTCCGGAGCTCCTCTCTATTGCACCCGCCTCTCATCAAGAGCCTTGGGTGGAAAAAAAGGAGTAACATGCTGTTTACTCGCAATCCCAGGCCCGTAATTGCCAATTTATTTGATAGGCAGCCGGGTAATGATGGCATTTCACCCCTTGCCGCAGAGACTAAACAGGAGTGATTCATCCCGAGCTCCCTGCCCTCCCTGATCCAGCAGACTCCCTCTGCTCAGGACTGCTGCCTGCCTCGATGCCTGCCACCCAGACTGAAGGGGTGGGGTGTGGTGGTGGTGGTGGGGGTGGGGGGACAGACGCGGGGGGGGGGGGGTGGCTTGCCATGTCAAGCTTCAAACGAACCCAAAAGGGAGCGCAGCGCTTCAGAGCAAATGCGGCTAAGCCTGCCAATTTAGCTGGGGTTTGGGGTTGAGGCAAACACAGGCGAGCTGATGTGCCATTTGTAGGCCTTAATGAGCTGGCAGGACGGAGCGAGGAGGGAAGGCGAGCGGGAGAGAGGAGGCTGCCAGGCCTGACCTCCTATGGCCTCTGTCTCCCTGCCAGCCAGTGCCAGGTCGGCAAACTCAGTTCATCTGCTTCATCAGAGCGTAGTCGCTCCGTGAGGGGAAGGGAGTGCTACAGCAAATACCATTAGCGAACTGTTGGTCTAATGAACAGTTTGGGTCAAAGCGAGCTCCTGCCTCACACTGATCCCTGATACTAACGAGTGACTTAGATGCCTTCTCTTTGTGTTTGCACTGCGAGGGAGTGTCTCCCCGCAGCTGAACCACATGAGCAGTCCAGTTGCATCGCGCAGCGTTAGGACCAAAATAGTTTTAACATTTCAGGAGAACAAGCACGATGAAGCAGAGACACGCTGGAGGCTTTAATAAATTACGTAGAAATATATTTCTAACAATGCTGCAGGTAAAGTTACAATACATTAAAGAAAAACACAACAAACTAAAGAAATTGAGTTGCTTTTTATATCCCCTCTTTTTCTTCTTCTTCCTTCCTTCAGTCTGGGGAGCAGAGATCTGCTACAAAAGCTACGACTTGCACCTCTCGCAACGTGTGAAGTGGGTTTTTACAGCATGGCTGGAGGGGACTTGTTCAGAAACCTGTGGGGACCACAGATGAAGCCTCACACAGCGCAACCATCTAAGGCAACGTGTGGGTCTAAAAGTCTGTCTTCATGCTCCCCAGCTTTCAGCAGCCCCTCTGACAGCACGCTCGGCCTCCTGTGGGGTGCCTTGACCAGACGTAGCGGGGGGAAGCAGGGCTGCTGTTTCCTTTAACCTCCAGAGTGCGCTGAGTGGCTGCAATATCCGCTCAGGTGGAAGTGATTATAAAAAGAGTTCTGGATGTTTCCTGAGAACACGTCAGGAGAAGGGGAAAGTACAGGGTTGCTGCTTGAAGTACTCAAAGTAAATTAGGTACATAATTTGGTATTTAGGACAATGTTCCAATACAATTATACAAAGTAAACACATGTGCTGGTTTGGTAAATTATATTTATTTCAAGGACTGGTTTTATACACAACTTTGAAGCTCTACAAACTGAAGCCAGTGAGTAATAACTGCTGACCTTAACATGATGTAACCATTTAAACAGGTTTCACGAGGCCTAAATATTCAAACAGTCACAGGCTAAACTTGAATTAAATATTGCTCGTCCCTTTAAGATACCTAAACCAGTGTCAAGTTCGATGTAGAAAGGTGATATTTGTAATCGGGTTATGGAGCCATAACGTCCATTCATTCGCAGTAAGGTTTGTCTAATGTCTATGGCATCTCCGGCAGTGTTGACAAATGTATCCAGCGATAAAAATAATTTTCCTTTTCTAAGCAGCCGACTCGTGTTTACGAAATCTGTCGCGCTCTTGTGCGGCCGACATTGTTTCCCCTTGTCCTTCGTCTCCTTCGAGATGGAGCACGCACTACGTAACGCCGCAATATCGGAAAAACAGAATCATGAATTTCATTTCAGAATCATTGTGGGTCAACAACAGTCTTGAAAAAAAAAAAATATATATATATATATATGCGAAGCCAGGGTTGCCAGGTCTGCTGTTTTCCTGCAGAATTGGGCTACTGTTGAAGTGTTGCTGTGGACCCTGTGCAGTTGCACACTCCGCGCAGCCCATGCAACGTTTCTGATGGAAACTACAAGCAGTAGTACAACTCACTGACTCCAGTACACCTCAGACATGAGCACAAGAAGAATGAGGCATGTACAAAACAGCAGCTGCACAGAAACACTTACAGAGTAACAAGTAACATTAGCAGCATCGAATCGATTAAAACTGTAACCTGATGTGGTATGAAGGAAAGTGATTTTATTCCGTACAGCCTGGCCCTATAAATAATACTGTATTTAGTTATATGCTGATGCTTTATACCTTTGTTGTAGTCGAACTATGACATCATGACAACACCTTTTGTCACACTGTAGTCTCATACTAATCCTCCATATGCTGCGTGTTCAAACCTCTTTTGTTCTAAGCAGCATTCACTCTGACACACTGCTGCACAGTCACCACAGTGCAGTCTGACAGAAATCAGCAAGTATCATTTCAATTTCTGTTGTCAACATCAAATTACTTATTTCATTTCATGCCCAGTCAAGCAGCGTTAAAGCTACACGCAGAATCAGTTTTGCTTCAGTTGTTCGGCCGTGTCTTCCTCAAAGACTCGCTTGCCTCCCAACTGACAGCTTTAATTACGGCCCGATATCTGATCGCTTCACTGTCGATTCTCCACACAAATCAAAGAGCAGGGGTGGGTGTCTGGCAGCGAGGTCCCCGGAGACTGCTCGCTTTACACCCTGGGATATGTCACAGGGCGCAGGGACACAGACGCTCTTTCTTCTGCCAGTTAATGCTCACCTTCAGCTCCTCCACAAGGAACGAGACCTGGGTAAGTACTGTCTTTTTTCTAGCAGTCATAAAGAACCTCTGGGAGGGAGAGAGAACGAGGTGTGTGCGTGTGTGTGTGTTCACGATGTATATACTGCTCTTCACCTGAAGTACTCTAAGTCTGCACTTAAGATCATTTAAGATTTAGCACAAAGTGCTTCGCTGCAGCTGAATCTTATTGGTTCGACATCCAAAGAAATGAAGTGGATAACATCACATTAATAACTTACCTTTTGTCTGTGGGAGATATTAAAGATGCAAGGCCACACACACATAATGATTCTTGAATTGTGAAATGAGAGCAGAACTTACACCGTTTGTGTTGAAAGAAAATGTCCTGGCAAATGAAAGATTTTCGCTCATGAATGTGTTAATAAATGAGTAAAGTTTTTTTGACATTTTACATATATCATGACCGTTTTTCAATCATCTGAACTTAAGAATTACAAACACTAAACAATGTACGAGCTGACCCACCGGGGCAGCCCGAAAACTATTGATTCTTAACTATTACTTACCTTTACGATTATGAGTCTCTTCTGTGAGCTGGTAAAGGTTGATTTTAAATTGTTAGGAGCTGCCAAAGCTCTTATGCTATCTTCTTTCTATGCTGGTTTTGATGTGTTTGACTTCTAGTAGCACCATAAGGCCCTGTGTCCACATAGCGCCTTTTTTGTGGCAGAGGACGATGGGGAGCGCTGAGAGGAAGTGAGAGAAAAAACGCTGCACGCGAGTTTAGTTTCTACGACAACAATAAGTTTAACTTAGACCGTGACCTAACTGAAATCCATGAGGAGTTCAAATATAGTTATCTGTATGAAACCTCCTCATTTCACAACAGATATCTACATAAAGTGGCAGCTGGCTGGAGGGAGATCGCAAAGGAGCTGGGAGCGTCCAGCAGGAAAATGCTTCTTAATATTCTTTTACTTTCTTTGCTCAACAGCGCTTGTTAACTTGGTCTTGGCTTGTTTTTTTTTACAAAGTGAAGCATGTCACATAACATTGCTGCCATCTAACACATTCACTGACATTCAGGAAAACTCAGTTACCTCAACAGCACCCTCTATTCTTGCTTCATAGAACTCCCCTCCGGTCTCCAGCGCACAGCTGACAGCAAGATGGTTTGTTTACATGACGTAATGGAGGTGTAAATTTGATGGATGCAGTGTGGACAGCGAGTGTCTGATGTTGCATGTCTGACGCTCGCATGCTGTTAGGATACAGTGTTACTACAAGCTTACAACGCGTAGTGTGATAACAGCACAACGCTCAGCAGCTACATTTAGTGTCCGGCCGATCTGCTCCCACAAGTGAGCTTTTCAGTCTCTATCTCGTTCAGGGTGGACAGAAAGGGCCACAACAAGTTGCACTTCCATGTTTGGCGGTAACCAGGGTGACGGGTGGTGGCACATCTGATTGGTTGCCTGAAAAAAGCAGCAGTGGCGACACCAGTGCCTTTCTGAAAAGTTCTGCTCAGAGCGGCCGCACAAAAAGGAGGAGCTCTGAGAAAAAATTGGGAACAATTGAAAAATGACGCTGGCGAACAGCAAAAGGTGCCACGTGGACACGGCAGTAAATGGCTGACTTTCCTGCCACTGGTGTCACACTCATCCTCTGATCAGCGGGGGGTAATGTGCCAAGAAGGATACACCGGCAAAGATGGGAAAGAAGAAGAGTTCTTTTTTGTAAACTTGGATGTTAAATATCCATGTTTCAAACTTTAAATAAAATATACCGTCGCAAATGTTTTATAAGGAGAGAAGTACGTTCATCAGGCTTGGTAGTTGGCTTGCTTTTTGTTCTTTTTAAAGATCATTTTTTTGGCCTTTAATGCCTTTATTTATAGAGGGGACAGTTGATAGTGTTGGAAACAGGGGAAGAGAAAGAGGGGATGACACGTGGCAAAGGGTCGAGGGTGGGAACCGGCGTCCAATCGTGCTTGTTTACAGAAAACTCAACAAGGCCACATGTGAACATGTTTTGAATGTTTTTGAATTGGAAATCATTTTTAAGATGGCTCATTATAGAGACATTTTGGAATAAGACCTGGCAGATCTTCAAACCACCACTAAAGCAGTGAACTTGTTTGTTGTTGTACTCACATCTGTCAGCCTGTCTCTGGAGCTGCTCCTGATGGACGGCTTGGACCCTCCGCTTACGCTCTCGCTGTCGCTGTCCTTGCAGTTGTTCTGCCCTGGCTTCAGCTGCCAAACACAAAACACAAGCAGACCAAGGGTTAACAACATGAGGGAGAAATGTTAACACTGCAGTTTGGAGCTTTACACAAGTAATGCTGGCAAGGGAAGACATCCCACAGAAATCGCTTCATGAATATGTGAGATCTGGCAGGAGCTGCGGCGCTGTCTCTGTAAATCTGTCATGTTTCTGAGCCTATTCAGCGGCCATCACCGCGCTTGCCAATGATAGACGCCATCTGATCTCGCAGTATGAGGCTCCTCTCAGCCCACGATATAGAGAACAGGGACAAAGACCCCTCCAGAACCTTCAAATGGAGCCGCTATCCTTTCCAAACAGACACCACATGCCGAGGCAGCAGGAGCTCACCAAGTGTCATCCTCTAGACGCTCTGTTCGAGACGCAGCAAAATGACAAGAATAAAGCGGAGGACGTGCCAATCCGCGGGCGTCTGAGGCCCTTCAAAATGTGGAGAACAATAAAAGACTCTTGGGAGTGCTGAGCTGAGTGGAAGGAGGTGGGGTGTGTACTCCCTGTCCAAGTCTGCGATTGATGTCATCTGAAGCTCCCATGCTGCTCCTTCCAGACCAGACAAACGCTGCAGGTTTCATTTCAAAGCTCATAAAAAGATGGCTTTATGGGACGGTGAGTGCAACGGCTGCTCTGCCACCTAATAGGAAAAGCAGGGCATGGAGCCGCACACACAAAGGACTTGGACCAAAAGATGTTGGCACTCCCCTTTCCCCTCCCTCTACGGCCCGACATGGCTACAGTATATGTTTTTTTTAATTCTCCTCCTCTCAGTATTCTCTTTTCAGGTATCGGGCCATTATTTAGAGCCATGAAAGGGCACAAGGTGGGGGATTACCAAAAGAACCCTTGAGTTGAGCGGGTAATTAAAATGAAAATGTTCCCTTTTCTGTAGCCATTAGCGGTGTGAAAGAATCCTATTCCTTGGGAGAATTGCACGATGGGTGGAGGGCGGGTGGATTCGCCAGAGTGCTGAACGTGATAAGAGAGTTTGAGCTCTGGGAATGCCTGATGGGCCTGTCTGACTCTGCGTGTGCACGAGTCTCAATATGTGTGTGTGCGATTGTGTGTCTATGTGGGCAGACCCAGTGTGGCACAGGCGCAGACACATGCACACCAATGCCCTGCGCTGTGATAGCACTAATTACCTCCAACACATTCTATTCCCACAAAAACCAGGGCACATTTCCCCTCTTTTTCTTGTAAATGCCAGTTTGTCTGAGGGGAGTTTACATATTTTTAGAGAGAAAAGGGGAATAATATCTCTTCCGCCCTGGTCTGGAGCTGATCCTCGAAGAAAGGGCGAGGGATGCTGTTTACGCCCCGGTCTGCGGCTCCTTCATCAAAAACATGTTGACCTATAATATTTATTAACCAGCCCGTGTCCCTGCTGAACGCGCCGGGCAGCCAACGCCAGCAAACTCATGCATTTATGAATGTGCACACACAAAAAAGCAGGCCTTGGTTACAGCTACAGCTGACTCCTGAATCACACATTCGCCGCCAAAAACCAAACTCGTATATGGTGAGCTTAAAAAGAATATAATCAGTGAGATGTAGAGATTTGTCTCTTAATAATCAAAGTGGCATCAAAGTGACTCTGCAGTGGTAAAACCATGTAATCACAGCGTCTGTATCCTGGCTTATCAGAGGGAAAGTACTGCATGAAATCAGAAATCTTGCACAAATTTAACTGTAATGTCTGAAGAACATGTCTAATAAAGACGTTCCAATAAAGAGCGGCTCATCTTTCAGGGCTATTACATAGCTCGGGACCTGATTACACAGCTATTTGAAAACGTATCCCTCAGCTTGTTCCCTTTAATTTCCCCCTGAGCTCCTTTAAATTACTTCAGAGAATTGTGTTTTTTTTCTGAGGCTCAGATGATGGATTCATTTCTCTTTATGGTGTGATTAATAGACGACTTGAGCAAATGGAGGGACTGCTGGTGGTCAATGCCATCAAAAAGTGAAGTTGAGATTTAATGACCTGCTGTCTGACCATAAATCTAAATGAGAGGCCCGTGTGTGTGTGTGTGTGTGTGTGTGTGTGTGTGTGTGTGCAGGGAGGCCGTCTCTGTGACCTCTGCTACATCAATGCTGATCTGATCACTCCTGCTTATTACAGCGTATAAGTCATTCTATATATCTTTATAGGCTGTTAAACTTCCCAAGCTTCAGTTTTAAACCTTTTTTAATGAACACCATTCACTATATTCACATGGCGGCCATTTTCCTCTCATGCACAGGGCGGGAAGATCAAGTGCTGTTAGGAAGTTGCCCTGCTGAATTCCAGGTTTACAAATCATGTAAATGTGGGTAATCTAACAGGTAGTTACATTTCACTGCTTCTCCATTCATCCAAGAGAATTAAGAGGGAATATCTGGAGGAATATTAGGTAATATTTTAAGTTACAACTACACATTTGGTAGCTTAAAGCAGTGGTTCCCAACCTGGGGTCCCCTCAGGGGGGCGCCACAGATCACTGGGGGTGCGTGAGGCTTTGTCTGCACAGATTGTCAAGGTTAAATTTGCACCTTATTAAAAAAGCTCTTACTTGATAATCAAAAGTCTGTTCAACTATTAAATTTTTTGGGTCCTTGTTCAAATATAGTAGCTACTTTGTAGGCCACACCTCTACGAGCTACAGGCTGATTGCCAATTAATGTTTGCCAATAAAGATTTGGAATGAATCACTTTATGTTTTGGCGTACGTGTGTGCGGGCTAGAGCCGCACAGCCTGTCTTAGATACAAGGGAGGGGGGTGGACAAAAGGTCGGTACCGACAGCTAAGTCAGAGCCGCTAATGTTAGCATTATACCAACTCCTAGCTAACATAACCTAGAAATGTAGGTCTAATGCTATCAAAGTTAGCTTTCAGGTTTTTGAGTGCTAACGTGAGCTTTAGCTTAATGTTTGAGCCTTTTCACTTGACGGCTGCATGTCAAAGTGTTACTATTGTTACTCGTCAACAGTGTTGGGGTTAACACGTTACAAAGTAATCCATTAAAATACTCAGATTACTTTTGTTGTAATGAATAATGTAACGCGTCACTTCTGCAAGTCAAGTAATCTGTTATTTAGTTCACTTTCATAAAAGGTAATCTGTTACTGGAAAATAAAAAAATCGGTTTTCCCATGAAGCTCTGTTTCTGTTTCTGTTTCTCTCCTACTTCTTGGCAGGTAGCTGCGTACCAGCAGAAGGTAAACACAGCTGTGTCAGTGCGCATGCGTAGCTAGCTAACTCAGCTAGCAAGCTGTCAGAGAGGACAGCGTTTACTTTGTGGAAATATTCACATTATTCTGAATGTTTGTGTGAAAGGGACGAGAACAACATGACGGTGAAATGTAAGCTGTGTCTGGAGGAGAAGTGCTCGTCAGCTGTGAAGAGCTCGACTTCAAATGTGAAGAAGCATCTGCAGCTAAACACAGCTCCACAACACTGGTGGGACTAAGAGCCCGTGTTGTATTGTCGTCATGGAAATAGCTGTGACTAATACTGTATTCCTCTGCCCAGTTCCCTGTCAGACTGTTAGCAAAAGAAAGAGCTGTAAAGGTTATACTGCGTCTGTCAGTCCTTATTGTTATCAGACAGATTATGGGCCGTAAACGAGGCGATGCAATGACGGTAGAATCGATACATTCGAAGGTAGACGTACAGTAGGCTACAACGCCATCCTGACAATATAACCCACATGAGTAACGAGTTGCAAAGGGGGTTGAATTTTTGGTAACGCAAAAGTGTTACGATACAGGAGTTACGATTCAATATTTTGTGATATCGTGCGATACCGTTGGTGATGTTTGAAAAGCTAACTATTTGAATAAGAACAGAAATACTTTTTCATGCATCAGTTTTAATGCAGCTGTTTTCTACTGAAGCTAATGGGTCATCATATCGGTTTTATTTAAATATGATCTGATGTCTTTTCAGTTGCTGATCAATTGAGAAGTCGCAAAATGATAACAAGATGATAGATGCCATGCGTTTATATAATGTGTAACACTAGAACCCAGCACTATTAGACGAGCATTTGAACTTTCCAACCTGCACGTTATCGGAGGAATGCCTGCTGTATAAATGTGAACTGAACTTTGCTGCCTGCAACAGAGATCTGAGGCAGGCAGATGAGACGTGTGTGCAGAAGCCCCAGACTGATGTGCTGCACTGATGCACTAGCATAAAGACATTAATTAAGAGGCAGGTTGAGGCATACGGATACATTTATTTAACGACCTCAGTATATCTGCGCAGACTGGGTAGGAACTGGCCCTGCAGGAAGATAACAAACAGATGGTTTTAATATTCCAGAGGCTAATTTCACAACAATTAAAGACACAGCAAGACATTAGCATCTAATGAAACATTTAAACTACTAGTAAGTGCATCTGCCATTAATTTCCACGCAGTGAGGTCTTGTTTTCCTGCAATCTGTTCTGTGTTAGGGGATAAACTTTTTTCTCTCTCTCGTCTCTTACCAGTCAGAATTTACTGAAGTGGAGAATCAACAACTGTTTTCAATCAGCAGACAGCGTGGTGCTTTGAAAGAGAGCAGCCCAGACCTCAGCGTGAGACAGTTCAGCCCGCAAATATGAGAAATCATTTTATATTTATCATAAATCATTCTGTAAAAAAATGAATGTACTGAAGTTACTACAACTGTTCCAACTGTTAATTTGCCACATTTCATTTGGATAGGCCAGTGGTGACAACTGAACATCCCCTCAAACCATTATCATGTGTCAGTGATGTCTGGGTACTGAGAACCGTGCTGCTGGTGCTGCTCACAACTGAGAGAAAAAATAATTGAATAAAATGTTATTTTTGTCGATGGAGACACGGGAAACAGACTCTTTTGGGCATCTATTTTTTTCCCCTTGGGAGCTGCATGTAATGTTTTAGTACCGTAACTTAATAATTACCAAACCATAACATAAACATGAGTGTAGGACAATGTAGCAATACAATATGTATCATTTTACAACAGTTAGTTTAGACCAAGTAATCTGATTGGACAAGAGGTATTCCATGAGTGGTCATAAGAGCTGTGTCCCCATTCAGGGGCTGCATCCTTCAAAAGGAAAAACGTGTTTGAAGGCCGATTGCGTCACAGCGGTGCGTCGAAGGCTGTCCCAATGAGAAGGCTCCTTCAGATGTGGCCGACAAATGCGTCCTCCTTTTCATCGGCCACGAAGGATCCATCGGGTGCATCCTTCGCGGCCTAACGTATCCCGAGATTCCTTGCGCGGAATACACTTTTTGTGAAGGTTTTGGTTTCAACTCAAATAGCTAGAGATACTCTTCTAAAAAAAACCAAAAGGGCTCTTGAAACAAATTATAGTTATAGTTAAAGTTGAATGAAGTTAGTTTTGCTAGCTAGTTAGCCCTGGCATTTGGTGATGCAAAGGTAAGGGCGGGGACAGCTTGTGACGCAAACAGGAAATCCTCTGTAGACCAGACCGTCTCATTTCAGTTCGGCTTAGCGGTCAGGCTACGAATGACTCATCCGCCGTAGACTGTGTCCTTTGAAGGATGCAGCCCCTGGATTGGGACACAGCTATAGAGAGAAACATCACTGGGACTTTTCACTCTGTGTGTCACTCCGCCTCAGCCAGGTGTTCTGAATACTGTTAATTAACATCACAGCAGACCGTGTATGTCTACATTGATCAAGCTGGTGATCTGTGGTAACCTGGAGACACAGAGTGCAGGAGAATGTTTGAGTTGCTCGGCAACAAAAGTCCAGTTTCAGTTAAGTTGTGGAACTAGTTGAGTTGATGGAGCAAAAAATAACAATAAAAAGTTGTTAATTATTACTTTTTGCTACTATTTGTGCTTGTATAGCTGTTGTATAAAAGCGATATCACACTCGAGGTGGTGATGTTGAATATCACTCCCTCTCATGTAATATTGCCTCATGAAATGATGTGTATCATGATACTGGGGTTACAATTCAGTATATCTTTATATATTGCTTTGCTGTATTAGAGCTGATATAGTGTGTTTTTTTAATCTATTTTTAGGGAGTATATAGAGTACACCATACACATAAAATCTGAGTAAAATTTGTCGACCTTTTGATGCAGTTATATTTTGATTGATCACAGTCGCAGTCCAACATCCGGCTGTACTTGCTGCCTTGTAAAAAGGATTGCCTATTTCAGTAAAAATATAAAACCATCCTATGTAAAACATATTGAGTAAAGGTTTGTATTCATATTTTCTTACAGCCCTACCACAAAGGCATTCATTTACAAGTTGAGCAAATTGTGTTTAAGTTGACCACAGACCTAGTTAAGGTCACAAACAGACATAGACCAGTGTTGTCTCAGAGGTCAGAAGTCAATCAAAGCATTTCATCCGTTAAAACAAGCCAATAGCCAGAGAAGATTGTTCACCCTTTCTAAGAAAGATAAGAAAGAAACAAATGAGCTGTCGATGACTTCCTCTTCTAAGGTCTACCATGGCAGTGATTTCCAATAATGTGTCAAAAGATTGCCACGCCTTGACTGGCCTTGACCTGTGTTCTTCTTAAGAACCAAGTATTCAGTCAAACACTCTTGAATTACTCTGAGTCATAACGTACAGAAGGCATAACAGAAAAAAAACAAAACTCCCTTTTCAACATTTCTTTTGAAGGTTAGAAACAGACAAACGTCTTCACAGGTGAGCTCACAGCAGCTTTATTGGAG
The DNA here is from genome assembly GCF_022749685.1 of Semicossyphus pulcher. Classification (NCBI taxonomy): domain Eukaryota; kingdom Metazoa; phylum Chordata; class Actinopteri; order Labriformes; family Labridae; genus Semicossyphus; species Semicossyphus pulcher. Next base: position 26,395,602 of record NW_027211604.1, on the reverse strand, counting down.
CTGCCACATGAAAGAGCAAAGGTGCTGTTGAATGTCACGAATGCCTCACAAATACTTATCTTGACATGTCTACAAAAGCAACAAAAGCCCTGTCTTTACAATACAACCAAAAATTCATTAAAAAAGGCAAAATCAATAAGTGATGTTTTTCATCTCAGTGTTGTTGCTGGTAACAGCAGAGGGTAAAAGGGATCACAACGGCATGTGCGTTGTTATAGCAGAGAGAAATCCCAAATGTGTGATGGGAGGCGGACACAAAATATAGATTTGGAAATTATATTATTGATTTAAAAAAAAAAGACCTGATAGATTATATGTATGTTTGGGATTGTGTGAATAGCGTGGGTAAACTACTGGATTTAGCATTCAAAAGATGAGCCAACCACCGATGAACCACTGGTGTTGAAGTGAGAGACGGTGAAAAGGACAACACGAACGCCCACGGCACCTGGTTGAGCTTTTCCGCCCTGTAACTGTCAAAGCTTTGGCACTTCTTCAAGACGGCTAAATAAAAATGAAAACATCAAAGGCCATAATGTGTTTTGGGGGTGGCTGTGGCTCAGTGGTAGAGTGGTAGAGTCGGTCGTCTCTCAGTTGGAAGGTCGGTGGTTCGATCCCAAGCTCCCTCAGTCTACATGTTGAAGTGTCCTTGGGCAAAGACACTGAACCCCATATAGCTCCCGGTGGGCATAGCCATGGGTGTGTAAAAGTGATGACTGATTGACAGTTGGGCACCATCAGTGTGTGCATGTGTGTGTGAATGGGCGAACGTGACATGTAGTGTAAAAGCGCTTTGAGTGGTCACAGGACTAAAAAGCACTATTTAAGTACAGTCCATTTATTGTCCATATGTTGTGTTCAGTGGTAACTTCATGTCTTGTTTAATTTTGTTACTTTCTATATTGTTAACTAGGGGTTGGACAGAAAATCGATATTGCAATATATCGTCGTCCTGACTCGTGCAATACAATTATCAATAGGCTGCCGCCAAAAATCCAGAATTTAATCCAAATATTTGGCGCTCTAAACAGGTTTCCCTGCGATTTTGACACACAACGTCACAACTAAGCGGTGGCGCTTATGACATGAATGAGGTTAACTGGCCGAAGCTGACAGCAGGATAAAAGAAGAAGAAGACAGCAGAATAATATCGGACAGCGGTGAAAAGTTGATGTGCCGCGTACACGCGACACACCACACGTACATTGTTTCTCAGTTTATGTCAAAATCTGTGAACCTGTCAACAAATTGCATTGACTCTGTTAGCCTTTTATTCTGCCTTTTGTTAAAGCTGTAAATTGACATTTATCACCTAACAAGTATAACCACACCTGCCTTCAAAGAGCTGAAGTGTTGCTGAAAGCTTTTTGTTGCTTCTTTTTTTTGATTGCCCTGCACCTTTACGTGATACGTGTCACTACCTTCCCTCTACTACGACAAGATGAAATATCAGAATTCCTTCGAATTTCGGCCCTGAGTTCAGATTTAATCAGATCTGCTTCAATAGCAGCAGCCTGTTCTTATAGCAGCCATCTGTTATAAAGAAATAACTGACCATAGTATGCTGTCAACGACCAATCAGAATCAAGTATTCATCTAACCCGTGGTTTAATTTTATTTAGGCACTCACATATGATTCAGAGCGTACAGGCTGCACCATCAGAGTGCAGTAAAATGTGTCTCATTTAACACTGTCCCCTGAACAGTACGCTACACCAGCTATTACAACATCGTCTTGAACATGTGGAGTCAATTATTTCCTCACTTACTGAAAAGTGCTCACCGTTGCCATAGTGGAATTTTACAAGTGTATTGACCTATTCTCAAGGGCCGCACTACAGACTCAATGCAATCAAGCACAAAAGTAGGCCTGCTAACATTTCTAACCACAGAGGCCTTTTTAAACAGAGCCATACACAACACAGCCTGCCCCAGCCACTCCACCCCCCAACCCCCATCTCTCATCCCACAAAGAGAAAAAAAACATGGAGAGAACTGGGCTCAGTTTTCTGTACTGGCCTCAGTGGGATAGCCATCAGCTCCTGGTTTCCCTTAGTTACGCACAACAGCAGCTGCGGAGCTCGGCTGTAATAAAACCTGGAACAATTTAACGGCTTTTATTGTTCTTCTGCGGCTCTCAGCACAGCTAACCTGTCCTCTCAGGATCTGGCAGAGAGAATCCCACTAGGGCAGCAATGAAAGAGGATCTCATTTACCTAAAAGCGCTTATAAATTTTTAATTTGCTTTAACAAGTAAATTAACAAGTCCCTCATTTGGGAAGTTTTATGGCTGCTTGCCACAGAGGGAGGACCATGAAAGTTTTATAGATAATCCACTACCTAGGCTATGGTGCCGATAATAAATTGTCTGTTTCCTGCGGCACTGTCAAATCCCCTTGGTTTCCACCGACTACACTTTGAATATCTCCTTTATGCTGCCTTCACAGGTCTATATACTTGGCTATTAAAGTGCTGGGGAGCTTCACGACTCAGCAGTTAAAAATGAACAACTTGAAGAATTTCTGTCGACTTTATACAGGCGCTCTAGTATAGCCTTAGGAGACACCGTAGCCAAACATTAGAGCACATTAAGCATAGCTAATTATGTCTCTACCAGCCTGTACATCACATCAGCCTCACAGTGAGCCCATCGAGTAAAACCACCCCAGGCTGGTCGACAGCAGCATTTGGAAACTGCTGGGCCTGTTTAACTCGCAGTGGGCTTTATCTGACCAGACTGCTATGTTAAAAAAACAGGAGCTGAGGGTTTGTCAGGGCCTGTGAGGGGGCGACAACAGGCCCTACGTCATCTGTCTGACAGTGGCTGTGTGGGCGAGCCCACCAGCGTGGCCCTGCTCTGACCCTGTGCTCGCTCTGAGGCCCAGCAGCTTTAACCGCCACAGACAGGAGCCCCGCCTGGCCCTCTCGTCACCCATAACCCCCTCTGCCACCCTCGCTCACGGCCTGTCACTGAGCATCAGCGCTTGGCTTCCATTGCCCCAGATTTGTTTGCTGTTATAGCTCCGTGTGTGGCACTGAAGTCACGGGCGTACAGTGTGAAAAGACCTCTTTTTATCTCTGCCGGTGAAGCGTGTATGTCATGTTTTCTTTCATCACTGTGTCCAAATGACGTACCGAAAAAATGTGGCATGTTGATCCTGAAGCCTGATGTTTCCCTGTGGTTAAATGTCACTCACAGTTAGCCAATGTAGCCGCTTTTATGAGTACCTAGCTATGTAACCATGAAGAAGCTCCATTTCCTTTCAATCCTCCAGCATCATTGAGTGGCGGTGATCTCTGGCGACCTTGTCAGACATCGTTTTCCTAGCAGGGGGAGAGATCAGCGAGGCCGAACGCATGCACTCGGACCAATCTCAGACCTCTGTGCAGGAATTTCAAGCCAAAGCAAAAGATATGGAGCCACAGAGGACGAGTCACAGCCGCCGCAGGGTGAGCGCATCCTGAGAGGAGAAGGAGGAGAGAAGGGAAATGCAGGCTCCAGGGGGACGTGGGGGGGTAAACGTGGTTGAGAGCACTGTCTTGATCTCATCAGTCATCCTAAGGACTCCATTTCCTCCACCGCAGGCTGGAGGCTACTACAGATTGTGGCTGCATTTATATATCGCCATAAATCTCTGATCTATGACGACATTACAGACAAATCAATATGCTTTTAACATCCATCCTCGGCCCTGCGTTGCAATCACCCTTCTCCCCTCTCACAAATGGTCATATAATGCTGTAGTCGGGTGGATTGAGTTATGGGGACAATTCCCAGATTTAATAATGAACTGAGCAGGTGGAGAAAAAGTGAGTGGTGGTGGGTGGGGGGAAAATATAAGAGCAGCGGGAGACCTGTACTCTCTCAGATCATATCGGAACATCTTGTTATAGTAGCCCAGCGTGGCAGTAAAATAACCTTCCTGCCCACTTTACGCACCTCCGGTTCCACGAGCTGTAACATTTCCCACAGAAAACAAACCGAGAGCGCACTATTACTAGATTCCATCCCAGAATGCATTGGGAAATGAAGGCAGGGAGGTTCCTAGGCCGACCTGCCCAGTTGAGCGCTGATCACCACATAAACTACTCATCAAAGAAATTTGCGTGCAATTAATTACACGATTCCCCAGCACTTCAATCTGTGCTTCTGAGTCGTTGCCTCAATACTGGCTTTCAGGGACCCATCCAACTAAAGCCACAGCCAGTGTGCCAAATCACGGCTCCCCGGGCTGGGCAGCCTCAATAAAGAGCGGTATGGAAGAAAAAAAGACGGCGGAGAAAAAGCCCTCTCCTATCGGCTTGCAGGGGCTATCATTTCTCTCTTTTATTGCCATTTATTTTCCTCCAGGAATTCACTGCCAGTATATTGGCAGGCCTTCCAGTAGATGGAGGCAATGAAATTTAGCGCAGACACTTAACACTGGGTCAAGCCTTGTGTGCGGCTCATGTGTGGTGGTAATATGATAGACAAACGCTTCTGGTTTAGGGAAGGACGGCTTTTTTTATGTTACAGGAATAGAAGCAGAGAGCTCACCATGACCATACTCCAAAAAGGAAAAGTGCATGAACAAATTCCTTTAGAAGGAGAGAGAGGCTACAAACATTCGTGTAACAGAGGAAGAAGTTAAATAGGTCAAAGCTGTGTCATGCTGCTAAGCCTGAGGCTGGAAGAACTACAGGCTGGAAGAAATTCAGCAAATAAAGAGAAAACATTTCAAGCTAATTGAGATTAATTAAAAGACATTCGAATGAAAAGGCCACTTCATAAACGTTTTATTAATTAATCTATTTACATCCACATTGGAACAGCACACAAGAACGTCTAAGAATGAATTTCTACACAAATAAATGTCAGCTGTAGCAGTGAGACAGGAAGTACTGAATAACTAATGTGTATCCACCTTAATCCTAGGCACGCTGTTGTAGATAAAATTGTGGGTGCAACTTCCGGTGTTGCAGCGGAAGTAGTATTAAGCTAGTTACTGCCGGCTTGTCTGCTCATCGACAACAGCTGTTCTTTTGAAACAACAAGTGATTACAACTCTGTTAACTGTTTTTTGTGTGTTTTTCTTTGTGTTTTTTTTCTTTAAAAATGTGCTGGCGTTACTAAAATGTCCTTGCGGAGCTCTGGTACCTGTTGCGCGGTTCGTGGCTGTACTAACAATCAGACAAAGCTAAATGTGTGGCTTGATGAACAGTTTCAGAATTTCAAGAATTTCACCTGATGTTGAAACTAAAACCCAGGCCGGGTGATGTGGGACTTTAAGGCACTGGCTGGGCTCTATGTCTGCCTTTAAATACATGATGTTGTGTCCCACCTTCTTTAATAAAACACGACCGACCTTGTTGCTGTGGAGGTACTGGTACACCTCAGGGCTTTTTAGATTTTTCATAGCGTCACCGTCCGTAGCAACGGAGTTAATAAAGTAGCTAAATATTGAAGTGTACGTTAACTGAGGCCACTTCTTAAGGTCGTCCTCCCACCCCTCGATAGTAGAGGGCAGCGGTATGATGACATTATCCTGGTTTAGGTGTTTTAGATTGGTTCCCACATGTGTTATTTCTCGAACGCTCAGAAAAAGAGGATTAGCTTAACTGTTACCACTGAAACTGGTTCAGTGACTGACACGGCAGCGGAAGTTGCACCCATAATTTACGCAAAGGATCATGGGGGGTAGGAATAAGATGGACATGTAAACATTAAATTGCCAACTATTCTTTTTCTTTGTTACATCATTCACACATAATAAGAACCTTAGGCCTGACCCAGATTACAGGAAGATCGTAACGTGTGCAGCCTAGATTATTTGGTCATGTGAGGTTTAGGCCCCGTGTCCACACAGTCTTCTTTCAGTCGTTCCCAATGAGGACAGAGTGTATGCGACCGCCGAGAAAAAAAGCGCAATGTCATTTTTCAGAACACTCTGAGCACTTCGAGTTGAAAATCTCAGCACTCTTCAGAAAGGCGCTGGTGTCGTCACTGCCACTTTTTTCAGGCAACCAATCAGATGGGGCGCCACTCGTCACCCTGGTTACCACCAAACAGGGAGGAGCAAGCCGTTTCTGTCTGCCTGGAGCTACCATATGATACACAGTATCATCATCAAGACCAAAAAGCCCATTTGTGGATGCAGATCGGCTGGACACTAAATGTTGCTGCTAAGATTTTAGCTTGTTGTTAGCTGTGTAGTAAGTTAAATGTATTGTTGTCATGGAAACAAAACCAGCATGCAGCCTTTTTTTTTCTCACCGCAGAAGCGCTTCGTCCCAGCGCCCTGCCAGAAAGAGGCGCTATGTGGACACGGTGCCTAACTTTTTAATATTTAGGATTTAAGATCTGGATGGTGGCGTCAAGACTTTCCAACTGGACCACAACAGCCAATGAGAGAGGAGTCTAAAGGGAGACGGAGCTGTTTGACAATGCTTCTTAGCGATGCTAACGTAAGCTAGCATGCTACCGTTAAGTTTCACATTCAGCTCTGCCTGAAGAGTCAAGAACCAGGGCTGACCGTGTCACTGCATTCAGACTAGTTAAATCTTCTGATGTGTTTTTTCTCACTTGAAAGAAACACGACACACGGTTGCACTCAGCCTCAGTTTTGTGACATCATGTGAGATCATACCAGATCCCTGGACGAGGAGGCGGAGGTTGCTCCCTCTAGCATACAAGATAATCTAAATAATATCCTGTCATGTGTCACGATGTGTCATTATTTTCATAAGCTGTAGTGTGTGCATGTTTGAGATTAGAGAGAAGAATATCTGTGAAGTTTCAGTGTGACCCAACCTGATTTTTACATCGGTTAGGATTTTAAACTTCCTGTAGCCTGAGCCCGGCCTTATGTGTGAATACCAACGCTCATAACTACAAGCCCTCTGCGGTCAACTGTTTGCATATCTGGAGTGATTTCTCATCCAATTACTGTATCTAATAACCCAGTGATCGTTAAAGTGAAGGTCACAGGGTCATAAACTGATCTCTGGTCAGCAGGTGGATATTACAATTTAGTCGACAGGCGGCCCTGCCTATCAAGCACCCGGTTGTGCCCTGCATGCTGCTGTAAACCGACTGACTGATAGCGTCTCACCTTACCTGCATTCGGCTCCATCTGCACTGCTATTCGGGGGATTAGAGGGGGCTGTAAAATCTGATGGCAGGATATACATTTCCTATTTGGATGACCCAGGGTGTCTGCCCGAGGCCGCTGCCGTTATCACTAATCCCCGCTGTAAACGTCCTCATTTAGTCGCCTTCCTGAAAATTCACATCTGCTGTTATCAAGTCATAAAAACAAGACAGTGCTCCGCTCCCACTATATTAATAGCGGCCTGAGTTTGCCTGCTTCGTGAGGAGTATGCTCGGAAACATCTGCTCCGGCTGCTCTAACAGACTGGTAATAGGAGACAGCACAAAGCCAAAGGCAACGAAAATACTGCCAAACAACATGATTGTAATTGGAATAATCAGGACGTCAGAGAGAGGAAATAACTGCATCTACTGCAACAACACACTGTACTGTCTTGATGCAATGTACATAGAGCCATGATGATGACAGAATGCTGTCCATTAACTTTATATTGGAACCACACTGACGGCATACCTGACTCCCTATCATCTGACTGCTCGTAAAACTGCAGCTGGGATGTGCCTGTAATAGACTTGTAGGCAGTGTTTCAGTGTACCCTTCATGTGCTGTTGGAAATATCAGTATGATGAGTCAAGCATATGTGAAGGATCTAAATATCACTGCGAAAAAGGAATAAACAACGTCTAACCTGCCGAGATGAGACAACATGGACAACTACCAGAGCCAAGTGTTACAAAACACATCATCATTCACTGTTCTTACAAATTACAGCTTGTATTTTCCTTAAATTACTTAGAAATAGCATGTTTCAATGCAGCTGTGTTGGTGGAAACTTAATGGTTGATCGCTTGGTTTCCTAAAAACATCCGTTACCATAATGTTCCTCTTGTTACGGACTATCTTCATCACTTAAACAATTATAAACAGTACTTCTAACTGAGATGTAAAGGCAGCCTGATAACTCTTTCTTCAAAGTGAAGAATTATATTGTGGATATTGCTAGCAATTGAAAAGCTGAATAAAGCCTACTAAGCCATGTGTGCTATGCTATGCTAGGCCATAATGCATTGCAAAATATGTTTGATAAAACCAAGCGGCAACCTCCGGTGTTGAAAAATGTTGAAAAAGCGCAAAAAAAACTGCAGTTCCTCGAGTGGCCACTTGAGGCTCCAGAAAACAAGAAATAACATTACAGCAGGTGGGAAACTGCCAATTTTTTACAGCTGAAATAAACATGTTTACAGCCTGGTACAAAAAACGGTTTTGTTATAAATAGCTAATTTTATTGTTCAGGATAACTGTACGGGGGGTGATTTTTTTTTATAACACACCCGTTTTAATTCTATCAAGCCTTAAATTATAGGGGCCGGATCACTTGATTGACAGGTGGATCCTGCTGGCTGTCTGCTAGACGTCAACACAGACACAGACACTGAGCTTAACTTCACCTGTTTGTGTTGTTGGAGCCTTTTGGGGATTTTTTAATACAAAGTTCGGACAAATAATCTCTCTGTGGGATTTATGGAACTTTATTACTGTGCAAGAAGTCTGAGCTCCAGCTTTTCGGTGAGTTAAATGCTAGTGTTATTATATTGAAATATTTTTAGCACTCGTAGCAGGTATACTGTGCTCGTTTTAGCTGCTTGTTAGCCTGTTCAGTGTTGATCAAACATTTATTTAATCGACGGCCAGTAAATGGGAGTCGAGGTTGTTGGCTTTTCCCCGGAGAGATTACAGCGGACCATAGTGAGAAGATCGGTTATTTTACGTTTCCCGTTATGAGCCCGCTGCTTCTTTAATCTGATAAATAAACAACTGCAGTCAGTCATCACCACAAAAAAGATTCTCCTCCTGGGAAAGTTAAACTAGTTAATTCACGAGCTAATAGATCAGCCACAGACACGGACTGCTTAGCTTTGATAACTTAGCATTTGCCAACCCCTTGGCGTCATTTAAGCAGTCGAGAAACCAATGGGTGATGTCATGGTGGCTATTATTTATACAGTCTATGGATAAAACCTTAACTACCATTCGGCAACAGCTAACGTTAGTGTTCAACCGCTAATATTAGCATTTGATAGTGCTACAAGGTACAATTGGTAAGGTGTAAATTCCTAGTTAGCAGTTATGTTAACTAGGAAGTGGTTAAATGCTAATTTTATCTGCTATCTGTGAGTAAGCTAACAACGAAATGAGATGAAGTATAAGGATTCCTAAAATTTCCAATGTTAATATGGCCTGAAACCAGACACACAGCAGTGCGACATTATAACAGCATTTTAACGTCCAATCAGGAGAGTGACATCAGAGGAAAATGGCCGCTGTGTGACTGTGGTGACTTGGGGCACATGCAGTTAGATGGAAGCTAGAAGGAAGCTAGCAACCTGCAGCCTCCGCTTGTGATTGAAGTGTCAGTACCTGCAGAGGATGGACACAAGATGCATTGCATTGAAGTGGAATGAACTACACATGACCTTAACTAAGCTGGGAGATCACATTCAAACTCAGATGGCTGATGTGGAACAATATCAAACAAAACTGAAGCCACGACATCAGAAGAAAAAAACACTCTATGCTGAGCAAATCGTCAAGGACTTTTAACAATTATGAGAAAACTATCTCCATCAGTTTTCAGTTGAAAAAATATTTCAGCTATGCCACTTAAAAAGTTGGAAGAACTTCGGAAAGTTGTTCCTACTTGAAAAGGCTCTGTACAGCAGCCGTAACTAGGGCACGTACTTGTAGTAGTTCAATGAAAAAGAGTTTTACACAAGATGGAACATTGTCATCTTATTTTCTCTAAACTCGTCATAACTCCAACCGTGGAAAATAAACACTGATTTCTTTATCGAGTGGCACAGCTTCACTGCGGAAACAAAAGAAGTCAAATCTGTTCCCGAGTTATGATTTAGTCCAACACAGCGCTGAGAATATCTTCCACATAAGACCTGACAGCATCCAGCAATGACTGCGCTGCCAGTAGAAATAGCTTCCCCACATGTGTGTAAGGCATCTTACAACACACAGGGGACCTGTTACATTTCAGCAGAGTTCCACATCACTTGGCTTAAAGAGAGACTATTTAGGTGGCTTTTATTTATGTTGAGAATTACAGTGAGATCCAGATCTGGTGTGCTTTTTCCTCCTCTGACATGTGGTGTTTTCAGCAGCTATCAGCGATCTCGGCGGGGCAAAAGAATTACTCCGTGACCCTCTTTGCAAGCCGTGCCCTCACTCTGTTTGTGTTTTGGTCTGGGCTTCCTCTAGCGAGTAATGGACTTCCTTCAACTCATAAATCACACTTGTACACCCCCTTTTGATTTTTTTTCTGTTCCTTTCTTCTTTCTCTCCGCCATGTTTTGTTAAGTGGACCACATCTTTGTTCATGTGAAGCTATTTTCTGCCACAAAAAGCAGCCAAACAATGCCGGTCCTCTTTTCTCCTGTTCTTGGAAAGGCACTTTTACAGGCGCTGAGGGCCACAAATGTCAACCACAGGAAGGCAATTATGAGAGTAAAATTACTTCCTTACTGTTATCAATCCACTCTCTGGACCCAGGGAATGGTTAAAAGCCACCATGAAATAGGGCACAGTTAGAGTTTTCTCCTGGGTCCCGGCCAAGGCTGCTAACCTTGCTATTAAAGGCCCCGACAAGCTTTGTCAATGCAATCTGCTGAATGCCTTGAGTGACACGCGATCGATATTCTCCACTCTCCCGGGTCATCACCGCTGACAGAGGCCTAAGTAATAATACAGCACTCGCTGCCTCTCTAACTTAAATGCTTCCACTGCCACAATATTTCTTTTTTTTTTCTTTGTCTCGGGGCTTGTGAGCTAAATTTTCCGCGCTGATCGAAAGAGGAAGATATGGAGGGTGGGTGGGAGCAGGGGAGGGTGGAGGTGCGTTGGGTGAGGAATTGCTACGTGTCTGGATTGATGCCGGCGAGGGTAGTGAGTGTGGCCAGCTGAGGGAGAGGGAAGGGGGGCTTTGATAAATCGAAAATGACTGGCTGCCGAGTTGTAATCTGCCAGCGTCGAGCCCCCTGTAGCAACAAGCCAAATGAAAAAGCACGCTGACAGGCCGGAGAGATGGAGGGCCTGCGGTAGATTGCGGGGAGGAGATGGAGCACAGGGGGGGAGAGAGAAAGAAAGAGGAGGGAGAGTAGGGGGTGGAGGAAAGGGGGGAACGGGCTGAGCAGGGAGGAATTGTGGGGGGAGACGTTTGTTCCAGTGTACGGAGGTGTCAGGAAGCATTGAAAGAAAGGTGGCGTGTGCTTGCAGGCAGTAAATAAAGCACGCGCATACACAAGCCATTACCAGCTGAAAGCATAAGAGTCCCATTACAATTTCTAATAAGGTCTAATGTAAACAGGAGCAGTTGGCAGTGTCGCACCACCCATCAGGAGCTGTCAATTAGCTCCACACTGAGGCTGTGTTTTATGTGTTTATATGGCCGGGCTCGGTGTGTATACAGAGCTTGTAAATCTCTTGTTATATGCTATCTTTGCATTTTGCATAAACGCCATCTGAAAAAGATGTGTGCACCCACGCAGACACACACACACACACACACACACACACACAGAGGCAGCTGTCGTGTCCTTCACGAGCAGGTGAGTCGAGCTCCAACATCAAAATCCAACACAAGAGCTCCACCTACTGCAAGCGTCTCCTCTGTGCCCCGTCCTCTGTTGTTCAGACAGCCAGGCGAGCTCTGGGAGGCAGCACACCAGCAGGAGACGGCTGAACGTGCACGGCAGCGTGCGGCTCATTTCTACCCATTCCATTAAATTCCAGAGGAACCTTCCTCATTGGACATTAGTGTCAGACTGAGCAAAAGCCGGCCCAGACAGGGCTAATAAGGCTGCAGCGGTCCAGCCTCGTCTGGCTGATACAATGTCAGCCGCGATGAGAGCTAAGAGCTAAACCCGCTCTCCCCTCCGATGTATTAAGTGTGTAAGCCTGATGCCTGTTAAGCAGGGTCTTGCAGGAGCAGAGGCTGAGGGAAGGAGTCAGTCTGCCTCACTGTCTGCCTGCCTAATAGGCCGGCTGGCCTGCAAACACAAAAATGCAAGGTCAATTCAGCTGCAGCGGCGGTGAGCCCAAGACAAGAGGAGCAGCATTGTAATTGGGAACTTAATAAAGCTCCTGTGGAAGACGGTGGAAGATGATGCTGGCAGATCCCACCCACCAGGACCACAGAGAACCCTGAGCAAACAATCTGTCTGCACAGCCATCCATAACCCTACACCCAGTTTACACATCTCCATCAGATGAGCTGCATATATTTGGAAATCACTCGTGGCACAGCGTGGGGTCTGATGAATTCACAAACAGCAGGAAATAGCGCGGCTGTATTTTCAACAGAATTATCTGCAGCTCTTTGTCTGTTTATCCATCGCTGCTTTTCCCCCTCTGCCTCTCCACAGCAGCAGGCATGCACAGGAAGGCAATAGGGGCCTTGAATCTGTAAAAGCTGCATCCCTCCTCCCCCTGTTTCATTTGCAGGCCCGTGGCTCACAGTCGGACTGTCGCAGAGAAAAGCCATCTCCCTCACAGCATGGCAGCTGTTTCAGGGCAGCGCCGATCTGCTGCATGCACCCCGACTTCCCGCGCTCCCACTGGGCTATTCAGGAAATCACGGCTGATACTGAGCTGTTTGTCTCCCTTTTGTGCTCACCCCTGGTTGTCGTCGTGACAAAAAAAAGAAGAATAAATGTGAGTATTGCGTTTTTTCCCCCCCTGAGGAAACACTGAAAATTATTTCTGTAACCCTCTGTGTGGCAATTTTAGTGAAAAGCACAGAAAAAAAAATGAATAAAACACAATTTAAAAGGCAGGCTCTGCAGGAGAGGAAGTCTGCCTGTGGCTTTCTGAGTTTGCTGGGGTAAATTGGGTTCTCAGCCTGAGGTTTATCACTTAAAACTTCAGGCATTTTCTGGAACAAAACTGGTGTAATCATTTCAAATAGGCCAGTGTGAGATGAAGACTTCATATAAGCAGCAGCGCGAGAATCCACTGAGGCCTAATCAAAGAAATACTGAGGGACGTAGTGTGGGAGTAACACTTTGCATGTCTGTTCATTTCTATTGTCACAGCTTCAGTGCCTAATGGCTTTGAACTACATAGACTGTTCATGGCTTTAGCTCTGCATCCACAGCAACAAGAGATCATGGACTCATCCGTGCTAGCGTTGGCTGCAGCATACGTATCCCTCAGCTACACTCAATTATCCTGCCAAAAAGCAGGCCAAAGAGGACGCTCTCACGTTATTGTGGCTAATGAGCAATCAAAAGAGAGATAACCTGCATCACAAGGCCTTGTCCATCATGCCGTCTGATTAGATTAAGTTTGACTTCAGAGCAAAGCTCGGAGAGGAATGAGAGCAGGAGTGTTTCACTGATAAAAGAGGAATTCGGACGACCTGCCCTGCTGTGCTGTAGGCTGACCTGTCTCCATGATAACGCTGATGCAACCTCCAACGCTAGTCCAAGTTTCCTCTGATAAGCTTCTGAGGAAGACTAAACATGCAGCCGTGACCCAAAACAAAAGCTTGTGAAACCTGAAAGAGTGGAAACATCACAAACTCGGTCAAGGCTGTGACGATGTGCACCTGCAGGACGGGCGTGGGATAAAACCATCAGCATAGAGTCTGCACAGCAACATTACAAACACATGGATGCTCGGTCATTTTTTATTTGATAAATGATCAGGGTGATATAATAAAATACAAATTAAACTTTATGGAACTGGAATGATAAAAATAAAATTATTTATCTTATCTTTTTTCTTTGAGGTTGTTTTAAACAAAGAAGGAGACAAAATGATCTAATTCCAATTCAACAGCAATTTACCTTCAAATCTGCCGGTTGCTTTGGGTAGGGACTGTCCATTCATTTATCAGTTCTGGTCTTTTTTTCTGGGGTTTATCAAAGGACTCTCTCTCCTGACAGAGACCTGGCTCTGTTTGGATCCACAGAGGGACTCGTCTGTTCTCCCTTCACACATTCAAACAGCTTTACTGATGGGCGTGGTATTAGCATAAAAAACCTTATCCTCAAAGACTGGAAGACACAAACTCCACCACGCTTCAGAAACCGGTTGCTCGATCTGGTTTTGGTTGTCCACGTGGAGAAGTTGCGAAATACATGGTAACAATCTTGAGGCCCCTCTTTGTAACACCTGGACTCATTCTGACAGCATTTATATTTTGATTGTTCCTTTTCTCTGTCTTGTTTTTGTATAGTCACATTATGGACAGCTTGCATTTAACAATCAAAGGTGTGTTGTTTATTTGTACCCCTCCTGTCTTGGTGTAAGTGTGCGTGTCGAGTGCAGGTGTGTGTAGGTTGGGTTTTGATTTTTGTTTGGTTTATATGTTGTGATTGCAAATCAATACAAATAATATACAGGGCGCGGCTTTAGCTCAGCGGTTAAACTGGCGACCACATACAGAGGCTACAGTCCTCGAGCTCAACTCCCAGCCTCGGCCCTTTGCAGCGTGTCTTCTCCACTCTCTCTTCCCCTGTTTCCGACACTATCCACTGTCCTCTCTGTCAGTAAAGGAAGAAATAATCTTAAAAAATTGCCATTTGCTGAAGCGCTGCATGACTTTTGTTTACACCTGTAATAGTACAGTAGTCTGCACATATTATAACCTATACAGCCCGTCTCAACTGAATGCAAATACAGGTTCAGTGTGTCCGGTGCAGTAACAGCTGTGGCAGGTTTTTTATGACAACGTGAAAGTTTATAAAGTTTTCTTTGGGGAAATAATTTGCTGTTAAAAGATACAAAGGTATAGATCCCAGCATATTGCATTATACGTTATTGCAACAGTCAGTGTATAAAAAACAATTTAAAATGGCAGTAATATCATCCTGCGACTTACTGTAAGTGTCAGCATGCTATCAGATCACTGAGGCCTCTGGGGATGTTTCTCTCCCCAAACAGCTTTTAGTGACAAACTTTAATTACTTTTTTGCCTCGGCTCGTGTGTGTACCTTAACAAAGCAGGAACACTCTCACACGGCATTTCAAACAGTGTAAAGGTACTTGTATTATAAATTATGGAGCAGCTCGGTGAATGCAAATGAGAACTACACAAGGCTGATTTTCAATCCCAAAGACAAAGCAGAGGATTGAAGCAGAGGAAACATGCAAAAGCTGGGTACAATCTTTAAAGAAGCAGGAAGTGTTGGGGGAGTTTGGGTGAGAAATGCTTTTACTTCCCTGCACTGTCTCACAGGAGAGCACAGTGTGAGCCGCGGAACAAGGCTGAAACAAGCAGCCGCTGCTTTTAAAAGCACACTTTCACACACGCTCTTTATCAAAACTTTTTCTCCTCATTTGTCTTCATCTATATTTGTCTGTTTAAACTGCACTTCATGAAAGGACGCCGGGCTTTTGTAGGCCACAAAGACGTGTGTGCGGGCTCCAAAGAGCTAATGTCGAAATTCCCCCGAGCGTCTGTTAAACACACGGGTAAATAATTCAGCACCGCCTGAACAAAGACTGAATCTGAGAGCGAGCGCCGGGTCCTCTGGTGTACGCTGCACTTTCTTTCCCCGTCCCACAAGAAGGAACAATGATGCGGGCACTCCTCTCTGTTCGTGACTGAGGATTTTTCTGCTTTATTTTCAGCTTTCACAGTTGATTTTTCAGCTGCTGCTGCCTCAGTCAGCTCTCTGTGCGTCTCTGCGGCAGAGCAGCCTGTCAGCCTCCTGATGACCTGTGGGTGGTGCTACATGACAACACATCAGCAGGAGGAGAGGAAGGAGGAGGACAGCAGAGACGTATTACAAAAAAACATGTGTCACATTACCACTTCAGGGTTTGTCACATTGCTCATGCTCCTCTACCCACCAACATTACATCCAGGAGGTGTCAAACTAAACAAAGAACACTTGAAACATCTTCATCTTCATTTGCTCCCAAGCAGCAGCTCTCGGATTCCTCTGCTTCATCTCATCTGTGTTGCAGGTTTAACCTCGCTGTAGGAGGACATTTTGGTACTTGTTATTTTAGTTTCTAAATGTGTTTTTTTGTGGGCCTCTTAAAAAACAAGATTTATAACCTCTTATTTTCCAAAACCCAGGATGTGAACTGTGTTTGCAACTAAAGCTCTGATTAAGATTCAGGACAGCTCCTGCTTGTTTTCACTGAAAGACAAAGCAGAGAGAAACGCTGTTTTATTATGAAAGAGGGCAGAATATTAGAGGAACAGGCAGGCGAAGTTTCAAGAAAAATATCTTGACTGAAAAGGCACATTCACATCTTAGTTTTTGTGCAGACAGGTGCGTAGGAGGAACCATCCACAGGCGAGAGAAAAGGCCCACTGATGAAAGCCTTTGCAGTTTTACAGACTGGCTGTCTGTGACGACTTCGCGGAATAAAATCTCAAGCTGCGCCCAGTTAGTGACGCATTTTCCATCACCCAGCAGTGGTTGGTCTGCCAGAGAGGGTAGGCGGAGCTAAGCGGCTGCTTTTCCGCTCTCTGCAAGTGTTGCGAGTAAACAGTAATCTACTATGGCTGAACAAACAAAGAAAAGATGGATGACTACAGATACAACTTCAACAAGAAGTGAAAATCCAAAGAAAAAGAAACAAACTCGACGCTCAGATGAGTTACAACCGTGACAGAGGGAGACAGCTGTAGACGTCTGGTTAAATTGTGCAGCGTCCTCCTGCAAGACTGACATTTTTGAGATTGTCAGTTTAAATAAATAAAGAAGTATACATTTAAAAAAGTCAGTTTCCAGGTGTTGGACAGCACAGAATGAGTGAGAAAAGTTTTAAACTATTCCCCCCAAGTGTCGTCATGATCAGGCATGGGGAGTAACAAGTAACGACATTACGTAATAAAAACAAAAAGGCAACTGCATTCTGTTACAGTCACAGAAAAAAAAGAGGTAATTAGGTAATTCAAATCAAATCAAATCAGTGATGACGATCTAATACCGAAGACGCTCTGTAACATCTGCCGTCTCGTTTTTAAACCGTCCGTCTGACCGTCTCTGATGACACCATGCACCTGCACGCACACGTTTCAACACGACACACACGTGTCACAACACCGCTCCTCAAAGCTGCCATCAACAGTCCCTGGTTGCCACGGCAACTGTGGTGAAAACAACACCCTCACAGGGTGGAAATTTTACCATCACTTTGTTTTTAAAGGAAGAAACCGGAGAAACATCGCAGTACAGTGCAGGTTCTGGCTTCCAGCTGTGAAAGTGCTGTCATCTAATTTAAAGAAATAGTTACAGGTAAGACCAGCCGCTAACGTTAGCTGCACAGAATTCCAGTTAAAATGTTAGCTAACCTGCCGTCTTCTTCTACTGCTGAGAAATAGTTTGTGACTCTGGTGAAGTCGCGGCCGGGATGGTGTGGGTAAAAACACAAACTGTTCATGGCAGCTTCCTTGAAGATTGAGTGTGAAGTAGTGTGAATAGCACACATAGCAAAGTGCATTTAAATGTGCATAATTACCAGAATTAATTTAAACAGGCATTCACACATTACAAAAGTACTGACATTTCTTTTCTTTTCTCTTTATCTGCAGATTTAGTGTTGAAATAATCCAAAAGTAACTAAACTGTAATCGGTTACGTTACTTTAAAATTGTGACACTTGGATTAGGTTACTGAATACATTTTTTAACAGGTAATTAGTAACCGTATCAGAATACATTTTTAAAGTAACCCTCCCAACCCTGCCCATGAGTCAGCTTCGCTCAACTAAACTTTGGATTCTAAATAAAGAGAACATTGGCGCTGTGGAAATACATCAGGGATAAAACTATAAAGCCCCTTCCTCATCATTGCCCAACTCTTTCAAATCCATACAGTCGAGTGATTGAAGTTGAGTTGCATCGTGGGTAATGTAGGTTCTAGGTACGGTAGAAGAATGCATGGAATAAGAAAGACGATACCTCTGGCTCTGGTGCATTCATCTCATACTTGAACTTTGAACTGTCCGTGTGAGTGTGACAATGTTAAAGGAGTGAAACACTAAATGTGTAGAGGGCTCTTTTAAAGCCCTGATTCAGACTCAGTAAGTGAATAAATGTGCCTGTGAGGCAGCTCCGAGCGCGCTGTCAGAGCCAGACATTTCAAGGAAAAAGTGTTTGTATCTGCACAAAGGGCAGAGTATCACAGAGACTGACAGATCTGCAGAGGGACAGAATCTTCTCTTCACATGTTTTTAATACAAATAAAAATGTTAAGAAAATGCTAAATCATTTTTTGGATGTATTTTAATCCAAGTTAAAATTTGCCTGTATCTGACTTTGGCTGAAACATTAAACGTACCTCTGCCACATGCTGCGGCCAGTTCAGCTTCTGGCAAAGACGCAGGGGCGCAAAATGAGCGCACTCACTCTGAATGAATCTGTGTGCAGCTGGTTTGCCTGATGAAGGTTGAGCACCGAAATGTTGCAAGCAAATAAATGTATTTTCTGCACGTTGGACAGTGTGCGGGAGTTTACAGCCCAGAGGCCAACATTCAGTTATTCTCAGTATATCATAGATTTATAGATTCATTGATCCCAGTAACACTTTCTGTGTTTGTCTACCTGTTTTTCTCTGAAGTACACACCTACATGTTTGCAGCGATTGAGCTCTCACTCAACCTTCTCTTCTTAAAACATCCTTGTGTGTAAACTCTGCGGCAGCCTCTGTGTCTCCTCACTGCTGTGCAGAGTGAACGGTCTGCCTGAGCGTAGCAGGAACACAACAGTATCGAGCTGCACACAGAGAGCTGAGGAGGAGTGCATGGCTGGGATGTGTGGGGTGGAAGAGAGGCTACCTTTGCTTGTAGCCCCGGGCAGGACTGGGAATCAGTTCAAAGATTCCCCCGAATAACTCTGATTAAAAATACACAATGGATCTTTTTAACTTTCAAGGCTAATAATTGATGAACACAAAGGCCCTGTTGAATTTTCCATGTGAAAGAGGAGCTGACATTGGAAAGGTTCAGTGAATCTGAGCATGTAGTCCTCCCTCCCTCCCTCTCCTCATCTTCCTGCTCTCCATCTCCTCGTCGCTGCGGGCTAATTGCAGCGATTTTAGATGATTGTTATTAAAAACAGGCGAGCGGCGGCGCTTTGCGAGCTGAATCCCCTCGAGGAGAGGCCCCGTCACGCCGGGAGCGCCCGTGCATCCTAATGACTGCAATCAGGGCCTGCGAGAGCGAGAGGCGCCTTTGTTTTCTCCGACACCGTGAAGGAGGCGAAGAGACGCATATACATGAAAACACACACTCCAACGCTCTTCAGGGGGAATAAACCTGAAGAGAACAACAGCAGATTTCTGCTTGTTGATGCTTTGCCCTGCAGAGCACACGCACAAGCGGACGGACAGTCAGCGTACACAAATGAGCAGCAACTCGCATGTAAACATATACAGCATGTCAGGTATGTACTGTGCGTCAAAGGGCTCCATTCAGCAGCTGAGAGGAATCCTAAAGTCAAACACTGGTGGCAACAGAATGTGAAATGTGAGAAAGGTCACACAAACAGTGTCCTGATAGTGGACGTACAGGGACGCACACAGAATCAAAAGCATTTATGGAAACATCTTCTCTTTAAAACTCTTTTATAGTTACAGTAGGGAGGCATGAAAGTCAAGAAGACCCAGAGCAGACTCACATTCTGCAGGTGGAGTCCTGTTTTCTGGAGCTGTCATTGTAAACACTGCAGGAGCAGGCTGTAAACTTCACAAAATGACCCTTCGGTCTTTATCGTGCAACTTATTATTGGACCCAAATTATCTACACAGCTCACAGAAAGTCTTCCTCTGGCTAAAGCCCCCCTCCAGAGAAACTCAAGACCTTGTAAACATCTCCATGTTGTGTTGTTCATGTGCTACAAGACATATCAGGGACAACATCAGCATCATCTCCATGGCTGGGCCTGTCTGCTTTTAAACTGCAGTGTACCAAGGACAGGCTGAACAACACGTTTTCAGATTGGCAGCTTTGAGACGTCACAAACCTAAGGAGCCAATCCTGTTAATGGACGGGGTGACGCTATGCATATCATTATGTGTTTACCTATGGCAACCACTTCGGCGATATGTGAGCCAGCTGTAACCGTCAAACTCACTACTGACTACTAACGCTAATGTTACTACTGCTAATTACTTAATTTCAAGCTGGCAAAGTTTCAACAAGTTGCCACTAAATGTCGGCAGAGACGTGTTTTGTTTTCGGGACGGAGGGGGCGGTTGGGAATTTGCATAGTGGGTGGAGCCTATGCAGATTGTGGATTGTTTTTATGAGGGAGAAGGTTGAGATGCCTTGGGAGGTTTTATTTTAAAGGTAATTAAACATATTTTGCAGAAAAAAACAAATCAGACATAATTTATTATTTCAAGCAGAGCATTTCATATGCCTTAAAACACGACTGGAGCTGCTCTTTAAAGGTATTATAAGTCGGATTTTTCCTGCATTTTGTCAACAACACATTTAAACTGGGCCCCTCCTCCTAGGCTCTTCATCACCAGAAGCTTTCTCTCACTCTCTCGTACGAGAACACGCCCGACCGGCCGAGCTAACACTGACAGCATCATGGCTAGCTTTGCGCTAGCATGCTAACCGCCGGTTAGCTTTGCACTTAGCTTGTCCTACCCGGTTTGAGACACCTACCTGTCCAACAGAAAGAAGGCCAACTCTGCATCGCTCTTTCGCCATGTTCGCCGGTCTGTATGGGGCCTAATTGCTAATTTGAACCACTCCCACACTCACCTGTACACTGTGATTGGCTCAGGGAACCACAACAGCGCCCCTCCTGAAAATGTCCCATGCAAAGCAAAACAACAGACTAGCTGCAGAGGGAAGGGTCTCACAAGGGTCTGCACACACACTCACCAACACACATGTATAGAGTCCCATAAGCACTGATCGCAGGTTCGACTCCCGGTCTGCCATTCGTTTGGTGCATGTCCCCCCTCTCTCTGCTCCTCACACTTCCTGTCTCTCTTCAGATGTACTATCTAATAAAAAGACTAAAAAAAATCTACAATGAAAAAAAAAGCAGACGTGACTTGAGGGTAGTCAGAAATTAAACTGAGTGGTTGAAGCTTCATGTTGAACAACACTGTGATTAGACAAACACAGATGTGTACGCAGTTAAAAATCACTGTTCCTTAAAGAAAAGAGACTTTACAGAACATTTAGACTTATTAAACTCGTACCCTCTCACAAAGACAGTTGTTGTTTCATATTATTTGTTACTGATAATTTATTTATGTTTTTGTTATTTATATTTCAAGTCCAGAGTGAAGAGTTGCTCCAAATAGGACTTAAATGGCTTCTTTTATGCAGCTCTGTTTATTTCTGTAAATGGTTTCTTTTTTCTGCCCACTAATAACCCCAAAGACATGCACACACACACACACACACTCAGTGTGAGTCTGCAGTACGCAGCAGAGATTAAACAGTGTGATTAATTAAATTGTAACTAAATCAATTCTAATTATCCAGCAGGGTCGGTTGTGATGCGAGGCAGCAGGCAGCACAATGACCCATCCCAGCAGCAGTTATCTGATACAATTACAACACACACATAACAACACACAGCAATCAGCACTAAAATAATGTAGCACACTGCTCTCACTAACAACAAGTTAGAGGAGAGCAGCCGTGGGCCGGCGGTGATCGATATCACGGCTGTGTGCTGAGTGTGGACTTATGATAATAGAGGCAGAACCAGGAAATACATAGAGTACAGGAAGAAGAGGGCAGAGAGGAGAGGAGGGGTGGTTTTATACAAGACCTACAGGTGAGACTGAGTCAGAGATCAATCAGTCATCAATCAAACAAGGTGAACAGGCCAAATGGGGAGTCTGAGACAGACACAGACTTTCATGATTCTTTCCACCATCACACCGTCTCCATCCTGTCTTTTTGACTTTCCACTGACTCTGCAACTTTATTACACTTAACAGAAAGCAGATAGTAACTGCAGAGCACATGTACATGCATGTACTGCATGAGGCCTATTTGCAGGGGACTAGGAGCTGTTGCCACTGCCATGTGCTGCATTGTATATCCAAATTCAGAGGTCCTGTGTCCCCCCTGTGTGCATCAGTATTACTGTGATTTGAGTTAAAATGTTTCGTCTTCTCTGTGCTTGTTTTGCCATGTTACAGGTTGATAATTATGGAGACTGCATGGGTAATAATAAATGAAAACTATTTTCACCATGACGTGGAGACAGATTTACAGAGGGCTCAGATTCACCAGAGAAGTGAAATCTCTAAGAGGAGATGTAACAAAAACAATCACTGAAGTTTACGTATCTGTGAACGTTCACCTCAGACCAACACAGGAAGCTGTTCTGTTGTTAAACACGCTGATGGGCCGGATCCATGACAGGTTTTTTTTCGTTAAGTTAAGTGTGTGTTTTGGTTAGTTGAAGTGGCTACAGCGACTCCACCCGCCGATCTCTACTGCGCAGCTCTGGCTCCAAATGACGTCACCATCGCAAGATGACAGCGCCTGTCACGAGGGCTGTTTTGGCATCAATGTCATACAATGATAGCAGATGGAGACGTGTCTTCCATCTATATATTCATTGGTCAGTGGTTAACACCTACAGAAGTGTTTAAAACATAAAGATGTTGTCAGGAAGATTTGATCACATCGGCTGTATTATATTATCAGTTCTAAATGGTGTCAGGATGAGATCGATGACATAAACGGCTGCACCTCTCGATCTTTTAATTATGTGGTAGCTTATTAATGGTTACAAAAAGAAAGCAAATCACACGGAGCCTTGACATGACATCAGGGATAATGTGAGTAAAATACAGACTTTGTTCATCTCCTGCTAATGCACTGCACAATACAAAGACGTGGAGGGGTTATTTCTCCCTGGTAGTAGGAGTCCTGTGCAAAAAGGGCTAAAACAAAGTTAACTTTTTCACTGCCCTCTCAATCTGTGCTGTGCAACACATCTGGTTCCACCTTCCTAGCTACACAGCAACCTGTGGCCGTCAGTCAGAGCCGTCAGCAGCCTGTGTGAAAGAGCAGTAAATGATGTTTGTTGTCTGATCGCTTTCTTGCAGCAGCAGCGGAGGAGCCTGACAGCGAGTGGATCTCACAGCTAGCTGGATGTAAATCAGCTCACACACAGACATACAGGCAGACGGGCACACACACGAAAAGAAAACACAGGACCTGTGGGCAGAGGGTCCTCCACAACACTGCAGCCTCCTCCCTGCACATGCATAATGCATGAAGAACATGTAAATACGTTATTCCGCGCATGCATTAATGATCACGGAGAAGCTCGCAGTCTAAGCACCAAGGCAATTAATAAAAGATGGCGCTCAGATAAAGGCCCATACCTCCCCCACGTCTCCACCCTCCCCCACCACTTGATCCGCCGAGACACATTTCATGCCAATTCTTAACCTTGTTTTATTTCTGAGCTGCTCGGGGGTGTTGTGCAGCTGGAGTGGCGCTGAATAATGAATGGATGCTATCAGAGTGCCCGACTACAGTAGAGAGAGTCTGCTCCACAGAAGATACAGCGAGGATTCTCACACACACACACACACACGCACACACACACACACACACACACACAACCGCTGTGGTCCTTATCGGATGCTCTGGGGAGGAAATGTGGGGTTAACTGGTCTCTGGGGAGCTGTGAAACGAGGGCTTCGTAGCCTGGAGACGGTGCATAAAACATCAGCTTGGAACACGCAGACACAAACACATTCATCTCGCAAGGCACAAACAGAGCAAATAGAGACTTTTTAGTGAATGTTTCTGCCTGAGTTCTGCCTTCAGCCCAAAACATTCAGCGGCTGAGGTGAAAAGGAAGGAAGATTGGATTTTCTCTCTGGTATACTGGCAGCCCAACAGACGGAAATATGGCACCTGACTGAAACTAAACTCCAGCGTGCAGCTCTCTGCTGAAAACTTTGCACTTTCATGACCCTCCCGATGCAGGTCACGTCATCCGCTTTCACGTCGGATTCAGGCAAATGTTTTCTGTCTACTTTTAGTCCATCTTGTGAATTCCAAACAACATGGACTGAAGTACGTCTTCTGTGTGACAGGGATCTACTTAGAACAGTGCTGTTTCCACACTGTAGAGCTTTTGCTTCATACAAAATGCTTCATAAAGTTTTAACAATGTGGTAACACAGGTTTCCCGCGGATCCTTAAAAAGTCTTGAATTAGATTTAAAAAAATTTAAGGTCATGAAATGTGCTAAAAAGTTATTTTTTACTTGTGAGAGGGCTTAAATTGATAACGGCAGTTTGACTGAGACGTGTCTGAATACAGCGACGAGTTGGCAGGGGGATGTTTCGAGGAAATGTTTCCAGAATCCTTTAGGAAATCTGTCTTATTGTTTGACATTTCATAAACAATCCTTTAAATCACTGATCTCAGCCCTGGTCCTGTGTCCTGAGATATCTTATCTGCTTTTGACTTCTGATCATTTCATAGAACGAGTGGAAAAAGAAGCCACACCTGTGTTAATAGCTGTCTCTTCTGCTCTGCTAAAATGGTATTCATTTTTCTTTGTTTGGGTCTTAAAAAGTCTTCAGTTGGATTTTAAAAAGTGTGCAGCAACCCTGTAATATCAGCTGTCCATGAAAATCAGAAAGTGGTTCAGTAGTTCATTTTGATTGTCCAGTTACAGAAGCCAAATGACTGCTGTTTCTTTATAACAGACCTTTCCTAAGAATGATGACGGTCTGCAAACAAAATGTGGAACATTTAACACCAGTATGTGTACTGTGGCAAAAAAAGAAAAGGAAAGAAAAATTGAATCGATGTACAAAAGGCCTGGAGGTTCAAAGAGAGAGAGAGAGAGTGAGCGCAACAGAGATATCTACAAAAGTGGAAAGACGTGTAATAACGGAGCACGACACATTCTGAAGACATCATGAACAAGTGTCAACAGGCTATGAGAGTTATGGAGCAGAAGACCTCAAACAAGTGCTGCGTCCATTCATGTGCAGTGTTAACTTTGTCTCACTTCAACACAAATGTTCACTTTAATGTGGATTATAAGAGCTTAGTCGACCAATGGTAAACGGACCCGTTCACCCATTTACACACACACATTCATACACTGATGGCAAAGGCTGCTATTCCAATCTCCAATCAGACCTATTCCCGTTCATTCACCGATTCACCTTCAGGAGTAATTTGAGGTTCAGCGTCTTGCCCAAGGACACTTCAACATGTGACTGTAGAAGTGTTGTGACCAAGTCATCTTTGCTCAAGTCTCAAACAAGTCTCGAGTCATTTTTTCTTGGGCAAGTCAAGTCGAGTCCTTAGTTAAGGCAAGTCAAGTCACTTTTTTTTCACCCAAGATCCAGCACTCTTACCTGTAGTATCCGGTCTTTATAAAGAGAAAAGACAAGGTGTTAGCAGCTCGTCTAATAATGATATTATCGGCCAACTTATATAACCTGTTCAAAAAGTATGACAGTGAATTGTATCTGTATTATCTTGGCACAGACGCAGCCATGATGATGGTCTGCTCTGAGACCGTATTGAGGAGTAATGAGTACGACTGATGAGGCTTCTCTTTGGGGGCTTTGATGTTACGTGTTGCCATAGTGAGGAGTTTGTCATCCAATCATGACAATCACATACCGGGGAGCTTTTTGAGTCGTCCAATCATGACTCCCAGTTTGCGCTGCGTACATACTTGATAGTTAGACAGAAACTTGACAACATTGAATTTTATCACTTTATATTTAACAGCTTACATTCAAACTTATGAACTCAAGTCATCCGAGTCATCAAAACAGTGACTCGAGGGTGACTGTCAGGGTTTATTTTCATTATTAGTACTGTCCCACTTGTACCTCTTGTTACGCACCTTATCAGGACACAACTCTGCATGCACTGACTCTTAAAGATCAACGGCAAAAAGCAGCAGGAGCTCCAAGCACTATCCAGGTTGATCAAGGAAAGAGTTAATAAAAAAATATGGTGGATGAAAACGTTGAAGATCTTCAAAGTAGCTTTGCTCAGAAAAAAAGAGCAAATATTTTTCATTTTCGATGTAGGTGAAACGATTCTAGGAGCAGATCCAAACCACCTTCAACCTCCTGTAAACTGATAAATCAGCCAAAACTGTGATTCACAGCGAGGTGAGAACATTAAACTCCCTACTCATGGCATGGGTGGATGGATGTACTCCGCAGTGAATATAAAGTACTGGCATTTGCACTTCAACCATCTCTGCTTATATGTCAACTTCTATTTTTAACTGAGAATAGTGAAGAGAGGCAGAGAGAGGCAGATGGTTGGGGAGAGTGAAAGCTCTGCTTGTCTTCTCTCTGTTCCACAGAGTACGAGCCGGCCGCGCTGACAGCTTGTCAATCCAACCGAGCGAGGGGACGAGATCTGGAGATGACAGCTCTTTCTCCTCCTCCTCTCTCTCTCTCTGTCATTCCATCACTTGCGCGCAACCACACGCTGACCTTTCACCGCCACCATGCTTCCCCTGTCTGTCAAGCACAAAACAGGCGAGAAGACAGAAAAGGGGAAAAAAAGATAAACGTCCCCCCGCAGCTAACGCTCCCTCCCTCCCCTCTTCTATGTGCTGATTTCAAGTGACAGTAATCACTGTTTATTAGCCCACTTTGCCCTTGTCATGTCCAAGAGCAGCAGCCACATATTAGAGCGATTAGACAATTAGAGCCATTATAGTAACACACTGGCCAGTGTCACACATCACACATTACACTGAGGACAGAGAGTAGACAAAAACTCCCCCGCTCGCCCTCCCTCGCACACATTTCAGCAGCTCTAAGCTGGCAGAAAATGGGCTTAATGATCGCGGCGAGTGTGTGCACCGCTGCTTTATTTAGAACTACACTGCATTTTCTGTTCAAATTAACAGCGCGGGGTGGAGAAGGGCCACAAAGGGGAATCGACTGTGCTAAGTAGAGAGAGACAAGAAGACCTGATGTAACGAGGCTCACGCTGCAGCACTAATTAACACGCGGCCCTGCGCTCGTTCCCGAAAAATTTACTTAACTCACACCGCTTCATTTATCCGAGCAAATGAGCGCGGAGATGTGTATCTGCTTAAGCTGCAGCAGGTCAATTACTAAAGCTAAATAATTCACACTGTTATATTTAGGTCCAGTTCTGGAGAAAAACTTGTGTAAATGCTATCATCATTAGAATAATTAAAGCTTATCATGTTTTAATTATTACACCATAACTCCAGCAGAGAGAGTTTAATTCTGCGAGCGCCCACATGTGAGAGATGAGGAAGTCTCTGTTCTCGTTGAGCGCAAACAGAAAATGCAAATGAACAAATTAGGCAGCGAGGGAGCGGGCTGAAGAAGCTGTACGGTTAACGATTCGTGAAGAATAAAGTGGAAGGTGAGAAAAGAAGGGAAGAGAAGGACAGGAGGTAGAAGGAGATTAGATGAGAGGAGGAGAGGAGAGTCAGCATCTGGAGACGGCGAGACATCACAGAGCGCGGATGGTCAACCTCTTCTCCTGCAGGAGGGGTAAAAAGGGAGGGAAATCTGTTTCCTGTCATCTTCCATCTTGTCAGTCTTTGTTCAGACATCTTGCATCTCCTCCACCAGCTGTTTGCTGCCCGCGCTGACAGATGGCTGCTTCTCTTTGATATGCACTCTCCTCTGGCCCGCTCTCCCTCACACATCCCGCTCCGCCTCCTCCTCCTCCTCCTCCTCGTTGGGTAAAAGTTTCAGGGAAAAAGCCAACTTGGGATGTACACTACTGTGGATTCTGCTACATGAAGAGGAAGCTAGCTGGTTTGCAGGACATAATGGTGCAAAATAGAGGACAAATAATGATCTACACATGCATTTAAATGTGGGAGCAGGTCCATGTTTTTGTATGTAGATTTGTTCTGCAGAGTTGGCCAAGTCACACAGATCTGAAGCCAAGCCTCACTCAGAGGGAGGCAGCAGAATGCATAGGATTGTTTCTTTGCTCCATGCCAGCAAAGACTGGTATTGGCAGACAGTTACACAAGTTTACATCCAGACAAAAAGCGATTGTTGGGCTTGTGTGCGCGCATGCGATCCATCCGTCCATAAATCTGTGACATTCCCATAGCTCACATTGCCAGGGCTGCCTCTCTGTGTGTGTGTGTGCGTCTGTGTGAAGCGACCCCTCGCTGCATGTGAGCGTGTGCGCGGGACAACAGAGGGTTCTTTGAGCGGGGGGGATCGGGGTCTGCCCATGCGGCTCAGGCAGCTCAGCTATGGGAACCGTCTCCGTGCCCAGTCATCCAGCAGGCTGAAACCAGAGCTGCTCAGGAGCGGGCAGCAGACGGCAGGCAGGACCCGGCATTCCTGTGGGAATTTAGACGAGGCTAATGAGCTCTGGGAGGAGGACTCTGAGGAGAGAGTGAGGGACACATTCACCTGCAGTATACACTCACACCTGTACTTCATTCACCGGGTTGAACCCGACTCAGAATGTGTCAGTTGTATAGGATTGGGCTGTGCAATAAGAAGCCCTGACTATTCTTTTATTTTCTCCTATATCAGCCTACTTGAGACTCATTTCACATTTCAGCTGACTCATTTGCTCTCTTTCAGATCTCATCACCACCATTTTAAAGTTCATCATTTAACCAGAAGAAAGATTTTAGTCATCTAGAGCAGGGGTTCCCAACCCCTGGTCAGCGGACCTGGCCGTAGGATGTTTGGTATCAGGCCGCGAAACCCAATAGGTGTCTGTGACATTCCAAACATACGCAGAGTCAGAACATTCGCATGGGCTGTGTGAAGTGTGCGACCGCACAGGGCCTCGCGCTGCTAAAGTCTCAACTCAAAAATCGCCCAATTCAGCTGGATAAAGCGTGGACCTGGCAACCCCGGCTTCGCATCCCATGAAACTTTGATCATGAAGCCTGGTGCCCCTCTAAAGCTCTGTGTTTATCAGTAAAATATATGAACTACACAGCATGTGGGCTTATGATAGCCTGTGGAGAAGTTTATACTTCAACTGTGCGCAGAAAAATGGACGGAAAGCTACGTTATTGATTCAGGTATGAGCATCAAAACACACACAGGTCTGCGTCATATCTGCCCCTCTCCTAACGTCTGTCTCCTCCCCACATGGTGTGATAACTCTGATAAACTACACGGCTCCGGCTCATCTCAATCACAGCTTGTGAAGATGTATGTGAAGTCTGTGAAGTCAGGGGCAGAGCCTGAGAAACACACAGATCAGTCACTGCGCTGCATGATTATAAACTGCTCACTGCTGGATCACATTATAAATTCGGATAAACTGCTAGGATCACTACGGCTCATCTGTCTCTGACCCGCGCCGTCCCTCTCGTCGGCTCGCCCTGTATTAAAAACTTAGATACAGTCCCCGCCCCCCCGGTCCGCTACAGTCTGATCCATGTAGTCAAAAAGGTTGGGAACCCCTGATCTAGAGAGCAAAGGTCAGCGACAGCCCTGCTAGCTGCTTCTAAAGCTCCACTGCAAAAATGTTGTAAGACACAAATTTCTTATGTGAGGAATCAGTAATCATTGTTTTAATACGCTTTGAGTACCTGATACATTTGTTTAGGAGGAAACCTCTGCATATAATTGGTGTCCCAGGAAAGACAATGTGAATGATGAACACATCTTGTCTTTATTGAACTTATTGTTTTTCTTATCAATAGGCAGTGATTTTAAGGTGTTTTTTTTTACCTTGACATGTTACGACTGCTGTCTTCCTGCCCGTTTCCCTCGGGCCCAGAGGACAGTGAACCGGGACGAGGGGGCACATACACTCACTGGCCACTTCTTTAGGTTGACCATCCGCGCTCTGTGATGTCTCGCCGTCTCCAGATGGTACATCTGAAAAATCTGATGTAATCCAATAAACCAGCTCAGCCATAAGATGTGTATTCATGCTGCCTGTAATGTACAGGCTTTTCTCTAAGCTGTCATAGAGGCGTTAATTCAATAATAAAGTGGCCGGTGAGTGTATGTTGTCCCAGACCTGGGGACGCTGTTCTCAGGAAACGGTCAGACAGCAGCGGGCGTGATCGTCCTGTCAAATCTGCATAAACAACAACTGATAGGTCAAAGAAACATCGTGTGACTCTTCTGAGGAAGACAGCAGTCGAAACATGTCGAGGTAAAACACACCTTAAAATCATTGTCTATTGATAAGACAAATATAATAATACAGAGAGAATTCGTCCACCAAAAAAAAAAAGCTTCAGAAAAACAGAAAGTCAAACTGCTTCAAACGGTGTTTGTGGTTTGAGTCACACGGTCGGCTGCTCTGAGAGGAGGAGACCTCTGTGCATAATTGTCTTTCTGTGAAAACCATTTGAACAATGAACACTGAAGGATCATTTGACACTCTTTTTGCCCCGTCATAGTGTTGCTCGTGCATTTCTCTGCGTACAATGATGCAGCTAATAAACAAGTGCAGAGATTTGGTCAGTCATCCTTAGGTCTTCTTGACTGGTCTTACTCAGTCAACCTGCTCAGCTCTATTAGACACATCTCTGCGATCAAGCATCGAACAAGCGTTCAAATCTGATCTCAACATTCATACATTATCCTCAAAGAGCTTGACAGGAAGTCAATAGACAAATTTGGCACGGTCTCTCATCTCTTTATAAGTAGAGATCTCTTTAATATCTGGTGGAGAATTTCCGTCTCCAAACACATTGAATTTCTGGTGCTGAATAAATCTTGGTCACAAATGAGCATGATATGATTAAAGCCTTTAATTGGACAGATCTTACTGAAGTGCTAATATGACACTAAAATGTCGACACAGAAAGTCAATTAAATCTGCAAGAGTGAAACCTGTGATTAAAGCAGCTAAGTGGAATCATTCCTGCTTGTTAAACTCCAGTTTGACAACCATGATGTAAGATTTATAATCATGTTTGCACTCTATAAATGTACTCATGTGTATGTCATCAGAGATGCACCCAGACCCTGTTTTCTTTGCTTTAGGTTGTAGGGAGATGAAAGGCGACAGGCAAAAGCATGCAGCCTGTGTGGGTGAAAGTTGTCTTTCCAGTTGGCTAAGCATCCAGTCATTCGCTCCATCCATCTGTCAGGCCCGTCCCTAGCGGCTACACTGAGGGCTCGCTCTCTCCCACTCTCTCTCTGGCCTGCGATTGTTCAGTGATCCAGACACCGGTCAGCCGCTCCCTCTCTCCCCCCTCTCCTCTCTGCCTCTCAGCGAGGAGGACACACAGAGGCAGCTCTGCCTTGTTACCGACACTCACTGTGTTTACATCCAGCAAATTAACACAAACATGGCAGGGGGATATGAGAGCCTGCCTGGGGCCTGAACCCAGCAGCAACTGCCACTTACATCACACACACTTAAACACGCACACACACGGAAAGGCGGAAAGGCAAACTGCTCCCATGGCTTTAGCCACTATCCACTATCAGGTGTCTGCCTGTCAGACAGAGTAAAGGGTGCAGGGAAGC
Organism: Semicossyphus pulcher; assembly: GCF_022749685.1. Classification (NCBI taxonomy): domain Eukaryota; kingdom Metazoa; phylum Chordata; class Actinopteri; order Labriformes; family Labridae; genus Semicossyphus; species Semicossyphus pulcher. The sequence goes on along the minus strand of NW_027211604.1, from coordinate 26,364,065 downwards.
CTGTGCTCATATTTATCATTCAGGACAGCTACAGGCATTTAAATTAGGGAATACATTTAAAAGTGCACTCTTATGATGTTGTACATTAAGCCTGTAACGTTACAGCGGATCATTTTTTTACACGATTCTGTTTAAACTGATGTAAAACAACAACTATAAAAGCAACAGACTTTGTTCTTTTTGCAGGGGAAAACGAACACTTGTGTCTTTCTCATCGTCATGTTTCTGGAGTTTTTTAATGAATATTTTTTTTGTCTTTATCGATTGGACAGCTGCAGCCTGGGGGACTTATTACGTTAAGTTCTGACGCACGGCTGTGGGGGTGGGGCTTCAATCTGGCCACAGGAGATCGTTGTTTCATAATCCTGTTTTAAATGATCTTAAAGCCCCCCTCCAGTGAAACTCAAGTGTTTAACCTTGTGAACATCTCCATGTGGTGTTCTTCATGTGCTACAAGACATATCAGGGACAACATCAGCATCATCTCCATGGCTGGGCCTGTCTGCTTTTAAACTGCAGTGTACCAAGGACAGGCTGAACAACACGTTTTCATATTGGCAGGTTTGAGACGTCACAAACCTAAGGAGCCAATCCTGTTAATGGACAGGGTGACGCTATGCATATCATTATGTGTAACCTATGGCAACCACTTCAGCGATGCACGAGCCAGCTGTAACCTTCATCGTATGTTTTGCAAACTCACTACTGACTACTAACGTTAATGTTACTACTACTAATTACTACATTTCAAGCTAGCTAAGGTTCAACAAGCTGTCACTAAATGACGGCAGAGATGGACAGAGCAGACAAATGCAAATTTGCATAGTGGGCGGGGTCTATGCAGATTCGTGAATTTTTAATGAGGCAGAAGGAGGAGATGCCTTGGGATGTTTTTTACACGGTCATTAAACATATTTTGCAGAACAAAAACATATCAGACACAATTTATTATTTCAAGCAGAGCATTTTATACGTCTTAAACACGACTGGAGCTGCTCTTTAAATAAAAACCATGCAGGAGCAGAACTTACGAGACTACCATAACCTTTACACTGTACAGATTTAAGGCATGTGAAGCACTTGAAGATCTAAATGACAAAACAATTAAGCCCTGTATTTTGATCAAAACGCTTTACACTTTGCACTTAGTCAAAAAACTAAAGTATGCACATCAAATAACTTCTGGAGAGTAAGGATATATATTCTACGATGGAGTATTAGGGCCGCATTAAAGAAAAGAAAGCCTGAGATCACAAGAAAAAAGTTGGAATACTTTGTACAAAATTTAAATTTTATGAGAATAAAGTCATAAGAGAAGAAAGTCGGAATATTTCGAGAAAAAAAGTCATAAAAATAAGACAATAAAGTCGTAATTTTAGACTATTGTTAGCCTACATGTTATAATGAAGGGAAATATCAGAAGAGCAGCCAGCCGCCTGCACTACAATGAGGAAAGTGTAAAGTATACACAGGATGCACAGGAGGCTTCACACACCTTTAGCTGAGGCTGTATTTATTGAACACATAGCATACATGAGCCTCGTTCACATTCCTTGTTCTTTAATGTGGCCCTAACACTCATCTGATTGTCCCTTTTATTTACATTTGTATTATTATGACTATTTTTCTTCTCTTTTTGTGAAAACAATTTTATAATTGTTTTTGATTCATGTTAAGAGAATGTATGTACTGATTGATAGTTTCATAGGGAACACACTTGTCGAGCTCCTTGGGGGTTTTCTGGGTTTCTCCTGCATGTCTCCTTTTCTTAAAATGTAACACTGTTGTTTTTTAATATGTGCTAAATAAATAAATCATAAATCGTAATATTCTTCATGTTTCAACATGTTCAACATCGTTTTTATGAAAATCAGATGAAAAAAACAGATTTGAAAATCCTGAACCTGCATTTTTTATTGCTTTTCTCAATAATGATGGTAGATAATGATATGAAGCATTTTAAGATACTAAAAGAAATGACTTTACAAAGAGCAGAAGTAGCACTGTATGCAATAATTTCTGTTCACAGTTCCAACACCAAACGAGTCTCTGTTGGTGGTCCCCTTGGAAATCTCTGGGTTTAGATACTTTGGATATAAGACGAGCAAAATTACCGTCCTGCCCTGACAGCCCCCTCGTCTGTTTAACCACCAAATATTCCAGTTAAACTCTCCACTCGTCCACTTTGAAGCTCAGCACAAGCAGGCACACAAGACGCCCCGCAAAACCACTTAGCTCCTCATGAACAAACACATCTAACAGAGTGAAAATCTGACTAGTCAAGCTACTTTACTCCCACTAAGCTTCTGTTGTCTCCTCTGTGGCGGAGGCTTTTGTCTGACAGATGTTTACAGGGGCTGGGCGATGTTTCCTCGCCGCGCGCTGCCTGGGAAAACATCTGGAGTTTGCAGGGATTTACCGGTAATCCCTTCGGCAAGCTGTGGAGCGCTCTGCTAGAATTTCAATGTGTGTGTAAAGTAAGCAAGCCTTTCTGGAAAAGAGGGGGGGGGAACTGACAGGGCCCGCTTGGCGACAAGCCTCGCCGGGGTCAACAGTTCCATAAGCTCCTTACCGCTGCAGCTTTTAAGCATAAATAAATTAAAGTGGCTTGGCTAAAATGGCTCCAATAAACTCTCATTAAAGTCCTCCAGGCGTGGACGGATGGGCAGAGGGATAAAACTTAATGCTGATAAACTCATTCATTATTTGACGGAAGGAAACAGCTTTCTCCACACGGGGATGGCTCCACTGGAGGAATCTTCTGAAGCAAACACAATTAGACACAAGCAAGTAAACCATCCAACAACAGTCTCCTTATAGATTTACAACAGAGGATTTTATTCTATAAGAACTTCTGTGCAGCCACATAAATGTACAGCATTGATTTTAACCGTCTCCAAGCTAATACCACCCAAGAGAGGCTTCTACTCCATCGTATATAACAAACTGTGGATCATCAGAGAGTGCAGTAAGCCTTAATGATAACCCACAGCCCACTCTATGTTTTCACAGTCATTATAGTCATTATAGTCACCCCCTACTATCCAGCAAACCAAGCCTCGTACACAGACTCAGTGCTGTAAATACACAATCCATCTACAAGCTACAGCCCTTCTCTCTATGTGGGAGCTCGGAGAGGGGCAACACTGTACACAGCACAGGGCTGTCTGCTCCTGCAGGCCTCACCGGTGTCACATGTGGGATAGAAACACAGCAATTACAATTGACCCTTCGCTAAGCCCCCTCCCTTGAACGGCCACTGTCCAATCCTACGTTAGCAACTGTAACTAGGCGCGGGAGGCCCGTCAAGCTTACAGAACAAGGAGAAATGCCGAAACGGTGTGCATATGGAATCTGCAAGTCCGACAGATATCCTCAAAGTTTAGAGGGGGGGGGGGGGGGGGGGGGGGTCATATTTTAAGCTTTTCCCAAGCCAAAAACTAGAGAGCAGAGATGTCGGAGATGGATTAAAAATTCAACTGGAGTCCGCTTGCGATCCTGTGTGGCCTTCTTTACCACAGCCTTTAACTAATGCTGCTTTCTTCACTGGCAGCGCCCACAACCTCAGTGTCAGAGGGCTTCTCACCAGCGTTTACTGTTGCTAGGTTACGAAAGTTGTCTGACAGCACTTCCGCTTTCCTCGGTACTTCGGGAAAATTTCCTTTAATAAAAGCAATTATTAAGCAAACAGAGGAATTTCAATCCAATAAATGATAAAACAACGGAGATGAATCGTGTCCTGGCATTAGCAGCCGCTCTACACCTGGAAATTGTTCCCTCGAAAAAACAAGTCTGGGTGCATGAGATGTCTCCTTTGCCATTGTTGTTGACAAAGTGGATATCGTAAGTCCCGCCCCCTCTCGATTTTGATTGGTCGGTGTGGGAGACGTGACATTGACGAGCGCGGCGGTGTTCCAAAAGTTAAACTGTTTTCAACTGAGAGTGCTAAGAGCGCAGCGTCGAAAACAGCTGATGCCGAGGGCATCAAAAAAAAAAGTGGTGTTAGTGGACATGCAGCCTTATTTTACCACCCCATTGTTGTGGCACTTGTACAGGATTGTGTTGGGCTTTCCTGTTGTGCCTTTAGCAGATCCAGTGTTGGGATCAAACCCGCGATGTGCGAGCAACATCCTTACGCACTTTAAACTAAATGAAAAAATGGGGTCATTTAGTTTTGCTAGCAATGGGCTAAAACATATTAAATAATGAAAGTTATAGGGTTATAAAATAAAAAAACATATTGACTCACCCCGCTGTGCAGGAACATTGTTGTTCTTGTATATGATTGTCCTTAATATGAATTGTCAGGACGTGGGGTGCCTGACGCTTAAATTCAGACTGATTTTTCTGTCCTCTTCGTTCTCAACACTCTGACAGATTATATAATGACTAATGACTAATTATATTCTGGATGTAGCTTCCAAATACGTATTGTCGTCCTTTCTGTGGACTTCTCTCTGATATTTGGGAACTATGTTTCCAGAAATTTTCTGTTAGTTCCCTTGGAACATCTCTCACTCTTATAGTTAAAAATGCCATAATATGTACATGCCGGTGTGAAAGTTTGACAGGCATAGCAACAGTAACCAAGGGGGGCAAGACTTAGTGAAGGGTCAGTTATGAAGACTGCAAAGAAAATCAGTGATAGCCGGACAAATCTATTAGCATAATATGTAAGAATGTACACGCGGTGCAAAAACTAGCACCAAATACTGATTTTAACTTACAGATGTGAGCAGCAGAGAGGGCTCCGTGTTGTAAGCACACGAATCAGCCACAGTTTGTTTGAAGGGTTGAATGTAATAACAGGAGCCTCCTGTGTGTCATTTAGGAGAAAACGTGGTCTGAATGATGACATCTGATGCAAAATAAAACAACTGGCAGATAAATATTGTGCTGTGTGCAGGACATTCCAAAACACATCGCTCTACTGTATGTCTGCACCACAATGACACACATAAATTGCTGCTGTTTATAGAGAATAAACTGAAGTAAGCTGAGACGTAAACACAGGGACAAATCTTTCCACATGAGGACTCGAGCTTGTTAGATGAGATCAGGATTTTACTGCGAAGAACAACACAGCCTGTTAGGACTTACCTTTGTATACAACTCACGCAACAGAAAATATATTCTCAAGGAAACATGATGCCAAGCAGATCACTTTTTCTATAAAAATACAGACACATTTTCTAGTCACCCATTTTAAAATAATTTTTTTATATACAAAAACAAATACGTCTGACTGCTGCAGCTTTCACAAATGCACAGCACTGCTGAACATTTCCCAACATTCGCTGAGTGGGGTGCATGTGTGAACGACAAGTTTATGCAGACTTTTCCCTGTCGGCCTCCTCGTAGTAACTCTGTGTGAAGTCAGGGTGAGCCGGTGTGCTAACGCAGCAGGTAACAAACAGTAAATGGACTGTACTAATCATTTACACTCCATGTCACATTCACCCTTTCACACACTCATTCACACACTGATGGCAGAGGCTGCTATCTGATGAGGATCTAACACTCATGCTCATTCATACCCTTCTGGAGCGATTCGGGGTTCAGTGTCTCGCCAAAGGACACTTTGACTGGTGGAATGTCGGAGCTGGAGATTGAACCACCAACCTTCTGACTGGGAGACGGCCGACTCTACCACTGAGCCAGCATCCCACAATAGTCTAGAACATTTACCAGGGTGATGACATTGCTCATGTTGAGCGTGGCCTTTATACTCTTTACGCCTGGTTCTGTACGAGGGTCTGTGTTGCGGTAACGTCCTTAAACACGTGTAACCCATCTTATCGTATCTTACGGAGTATTACTAAAGGCATTTGCAAGTGGATTCAGAGCATCACAGCGAAGAGTAAAATGTGTATCTTCTTTTTGCAAAAGAGTGAACATGCTAGAAAGGGGCTGTCGCACAACTGTCACAAGTTCGCCTGTTGTTTACTTGCAGCTATGTCATCCTGACTGCAGGTGTCTGCATCCTGACAGGATGTAAAGGAGTCAGCTATGAACTTTTCAACTGCTCAGTTTGACACATAAAAAGATACAGTAAATTATACTAACTATCTGCATGAGCTTCCACTTGATAAGTAGATACTCTGTCCTGATGCGTCGTCTCCTGGACACTTCTTCAGGCTCCAGTAAAACACATGCTTCTCTCTGTGAACCTATCTGGCCCTGGGAGAGGCCACAGTGAACACAGCCATCACTGAGCGCTCACTGTGCAATATTGAATTAGTCCAGAGTGAGTCAGGTTGCTCTTGGCCCTCTGTGGGTCTGCGGGCCCAGAGTTGACCCACTGGGGGGTCCTGGCACTGTCTGTGAGGACAAAGAGCTGCGAGCAGACACACAGAGCAGGACTTCAGTGCTGCGCAGGAACATAACCCTCCTCCAGCCTCCCTCTCTCTGTCTCACGTCAGGACATGAGCCCACACACAGGGGGAGTAATTACCCCTCCCCAGACTCACATGACCCCGGGTGCTTGACCCAGAAGCCACCGTGCTTCTGCCCTTCTCACCCTTTCCCTTCAGAGAGCGGGGGAGGAAAGACAGGCACTCAGTCAAAAAATGGCAGCACTTGTTTAAGGTCACTTCCGATCCGCACGCTGCTGAAAGCGTGCCTGTCAATCAAACGTGATCACACAGAGGCCGGCTGCTCCTGAGGCAGGACAGCTGGGAGCAGGAAGAGCCGACGGCTGCATGTGCCCTTCTTCTTCTCCTCCTCCGACACACACTCGGCTTGAGCCCCAGACTCCCGTAAGAACCAACACACACACGCAAACACGCACATCCTGTCCTTGTTTATACTTTCTTTTTACTGGGAACACAGACACGGAGGAAAATATAAAAGTATAAGACAGCCAGGCCACCTCAGAGCGAGCATCAGAGCAGCCACACATACAGCACTAGCTCATCAAACTAGTGAATTCTTCTAATTGTATTGTTTAAAAAAACAGCCTGGGGGTTCTGAAATTCATACAAGTGATGCAAATGAGACATATTTCTGATTCAACAAGGCTTGTAACAAACCAGCTCGACTGTTAAATCATTACTTCTTTGCTCTTTCTTATCAAGATCAGAGAAATAAAATCAACCAGCCGTCCTGTCTCGCCTCTTTCCGTTTCAATTCCCTCCATTATCCTCCTTGTTTCAGCTTCTGGTGAATGTGAAGTGGAAATGCTCTCACTTTAAGAGCAGCTCCAGTCGGGTTTAAGACGTAAAAAATGTTCCCCCCAAGGCGTCTCCTCCCTCTGCCTCATTAAACATTCCTGGCTCCGCATAAGCCCCGCCCACTATGTGCTACGTCTCTGCCATTGTTTAACTTGTTGAAACTTAGCTCACTTTAAACATAGTAATTAGTAGTAGTAACGTTAACGTTGCAACAATTACAATGATGGTTTCAGCTTGCTCGCGCTTCGCCGAAGTGGTTGCTATAGGTTGCACATAATGATATGCATAGCGTCACCCCATCCATTAACGCAGTGATTATCAAACTCCTGTGTGTTTTTTTTTGGTCGGAAAATGTAGCAGCCGGAACTATATTTTGACGTTGGACACCCCGGTCACATTTCACATTCAGACACACACAGAAGCTAGCATTGTCAAGGGACAAATATACTACAGGGGCGAAAGCAAAAACAGCTGACGCGTCAGATACCAACAAGACGACGTCGGCCGGCATTAATGCTGACCAACCACCAAAATCCAAGAAGTCAAGAAAATATGACGACACTTATCTTGCTCTTGGATTTACAGTGATTATGGTGGAAGATGAAGAGAGAGCTGTCTGTGTTTTATGTCTGAAAAGTCTGGCAGCTGCAGCAAGAATCATAGCACAGATTGAACTTTATTGTTATTGTTCTGAAAAAGTTAGTGCACATTTTATTACATTTCTATTATAAAATGTCTGATGTAGCAACTGGGGGGCATGACAGAAAATGTTTGAGAACCACCGCATGAACGGGATTGGCTCCTTAGGTTTGTCACGTCTCAAACCTGCCAATCTGAAAACATGTTGTTCAGCCTGTCCTTGGTACACTGCAGTTTAAAAGCAGACACGCCCAGCCATGGAGATGATGCTGATGTTGTCCCTGATATGTCTTGTAAAGCATTAAAAACACCGCATGGAGATGTTCACAAGGTTAAACACTGGAGTTTCACTAGAGGGGGGCTTTAACGTGCGGGTAGGAAAGGGAACAGGCACCAAACTCATCCTTCCTCTTTTCCAACAGGCGATGCAGAAACAGCTGTACTCTTGTCACATTTGCCGTAAGTCTTTAATGATGTGTCTTGAGTTTTACAGCAACACGCACTTTGCTCTCTGGCAAGCTCAGCTGATAACCAACACTACTGTAACAGTCACAGTTAGCTCTAATAAAGTCACTTGGTGGGTTTTGTATAAAACATAACACATCCCACACAAACAAAGTGTTGTCGAGCCTCTTTGTGCCTTTTCTAAGGAAACAATCAGCCTTTACGACGAGCTAAAAATCAGATTCATAATTAAAAAGTTTCTTTTTGGAGCACAAGGTGAAATATTTATTGAAAGACTACAAAGAGGAATCGTTAAAATCAACCCGATTCTAAAAAGATTAAAGGAGCAGCCATGTTCCCACTCCTCCACCTTAAGACTGCTCAAGTACAAAATGGCAGACAGATGGAAACGGAGCACCTCGGGCACGGACAGAGACCAACACTTATCCACAATAATAAGCTAATTATGGCAAAGCCAGTCCAACACATAATAATATATAATATTTGTAACTTTGTAAAGAAAAGTGTTATGTAAAGGTTACCAAGAGTTTCACAGAAATATTTTTTAAAAATCACTCCGATATTTTAAAAAAAGGAAGTTTTAGGGCGGGATTTGAAGAAGTTAAATACTGTAAAATCTGGAATAAAGGTCACACAGGAATATACGACGCGGTCTGTTTTTTGGGGATATCCCAGATAGATCTATAGCTATTTATTAATAACACGTGTATACAAGTTATATCAACACTATTTCAATTTATTTTCATTTAAAACACATTGAAAACACACAAATTACAGCCTACCATCTGTTTTCGCCATGTCGAGTGTGTAATCCTGCTAGCTGCTGGTGCTAGCGATAACTGGCAGCCTACGGTTGGTTGGTTTGATTGTTGTGAGGGCAGCGGTGCATGTCCGTGACGAAGCGTCAGCAACACTCAAGGTAGTTTACCTCTCTGAAAGCAGCGAGGAAAACAGCACCGTGGCATACTGTAAATAGGAGACGTTGTAGCTGCTTGGACACGGTAACAGTTTAATGTGGAGGTGTGATGTCACCACTTAACGACCGACAAGTGTAGCTAGATTATAGCGCCATTGTCTGGGTAAAATACCGTAACACCATAACAAGCCTCTCTCTGCATTTAATACTGGTATATTGGTCGCACCGGTGGGTAGGACGCAGCACACTTTGTAGATGAAAAAAATTTAATAAAAGTGCGTCGTATACACCAAGTTTTACGGTATTTAATAGACGAAATGTTAGCAAGCAACTCTTAACCCACAAGCAATTTTTTACAGTTAGAACAATTTAATATTTTTATAATGCCAGTCGTTCCAGAAAGTATTATTAAACCACAACAAACTAAGATCTCTGTGTTTTATGTAGTAAGACTCTTTATTGATCCTACACATCGGACACCTGATGCTTAGTGGAGAACTTTATCAGCATCAAAGGTCACAACCTAAACTTCAGTGAGAACCCAAAGAGAGACGCAGCGTGGACGAGAGCCCGACCAGCTCACTGACGTGATAGTCGCTGCTGCATGATTGACGCCTCGCCGGCTCAATGACTGCTTAACGGACTGTAACAGTAGCTGTTGTCGTTAGCGCAGCGGCTAACGTTTGGGTAAAAGTACGAGCTGCTGGCTCAAAGCTTAGCATTCACAGTGTAATGTAATCCACTCGCAGAGGAGAGACACTCAATCTCATTACACCAGCTGACAGATCTGATGACCAGGAGGTGACATCACTGAGCGCATTAAAACTTTATAACTGCACATCATGGCAAGGCGAGGTCAGGACCTCAGCATACGCTAAACTACTTCTCAGCTCAACTTCATTTATATAGCAACAAATAAGTGCTTCACCTAACAAGATATAAAGGCAAAAAAATAAGAACTAATTTTGACAATGATGGTAAAGTTTGCAAGAGCTAGAACAGTAAAATTTTAGAAATCAATACGTTTAAATCAGAAACATTAAACAACATTTGTTTATATTTGGATTTAATAACTTACATGTAAGACCTTATTACGGCATAAAGATAAAAGGGATTTTTATTCAGTGCTGCACACACCAGGCCTCTTCATTTTAAGCATGCTGCAAGTAGGGAAAGTCATATATTTGCAATGTAAGAAAAAACGGGATGTTCTTGAGGCTGCAGAGTCTCAGTCACGCTTCAGGAAGTAAAGGAGTGGATGTAAATATAAGCAGAAGTATGAATGTTTTTGCAGCTTAATGGCCACTTGCGAGGATGTGCTCTCACTGTAGTTAACACCGTCTTACTAAGCAAGATTCTGCTCCTTCTTTTGCAAGCACTTAAAAAGCACCCTCTACTATCAAACACAGTGAATGAATCATGGCCGTTGAGCAGGGTGCTGGTTTTTATTTCAATGGGATACTTTTAAGCACAGGCCGGATTTTTAAGCACAATCAATATCAGATGTTTCCATATATTTCAGGACGCTTCGAGCAGAGGAGACAAGCCAAGTGTGGAAAAAAATCCCCATATGGACTTACCTTCTCGTTGTATTTGAACTTGACATAAAACCAGCTGGACTTGATCATCCTTCTGTCGTCTGCTCCTGACTGATTCAGCGTGCCGAGGGGGGAGGCTCAGTCTCCTCTGAAGAAGACTGATGTATGAATGTGCGCTGAAACGCTCCTGCTACTTTATCCTGCTCGTTCTGTCTCGCTCGGTCTCTGACTTCAAGCCTATACGCCTGCTACTGTTTCTTTCCCTCCCTCGTCTTCGTGCTGTAGCGTGGTGTGTGTGTGTGTGTGTGTGTGTGTGTGTGTGTGCGGTGTGTGTGTGTGGTGTGGAGGGCTTGGACGGCTGACAGAACAGCTCCTCACATGGGCTTCAGCTGTGTATGGCGGTGGAGGCAGATGCCAGCGGAGGAGAGTCAGAGTGGGCAAACTGTACAGACTGAAGCAGCAGCCTCCCTCTCTGACCTCTCCTTCCTCTAACTTCCCTCTCTTGCTCTTATAACGTTCCCTTTTTCTGCCCTTTGCTCACTCAGTGTCTCCCCCCAGTGCTTCCCTTTGCTCTCTTTTATGCACCGTTTAGCTCTCTCAGTCTGACCTCATTTAACCTCCTTCTGTATCTATTTCAATCTCTCGTTCCTCTGCCCTCTGTAAAGCAACACTGTCTGCTTTATTACTTCTGCAGACAGCAGCCCCTGATGCTGCTCTGACCCCGAAGGCGCGGCGTTCCCACGAGCCAAATAAACTCTGACGGATGAACAAATGTGCCTCCAAAATGCTCTGTCAGATTCAGTTATGTCGAAAACAGATGGGATACAGCCTCTCTGCATGACGGCTTCAAATATTTACAAGTGTTGCAAAAAGATTATTGTTATTGTGCTGGTTTGCCCAGTTTCATAAAAAGAGAACCGGTGGCTTAATTGCTGCAATTCTTTGCTCCAAATCTGAAATATTTACATGTGTGGGTCCCGGTTTCCACCAAAGGTCAATTTCAATAAGTCTTCTAAGATAAATCCCTCCTTTTTAAAGGAATTTCTCCTAAATCCTGTTTTCTAACTTTCTCCTCTATAAAAGGAGACAGAAGCAGAAGTGTTGAGCTGGCACAGAGCAATCTAAGCATTCAGTAGGGTTTCCCCGAGAGCAAAGTGAAATCTTCCTTCACCTCTGTTTGGGTCTCCACCAACAACTTTTGAGAAAACATTATTTAAGATATAATATGTAAAGATTTTCATTTCAATAAATGTCTCTATCGCCGAATGAGGTTACACAATGGTGATCGAGCCGATGGCCCACTGATGAAAGCCTTTGCATTTGCAGTATTACAGACTGGGTGTCTGTGGCGACTTTCACAAAACATCACAAGCGGCGCCCAGTTAGTGACGCGTTTTCCATCAGCCAGCTGTGGTTGGTCTGCCAGAGAGGGTAGGCGGAGCTAAGCGGCTGCTTTTCCGCTCTCTGCAAGTGTTGCGAGTAAACAGTAATGTACTATGGCTGAACAAACAAAGAAAAGATGGATGACTACAGATACAACTTCAAAAATAAGTGAAAATCCAAAGAAACAGAAACAAACTCAACGCTCAGATGAAGCAAACAGTCTGAACAGGAAAGCGACCGTCAGCCAGGAAAATCAAGAGTTACAACCGGAGCCGACCGTGGACGTCACACATGCAGCACTGTCTGGATATCTGGGAAATGTGCTCCCACAATTACCATTTATCGCCACAGGTGGCGCCAAAGAGAACGAAACTGAACTCTTCGAGATTATAACTTTAATTGAATTCATTGAATTAGGACAGTGCACATTAATCAATCTATCAGCAATTTGTTTCAAAGTAAATATGCCGGAATTAGCACCGTAAATTTCATCCATAGTGTCAAGGCAGGTACTGCTATTTTACAATGACAGGAGACCTCACAGGACAGCCCACAAGACAGCACACAGAAAGGCACACAAACAGTTTTACATATTAGATGGAAACCTTTGTCACATTATAAATATCATACCCACATACAATAAGTTGGTTAAAATGCAAGATGAGCCGAAGCCCCCGGGAACGGGCATCAGAGGAGGAAACAGATGAGTGCATGGTTGGGTTCTTTAACCAATGTTTGAGGGGTTTTGTTAAAGGTCAGGTAGTTTTCCCAGTCTCTGATATGTGCTGCTTATTTGTTCCAGGGATGTATGCCTCTAACAGACAGCACCATTTAGCTCTATGTATGTGGCTCTATAGCTGCTAAATACTCCACTTTGTCCACAAGTTAGTTGCTAACTCAGTCAGTTTAACACTCAGCTTCACCAAAACAGTTTGGATTCGCATCGTTTTCTGTGGTCTGGTCTCATAAGCAAACAGCTAGGTAACGGAGAACATGTAATTTAAAAAAAATGTCCACCTAAAAACTAAGATAACATTAAATAGCTACAGTGTGTTTTGCTGCAAACTCTGTCGACAGCTTAGCTTCCAACTCTGAACTCTGACCGGCTTCTCCAAAAAAGTTCTGCAAGTACCTCAAATCAAATCAAGTACTGACACTTTACACAAGCTTCTTGAAATCAACAATTCATGCAGGTGAAGTTGTGTTAAGATTCTTCATTGGGAACAATGCCAGCTTGTCTTCAAACACAATAAAAGAGAGAAAGGTGAAAGAGTTGTCGCCATGGAGACATGAAATCCAGTATTTATATAACGTTGGGCTTAAAGTACGATGGGTCGCCAAAGTACCACTGGAAGCATGTTTTGTTTTTATATTTCAGCTCTTTGCTGATGTTGAAGCCGTTAAATCATCACTTGAATGTTACATAGTAAATCCAGTTACATATCCTGCTGTGTTCTCCAGGCGGTGCTGGCTCAGGCTGAGCATTTAAAAGCTTAACGTCATCACATCTGTCAGACTGCACTCTGGCATGAACATATGAATCGGAGAAGTTGGGGTTTGTTTGACCAAAATATGTTGGACTAATGAAAGCACTGTGCAAACAGAGCCAGTAGGGTCTCTGCAGCACACTGACTCTGTGACCTGGACCATTAAAAGCCATAAGCCTGCTGTGACGGCTTAAGGACTAAGAAGGCCACAGTCGGAGCAGAGACTGGGCCACCCAGACAATGTTTATATCCTACCACTCCCCTCAGCACACAGGGCTCAGATCACATACACACCACGCCGCTGTGTGTATAATCATGTCACCTTTCACCGTGGCTTGAGATGACTGCTAGCTCCAATGGGCTCCTGTATCGCTCAGGGTTTAGCCAAATTTGGCAGCTCCTGAGTAAAACTGTAGAAACCCTCTATCAGAGGACAGCAGAGGGTTATAAACAAAGCTTCAGACTCTGTAGTGCCAACAGTTCTGTGAGCGTTCACTTGGACAGACCTTTGCCCAAAGCTTTGTGCCAGCGCAGAACCGATTTCCATTGTGGGACAACAAGGACAACATGTTGGTTTGACTGCTCCTCTTACATACAAGTCATGTTTGTCAAAGTTGGGCTATACAAAGGGATTGTTAGGTATCTATGCTAAATGGCTTCTGGTGTGAACTGCTGTCTAACAAAGCCTGGTGGTAAGGCCTACAGTACGTACATGACAAACAGGTGTCACTCAAAATATGTCTGTAAGATAAGACTGTATCAGGATGAGGCATGCTGTAGGCCAATAAGAAAGATATCTGCCACCATGTCCAAACGTAATGCTATGAGCATTAATGTGTGCTTTCTATTTAGAAACTCAGTGGTGATCTCTCTCTCTTTATTTTATTCAGTTTTATGCACTCTTTATTTACATGTATTGAATAGACTTCGAAAAATGTGTAATTCACAAGTTACCATTAGTTAACTGTGGTATTATAAGGGGCTTTCTTCACTCATAGACACTCACTATAAACTTTTTAAGATAGAGTTTCTTTGTCTCTTTCCTCTCTCTCTTTCCCTCCCATCCTGATATACGCTGTGTGTCTGTCTGTCTGTCTCACGTGTGATTAGACGAGTAGGGCGAGCTTATCAAACAGCAGAACGTACACTGTATGTACGACTAAACCTCTTACCCTCCCCTCGATTAAAAGATTGAGTCTGAGTTCAGAACGTTTGAGGCTCGAGTCAGCGCCCCTCAGAACGGGCCACCCTAGGCAACCACCTATGCCTTGAGCTGGCCCTGGTAAAAAGTACAGAGGTACTGCTTATGGTCATTTGAGCCCCTTATTTATACCCAAATGCAGTCACCCCAGATTCACAGGTAGAGAGGACTGTTGTGTTTTCAGGACAGCTGCAGAGCTGCTGATAGTGACTTAAATAAAGTGTTAGCACAACTCGGACTACCTGTGACTGTCTTATTAAAGGTGCAAAGAGTAAAGAAAATGGTGAAAGAAGTTTAAACCCAAAAAATGGGTTCAAGTAAGATCAATAAAAAGACCAGGAGAAACTAAACACTAACTGTGTAGCTAGAAGATAACATTGCTAATGTCAGGGTTGTGATGGTGATGGTGATTGCCCTGTTGCCCTGACAGTATAACAAACCTGTTATGAGCACCACCATGTTTACGTCTGTTTCAACAACATACTGAGAGTGTTTGGAGCAGACACAGAGACCGATGTATCGTGAAGAACACAGATACACTCCTCACACACGGCTCTACAGCCCACCACATGAACATTACATCCTGCCTATTTTTGTCTTGTGTACCCGGGAGTGTTTAACCCCTCCCTCTCCCTCTTTGCATCCTCTCACTGTGGATTCTCTGCTCAGAGGCCAGCAGTGAAGTCTTGTCAGGTGGGCTTATCTTCAGCTGTCGGCCTAATCAAAAGAAAAACAAACAGCAGGTTTCCTGGACTCGGGGTTGCTCGGGGGGCCGGGTTTGTGTTTTGGTGTGTGGGCTGCTTGTACATCGCTGCTCCACTCCTGTTTTCTCCTCCTCTCTCCCTCGCGTCTTCTCACTTTCCGCTCCCCTCGTGTCACCCACGGGGAGTCTGCGGTGCTGTAATGCTAAGTGACAGCCCGCCTGCCTGCTCACTTCCCACACACATACCTACGCTTGGCCGCGTCCCCCGTGGCCATCGCTGTGCCCGGATAACAGAGCGGTAAGAGCTCAGAGGGCCGAAATCCAAAGCAGACTGTTGTGTATTCCAACACAGAGAGTTTCAGGATGAGAGGATGGGAGTCATTGCTCTGGTGATAATGTGGTAAGCACTATAATATCCACATGCTGCACATAATAAGGTTATCTTCTGATCTGCAGTTAAACATAGCGTGCAAAGGGATCATAGCAAAACAATTAACTTTAGGGCAGCGGGGTGGAATAACACAAGGTTAGGGAGCGTTGTTTCCGCATGAAGGCAGGAGGAAGAAATGGGTTTTCATGCTCCAGTTTTTGGACAAGCATCTAACACGGCGCTGCGTCTCAAAGGTGTGTGCGGTTTGATGATACGTTCCTTTTGATTCCTCCCCTGTTGAATGCGTCCGTCCCACAGGGCTGAACAGAGAAGCAGCTTCAGAAGCCCACAGAGGCCCCGGAGCTGCCTGCCTTCCTGCACACACACACACACATACTCCCGCTGGAGGAGCAGCTTCTCCTGGGAGGCTCAGACAGATGTGTGAGTGTGTTTTGTACGGACATGCCTTTGTCTGCGTCGAAATGCTCAGCCAAGTGTGTCCTTGTGCATGACACATGTAGGCATGCGAAACAGTAAATATCTGTTTGTTTGTCTGCGTTGGAGCGAGCGGCCGACTCCCTCTCTTTCTTCTCCAGCAGCTACAGCAGCCCAGATGTTCAGTCCTCCCTCCCGAAGCTACGACGCCTCAGCCCTGCTCCAATTTTCAAATAAACCTGCTGGCACGAACAAGGAGCGAGATCCTGCAAAAAAAAAAAAACTCTCTCTACTTCTTTAAATGCTCTTAGAGGGTGCTTTAATCTTTAAGCTCTCCGGGACAAACGCAGCTTTGTTCTGTTAAATGCAACAAGGGCGTCTTCAAATCAAATGTCAGGAGGAGAGGAGACTGCAGAAAGGGCTAGGGGGGGAGAAAAGAGAGCAATACTTCCTGGTTTGTCACCCCACATTCAGCCTCCACCTGCAGATGGGTTAGAGAGTGAGGGAAGGAGGTGAAATATCTGATTAGGTCTGCTACTCTTAGACTTCCTCCTCTGTGTAATTCTGCTGCACGCACACAGAGGCAGTGGCCCGACGTGGCACGACACAGAGCATGCTTCCTGCCTTCCTCTCCGCAGGCTGTATTGGCCTGCAACACAAAAGGCCATTTCCTGCTCTCCACACACAGATATTAGAGTTAAGGCTGACTCTCTCTGATGGAGAGATAACACAGGCCCGAGCTCCATCCAGGATACAGCCAAGGAAATCATGTTAGCCCCCTCTGCTAATACTGCGGATTATAGCACCAGGCTGCCGAGGCACAAACGACTTTAGCTGTAGCCCATTGAGGAAACTTGTATTAAGGTCCATGATTTGCAGTAATAACCTGAAGTTCTTCTTGTGGGAGGGACGAGTGCTGACTGGCAGAAGATAAAATGTTTATGATTAATAATTTGTAAAGGTGTGAGTTATGATTTAATTAGAAAAAATCCAATTTAATCACGATTTAGCGAGGGAAATAAGTGATGTTCAGTGCATACTAGAACTGAGCTGCCTTAAATACTAACTGTGAAACCAGCCAATCTAAAATGCCAACATAACGTGGGGATCGGAAAGACAGGACAGAGAGGGAAAATGGCTGTTACACACTTGTTCTGCCAACAAATGCTGCGTTTTCTACCTTTTTGTAGAGTGACTGAGTGACGGTACTTTCACAGCTGTAGAGAGAGAGAGTCGCGACATCGCGATGGTGGATCATGGAGCGTATTGGACCTCTCCTGGCGCGACTCTCTGTCTATACGGCTCTGCTTTCAAACATGTTGTCATTGTCCTCATAAGGACAGTCCTTGACTCCGGCTGTTTCATTTTCATCTACCATGGACAAGCTGCCCAAATCCGCGGAAGTCATCTTTGCTCAAGTCTCAAGCAAGTCTAGAGTCATTTTTTCTCGGGCAAGTAAAGTCACGTCACAGGTTATGTCAAGTCCCAAGTCAAGTCACTTTTTTTCCACCCAAGATCCAGCACTCTTACCTGTAGTATCCGGTCTTTATAAAGAGAAAAGACAAGATGTTAGTAGCCCGTCTAATAATGATATTATTGGCCAATTTATATGACAATCACATACATAATGGCTTTTTGAGTCCAATCATGACTCCCAGTTTGCGCTGCGTACATACTTGATAGTTAGACAGAAACCTGACAACATTGAATTTAATCATTTTATATTTAACAGCTAACATTCTAATTATGAACACACGCAAGTCATCCGAGTCATCAGGCCTCAAGTCAAGTCAAGTCTCAAGTCATTTATTTTTTGTCAAGTCAAGTCGCAAATCATCAAAACAGTGACTCGAGTCCAAGTCACCAAGTCTCAAGTCCACATCTCTGGTGAGAAGACACCCTATGTGTTTGACGGTGCACAGGATTGTAAGGAGCTGTTTTGTATAAAACATCTACGTCTAAGAGTTAAGTGCTATGATGTAGAGTGTTTACATGTAGTCCTAACCTTGTAAAGGTCTGGACAGAGAACCACAGGTGGATGCCATCAAGTATAAAATACACACGCTGCGGATACAGATGTACACACACCATCACACACACAAACATAAAGCACACACGCACAAACTGTCTGAGTTCAGAGCCAGGAGTTCATTTGGAACTCATTTCCAAACACTAGTCAGCGGGCGATTTGGACAGAGGTCTGGATGATGATGGGAAGACCGGGCTCCGGAGAGAAGTACGCAGGGGAGAGAGGAGGGGAAATGATCCCATGTTCCAATGACTTACAGATGCAAGAACCAATGCCAGCTCCATGATGTTTCAGTTCACCTCCTCCCCGTCTGAACGCCTTCGCACGCATTCACCCTCTTTTCTCTCGTACGAGGGAAGCAGCCCACAGAACCAGCTGTCCGTGCAGCGGTCAGTGGATGGATCAGATGAAGGCAGGAAACACAGATAAACACACATTAATTGCTCACAGCAGCAGAGACTTGGGACAGGAGGAGGAGAGGGGAGCTGTGAGGCAAAGGTTCACAAACAGGATGGCTGGAAGCCTCCGGGCTGACTGATGCTAGCCAGGGCTTCATTTACATGTTCACCTCGGACAACAACACTTCCAGTAAAAAAAAAAAAGAATGGAGTTTTAGAGGAGGAATAAAACAGAGATGAAGATCACAGAGTGAGTCATGAGAAAATAAGTATTGGAGGCGGCTGGAAGCCAGAGAGAGAGTGCAGAAAGTAGTTTAATCGCATCCTTCCAGTGTTCACTTAATAACACACAAGATAAGAAAAGAGCTGAACACAGGTCTGAGAGACAGAATTGAATGCCACAACAAAGACTGTGAATCAACTGGTGGGAAAAAAAGCTCTTTCAACATCAGAATCCTTGTTACAGCTATGAGCATAGTATTGTTACTTTTGTTATACAGCAAATAGTCGTCAGTTGTTCTATCTCTGACAGGATGGAAGATGTGCAGGCTTTAATTAATACATTACGGGGCACAATGACTTTTTAATGAAATAACATTCCAGCATATCTTTAGCAGTAAACATGCATCAGAGGAGTTAGGCCGGAGATGTACTTTCTTTCACGTGCGCATGATGGCTGCTACGCGTTTCCTGCGTCTGTTTTGAGCGTCGGCACGTCCTCAAAGATTAACACTACGGGTACATGAGATGCAGTATGCACATGAACGGTAGGGGGAGTGTAGAGGCAGAGGGGATGCGACAGGGACGACACAGCAGAAAGTTCTAGAGACAAGATGATAGACCAAGTCTGCAATATCCACATCTGATGTGTCGTTGCCACTGCACAGTAGTGCTGTCAAAATTGGCCAAAAGTGCCGTTTGATTATACCTTCTAAAAAACACACAGGTTTGAACTATTCAAATATCTATTTTTGCGCAATATGTCCACAAGAGGACATACCAGTAGAACGAGAGACAAACTTACGTGCAAAGATATATTTATTTAAACATAAACAGGCCTTTTAAAAGATCAACACAGGCTTCCTACACCTTGCAAATAAACATAAAATAATCTGGTTATGGTAGAGCGGACATTCAGCGGTGACAGGTATATTTTATTTAAAGATAAACATGTCTTAAGAAAAATCAACACACCTATACCTGGTGCGCCCTCTAGAGGTATCCTAGCCTAGAGGTAACAAGCCAAGTGCAAAGACAAGTGTGTGAACAATTACGTTCATGATGCAGCCAGTTGTGTACGCGAACACAAGGACAAGCAGCAAGTATATCTCCAGCTTTAGGGAGCACTGGCTGTAGGAGGAGTCGTCCCATGGCTGTGTAACGTGTGAAAGGAGGAATGACTGATCATGACTTAGTCGCACATAGAGCAACGCAGAGCTAGTAGTAAAGGCTAACCAGCCACGAGGAGCTATCAGACACTCTGTGTCCCCACTGTAAAAGATGGGAAACCTTCTGGAGCTCTGACAGTCAATAGAAGCTCTACTGTGTGTGTTTGTCTGTGGGGGAGTGTCAGAGCAGCCACAGACGTGCTGTTTATCTCAGTAAGCATTAAGTGTCACATGATTTTAAGTGCGTGCTATTCACACATGGAGAGATATTTTTTCCACTCGATTCTTCTACAATAGGCAGAGTGTAAGAGTGTGAGTCAAGCCACACCAGTGCCACAGTGTGCTGTGTTTAAGCAGCCTTGACAGACTGAGTGAAGGCAGGACATGAAGAGGGTGGAGCCGGGTCAGCTACAGCTGCAACCGCTGCACATGTCCACATGTAATACTCATTAATGTCACTAATGGAAAAAATCCAATGTGGTTTTTCAGTAAGAGTATTTTGTGTCAGGCGACTGATTCCGTTAGAGTGCATAAAGAAATTGTGATAAAGTTATAAAGGCTGTAAATCTCCACAGTATTATCCACTATTATAAAGCAACACCATACTGACCTTCAGTAACTCAACTGGAACATGAACCCTCTCTGTAAATCCTCACCTGGTTGCTGTGTATGTGTTCAGTGGGTATCGAGGAGAATAACACAAACTGTTGAACTGGAGCAAACAGACAGTAATAATGCAACATCATAATTAGAGGCCTGAGTGGTTGGGATGAGTAATGAACCAGTGAGGGATGTCTCCGTAATCAGTGTGACCTCCTGCACTGTGCAGAGGGGCTGGGGGTTTCACAGCCTCATGGAGGAGATACTGTAGCTCCAGAATAAGGATCTCTTATCTGGCAATTACTTAATTTACCGTAAAGACAATGATACACTGGGTGCACTGGCTGTCGACTTATGTTCACTGTTATTACATCGTAGCTGCTAACAAGCTCTGCAGAATAGATGATCCCCTACAAATGTCTTTTATTTCATGTGTAAAACAAACACTATGAAACGGCTCGAATGGCCTGCTCACTGCCCTGACACGGAGGCTGAACTGGAACTTTGCAGCTGTAAAATTGACCCTGCATTCATTTCACACAGAACATTTGTTGGATTTCTTCTTTAAACAAACACATATTGCAAATAATCTGAAAATGTATTTCTTTTGTCACGAGAACGGCTCAAACATTCAATAATTTTTTACATGTGGTGTATGCAACAAAAACTGAAGACACTTTACCCACAGCAGCTGCTGCATTTATATTAAAGCCCTGCTGTGCCTAACATGCTAAAGTCTTGCAGGTATAAGGTTTACCGTCTTAGTTTAGTGTGATACCATTATAACATTTTCTAGTCTGCCTTTAACATAAAGTGCAGCTATTTGAGCATAAACCAAAACATTAAACAAATACAGAATTTTAACCTGATTAAAGTAAGAAGATCAATAAAGTTATTACAATCAGGGATACACGAATAAAGGCTTTATTAGCATTTGTGCTGTAATGACAGGCGATAAGATGAGCCACTGTATTCAGATGATTTAATGCCACACGCTGTGATATAGCAGGTGGGAGTATTCACCTTTAAATTTAAATAGATATCAGAATATTAATATAAATACGGCCTATATTACATGTAAACTAAACTGAAGTTGTTTTTCTTTATTGCCCAGTGAATTTTGAAAAGCTTTATATTTAATGTTTGCATTTTCCCATGGGTCATCATGATAATAAGCATAATAATATGTTTACTCCAATACAGGTCTCTGCTTATGTGGAAAAAAAATGTAAAAAGAAATGCATTTAAGCCTTGTGATTGACAGGCGATCAGTCAGGGGTGTTCCCCACCTCTCGCCCAATGATAGCTGGGATAGGCTCCAGCCCCCCGGCAACCGTAAACATGATAATTGATATAGATAATGGATAGATGGATGGAAATGTATTTATTGATTTCAGCATCGCCATTGACCAAAATGAGTGTCAAAATAATGGCATATTGAATATCCACAAAGTCCAATATTGTCCTTCATAGTTACACTGAATTTCAGGGATGGAACATGAATTTCAGATGAACCCCATGATGGCACTAGACAAGAAGTCTGAGGATTACTAGTCTTTATCACACGGCTGTGTTAAATACTTGATTCTGATTGGTTAATTACGGCATTCCGAGGTGTGTGATTTCTCAATAACAGACCGTTGTTATGAAGAACAGACTGTTGCTAGGGATGCGGCTCAAATCACACATTCCTGAGCACTAACTGTCATCATATCAGTCCGCCAAAAGAAGTTGGTGTGTTTACAGAGGGGAAAAAAGAAAAGAGACAAAACAGTGGAGAGAAAGCAATAAAGGTTAAACCATGCAAACGAGACCTCCGCTTTGCGTTGGGGTCCTGCTCACCCTGTCGGGGTTCCATTCTGCGATGACAACCTGCTCATTATACATTATCCTTTGCTTATGATTAATCTTCTCGGCGCCATGAATGTCTTACAATTTTTGAGGCAATGCATCCAATAGTTTTGTGACATTTCTGCTACTGCGAGGGTGGCTACGACTCATTCAGGACAGGTTCATACTATGGCAATGCCTTCAGAGTGATGCCAGAGAAGCGGAGGATGAGGAGAGGTGGAATTAATATTGTCTTTGGACACAATAATGATCACAACAAAAGGTGTGAGGTCATGCCCGCCAATTATCTCTAACTCGTGTAACCATGTCCCTTATTTTGTGGTACAGATAACCCGTATCTGACAGTGATGTAATGACTAAAATGCACACGAGGAACCTTTAAAGGTCATGATGACACGTCCCATCTAGCGTACGCCAGGTCACTGCAACACTAATAAACACCAGTGCATGTCTGTTTGCGCTCACCCATTTTGGCTTCCTTGCTTTGTAATTATGGGCAGCAAAATCCATTTAGTGGACCTCCCGCTCTGCCTTTTATTTTCATGGCAGAGGATAAGTCAGCTTGGGACCAGAGGATAATGACCTCCCTGCTATAACACTCATGATGCCAGAGTATGGAGAGGATGCTGCCCATTACCACAATGCACTCCGGGGCTCTTATGTGGGAGCGGCCCCATTAAAAACTTCCAAACATGCCTGAAATATAGACTGCATCCCATTACCCATGCTCCTTAGCAGCGGCCATTACTGTGGATTGGTGGAGGTTGGGCCGTGTGTCTTTGAGAGGGGTGGAGAGAGCAAACTATTGATCGTAACCTGTGAACTACATGTGTAGCATTGACAGGGGAGATGCATCAGGGCAGGGGGTGATGTGCAGGGAGAGCGAGAGAGAGACGTTCTGTGCTAACCTCTGACTCACATCTTTTTACATCAGTCACCTCAAGAAAACAACACATCACGCACACACAGACTCACACATGTGCGCCCTGCGTGCTCCCTGACACACATTACACCCCCCCCCCGCTGCGTTTGCTTGTTTCTCCGCAGCATTCCTTCTGACACTCTCGTGTGTAAGTGTGTTGTATAGCTGGAGGCGAGTCGGAGGAGCAGAAGATGCAGCATAAAAGCATCAAAGCAGCCATCTCCGCCCGAGCTCTTAGTGGGTCAACTCAAAGAGATAGCTGTGAAGCAGAGACACTCGAATCAAGGGTAACGGCTGAGGGTGGGGGTGGGGTTTTGTGGGGGGCTATCAAAGTGATCTAAAGCACGGTTAAAAGGAATAAAGGTAGATCCTATTAGAACAGCCCTATCGATCGCTGTGAACCTCACCTTTTGAGCAAAGAGAATGTGTATTTCAAAAATAACGATGCTTGCTTTTAACCCGTCAGAAAGTGAGGGCGGTGTGTAATTTTATTGCATCACATGGTATCACGGTTCCTGCACAAAGAGGGTCTCTTAACTCTCCAACGTGATCTGCATGTACAGGGTTATACCTCTGAATGAACATTAGAGGAAGCAGCACTGTGTTAATGCAAATTACCTCGAGCAATAAAGTTAGATTAATAAAAAATGTGTTTGAAAGTAAGTTTGTTTTGCATATTCTATAAGGATTTGCACAGCTTATGATGAAGGCTAGGCTTACTCATTATATAATATCCTGTTCAGGGTCGCGGGAGGGCTGGAGCCTATCCAAGCCTTCATCTGGTGAGAGGCCTGACACACCCTGAACTGATCCCCAGTCGATCACAGGGCTGACACATACGCTCACATCCACACTTACGGGCAATTAGATTCCCCCAATGAACCTAACGAGCATGTCTTTGGACTGTGGGAGGATGCAGGAGTGCCCGGCGGGAACCCACGCATGCACGGGGACAGCAAGCAGACTCCGCACAGAAAGGCCCCCAATGTCGAACCGGGAACCTTCTAGCTGTGGAGGCGGCAGCACTAACCCCCCATTATATAACAACCAATAAAACACAGATGCTACAATGTCTTTAATATCTTGTAAATAAGTTCTGCAGGGATTCGTTCTGCAAAGGTGTCAGAAACAAACGCACGTACAAATAAAAACAGTTGACTTGCACACCAAATGCAAACTGACAGTAATCTGAGACACTGAACACAAAGGAGAGAGAAACAATGAGCATGTTTCATTTGCAAACTGCACACAAGTGGTTAAACATTACCATAGTGACTCTAGAACACAGTCCTTTGAAGAACATCATTCTTCAGGCACAGTCTTTCCTAACATTAAAAACACGTCATTTAAATCAATGACGAGATGTAAAGCATCTGTTAGACCCTCCATACCTGCTGATCGCTCTCTGTGTGTCAACAACAAGTTTCACTAACCGGCAACAATCAAAAGAACTTAGTTTCCTGCTGCAATATGTTTTTTGCTCATTATAGCCGGTTAGCTCTGAAGTGTGACATTCAGACACATGGGATATCTGCTTTACACACACACACACAGTACACACGACGCTTCAGGCTTCCACACTAACAAGCCTGTGTCCCTGCGAGTCGATCCCTGCAGAGTGGCATATTTTTACTGGAGAAATGATTGTTGTGCATGCGGTCGTGTGGAGAGAGAGGCCTGCTTAGTTCCAATGTGCCACTGTATAATAAGCTCTACTTATTTTAGCTTCATTATCGCCAACCAGTTCCCCTGCATCACAGAACATTACAGCAAATTGGCTCTGAGATAGACAGTAATAAGAGAGTAAGAGAGACAGGGAACGTGTGTGTGTGTGTGTGTGTGTGTGGATCAGCATGTGTGTGCCGCTGTGTCTACAAGAAATGAAGCGCACAGAAAGCTCATATTGGCCTGTGGGGTGCAGCCCAGAGGTGTGCACTTTAATGATGGCACGCTTTGTTCTGAGTGTGCCCTTTAAAAACTGACCATTTGAGGGTAATATTGGCCCATTTTTTTAAATTGCTGTACATGCCACCTGCCCCTTTCTGCCCCTTTCAACATTACAGTTATTCGCTAACTCGCCTTTGCCCTGTGGAGAGGGAAAAAAGATCAAACCTGCTAAGCTGCATTGCAGCCAATTAAAAAGGAAGAGAGTTTTCAACGAAGACCTGGAAATATCACAGTCTGCAGCAGAAGGTAGAAGGAGAGCTCTAGTGGTAAAACTAGCACATCTTATAGGAGATTCCTCCATTAAACGGGGCTCCATAGCATTCTCTTTTGCTAGCAGCAGAGGGTGCCAGCACATCACAAAAACGCACCAGTATGCCAGTTATTCAGCACAACTCAGTCCAGTTTACTAACCTAAAAATACCAGACAAAGAGAGACAGACAGAGACAGAGAGCGAGAGAGAGATGCAGACTGGAGCCATTGTTTGCGTAGCGTCGTTGTGCCTTTTCTTTTCTGCTCAGGATTCAATTATTCCATCTTTCCTGGCAGCCACTGGAGGCTGTGTCTGGGAGAGGACACGGTCTAGACATGCTGTGTTTATTCCAGGAAACCATATAATTGTGTTTCACATGGTGGCTTAATATCATAGAGTCAAACTCGCAGACAGCCTTCTAGTTAAGTTTAAATATGAGGATAATTGGTGGAGCTGCCCCTGGTACAGATTTTCCTATTGACTTGTAGTAGCTAGTTTTGGGCCAATAGGGGACTAGTTGTTGCATGCTTATGTGAATCAATAAATAACTTCAATTGATACTTTTCAGGAAATAATATTGAGTTCCAGGGCTGAAAAAGATTACAATAAGAAATGTTGTAAACGTTGTGCTTCATACAAAGAAGAACAAAACCGAATTAAAGGCACTAAAGAAATACATTTTAGATGTAGCTAGCCCTTTGCTAACAACAATGCTAACAGCTAAGCGGTAATTATTCTGTCAGAACAACCAGTAAGGAGACTGAACATTTATTTGAATTTGATATAACATCATCACTCCGCAGCTTTGGTTGACTGAACCACAGTTTGAAGACATCTGGTTTCTTTGGGCCGTGATCAACCTGCTTTACGCCGGGAACACACCGGATGCCGAAGCGCTGCGCAACGAAAATTGCGCGCGAGCTGGAGCACTTCCGTTCACACCAGACGTGCATTTGACACAATCGGTTAACATGGGCGCCGAAAGGAAACTGGCTCCGCTTCTCGGTGCTTCGCGGCTATTCGCGGCGCTTCGGCGTCCGGTGTGTTCCTGGCGTTAGCCTGACTTGTAGCCGCTGACTAAATGACTATCTAGTTAGTAATGCTCGTGAGACGTCTTCGTAACGTTGCAGAAAACAGGTGATTTATTCTTTTAATGCAGCTAAGAGACAATGTATGCTAACATAAGACAACAGCTAATATTAACATTAAACTACTTCTACCTTGCATTACCGTTTGATAGTGTCATACTATAATACGGGTAAGGTTTATATTGCTAGCTAACAGCTAGCTATGAGATGGCAAGCTTACTTGTTAGCATATGTTGTTTAGCAAGAAATATGTCCCGATTTTACTCCTTAATTTCACTATCTCATTGTTTGAAGACGCCTGGTGTCTTTAGACTGTTTCACCCTGCTTTAGCCTGACTTGTAGCTGCTAACTAACCTACTACCTATCTAGTTAGTAATGATTGTGAGACGTCTTGGCAACGTTGCAGAAAACAGGTGATTTATTCATTTAATGAAGCTAAGAGACAATGTATGCTAACATAAGACAGCTAATATTAACATTAAACTACTTCTACCTTGCATTACTGTTTGATAGTGTCACACTATAGTACGGGGAAGGCTTATATTGCTAGCTAACAGCTAGCTATGAATTGGCAAGCTTACTCGTTAGCATATGTTGCTTTAGTATGAAATATGGCCCGATTTCCCTCCATATTTTTTTTCCTATTTTCTTATCAATTGCTGATTAATACGGAAGCTATAAATGATTAAAAATCTTCCCTAAACAGCAGTAAAAGTCTTTAACAGCACATGAGCCTGTTGTCAGAGGCCATGTGAATATGGTGAATGAAGAACATGCACTTCACTGTGTCCGTGGTACATCTTGTACTTTCCTTTACTCACACACAGGAGAGACTCACTGAACATAAAAAACAACATTAACGACATTCTCCACAAAGCCAGCTTTCGACAAAAGGAACATTTCACCAGTAACACTACAGAAGCTGACAGGAGGGTGCAGCTCCTTTTTTCTTCCTGCGACTAACCAACCAATAAAAACTTGGTCAATTAAGACTCTTTTCAGCAACTTGTGTTTGGTCGACATTAAGAGGGCAGTCCTGGTAATTGGGGTTTCCTCTAAAGAGAAGTGTTGTGTGTGCTTTGAACCCACTTAGATGTATAGATGTTTTCGGGAAGATTGAATGTGTTCTTGGCAGACAACGCCCAGAGTCTGGGTAAATCACAGATGGCTATTTCTCTCCCCCTGCCCCAGGGCGACAGGAAAACCAGGCTGAGACTGCCACCTCCTCAGCCCGCGGTGGCAAAGAGCTGGCACTGTCAGAGGAGGACGGGGAGAGGAGAGAGGAGGACAGAGTCTGGCCCTCCCTGCGGGTTCCTCAGAGAAACTGTCTCCATCTGCTAATGTGGGCCAAATCTGACAGTAAACAGATTTCATTATTTCCTATTATACTTCACAGTATTGTGTTTTCTTTAAGAATACAGAATACCATCACATTTGCATTCATTTTAGCATTAACAATCATGATCTGAAAATTAGACATTTCTTATGTTTGGCAGTTTGAGGCCTGGAGAGTGTTTGTTTTTCTTTCTGAAGTACATCGAGTTTCTTTCTGACTCTTCTCTGTAACTTTCATCTGTAACTCTCCTCCTTCTTTTCCAGTGGCCTGTAAGGTTACAGGATCAATATCTCTCTTTTTGCCCGGGATCCCGGCCTGTGTGTCAGGTTAAGAAAAGCTTCATCTGATGAAAGAGCAGTGGAGGCTGAGCTCAAGGTTAAGGGGCAATAAGTCTTATCCTCTTCCCACTTGAGATCTGTCAGGATTCAAGTAGAGGTGCAGTTCACGGAGACAGTGGAGAACGTGTTATCAGCTGTGTGTGCTACCTTGCTGCAGGGTGTTTGCATTTTAAAGCGCTTGTAATGCATTGAAATGGAAAGAATATGTTGGGATGTAATGTGACAGATGTCGGGCTCTCATATCTCTGCAGCCGAACAGCTTGTTGAGACCCACCATGACATCAGAACAGTAGACAGTGTAAACAACCGGCTCTGGTCCTTTTGTCCATCTTATCTTTTTACCATGCTGCTGTTGCCATGGTTCCATTACGGGCAGTCAAGAGGGAAATACACAGCAGTCAGTCGATACGTCACAATCAGACTATATTCCTTTGCAGGTATGTGAATGTTAATAATCAAATGTATTTTTATGTTCAATTGAGCATTAGTAGTGGGCAGTAAAACGTTGATGTTTCACCCATCCTCGATTTATGTGTCATTTAATTACCAAATCATATTTTACTAATAGTCCACTAGGGGGTTAAGAGATTTCCAAAATGCATTACATGCATCAAATATTTGATTACATGAGCAGGTGTAGTAGTACTCTAACAATAATAAAGTCAAATTGTTTTTGGTTAGTGTCTGAGTTAGGGATAAAATATTCAATCTACAGTAAGGAAACAGTAGACATCGTTTTATTCCAGATTATTCCAGGTTATCTGAAAGTATAGTGCTCTTTAGGGGTAGACGGTAGCTCAGTCTGTAAGGACTTTGCTTGGCCTGGTACACACCAATCGTGGATTTGGGGCTGGTAGATGGAGAGGTGCCAGTTCATAACCTGAGCTCTGTCAAGGTTTCCTTGAGCAAGGCACCGAATCCCCCAACTGCTCGGGGTGCATGTCCTTATGCATGATGTGGCCAAGAGTGATGAATTAATGAAAATAAAATCAGTCCCAGTAATGACCCCTGAGGGACTTCATAAAATCCTCAGGAGTGATGGAAGACATGGTTATCAATAGAAATATAAAATGTGCTATTTATTAAATAAGAACAAAATCACTTCCGAGCTGTCCCAGATATACCAACCCAGCTGCAGCTTCTTTTCCCCCCCTGCCTGTAGGATGATGTTTTTGGCCTTTGCCTTTATTGATCGGACAGCTGAAGAAAAACAGGAAACGTGGAAAGAGAGAGTGGGGATGGCATGCACCAGAGGACCAAGGGTCCGAGTCAAACCCAGGGTCGATGGCACACATTAAGACTGTGATTTACGCCTGTGCTGATTGTCATGTTGCACACTGATTAAAGACAAGTAATTTATCTCTTATAAGGTCACTCAGGGATTGGCCATACATGTATTTTTAGGTGTTTTACGGTGAACACCTGTTCAACAGTTTGCACTGGACTTAAAGTCGTGTACTGATTCTGCTGGCTGATACTGAACAAACACTAACACTCAATACTGCATGCATCTCAAGCAAGAGCCCGTTGATTGTTTTTTTCCTGTGCAGCTTTATGAAGGACGGTTTGCTCCCTGTTTGCTACCAGCTATTGCTCCAGAGTTGATAGCTCAATTTAAAGTGGTAGCTTTCCCCACTGACTGCTTTCTCTTCACCTCTATTTATCCATTTCCAAGATGGGTTTCTTTGAGAGAGATACTTAAGATAGGTTATATGATGGAAAATACCTCAATTCTGAAAACACTCTGTTGCCCGCCTGAAAAGAAACTGTCCTAATTTGGACAAAATGTGCCGTGATGATGCCAAAGTGTGTGTAAATCTGCAGTTTACATAAGTTAACCCAGAGGATAAACCCTTCACTTATTAAAAACCAACAGAGGCAGATTGGAGGGAACATTTCTGAATGTGCCGGCCTCCTCTGTGTAGGTCTGTATATTCTCTGTCTCTTACTCTGATCTGTTGTCAGATAACGAGGGATTACACTAAAGACAATTAGCGAGGAGATGGTATGTGGTAATAGTCATGTGATTGCTCTTTTCAGGAACAGCAAAGCCGACACCCTGTGAACACTATCCTCCATCCTTACACCCAATTTCACGGAGCTACGTTAAGTTACATCACCAGCGGGATGAGCGTAATCCAATAACCAAGCTCCTATATGGACACATCTCGGAGGGGATATGGTCGACCATGTCATCAAAAGCAGGGAAGTGAGGCGGAAGGGAATGGAGGGGAAATGACTTCTCTTTACCCCGTGAGGAAAAGTGGATCTGATGAGAAGAGATCAGAACTTCACAGCAACGACTTAACTCATGCAAATCTGAGCTCTCAGATATTCTTCCTCCCCCCTGCAGCCACAGTCATTAAAGCCTTGTTCTCATTTACTGCATGATGAGGGACTACTTACGCTGACTTCAAGTGTTCATCATCATCCCCCACTTCCACGATTAGAGGAGTCCTGAATGGGACACGTTTGAGGGGTTTCTGTTGGACTCATTATTTAAATGTGGCAGGACGGATGCCAGGAGAGGACACAATGTGCAATAGGGTTTTAAAGAGATATAATTGTTTTACTGAAACGACATAATATTGATGTTTGATGGACATAAATACATTTTACTGTAATTGCTAAAAAGCTTCAATTGTTTCTTTTCTCTTCAGTTACACCTCAACAATGTTTTGATCACAAAATATTTTCACACCAATAAAGAGCTGGTCGATACTTGATTTTCTAGTCCAGCAATGATATTAAATTATACCTTTGCCATAATCTCCTGGTTTAGTAATCTCTCAATAGGAGACAAGAACATTGTAAAATGGATTGTTTAAGTTGCTAGTACGATGATGTGCATAAAGTGACCTGATCAGTCCCACACCTTCTCTAAGAGAGCGACAGGCGACAGGCTCGAGACCTCTTACAGTGTCCTCGACGTCCTCTCCCTAGTGAATTTGGCTCCTGACCTCCGGGAGGAGATTTAAGCTGTGTCCCAATCCAGGGCCTGCAGCCTTCGAAGGCCGTATTTGAAGGCCGACTGCGTTCGACAAAAGTCCTCCGTTACCCCTGCTGCAAAGGATCCATCGAGTGCATCTTCCGTGGCCCACAGTATCGAGAGATGCATTGTGGGACAATTCAAACGAGATGGCGGACTTTTAAACGGTTGAGGAAGACACTTTAAAATGTGTCACGCATGTTTAAGAAAACGAAAGGGCCCTTGAAACAAATAATCTTTAAAATAATAGGTTAACTTACGCAACGTTAGTTATGCTAGCTAGTTAGCCCGCTAGCTACCTGTTGCTAGACGACAGGAGCAGTGTTTGGTGACCCAAGGGTAGACCAGACCGTCTCATTTCAGTTCTGCTTTAACGTCTACGCAGGCTATAAAAGGAGCATCCTCCGAGCTATGTGCTGCAGTGAGACAAACTACATGTTAAAAACACGTCTTAATCAAGCAAAGCGTTGTTTTCTGCCTTAGATATCTTCAGTATAAGAAGAAGTTTAGTTTTGGTGCAAAACAGAAAACATATACAAGAATACCTAACATATCTGGGATAAGCCCATACTGGCCCAATGACATCAGCCTACTGATAGATTTATAGAGTCATACAGAGCTCAACCATCCCTCTCTCCCATGGCCAAGGTTAAAAACCCTGGCCAAACAAGCGTCTTATCGAGTGCCGAAAAACAAACCAAGAAACAGATCATTTGCCCTCTTATGGGGGCCCTGAGTTTATGGTACACCGAATGATGTAATTTATTCAATGAACAAAACGCCAAAACCGAAGGGTTTTTGTAAACACACAGCAGTGATATTTATCTTGTCATCCTGTATATCAGCCAAACAGTTGTCCTTCTCCTCGCCTTGAAGGATACAGATAATGATGATGAGCAGATTAGAATCAGACTGTTTTTTTCTGTTTGCTGAAAACAAGCAGATATTGTGTTTTCTCCTTCTAAGCCCAAAGACACAAAGTCACAAAGCTAGTCGAGGTCAATCAAGGACCAACAAGGCACCACAAGGCAGAGTGTAAAACAAAGACACATGCCTGTTTAAAGCCCACATAAACACTCAGATCCTGCTCATTTTCTTGTACATGACAGAGCAAAATAAAAAATAAAATGTATTATATTAGCATCTAAAAACTACTAACACTCTAATCCAGGGGAAATTAGCTTTAGCTTAGTAATTGTAGAGACAACAAAGCTACGTTCAGTGTAGTAAAACTGGTTCATTAAGAGGCAGAAGCAGGAGCAGTGTGCAAAACTGGGGCAGAACACAGAAGACTGAATCATAAAAAGGAGGGAAAATAATAGCTCACGTATTTTATGTTGGTTTAATGCTGTTTCTTATCCAAAAAGTCCTCATTAAACTTCAACTACTAAGATCTGGATTTTATCCAAGTAGGATAAAACTATTCTTCACCCTCTGCTGGCTTTAATCATTCCTAACGTTTGCCATTAAGGACGATTACACTGCTCGTAGAAGCTCTTAAACTGTGGTGACTGATTTCAGAGACTCTGTGTTGAGTGAGAGCGAGTCTGTGTCGCTAAATGTTTGTTTTACTTCACACATTTACTCGTCAGAAGTCTGGAAAACATGTCTGAGTGTGTTTTGTAAAACGATAGAACATATTCAAATCAAAACCACATGTTGGCTGGACTGAGACGCCTTTGGGGCCTGTGTGAGAGGAGGCCGTCCCTCCCAACACACTCTCTTTGAAAGTAGACAAAATCCTCCTGAGAGTACACTCAGGAGACGGATCCACATTGGGAATGGAGGGCAGCTCATGCAACTCACTATGGATTAACTTCAACTCTCCAAAAAGCTTTAAAAAGAGTCACGTCTCAGTCAACGCTCCCTCGTAGTTCTGGGGAGGAGGTCGGCAGACGGTCTGACTGGAACAATGTGAGTGTGTGGGGCACATGCTGGGTAAATACCAGCCCCCACTATGTCCTTTTCTTAAACTGGAGATACTTTAACAGTCGGGGTCGCCCCCCACATGGGAATATTTCACTCCATGAGCCTTTGGTGCTCCCATAAATACTCCACTTTCCCAGCCAGCACCTGCTCCTTGACCTCCTCTTTAACAGGGGGCAACACAGTGTAGCAAAGGCAGGACAGGGAGGAGGAGGAGGAGGAGTAAAACAGTATGGAGACAGTTCCAGGCGCATACATGGATGATAAACTACATAAGGAGCCGTATTTTACGTCTCTAGGCTTAGCTGAAATCCAGGATTCGCATAATTGATATTTACTGAGCAATTACCTCTGCAGAGTGCAGGCAGCTTCAAAGAGCAGCAGGAGAAGCAGGTTCGGCCAATTATACACCTTATTAAAGCCTATTAGTGAGCGGCATAGACAAAGAAGAGGGGGGGCAGCCTGTGTGCATTAGTTAGTATGGGTGTGGAAATTCAGAGTATAGCTGCTCATAGTGATTTTACACACGACTGAAATGTTCACATCAGGACTAATAAAGCTGCTACACTAGCAGCTAATCGAGGCTGCACTTCTCCAACAGTGTTTTGTTGTCCTCACAAGTAGAAAGGAACTTTCCCCATTGTCAGGTGTGTCAGACGTGGTAACGCTGCCAGAGGAGAGCATGAAAGGTACAGAGCAGTCCTATCCAGAGTGCTGAGATTTAAGGCCTTTAAAGGGATAGTTCGGCTTGTTTGAAGTGGGGTGGTATGAGATGCTAATCAATAGTAAGTGTTCTACACACAGCGGATGCCGGTCAGAAACCAGCCGGAGTGCTGGCACGGAAGCTCGGCTTTATGTCGCTGCAGATTCAATCCCACACGTAAATTATCCACTTATAAGGATGTCAACAATGGTATTGAATAGTGGATCCAACTTACATGGAGCATGACTGTATTCAGACAATAAAGGTTAAAACTTGTTTTTTCCAGAGTTTAATGGAAATTTCAAACTGGCTGACTGACACAGTGATCCATCGAGCCACAGAACTGATCTGGCAAAAGTATGTTTGTGTGTCTTTAAAGAGGGGGTATTATTCTGTTTCCCATTTTAAGACTTACAATGTTACAATGTTCCAAACTAAATG
This sequence comes from Semicossyphus pulcher, assembly GCF_022749685.1. Taxonomy (NCBI): domain Eukaryota; kingdom Metazoa; phylum Chordata; class Actinopteri; order Labriformes; family Labridae; genus Semicossyphus; species Semicossyphus pulcher. Next base: position 26,329,548 of record NW_027211604.1, on the reverse strand, counting down.
TGGGCGAGGTTTCAAATCTGTAGGTAAAAGTATGTTGGAGTATCTGCAGGCTGCTATGAATGCCAGGTTTCACACAGCTTTTTTTTACATGCTGCACTTTGTGACAAAGTGGTGGGGCGGGGCTTCTTAAAGGGACAGAGCTGAGTCGTTTCAGGCAGAGGCTGTATGAGGGCATGAAAGCACCAGTGTGAGAAAAATGAGTTATTTTTAACTGTAAATTATGCTAAGCTACTCCACAGGTATCACACAGTGAAATATGAAGCTTAAATTAGCATGACACCCTTTCCTTAAAATGCCAAAAGATTTGCAATGAGACCATTTGACCATGAAAGTAGGCCTACTTGAAATTTCTTGAAAAGTCCTGAAAACATGCCAGTTTACACCAATACACCTAGGTAAGTGTGCATATCATTTCAATAGCAATGGCACTCTGTACATCTGTTTTCACTGCCAGCTTTTGAGACTTCTTTGTTGCAGCTGGATATTCTGTAGCGAGGAGATGTAACCCTGTAAGTTACACAAAGCCACACAGTGTTGTTACTTCAGCTAAGAGGAAGAAAAGGGGAAAAAAACTATTTCCAAAAACCAGATGGACCTGAACTATCTTCTCATCTGTGAGCCTGTGTGGCATAAAGTGTAGCAGATTGGATTAAATGTAAGTCTGACTGTGGCTCTGTAGAGTTGTGCCTGTGACAGGGGCTGGACAGCCGTGATAAAAGCTTCTTCAAACACCTCCGGCCCTCTGCCCTGTGCTGACTGACAGCTGAGACGGGCCTGGGCTTTAAGTGGGACCACACTTAGGTTTAAAGTGCAGCCACTTAATTTTTCACAAATAGACTGTGAGGGTTGTCAAGAGTTAGAGCCAGCGTCAGGTTGGACAGTGAGTAGTGACGGCAGATGCTGCCTGCCTGTGAGTTTATAGCTCTGCCTCCCTGCAGCAGCTTCAGAGTGCGATGAAATGACTCCGTTTAACAGTCATATACGCGGGTAGTCCACCCCCGCTCTCCTCCTGCCCGTCCTCCCTTAGAGAAAAGTGACACTTCAAAAGAAAAGGTTTCTAAACGCAGCGTAAGCAAGGGAGGGAGAGAAAAAAACATTAAACCGTTTTCAAAGACATGTTGGCCTAGACTTGTCAAACAGCATCAGGGGCTCGAGCTGCAGACAGGCGCTGGCGGAGGGGACATGGTAAACACGCAAGTCGTCAGTAGGACATGTAGACAGGGCGGGTGGGTGCGTGTAGTTAGAGTTGAAAGGGTGTGAATGTTCTGTCAGGGCCTCAAGAAGGAGAAGGTCTGCTCGTACCAGAAAAACTGTAGCAAGTTAGAGAAACTACAGCATCACACATGTCAGGGGGGCCTGGATTTCCAGCAGCACTTTTACACACAGTGTCAGGAGAACACTCACATGCAAATGCAGAGGGCATGTTGAAGCTGTGCAGAGGAGAAGGGATCTGCAGGGAAGCTGACAAATGTGTGTGTTACTGGTAGTTGCTAGTTTACGCCAATAGTCGACAAGTTGTTGCAGGTTTCATATTAGCATTAATGATATACATTTGGGCGTTTGGGGACGATGTTACAGAGAAATAAAAAAGCCATGTAATTTTACAAACATAGCATGTAGCAAGTTGTCTTTTAACAACAATGCTAACATCAAAAAGTGGTAACTCTTATGATTCTCAATGTGTCCACTGATCCATTAGCTTCAGCCTGGCTTAAAGCTGCTAAGTAGTACTTGTACTCGTGGTGGAACTTGTAACGAATGGTTGTGAGACTACATGGTAACATTGCATAAAACCTTAATCACAACATAACACAAGGTCACTGCTAATGAACCTGAGCTATGGTTTCTATGGTTCTTCTTACTTTTTTACTCACACTCAGAAGAGACTCTATTATCATAACAAACCTGCTAGACTGTAGCCCCTTTCACACACACACACTGCACTCCTGAAAGTGTCCCAACATTGTCTGACGGGCTGCATGTGTAAAACAATGACTGTATATTTAGATGGACGACGCGTCTCCATCTGCTCTCATTGTACAAAATTGATGCCGAAATAGCCCCCGTGATAGGCGCTGCCATCTTGTGATGGTGACGTCATTTGGAGCCAGAGACTGCGCAGTAGAGATCAGCGGGTGGAGCCAGTTCTGCTAACCAAAACACACACTTATATTTCCATAACATAAAAATGGCCGAACGCTGGCATATTTAACAGCGGAACAGCTTCTTCACAGGTATGTAAACTTCAATGACTGCAGTGATTGTTTTAGTTACGTCTCCTCTCTCCGTTCCTCCTCAACTCCTAAGCTGCAGGAGCCGTATTGGTCAACACAGCTGTCAATCAGCATTTTCAAAGCATCAAATAACTAATTAAAACTAAACTTGTCAGAAAAATGAACACTTGGTCATAAATCAGCATGATAAGAACTAACTATGTCAGAACTATGTCTGTCTAACTAACCAGCCTTCAGATAAAATGTTCAAGAATTTGGGGTGAGCCGATGTGTGAACGCAGCAGGTAATAGGAACATTCACCGTAAACGAGTGGGTGGGGTGACGATATTTATATCAAGCGACTGGTGCAAAACCAGAAGAGTGGCACATAAGAGGATGATTAAAAACATCAAAAAAGGAGGATCATTTAAAAGACAAATATGTCTGAAAATTGAACAGATGAAGAGATTGGGGAGCTTCTGGCTGTGAAGTTTGATCGTCCGCCATCTTGGATATGTAAACATTTCACTCTGACTACTTCAGCATACTTTGAAAGGGCAACTCAGGGGCATACTGTCGTGAAATTAATAGTAGTGCATGTGTAAAAGGGGCTTATGTCACATCAATACATTACCCATAAGTTCTTCCTCCTTAAAGGGGAAGGCTCGGCCAGTGACAGTTCAGACAGGGTTTACAAACACACAGACAACAGACAGGAAGCAGCTCCTGGATGGACTACTCGCCCAATGAGAACTTGGCTGACTAAGACTGTCTAATGTTTGGCCAACTAAAAGAGGGCAGCCCTAAATACACTTCTAAACACTAAGCACCCACAGCCTTGTCAAGCCCCCAGATGTATTAAAATGTTTACCAGTGATGTCTCGTGTGTCACACTAGCACAAAGACCACAAAACAAGCCGTCATGATTGGATTTGATTTGATCCAGTGCTGTAAACCTCCACTGTGACAGCAACAATTATCCTCCCCACAGCTGAGGCCCCCCACCAGAATGGATTTAGCATCTTATCTGACAATCAGGACATTGCTTTTCTTCAAATCTCTTATTGGCTTAGCGGATAAGCTTATTAAGGGTGACCCGCAAAGCTGAAAGAGCTGAACATTATATTACATTTTCACTGCAGATTGAAAAGCATGTAAGCTTGCCCTCGTCCTGACAAAATCAGGGCTCCAGTCCAAATATTTACACACACACAAACACACACACACAAGATAAGCAGGCCGGGAGATCTGCCATTAGTGCTTTTAGTCTGATCTCATTACGTCTTTGGCCAGCAGCGGGATGAAACAAGAGTTCAGTCCAGGTAAGGGACGGATGCTGAATGATAGATCAGCCTCTGGCACGCCTCAGGCTGGGCTCTTCCATCAGGGCAGGTGGATTGAGGGTCTACCCTGTGAGATGATTCAGGGAGCCAGAGGCCAGACACCAGAGCCCTCCTGTTGACCGGGCTGACTGGGGTTAGAGCTTCTCAAAGAGGCGTCTTCAAACCCCGGGGCTAGACACCGCTCAGCTGTCTCCACAGCAATTACTCCTCACCGCTGGGACAGAGACCAGAGTCCACAGCTCTTTTTTCACACACATTTAGGTGTGAGTGACGGATGGAGACAGCTGTGAAGTGGTGGCAGGCTTTTACTTTATGGTTTTAATAAAAGAACTCAGATGGAAGACCTTGAAAAACTCAGTCCTGTCAGTTCTCCCGAGACGATTTTTATTAAGCAGCATTACTCAGGTTGCTACCATACTATATTTATCCACACAAGGGCTTTGTGTTGTTTAACTCAAGACTGTTGAAGCTACAAACAAGACAACAAGTAAGACTTGTAAGACAGCTGACGGCCCGTGTTGCCAGGTTCACACTGAACCCAAGGCTCATTTAATGAGTTGGAGAGGTTAACACAGGATATTAAGATGTAAAGTAATCAAACTAACAGCACATTATTGTCCCGCACTCCTGGAGACCAGCTTTAAAAAAAGGATGCTATAACTACACAGAGCACACACACGCTAAAAGTTAAGATAAAGCTAATAATCATCAACACTATTGCTCACTGATAAATTGCAGTCAACTCAACATGAACATGTGCCATACAATGACAAAGAGTATACACAGAGTCTCTGCACTGGCAAACAGAAAGGGATTGAACCTGGTGTCATTATGGAGGCTATTTCAAGGTAAGCTAGCATGAAGGTGAAGGTAAGCTGATGAAGACCTTGTGATTTAACAGAACAGCACTTCTGCTTTCTGGAATTATTTTGGATTTAGGAAAGACGTCTCATTACAAACACTGATAATGTTACTTGTTCAAACACAACAGCAGTAAGACATGAGCTGTGTCCCAATCCAGGGCCGCAGCCTTCGAAGGCCGTATTTTAAGGCCCATTGTGTCACAGAAGTGCGTCGAAGGCTGTCCAATTTCAAAGGCCCCTTCAGATCCGGCCAACAAATGCGTCCTCCGTTTCCCGGGCCGTGAAGGATGCACCCGATGGATCCTTCGCAGCCCACTGTATCCCGAGATGCCTTGCACGAAATGGTGGACTTGTACACGTCCGAGGAATAAATGTTTAAAAGGGTTGGTTCGATTTCAGTCTGTGCTAGTTGCTGCACTTTCTGACACAAACTGACATACAGCATAAAACACTTCACACATGAAGGACAACAACGTCATCTGGTCCCCACTGAGAACGGAACTTTGTTGTTTCCATAATATTGTATTTTCTTTAGTTTGTTGTCTCTTCTACAAACCGCTGACACACACAGCAGATCTGACACCATAGGCTGCAGGCGTAGGAACACGTGTTGCCGTCCAAATAAAGAGGCGCTCTTACTGAAAAGTGAAATGCAGTTTATCATTCAAATATAGCGTACAATCGATACCACTATTTATTTTCAGGTGAGACGTCCTTATAAGTGGATAAATTACGTCCGAAATCAACCCTATCTGTAGCGGCATATAGCCGAGCTTCCGTGCCGGCACTCCGGCCGGTATCTGAACACCGGGGCCGTGCTGCCCAGCATCCACTGTATGTAGAACACATACTATTGATAAGCATCTCATACAACCCTACTTCAAACAAACCAAACTATCCCTTTTGGTTTCAACTCAATCGAATAGCTAGCATTACACGTTTACAAAAACCAAAGAGCCCTTGAAACAAATTATCTCTAAAATAATAGGTTAACTTACTCAACGTTAGTTATGCTAGCTAGATAACCCGCTAGCTACCTGTTGCTAGGTGACAGGAGCAGTGTTTGGTGATGCAAGGGTAAGGGTGGGAACAGCTGATGACGCAAACAGGAAATTCTCTGTAAACACGACCGTCTCATTTCAGTTCGGCTTTAATGGTCTACGCAGGCCATGAATGGAGCATCCTCTGTAGATCGCCTCCTTCGAAGGCTGCAGCCCCTGGATTGGGACACAGCTCTGACCTGTGGAGCTGATATGCAAACCTTATTATTATTTTAGTCATCACAAGTTATTTTCTATTTGCAAATTGCAGATTAGCCTGATCGAAAGTGCTCTGACACCAAACATTTGCACAGTTGAAATCCCCCAAATCACCTATTTCCCCTCCGACCTCTTTCTGGTGGAGTCCTGCTGCTTTGATTATTTTGTGTTCACAGTAGAATATATACGACTTTGTGCAAATGTTGTGTGTTAGTGTCTCAAATATAGGCAGACAGTAAATAGGGATGCTTTTGGACCCGGAGGCTTTTCTGTTTTGAGTTCCAGGTCAGATATGCATGAAGCTCCGGTCAGCTACATTAGCCACGTGCAGAGGCCCTGAGGGATGCTGGGGAAGTTAATCTTAGACTTCTGCTATTGATGTTTCAAAGGCTGGGCAGCAGGAGTTTTCAGAGCAAGTTTTACAGCATCTTCAACATATTGATTGATTTTTTTTTTTTACATTACATTTGTTTGCCAAGTAATGTGGGAGATATTGACTCATCATTGAGTCAATCTGGCTCCACACAGCAGACGGTGTAAGTGCGTGTGCTGTTTTATTGTACAAGCACAGCGTTGTTGTCAGAACAGAGTGCATGCACTTATTTGTTCTTTTTCTACATCACAGAGTTTCTATGATTCTAATTTGTTCTCATCTATCTTTACTCTGTCACACTTTTTAGATTAATTTACACCACATTGATGTCCAAAACATGGCAGACATGTTGCATAAAATGCATAAAAACCTGAATCAAAATCTCCAACTTCATACAGCCGGAACAGTTATAGTAGTGGATGGTAGTGGTAGTAGTGATTATTGCGGAGGAGGCAGATTTGGAGCACATCACATAGATATTATGTTCTATATTTCATAAGATTATAATCAAAGTCAGCTGAGATGAGTCTCACCCAATCATCATACAAATAAGCAATCTAGTTTTCCTTTCAGGCTGACTCGTGTCTCGTATAAAATATTGTCTGGAAACACACACATGAAGACAGGCAGGCAGACAGACGGAGCAGCAGACAGACAGGCAGGTGGTTGGTCTGAGATGTGGGGGATCAGAGGGGGAAGGTCCGACCCTGAGTCCTCCTCGATCACTCCGTCCCTCCGCCTCGTCTCCCCTCTCCCCCTGTGCCTCGGAGCAGATGGGCCTCACAGCGCAGCCCTCTGTTCAGCAGAGCTACTGTACATCACACACCACGGACCAGCAACCCAACATCAGTGAGCTGAACGGAGCCTCACCAGAACAGACACACACACACACACACACAAACAGAAACATGCATACTGTGAGTTTAAATCTAGTTCAGACAGTTATAAGCGTGTGACCTGATGGAAGCACCGCCACTGGGCCAGTCGCTGTAATATTTAAACGCCGTGATGTAACACTTCCTTAAAGTTTGTCAAATTCTGCTCTGAGATATCACTCGGGACACATGAATAAACATCAAGCTAACAGACCCAAAATGTTTCCCCCTGCAGGTTCCTTAATGTTTTCTTAACTTGTGTATCTCTACTCTCAAGCTGAGCTCCTGAAAACACTTTCAAACCAGCCTGACGAAACGCATACGTGAAACCGGCTCTAAAACACCTCTCTGTTCTGTAATCCACCAAGACCTCCTTGTTTTCTTTGAAATACTCATTTCACACACATCCAAGAGGAAGTGATTGTAAAACTGAACAATAACCTTGCATCAGTAAGGTGTGGACATCTACGTACCGTTCTGGAGTATAACCAGGGCTTAAGAGCGTCATATAACGTGCATATAGCCATAGATCATTGGATCCCCCGACTAATTCTGGAGTTGAGGTGTTTCAGTTAAACCTGTTGCTGACCACAGCCATGAAATCTTCACAGACAAACATGAACAATCAAGATTAATTAGGCCTCACTGACGTCAAATAACGATCAAGTCAGTAAGAGACATTTCTCCCCCTCCAGATCTTCGCTGGTTACCTGTAAGTGCTTTGAAGTGGATTTTTCTCGGAGCAACAACCTCTCAGGCACGAAGTGTTGGACCATGAAGATTCACAAGGGGGTAGCGTGTATAGAAAAACTGACACATGTCACAAAAACTGATGAGCTGACACATGTCACAAAACTGATGAGCAGTGGAGATGTGTACTTTGGCCAAACTATCAGGCAGTCAGACGCATGTATCCAGGCTCGGTAGATGCAAGGAGCACCTATCTTTCAGAATGCACAGTGTCTATATTAAAGCATGGTGAAGGGATGAAGATCCGGCGCTGTTTTTCAGGGTTTGGGCAGAGTTAAAGACACATGAGAACACATGTTGGATGAGTGCTTGCTTTCAGTTTGGTGCAACGGTCTAGGGAAGACCCTTTGCTCTCCCAGCCTGACTCCGCCTGTGTGTACAAAGTGGGGTCCAAAAAGACTTTATTAGCAGACTTTGGTGTGGACAATCTCAACAGGCCTGTGCAGAGCGCTTACCTCCACCTTAAAGTACACCTTTGGGAGCATTGCAAGCAAGGCCTTCTCATCAAACACTGAACTAAATGGGTGCACTTTCCCAAAGATACGCTCAGAAGACGTGTGGAAAGCCTTCCCAGCAGAGTGGTGGCTGTTACAGCCTGGAGCGGGGTCCAGCTCCATATGAATGCCGATGGTTAGAGAATAGGATCTCCACCAAGCTCACAAGGGTCTTATGGTCAGGTGTCCACACAGTTTTTGATCATGCAGTGTGATTTGTCACTTGCTACTGTACTCTCATCAATCTGTGCTAAAGCCTCCTCTATCTGGTCTCCTCTTTCACAGTGAGGCAATATGTCAGAGGCCCCCCCCCCCCCCCCCCCCCTCATAGTTCAGTACATTGGGTCAGAGCCAGAGATCGAACACATTTGCTGTAATCTGCGAGCTCGGCTGGAAGAGGGGAAAAAAAAAAAACCCTCTCTCTTTATTCAACGCAGAATCCTCCCTCTTTCTCTCTTTATCTCTCATTCTGCTCAGAGTCGCAGCTAACAAAAGTGCTGATAACAGGCGCTCTCTCGCCCGGCTGTAGCATTTTCTAAATGGAGAATTAAACCTTGAGACAGACCTCTGACATTTCAAATGTAACCTTGTGGGAGGACAATGCCTCACCGTTTATTTATAGTGAAGCCAGAGAGAAGATAATAGTTGCGCTGGATAACCGCAGCTTGTTCCTCTTCACTGAGGACACAAAGGGGAGCAGATGATGATCGTTTCAATTATGCAGAAGTCATGAAGTGTGACAGATTAGACTGTTATTGAGCACTAAGGTTGATAGGACTTACCAAATCTTGCATTAAAGAGAAAAATATTTTTTATTATTTAGACTAGCTATTGCTTTTAAGGTGACGGAGCGAAAGACGCCTTGAATTCAGCCCATCTGTGTTGCTATCACGTCGCAGCCACCTGTGATGTGGGGGGTTTGTGTTTGTGGGCGAGGAGGTGAGAAAGCGAGCGGGTGAGAATATGGTGGATGTGTTTGGGTGTGAGAGCTTCATGTGGGAGCATTTGAGTGTGTGAGTGTGTGTACTCAGGAGATAAGGGTCGGGCTTCCCTCTGACAGACTTAACCACCACTAATGATCGTAACACACAAACACAGCCAACCACAGCCGCGCGACACACACACAGTCTGAAACATAGGTGTAAAAGAAAATATTGATAGAACTTTATTTGTAGATATTATACATGTGGTAGTGTCTTCTTTGTACTGTAGGGAACTGGGAACTATTCGACTGTTATTCTGATGCTTTCTTCTTCTTTTGTTATTTAAAGGCGGTAAGCAAACAGCTATCAGATGAGCTCCAGCCACCGTTTGGCGGTAGTACTGCATTACAACCAGGCGCCAGGAAAAATATATTTTCAAAATGAGATAACTGTCGCTTGAACTTTTCAAATTTTCTTTTATAAATTAATGACTATTCAAATATGCGAAAATCCATGACCCATCCCTTAATGGTATATGACCATTTCCCAAGCAAAACAATGCAATGGACAAACATATAGTGATTTTTGGCTGACTGCAATGGCGGATCATGGAGCATACTGGACCTCCACTAACGCAACTCTCTGTCTATACGGCTCTGGATACTTTGTTCGGGGAGTAGGCGGGGCTGCTCGTCCGCTGTCCTCTCCTACGTTCTCAGCGCACACCTGCTTTCAAACACGTTGTCATCGTCCTCATAAGGACAGTCCGTGTAACACATTGCCCACAAAAGCGCACATTGACCTGATGCAGTCAGCCACATACAAGGTTTTTTTTTAAGATTATTTTTTGCTTTATTGGACAGGACAGCTGAAGAAAAACAGGAAATGTGGGGAGTCGAGAGTGGGGGATGACATGCACCAAATGATCGGCAGACTGGGAGTCCAGTCTGCGATCAGTGCGTCGAGGTCTGTAGCCTCTATACGTGGGGCGCCCGCTCTACCAACTGAGCTAACCCAGCGCCCCCGCATACTAAGTTTTGACCTAGTCTTGTTTATTTTTAAGATTCTTTTTTTAGCCTTTGATGCCTTTATTTGAGAGAGAAGACAAAGGATAGTGTTGGGAAAAGGGGAAAAGAGGGTGGGAGTCAAACCCGGGGCGGTCGCATCGAAGGCATTGAGCCTCTGAACGTGAGACGCGCCCTGATACAGCTGTTTTCAATGAGGGGGGGCAGCTCTGGATTGCATTCGTTTTATAGGCTTTGTCGTTGTACACAAAGCAATGCAGGAGCAACAGAATAGTGGGCTTTAAACTTTACATCTTTTAAATGACTAGTTATGATGGTAGAGGGTTTAAGGTCAATCACCTTCAGTAATCAATGGCATTGTTAATTGTCCCAAGCGCCCCTCTAAGATTTGTTTAAATTAATTGCATTAAATTGCAACATATTGAATCTTTAGCGCTGAATCGTGAGACTTATCATATTGCCAGATTATTAACAATAATTATTTAGCAATAATTCCTCTTATGCTCTGAAATATTACTGCAATATGTATCATCATATTGTGATCATCACGCTACACACCATGTGTGTTTTGATGTTAAAAATGCCTGTACAACTTTCTGTGCAACAAAATAACCCCGACATATCTGTCTACAAGGAAAATATGAAGGCTACATAGCATTTATAGTTTTTTTATTACTATTGTTGTATTATTTATATTGTATTTTTTTATCCTTTTATTGCGGCCTGTACTTTTGGTCTATTTTTATTGCTTGAGCACTTGATGTAATTTGCCTCTTTTGTGAGCTGCTGTAACAAGTACGTTTCCCCTGTGGGGGATCAATAAAGCTTATCGTATCTTATCTCATCGTATTTAAAATCCAAGTGCACATAGACACACAATCATCTCACATACACACGCCTCCATGCAGTGATTTCTGTACTCAATGCTCAGCCGTCAGGTCAGAACGAGACAACCTTGAAAGTGGCAGGTAGCACCATCTGTCCATTAGCCGCTACAGGAGCAGACATGACACACAGGCAGCAGCAGTGACCCTCACATCAGAGGTCTGCAGGATACACACGCTGCGTGCTGCATGCACAGGGCTGCTGTACATTCTCTGTCATGTTAAAAATAGGAGCCTTTCAACGCAGCGGGGCACCGAACCCACATGACTAATGACCGCAGTGTGAGGGGATTGTCTACTCAGCAGAGGAGGACAGACACAACAAGAGCACAGACACAGCCGCTGCAGCGCCTCATTCTAAACAGCTAGCTTAGCGTAAAGCAACAGAATACAGAAGACCCATACTGGAAGAAAACCTGTCCTATACCCCTCTCTTTTCAAAGGCTAAGTGTGGTGTTCCAGTTGTTCTGATCTTCCAGTTGAGCAGGATGTCAATGAGGATGTCAATGAGTATTTTCTGAAATCTTAGGAGCCTAAAAATCGTTCAGATTTTAATCTAAATATTCTTTAAAAGCACGCTGGGATTGTTTAATATCTCAAATTCAAGTTTCAACTGCCGCTTAATAATCTAATCAAATGTTTTCTGTTTTACAATCAGCCCAAATAACAGCATGAAGGTGAAACTGAACTCAAGAAATGCTTTAACACAACTGCTCCTGCAAACGCACGGTGCACAGTTCATGTGATCGAATGGTGCGTCTCTGTTCCCCCTCACATCTGCTCGTCCCGCAGTGACACACACAAACATGTCCTTGAACATGCAGCTCAAGAGGACAGACCCAGAGCGTAACCCCACAGTGTGTTTGTGTGTGTGTGTGTGTGTGTGTGTGCGTGTGTGTGTGTGTGTCATAAACAGTACCTAATGCTAATGCTGTAACAGATAGTCCATGTCGGTGGGGATACAGCACTGCATCAGTGTAGCATAAATATTCATTAGTGACCTTGACACCTCGCTACACACATAGATATGTTCATGCTTACAGTACACTGATACACACTCACACATACTCGCTGTATTTCACTGCAGAGGATTTAAACTGTTCATAATGTCATCCTTACTGAAATACAGACACTTGATCGAGATAATTAATTGTCTCTTTACTCGGCTCTCCCTTTCTTCTTTCACTAATGACTTTAAGTTGTTTGTTAAAGTAAATGCAGAGCCTCTAATTGGAGTGTGACTTTGTTCCAAACCTTGTGAGAATACTGTCAAACTGTGACTGCTGTAATCACCAACAAGGCATTTATTTACAGCTACATTAAAGGATTATTACAGTGACACAGTGGCACATATATAATACAGACAAAGACAGCATTAAACATCATAGAATATCTGTTTAAATAGTATGCACTATACATACTGAACATCTTGGCTTGTGTAACAACCCCACAGTGTACAAACTACAATTCTAGAGGTGACCTTTTGTAAACTGTATAAGTTGATTTTAAAGAACAACCGGGCCGACCTTTCGCTCACTGTAACAGCTGCACTGTGCATGGCTGCACATTTTACTGAGAAACTAAAAACTAGCTACGACCCCTTTTTCTTGGTAATGTATCTTCAGCCAGGCTTCTGCACACCAGAAGATGAACTGCACAAACACTGGCACTAGACAATTCATCAAATGACTTTCATTACAATTTTGACTTCAAACTGTTTGAAAACAAGATGATGGTTTTCAAATATCCCCCGGGACGAACAGAAGAGAACGGCAGGATGGCTAAATGATTCACTTCTTCTGACTGACTGACTGACGGTACTTTCAGAGCTGTAGAGAGAGAGAGTTGCAACATCGCAATGGCGGATCATGGAGCATATTGGACGTCCACTGACACGACTCTCTCTCTCTACATGGCTCTGGATACTTTGTTCGGGGAGTAGGCGGGGCTTCTCCTCCGCTGTCCTCTGCAGCGTGCATCTCCAGGGGTATTTTTGGGTGTTTGTTGTAAAGGTTTCCTCGGGTTGGTCTTTAAAGAAAACGATCTTATTTACATCAGAAACGGGACCTTAATTAACACACAGCGGAAACAACCGTATGAGCCGAGGCGGAGAGCGAGCGAGGGGGAGAGAGGGACAGATCGCACCCAAGTTACGTCTGTAACATGATGTTATTTATTTACTTTTGCTAACATATACACTACCAGTCAAAAGTTTGGACACATTTTCTTAAACAAGTGAATGGGAAAGTGTGTCCAAACTTTTGACTGGTAACGTATTCTTATGACCTATGGGAGACTTGTTTTTATGTCAAAGAAAATTACGCAGGAAGCGCAATGAGGAGCCTGTGGGTGATTTTATCAATCAAATAACTTCCTGGAAAAGTTATAAATAGAGTAAAAAAACGTCCAGGAAACACTTCAAAATAAAAGCACTGTATACAAACGAGGGGAGTCAGAATTCCAGATCAGGCTTTTAATTTGAAAAAGCATGCCGGAAGTGTTGACTTTCGGCGTATGATCTCGCGCGTGTCACGCCAGCATTGTGAAGACTCTCATCTGTTTTCATGCATTTAGATAAAAATGAATGTGCCCCGCTGCCGTCACGCAGTTCCAGTGTTGCCCACAAAAGCACACATTGACCTAAAGCGGGGTAAAACTAGGTCTAAGACAACAAAAATGGACCTATACTGATGTATTTATCTGTTTTATTTTTGGCATTACTTAGTTTTACCTTCCTGCTCTTGTGCACTAACATGATACACGGGTAATGCCCTCTATGATCTGCCCGTCTCCATGTGATGCAGCATCACTCTCAGCCAGGCTGTGGCCTGTTTAGCCCAACATGAGCCACGACAACAGAATCATGTCTAATTAGCATTACTTCATATTGACAGATATTCTGCATTCCTGCAGAAGTTTGCATTAAAGAATAGCAGTTCAGATTGTACAGAGTGAATATAGCACCTCAGACACTTGGTTCATCGACACAAAGCAAGAACTGAGCAGAGAGGGAAACAACACGGCAGAATTATCTTTAAAATACTTAGACTCACCAACAACTGATTTCAAAAGAAGCACAGGCTGCTTTTCTCTGCATGACATCCAAAGTACAACAAAGTGAGGAAATACAGGGTGTCGTGTGTAACCCTGTTACAGAAAGCAAATTACCTTTCACTGAAAATCTTAAAATTATTTACCAACCAAACTCAACACAGCTTCCTTCACTGAAATGACAGGATGTCACTGAGGCTGTATCCATGTGCATCACCGCTCTTGGGAAACATGTAGTGCTCTGCAACATGTGCACTTCGTATGTGATAAATGTTTTAAAACACAAAAGGATAAAAGGTCATAAACTCACCCTTTTGTGCTTCTTGTTCAGGTGTTTCTTCTTCCTCTTGCCCTGTGTGTGAGCCAGGCGCGGGTTGTTCTCCTGGTCTGAAGGCTGCTGCTGGTGGTGGTGATTGTTCTTGCAGGGCTCCAGGCTCAGGCCGTTGGGGACCCTGGCAGGCTTTTTCTTGAGGAGGGGCCCTGCCTGGTTGTCTCTGCACTCCTGCGGCTTCAGCGTCATGTTCTTCTAGAGAGGAAAGAGCACGAGTCAGTACCAAAGCAAACCTTTTATTAACGCTGCTCGTTATGTGTTTTACAGCTTGTGTGAGCTGTGCAGCCTTTGAGGACTCTGTAATCATACAGTCCATCAACAGTCGATACAATGCTTCATGATTTTTTACATGAGGGAGCCAGCTCATTAGCACTGCTAAGAGCTTCAAGAATAAAGGGCTGAATATTCGCTCATTAAAGCCTGCTTTGAAAGGCAGCACATTTCTGCTCTACAGTTAGCAGAACAGTGATTTTCTTTTTGACAAATTGACGGGGAAGTGGGCAGAAAGGCTTCAGATCCACTGTAGTTCTGTCTTTCAAGAAGAACAGCGGAACAAAAAGTTGTGCCTTGTTCGATTTGTTTTTGCCATATGGTTTTATCTGAAAGTCCACAGCAGAGAGGAAAGATGAGGACATCGAGCTGGATTGAAAGCACGTCACACTCTGATGTTGTCGTTGGGTTGCATGAGTCTTCAACAGCAGACAGGATGTCCAAAATAACATGAACTTCAATTTAAGTTATCTGTTACAACTCTACTTTTGTGCTGATGCATGGTCCCCAGAGGAAGGGATTGTAATTGATCTCCTGACATTAATTCAATGAACTATGTCACTATTTTCTATGGATATTCATGGTTCCCAAATAAAGCATTCACGCTAACAAACACTGTGAATAGTGTTCACATTCCTGCTAGATATAAGAACGTTAACACTCAGTGTGAGCCTCACAGAGCTGCTGGCATGGCTGGAGACTCTTCGGTCGTGTTCTTAGATTAATTCTATTTGTAGGCCAGACGTGAAATGACTTTTATTCTTTAAATGATACCACACAGTATTTGAGTTACAAGTCATAACTAAACATTTGCAAAGTAAATACAATCATTTGTTTTGTCACAAACTATTCCTGAGATTTGTAGCTTATATGACGTTGGAGTTTTCTGTGGTTTTATGCATCTGCACTCATGGAAGTTAGTAGCGGTGTAAAACAAAACATCACAATACTATCCATTATCTATACCACTTATCCTGTTCAGGGTTGCGGGGTGACTGGAGCTGATCCCAGCTGTCATTGGGCAAGAGGTGGGGCACACCCTGGACTGATCGCCTGTCAATCACAGGGCTGACACACAGAGACACAACCTTTCACTCTCACACCTACGGGCAATTTAGAGTCACCGATGAACCTAACGAGCATGTCTTTGGACTGTGGGAGGAAGCCGGAGTACCTGGAGGGAACCCATGCACGGGGAGAACATGCAGACTCCACACAGAAAGGCCCGCTATGTCTGAACAGGGATTCAAAACAGGACCCTTCTAGCTGTGAGGCGACAACCACTGCACCACTGTGCAGCTCACAGTACTATACTATATCTATTTTTGGACAACGGTACCATACATTTCACCATGATGATCTTTATTGAAACAAAAAGCAGAAGGCAAAACAAAAGGCTGGCTGATTTGAGGAGTTGAGGGGCGCAGGCAAGCAAAACAAAATGGCAAAAAAGGTCCAACAAAACAGGCAATAAATAATCCAAATGAATCCGAAGGTGAAAAAACACAGAAGGGACAACGGAGAACATCCACACTGGGAACACTGGGATCACTGAGAACAAGTTACCACGACGAGGGGTGCACATGGAAAGGCGACAATGAACCAGCACAGGGACATGGGAAGACAGACTAAATACACTGGGGAGGTGAGACTAATCGGGCACAGGCGAGACAATCAAGGGGGCAGGTGAAAACAATAAGGGCAGGCCACATCATCAAACAGGCAGGAAAACACACACAGGCAGGAAGTGAAACAAGACATGACATACATAGGGCAAGAACTACAAAATAAAACAGGAAATGATGTAAGCAATGAAATATACAACTAAATCAAGACAGCAACACAATAAACTGAATACAACACAACTACAACCCATGACAAACCTGCTGACAGGAGTTTCAACATTAAAGGGCCAGTGCACCAATTTTCAACCTCAGTCCTATCATGCTGTTACGGGGAGCTAATGCCATTATAGTGGGAAAATACAATCTGGCTCTGTGCCTTTGGAAGGCACTATCAGCTTCTCCAACGGGCTCTTCAAAACCTCTGCCAGGCTACGTAAAACGCATCATCTGGCGGATGCAATGCATGCTGGGTGTTGTAGGAATGTAGAATGGACGATACCACAAGCTGTTTGTACAACTTTCTCCACAGCTATGGCGCCTGTTTCAAATATTATTGCTTCTATCGATTACAGAGAATGCCAGCTTTGACTGACAGAGGCTTTTTCCAGGGGCGAACTGCTCCTTTAAGCACATGATGACCGTGATGATATTGGATTGTTGATCATTGTGAGGATACTTAGATTCAGATCAATGTTCATTAAATCATTAGAGGTTATGACTGCCTAATATAACTACCTATTTAATGATTGTACACTAAATATATGTCCTGCTTTCTTTTGAATCTGCTGACCGTCAGAGACACATTAAAGGTGATCTAAAAATGGCAATTACATCACACGACTCTGCCTCTTGTACGTCATGCTAAGCTTGAGCGTTGTAAAGACACAGATGAGTAGAGACTTCCTTTAGCTTGTTTGTACCTGCAGGGCACACATCAGAGCAGGAAGCAGATCCACAGAAGCACAGCAACAAACATCAGACACTTAAGTTCAGTTTGCCATAAAAACTACATCACAGACGTTTTCTTTTCAAGGAGAAAACTGGATCCTGAAACAAACCGATGAGCTACAAGTCCAATGCAGCCGGGCGCACACGCGGGGTTATACAGTTTGACGGCTGATCAATAGAAGCACTCATCTGCTGCTGAGAGACTGTGTAATGTATCACAGCCGCCCTCAGTAAAACTTACGGAACAAATCAGCTTTGTTATTTGAAGCGGTGACCTGTTTTGCTCCATTGTGGACCAAAGAGCTGCTGGTGTTAATACCCCCGGGGAGACATTTAAGCTGGTGGAGCCGCCATCAGAGCGGAGGCCGACTGCTGAAAGGGGAAGGTGCAAAGCTGCCACGGCTGCACTAATGACATGTCAATACTGTGCAGCGTTTTAACAAGACGGCTGCAGAGACGAGGCTGTGAGGAACTCGTGACATTCACATCGCTGACGTCTGGATACATGGGCGCTTTTAAGACCAAGAAATGTCATGTACGTCTGATGTATAACCTCACAGGACTTTTATTTTCCACTGTGATGAAGGGCGTAGGAGGATAATTCCACCAGCAGAGATAACACTCCTCTTTGGTGTTTTTCCAATATACAGTATTGCCTTGGTTTATGTTCTGCTTTCTGGATGCTCCACACCGGTGCGTCTTGGAAAACTTCCCATTTTCCACTAAAATGGCTAAATTGAGGTTCAGATGGATTATGGACACTCTCACAAACATGCAGTTTTATTTTTTCCCTTCAAATCCTTTAAAGTTGTTGAATACGACACATTGTTATAGCTTAATCTATCTCAATTGTAGCACAATGAACTTTAATCATCTACAGCATAAAATGTTTCAACAAATCAAATACTGATAGAAAGTATCCTGCAGCCGACTGAGTACTTTTACTTCAGAAACCAGAGTATATTTTTCTGCCAATACTTCTGTACTTCGAATCACGTTTTGTTTTATCTATTGAACGTTTCTTTGCATGCAGACAGCAATCAAAAAATCAAATGCTCTGCAAAAACAAAGAGAGACAAATATCTGGCGTCTCGGCCTGTGACAAGTCCAACCATTCATTTTGTTTTGACCTAAAGAGGGGGTATCATGCTGTTTCACATTTTAACACATGTAATGTTACAATGTTGGATGTTCAGACTAAACGTGGGTGAAGGTTCAAATCTGCAGGTAAAAGTATGTTGGAGATTCACACTGTTTTTTTCTGCATGCTGCCTCAGCAGGCTTCAGAGAGCTGGCCAATCAGAAGAAAGTGGGCTTGTAGGGGCGGGGTTTCTTAAAGGGACAGAGCTGACTGAGTGACTGAGTCGTTTCAGGCAGAGGCTGTATGAGGGCCTGCACGGAGCACCAGGGTTTTTTTAACTGTAAATTATGCTGAGCTACTCCACAGGTACCACAGAGGGAAATATGAAGCTTGAAATAGGCATAATAACCCCCTTAACGATTGTGTGGATGTAATAAAGTAGATACATCAAGAGGTCAGCCATCTATTCTACCTGAGCACTTACTGCACATGTGCAAAGTCTCCCACAAGCTTAAGACAGCGAGCTTGTCGCACAAGAAAAGCAGAGAAACATAGTCAGATGTGGAGATGACAATGACGCACTCTCCGATGGGTCATTGACATGCTGCGTTCACCCTGACCCTCTCGTTCATGTTTTATGGAAGCAGTCTGCTGGTGCAGTGATGTGCCAACTCTGAGCCGTCCATCCACGAGAGACGAACCTGACTCAACTTTTGATGCAACAAAAGGTAACATAATACGGCGTGGCGCTACCCTGGCAAACCAGATAAAAGAAAGTGGCTGGTGAACACTGAGACTAGAGATATAGTATTTCTGCTATTATATCTAATCAGAGTGCATACTTTAAAAAGTAATGCAGTGTTTTGGTGTTTGTTTAGCCTTAACTCCAACTAGACTTCCAACATCACATTCTTTTTCCACTGGTGCCTCATACAACACGCCCCCAACGGCACAGTGAGGAAGAAATAGACGGTCTCAGTCCAGCAGTGTTTTAAAGGGTGGTTTATATTTGGTCAACAGCACCAATAAGCCAAACAAAAGTCTCCCTCAGTCCAAGATTTGTCCCACAGCCCACAGGAGCCACAGTGTACAGTAAATATAAGAATCAAACCTCTTCAGATTTTCGACAAAATACTGGTTAGAAAATAAATCCAGCACATTTCAAGCCCCAGCAGTATGTGGCTGAAGGACCACCTCGGAGCAGCCTTAGCGTGCCTGCAGAGAATATGTTACAGATATGCTCTGCTGACAGCAGGATGAGTTTGATGGGTGTGCTACTGGCACTGACTCACTAAACCGTTTCTAAAGACCTCCATTCACTCGTAGGAAAACAAGTACATGCATCAGCTAATCTTGTTTGCCTTTTCCGCCCACACTCATCCACGGCAAATAATGCAACATGACATGTATTGTCAGCGCACAGAAGAAGTGACAAAGTTATGATGGGGGCTGGGAGAGCCTCCATTGTGCCAGCGTTCTGCAGCTTCTAAGCCTCTGAGCCGACTGATTGCTTGGAATAAATTATGCACATTATGTTTCGCAGCTCGCGGAACAATGGCTGACAAATTCCTTATTTCAGCGCCTTATGATGACACTGAAAAAAGTCATTTGCTCAATATGGCTCACTCTCCAGCAGCTTTCATTGCTGTGATTGTCTGGCAGTGTATGGAGTAATTACACTGCGGTGTTTAGTGCAGTGCATGTCTGCAGGTATTCTCACAGCAACTGGAAGACTTATAGTTTGATCGTGCAATGTTTCCCATCTAGCGTGAGACAAACTGTTACTTTGAAATATCCTGTTAATATTCTGATATTATAAAACTAATGGATTTAATTGCATGACTGCATATTGTATTTTCCTATGAGGGAGAAAGAGTTGTAGATATATATATTTAAACATAACAGGCAGGGATGGACTGTAGAAATGTCACTGTTACCGTGTCTTTAAAGCAGATACCCAGATATGAAAAGTTCTAAACTATCTAAAGCCAAAAGCTGCCTGCAGTAAATACAGTCGGATGTTGAGGAGGCCCCTCGTTAACGTCCAACATACTTTGTCCTGAGAAAACAATACATGTGGAACAGGTTGTCTACGATGCTACTTTCACAGTCAAGGAGAGAAATGAACTGAAATGTACAAAAGGATGACTAACTAAAGAGACAGTGTCATCAACAGATGACTCAGGGAGAGGGGTTCAATGATCACTGCAGCGGAGAGACACGATGAGACGTAACAGGAGGGAAGACAATTCAACGCTTTTCAGTGACCTTGCTTGAGTGAAGGGATCTATATGTCCCTTTGTCTACAAGCAAACAAGAAAAAAGGCCAGCTTGGTCTGATATACTACCATAGGGTAATGAACAGATACTAAGTATCAGCATCTGAACGAGACAAACGGAGCATTTAAGAGAATGAGAAAACTCTGGATCCTGATAGTTTGAGGTTGAAGCTAAGCTTCAAGGCGTGACTTCATTTTTGTTAGGTTAAATGATGATGTTCTCAGGTGAATAAGTAAAATAGTTAGTCCAAGATAAGCAATGTAAGGGACACTAAGGGCCGAATTCATGACAGGATTTCGTGGCTTTTATCAAACAGCAGCAAACTCCGCCTCATTCTCCAAGCACACTCGGTTAAACGCACCCTAAACAATCATTATTATAATTTGGAGATCAAGCGGTCCAGAGCTGTCCGAGGCAAAGGCAAAGAGTGGAGGTAAAGACAGCTCCTCTTCTTCAGCAAACGGATCTGTGAAACTTTACGGGCGTCTGCGCTTAAATATCATCAGTGCAGTTTGCTTTGCGCAATTTATGATGCTATCAGCGCCCGCAATCAATTCTTAACTGAACTGAGTTTTTTTAACAGACCTTTTCCTCTACATAGACACAGGGAGCAATCACAACCCTCTGACATGCTGTTACCTTCTTATCAGGCATTTTGTTGCTGTTTCAGCACTTTGCATATTGTGTTGATTGTTTCCCCTCCGACGGGCCGGTTGTGCTCTGTACCTGTGTTTTGTGTCTTATCCCATCTAAAACTTTCATGCTCGTGCTAGCTTAACATGTTCTCTATTCCTGTTAATGTGCTGTACTATAAGATAACTTCAATATATAGTTGTCCTCTGGATATATTTGATCATGCTTGTCCTTTATACATCATCTTGTATATCTATAAGTAGATGTCTTTGGTACGCTCATATCCTGCTTTGCTAGACTGGTCCTGTTTGGTGTCTTTACTCTTCTTTGTCTTGAGTTTAAACACGACTCTGTTGTCCTTCCTCCTTGCAGCAGCACTCTGATCTCAGCGTCTGCATCAGTGTATGGAACAAGTTGGATCCCCTCTGCTCTCTCGCAGCCTGCCGGCGTTTGAGCCACCGAACAGACCGGCCTGTGAGAGGCTGATCAAAGAGTCTGATCAACTCATCTTACTGAGACAATTTAATTAATTTACACAAACTGGGCTCCCAGCAGAGAGCACAAGAGGGGGAGACGGATGGTGGCAGAAAACAGGAACAGACAGAGCTGCTGGGAGCCGGAGAGGCGGAGAGAGAGGGAGCACTCGAATGCACCACGGGCTTAATGACTCTGGCTTCCTGCGACGCTGCTGTAGTCAGAAGCAAAGTCATAGTACACACAGAGAAACACACACTTTTCAAATCAACAGCACAACGTAAAGAATAAGAGGAGATCTAATGAGTGCTAATAAAGAGTGATAAGTACAATGTGTCCCTGTGGGGTGCTCCAGGATTCCAGGACAACAGCACGCATTAACGTCAGCTACCTGCTCGAGTTGAGCAGCGAGTTGTGAGCGAGTCTGTTGGGAGTGCTTGACCTGATTATCACATCTTCAGTAGGTGTGAAATGGATTTAAGCGAGCTCTAAGTGTTGGCTGGAACAAATTGCAGGTAATTCACTGCTGCTGTTTGTGGAGATGTAACAAATTACAGGTGTGACTGAAGCAGCGCAACCTCTTCATGAGATTTAATGGTTCAGACTGAGGAGAGAAGGATGCAGAAACACAGCCGTCACCGGGCCAGCAGCTTCTTCTGACCTAAGGCTGTGTTGCTTTTGTGCAGGGGGAATGAAGAGGATGTATAGATTCATCATAACCATACTGACTACATTAACCTACACATCATGTGGGCTCCAGAGTAGTTTTAACCTTGTTTATGTTTATATCTCCTTCCAGGATTTTACAGCCTTTTTCTGACTGTTGCAGCTGAAAATGTCTGATTTCACAGCAGCTTTTTTTAAAAAGTTGCTGATTTTGGCTTTTTTTCTGTGTATCACATCACATGTCCACTGTGATAAATCCATGTATCGGCTGAGCGAGCGAACAAGACAACAAATGTGTAAAAACTGAATGATACTGGGGCGCTGGTTTAGCTCTGTTGAGCAGGTGCGCTGTGTACAGAGGCTACAGTCCTCGACTCACTGATCGCAGGGTCGACACCCGGTCTGCAGGTCGCTCGGTGCATGTCATCCCCCGCTCTCTCCTCCCTACACTTCCTGAAAAAAACTGATTGATACGATAGTCACAAGGTATGAATTGTTAATTTTGCGCTGCATGTGCACATTCAATCCTATGCATATGTGTAAAGGAGAAACTACAGGTTTTGTATCACATTCGATGTTCTACTTGTTTTCTTTGGCTGCTGCAGCAGTGTGAAACAAACAAAAGAGTACAGGGGGATTACTGTCTCACTGAGATGATATTTTAAAGTGGCTAAGTAGATTGCTACGTTTCAGCACAGACACATTGATAAATAATCACTAGAAGGATCCCAGTATTGGATTTGTCATCATGGATTCACTGTATAGCGTCTCCTTTAAGACACTGTAGTTGGCGGCCAGATTAGGGAACTAATGAACGTGAGGTGATCACACCGATCAGCTGTCGGCTTCACAGCAAAAACACATTTTGAACATCAAAGAAGTGAGTTGCACGGGCAGCTGGTTTGGCTCCATTGGTGGAATGGGCAAATTAACTTAATAAAAATATACATTTTTAATTTGCTCACATGTTTAGCACAAAGACTATTTAACAGCACAGGCCTCTGCTTAAATGCAAGCCAGTTGTTTGGGCTCAAACGACCTAAGTATCGCCATGACATCGCCAAAGACATCAGCAACTGGCGATCGCTCTGAACACCGTCGATGCCTGACGTCATCGTCCGTCGGAACAACCCTAACTGTTCTGGTCAGAAGGTCACTCTTAATCAGCAGCTACCTCCAAGTCCTAACATCCACTTTAACTGAAGCTCATACAAACAGCACATTCTTATTTTAGATCATTTAGCAGTTGTTAAAATTATTTCCAATGCTAATCCAATCCTTTGTGAACATGTGAGGAATTCAACCTGTCACACAGCCATATGAATCACCATGTGCACATCAGCACTTAGCCCTCACTTTCTGAGTCCTGAATAAACAGGCTGGACAAAGAGATTCAGAGAAACGCCAAGCAGCTCAAGCAGAACTGATTTCTTATAACAGCTGTAAGAGAAAAGTGTTTCAGGGAAAGAGCACGGTGCTACAAAAATCATTCAGTCCATCCAGTGAGCACACCGGCAGCTCAAAGACATCAGGCGAGACGGAAATACTGAGAGCTTTCTGAGAGGAGAGCAGCTCCTGAATGCAGACAGAGGAGCGGAAAGTTAAAGGGCAGAGGAAGAACAGAGCGTTAATGTTTACTTCTGAGCTGATTTAAAGCTGTAGTACGTAACATTACTAAAACTAACTTTTTGTCATATTTGCGCAAACGGTAACTTTAAACATGCAGTAAAACATGAGAGAGATAATCTGTTCCTCTGGCTCCTCCTACTGCTCCTAATGACATTTGTAAGAATCCACCGCTCCCGAAACACAACAACCAATCAGAGCCGAGCAGTCTCTCAGGCTGCTGTCAATCACACACCGCGCAGCACCACTCCTCCGCGCATGCTCACACGGTCAAGCTCAATTTCTTCAGTGTGCGCAGCGTCAGCTGGTTTGTGTCCACGAAGGCTTAAAAACAACCACAGGAAATGAACAAACTGCTCATCCTCCACTGACAACTAGGCGTACACTACAAAGAGCGTTACACCGAAGAAGAGAAATGAGGAAAAGGCAAGCTAAAAAGAAAGAGTTGGACCGAGACAGAAACGAAACGAGAGTAAACATCAGAGCAGCATTTCCAAGGTGGAGAGAGCTACAGGAGCTGAGAGGGTTAAAAAGTGATGCTGAGTTAGACAGTTCTGCTCGACAGGTAATTTCCCCAGCTTCAATTCTGCTGTATTTGTTTCACATTGCTAAGATGTCTGCGGTTACTGTGATGTTGTGTTACAGTGGTGTTGCAGCCGGGTAAACGTTAGCTCAATGTGGCTGCTGTTCAGCTTTGCTTTTTCATGGCGGCGTGGCTGACAATATCTTTGTGAAGTGTCCAGGCAGTGTGACCGTTTCAGACTTTCTCCTGATAGTTCTGTGTGCCTGTGCTCTCACGGCTAAGGTTCACAAAATCAGTGAGTTACTGCTTAGTTGGTGCTGTTTTTTCCACTGTCTCTGTTAGCAAACTAAGTGCTGCTGGTTTTGCCGCTGGTTTGAGGTGTATCTGCTTCAATAGTGTACCGGTGTGTCCGCCATATTGTATATCTGGCTCCTTCAGTTGCTGTGGCTACTAGTGTGTGCGTGCATGACAGCCTCCTCTGCAGGGAGCGCTTTGGAGGCAGGACTCAGTGCCGCGGAGAGAAAGGGAGAGGTACCTGCAGGTTGTAATCTTTCAAATATTGAAGCAAAGTCCGCTCTCTTCTCCATCTCACCTACTGCAGCTTTAATAGGACTGAATAAAAACAGTGCTGTGCATGAAATGTACAAATATACAGTACATTTCAAAATATACTGAGAACATTCAGATGCATTAATAGAAAAATGTCTTACATGGTGAGCAGGTCCTTGACAAAATCATTGAGACGAAAGACAGGAACTTTCATGTTTGTACATTTCCATGAATGAATTCTTGAGCTGTTGTAAACGTGAAGCTGTTGAGACGACTGTAAGGAGGTGAACTGGATTTATACGATGGTATTTGTCTCAAGGCTGCCATCAAAGCTCACTGGAACAATAAACACAAGGCTTCAGTGTGACTCTTAATATGAGAGCTAAAGCTTCTCCGCTTGTGCTGTAAAATCAGAGGATAAAGTTGAAGCACTTTCACACGTAATTGTGCAATTCATCTGACAGAGGATCCCGAAGTGAGGACGTGAACGCATGACTTTCCCTGAGTCTCTTTACGGTTCAACCATCCCACACAGTCACAGTTCACATGCATTATGTTTTATCCACTGTTTTCCTGAGCAGTGATAAAAAATAATGGAGAACATCAAACTGAAGACAACAATTCTCAACAGGGTGTGAACCTCTTTCTATGAAGCACTAAAGCTTAATGTGAATTCAGCTTTTATGAGCCTGTTCGCATTACCACAGCTTTAAATACAAACACTTTGACACCCTCAGCGTCTCATATCCAGAGGTGTTAAGAGTAAGGACTGTTAACCGACTGACATTGTACTCAATTAAAAGTAAAAAGTAGCTCACTTAAAAAGTACTCAAAGTAAAAGTTACTTAGTTACTTTCCCACCCCGCTAATTTTTATAATAAACAAATGTTGCCATGGTTACCTTACACATTCATCCTATGTAAATGAAATAAAAGGAAACCTTATTTTCAGACCATGGCCTTGTGTTTACATGTTTTGACGAGAGATGGACCTTTTCTTCAAAGAGACGGGCTGCGTTCATACTGCATGCTTCATGCTCCATTCTGACTGGGGGGCTCATATCTGATTTTGGGGGGTCACTGTTCATATCTATTTTAGAATGTGACCCAGGTAAGATTTCAGTGTGAACAGAAAATGATTGAAAAAAGACACGCGTACGCAAACAACAGAAGACGTCACATCAGCTGACATTGGTTTTCCGTAAAACATGGATGGCTCTCGGGCGTCGGGACTTTGGATGTGCATAAACTTTTGAGCAAGTAAGCGACACCTCCAGCAGGATGGGAAAGAGCAGCACATTTAATATTTTCAAACAAACTTTGGTTGCTGTATGAGCCTTCTAGTTTTGATTAGATAGAGGCATCTCCCAAAACAGCAAATAAATCTGCTATTTCGCGGCTCTCTGCTGTTTGTCGTTGTCCTCCATGGTCAAGCAGAAAAAGGAAGTCTTCTTCTTCTTCTTTAGAATGGCTCCTGGAAACGGGCATATTACAAGGCAACGCGGACCAATTCTGATTTGAGTGTTCCAAGACAAGTCACATGCAGGTCGCATGGTTTGGATTCTGATTTAGTACCACATATTTAAGTAGCCCTGTTCTAAATTTAAGAAATCATCCAACTTTTTGCTGTTCATGCTGATTTTAAATCGACTTTTAGCTGCAGTACGAACACAACCTGTTTTTGATTGTTGTCTGGTCCAAGTCAGGTTTGAGAGACATGGTACAAAACTGGATGAGGGGCCAGTTACAGGGGCGATGGATGGTTTGAACAACCCAAACTTTAACCTTCAAGACTTTCAGCACTCAGAAAAACCTGAGTCAATGTTGGGTTCACATCATTATGTTTTCCTAAACTCAACCGTGTAGTTTTTCAGGGTTTTTTGGCAGATACCTCAGCGATTTATTTTTCTGGCCTTAATCTAACCAAACGTTCTCTGTGTCTCAAAAGGCCACAAGCTCCATTATTTAATGACCTGGGACAAGAACGCATCAGCATGGCTCTAAGAATGGAAATGTTGGGCTGTCAATCAGTCCACAACTTTACTCCATATGTCTCCACTTCGCCCCTAAAACCATGAAAATAATGGACGGTGAGAAAGCACAACAGCATTCTTTGGAGAAGACAGCTGCATCACATCATATCTCGACACTGAGCTGTACAGTAAGAGACAGGTTGGAAGTGTGCGGCAGGAAACACAAAACAAAACTTCAGAGCTGGAACCCCTCGGAGCTCCGTTCTTCACTCCAAAAACTGTACACCAAAAGTCTGTCTGCCTTCTGTGGTGTCTCAGAATAGATGCAGGTGCTCACACACTGAGCACACACACACACACACACACTGAACACACACACACACACAGCTGCTGAGTATTTTCAGGTGTAGATGAGCCAGAGTCTGCATTATACACAGAGCTGACTGAGGCTGGTGGAGCTTTCCAGGTAGGCACTAAATTATTCCCCTGACAGACACAGCTATCTACAACATGCTTGTGCACCTGCAGTAGTTTCCTTCTGTTACATGATAGCACTTACAACATAAGCAGGATGTTACAGCTGGCTCAAACACTGAACATTATAATGGATACAGGACAGACAAGTCATGGAGCCTCTGATTTTAAAAGTGGAGCCAATGCAGGAGAGCCTTAAACCTGCTTAATCTAATGGCCAGCAGGGGGCGACTGAAAGACGTCTCATTGTATGAAAACAGATGGAAAAAATTAGCCTACTTCTCAGGTGATTTATCACTGCAGCACATATTTTTCCAATGAGTTTATGGTCTCAATTGTTAGTTTCAACACTTCTTTATTACAACGCAAAGTTCACTTTAGTAAGTTATGGTCCCAATTAGAGTAAAATAAAGTTAAACAGGGTATGCTTTAGTGTGTGCCCAAACTGGAGGCTTCAAAAAGCTGCGTCCACTTCTTTAACACAGATAGTGACAATACTAGGAAAGAACATAACTGCATTTGCATTTATTGATATAAAGTGTTGGATATCTGACTATTGTTCAGCAACCATGAGACAATTGAGAGTGAACTTCTGGAAGGAAATGTAGCCATCTTTCAAAATAAACATATTTGCTTACCCGTTAGCTAAAGTTAAACATGGCTAGTGTCAATATCCAACTGCTTCCTAGCTACCAAGGCGGCAAGGAATCAACTATTGTATCATGTAGCACTCCCAACGCGATACTAGCCTTTAGCCACTTCTTAGCTAACGGTTAAATACGCTAAAAACTTGACAAACGGGCAAATTTCCCTCCAGATTTTCACTGTTAATTGTCAGTTGCTGATCAATCTTAAGTAGTAGAAATGACACTGCTTTTAAGTTTGCTAAATATATTTTTTCTGACAAATCATTAAGAGTGGTTATGTGATGCTAGTTATGTTAGCCAGTTAACCAGCTAGCTACTTGTTGCTCAAAGACAGG
Organism: Semicossyphus pulcher; assembly: GCF_022749685.1. Classification (NCBI taxonomy): domain Eukaryota; kingdom Metazoa; phylum Chordata; class Actinopteri; order Labriformes; family Labridae; genus Semicossyphus; species Semicossyphus pulcher. The sequence goes on along the minus strand of NW_027211604.1, from coordinate 26,301,060 downwards.
AGCGGTGCATTGCGACCCAAGGGTGAGGGCGGGAACAGCTGTGAGGAAAACCCTCTGTAGACAGTTTGCCCTGGGAGGTCTTCGCAGGTTACAAGAGACGCATCCTAAATTGAGACACAGAGATGATCTACTGAGAGGACTCAACAGGAAACACCAAAATAAAACAGGATGTAACAGGGGTCCGACAAAATAGTGTTCACTTCAAGAACTCACCTCTCGCATTCACACAGACAAAGACATCTAACCATTTCCTGGCACTAATCTCATCATAGTACAGATTATTTTTCATTCAGAAGGTGTGTGAAAAAAAGCCCCGGGTGAATCCCGAGTGTGAAGATCTGATTTCCTGGTTGTGTGTGTCTGTCTAACAGGAGACAGGACCAAGGGGAGCTCGGGTAACGGGAGATCTCAGCAAACAGTTTCCATTTGTGTCGGTCAGTCTTATCAGGCGTCCTGAGAGGAACACAACGACTGATTTTCCCAAATAAAACACAGCACTGCAGGCCACATGTATTGTACCAAAGATAGCGATTGATTGGCTGCACTGTGGCCATTATAATCATGCTTGAAAACAGAGTGACAGTGTAACAGCAGGCCTGTAGTGGGTGGGACTTTGGAGTTATTCCTAAAAATAATGTTGCCAAAAAACGACCGAACAACATTCCCCATATTGGCAACAAGAGATGTCAGTGAGCGCCAAGGTCAACAGATCTGCTTTCATGCCGGTTTGTTTCTGTGACGCTGCATAAGTGTGTGTGCTTGTGCGTGTGCGTGTGTTTTCAGCACTCATCTTAACATGAGGGAAATCAGGCGTTCTGCAGAGACGCCAGCACTTAATGAAAAACAAACATATTCAGCATGAGCCACAAGAAGCACAACATTTACCCTGATTAAATAAACATGAGGAGCAGATACAGGCTGCCTCTTTCCATGTTAATCACAGTGTGAGCAGAGCGGGCGGAGTGGCCCTTTAATGGGAGCAGAAAGACGTGAAGCAACAGTGTTTGTGTGATGTTGTGTTACAGAATAAGAGCTTTTTTTTCACTGAGTAAACCTATATTAGAGTGATTCAGACACAGACGTGAGCTGGCAGGTCGTCTGCCGTGTGGAGAATAATATGAATAAAAGGATTTCAGTGTAACGCAAACAAAAGCGAGATAACATGCACTCCAGTCATGTGGTGACAACCTGAATAAGCAAAGCACGCAGCGCAACAAGATGAAGTGCAGACTGTCCGGATCAAATGAGAACAAACAACAAAGAGGAAAATAATGTAGTTCTGAAACAGTTCCAGCCCGCGCGGCATTGTGGGATTGATTTCTCCTTTGAAGCTGCCCTTGTTGGCTTAAATAATTACACCTAATTGCTGACAGATGTAAAGGCAAATGAAGCATTTCTTAAGCAGATTGCTTACGGTGACTGCACCGGGTCAGAGCTCTTATTGGATTCTGCCATTCACCATTACTAAAGAAAAAATCACTTCCTGTGGAGCGAATACATTTGTGAAGCTGTCTGCAGCTCACTCTTTGTTAGACATCACCTCATGCTCGAGCATAATCAGAGTTATTTAGAGTCTGAAGGAGACAGCATTCAGACAGGAATAATTACTGCGTTTACCTCACAATTTAACTTAATTTAATGAGTTAACATCGACAGGATGAGATCATTACTCAGAGGCATTTAAGCACTTTGTGTGATATAATAAAAGCAGATCAAATAAATATACAATTGGCTTTTATAATCATGTGTGCAGGGCAGCACCAGAGCTCATCATTTTTTTTAATTGATCATTATTGACTGAGAAGCTTTTAATTTATACTCTTTTATCTATTGTTACCCATTGGGCTAACAGCAGTCATAGGCGCCTGGGCAATGGAGCAAGTGGAGCAAATGCATCCCGATTATTCAGTGAGAGGGAGCAAAGTTCTGGTTTTGTAACGCCACCTTTTGTCTTTTTAATCATCCCCACAATCAGGTGATTAGATTTAAGCACTCTATATCAGTGATCACTATTTTCAGCAACTGACAAAGGTAATTTGCTGTCAAGTTGGTAGTGAAAAAAAAAAACAGCTATTTGAATTTATTTTGGATTCAGGAGGGACGCGTTGCAAACACAGGTATTGTGTAAAACATGCAGAACAGCAGTCAGTCATAGAAACTGGGAGTTATAGCTAATACGCTCTCTTTAATAGTTGTTTATCACACTTTATATCATGATACTGATTCGTTCAGGCCCAGTCTAATATGTCCTCTCTTTTTGCTCTGTTTTTTTGACTCTACCGACTCCTCGGGGAAATATCTGGATCTTTACAAGGTGTCACTATGTTCAGCACCTGTCAGCTGTTTGTGTCTGTTTCCTGGTGGTGCTCGGCAGGTAGCACTTTGAGCTGAAAACATCAGCTGAACAGCACAATAAGAGGAGTGACAGTGAACCAAAAGAAGTGTTGAGGGTCGCACAGTTAACCAATGAGCTGAAACTCTCTATATGTGAAAGGGGCCGCTCTTTAAAGCCTCTTCACACGTGTGCTGCACTCCTGAAAATGTCCCAACGTTGTCTGGGTGGGCTGCATGTGTGAACGCAAGCTGATGAATTTTTCACCCCGACTTTAGCCATTTTTTTCCCCTGCTAGCCGCCTAGTAAAATGTCCGCAAGAAGTCGGGGTGAGCCGATGTGTGAATGCAGCAGGTGATAGTCAGAAACCCCACTGTGAGGGAAATGTGTGAAAGAGCAACTCTAGATCATTTCAGCGGCAGACGGTGTTGAAATGTTCTGGAAACTGGAGTGCATGTGTCTGAAAAGGGCTTCTATGAACCAGGCAAAGTGTCGCCTAAATCTGCAGCACCCGTCTTTACAGAGCGGTACAAACATCCATTTTACATCGTTACTGTTCTAGAAAGAAATAGTGATTATAGATGCTTCAAATACTTTGCCTTGTTTTGCAGCCTCAGCCCTGCAGTACATGCGGTGGAGCTTCAACATACACAGTACACACGTGGCCATTTAACATCACACAATATCTTTGCCTCGTGTTGCTTCCTTACCCCCCACGTCCTTAAGAGGTGACCTTTAATCACTAATATACCCGAGCATACATAGATCAGCTATTCAGATCATACATGGCATATTATTAAAGCAAATGTGTGGTAACAAGCTGCATCACCAACAACAACACGTGTTTAGCGACGAGCATCTCGTGCCAACATTGCAACCAGATTCATGAAACAGCCAGCAGCTCTGCCACCCTCACATTTATGCCAAACACAGAAATAGTGCTCGTGGTGCTGGCTGTTTCTAAGTTACTACAAATTGACCAGCTTGCCGCATGGTGACAGAAAATCTGTTCAGCTCTGAATGAATGTAGCAGCGGAGGCTGATGTGTTTGAAACCTTCAGTTAGAGCTGTAGAAGGAGAAGTCCTGGGTCTGAGGAGCTGTGGGGACAAATGATGAAGAGCTGCTAGCAGGAAACAAGTAGCATTCATTAGCAAGTGATGGCAGCGTATAACGAAAACTGCAGCGATGTGCGCTTAGAGGAAGGACACAATGTGCACAATTATTTCAGAGTCAGAGAGATTCATCGTAAATGTCAATTCATGTAAAATCTACAATGTGAGTTGTGCTTTCAATACGTTAAATAAGGCTTTAAAAAATACCACAATAACACCTGAAAGGCATCTTTTCTTTCTGTCCCACACAGTGTTTTTAACGTCCCTGCTGCATGTAAAAGAGCGGAGCTGAAATAAATGTCAGTCTCCTTCGATTAAACCGCTTTCTCACAGCAATAAACAAGAAGCATGAGTGTTTTTGGGCCCTGGGTTTTGTCCCTCAAACTGCATACTATCAAATTATTAGTCATATTTTATTTACAAGGACTACTGTCATAAAATACTGGAACTGAGAATCACACAAAAGCGTGATGCACATTGTTTTTGTGCTGTAAAATATGAGACCTATCAGGGAAGCTAAACATGCTTTAAGTTGAGGTTTACATATCATTCCTATAAATGTGTAAGTGTACTGGGATCGTTAGGACAACGTTCATTCTTATAGTATCATTTTAAAAATACACACTGAAGTTTTTATTTCATTTGCGCTGACTCCAGACTCGACAGGTGTTTAGTAGTTTTACTGTCTGTAACGGAGCTTTATCACTTGAGTGAGCGCGCGACAGCAGCTTGTCGAGATAATAATCCCCGTCCTGTGTAACGGCTCCAGACCGTCTCCACACGTGGACAAAGTGTGCCCGTGTGCCGTGAATGAGACCCGGACTGATTGATCTCCTGATTATAATAATATGACAATATATTAATAACAGACTATGTTTGCAGACAAAAGGTAGAATTGTTGTCATGATCAGTGTAAACTCAGAGCGTAACAGCCCTTATGATACTGCGCTGCAGTTACCACCAGCTCTCTGCAGGTGGTAACATTTTCTCACTAACTGCACGGTGCTGTTAGCGCTGCTGTTTGTGAATCAGGTGCTTTTTGCCACGAGGCTCATTTACATAGAAAGGAGCCAAATTTGCCCCAAATATCTGCATAATGACTCAAATACACGTGAGCAGCACCGGAGCACAGAAACGCTGTTTGCTCTGCAGCACACTTTGGGGTTCATTCAACCCTCTGCGTGTGCTTGGAGAAAGAGGGCGGAGTCTTTTTGTGTCTTTTGCTCAGGTTTAGCGGGCACAAAAGGTGCGCAACCCTTTAGTGAATTATGCCCTAAATCGGATCATCATTGCGTCTAGACATTGTTGTCTGGCTCAAAGGAAAACATTTAGTCTTCAAATAACTTATATCCCTCGAAAAAAACATAAATGCTTCTTATTAGAAGAATCTGTGCAACGTAAAGTTTCTCAGCTTTTTAAGTAACACTTTAGCTTCATGTTTTTTATTTAGATCTTTTAAAACTGTTATACCAACTACATTCTGCTGTGGCCAAATCGCCCGTTGGCCTGAGTATTTTCACCGTGTTTTATAATTACAAGATACTGTACTGATGTCATCCACACTGCTGAAAAAGACAGAGGCCTTGGCTTTCTGTTGAAAAAGTAATGAAGGCTTTTTCTACTATAGCTGTTATTTAAGATTGATTTAGACCAGATCATGCAAAAAACACTCTCCAATGGCCATGCTACGTGTCCCTGCAGGCTGCTGAGGCGTTTTTTACTGCACGAAATATAACGTGATGTCATCAACAAACAGACGGAAGAACGAAGATTAGATTGGTGTAACTGAGTTATGTACACCACCCTTAGACTTGTTGCTGTAATACGTGCCGACTGAATCCCTTCATCTATACAGAAAGTAAGTATCGTCTGAGTGGGTGAAAAGTGAAAATGGGATGTCTCTCCTGTCAGAAGTTTACTGAGCTGTTTGTTTGTCCACTGTTGTCTTGGAACAGGTTTGTTTTCTGTGATTTCAGCGTGTTGCAGAGCCAGAACACCAACCACAGACGGAAAAGCATCCCTCTCCTGGGATTTGGGGAGAAGGGAAACAGAAATGCTTGATTTCGCTCAAGCTGTGGCTTTGTAGCACCAGCTCTCCCTCCCTCTCCTCTCCTCCCCCCACCTCCATGATTCACAGCAGAAAATTGACTCAGGAGAGAGTGAATAGTGAAGCTGCAGCTTTCCTGTCTTGAATGTGCTTCTCTGCTGCTCGCTGCCAAAACCAGGCTGCTGTCAGGCCCTGAAGCAGAGGTTTTTATAGAGAGAGAGAAACTTATTACAGCTGGTTTAATTCGCTCCTTTTTTCCTCCCCTCACTACATCCGTGTTCAGTTAATGGCATTTGAACAAAAGAGGCCCCTCCACGGCTCTCCAGCTAAGGAACGGCTGTTAGATTAACCCAGCAGGCTTACACAAAGAGCCCAGCTCCACTGTAACAGTCATGCATTCATGTTAGACCACCGAGCAGGAGGTGATGAAATCTCTTACATGATCACACCTTTGGTTATATTGAAACATTAGCTTTAATCCACACAGAGGAGCTGTTGAAACCGCAGCACGAGAGCCCCTTCAGAGAGTCAACATGCAGGAGAAAAAAAAGACTCCATGCCTTCACAGTGCCTGTTTTCATTCCTCCGCTCCTCAGACCGGTGACGTGATGCTTCTTTGGGACGCCGTGGCTTCAGACAGAACAGCGCAGGTTGCTTAGCAACTGGGCACAGAAAGAAGATGATTAAATTGCACTGATGCTCGCTCCGTCCCTCGTTACGTCTCTGAGAACTTGTTGCTCCGACCTGCAGTGAATAAGAATCTGCTCTCAGACGAACCTGGATGTTTTCAAAGTGCAGCTCAACATCCAGACGGCTGTGATGTCACCTCGGGTCACATCAAGAAGTCATCACGCTGCCATGATACAGAAAATATGAATAAATAAGAGACTGAGTGGATGACGGGGACTCTTATCAGAGAAAAATACACTTTTTTCATATAGTCATCATTCAAAGCTGAATTACTGAATCTCTCATATCACAGCAGTTCAGCGATTTTCATCGGCCTGCTGTGGTGGCTTTGGAGCATTTTTCATGGGGTGTTCTGACTCCAATAAAAATAATAATAATTTAACACATCTGACCATAAAGACAAAGCATCTTCCTGAAAGCAAGCCTGGAAATTATCTAAGAGCCAACCAAGCACCTCATATTAATATAGATCCAATGTACAGTCAACAGCCAAGTCCCACCACATCTTTAACTGATTTACCAAAATGATCTTGTGTTATTATGGAAACAGTCAAAACACAGGGCAGCAGCAGTTTACTTTCAGCTCACAATCTGAAAGATAAAATCTCCAAGATTTCAATTTCGTGCTCATGAGCGCCAACTCTTGATTTCCTCGCTTTACTTCTCAGACTGTTTGCCTTCATCTGAGCGTCTGTAGTCATCTGTCACCAGCCATAGTAGATTACTGTTTACTCGGAATGTTTACAGAGACCGGAGCTCCAGTCACAACTGCGGCGTAACCATAGCAACTCATAGTATGACTGTAATTTAAGCCAGCTCAAATGATCTAATACAAATCTGCTCACTGACAAACTTCACATCTCAAATGTGTTTTTAGTTCATATTCAATTATTTCTACCCGACATATTCACTGACCACAGTCATGTTTATCAGTGTACGTTCCTCCTCCTCGGTCCACTGCGCTCGGATGGCCGCCATTGATTCGAAACATTTTCAGGCTAGAGAGATCACATGACCCAAAATCTTGGCTATGATTGGAGCATTTCTGATGTGATTCTGTACGACAAGAGGTCGCTGCTGATCTGACATTTCCGGATCAGAGGAGGTTGACCTTTTTCAATATAAAAGTGTACAACATTGTCAACATTGTCGCTGTCTGTTGATGTTGGTGTAAACCATGTACGTAATTCTACACATGCAGTCAGACTGATGTGAACCAACCAATGTAATCACACACCTGACAGCAAAGTTCAGCAGTCATAATCACAATCGTTATCATCATTAGTTGAGGCCATATTCACTGAGGTTATTAGATTTCACTTGTCGATGCTAAATGCTACATGCTACACCCTGCTTCCTTCCAGGATGTAATGGAGCTGTACATTTCTTTACATAAGGAGCCATCGCTGCACAAACACCGTTTATCTGATCTCAGTTAACATAGAGTCAAATCAATGGAGCACCCTGTGTGTGTGCATGCAGAGCTCTATCTCTCTACAGACTGTGTGCAGAGGCTGCTGCTCACCACAGAGCAGACACCTGCACTATTTATAGCCCCTGGACATCTAAGCTAACAGTGTAACAAGAGAGCACAGACCTGCCCCTCCACTGGTAATTAGAAACCCAGTGAAAGCTCACCATCTCCACAGTGGGGGAGAAAGACAGAGCCAGAAAAGACAGGCTGGTGATGAGCCAGAGTACACTTCCACAGCTCCTCAGCTGGTTTCACATTGCAGACTTTTCCACAGACGTTCCAGGATTAATGAAGTGAAATCCAGGCACTTTTTGGGATTAAGAGCTGTTGCTATGCTGTGGCTAAGCTCGTGTAACGATTACAGTTTCCTCGCAACAATTCATTCAAGTTCTCTACTGTCTCACACAGCCCATTGTTGCTCTTACTGTAAGCCATGTGTGAAGAATTCTACTGAGGCAATTACAACAATAAGCTCCAGTATTTGCTGCAGCTTACTGTGCAATAAAAAGAGACAAATTAAGACCATGCACTGCTGACTACAGCTGGTGTAGAGACAGTCTGCCTTCAAACAACAGGGGTCAAATGTGGACCTGAGATGCATGAGGGCAAAGACTTTCTTTCTTTCATACTGACACCTGCTATTAGAGTTCATTCAAGTGTATTCACACTCATACCTACACCATGAGAGGAAAATCTGTCTCACAAATGCGAACGAATTAAAATCACTGAATCTGAGGGTAGCTGACAGCTAACTGGGGCTTAATGAACATAAAATACTCCTACTACTGTTTTCTTTTAATTGTGCAGTCTTAAAGGAGCAACTCGCCCCAGGTGAAGCCCCTGTCAGTCAAAGCTGGTGTTCTCTGTAACAATAGAAGCAATAATATTTGAAATTGGCGCCACAGCTGTGGAGAAAGTTGTACAAACAGCCTGTGGTTTTCACCCATTCTACATTCCTACAACACCCAGCATGCATTGCGCCCCTCCCTCTGAAAGGAACGGCCCAAATACGGTGAAATACTACCGTTTCACTGCAGGCAACGCTCAGAGCGGGACAGAATCCGATATATGACGAGAATATACCAGTGGGTCTGAAAAATCTTCAGGTCTGCAGTCTTCAAACCTGGCGATTTTGAACAAGACATTACATCGGAGGCGGCGTCCTAGATTGAGGAAGTGCAGTTTAGCGAGCTCCTTGGCCTCCGCCAGATGACGCGTTTTACGTAGGTCTGGTGGAGGTTTTCCAGGAGCCATTGGAGAAGCGGGTATCGTCCTCCAAAGGCACAGAGCAGAATTTCATTTTTTTCCACCATAATAGCGTTAGCGCCCCATGATAGCATGATAGGACTGAGGTTGAAAATGGGCGAACTGGCCCTTTAATTCAACCTGACAGTTTTGGGAAAATGCTGTTAACACTGTAAATACCTTCATGGTGTACTTAAAACAGTCAAATGTTGAAAAGCTGGACACTTCTCACATTCAATTGTCACCATCTGTGCTACATTTGGGCAGATGGTGTCATAATTTCCACATTGTGTAAAACATGGGGAACGCACAAGTCACTTAAAGTAACAGCATGTTTATGTGAATGATTTTAATAAAACTGGATTGAAGTCAGCTGAGCAGACAAGCCCACAGATATTTTATAACTGTGGTCAAATGTTGCACTTGGCTGAGAGCTGCATCAGCAAGCAGAAAAGAAGATGCACTTAAATGTTGCTGTGGTCCTTTGTGGATGTTTACAGAAAAATAAACCGTTTTTCTTGTGATTGACTTTCATTAACGGGTCTTAAGTTTGCTGAAATTTCAACATCATGATGCAGATTGCTATAAAGTAAAAACAAAGCTTTGTCAGGTCTGTCGTCAAGAGGAGAAGAAAACTTTTAAAATGCTCGTTTGTTGAACGGAGGTCGGATCGATCTGATGCATTTGACGAACTCTGGAAATTGAAATGCTTAACGGCTTTCGTGACACAGCGTCAAGGGAATTTATCTCAAGTTGAATTTTAGATCTAGAGCAGATTGTTAGCTGTTAGCATGCAGATGTCTGTTTATAGAGATAATATATAATGTATCATCAGATCACGCTGATGGGAGCCGGGATGTCAAGACGGCGGATTAAGTTCCGCCTGCTTTTGCTCCCCACACGGACGGTTTTCCTGCATACGCCGCAGCCTGCTGATACGTGATTGGTTAATATTAAACGGACTACAAGCGTACTACAAATGGAAACCAGAACATTTGCCTTCCCCAAAATCCACGTCCCTGCCTACAGATTCTACATTTCTATGTAGAATCTGTAAGCAGAGATTACTATGGATGTATCCAAAAGCATATCAGTTGCTGCTTATCCTGTTCATGGTCGGGGGGCTGGAGCCTATCCCAGCTGATTGGGCGAGAGGCAGGGTACACCCTGGACTGATCGCCAGTCATTAACAGGGCTGACACAGATAGACAGACAAACTTTCATGCTCACATTCAAACCTACGGGCAATTTAGAGTCACCAACAAGACTGACTTTGGACTGTGGAAGGAAGCCGGAGTACCCGGAGAGAACCCACGCACACACGGGGAGAACATGCAAACTCCACACAGAAAGGCCCACTGCGTCCGAACCGGGATTTGGAACCTTCTAGCTGTGAGCCTAACCACTGCACCACCACGCAGCCCCGTTATGCATTCATGATCTGTTGTATACGGATGTTCTGTGTGTGAGTACCACTTGCCTGTGAGGTCTCTGGCACTGAGCTGTATTTCAATGTTGTTTGCAGCAGCAGACTGTACAGGACCTGCATGTCTGCCCTCATAACTCACACACACACAGTTTCCATTAGTACATTTTTTCATTCAATTAACCTCACACAGTTCCTTTAATTAAATTCTATTTTGGACCGACGGTGTTAAGGTGTTTTAACTCATTATGGCACACTTCATCTTTCCTCTATGAGCTCTGTTAGATCATCTCGCTACATTGTGTGACACTGAAGGGAAAAATCACCTCACCTTCTCAATAATACCCAACACAATCAGGAAATTAGAGGGGAAAAATTTAACAATCTAATTAATATCAATGAATGCATTAAATCATCACTGGTTTTTGGTGATGAAAATATCTGCTAACAGCTGCACAAGGTGGGAGGCACCTGTGCGACTGTGAGCCAGATGTAACAGGAGCAGCTGAGGGAAACACAAACAGCCTATTAAAACATTTATTACAAGCATCTGGTGATCCAAGTCAGATAATGATAATAATAACGTGCTCCATGTTTTGTGTTAGGAGTCATTAAGAGCCGGCACGAGTCCGTTTGTGCACAGCTCAACTCAAGTGCTTTTATTTCCACTCAAACTGACAAGCTGTGACGCATCAGTGCCGGATGTGTTTGATCAACAGTGTCGCGGGTAAATAGAGCTCAGTTAAACGGCCACTCGCGTTTTGTTTTCTGCTCGTCACGATCTGAGAGCAACAGAGTCGTCTGAGAAGTGAAATCCAGCAGAGACGAAACTTACGCAGGCCATCATTACCGCCTCGTCCCTGACAGCTCCGAGTGGAGAGCCGCGGCACACTAACATGCTCGATGTGAAACCGCCGCTGTGTTTAACTTCAGCTGAAAGGTTAGAAACATATCCTCTGTTTCAGAGGAGACGCTTCGACAGGCAAGCTTTAGATTCACACTCAAACACATTACCAAACATCAGTCCGGCTTTATTGATCTTTCCTTACAAGCAGTGAAGCTCTGAGCTGCTTTTCAAGTTTTCAGCATTCATACATAATATTAATATTTCAAACAGTTTTACACCTTGAAGTCAGTTAGAGGTGTTGGATGGTACCAATATATACTTGAAAAATACCTGTTCATAGTCTTTTATGGCTCCAGAGGGAACCGGATCAAATCAAAGTCCACGTGTGATGTTCAGATCAGATGGAGCTGAAGGCTCCAGCGTAAATTATCAATAACAAAAAAAGAGGTTAAGGTAGCTATCGAGTTATGAAGAAGTTTATCAGGCCCCTGGAGTCCGCTCCCTGTTTCTGTTTAAGGCTAACAGCTAGAGGCTACGTTAGCTGCTAATAACAAAACACGTCTGATTATCTGACCATCAATAAGGGCCTCTCTATACAAAACCACTACAGTTCAGTGTTTTCAGTGCTCGTTGCTCTGCTCACACGCTCTCAGCTGAAAATAATTCAACTTTTGGAACACTGACGTGCTCGTCAACGTCACTTCTTCCTCACAGACCAATCAAAATCAAGAAGGGGCGGGACTTCAGATATCAACTTCGTCAACAACGATGGCGGAGGAGAAGCTCATTCTTTCTGTTTTTTTCGACGGTACAATTTTCAGGGGTGTTGAGCGGCTGCTTATGTCGACTCCTTTCAATTGTTTTCATGTTTTCTTTTCAACATTTCTTTGACTTTATATTCTGCATGTATTTTGACAAATATTTAGCATACAGAGCGATTTAAAACTAGACTAGACTAAACGACTGCTACCAAGGGAAGCAGTGCCACCAAACAACTTTCATAACCTAAAAGAGTGAAACATTAAACAAAAAAGAAAAGGAAATATAGTCTGTGGGAGCTGAACCTTTTCTGTGCTCCGTTTCACTGGTTTACGTCTGTTACAGCAAAACAAGTAAATAACTGAACTCTTGAGTCACTTCAGGTAAAAGCTGCTCCAGCAGGTGTCTGAGTCTCTCTGTAAAATCACTACATGACACACTGTGCATGTTAGTGTTTGACACTTTCACTTGCCCTGGCCAGCAAACAAGTTGAAAGAAGAAATTGGTGTTATTTAGTTTTTTTCAGTAAGTGACTTCCCATAATGCCTTTCAGCAACAAGTAGAGAGTGTGTCTTAAAAATATCCACGTTGGGTGGAGAAATAAGTAGCACACATATTCCACACTGAAGGACTTTCCCTGTATCACAGCTGAGTGACACTATTGACTGACAAACTGCTCATCACTCATGTACTGTGAGATGTATCAGGGTTACAGCGATTAGTCGTCATTGTTGACAAAAATGATACATTTAATTATCGATAATAGTCGGTTACATCGTCTCTGTTTTTCACGCTGTGCCGGACACATCGTTTTCAGGAGCTGAGTTGCTGAAGGCCATCATTTACGCTCTCTACTGAGCAACCAGGAAGCGACAGGTAAACAAAACATGGCAAAATAGCGGCGGCAGATGCAACACCATCGCGTCCTAACACTGGGAGCACTTCACCCTCAGCGCTGCAAAGAAAAGGATCGCCTGCAGGGTCAGTAAAGCGGACTTTCCTTATCACAGGCATTTGAAGAGAAGGCATGTTGGACGTGTGGATGATGCAGCCTCGCACAGATAAGATCATTTGCTACTCAGCTAGCTAACGTTAGCTATCTGTAGACGGAGTTGGACTGGCTTTTAGGTTTATGTAACGCTGTAGTGTTACAGGAAGAACCTGACGCATCTCTTTGTTTAAACATCAACTCAACAGTTCAAAGTTACGGCCACGCTGTGTCATTTCTCTCTGATTTACATTTTCAGTCCCTCACCTGAAACACTTCATCTTTTTCTCATTTCTTTCTTCCTCCTTTTTCTCTTCTGTATCAGGAGGAGCTAAATTAGCAGCAAAGTCTATTAAAAGACATGTGTTTTTATTTTTTGTCTTTATTGTTAGTTAGCACATGCTTTAGAGAACGTAAATATAGTAGGCTATGTATAAAAGCTAAGCCTTTAAGTTATTGTGCAATTTATAATGACTAGTCCTCTATCAAAGCAGTGTTTAGTTGCAGTCCTAGAGTGTATACATGTGTTTTCATGTGTTACCGTAAATGTAGCTGGAAATATGTTCAAACCATCTTCATTTGGATGATTAGCCTTTAAAGTGAAAACAGAAATTAAACCTAAAAGGACAAAAAAATGTCTGGGCAGCAATTGTCCCATATGCAAACTACTGATAGCTCTTTGTGTTTAAACATTATCAGTGATTAAGAGATTTCTTCCTTTACATAATAAAATCATCTGAATCTTGTTATCCAGAGGAATGTGTTTACTGCAGCTCTCCCTAAAAAGCGCTGGAAAACTGGCCGCAACATTTAATCACCCAGTTATCAGCATTTTATAACGTGTGATTGGTTAACATCAGGTGTCTGAAAGAGCTGAATGGAATCACTCAGTGCAACAGCTGTTCATAAAAGCTTACAAGAGTTATATGAATATGCAACGCATTCAAGCTGCAAATTACAGTGATGATCAACCCTGACTGCTTGGTATTCACCTCCCGCACTGTTCTGTCCACTCCTCCTCCTCCTCCTCCTCCTCCTCCTCCCTCCAAATTAATCCTGATAAATGTTTCTTCCAGACGCCGCAGCAAAGATTAGAAAGAGGACATCAGAAGTAATTTGAGGCTGTTCGTGAGAGGTTTGACTTTTAATGACTGAACCACAATATAAATGCTTTTGTTAAACTTTAAACCTGCTCTCTTTTCCTCTCGCTGTCATTATTAGATAAGCTTACAGCTAAGAACATGAGTGTCTGACAGTTTGTTTTATACCTCTGGGAGAGCCTGAGATCATGTCAGAGTGAGAGAGGGTCAAAACATGTTATAAATCAAAAGAAGGTCTTTTCAGGTCGTCCTGACCTCAGTGTGCTTCTGTTAAAAGCTTTGTCTGTCAGCAGGCTGAAATAATGTACTTTACATCACCGTGTGTCTCCAGCTGATCTCTCAGTTATTGTGTTAATGGGAGGCTCCACGATGTGTAACACAGAAATCAGTTTACTTATGGTGCCGGTCTCGCTCAGCGGTTAAACCGGAGGCCCATGTGCGGAGGCTAAAGTCTCGCTGCGGCGGCCTATAACTCTGGTTCTAGGATGTGTTCAGTAGCTAACGATGATGTCATCAGGGTTATCACAGCCTGAGCTGAAGCTTTCACATCGAACAGAAATCCTGTTCTAAACTTAGAACAGTAAGAAAGAGGTGAGCGTTGCATCATGGGTATTGAATGTTTGAGGAGATTGACCCATAACAGGAGTCAGTTACGAAACACTGGACACAGCTGTAGAGACATCAAACAGAATCACAAAGACAAAACACAAGCGGCGTAACGAAACATGCTGTTACACCGCCTTCATACTTTGACACTGAACCGCACACCGCTTTCATGTAGCTGCTCCAGTGTGTCTACACAGCGTTACGGTGTTGCAGAGGCAAAAGAGGTGCGACGTGTTAACAAAGAGTGCAAGCTGTTACGCCTCTGTACTTCGCTGCTGGCTGAACGTCGGAACATCTTCGCCCCACCAGTCCGCCTCCATAACTTTTAAACAGAGACGTAACAGTGTTGTCTTCAGCAGGCTGTGTGAAAGGGGCTAAAGACAAACCATCGGATAAAATACACAAGGGAAACAGACAGCTGTGGCTCAGAGTCGATCGTCTCACAATCAGAAGGTTGGTGGTTCGATCCCTGACTGTTACTGTCTACATGTCAAAGTGTCCTTGGGCAAGACACCGAACCCCAAATTGCCCCAAAGGCTCAGCCATCGGTGTGTGAAGGTGCATAGATACAGATTGGAGATTGGCACTTCAGCTTTCACATTAGTAGTTTCGTTCTGTGACGGAGCCCACTGGCGGTGGGACTCCCAGGCAGAAGGTGGCACTAATGTTCCTCAAAAACAAGAAGAGGAGTATCATCAACTTCGAATAATTGTTTATGTTGTCGTTCCAGTGTAGGAAAAGTGTGTGAATCGTATGATCCCAAGGCCATCGATGGAGCCGGCCTTCGCACTCTGCCGACTATTATTCATGTTTTGGAAAATCTCAAGAACAACCCTCTCACCTCCATTCTCCGTGCGCATGCGAGGATTTTAGAGGAGACGTTATAAAAAGCAGTCCACCGTGCCTGAGTACGGTACACAGTGTTCACACTATTCAAATAAACCCAACTTTGGGGTCAAGGGTGATCGGATCCGGGCGTGGGTCCCTAATGTGAAAGCCCCCTTAGGCCTTTGCCATCAGTATGTGAATGTGAGTGCGAATGGTTGACGCAAAAAAAATCGCTATAAAAGTACAGTCCACTTACATAAAAACATGGTGTCAAATGCTGCCTAAATGCCGTCTGAACAGATGGGTTTTACTTTTGCTGCAGAGTTTAAAGACCTCAAGATATTGGAAGACTTTTGCGAGGCTGAGGAGCGAGCAGCCGGAGATCATCGTTGACATGGTGAAAAAGGGAACCAGAGAAAAAGGGGGAAACAGCCAGAATGACTTGCATTCCTGCAAAGGGCCAGAAAAACATCAACCTACTCGTGCCCTTGAAGCTCTTTAATTAACACATTATTTTATGAACTTGTTTGGCTTATATGAGGAGTAAAGTACAGGTGTATTCAGGGATGAATCTTTCTCCTGTGATTCTCTACTGAACTGAAGATCAATGTTAAACTGCTCAAGTGCCCATTTAAACATCCACAGCCCTAACTATAGAGGACATTCACACAGTTGAGATTACTTTAATGCCGATATTATTTCCATTCAACATTTATAAAGAAAACTATATGTTCTCTGATCTTTGCTGGAGACGCATCGAGGGATAAACCAATTACAGTGAAAAGTGGCAGGTTATTCAAAAGGCTGAATCAAAATGAGACCCGTCTGTTCAGACCTTCCAGTTCTTTAACTACAGTTTGTTGGCTCTCTCTGGTTTATTAGGGAAAAATCTTCTATGTGATGAGACCCTGAGACTTAAAGCCAAAAGCCTATCCTTTAAATGATACCTTGTACAGGCATCGTGGAGGTCTATGTGTCTAGTCAATGTGCCAACCAAGGCGCATGTGAGGTTCAGTCACATGCTCAAGAACCCTTCTGGTTATAGATTGGGCGAGATATCTTAAAGATTTCAATTTTTTTGTTCTTAAGCACCTACCTCTGGCGATACTCAGTAATTATAAGAGCACTCTTCCCAATTTAACCGGACGTCTACGGCTGGCTCCTTTCCTCGCTTTCGTTTGCCTTCATCTGAGCGTCGAGTTTGTTTCTTTTTCTTTGGATTTTCACTTCTTGTTGAAGTTGTATCTGTAGTCATCCATCTTTTCTTTGTTTGTTCAGCCATAGTAGATTACTGTTTACTCGTAACACTTGCAGAGAGCTGAGAAGCAGCCGCTTAGCTCCGCCAACCCTCTCTGGCAGACCAACCACTGTTGGCTGATGGAAAACGCGTCACTAAATGGGCGCCGCTTGAGATTTTTTCCACAGCGTCTGTGATACTGCAAATGCAAAGGCTTTCATCATTGTGTTACCTCATTCAATGATAGATAGAGACTTAACAGACATTTATTTACATGACCATCTTCCAGATTATCATTTTAACAACAGCTAATGCACAAATAAGCATTGTTTGGTGCTTCAGGTCATATTTCATGTCTTTTACAGTTGACATGGGAGCTGCTCTCAGGTCGGCCTTCATGCTCAGTCAGCGTATCCAGCAGAAGCTCTGTCATCAGGCATGAATCAGTGCAGCAGCGCTAAGGTTAGCAGATGTGAACATCAGTTAACAGTCTGTATAATTATGTTATCTCAGCCAGCCATTGTAATCTGGTCCCTGGGGAGTGCGTTCACTCTCAGCCTTTTTCCCTTCATCATCACAATCCAGCAGAATGTAATTACCAGAGCACACGACGCAGCCTGCTGAATATTGACAAATAGATTGACATGTCATGTGTCTTTCTTAGCAGAGGAGAAATGTATGCCTCAATTAAGTGCTCAATCCATTCCACAGCGCTTAGCATTCATTAAAACTAAATCAAAACACTTAGCGCTGCTTGAATAAAGAGCGAGGCTGAGCAACAGCTGAAGACTCTCGACAGAGTGACGCATCTGTGTTAAGCCTGGGAATTAATATTCCCCGACAATAGGTAGGAAAAAAAGCTGCTTTTTAATTAGCCTGGCTAATGAAATATTACAGATGAGGAAAATATCTGCATGCCACCCCCTGTTTCTTTATTACTCGGTACACTTTCCCCGTCCTTCCATTAATCATCCAAATCAATTACTTTGACAGCTTCTGCAGAGTCAGGAGTGTGTATTATATTTATATCCACACAGACTGCAGACAGTGTCTGGGAGAAGATCCAGAAATAAGAGAGACAGAGAGTGTGAGAGAGATGAAACCACAAAGAGCAGAACAGAGACAGAGACAGCTGGTTCCCACTGCGATCCCTTCTTCTCTCGAGGCTATTTCATGTACACAAAAGCTTAATATAGCATAAACAACACTGTAAAAAGTCATGTCTTCAGTTTTAGTTTGACAATTGATTGTATCTCAACTGAAGTGCATTTTTAATCCAGCAAAAGGTGAAAGACCCTCTTATGTGGACTGGAGGGATGTAAACAAGCTGTACATTTGCAAAACAAGATTCAAAATGTTCGACGACCACTGAACAGACTTTGGAGGAAGGGGAGAATGGGGACGGTCATAAAGGACAGTCTGAGGCAGGGCAGCCCTCTCCAGCCTGTTGGCGGCTCTGACACGCTCTGCTCTGGTGATGGCTTAACCACTTTTAAAACCAGACAGGGTCAAGTCATGTTACATCCTGCTCACCGGCTGTCTGATGTGGTGCACAAATGAGAGAGATTTTAGAAATGAATATGTGCACTAGTCTTTTACTGACTGATATAAAAGTTTAGTGTGGCACTTTGGGGTAGACGGTAGCTCGGTCTGTAGGGACTTGGAACTTGAAAACCGGAGGGTGGCTGGTTCAAGCCCCGGTACAGACAAAGAATGGAATTGGCTGGTAGCTGGAGAGGTGCCAGCTCCTTTCCTGGGCACTGTCGTGGTGTCCTTGAGCAAGGCCAGCTGACAACACCATTGTCCATCGATTGTCTCACAGTCCGACAGAAGGATGTGCCTACAGTCTTCAGACCCTCATGGTCACCTGCTGAAGGAAGTCCCTTTCCTTCACTGTGCTCACTTTTAAAATACTTTAGTTCAACATCATCCAGCATCACATAAAATATCCTCAGAGGAAACATGAAACACTAAATGGCTGCAACAAACAGCAGAGGAAAGAAAACAATGGCTTTTATCTTCAGTGGCCTCATATCCACTTGATCGTCATCTGCAGTCGACCACAGAGGATTATTGTGGGGTAGTGGTTTTAGGGAAACCACCACTCTGCAACCACCCAAAGTGCTGCGTGCACCAGCCGTAGCCCTCCCTCTGGCTCCAGCGTGCATGCCTGGCTGCTCCATTTAGCTCAAAGCACTAATGTTCATGGGACTACGCTCACAGGATAAAGCCAAGGAAATGACTGCTTTTACAGCTTGCAAGAAGCTGCTGGAAAATGCACTCCAGGCCTGACGTACAGCACACTGGCAGGGAGTATGGGTTTTGCAGCCTTTTACGACCAGCATCCTGTGGGTTATGCCTCTGCGTCTGCGGGGAAGTGGAATCTGAGGCGTTTTAAGGAGCTGTCACTCTTGCTGCGATGCTGCCCTGCAGCACTGCTCTCCCTCCCTCTTTGTGGCGTGGACATCTCCTGGGAGGACAGGCTGAGTGACCAAAGAACGCCATGGCTCTCTGACCCTGCAGACAGTCCGTTCTGCCCTCTTCCACCTGCCTGTCAAGCCTCCCTCAGGTCACTGCTAAACAGAGATGACAGCTTTCACAGGCAGAGAGTGCCTGGAAGAGCAGCGATGAGTCAGCTGAGGATACACTCGCCTCCGCCACAGTTAGGAGTTATCAAATTATCAAAGCGATTGCATGCAGCTCATGATGTCAGTGCTTTGTGTCTGAGCATAACTAATAGCTTGTCGGGGGAATGATTTCCCTCATACATCAGCCTGTAGAGGCGGCACTTTGCAGCAGTGACACCCTGTCTGTCCCTGAAATCTGTGCCACCTGTCACCTGTCAGACACCCGTCGCTCAGAGGAGTCGCGGATAGGGTGTGTGCGGAGTGAGAAGGGAACAGGGAGAGGCAGAGGAAAGGAGAGGGACGAGCGGCTGCAGGCAGATGGAGAGGAGAAACAGCAGAAGCAAGTGATTATTACCGCACAATAAGTCCTCAGTGTGGGACCAGGCGAGGGCAGCTTCCTTTAGCTTCAGCACTTTAACAGCGACAGATACGGGCGAGGAAATGTTGAAGTGGAGAAGATAAGTGGAAAATGCTGTATGGCAACACTGTCGTTACAGTATTTTGCACTTCAAGTCCACGGCTTTAAAAAAAGGATGAATGAGATATGAAGAAAGAGAAAGGCGAGAAAGAGACGAGTCTATGTGAGAGAAAGAAAGTGTGAGTAAGCAGGACGAACACGCAGAGATGGCCACAGACAAAACATCTTCAGCAGACACTTGACATTTCAGATTCACGGGCAAAGAAACAAACGAGATCAGTGATGGATAAAAGCGACCTGCGTCTCTGGGTTACAACTACCAGACAAGTGCTCCTCTTTCTTTCTACACTTGTTTTTAAAGTTTGCCCTGTCATACCTTCTGTCTGTCAGTCAGCATTGTCAACAAAACACCAGTCAAGGGAGCAGAAAATGTTGAAGGTGGAAGTTTCCTTTGAGTAACATGACACGGGCTGACAGAGATGATCGAAGGCTCAGGGGGAGGAAACAAACAAGACACATCTGAAGAGCTGGTCCTTACCGGTGCAGCTCGGCACAAGATGTCTCAATTGAAACATCTTAGACATGAAGTCTGACTGATCCGTTTGAGCCATGGCCAAGGCTCTTACACATTTCTCAGGAGCAGCTTATCCAGTTTGTTCCAACATGGCTCCCAGTCAAACACAACAGGAAGTTTAGAGAGAAGCAGTGAAGTGTCAGTCTGTCAGTGGGTCAGTAATTCAGCCTCAACAAAGCTCTTTTTCATTTTCATTCAATTTTCAACAGACATTAATGGTCCTCTTTGGTGATCATACCTCTCTTTAACTACTGGATAAATAGCTATGATTTTGGTGCGGGTGTCCATTGTGCCCAGGTGATCAATCCTAGTAACTTTGATGATCCCCTTACACAACTATTAGACCATCCATCCATCCATTACCTATACCACTTATGCTGTTCAGGGTCACAGGGGTCATTGGGCAAGAGGCGGGGTACACCCTGCTGATGACTATCAGATCAATGTGTTTCTATTATTCTCTAAAAATCTCAACATCTCCTGATGGGATTGGTTCTACATATTGTGCAGACACTGTTAAACCCCTGCTTTCTCATTGTGACACCATAAATAGGTTGTTGAAGTTTGGCACACAGTTAAAGTCCCCACAAGATGAATAATAATTAAAACTTTGGTGACTAAACAGAGTTTGAGCCAAATGAAAGCTTTAACCTGGTAACAACAGTTTATGCTAATCTAATGCCATTCCCATTAGCCTCAGCTGTAATTACTGTAAAGTGCTAATAAACAAAGGCGTATTGTTTCTCTTTACTACAGCATGTACTGCAGTACATGCCATTAAAAAGTATGTACTTATAGGATCAAATTTCAAAGCAAACTGTAGGAAGTATGAAAAGATGGACGCCATGACAGCTCCCTAAAAGTGAAGCCAAACCCTCTCCATCGCCCCCTGCTGACTGACTGCAGTATAGCTCATAAAGCCCGCCTCCTCCATGTTAACAGATGGGACATGAGTCAAACTATAAAATCAAAATACACGTCAAATACATTTTTCTCAAACATGGTTTCTGTCATATAGTTCTTATCATGCTGATTTATGTCCAAGTGTTCATTTTTCTGACAAGTTTATTTTTAATTACTTTTTTTGATGCTGTCAAAATGATGATTGACAGCTCTGTTGACAAATACAGCTCCTGCAGCCAACCTTTTCCAGATTAGCAGAGTGGAGGATGAACGGTGAGAGGAGACGTAACTAAAACAATCACTACAGTCAGTGAAGTTTACATACCTGTGAACGTCGGCTTCAGACCAACACAAGAAGCTGTTCTGCTGTTAAAGACGACGGCTTGCAGGATTCTTGCTGTTTGTCGGTAAGTTAAGTGTGTGTTTTGGTTAGCGGAAGTGGCTACGGCTCCACCCGCCGATCTCTACTGCGCAGCTCTGGCTTCAAATGATGTCACCATCGCAAGATGGCAGCGCCTATCACGGGGGCTATTTTGGCATCAATTTGGTACAAAGAGAGCAGATGGAGACGCGTCATTGGTCAGAATAGTCAAAAATATGTTGGTTTCTGTTGTAGTAGCATTCTACATTTACATGTATTGGACCGTTCATGACCATTCCATCATGGGAACGCAGCCTAACATAGGCCATGGTTTCCATTACTCGAACTTACCATCAGCATGTAGTGCTGTCATTGTGAGCATGGTGGTGACCTTAGTATGACCTCAAAGCAGCATTGTGACTTAGTTCAGCCACATGTATTCTGTAGTCACGTGTGTAAGGTCTCCCTATGACTGCAGCTCCACTCTGAGAAGCCAACAAAACAGCGACACATGAAAAGTAGAGTGAAAGAAATGTTTGGATCACCTCATACGACGCAAACATCACAAGACTGCCAACAAGACTCCTCTGATGAGACCAGAGGAAACAACACTGAACATGAGTTGCATCACTCTCGGGCTAATTCAAACAAAAGGAAACTACAGACGAGACATGAAGTACTTCTCCATCACATCCCTGACAGAACACATTTGTAACTAACCACAGAGAATTAGCATCATCCGCTAACTGTTTAGTATGCAGCCAGGCGTTGGCTGCTGTGCTACCGCAGACACATGAATGATGGAGCCTTTCAGCAGCACGCACACAGACAGTACGAGGCTGTCGTGTGAAGATCAAAGTGTGTGAGGGGACTATGAAGGCAGCAAACGCTGGAGAGCAGACACATGTGATGTAGGAAGTTCTTGGAACACGAAACACTTGAAAGTCGAGTCGCTCAAAGAGTTTCAGGGAGGAAAAAGGAAGAAGAAACATTGTCCCTGCATGTCAGACATAACAGGATGCACACTGGTAGGTGGAAACACACACACACACACACACACACACACACACGCACACACGCACATACACGCACACACACACACACACACACACACACGCACGCACACACGCACACACACACACACACATACACACACACACACAAACACACACACGCTCCCTGTCGTCTCTGTCCCAGGCTAAGCTCTGCAGTGTTGCAGCGCCTGGCACATTGAGTTCCCCTGCGTGTGTGTGTGTGTGTGTGTGTGTGTGTGATTGCACACAGCTGTTGTGCAAAGCAAGGGTGAGTGGAACAATGGTTCTGGCAAAAAAAACACACATGCCTCGTCTGCCCCCCCTCCACACACACACACACACACACACACACAAACCAGATCTGTGTGAATTCCTCCACAGCACCACAGAGGCCTGGGAACAGTCCAAGGATGCCGAGCAGAGACGGACAGACAGAGAAAATGTCCAATCCAACTGTTTAAATCACATTCAGAGGTGGTTCAAGGACACACGGCCGGTTATATTCAGCACAGACAAACGTGTCCTTCACCGCTCTGAGGAACTGCAGAGTCCACTGTGTCTCAGCATCCATGCGTTTTCTCTCCGTCAGCACCAAAACATTCACTCTTTCTGTGAATTAACGAGCAGGAAAAGTGAGATTGTTTGGCAGTGGATGCAGCATGAAAGAATACAGCTTCTCTCTATATATATATTTTTACCTCTTAAGCTGATTCTCCAGTGAAAGGAACTGGGATCTGTACGGGTAGTCGGTGGGGCTGCTGATGTGTTCTTGTTTAAGTGTCTTAATATCAGAATGGCCGACATTAAGAGGCCGTTGTTTCTTTCCCTCAGAGAACAAATGAAATGTCAAATTTGGTGGGATGAGTCACATTTATAACTATCATTGCATATGTACGAATGAAAGTTCAACACAGCTAGTAACAGTGAAAAGACGTTATTCTAAAATGCAAGACGCAAACGTTTCAGTTGACGTGAACCACAGAAAACACTTTTCCAGCAGCTAGAAAGAAAACAGGAGAGCAGCTGCTGACGCCAAAAAAACTCACCTAACAAAGAAGTCTGTCGGAAACAATTAAAACAGCAATCTGATTTGCTCATGCTGTCAGTAGGGCTGTCATAGTAACGGCATGACCACAATACGGGCGTTGTTTGATGCGTGGTGGACCCAGTGACCGTCATCATCGCTATTAACATCGCTTTTAACATCATAGATGTAGTGATGCTAGGTACGCGTCCTGCGTAAAAACAGACACAGTAAACTCAGTATGCATGCGTACCGCAGAAGCACCTCATCTGTCCCGTACAGAACGACACATTATCAACAACAAAGTCGTTTTAAAAATGATCACAGTGATCAGCAAAAGAAACCCGGCTGTCAAAGCACCGCTGTGCACGTGCTAGTTTAGCCGCTACATCAACAGCTGGCCCGTCACCACAGATTTCATTTCAACAGGTAAGGATGCAAACTGAGCTGCGTTTCCACCACTCGAGCTGCGTACATTCATGTTGATGATGTTTTACCGTCTGGGGGACGCACTGCAGCGACATGAACAATACATACTCCGGCAGCAGGCTGGAACCGCCGAACCGCAAGTGTTTCACCGCGGTTGGAAACATTCAGTACCAGCACCGCCCTAAGTGTCAGTGGAAGCCAGGCTAAAAGAGGGGCTGGAGGCCTACAGCCTGTCCATGCAGCAGCCTACTGACGGTTCAGTCACCCTCTTGGAATCATTTTAAATGATCAACAGCCGAACAGAAAATGTAAAAAAGCTAACAGTTGTCTCGTTTTATAGACACACGTTTGAGGAATAATTTACAGGGACAAACATTTCAGTTTCCTCTGGCTGCTTCACAAATGAAACTAAAATATGAAGCTGTGGTTCATAAACACACAGATGGCAGCAGCAGTTAATAAAACTGTAGGTGTGAAACAATAAACAGGAAGTCTGAACTGTGCAGGAGGTACAGCTGTAGCTGAATCTAAGTTATGTGGTTATTGGTGAATAAATAATGACAAACCATTTAAAAAGGGGTAAAAGTAATGCACACTGATTCATTCTATGTGAAGCACTACATGAAGCCTTGCACTCGCAGATGTAATAGAGCAGGTGTGAGCAGAGCCTCATATTATCCAGCCCTTGTTACTTCATTCATGTACAGGTGCTCTCTTGCCTCCGGCTCCTCTGCAGGGTCCCTGTGGTCAAAGACGAGCTCTCTGCAGGGTCATTACCATTTCAACAGCCCTGCTTCAGGAGCTCGACCTGTCTATTAGCCGGAGAGCTCTGCAGGAGACCACGGCTCAGCGTGGAGTGTGTTTTCATTCAATACTGTATTCCTTTCACCGCCACACAGGTGTGTCCAGCATGAAGGCAGGAACAACAGAAATTTGCAAGCAACAAAAAGCCTCCACTTGTCTTTATAATGGAGATATGACCTAAAAGTTAGATCACCGTAGTTTTCCTCTATTCAAAACATGATTCGAGCTCTTATTGTTAATGTAAGGGAACACATCAGGGTGATTTCATGGACATATAAACAACTATAAACAGACTTGTGGGCTGCAGCTGGGTTACTTGTTATCTACCGTTTTTAACGGTGTTCAAATGTATGTTTAATCAGCGTCACCAGCCAACTTTTGGAAACGAAACTCACGCATCCTACTTCCTGTCGCCAAACGCAGAACCTCACACCATGTGTGCGCAGCAGGTGAAGCCACTCCGCGGCGGGCCATTATTGTCCCAAAGTTGCAATTAAACGACTCAGCGGAGGTCAACGTTCGCCTGTCTCCTCGTTGAGGAAGAGCACAGTGACAGGAGTCACAGGACGTCAATCACACGTGAAGTCGTGGCAACCAAATAAACGACAGCGGCACCAGTTTACTCCTCACAGTGTTCTAACGGCAGAAGAGGGTCCGACATCGGACGCTATCTGTCCGCACACGATCATATGCAGCTCTGTTACGCAATCTAAACCGTCCTATTGTGTATCTCTGTATGATTGTCGCTGTTTATACAGCTTATAAAAGGTGCAGATGTCATTAGGTAACGATTGATCGATCGTTTTGATCGCTACTTCAATCATCAATAAAGTCCCTCGTGCACACGTGGCTCACGTGCTGTGAGAACTGAATTGCGAGAGAAAATATTAAACTTTTGTAAATTAATGAAATAGACTGCTGATGAAGGCAGTCAACACAGCAGACAGACAGAGGGGGCAGGGCCAGCAGCTGTGCAGAGAGCAGAGGTGCAGGTGTGACTGAAGCAAAGCAGAGTGATCAGATTAAAGTAGATTGTGAATTAAAACGTAGTAAAATCGCAGAGGAAACTCTGGGTCCGTTCATGCGGCCACGCGTCGATCATCCTGCCGACGTTATATATGAGGGCTGCAGCGTCCCGCGCATGTCTACAGGCAGGTGACACACACACACACTCTGAATGCAGAGCGTCAGGTCTCTGTGTGCTCTCCGGAGGAGATGCACTCTGTGATATCAGACAGACTTTTCCTGTAGATAAGTGATGGAAAATGTGTACGAAAACCAAAACGTGTGTGTTTATCATGGTGTTGACAGACAGTCGTGGCAGAACGTGACACCGGTGAGGGTGTGAAACCAGTATACCGCCCACCCCTAGCAGATTCCAGACGTTACACACAAACACATTTATACCTTTAAGAGTCGTCTTTTACTCCTGTTTCTCCGAGCCTGCATGTGTGACTGTGAGAAACAATCACAGAGCCCCCAGAGGAGAACGGATGCATAAACAGCGAAAACAAGCAAACTCCACACAGGAGACTGTTTGAGGCGATGACATTAAGCAGTATCCTCAGGAAATGCTTGTGAGAGAAAACTCAAAGAGCGGCTGATTATTCTGCAACATCACTCCAGGTGAAACAACAATCACGACTGAAACAACAAAAGGTTTGCACCGCAAGTGGGGCTTTTATTTCCTGATTTCCCTCTTTTGTGTTATGGATTTTTTTCTACTCTAACTGTTCTTCTGCACAAAGAGCATCAGGTATTCATTAAAACAAGGCTGTGCTGTATCTCAAAGCTCGTGTTCCTTTTGAAGCGCTAATGTTACCACAAAGTATCGATGCATGTGATTAAAACTCCATGGCCAAAAGAGTGTTTCCTGCACGGAGAGAAAACGGCCTTATGAGCGGGCGGAGAGCGAGAATTTAACAAGTGTATGGATCGGAGTGCAGGAACGCTAAGCCCGGCTGACAGACAGATTGAAAACAGAGGGAGAAATCAATCAGCGAATGTGCGGGCTCAACAATGCAGCACTGATTTTACTGAGGGCAGACAGGAGCACAATGAACCAGAGAGAGAGAGAGGGGGAACAAAGAGAGGCAGAAAGAGGGAGGAAGAGACGTTGCGAGCAGCCATTTTCATCTGTAATAATTTCCCCTCTGCCCCGTGATGGACTGATCGATGTCTTAAGGGTGGATTAAGTGGAGAATCCCCCTTCAGCCGAAGCCATTCAAACACTGTGGCAGCCGCTGAGAGCTCTCACAAAAGGGAGTGGGAGGGAAGGGCGACACAGATCGCGTCTCTGCTCTCGCCTGGATCTAGCTCATTACCTGTGTTTGTCTTGGAGCGGAGCGCAATTTACATCCAGCCAGGCCTGTGAAATCACTTGAACCTGAACACGGAGGGTTCAGGCGCCAGAGTCGACAGAAACAAACACAAAAGAGGACGAATTAATGGGAGGGACTCACATCAGCAGCAGCTCTCAGAGGGAGGGAGCAGCAGAACTAACACACACTTTCAGCAGGCTGGGATTTCCTTAAAGTCTCCATGCAGTCTGCAGGTCGCGACCTCAGCACAGGGACGATGATACTTGGTATGCTGATGGGCTCTCAAGTATGTGTGAGAACACACAGACCAAACAGAGTACACGCACGAGCCTCCTGTGAGAGTTTCTCAGCCATAAGGATTACAGACACAGACGCTGCATGTATGCAGGCAGCCAAACTGAAGTCGAGCTGCTTTTTAAAGTCCATTTCCTGAAGCTCCTTCTTCATGTTCTTCCTTAAATAAAGTAGCTGCACTCCAGACCTATGATATCTGTCTATGGCAGGCCTGGAATGATGGCCAAATGACACACTGGAGCCATGCTTAGTATGACCATGAAATCCATAGATCCTAACATCATTGTTCTTCCGTTCAACTGCAGATAACTTCTTTCAGCCTCCAGTTTGTTAGCTAGCTCTACCTTCATCTCGCTAACGTCTCCTTATTCAAATTAAAAAGAATGATGAGCTAAAGAAGAGGTAGATTCACCGCCGTAAAGTGTACCCACGCAGCCTCCGATTTCCCGACTTCCTCAAATGCATCAGAAATGATCGATCCGACCTCCCTTCACCAAACAAGGATTTTAAAAGTAGTTTTCTTCAAGCTTCAGTTTGACTTGTTACTATCTGCATCATGATGTTATTTCAGACCCGTTAATTAAAGTCAATCATGAGAAAAACTGTTTATTTATCTGTAAACAATGCAGCACGTGAAAAAGGAAGTCTTGACTGGAAGTCGTTTATCCCGTTTACCCCGGCATGTTCACCAGCGTCCGCCGAGGCTGTATCGTCGCCAGACTGTAGCCGACGGGATCCGAGATTGAACAGGGGCATGCTGGGGTCTCCCTCACCTGGCGTTGAAGCTGCGGGGCGCACCGTGGTCAATTCAAAAACACAATAAAGTAAAAAGCTCCAACAGTTTTAAAAGTACTCCACACAATTAACTCCATAAACTCTGTCAAGTGTTATAAAATGTTACATGCCGTTCCTCACTATGAAAATTGTGCTGCGGTGGGGGGTCTACACCTGACTTTAAGTTCAACTTGGTTTGCAACAACCAACTCATGAACAAACGGTGGTAGGAAATCTATGATGATTTTCTTCAACAATTTGCAGCATCAGAATGTTTTTGACGGCCATGTTTTCTCACATTTTAAATGAACAACTCAGCCTCCTTTCAGCAAACCCTCTTCGATGTGTGCTCATCCTCCTCTCTTTGACTCTGCCATGTCTCTGTCACAGTTTACGGCTGCTTTGTCGAGTAGTAATGAGAAGAGGATCTCTAATCTGTGATGTCACACTAATGAACCAGTGCACAGAGGTGTGATTGGAGTAGATAGAACCAGTGACAACGTTCACACATAAGGGCACACAGAGATGTGAAGAGAGAGTAACAGTTATGTGGCTTTTAATACAATCTCACTGTGTTTGGTTTATTTTTGCACATGTTAGGTAGGACAAAAAAAAAATTCTCTGCATGATTAGATTAAAATAGCAGCACACATGGCAGCATTTAGCATCACACAACAGCTGGCTCTGTAGGCTTCCTCTCTTTCAATACCAATCAATGAAAGTGCAGCTTGGTACGACATATTTAATGTTTGTACACACACTCCTAGGCTATTAGATCCCCAGATGTGGTTTCTTTAATTAGGTGATATTGCCCTTTTAATTCAACCAATCACTGCTGCAGCATCCCTCCTCATTATGTGGGCTCGGTCCCTGATGAAGACGAATGGAAGCCCTCCTGCAAATCCAGACAGTCATGTCCCATCAGCCCGCAGCAGGGAGCCGTCTGCCAAGGTAAACACCAACACTCGCCATCACGGCACAGCGTCTGCCAGCCAGCGGGGCTGTGCTAGCACGCTACATTTCACAAAGCACACAAACACAAGGAACAGCGACGAAGCAGGAGCGGGGATGAAGGTTTATACACAACAGGAGGAGGCGACATCCATAACAAAGTCTGTTTGGAGAAGTTAACACACAGAAGCGAGCTGAAAGGCACATAAAAGGTGTCATTGCCATGATTATGCAGATCGTGCGTTCTGCATCGACATCACTCAACAGACGTTCTAAAGAAACGAAACCTCAGCCTGTCATTCAGCTGCTACATGTAATGTCAAGCTGTGGAAATCTCTTCACCAGGCATGGAATTTAACAGATTCATGCCTACAAACTCACCACAGCTCGCAGTGCGAACACGGGGTCAGGTTTTAAGACGTGCAGATATCAACATTTCACAGAAAACATCATGAAACTTTCAAAATAAACCGCTTTGTAAACTGATTTCAACTAATGTCAGACAGATTTGGGTCTCAGTTTTGACAAATGGGTGCAGTGAGTGGTGATGGATGAGTGCAGATGACACAACAGCTTTCATTTTGGCACTTTGTTTATAAAGTGGTGAAGGCTGATTTATCGACTGTAATCGTTCTTCAGTGTCAAAATATTTGGTGAGAACTTAGAGAGACGTTGAAATTGTCCAACATCACAAAGTCTTTCATCGTGCACTCTTCTCTGTTTGTGGGATATCAGCTCGGATACGACGTTCTGCTTTGGAAGCAGAGGCTGGATAAAAGAAGTGGACGTGTCCTCTGGGTCAGAGTGAAGGCAGCGCTGAAGGGCCTCAAAGCTGTGTTTGGTCTGATGGTCAGCAGGGGGCGACTCCGCCGGTTGAGTCTGATTCAGAAGTAGTAATTTTGTCCTCTGCTTACATACAGTTGATTCATTACCTTAGTATACAGTTTATGGTGCGTTTGTCCATGTAAACAGACACTAATACTCCGGAGGCGGACACATCATCAGCTCTGCACAATAAAGGGACACTAGTCACTGTAACATAAATGTTCATCCCAAAGAAAACCGGAGATAACTTCCGCTGCGGCTGGCTGCTCCCAGTGATGTTTTCACAGCGCATGCCATATATGATAACAAACACCCAACTAATCGATGATGAAATTCGTTGGCAACTATTTCAATCATTGATTTTAATCGATTTAATCGATTAGTTGTTGCAGCCCTACTGTATTTATTTAATAGTTGTTTAACATGGATTCCTTGGTTGTGGGCTCCTACGCTTCACTGACGCGCAGCAGCAGCATAAAACAACAGAGCCGCAGAAAATGACTGGCGTATTACGCCCGCCTCCGTCGCAGCATACGCGACTGGTGGAGATTGCAGCGGTTCCGTCCCGGCACATGTGTGTCAAAAATATGCTTCAAATACGTTGCCTGTGTAGATTCCTCAGGAATGATACCATCAAGACTCAGCATTATAGCACGACAGCACAACACACTTCAGCCATACATCAGCTGAACACAAACATTTCAAGTAAAACGAGTTCACAGAAATACAGTGCCCAATCGCCCTCGATCATTATCACTCCACATTTTCCATGACTGCTTTTCTCTATCATTATCTGACAAACGCTGTTCTCTCCCCTCAATAAAGCTGTCAGCTGAGTGACTGGCAGCTTGACTGATTCTCACTTGGCAAAAGTTGTCATCTGGCGGGCCCTCCCAAATCGCTTAGTTCACTCCAAAATGTCATACTTGAACAAGAGAGGCTTTTATTAGGTGTTAAAGTGCCCATGAAAACAAATGCACGTTTATGGCAGTCTCTGGCTCAAGAGCGACAAGGCTGGTGTTTATTTATGATTACATTCGAGAGTTTGTTATTTTTCTGGAAAACCTACAAAATGTTGAGGACTTATCCTGCACTCAGGGGCGTTACTAATTTATCACCCAATGAACGTCTTACTTACTTTTTACATCCATCAAACTTGACTCTAAATTCTGCCAGTTACCCTTCAGGACGCAGGACCTATGAGTTTGCTAGCATGTTAGCATCCCATGAATGTTCGTACCCCTCTACAGGCTGTTCTTCTAAAGTATTAACTCCCAAAAGTTCAGAATATGATCCACAACATTTGTCAGAAAAAGTATGACAGTGTTTATGATTGTGTTTTTAAAGCAAGCACTTAATCCACATATCTGTCAGTGTCTAAAGACAGCGAGAGATTAGCTGCCAGAGATAATGGAAGAGATCAGCTGTATGTGATAAGAGCAGAGTCACATTTCTCTGTCGTTCAACTAGCGAGAATAAAGACATTCTTAGACTATCGCACACCTCTCGAAACACCTCCGACATCTATAGTCGTTTACTGTCCATGGGTTGTGACTCTGTTTCCAAGACCAAGGCTAAATGAGAGTCAGAGCTCGGAGTAGTGTTGAATGATGAGTGGTGGCCCGAGGCCGTTTGTAGGATTAATCACTCGTCCTCCTGCCCACGTCTGAGTTTAATTCAGCTCAAGCTGACACATAGAGCGTATCTGTGTGATGCTCGGTGAGGCAGAATTCTACCATAACATTAGTCCATTGTGTCCCCGCTGCGCCACTGGCCCTGCAACTCTTCTACATGTGTTTTGGGCTTGCTCAAAGCTCGATCACTTTTGGTCAGCTATTTTGAGAACTATTTCAGAGGGGGTAAACGTTAGGACTGATGGCTGCACTCTGCCTCGAGTCCCGCTCCCTTGTAACACCGCCGTGTCCGACATGATCGCTTTCCTATTGCTCCTGGCCGGAAGGATACTCTTGTCCTGGAAATCTCCCACTCAGCCTCTACACCCTGTGTGGCTCAGTGACACCAGGTAATTTTAAAAAATCCTTGATGTTGTGTACCCTCGCATTCCTGTTGTAACCTCTTTGCATCGTTCATGCATCAATTAAAGGGCCAGCTCTCCGATATACAACCTCAGCCCTGTCATGCTATTATGGTAGGAAAAACGTGCGCATGCGCCGACCGTGCATGCATCCTGTTACTATTGCTCCTCCCGAATTTCCCCCCGGGGATTATTAAAGTATTTCTGATTCTGATACTGAAAAAATTCAATTCCATTCTGTGCCTTTGGAGGCCGCTATCCGCTTCTCCAACGGGCCCTGGAAAACCTCGGCCAGATGACGCATATTTTTACGTAGCGTAGCCAGGGAGCTCACTAAACTACACTTCCTCAATCTAGGACACCGCCTCCGATGTCATGTGTGGTTCAAAATTGTCAGGTTTCTATCTATCAGGTTTAGCTTCTATTGATTGCAGAGAACGCCAGCTTTGACTGAGCTGAGTGGCTTTTTCCCGGGGCGAACTGCTCCTTTAAGTGTTGAATCATAAAAAAAACTAGCGAGAATTAATGTTACTCCGGTGGTGTGGTTCCACTTCCCAGCGGTATGGATCGTCACTGTGTTTTTCTTAGAATTGTGACAGGGTGAATGCACGTCAGCGCCATTGGTTGCTATAAACGCCAATCAAAATCTGTGCAAGTCCCTCCCTTGAGTTGTGTTTTAACGAGGACTCACAAAGCACTCTGCTAGCCTGTTCATAAGAACCAGCCGTGTGTGGAGGCTGAGTAACATTTAACGTACAAACAGAGGGATTTCAGGCTAAATGAGCTGAAATGATGTGTTCAAATGAGATGGAGTCTGATCTTCGGTCCCATGTGTACATAAGGAGCTTTAAATGTAGCACCATTACAGTGCGTTGCTGCTGCTGCACAGCGGGGCCACTTTAAACACAGTAATCATTGCACTCCGCGGGCCTTTATTTTGTTGCCTCATATGATACAACAACTTATTCTGGTCGGACATAAACAGCAGCAATGCATCACCAGCTGATTGTATTGTACAGCCCGTGTGCATTGTTAGAGTGTCTGGGGGCCCGGTGGTATAAAGTGCATTATTTATGCTTTCCTGCTCTCTGTGGCTGTATGTTTCCAAGATGAATGAAGAGGAAGATGAAACGCTCTGTTGTGACTGCCAGGGGTGAAGGGCTCAGGAATGAAAAATCTACCCAGGCTGGCCCCGTTTTCCCTTACACGCACCAACACACACACAGACACACACACACACGTCTCCTGGCCTATTTGAAGGTGACATGTAGGAGGAGATGGATGTGTGGTTTGCAGCCATTAAAATGTCCCCATGAGGCGAAAGAGCTGTTTGTGTCTTTAGAAGAGTTACAGAGCCCGGGGTGAGGCTGAAACAGGAGACTCACGCCGCTGAGCTGTTGTCATCATAACGGGGCGACCCTTTTGTCACCGCTGAGAGGGAACACAGCTGCCGTATGAAATACTTCAGTACACGAAGGGGAAAAAAAGGTACAACAGCTTGATGGAGACTTCAGCTGGCAGGCCCTCGTCCAAAAGTACTCATTAAAACGCCACACACAGGCCGAGTCAGGAGGGAAGTAAATTTAGTTTTCTGACACTTGCTTGAACTACAAGAAGAAGGTTTATTAAATACTGTAGAAATCATTTGACTGAAAAGGTCCAGGAATAAAAATGTCACTCATTAAATTCATTTAAAAATAACTGAAGCAGGTTGAAGGAGCCTGATTAAATAACAGCGCTCTCTTTGTAGCATGTCTGAAATCTATTCAAGATTAGCTCACTGCACGGAGCTCGCTCACGGTCCACTAATGTAACTTTAAGTGTAGCACTAATACATGCACCATCTCTCTTTAGGACATACACATTTAATGACACTGCTCTGGGTGAACTTTTACAGTTTTACAAAAATGGAGGCATCACAACAAAAACACTCGCTGTGATCGCCGTGTTTCTTTCTGTCAGAACCAAATGATGTATTTGTGTCATCTCTTGAAGCAAACATGATAATACAGAACAGGTGATGTCTGTCCCTGTGTTTTGGACAGGATATATAAGCTTTAGTGATGGCCCAATTTCTAGACTTGTTTAAGGCACAAAACTGTAAGTATTATAATTTTAATCACATTAGATTGGGCACAGATTACAATTAGATTGTGTTATAATTAGGGCTGTCAATCGATTCAAATATTTAACCATGATTAATCGCATGGTTGTCTAGTTAACTCGCGATTAATCGCAAATTAATTGTTTTTTACCAGTTGTAAATTTACCTTAAGAGATATTTTTCAAGTTTTTAATCCTCTTATCAACATTAGAATGGACAAATATACTTCCTTTATCCAAATGTATGTTTATTATTACTACAACATTCCAAAACAATGACGAACACTGTCCAGAATATTCTGCAGAATAACCTCAAAGGTACTGCACGCTCAAAGAATATGCTAAAAGCAAAACACGGCAAACTGAAGCCCAACAAGCAACAACAGACGGCATGTTGACCTGAATGTAACATTCCTCAGTAATAAGTTACAGAGTCTGCAGCAGGAGATAAAAATAACTTCATGTTCGTCAAAGTTTAATCACTTAAAGACATTTGTCACAACCTGGGGCTCTCTGCATCAGCTGTGTGCTCGGCCAGCAAGTGGTATTTAGGACTCGACGTACTCTGGTGGAAACTCTGTTCACATCAACAGGAAATACAAATAACTTTGGTCCTGTCCAGAGAACCATCGAGCAGGGCTCTGAGGCTGAACTTGACATTTCAAAGACCCTTTTCTTTAACCATTTCTGCTCACCAAGGTTTGTTTCTGCTTGAGATCCTTAACATTACAGCAGCATCACTTCCTGCTTTCCCAAACTACGGGGCGGGCCGAGGGTCATAATAACAAAACGCAGGTGCGTTAATCACGCATCAAAATAAATAGTGGCGTTAAAGGGAATGTGCGTTAACTCATTATCATCGCGTTAACTTTGACAGCCCTAGTTATAATGCATCACAGCCAGTTACATTCCTCCTGATAACCTGAAATCAGACACATTGATTCTGTCTAAAGGACAAAAACCTTTCATGCTGAAGACAAAGGAGTAGAAGCTGGGCTGCACAATTAAACAAATATTAATCTAATCACGATTTTGGCACGATTCAATAATTGATTGATGGCGATATTGACATTTAAAAAGCTCCGCCCGAAGAAAACTGCTGCACATCAAATCAAGCGCTCCCTAAACAGCCACTCCACCAGGGGGCGATGGAGGCGCCTACAGCATCCTTAATTAGGTTGAGCTCTGCTGTTTAATGTGATTATAAATGAATGACTCAGCTAATGCATATGTGCTCTTTTTCCCAGACTAAACAAAAGTCTGTAAATGAAAGCAGGTGTTTATCCTTTTGTTTATGTCCAGTGAAGCAAAGTTAAGAAAAGCAGTGTGCACAGGCATGTTGTGTGCAGTTTCTCAGCAGAGAAAATTGCTGTCACTAGAATTCAGCGGAAGTTGCAGCACTTAGTTATTCTTTGAAAAACAATGAATACGAGATCTATGCTTCTACAGTGTGAATACAGCCTTCGTTACAACTTCAGAGGCTGAAATGAGCGGTGGTAAGAGAGTCAGGATGGCTCCATGAAGTGCTCGGCTCCTTGCAGGCATAATTAGAGTAACCACTCTGAATCAACACCAACGGCCACACACAGACCCACACATACATCTTCAAATGTGTGCCCAGAAAACACAGCGGCAGTGTAACAAGGCAAGCCAAATGCTCATCATAAAAAGCAATAGTTACTCAGGGATTACGGGCTCTTAATGACCGCAGTGCTGCCAATTAATGCAATCCAATCTTAGTGGCTTGTTTGCTCTGCCAGCACTCAACCTGTTGGGGGGGGGGGGGCGATGAGACAGAGAGGAAACGAGAAAAGTCGGACAGCTTGGTAGTGACGGCAGGGCGGGTCTGTCCTTGAGAGCAGGTGAAGTGAATGCAGAGGAAGGGCAGTGTGGTGAGCTGCTGGCCGGCACTGACGCTGCCACAAACAGCGAAGTCAAATCTGAACAGGTGTGCAACAGCACAGACTGACCCAAAGTACTGTGAGGGCGTCTATTTATTAAGTACGTTTGAATACATATTTCTACCTCCTTCTTATTCCTGCATAGATAAAACTCTGTCACTAGTGTCGGGAGATTCAACCGTGCAGCTTTGTTTTGACACCGGTGATTACACGTGTTACTGACGTGTGAATCCAGCCGTAAATCATTAACAGTCACACGGCAATTAAGGACGCTTTGACGCTCCAGGTCGCCGTGATTATACAAGAAACTCTCATGTCTGCAACACCGACTCAACTCGCCGTGTCCCAGTTCCGGTAGGTACACAGGTCGGTGAAGCACAAGATCATTAGACATGTGAGGCAGTGCGACATTAGAGTTGACAGGACGTCAACTGTTCACTCATCTTGATCCAACGCTAAATTAGCAATGCAGATAGGAGGATCACGCACCAATGATACATGAATATATGAAGAGTCATTTGTACCCACTAATTACTTCATGAATAGAACTGTCTAAAATTGGCCTATCAATTAATCTAAGGCAACAATGGAGTCCATTAGTTTGTCCTCTGGGTCTAATTTACTCTCAACAAATACTACACTAAAAACAGCAGCTGATTTAAATGGTCATCGCATCACAACACCGTGCCAATTCAGAAATAGTTCTTTTATCTCGGGCTGAGGATCTCCAGTTGTCTATTATTGTCACAATAGAATATTAGCATGATTTTAAACATTTAGCGCTATGCTAAGTATTGTCCGAAGTATTCTGGGACTTTGGGATTTTACTGTAACTGCATTATGTTCCCAAAGGAGCACTCTGAGGTTAACAGTCGGTAAAAGTTACTTCAATAGTTTTTTTTAAAGTTTAAATATAAAGTGGACAGAGAGATACAAAATAAACTGCTGTAAATGTTGCATGCACCTCTTGTTAAAAGAAGTAACACAGCAGCTCTGGGATTTGGAAGTGAACAGCTGTCATGTTTTCTTAAAAAAGTTGTACCAGCAATAATATTGTTACAATTTACAGTCTCTGATGAAAATGTCATCTTGGTGTTCCGACCCTCGGTCATAAGTGATGACATATTTGTTTCTTGTTCTTTCTCTGTGTCTCCTCCGATGTACTGTGTGGGTGTGTATCATAGACTGTATAAAAAGATGGACGACCTGACAGCTCCCTAAAAGTGAAGCCAAACCCTCTCTGTCGCCCCCTGCTGACTGGCTGCAGTATAGCTCATAAAGCCCGCCTCCATGTTACCAGACGGGACATGAGTCAAACTATAAAATCAAAATACATTTTTCTTACACATGGTTTCTGTCATTATAGTTAGTTCTTATCATGCTGATTTATGTCCAAGTGTTCATTTTTCTGACAAGTTTACTTTTAATCAGTTTTTTGATGCTGTTAAAAGGATGATTGACAGCTCTGTGGACAAATCCTGCAGCCGATCTGTTCCTGATTAGCCGAGTAGAGGAGGAATGGTGAGAGGAGACGTAACTAAAACAATCACGACAGTCACTAAAGTTTACATACCTGTGAATGTCTGCTTCAGACCAACAGAAGAAGCTGTTCTGCTGTTAAACACGCCGACGTGCAGGATCCTTGCTGGGTTTTTTTTCAGTAAGTAAGGCTACGGCGGCTCCACCCGCCGATCTCAACTGCACAGACTCTGGCTCCAAATGACGTCACCATCGTAAGATGGCAGCGCCTATCACAGGGGCTGTTTTGGCATCAATTCCGTACAATGACGCGTCGTCCATCTAGTCATTGGTGTGTGTTTGTGAGAATGTGTCTGTGTCTGTAGGCTGGTCCAGGTGGATGCTGATGCAGGTGCTGCCTCTGATTGGTCGGTTCGAAGAGACTGCTGCTGCTGGATTGGAACAAGCATGACATCTTATCTTTTAAATCTCAGGTGCTTGCAGCCTGTTACTCTCAACAAACCAGCGTCAGTCTATTACTGACCATTTAGACCTGTGTAGGTCCTCGTGTTGTTCTACTGCTGCATTTCTGTTCTCCTCAGCCAGTTCCCCTCTCTCTAAGTCACCTGACGACGACGACATTAAAGGATCTGACTCTTAAAACACGTTGAGTCATTCAGCCAGTAATAAATAAACACTTGTGGCCGCTGGCTTTTGTTGAGCTGAAGTTACAAAGAGTTCTTTTTAAAAAAGAGATTACATTTGAATTTATTGTGACAAACAAACAACAGATGGTTGGATACAACACGGATCAAAAACAAATGTTTGCTGTTGCTGATACAAACACAGAGGAAATATGCAAAGTCATTCATCATGATGTGAAGGAGGGAGCCGGCAGGCGTATAGAAGTGAATCGATATGGAACAGAAGCATTAAATACAACTGCAGAAACACTACAGCAGCCTGTGTGTGTTGTGCTTAACCTGTGGGTGAGTTTATTAATTATGATGGCAACTGTACTGCGTTCAGGCACTGTATGGAAAAAAAATTGCAGCCCTTATGGGAAATGTTGTCTCCAATTGTGTAATTCACACGCAGGCGAGGCGGCTCGTGTCTCCCTGGAGGGCAAGAGTCCACATTTCAGCAGCAGAGCACTCGAGGACAACAGGATGTAAAGCTTAGTGTTGGTATTAAATACACAGTCAGCATAAACACGGGACATGGGAACCAGCTCTCTTACAGATACAGTCTGTCTCCAGTTTTCTTCAGAGCTCCAGAGAATATCTTTAACTAGAGACATCTCTTCATAGAGGAAAAATTAGAGGACATTTATAGTTCACTTATTCGCCTCATGCTAAAAAGCTTTATTAAATTATCAAAGCTTCAGGAGTGAGTTGCAAAGCCAAAGGCCTCGTTATACTTTTGAAAGACAAGTAAAGGTCACGCCTGGAAATGAAGAGTTTTCAGCACAAAAGCAAAAGATGAAAACGTTTTTCATCCGTCTCCACATATAAAGAGATGTAATTTCACAGAGATAGCAGAGGCAAATTATAAAGTCCAGGTCCGTGCCAGTGACGGTCCCATCCCACATTATCAGTCATAAAAATGAACATCCCACCCCCCGTAAACTTTATGAACTCAGTGCTGTCTCTGGTTCCTACGGTATATTTAAGAAGAGCTTTTAGACCTTCTGCTCTGAATCAGCTGGAGGCGGGGCTTCTCCTCACTGAAGGCACTGAGCCACCTGTTTAACACTTATACATTACAGATGACAACATTTCACTCATAGACGTAACAGCTTAATCATAATACGTTAAAGAGAAGTATAACATGGAAAGGGAAAGAGATGTACAAGTGCCGTACAATACTTACAAACAAGAGTCCTTTCTTTAATTTAGACTGAGGCAAAGCTTGGAAACCTGCAAGGTTCCCTGGGAAATAACAACATACTCATGAAGAGGTCTGCTAGGATAGTCCCATATATCGATGATTCGGGGTGGGGATCGCAGGGTAACTCATGATACGATACAATATGCAATACGTGGCCCATGATAACGATAATATTACGATACAGCGATTCTGCGATAATTGATATATTGCAAGACAGTCACATAACGACACAATGTCTGATTAACTGCTCCTAAAAAGTTTGGCACAAAGTGAGATGAAACAATGTTTGTGTTTTCAGTTTGTACATTAAATTTATAGAACCATAGAAGAACTGTAAAAACTAATCAGGACTTGGGAGTGAATTTGAAAGCGGCTCGTCTCTTAACTTCTTTTCACCGCTGACCAATCGGGCTGCAACAAACGACTATTTTAATAGTCGACTAGTCATCGATTATTTAAACGATTAATCGACTCATCGGATAATGAACTGCACAATTACTGAATGGCTCTTATAAAGCTATTAGCTGTTAAATTTAGTTGGAGGATCTTTGAAGCATGTGCAAATAAAGATCAGAAATATGAGTTCTCCATTCAAATATTTGCCTTTTAATAAACTTTGCTGCAGATTTGGCTCCAAACTCATTTCCCGAAATCGATGTTATGTCCGCGCACACCATAAAAAATGTGCAATGACTTTTGTTGACAATTAAATTTGTTGGCAACTACTTCTGTCATCGATTTTCGTCAACACTGTCGACTAATTGTTGCACGGTACTGTCAAACATTATTCTGTCTCCGTCTTCTTCTACTTCTTCTTCTTCAGTCCTGCTTATCGGCCAATTAATTTCCATTCACGTTACCCTCCTTCTTGTTATAAGCGCCACCGCGAGGAGTCATGACGTAGTGACGCGGTGAGTCAAAATTGCAGCGGAATCTGTTCAGAGCGCCGTGTCTTTTGAAATTCAAATCTCGCTATTTGCCGCCAGCCTATTGCTAATTGTATCGCACATTTTAGGACGACGATATTTTGTCCCACCACTATTGGTGACCAGGTTCCTCCCCAGAAAATAGTCCCCTCTGCAGAAATGAAATCGTGGGAGAGGCTGGACGAGGACGCATCGTGGGATAATATGTATGGAAACAGTGAGTTTATGTTCTGTAACAGATCTTGACTCATGTTAACACCTCAGAGTGAGCTTGTACTTTACTGTGTTGCACTTTTCCCTCATTATTCTGGGGAGTAGAGAAAGTATCAAAGGCTCAAAGATGAAAAGAGACCAACCTGTAGTATATAACATGCAAAGCTTCAGTAGAAAGCCGACTGCCAGAGGAATAATAGCACCCTATGGATCCTCATGAAAGGAATGCAATAGCAGCTACACTGAGACCACTCCAAACTGTTTCGTTTTATACCTTTTCTCTTGAGAAAGGCAAAACAGAGCAGTTATGTCTCATTCCCAGCCACTTGTGTTCCCGCTCCACTGACAGAGCCGTTTTGTTTGCTGTTTAGTGGCTTTTTTCCAGCAAAAACCCCAGATTATGCAAATCATGGAAAGTTACTGCTGCCAAGTTCCTTCTAAATTGGGCGACTCTTATTAGTTTTGTCAGGGCATCATTTATCATCGAGAAGACTGAGTGAAAATTTCCATTTAGAGAAAACAAGGGGGGCAAATTAGATTGTGGAGGCGTGTTCCAACAAGAGATGTGTTGGTAAAGCTCAGCGGCCCCCATAAAGAGCCCAGCATCCCAACAGACCTCCATCAGGACCGAAAGAAGAGACTGCAAACGTGTTGGTACCCCATTCCTATGTTTGACATTCAGGTGACTCATCGAAGTAGAGCCCGACCAATACATCTGTCAGATGATGTTGGCAAAAATGACATAATGGGTGTATATGTCACAGACTGTATAAAAAGATGGACGACATGACAGCTCCCTAAAAGTGAAGCCAAACCCTCTCTATCGCCCCCTGCTAACTGGCTGCAGTATAGCTCATAAAGCCCGCCTCCTCCATGTTAACAGATGGGACATGAGTCAAACCATAAAAATACATGTCAAAACATTTTTCTCAAACATGGTTTCTGTCATTATAGTTAGTTCTTATCATGCTGATTTATGTCCAAGTGTTCATTATTATGACAAGTTTAGCTTTAATTATTTGATGCTGTAAAAAGGATGATTGACAGCTCTGTTGACAAATACGGCTCCTGCAGCCGATCAGTTCCGGATTAGCAGAGTGGAGGACGAACGGTGAGAGGAGACGTAACTAACACTAACACTACAGTTATTGAAGTTTACATACCTACGTATATCTGCTTCCGACCGACACAAGAAGCTGCTCTGCTGCAGACTGAGCCCACCTGAGGGATCTTTGCCGTTTTGCCTGTGAGTTAAATGTGTGTTTTGGGTAGTGGAAGGGGCGAGACGTCAACACTGCGGCTCCACCAGCCGTTCCCTACTGTGCAGACCGTGGCTCCAAATGAGCAAGATGTCAGCGCCATAGTTTGAGCAGCGGACTGCGCTACGACTCCATTTACAATCCTTCCAGCACTGTCTGCTGCACATGTAGCAGAGCATCGCAGCAGAGCAGACTGTGACATGAACACAGCTCAGGAAATCTTCTGTTTATAAGACAGCTGATGAAGTGATATTAGATGAACTACTGACTCCTCTCCATGAAATAGTTTATTGTTTGAAAAACAAAGTTGCCTAATGTCCCTGCGTTTTCAGGTATTACAGCCTGACCGACGTTTCTGATGTATCTGATATATTCAGCTAATTACACACATATTGGTATCTGCACCAATATGAAATACTTTCTTACTTACTAATTGTGTCATCATGACTTCATTGTTTACAATACATGCAGCACTGTCCAGATCCAGACCAGAGTTTGTTGACAGCGAAGCTCCATTCTTGTTACATATTCTTGTTTAAGGAAGCAGTCTTTAAAGTACCTCTGCACAGTATAATTCAGGGCTGCACGATTATGGACAAAATGATTATCAGGATTATTTAGATCACGATTATTATTTATTAATTTAAGGGACAACACTTTTTTATTGTACTTTCACATTTAAATAAACAGAGCAAAGCTTCCAGTTCCTTCCCGGTGACTTTGCGGCTCATCGCATCAAACTAAGACTTTAAATTAATGTACCTGCATTAGGTGCATCTTCTAGAAGCAAAATAAAAATAAAACTGTCCCAAGCGCCAGCTTTGCGTCTTCTGTTCCAGACATGTGACATTTTTGTTTCTCTCGACCGTCTCTGTTGTTTACTCGTCCACTCTAAACTGCTGCTGCAAGGTCATGACATGACATGCCTGCTACCTACCATCATCGATCATGTTTGTGTAATCGTGGGGAACCAAAACGATGATGAGGATTTATAATTGATTAATTGTGCAGATGATCCACATCAAAAAACAGTCAACTTTATTCCAGCGCAAAAATTCACTGTATCAGCTGCAATATTGGTAAGTCCATCCATCATTGATCAGGCTCTCGATCTATTTTACATTTACTGTTTTTAATGGTAGAAAACAATTCAACACAGTTATTAGCTCCAGTATGATCTGACATGAATGAGGTAAGAGACTCTCTCCTCACAGCAGACAGTGGCACATACCGCCTCTGACAATCACATCCATCTCCCACTTGAACATCTCCCTGACCCATTTTTCATAAAGAAATTAAACAGGGAAATATGTTGAGCTAATTCCTGCACTATTCCCTCTGGAGCTCTGTGTAGGGAAAAAAAGCTGTCCAGCTAAAATAGGAAGGCCTAAAGTGACTACACACATATGCTGGCATTAAGCATGTCGTAAACCATCTGTTACTGTATGAGACACCATTACAGTGGAACCATATGTGGCCTAATTCCTGTGTAATCACAACAAAATGTGCAGCTTATTATACATGTTTATCAGCAACAACTTGTAGGCCGGTGGTTTCCCTCTGCTGCCTCTGCTCCCGCAGATGACAGGAAACATACGAGGGGGTTTGTCTCGTGGGGGCAGGAGGTGGCAGAGAGGGGGCCGCGCTCTGATGGATGCTGGGACACCGGGTGATGAAAGCAACGAATCACACGTCTGAAATTCTAATCAGAGAACTCGACGGGGCAGAGGCGGTAACGCTCGCCGTGCTGCTCGGGCTGCCATCAACCTTACGAGCTAAACCACACTCACTCGCACACATAAAATTCACACCTCTCAGAAATCACTACTCTGCAGCTGAAACAGATACTGCAATTACCTGCAAGGCTGGAGAGACTGCACTGCAGAGTGCTCGCCTATCTCCCTGTAAAAGCAAGCCATGCTCTGTGTGTGTGTGTGTGTGTGTGTGTGTGTGTGTGTGTGTGTGTGGGAGTGGGTGTGTGTGTGTGTGTGTGCGTGTGGGCGGTCATGCATGTTCACCTCCACACTGGGAAATGGGAGTGCACCACCAGTTCATGATGCAGACCAAAAGCACAGAAAAGAAGCACACTTCAGAAAGTTTAAGTAAGTTTAAGAGTTATATATTTAGCCAAGGTGATTTAATAATTACCCACAATTACAATCAGAAAGAGTCTAACATGGTGAACACATTGTTAAAGCAGGATAATCTGACCATGTAAACCAGAGGAGCTGATTGGTCCTGCTGCTGTGAGCTGAGTGAGCCACAATTAAACTGAAATTCAGCTGGTAAATAACCTCAGCCATTTCTACACGTAACTATTTTCACTAGAAGTTTAAATACACAGTTGTCATGGTATGTCTTCATCTTAGCCACTGTAGCTTAATCTGGCTAATATTCAGCAAACACTTACAGATTCACTGAACAGATAAATATAAGCTTTGCTTTTAGGATTCACATGTGTCTTCTCTCATAGAGGAAGTATGATGATTGAGTTTCCAGCTAAATGTTCAACTTCTGGCTTAAAGTAACAATCTCAAAGATTTTCATGTAAATAAATGTCTGTTAAGTCTCTATCGATCGCCTAATGAGGTAACACATGGTGATTGAGCCTACAGCCCACTGACGGAAAGCCTTTGCATTTGCAGTATTACAGAC
Source organism: Semicossyphus pulcher (assembly GCF_022749685.1). Classification (NCBI taxonomy): domain Eukaryota; kingdom Metazoa; phylum Chordata; class Actinopteri; order Labriformes; family Labridae; genus Semicossyphus; species Semicossyphus pulcher. Next base: position 26,256,589 of record NW_027211604.1, on the reverse strand, counting down.
TGGGTGTCTGTGGCGACTTTAGTGGAAAAAATCACAAGCAGTGCCCAGTTAGTGACGCGTTTTCCATCAGCCAGCAGTGGTTGGTCTGCCAGAGAGGGTAGGCGGAGCTAAGCGGCTGCTTTTCCGCTCTCTGCAAGTGTTGCGTGTAAACAGTAATCTACTATGGCTGAACAAACAAAGAAAAGATGGATGACTACAGATACAACTTCAACAAGAAGTGAAAATCCAAAGAAAAGAAACAAACTCGACGCTCAGATGAAGCAAACAGTCTGAAAAGGAAAGCGACCGTCAGCCAGGAAAATCAAGAGTTACAACCGGAGCCGACCGTGGACGTCACACATGCAGCACTGTCTGGATATCTGAAGTATGCTCCTGCAATTACCGTTAATCGCCATTGGTGCCGCCAAAGAGAACAGAACTGAAATTTTCGAGATTATAACTTTAAACATTTAATTTCCTCCTAAGGCATTGATCAGTTTATAAATACATTTCTTGCATGTTACAGTCACTAAAAAATATTTAAATAGCGTGTTTAACATTTTCTGATGTGGACTAATAGTGATGAGGACATTTTCACGAACTGTTTCGAAGATAAAAGTAGAAGTGCTCTGGCGACAGGTATCTGACATCAATCAGATGGGTTGGTTAGTTAGAATTCTAGACAGTAAATATAATCTTGTGTTTAATTATGAGTTTGCACAATACGTAATTTGCAGCCAAAAGGGTCTCTAAATTTAAAACAATAAAAGACGACGTAGGTTAATGACGCTGAGAAGGAGCTTGGGATCATGGGAGTTGTTGTCTTCATTGTTTAACAACATCCATAGTATTAATCGTAGAAGTAAGGACTGAGGGATTGAAGGTCGGACACTGTGGACACTGTGGAAGTTTGCTTTGCATCACTTACTGGTGCAGTTAAAGAGCAGGTATAGATGATTGTTATACTGTGAGCTGACGTCTCTCTTCTATTTGTTTACAGCAAAGATGAAACAGCACCTAACACGTCTCTCTCTGCCCTGCTATCCGTGTGGTTTGTCACAGCGTGTGAAGCAGCAGGAATGAGCCGTCCATCTTCACCAACTGAGCCTGAGCGTGCTGAGATGAGCCCTCCGCTCCGCTCATTGTCAGCGCTGTCAGTTAGTTTGTCTGCCTTTCTCTCTCTGTATGTTTGCTTGTCAGTCAGCCGCTGCCCTCCTTCCTTTCTCCTCTTGTCCACAAACCTGCTTCCCTGTCTGTCTGTCCGCCTGTGAATCCGTCCGCCTGTCTGTCTGCCAGCCGTCTCCTCCTCTCTGCCACACACGGAGCACAGCCTCTTAGGAAAACAAACATCAGTCTTTTCCTCCTCTCCTCTTGGGAGTGTCCCCGGGAGCCTCCTTCCACAAAGCAAATAATGTCATGTGCAACCACAGCGAAACTCCCCCCTTCCTCCTCCTCCTCCTCCTCTTCTACCTCCCTCTCTTCCCTTGGTATCCTGTCAACCAGCCTACTACAACCTCCCCTCACCACAACCAACCAAACAGACACTTTTCCCCCCGATGAGGTTCACTGTATGCTACTTTTCATGCTCCTTCCACACCAAACACGCTCAGAATATCACCTGTATGTGCCACCGAGCTGTTCTCCTCTCCATACGTTGACACCCAGCAGGAAGAGAGTGTTAAATGACTGTGCTAAATCCAATCACAATTAGGAAGGATTGTGTAATTCAGAGCTCAGGGGGCACGTTTCCCCTCGTTTACCACAATCCGTTCAATTAGGAGCAGATTAGCACCTGAGGGCTGACAGAGAGGTGATTTCATTAACCTCAGCCTAATAGTGGGAGAACACCGCTTTTGTTTCTGAGGAGCTCAACAAGACACAATAAACGTATGTCTTTAGTGTCAGATATGATTGATGATGCTGATATGGTGGGAACAGATGAGTGGGGCTTATAGAAAAACACAGTAGTTTTGTCATAATATCTGAATTTTAAACTTGGTTACGATACTAGTTAAAAAATACGATACTCGATACTTGTTTTGTTACCATGGCAACAAAAGAAGATCTGCATATTCTCATCTTCTAATTCTGCTGACATTAATAATTGTGCAGTTTACAGTGAACAGTCCGCCGGTCGGGACCTGGCCTACATGAAGACGTAGAGACCAGGTGACAGCGCTGTCTCTCTCCTCTACTCTAACGTAACTTTACAAGACGCCAAAAGGCCTTCACAAAACGTCCGTATTTGCAGACCCGCAGTCGGCAGGATGAAGCGCGACTTCAGCTGCAGACACAACTGTACCTTCCTGCGGGATTGTACGGAGGTGTAGGCGTGTTGTTTAGAGCGAAGCCGCTGTGAGACAATCATAAAGTAATGTCTTAGTTCTCTGTTCCACTGCTTTATGTGCATCAATGGCGCTCGCTCTCTTTACTTCCTGTCTATGTCGCTCGGCCACAGCTGCTCTCTCTCTCTTTTGCTCGCGGCAGAATTGGATTGAAAACTGATCGTATCAAACGTAAGAATAACAGAGATGGTATCGTTTGAAACGGGGGTTCTCAAACGTTTGGGGGCCACTGACCCCTTACAGGGAGAACATTTTCCACAAGCCCCGTCATAATCGTAACTCCGATTAAGCATATGCTTTCTACCATTTGCACTCTTACTGTCATTGGAACTATTTGTGTTGTGAAACTCAACCTGAATACTTCAGACCTGTTTCATAGTGACAAACAGATTTCAGTTTAAATCACGTTAACACCACTTATACACTTTAAAACAGAGGCTCGTGTTATCAAAACTGCTTTTGGACTCAACCTGACAGCATATATACTTTTCATGTAATTGATCTTAAAAGGAAATTAACAGCAGCAACGCTTCGCTGCGACCTGAGTGAGTTGAGTGATTCATCACAGATTGACGTGATGTGTCACAATCAGATCAGTTTCTATTGGTCCAAAGCTAACGTGGGCGGTAGTAATGGACACAATTTGCTTGTTTCGTTGGCACAAATGGTCCTCATCTGTAGACATGCACTTTTTAATGGTACAGCACAATTTTATAATTTCTTATAAATTTATTAGAATTATTTCGCGAACCCCCAAGGGTCCTAGTACCCCTCTTTGAGAACCAGTGGTTTAAAACACGTGGTATCGAAGTACCGAAAATGTTGTCAACCTTACAATAGAGTAAGTGAAACTGAACCAAGTGTCCCTCAGTTTTCACACGTGATGACAGTTGGCTGAAGTTGTGTTAAGTGACACAAATTATTTTGTGAATATTTTCTAATGGTAATTCATGTTTCCTCACTGTGAACGCTCCCAAGCAGGAAGTATTTTATTGCTCATACTGTTATATTTGGCCAATGTCAAAACAAAGTACTTCTTACTTTTCTATTATTAATGAAGGACAACTTTGCATTTATCCCAAGAGAATAACCACAAGTTAACCAGCGATAGTGCAAACAGACAAAGGCTGATTTGACCTAAATACTAAGACACCGTGCCGTTTCCTCGCCTCAGTCATCACAATGCTGCACCACAGAGCTGGGCTGGAACCGTTTACCCCTCTGGTTAAAGCCACCATGAACGATCTTTACTCATCCTCCACATGATCAGGTTGCATGATGATATGGATCTGCTGCATGAGCCTGTGCGCTTGTGAATCCTCCCACGCTCAAATGATCAGCCCCAAAGGAAGGGAGCCAAACTGCAAACAAGTCAATACATAAGCAGCAAAGTGCACTAAATAATGTGCCTTTCCTTTCATTTGCAGATGAGGAGGGGAGGGTGAGCTTTAACACTGGCTCAGAGCAGACCGCTTAACACACACTCGCAAGCTGTGTGTGAACAACTCAAGAATATGAGCGTCACAGTGAGTAAATTAGAGAAACCTTCAACTTAAGTGCTAAATTGGAGTGGATGCAACACACGCTGAATGCTCAAGATTTAGAACTTACAAAATAACAAGCTGCCAACTGAGCCAATTACAGACTTAATTAAACTGACCTAATGTTCAAATGTGTGCATTCCCAGCCAGTTTCACTCCCAACTATTCAAACAGCAGCTTGGTCAGCGGCCCGATGCGTCAAATTATGAGGCAAGTGTCCCTCTGGCATCCTTTCTGGACACTGTCCTCTGGATTATTGTTTAATGTGCTGCAGAAATCTGGTGACAGAGAGAGAAAGTCCGCTTGGTGTGGTGGTGGGGGGTAATGGATGGCTCAAACAAACACGGGACTTTCACCCAGAAGAACTAGTTAGTTACAACCTGCGTTAGTTAAGAACAAAGGTGTCTCAATTCAGGGGCTGCGTCCTTCGAAGGACGTGGGCTACAGAGGATGAGTCATTCATAGTCTAAGTAGACCACTCAGGCCGAACTGAAATGAGATGGTCTGGTCTACGGTGGATTTCCCGTTCCCAACCTCAACCTTGCGTCACCAAATGCCGCTCCTGTAGCCTAGCAACAGGTAGCTATCGGGTTAGCTAGCTATCACAGCTAACTTCACGTAACTCAACCCATTATTATTAAAGATCATTTGTTTCAAGGGCCCTTTTGTTTTTTAGTATTCGTCTCCCTAGCTATTCGATTGAGTTGAAACCAATAACTTTAACATTTCAAGTGTATTCCTCGGCTGTTTAACGGTCTGCCATTTCATTTCAGCTGGCGCGCAATGAATCTTAGGATACCTTTGGCCATGAGGAATGCACCTAAAGGATCCTTCGTGGCCCGGGAAAAGGAGGATGTATTTATTGGTCGCATCTGAAGGAACCTATAAAATAGGACAGCCTTTAACGCGTAGAGTGTGATGTAATTGGCCTTTAAATACGTCCTTCGAAAGATGAAGCCCCTGGATTGGGACACAGCTAGTATATCTTCTGGGAGCAGGAGCCGACTTTTAAGGGCTTCCAGTGTAGCCAGCAGTTAGCAATAAAGGACTTCCTAACATGACTTCCTTTTCATCTAAGAAGGGATTGTTAGCTGCACTTGCATGCAGACATTTGTTTAGAGATGAACAAGAAGCTAAATCGTGGTCAGATGACCGCCGATGGGAACCAGGATGACATTACGAAAGACTATGTTCCGCCTCTTCTGCTCTCCACACGGAGTGTTTTTCCTGCATGCGGCCAAAACCTGCAGACATGTGATTGGTCAATACTACTCAGATGACAATTGGACACCAGAAAAAATCCAGTTCCTGCTTCTAAATAGAGATTAGTTAAGTACTAACAATGTGCCCTACAAACATAATCAAACCAAAACCATGATATTTTTCATAAATGTTACCTACTACTTTAGTGCTTAAAAAACTGCGACTAATTTCCAGCGTTAAACATCTGTCACGTTCAATATTCTTTAAATCTACCCTCATCTTCATTATTCAAGTTTATACAACAGTTAGTTCTGACCAAGCAATCTGATTGGATAAGAGGCATTCCATGAGTGCTGATATAGAGAACATCACTGGGACGTTTCACTCTGTGTATCACTCCGCCTCAGCCAGGTGTTCTGAGTACGGTTAATTAACATCACAGCAGAACGTGTATGTCTTCACTGATCACGCTGGTACCTCTGAATCACACAGGTAAACAAAAAACAAACAGATAAAAACAGCTGATCTGTGGTAACCTGTAGATACAGAGTGCAGGAGGATGTTTGGGTTGCTCGGCAACAACAGTCCAGTTTCAGTTAAGTTGTGGAACTACTTGAGTTGGGGCCCGATCAGACAGAGCGCGTTCTGCAGGCTTTAAAAAGCGAGGCGCACCGCACTGATTGTTACTGTTTGCTATTATTTGCCGCTTGTTTAACTGTTGTATAAAAGCAATATCACACTCGAGGTCGTGATGTTATACTGAATATCAGCACGGCTGTGATATTCAGTACATCACTCCCTCTCAGGTGTTATTGCTTAATTATCCCTAACTTGACCACAGAACCCTGCAGACGCCAAACTGACAGTCGAGTGGTTCTTAGATCTGGTTCACATGTGGTATTAACGTGTGGTTTTCATGATCAGATCACAAGGGGAGTGCGTTAACTCATCGAGGACGCATTCCGATTCCCTCACTCAGGCCTAATGGAGGTGAATGAGTCTCTGTGTTTATTAGCACGGAGAGCGGGACAGTGAGATCCAATCAAAAGCGGTCACTGAAGACACATTTTAGTGGCTCGTTGAGAGCTGTCCTCTTATGATCCTGTTCACCCACGATACATGGATTATACCCGGCCTGAATCGTCATATCTTGAAGCTCCAGTCACAGACCAAGCTGCAGTATTTTAAGAGTCAAGACAAAAAGGAAAAACAGACAAACTGAGTGAATTCAAACCCGCTGATACAAAATCAGTCCCTCACAGAAATGCACATATTTTAACTATCAAACAAACACGCAGCTCAACAGTCCCAGGCAAATAAAATGTATTCCTCCTCTGCTGCAGAGTGATCAGACTTTCTAATGAACTATTGATTGAAGCACACAGAGGTGATTGCAGGAGGGCACATCAGGACCACTTCATCCATCAGGCCTGTCAGAGCTCGCAGCAGGAGCCCCGGGCAACAACACATCATTAAAGACGGCGGGTACTTATTCACACATAACTCACACATAACTCACACTATGTGGAAGTGCTAAACCCACAGCCGTCCCCTCGGCGCGGCTGTGATTTAGGAGCACTTCCTGCAGCACGCATCAATATCAATTACTGTTGCTAAAAGATGTATTTAGGGACGGGAGGAAAAAATCTGCCAGACATTCGTTTAGTTTACAACCTCGGTCTTTAAGCAATCTAATTACTCTAACAGCAGAGGATGTTTGCCTTCAGTCAAAGTGGGAGTCTGGCAGGCGACAACATGCTGTCTAGTGAATGACAGGTAAAAGAGAAGATGTGAAACAAAAGGAGATGTTGTTAAGTGTAAGAAATAAAACTGAACAGGAGGAGACAGCCATGAGTGTGATTTGAATTCAAAAGCATTTTTTACACCGTGGCTCCGCCTCTGTCCTCATGCCATCTCAGTGTGTGTTTTTAAATAGCGTTGCGGCATTGCGGAAGCAAAACATGCGCGAGGTGTAAACAAACAGCGCATGCTTCAAATACACACACACTGCGCTGTTCCGCCCTGTCAGCTCTGCAGCTTACACAGACGCCGTTTCACCTCTGTTACGAAGAGGTGGAACGACTTCGCCCCACCATTACGCCTCCGTGCATTTTTACATAGAAGACGGAGCGTAACAGAGGAGTAATAATCCTGCCTTGAACTGGCAGTGTAAAAGGGGCTAAAGAAACTCATGTCTCCAGGTGAGTACAACAGAATTTACGCTTTTATTCAGGTGATGAAAAACAGTTTGTTCTTTGAATGTTGATGCCGACAACATGAACATGAACACCTGAAGAAAGGAAATCGATCCTGTTTTTACTCAGAGCCAATAAACTATTTATGAAAATATCCAATCAAATTAATCAAACACTATTATTATTTTAAATACAGCGAACAAGATTGAAGTTATTAAGAACATTAGGGTGTACGAACATATTGAAATGAATCTCTGAGTTTTGGACTGATTGCTGATACAGGATCACTCAATGCTTGATTTTAATGAATATTCAAACATGGTTTAAAATCTATCCAGTCGGCACAGTCTCTGGTATCACCAGAGTAGAACTGAAATATGCTCGATTTATTTTTTTTAAATAATTTGCAGCTACTGACTGACTTATAAACGACTGTAAAGTGAATAGCCTGCTGCTGCAAACATGCACACGGGGACCTTGTAGCCTTTTTACCATTGTCTGGCATTTCATGGACAAAACTATGTTTTAAATCAAGAAAATGATCACCACATTGATCGATACTGAAAAATATAATTTGCAGCACTAGGACGGTGTCTGCTTGCTTTCATCAGGTGCAGTCACAATAAACCTAAAAACACAATATTGGTCTTTTTTATGAGATGTAACATTAGAGATGAATATGTAAAGTGTTGTCATGCCAAAACAAAATAGATCAGCTTGAATCAGCTCTGCTAACATTAACCAAAGAACAGATACAAAGTTTATGCCAATGTGAACTTCCGCAACGAGTGAGCGTCTCTGGTTAGCCTACACGCGGAAAATCTGACATACCAGCAGAGGATGTAAATCATGTGAAGGCAGCGTTAGTGGCAATATTGAAAAATAAAAACATAGTTTTATATAAAAGAACAAAAAAGTACTAATTTGTGGTAAAGGCTTTAGCTAAATCCTCCCTTGGAAACTACGTAGCTCAGCAGGCGCACCATATACAGAGGCTACAGTCCTCAACCAATGACTGTATATATAGATGGACAACACGTCTCCATCTGCTCCCATTGTACAAACTTGATGCCAAAATAGCCCCTGCGATAGGCGCTGCCATCTTGCGATGGTGACGTCATACGGAGCCAGAGTCTGCGCAGTAGAGATCGGAGAGTGGAGCGGCCGTAGCCACTTCACTAACCCACACAAACACTTAACTTACCGAAAAAACAGCAAGGATCCCGCACACCGGCCTGTTTAACAGCAGAATAGCTTCTCTGTGTTGGTCTGAGGTTAACGTTCACAGGTATGTAAACTTGTGATTGTTTTAGTTACGTTTCCACTCCTGTATCGTCCTCCACTCTGCTCACCCGGAACAGATCGGCTGCAGGAGCCGTATTTGTCAACAGAGCTGTCAATCATCCTTTTGACAGCATCAAATAACTAATTAAAAATAAACTTGTCAGAAAAATGAACACTTGGACATAAATCAGCATGATAAGAACTAACTATAATGACAGAAACCATGTTTGAGAAAAATTTATCGGGCGTGTATTTTGATTTTATAGTTTGACTCATGTCCCATCTGTTGACATGGAGGAGGCGGGCTTTATGACCTATACTGCAGCCAGTCAGCAGGGGGCGCCCGAAATGTTTTGGCTTCACTTTTAGGGAGCTGTCATGTTGTCCATCTTTTTATACAGTCTATGTCCACAACACAGCGGCCGCAAGTTCGACTCCCGACCTCGGCCCCTTGCTGCATGTCATTCCCAACATGTTTCCTGTCTCTATATTGAAAAAAACTTGAATTAGTGCGCATACACCCAACTGCACGTGTAGCCCGTTACAGTTGCTCCTGTTCGTTTCCTCTGGCAATTATATTTAATTCTGGCATTCATATTTAAAACACCATAAATCCACTTCTCAGCATTTAATCTGTAACTTTATTTCTGATTTATTGTATATATACCGCCCATATTGACATTTTTCTTACTTCTATTTACATGTCTGATTCTGATCTGAGTCTGAAAGCGATGTAAAGGCAGGATATCCAGATTAATGACTCCAAACAGTGTCTCTAAAGTAGTCCTCTGTGTGTGCAGACAGAGACACATCTGTCAACACAAAGAGAGCCATCTGAATATTGATCTGCAGGAAGTGTAGAAGCCCTGAGAGTTGTAATTAGTTCTTCCTTCAATGTTTGCATCTTACATCTTTGGCCACACTGCTGTCACGCTCTGTTCCACCTCTGCTGCTTACATTCCTGCTGCGCTCTCTCTGAAACCACCTCGTCTGATTGGAAACCACAACAATGATTGGAGCGTCCGCCGTGTGGTCACAGCCCTGACCTCAGATCAGTCCTGACATTTCTCACAGAGTAACCAGCCCTCTGGAACCGTGGGTAGTTTAATGTTCACATGCTTACATTATAGCAAACACTAAAACATGAACATGTCAAACTTAACCTGCATAAGTTGGGTCTACACCTGACCTGAACCTTCTGATCTAAGGTCGGCATGTCAGACTCTTTGCAGACGCCATCAGGCTAATTTAATACAGAGGCTCCACACTCCTCCAGTACATCATTACACCGGTGGAGTCTCCAGAGGTCTGCTGTATGAAGGCATTAACCCGTATGAACTAGCATTAGCCCTCCTCAGAAACAGCAGCAGAGGCTAAATGATGATCTGAGCTCTGTGCAGCCGATTGTTTAAAGATATAAAGAGAGCAGGAGAGGAGATGTGAGCCTGTTACAGCTGACTGTTTAACACATGTAATAACCCTGAAATCTATTTCACACTGTTTCAGTTCACTGCTTCAAGCTTTATACTGATTCACTTACATGTAACAGAATTACACTTGTTAAACTAGCACTTTCATAGACCTCTGCACATTCTCCTTTAACCCTTTAGACCGCAGTATTAGTTTATGTCTGACCGCCGGGGTCGGCCCCTGATGTGTTTGGGCTCGCCCTTTTTGGACATTACACTCTGTGACAACAATAATCTTAAAATTAACATCATAACTCCGCCTTAGTTGTTGGTTAACTTGGCCTACGTGAAGCCATTAGTTCTGGTCGGTCACCGCGTCTCTTTATCTCTCATCCCCCTGGCTCTGTGATTGATGGATGGTCCAAGTCATGAGGGGTACACTCACTTTACAGGTAACAGGCGCCGTCTGTTGTTGTGAACACATGTTGGCATTTTAAAGTCGAGACCCCAAATATATGAGGACCCCACTTTTTCAGAGAGAAAAGAAAATATCTGTTTTTCCGCTGCTTCCTGAGAGGCGTAGAAACATCCGTGAAGGTGACAGCGTACAGAATGTGGGCCGGCTGACTGGAGGAAAGATAACTAGTTCCAACTCAGGCATCTCTGATTATTTTTACAGATCCGTCTGCCAAAACCCAATTTCCCTTCCAAAGCAGCATCTTTTTGACACCCAGAGATGAAAGACCAGGCGATGACAAGAAGCACATTCAACAACTCCGGCTTCCCGGCTGCAGCTTTGCTGGATTTGACATTCAGCTTCAAGGAAAAAGTGTGTACATACACACAGAGATGTTCAATATGCAGACACATTGCAGCACAGAGACACAGACAACCTGCAGAAAGAAAAGAGTTTTTAGTCGATGTCAGCGTGTGGAGATGACTCAGGATGTGTCCTGTAAATAAAAGCAAGGTTTAAATAAAGGTTTGTTTCATTTGATTTAAAAATCTCTGCACAGAATTGATCCTCTCGGCTCGCCCGCAGAGCGACGAGTGAGCCGCCTCTCATGCAAAGCTCTGCTCAGCATAATCATTCAGTACGGCTCTTCAATATGAAATACTCTTCCCATGTCAGTCACCGCCGCTCTGCTCTCCCTGTGCTTAACGCTGCCGTGAGGGCTGAATGCTGGAGAAACTTGTGGAGTTTAAAATAAACTGAGCATGAACCACTGAAGCAAATGGATGGATGTGAGCTCTCAGGAGACGGCTATTTGTAGCACCGTGACTCTAATGGCCTCCCACAGCGGATACACACAGACATGTGCTGAACACGATCCGAATTTGTGTGATTGGTGTCTCAAACCAACAGCTCACATCTACCTTTTATGAAAGGAAACTCTAAAACAGAATCCACATGTAATTATTGTGGAGGTGTCACTGACATCAAACTATAAGGAGTTAGGCTAAGAGCTTGTAACACTCAATAATGTCACTTTCAATAAAAACCTTTGCAGACAGAGAAAATGACACTTGATAAAAGCAGCCGGTAAATGTCATCTCCTTGAAGGAAGTCTATGTCAGACTGTTGTTGTTGTCATATTGATGTTCTCTGTGCTCTGATACAGCTGGAGGCGTGAATTACAAGACACTGAGAGATAAAACACCTCAGAGCAAAGTTAACCTTCACTCCCTTTACATCCTGCCAAGTCAAGTTTTCATTACTCTAAGACTTCACAGAAATCAAAAGGAACCTAAAAACTAAATATATGTGATAAAGGTTGGGCATATCTTGTGACATATATTCAGATGTCTCTGGGGATCCTTGTGAGAATATTTCATCTTTTACGATCTTGGCATCATTTTAGCTTCAGTGACTCTCTGTTGTGAGCTTGGGCAGGATGACAGTCATGATGAAATGACAGGCAACAAGGGAGAGAGGTAGGTTTCAAAACTAACAAATCCACTTGTGACTGCCTGCTGCGTTAGGTAGGTGCAGATTTCATGGGTTCTCAGGCCCCCGGGGGTAATTGTGGAAAATGTCATGGGGGTAACTGAATCAGGACAATAATGTTGCCCAGTGCAGATACTCTGTAGTGTAGTCAGCCCAAAGTATTTTAATGGTTGGTTTTTGTACTTTTGCACAAGTGACAGACATGATCCGCCCAGGACGCATTATGTCACTATGTGTTTGGATCTTATATAGGTATAGGTCAGGTCAATTTATTCATAAAGAACATTTAAAAACAGCAGCTGACCAAAGTGCTGTACAACGCATAAAGAACAAATGACACAGAACAAAAGCAAACACAACAGGACGAGGGGACTCATATGTCCCCCTCAATAGAGGGGGCAGACCTGACCGAGGATGGAAGGCTATTCCACAGTCGAGGGGCCTTGACTGAGAAAGCGCGGTCACCTCTGAGTTTAAAATTAGAGCGGGGGACCGCCAGGAGACCTGTGTCAGAAGATCTGAGGGGCCTGGAGGTTTTGTAAGGGCTGAGGAGGTCGGTTATATAGGAGGGGGTCGAGTCGTTTATGGCTCAGAGCAACCTTAAAATCAAGCCTGAAGCCGGTTGGAAGCCAGTGAAGAGAGGCCTCAAAGGGGACCGATGTACTGGTATCATCTTTAGCTCGCCCTGTCTAATAACAGCAACAATAAAGCAGCTCCAGCTATTGCAACACACACAATCACACAGAAGGTGCACAGAGTGTTTGTAGTGTTTATCTGACCTCTGACCTGTGAGTACGAGCCATGGAGATGATAAAAGGCTTGTCTCACTTGCAGTCCGTCCATACAACACAATTTAATACTACGCAATTAAAACATCTCGCTTTTGAGGTAGATGACAAACTGTTTCCTGGTCCTGCAACCAGGTTTGTGATCCAGCCAGAGTAGACACATACAGTATGCAGCTAAGTGTAAAGCCAAACATGGTGCCACATCTCAGACACGACTGATCCCGCTTTAGATTGGTACAAGCCTTTCAGCCCTGACATGGCCATTAATATGTTTTTGCACCAGAGCAACACAGCCTGCATGAACACTTCCTGTTTAGGCCATGTCCAAAGAAAACACAGTTCATCTCTTTCAGCTCCAGAGTAACTGTGTGCTCTTTAGTTCATAATTAACTGTAGCTTTAAAGAAAAACACGTTTTGTGATCCGACTCCCTCGCTGAATTCCTCGACAGCTAATGAAAATCGTCTAACAGAAACACTCAGTGCTGAACTAATTGCTCAGTGGGGCTTTAAATCTGGCCAACACTCACATCCAATTACGATCTCCCTACACACAAATGCAAACACACACACACACATTTGTGCACCACCCTCCGTCTCAGTCACTCTCAGCCCTAATCAGCATGCAAACGTACAAACCTCAGTCTCAGCTGACAGCGGGACAAGAGGCTTAAGTTTCAGACAAAGAGGAGGGTTGAGGGTGACTCGATGCTTGCTCCTTCATGTAGTGCGATAGTTATCAGGCTTTGCAGGCTCACTAAAGGGCTTCAGTCTGAAACAAAGTCTGTCTTTCTGCTCTGGAGGTTTATTAGGAAAAGAGAACTCCAGACCACAGCCGGGGGAGAAAGCTTCCTTTATAAGAAATATGTTTCAATGCATTTGTGCTCCAACAGACAGAACACAGTGCAAACAGTATGAAAGGCTTTTCCCTCCAAGCCACGAGGATGCTCGGTAAACAACACTGGTTTGGCACCCATGGCAACAGCAACGCATTAATGAGCAATTGGAGGATGCACTCGGGGTGGGCGACATGGCCTAAAAATGATATCACGATATTTCACAAAATGTTGTGATGACGATATGTAAAAAGGAAACTGAATAATGTTTTGTATGTGAGTTCAGGCAGCAGCATTTATTCATGCAAACAAAATAAAGTGCTCTGACAATTCCCCTTCTTTTCCAGTGAACTAAACGGGCCTGGGGGGACAGTCTGGCTGTAAAAGCCCAAATTTGGTTTGCTTCTGGCACATTGTAGCCCCCTCTGTGCCCACCCAGTCAGCGCTCACGTTTGGATCTACATGACAACACAGAAACACTGCTGTAGCTGCTGCTACAAGCTGTGATACGCGTAGACTCTCTTCTTACTGATTAATCAGAGGTTTTTATCTGCCCCTGCATCAACCGTCCCTGTATGTTTATCTTTAAATCAGTAAAGAGCGAAGCCGCTTTATTACTCTATATATGGCTAAGCTACAAATGTCAATTAGATGTAATCTGAAGAGAAATAAAGAAGAAAAGCAAAATGTAGGCTTTATCAAAAGTAATTTGTTCATTTGTTCATTCATTAAGCCCATAAACGTCTGTGTGGTGTATTAGGAAAACGTTTTAATGCAAAGTGTGCAGGCGTCACTTCGCTGCCACCAAGGTTTTCCGGTGTTTTCTGGAGCAGCACATAACGACGATGGCCGCTTTCTGTGCAGTAAAATGTAACTGTTCTTCGTGTCTGCTCTCCGCCAAATGCGCTCTCTGCTCTCAGCAGAGCGGCCCTGCCTCTCCACACTCACACACTCCGAGCATGCAGGGCACGGACAGACAGGGCAAACATTCTATTTAAAGGGCAACCCAATGTTGAAAGAAAGTACTTCCATCCATCCATTATCTATACCGCCTATCCTGTTCAGGGTCGCGGGGGGCGGGAGCCTATCCCAGCTGTCATTGGGCGAGAGGCGGGGTTACACCTGGACTGATCACCAGTCAATCACAGGGCCGACACACAGAGACAGACAACCTTTCACACTCACACCTACGGGCAATTTAGAGTCACCAATGAACCTAACGAGCATGTCTTTGGACTGTGGGAGGAAACCGGAGTACCCGGAGGGAACTCGAGCATGCACGAGGAGAACATGCAAACTCCACACAGAAAGGCCCACTTCGTCCAAACCGGGATTCGAACCAGGAACCTTTACATATCGCTGGTTTTGGCTTAAAGATGGCAAGGAAAGAGAATAATAACGCAGTACGTTTGGCCATATATACAAGGCTGTTCAAAATTGTTCACTCCTCTGACCCACTCCACCAGCACTTTGATGCACTCACAAACCAAAAGAGTAGCAACAAATGCTCGAGAGAAAGAGAAAACCCTGTGTGTCCATAGAAAACCTGATTGTAAGGCTTGAAATCCGCACACTCATGCCTCTGGACAAGCACTGTTGACTTTCACTGCTGTGGTCCCTCCAGCTGATCCTGAACTTTCCCCCATCACACAGACTCGCAGCACTCAAGCTGCAGGATGATGACTTGGGGATAAGATGGAAACTCGGAGGAAGCTGGAGCAGAGTGTATTTAGATGGGTTCACTAAAAGGCTGTGACGCACATGGCAGTGATGTGATAGAAATAATTATAACAGACTTTATTTTGACTCCTTTTTAACCCATCGCTGCCTTCTGTGGGAACAATGACTCATCAGCCTCCTACCTCTGAGGAGCTGTGTGGTGTGACAACCTCAAACTGTTCCAATAATATGTTGTTTTATGGAGCTCTAATTTTATGAATCACAGTGAAGGACGTGCTGGCCAAAATGTCGTTTCATTCAATCTGTCAGCAGCAGCAGCACGCCAGAGTCAGAGGCGGGGAGGGAAATGAATCAAAAAGACACAATAAGGTGAAATAAGAAGTTTCTGTTGCAGGTTAAGTCAGGTGAAACATGAACACAGCTTCTCACTATGGTTTATTTACTGCCTGATTGTAACACCAACACCAACATGTCTGACTTGAAAGAAGAGATACACAAGATATATTGGGGCTGATTAGTTATTGCTATTTATATTATATTAGTATTGGCTATACTGTCTGATACAACTGATATGAGAACAATCTTTTACACCACAGAGCAGAAAAAGATGTATTTGCTCTGACTTCATTTTAAACAATGCTTCTTAGAAGCAAGAATTGATACTCAAGAAATACCTCATTTTCCTGAAACTTCTTTTTGAAACACAAAAATTGTACATTTTGGTTAGCTTATCTGCATCAGCCATAAGAAGGAGATAATCATAAGAAGTTCTTGTCCTATACCAGGAATTCCCAAAGTGTGGTGCCCTTGGGGCTGCGCAAGCTACCTCTGGGGGGTGCGTGTGAGGAACAATGTAATGGTGTATTTATTTCACCAAGTGGGATTTTTCACTTGAAAATCCTCAAATCTGCTTTGTGTCCATGTGATCTGTTCCTCTGCATGTGTCAGTCTCATTTGTCTTTACTTGGTGGATCGTGTGTTACTTTATTGTAGTTTGATTCAAATTAGGCTGCTGATGTTTTAACTTCCGTAACCGCTGTTACGTTTGGTAAATGTAATTTAAACTTGATTTTTCTTTAACGCAGGCGCTGGTTTTGGAACTTGTGTGGAGGCGACAGATGATGGCCTTGCTACAGCCTCAAAGGAGTTTGTTCTTTATGTAAAGGTTATAAACTGTAAGAAGTGGACTTAGCTTTTAGGTTTCAAAAGTGAAGCCACTAAGAAGTGCCTTAATTCTTTAACTTTACTGCTTGAGAAAAGATTTCTGATTGGATGGAAGTAGATGAAAAAATGAGCCCACTTCTCAGCTGATTCATTACCTCAGTAAACATTTTCCTGATGAGTTTCAGGTCTCTAGTTTCAAGTCTTCTTCAATACAGCCTGATGTTCATTTAGTGAAATAGTAAAATGAGCAGGTTAAGTTTCAGGGCGTGGCTATGCAGAGTGTGACCAGACCTTCAGTCCAAACATGTGGATGGTCTACAGCTTCTGATGGAAGTCCACACACCAGCTGATTCACCAAAGCTTTGTCCACCTTTTATTCACGTTATGGGGAAGCGTAGACAAGTTGCATGAAAAGTGCAACCTCGTTCATCCCCCTTTGGATGGTACTTGACTTCACAAAGCCAAGGATCCACTCTTACTGCCACACAAGATGTGTGATGTGTCCCTACGGGCTGGTCTTTGGTTCCAAGCTTTATCTTTATCTATGAACTCTCAAATAAGAGCCTTCAAACATCACACAAGTCATTATCTTAAAAATAAAAGCATTATTTGGGCCTCTTTTAAATAGAACTAGCAGTACGGATCTGCCTGGGCCTTCACTCTGTTCCACTGTGTTAAACTGAAGCACTATTTTGCTGCTTTTTTTCACACAACATGAACAACTAGACCACAGTTTCATAAATGTAACTAGGATGTATGAAAGAGCTCTTGTTGTACAAAATAGCTGAGAATAAAACAGAGTCTTTGGTGCCCTTGATGGGTGCTGGCAGGAAATGAAATGACAAGGACATGTTGTAGTGCCAAAGTACTTTCTTTATCTGGCGGTGCCGAGGTTTGTAAGAATGAAATTGAGCTGAAAATGAAACACACTCGTTCTGTACTAATTAAATTTTCATATCCAAACTGTTTACTTGGCATGCAAAAAGCTCTTTGTGAGTATTTGCAGTGTGTGCGAGGCAGTGTAGGTGTGTGTGCGCTCCTCTCCTCCGTGCATATCATTAACAGATTTGGAGACGTGTCCTGGGGAGCTATATTCCCTCTCACTGGAGCGCTCTGAAGAGAGCTATTTAACCAAACTGTTGGCGGGCAGTCAGCAGCATGCCACAGCAAACTGTTAATCACTTCTAATGAACAGAGGAGCAAACGGCACTGTAATAACAATGTGATGCTAACACAATAATTAAGATCATTATCTTGTTGGATGGTAGTATGCAGCAGTCTTATGACAACACAAAGCACGAGCGTTCACAGCTCAGTACAAACGCAAAAATAGAAACTCTTACAAAAAGATAAACAGCAAATTAATCCTGATAACGACTAATGGTGCAACACACTTCTTTTAAATTCATTTTCATAAGCACCATTTATCCCCTCGTCCTCTTGATGCTTTTATCTGATTTCAAACTGAGCTATCTACCACGTTTTAATTGGCTGAGATTAAAGCGTGAAACGGGCCACTTTAAACAAGTGTTGAGTTCTGAGATTATAAAACTGTTATGAAAATCCTCTAATTTGCATCACTAATCCAGCCAGATGTGAGATAATAGCCGTGAGTATAAACCAGTAACGCCTTGTCTAAGGCTGCAGCTAAAGATCAGCGATTAACATGCTGCTTATTTTCTGGATTAATCAATCAATCAATTGATCGGCCTACAAAATGTGACAAAATACAAAAAACATTCCCATCTCGGTTTCTCAACATCAAAGACACCTCTTTAAATCTCATGTTTTTGTCTGAGCAAGAGTCCACAACATAAAGATCCATCATCTATCCATTGGTTTATCCTGTTAGAGATCACTGGGGGGGCTGGAGCCGATCCCAGCTGTCATTGGGCGAGAGGCGGGTTACACCCTGTACTGATCACCAGTCAGTCACAGGGCGGACACAGAGAGACAGACAAACATTCACGCTCACACCTACGGGCAATTTGAGAGTCGCGAGTGAACCTAACGAGCATGTCTTTGGACTGTGGGAGGAAGCCGCATGTACGGGGAGAACATGCAAACTCTACACACAAAAGCCCACTACGGGCTCGGGATTCGAACCAGGAACCTTTTCACTGTGAGGCCACAGCGCTAACCACTGCACCATGGTGCAGCCCCAACCTAAAGATGTTCAGTTTAATAGGATAAAGAGCAGAAACTCTTTGTATGTCAGTGGCTGAAAAAGGCGTCTTCTGCCATTTATACATGATTATGAAAATAGTTTGCAATTATTTTTCCATCGATTGTCTTAATTACAAAAAGTTGATTAATTGTTGCAGCTAAAGTAATGTCTCTCATAGTTTAGATTTCACACCTCCAGCAGGTTAAATATCACCGTATGCACCAAGGAACAGAGATGTTTAATAATTTGGAGCACATGTTCTTAGACGTTATGGACCTAACAGAGCGGACCTGCATAGAGAGGTTCAGGTCACTGCAACCCAGTGTTTGAAAATAACGACTTGGTCCATTTGCCCGAAAGCAGTAAGCTTTCACACAGTTTGAACATGCTCCCAAAAGAACTCCTCCCCCGGGGATCAATAAAGGATGATCTTATCTTAAACACACTGGCACTGTGGGTCAGTACTTGTATCCCCTGTTGTGAGGCCACAGTGTAAATGCATACAGTATCAGCGTGGCTGGGCACACCACAGCGCAGCTAAAGCGTGCTACAGTTCACTGAGGCCAAGAGAGAGGGTGCACTGCAGTTGCAGCCAGCCAATCACAGGCAGTCCTGATTCACAGCCATTGTTTTGCTTTGACCTGCTCACAATCGGACAATCACAGTGTCTGGTGGCGGGTGGGAAAAAGAAGAAGAAGAGAGCAAAGATTTTATATAATCAAGGAATCCACAGGACTCACCAGGCCTAAAACCACCGAATCGCCTTTATTGGTTTGTCTAACCTCTGAAAGATAGAGGTGGGAGTGTTCAGAGCAATATCATTATGTATTATGCTCCGTCTACACAGGGACAATCAATGCCTCATTTCACAGAGAGCAGCCCAGAGGAGGAGAGACGGGCGAGCAGGAGAGAGGCAGACAGCTCGAGTCTCTGGTGCAGATCTGAAGCCTGAGCCCTGTGGGAGAGTCGGGATGACGAGGACGAGCCGGCAGACTCAGAGGAGCTGATGACAAGCAGGAAACCCCCCCCCCCTCCACCACCACCGCAATCAACCACCACCTCCACCCCGGCCCTCCTGTTCCCAGCTCTGCAGTTACACAACCGCTTGTGCAGCGCTCCTCTGTGACACTGTATTCTCTCACAGAGCATGCAGACGTGCTGGGCGACGGTGCATTGTGCCCACACGGTGCTCTATATGTGCTCCACTCTGAATGTTTCACAGGCGGCGGAGCCAGCAGTAAATCACTTTCACTGCACATGGAGCCGTGCCAGCTGCGTTATCTAATGTCAAGTGCCTCGAGGGCACGGAACCAAACACTTTCCACTCTGTAACGAACATGAGGTTACAGGGACGCACATTAAGCACATGTTCTTTTAAAGATGTCAAATATTTAACCTAAAGTACGGCCGCCATAAATATGACGTCTGCAGGGAAGCCTGAGGTGGAAATGTTTTTAAATTATACAGACTCACTGATGTGAGTTTAGTACAGACATGAGTCGAAGCTGGACAACGTTATCCAAACAGACATTTCTGGTTTCTGTGCACACAACAAGTGAAATAACGTTGTGCTCGTGGCTGCAGGCAGGTTCGCCTGTCTGTTCAATCCAATAAGGCTGAAGCATAAAGACAGGCCGGGATTAATAGCTTAAAACAACACAGGAGTTGGAACAAGCGGGCGGATTGATCCATTTAAGTGAGGCTTTGTCGCTGTTGAAAGTGGGAGAGACTGGCAGCCAACAAATCACCAGTGAGCCTGAGAGTTGGTGGATTTGATGTTCCTCCTCCACTAAACGTCTGTCAGTTCACGGACCGCCTGAAACACACTGAAAGAGAGTGTGCTGAGCGAAAGCTCGAGCACTGGATGAAGACTGAGTCTGTAGCTGATGAGCATCGTTTATGTTTATACTTAAAATACAGTGATATTAGGCAACTTGACTGTCAATCAAGTAAGTGTTACACAGATAAATAGAAGCAGTTTATCTTGAAATATCAATTAATACCGACCCAAGGAAGTATTGTGGTCACTGGTAAGTGTTGGTGTATCGGTTAATTTAGTGAAGGAAAACACAAATCTCTCTCCCTGCATGACTCACTCGCTGGGAACATTTGCGGCAGGAAACCTGCTCTTAAAGCCCCCCTCCAGAGAAACTCAAGTGTTTAACCTTAACCTTAAACATCTCCATGTGGTGTTGTTCATGTGCTACAAGACATATCAGGAACAACATCAGCATCATCTCCATGGCTGGGCCTGTCTGCTTTTAACCTGCAGTGTACCAAGGACAGGCTGAACAACACGTTTTCAGATTGGCAGGTTTGAGACGTCACAAACCTAAGGAGCCAATCCTGTTAATGGACGGGGCGACGCTACGCATATCATTATGTGTAACCTATGGCAACCACTTGGGCGATGCGCGAGCCAGCTGTAACCGTCCTCTGACTACTAACGTTATCGTTACTACGACTAATGACTACATTTCAAGCTCCCTAAGTTTCAACAAGTTGCCACTAAACGATGGCAGAGACGTGTTTTGTTTTCGCGAGGGAGGGGGCGGTTGGAAATTTTCATCATGGGTGTGGCCTATGCAGATTTAGGAGTTTTTAATGAGGCAGAAGGAGGAGATGCTTTAATGAAAAAACAGACACAATTTATTATTTCAAGCGGAACATTTTATACGTCTTAAAACACACCTGGAGCTGCAGTTCTTGTGTATACTTTGGCACGGGGAGGATTACAGTCCGATGTCCACTGGAACCATATATTTGGACATGCTCGCTGCTTTTCAGCAGGTGTTTTCTAGTTGCAATTCCTCGCAGTGCCAAACTCACACACACTTCTCCCACTCAGCTGCTCGCTGTGTTTGAAGTAGAATTAATTATTTACACTGCTGCTTTAAGTTGCCATTGATTGAAGACGAACTTTACAGTGCACAGAGGTTTGCTAAACGCATGCAGCTCACATTTCACCTGTGTCTCAAGACAACCCTTGTGAACTACAGGACATCAGGCAAACTGTGGAGACTCTGGATTATTACCCGAGTGAACGGCCAAATTGATTTCCTCCTAAACCATAATTTAGAATTAAAAGAGAAAGTAGATGAATCGCCTCCCTCTTCTTATGATCATGACATTTTCTCGGCTGTATTAATTTGCCCTAATGATTATTGATTGTCTCTTTGGAATAATCCATGCTGACCAATCAAGTAAGAAGCCAGCAGTGCTGTCATTTGTGAAATGTCATGTGAATATGTTTCCATCCCTGGGGCACACAATAAGCCGCAGCATATAAAACACCTCTGACAGACTGATGTGAGGGTCTCTTCTCGGCTGATTGTTTCGCTGCCTCACAGAACAACAGCAGTGACAACAGATTTCTGCAGCAGCAGCCCGCCTCACAGAGAGCTGATTGTTTCATCTCAGAGCTGAAATGGAGCCAAGCAGGGCGACATTATGCACCCCCAAACTCTGACAGAGGAAAGAAAAACAACAGACCGGCAGAGTGTTGACATTTCACTCGTGCGGTCTAAAAAACAAACATCTAAAAATCTAACCTGCTTCAGGTGTTTGTGTAAAACCAAAGCTCACACGGTGTGAAAGAGAAGCAGGGATTAAAGGAGCTGCAACAATAGGTCAACTTATCAGTGAGTGTGACAACAGAAAAATGATCAATAAGTACTTTTGTTTGAAAAAAGACATCATAATTATAATTAACACCTCAAAATTATAATGAGAACAAATGATTCTTTCATGTGAAGATGTCCTCATTTTGTCTTTCTTGTGTCATTAGAAATGGGCTTTCTTTGGGGTGGGCCCACGCCACATACTCCGATGTGCAATAACATCGTTCATTCTGCGAAGACGATATGAACAAATAAGTTTGGATGTCTCCTACCTAAGCTATCATGCCGGCCATCCTCACAGCTATAACAACAATAGCCCTTTTTACACTGCCGGTTCAAGGCATCGGGATTATAACGCCTCGGTTACGTTCCGTTTTCTATGTAGAACGCACAGAGGCGGAATGATGGGGCGAAGTCGCTCCGCCTCTGATTTGGCATCGGAGGTAGTAACAGAGGTGAAACGGTGTCTGTGTAAGCTGCAGAGCCGGCAGGGCAGCACAGCGCTGTGTGTGTGTATGTGCTGTTTGTTTACACCTCGCACACGTTTCGCTTGAACACCTGAACACTGTAAAAACACACACTGGGCCGGCTTTACGCCAGCGTTGCGTGGTCCAATGTAGAACGACAAAGGTGGCATGAGGACGGAGCTGAGGCGGAACCGCAGGTAAAAGGTGCTAATGATTCCAGTCTATCCAGGATAGCTAATAGTTAGCTGGGGCTTCATCTGATTGGTCAAATGCTTAGAGTGAATTAGAGCCACACGATAAAACATTTAATCATCACAACTGTACTGTGCGCATGTGCAATGTTCACGTCGCAGGACGTGTGATTGTGAGGCAAAATAAAATGAAAGAGAACCACTAATGGAAGCTCCGGTTGGTTCATATTACACCTCTATAGAAAAGGAAGGAGCTCACCTCCATTGTGGTAACAGATTTATACGGAACAGAGCGGCAATACAAAAATAAGTTATTACAGTAAATAGACGGAAAAATGCGCCCCCTTTGACGGCCGATTAGTAAGGACGAACTGCGATCCGTGGATACTTAAAGGTAATTATGCTTTTGGACTCAGTACTTCCCTGGATTATATCATCTGGACCTTTAGCAATGTACCAGGAGTGAATTTATGAAAATAATATGCATCAGTGGATTACAGTGAGCCTTCATCGGCGAGTTACGTTAATTTTGTAATTGTTTGTTTATTGATGCCGTTGATTGCAGCCGCTGTGATGATTGCATCTTTTAAAGGTGTATCAATCGAATCTCAAGAATGTTAGCTTTCCAAGGATATGACACACCAGTGACAACATAAACTTATCATTGTAGCTGCTATACATGTTGCAGTACAAGCTACCGTCCCTGAGCTGCCGTGGTAATTAAACATATATTTGAACATTGTTAGAAATGGTTGATGACACACCGTATAAGTAACACAACTGCAGCCCACAAGTCTATTTTTATAGTAGTATATAGGCATAGTTTGACCTGTTCATGCACACTTTAAAATACAAACGATCACACTAATGCTAGCTAGTATTTTCCTGAGATTTCTCTCAAGATGCTGGCTAAGTACTCCTCACACGTCTGAATGAAAGAGATCGATATGACAGAGAGACATTTACCTTCTGATGCTCAGAGAGGATAAGAGAGTTCAAGCAGGATGATCCTGCAGAGCAGATGAA
The DNA here is from genome assembly GCF_022749685.1 of Semicossyphus pulcher. Lineage (NCBI taxonomy): Eukaryota > Metazoa > Chordata > Actinopteri > Labriformes > Labridae > Semicossyphus > Semicossyphus pulcher. The sequence goes on along the minus strand of NW_027211604.1, from coordinate 26,232,748 downwards.
AGGAGAGTGTGCGGGATCACTGTGCTCTTAAATTCACATTAAGGGTGAAAATCTTCTAAATGCATCGGCTTGGACGTGGACATCTCGGCTGGTGGAAATCGCTCCCCGTCATTCTGGCTACTGAATCAGCGGCGGTGATTCAGAGCCGATGGATGTGACGATAGAGGCCAGCGCTAACACACTCGTGTTGTGTGTGTAATTGGCAGCCCTGGGTTATTATAGCCTGCACTACAGGGAAAGTGCACAAACAGGAGAAAACACAGCAGAGCATTGTGAAAAACATAATACCTTACCATGGGGTCTGCTGGCTGAGTGATAAGGCCTGTGTGGATCGCCCGCGGGCTGCTTCCACTCACTGCTTGTACAGTACGACTGATACCCTGCTATTAGCTGGCAAAACTAAATCCATCCTAAAACCCTGCCTTGCTAGAGTGTGTGTGTGTGTGTGTGTGTGTGTGTGTGTGTGTGTGTTAATGTGTGCTAGCACGCGTGTGTGTAAATGCTTTACGCACACCCTGGGATGTGCTAAATCAACAAAGAGCGAGCTGGCATTTACATAAGAGCACCTTTTGTCTCAGTGTAAACCTCCCATTCACAAAACTGCAGCGCACGTTTAATGAAAACACGCCACCCGGGGACTGAAGCCACACAGAAGGAGGGCGTGCAGGTGCAGGTGAGTAATACACAGGAGCTCCGGTGGGTCGTGGAGACAGTCCATCGATAGCCCTGCTGACCTGACCTGCCCCGGCTGTAATGAGAAGTGTCAGGAGGCTCAGGAGGGACTGAACAGCACAGAAGACAAACAGAGGAAGTCCAAGCTAAACAAACCTGCTTTCTTCCAGGGTTAGGGGATAAAATCATCTGGATAGGGGATCATGATGATAAAGTTTTGGCTTTTTTACTCGCTACAGATTAATCAGCCTATCACACAGCAGAAATAGTGACCACATTCTGTCTGTCTATAGGGTACATGCAGGATTATATGCCCTCTTTACACTGTAAAACATAGTTTGAGCTGCGAGTCGTAAAAGTGGATGTCTTCTGTAAAAGAGGAAAAAAAAAGGGTGGAACATTCACCCATTCACATTCACATCCACGCACTGATGGCAAAGGCCTATCCCCAATCAGGATCTATGCCCATTCATACACCAGTTGAGTTGGGGTTCAGTGTCTTGCCCACAGACACTTTGACATGTGAGCAGTCAGGGATCAAAGGGTTGCTGGGGCTGTGTCCAATGAAACGGTTCTCTAAAGCACGTTCATGTAAAATATCAGATCAAACATCAGTCGTTTTACCTGTTTTTAAATTACCTTTACTTTAAAAGAAAAAAAACGTGCAGCCTTATAAATGTGTGATAGACAACTTAAGATAATGCCAAGAAGTCAGGCTGCACAATTAATCGAATATAAATCCTGATGCCGATTTTGGCTGCCCACGATTAAGTAATTGAATGATGGCGATATTGACGTTTAAAATGCGTGCTCCGCCCATAGAAAACAGCCGCTACCCCAGGGGGCGATGGAGAGGTTTGAGCTTCACTTCTGGCTGAGCTGACATGTCAAGGCATGAGCGCCTACCTTGCAGCAGTTAAGAGTGAAGAGTAAACAACAGAGACCGGTGTTTCGGTTCAACAAGTGACCGTGTTAACTGGCGACTTTCAGCTGGATGCGTCTGTGGTTGTCGTGGTCACAGCAGCTGTTCAAAACAGGGGGAGAATTCGTAGCTGTCCTCGTGAATGCCTGTTTGTTGTTTTTCATTACGATCTCGACACATTACTATCTTTTATGTCTTTGAAGTGTTGTTTGTGCTAACGTGTCATGAAGGCTACTGACGCTCAGTTGCGTTTTGTACGCTGCTTGTTGTTACTCTAAAACAGGAAGAGAGCAAGTCACTCGTTTTCTGAAACGCCGGTCCCTCCAAAACTGCTCGTCATCGGTCGTTTGGAGGTCTTTCTGGTTTACAGAAAATGGTACTCAAAGTGTTATTTATTTAAATGTGAAAGTACGTTTAAAAAAAAGTCCCTAAAATGAATAAATAATCTTGATCTCAATATTGATAAAAATATTCTGTATTATCATTATGGCCATAACCGTGCAGCCCTACCAAGAAGCCTAAAGAAACCAACAGGTTTATAAATGTAACTTAAAGAGATGAAGGACGCTTTGAAGGACGGCATGAAGGACAACAACGCCCTCTGGTCCCCACCGTGACCGGCACTTTGTCATTTCCATAATATTGCATTTTACGTTACACTGCAGGCGTAGGAACACGTATGTGTTGCAGTCCACACAAAGTTTAGTTTATTAACGTGAGCCTGTTATATTTGTAGTAATAAAAAGAGAAACTGACCGAAAGGCTAAATGAATTTGATTATATTGTTTTCATATTACCGAGTCTGCCAAGTTTCAACATAAACTGAATGCTATGCTTTCAGGAAATAACCTCAGTGTGTGAAATCTCACTGAACTGGCTCAGTGCGTTTTCATGTTTACTAATTAGCCCATGTTTATCAGGTGGAGCGTAAATGTTTCTGTTTTGCCGGTAGCATGCTGCTCATAACAATCATGCTAATTCCAAACCGTGCTAAAATGTAATTAATCCGGGATCCCACATCTGTTCTGTTTCTGAAGACACTTCTGAATGTTTTTATTGCATCAATCATAAGAAATATAAAAGTCACTTTTTAAATGAATAAACATGAAAACAGTGAGCGAGTGTGTGTCTGCTGTAATGAAATCATAAGCAAAGTGGTCCCTGAGCAGACACTCCTCCACAGCGTCTCTTTCCTTAAGATGTGCTGTTTGTGGATGTGATGTTGTGGGATCTGTTTCTCTTCTCTCCTCCCCACAGCAGACGGCACACGAGCTGAATAACACTTACTGAGAACAATACCAGCCGATGTATTCATTTGGGGAAGACAGCCCCAGATCCATCTGGCTTTCTGGAGCGTAGCTGTCCCCACTGCACAAACTTACACACACTTTGTTTCTTTCCAACACACCATTGTGTATATTTTCCATCTCTTTCTTTCACACTCTCTCTCACACACTCTTAGTAGCACACATTTCTATATACATTGCCATATACTGACTTCACACACACATAGTCAGCGGGTTTACATGCAGGAGTGTTTCCTTATTCTTTCCTCCTTTTGCTCTTGCACGAAACAACAAGAGAAAACAGAGAAACTCCAACTCTACATTTGTGAGTATGTGACGACGATGAATTGTGTTTGCAAATTTCCTGGCAAGCACACACAATTTAAAACGCACCAATCAACCACAAACCGACAGACCGCAGACGTTTGACCGTTATCGTTAAACACAGCAAAAACTGAGTCTGTGCATGCTTTGATGTACAGTCGATTGTTCCAATAGTATCAGACTTCACACCACAGTACATTTAGTTTCCATCACTGAAGAAGACCCTGATTTTACAGGAATTTTAACTGGAAGATACCCTGGAGAACCGAGCACAAACAGTGGACTGGGATATCTCAGACCTCTCACCAGTCTCTGCTTTGACGGCAACAGGAAACAGATAGTGATGATGTAAGAATGTAATCATCAGTCTATGTAAATGTTTAACATCTTGATAATTAAGTGATTTAAATATATAAATATTTTTCTCTGTGGGATCTGTTAATTGCTTTTTCATCATCATTGTTAAAAGTTTATGGAACAAAACTTTTGTGTTTATGGCACAATTTAAGATCGACTTTTTGCATATGTTTTGTTCATGCATTAAAGTAACAATCTTGAAGATTTTCATTTAAATAAATGTTAAGTCTCTGTCTATCACTGAATGAGGTAACACAATGGTGACTGAGCCGACGGCCCACTGATGAAAGCCTTTGCATTTGCAGTATTGCAGACTGTTTTCCATCAGCCAGCAGTGGTTGGTCTGCCAGAGAGGGTAGGCGGAGCTAAGTGGCTGCTTTTCCGGTCTCTGCAAGTGTTGCGAGTAAACAGTAATCTACTATGGCTGAACAGACAAAGACAAGATGGATGACTACAGATACAACTTCTAAAATAAGTGAAAATCCAAATAAAAAGAAACAAACTCGACGCTCAGATGAAGCAAACAGTCTGAAAAGGAAAGCGACCGTCAGCCAGGACATTACAACCGGAGCCAACCGTGGACGTCACACATGCAGCACTGTCTGGATATCTGGGAAGTGTGCTCTTCCAGATGACCACTTTAAGCTCATTGATTGTATCACAGTTTTCCACGATTAGTCCTTGAAATCAATCTCCATGGTTAAACCAATAATGTGAATTTCAAAACTTCCCCACGAGAATGATTTTTCAATAAAATCCAGTGTTCTGTTTTTCCAGCATTTTTAAAATACTGTCACAGCCCATGAATGCTAAATAAACTAAGCAAAATGATTATAACAGTAAAATGAGTGTAACTTAATGTGGCTGTGATCTTAATGTGTAATGAACAGGTTAGTGAGTCAGAGGTTACGACCATCAGGACATCTCTAATTGGCATCGTAAAGATGCTTTGATTTGTTTTTCTAAAGTTATTTTTCAGTGCCGTTTGCCTTTAGTGGGAAGGGACAGCTGCAGACAGGAGGTGTGGAGAAGGAGGAAGGGGTGACATGCAGCAAAGGGCTTGTATTTATACACACTTTACTTAAGTCAAGGCAAAATACAGAAACATGTAAATGTTATTAACCCTAATTAAAATTATGAATACAGCATTGAAGGAAACGGTTTTATTGATGACAAAAGTAGCAGCTACCCAACATACAGAGTAACAAGATGATCACTGGCAGGCCTAAATCATTACTTATTTACTCACTCACATTCCCAACACAAGCACACGGCTGCACACAGCTCCAGACAGACACACACTTCCAGCTCTGCCTCGCCATTCCTGCAAACCCTGTCAGGAATTCCCAAGAAGAGCATTTGTCACAGGATTCATGCCTTTCAAATTCAGTATTACTGTCATCCTCGCTCCGTCCTGCTAAGCCCGGGCTTTCATGCTTAATATTCCACCCATGTAAACGTTACAAGCAGCTAAAGCCTGTACCTTCATGCTCCATCACAGGAAATGCATTTTACAGGCAGCGACTGAAGCTGTTGTACGACTCTTACATGCATGTCTACATAAGCGCAGTGATTATCACTCAAGATCAAATCATCTACGTTATCATATGGAGCGCAGTTTCCTACCAGGGATCTATAATGTCTTCATGGGGCTCTATAGAGCTGCAGCGGATATGTCGAGACTGTTTTTATACACATATTGTCGTATAAGAACCTACTAGGAAATCCTTCTCAATCAAATAGATGTTAATTATTGTACCGCGAGCCCGAGAAAGGTTTAAACTCTTCTCCTCTTCTCCAAAATAAACAGACCCGCAATTAAAAGTCCAGTTCCACATTTAGAATCTGTGTCTCTCCAACGCTCTTTGATGGGGGTTTGAAACTGCAAGCCTAGCTTCAGCTAACGACAGCTAACGAGCTGACTAAGATCCATTGTTTTGGCTAAATTAAATATATTATATATAACACAAAAAGTAGCTGTCTGGATGTGTTTAAATGTCTGGCCACCACTTATTAATACAATCTTAGTGTGTCTTACAGAGAAAACATGAGACTCGTGTAGACGGGTAAAGGAATTTGATGTGGCAACAAAACCCGCTCCTGCCAACCTGAACGCCCTCATCCAGGTTTACACTCTGTCCTACCCACTTCACTGTGCCAATGAAAGGCGCCTGGTGCTCCCATCACAACAGGGCCAAAAGTCTCTAACTAGACTCTTCTCCTCAGTCGTCCCCCGGTGGCGGAACGAGCTACCAAACTCCATTCGGTCCGCAGAGTCCCTTTCACCTTTAAGAAGAAGCTGAAGACCCAGCTCTTTATGAACACCTCTGACCTTTATGATGTTGATGCTACTGATGATGTTGACATCGAGGATGTAGTTTATGCTGACCATGATTTTCATGATAATGATGATGACTATACTGATCTTGTTGATGTTGTTGATGATTATTATTATTGTTATTGAAAAAAAAACGCCCTATACACTGCCTGTTGGCACCAGCATCCTGTGGCACTTGAAGCTGCTTGTTGGCTCTCACTGACCTCGTTCCCTCCTGTCTCGATCGTTGCTTGTTTTGTATTAACTCTCAGATGAACATCGCTTTGGATAAAAGCGTCTGCTAAATGAAAATGTAACATTGTAACATTCATTCAGTATGCTATAAAATGTTAAAGACCGGATGAAGCAAAGTCAGAGACTTTTGACATATTAAACATGTTGGACAATCGTTGTGGAACACTTGTAAAGAGACCTTCAACTACATGTTCCTGAACTGTAGGGTTAGTCGCCACTTTATTTGGGCGGGCAGCCGGTCTGAAACCAGGAAAGTCACCGTTACAAGTAACTGTTAGAGGGAGCGCTAAGGAAAGAGCTATAATGTTTACATTACTTGCCCGACTAAAGTGAGTCGTTTTGTTGTCATGTACGTGGAGTACTGGAAGAAACTGCTGCATTGCTTTCCATAAGTAAACAGCCGACTACTTTTTTCTGATTCTAATAAAATAGTTTTGACTAAAAAGTTGTTGCACCTGCTTCAGCTTCAGATCAATACGCGCATGAGAAAGATGCCTGTCTGCCTGTGTCAACCCGCCCCCGCTCTGAGTGCAAGGAGTAGACGGCGTGGTAGAGACAGAGAGGCTGCACCTTTCCAGACAACACTCCTCTGTGTTTCACGACTTTGAACTGTAATTGTATATAATGGGTGATTTCACTTAAATCTGGCAGGGTGCCTTGTAACATATTCTTCTGTGGTGTGACAAACTCAACACAGCAATCTGTTTTGAGTTTATCCGGTCTTTAAGTTACATGCAGTTTAAAATAAGCTCAAACTATCACACTTAAAAAAGATGATTGGTGTTGATGAAAGGATCGTAAACCTGAAAGGACTGTGGGGGTTTCTCAGAAAAAAAACAGGATCAGAACTTCTGATTTAGGAGACGCAAAAGCTTAAACGGGTAAATAGATGTCTAGTCTCCCGCTCTGTAAAATCTCGAATCCACGTCCAAGATCCAAATGTTTCCATCTGCTTCATAAGTGATGTCACATACAGTGGATGGCTCCAAACCATTTCCACAGTGCTTGCTGAAAGAGAAAAGAACACGTCTGACTGTAAACGTGGAGCTAACGGTCCTGAGTGACTCCATCTGAAGCCGTTTTAGTCCACAGAAAGCCTCCTGCTGAGCATCTGGAGCAGTTAGTTCCACAGGCGGAGGCAGGGGATGACATCATGCTGAGACACAGCCATGGAGCCTTTAATTAGTATTTCAATATCATTTGACCTGGAAAAGATGTAACTGCATACTGCACTTCATAGCCAAGCCCAGGGATAACTGAGGTGCTGTGAGCACAGCTAATTGTTTGGTATTAGCTGCTTTGCTACATGCCAGTTCTCTAAATATTGCAAAAGCATGTGATTATGGATTATAGTTTGGCATTCAGGCTTGTGTAAACAGTTCTCGTGCAGTTATTGAGCAGGGCTTATCAGAGGGTGCAGGAATGGAGGCAGATGGAAATGGAAACAGTGGTGGGTTGGCTCCGTTTGAAAGAAGGATCAGAGAGGAGAGGGGGGATCAAAGGTTCAGAGCTGCAGGTAGAGATCTCGAACAGGGCTGTGTCCGTAAATCCACAGGGCCCGAAGACACACACACACGCGAACACACTCCAAACTGCACCACCATTAAAATTCACTGTGCATTTAAGCATGAAAAGGGTCTCTTCCCGAGTAGAGAAAAAAAAATCTGTCCAAATGCATCATCATGGGGGCCATTACACACAAAAGAGGGAGTGTGACTGGCCATGGCTCTACTTCAGAGATGGCATTTTACAATCAGCCCCCGCAAACATCTATCTTCTTCCCCTCACATCTGTCAGAGGAAGCCGCCGAATAAAAACAAAGATGAAATGGAAAAAGAAAATGCACTGTGCCCAGAGAGCAAGCCGGTGGCGCTCGGACCAGGGATTTTTCTAGGTGAGGAAAGTCAATTACACCAGGATGTGATCTGCCTGTGTTAATGCTCGGATAAGATACACAGAGCCCGGTGCTACATTAACACATGTCAGGGAGACTTAGGTCCTAAAGAGGTGGAACCATTAATCCAATGTTCTTCAGCCACTGCGGCTGTGCCATTAGCCAAAGATTAGCTGTTAATGTCGACATAAGCTGATGGAGGACTCGCCTGTTCATTGGTATTGCTTGTCATTTATAAATCTCTTTAACAGCAGCACTCAGTCTCTGCAAACACCGTCTGTAAACAAGGAATATCCTTCTTCCTGACCTCAGTGAAATTGTCTGTTACACGACAAATACACACTGCTATTTCAACTGTTTACTCCCGCTGTCACTGCAGGACAAATAACCTTAAGGTAGCAGAAAAACTGAACACAAACTGAGCTTTAAAAATACATTCTTGTACATCCTGGAATTTCTTATAATTTGAAACAAAAAAAATACCCTCCTTAGACACGAACAGCTCCAAATATCAAAGGCATTGTAAAAACAAGAGTTGTTCCAACACAGATAACAGTTTTCAGAATGTCTCTAATAAGGCCTGAAATGCTTTATAATGTATCAGGGAATAAGCTAGTCACTGCACCCAATACTATACTTAACTAACCCTCTCACCCATCCACAAAAATTGACTCGTTTGTCCTCCTTGAAAACAGCAGCCGACACAGCATTGAAATATATTATTGCATGGGGAAACGAAGAATTGACTTTAAGGTTAATTACCATGTGTTGATATCAGACAACAACAGTGCACTACTAGTGTAACGTTAGCCTTCAAAGCCCCCCTCCAGTGAAACCAAGGAGTTTAACCTTGTAAACATCTCCATGTGGTGTTCTTCATGTGCTACAAGACATATCAGGGACAACATCAGCAGTCATCTCCATGGCTGGGCCTGTCTGCTTTTAAACTGCAGTGTACCAAGGACAGGCTGAACAACACGTTTTCAGACTGGCAGGTTTGAGACGTCACAAACCTAAGGAGCCAATCCTGTTAATGGACGGGGTGACTCTATGCATATCATTATGTGTAACAGACTGACGATCTCTCCACTTTGTTCTAACATCTAACAGTCCCATTCCTTTTACCTGTTCGTCAACTCCAAACAAAGCCCAAACTTTGGTGCTGCTTGTTGCACATTTCCCCTGCTGCAGAGCTGTTTGTCTTGCCTGAGTTCAGACGGATGCACCGGTGTCAGTTGCTCCCTAAACGAGTGAGATGAGGGTGTCAGTGATGGTGACTCCAGTGTGTACGAGGTGAACTGTACATCATCACATCAAACAAAGCCTGTGCACAGATACGATGTACCATCTCTCTTAGCTGTATATGACATCAGCCTGCTTCGTCCCCTCCTACATTTGGCGATCACATCTTATATGCATCCTGGGTGGATTTTACAGCCTGTTGCTCCACGCAGTTACAGTGCAATCACCCAGGACACATGATAGCGACAGATGGAAAGTCTTTCAAAGTACCAACGCAGGCAGAGAAATTAGTAACCTGCTGGGAAAGCCAACATCTGTGTTGTACAGCATGTAGCATTTCCCTGCAATGCAGACAAAATTAGCTAATTAATGTGCATCAAAGTTTCAGCCAGCAGTGCCGACCAAGGTGCACCAGTATAGAAAAGCTCCTGCAGCGGCCTATTTGACTGCAAAGACACTAAATATACACAGGTGAGGGATCAATGAGCATCTGTACATGTGTGTGTCCTAATGAAAGACCTCATCCTCAAACTTGGCTGCACACTTACAGAAGAATAATTACTGTATTTAATGAGTATCTACATGTAAGTGCACACAGCTGTTAGAACGCCCTCAGAAATCTAGGGATGCCCACAGTGTGAAAACACCAGTGTCATCGACGATGCTGGATATTCAATGAAATCCATGTGTATTCAAGCAGCGTGTAAGAAGCTAACCAGATCTCGTTTGTTTGATCCGAATCAAAGACCAAATTGTTACAAAGTTGCATTTTGCCTCAAGTTTGGTTTGTGTTCACACGGCAGCTTTTACCAGTGGACCAAAAGTTTTGATGTGCGAGGAAACTGCTCTCTGATTGGTCAGAATTTCCACGTGGGAAAACTCCCTGAAATAAACACACTCCTCAATCATACTCAACGCGGTCGCAGACTGTAATGTTTTGTAGTCTGCTTTTTGTTTTACTTTTAACTGACATTGTTCCACAGATCGATCAGTTCTATTCTCCTTTAGTTTTTCACTGAACAGTTTGAACACCTCCGTGTTTTTGCGCTATTCGAGAAGTATTTGTGAAATTGTTTGGTCGCTCCCCCTCGTCTGTCCTCTACTCATCTTGCTGCCTGGCTGCGCGTCTGTCTCTGCAAGTGTCAGCACCCGTTAACAACCCACAATGCACAGTGTTTTTCACCGTGGTTCGATTGGAAGTGTTTTTTTTCTGGTGGTTTGGTCTGCACCAGACTTCAAATGCGTGTTCTCACCTGTCCAAACGTACCGAACTTTCAGAGTAAGGTCTTAAAGTCCGGACCAAAGCTGTCAGGTGTGAAAGCACCCTTAGCGGAGCACGGAGCAGGAAGGTTAAAGTAGGTGAGGTCTGAAGAGAATACAGGTAACAGTAACAGTAGAAAGCACTACAACTATCTGCAGCTTCACAATGCAATTTACAACCACAAGCTGCCTGACTTACTCACATTAAAGAGGAGAAAACAGATGATGTGGGCTGTTTATTGTCGTGTGCTGCCCGAGTGGTGTCCTCTGGTCCGCTACTATCTGACTGCATCCACGTGAAGTAGATCCTCGGCTATCATGCTATAAGTCCCCTGCTTTTATTTACATTGCTTGAAAGGTTTTTTTTAACATGGAGAGATGACAGCTTATTACATTAATATGTCAGTCAGCCGACTGTCACGGCACATTAATGCACACCATACATCACTCTCTGACACCTCCAAAATACAGCTAAATGAATGCCATTACTAAGATGATGTTTTTCTGCCATGACTGCCGAGAGCCTGGAACAGATACATGTGAGGAAGGTAGAACATGAATTAAAGGGCTTGAAGAGTGGTATTATTCACTTGACATAAATATCTGTTCAGGCAGCTTTGAACAAGGACAGCCATCATGACATGAAAAAGTCGTCCTTGATCATCAGCGTGCATTCTCTCAGGACCAAAGCTGGGAGAAAACCTGCCTTGATGTTGATGTGTCTTAATTGCTTGAAATGCCATTTTTTTCTGGTCTTTTGGAAACAAGCTGTCGATACATTTGATTTCACATTAGCCTCTTTCTGACAATGAAGTAGCAATCAATGTGTTCCTCTCCTCCGCCTGCACTTCAAGTCCTCCCGCAGGCAGACTTCTGAGGGCTGAGCCAAAGAAAATCAATTGTTTTTGAAATGCTGGCGAGCCGACAGCATCGTCCCACGGACGGCATAAGAGACAAACACCAGACTGTTAAACTGCAATTCATCATCTTCATTTGGCCGTATGAGAGGGAGGGCCTTTGTTGACATTATTCCAGCAGCTGATCCTCTCGGCTAACACCAGAGACCCGTCCTTTAGCACCTGCTCCACTTGAAATGTCAATAGCCGTTAATTAGCCGGACATTACTTGTTATTTGAAGGTCTGACAACTTATCAATGAACCCATTATCATTTAGTTGAACTCGGCACTCTGCACCACCTCCACCCTCCACCCACACGACCTGATGACTCAGCTGAATCCACGAGCTGTGATGCTGCACCGTGCCCCGGCTTGAATGTGTCACCTCTTAGAGGCCGGCGTGGGCGTGACAGATGGGTGTGAAGCGGGTGCCTAAAATTAAATAACTAAAATCAGAAATAGAAACAGGCACTCAATCGGAACCAACAGGGTCCCGTTGGAGCGTCGGTGGTGCTGAAACGAAATGTAACGTGCGGGAAAAGCCTGGGCAGAGGATTTCCTGCGCTCTCATGAACACATCTCTCAGCAGCAGACACATGCTTTATACATTCCCCTCTCATGGACTTTTAGGCAGCCTGCAGTGAAAGGCATTAAAGCTCTTTGTAATCGATTGACTATCTCCTCGCTCTCTGGCGGTCAGCAGCTTTAGTCTGCTGTTTGCTGCAGTTAGGCATGACGTGTGAAATCCAGTGCTACTGTTGCTTGTGTGATGCATGTTGCATCAGGTTGCAAACACTGGCTCAGAACAGAGTTTCTGTTTTTGTCTCTTGCTTGGCTGCGATGGAGGGATTCCTTTTCAGGCAAGTGTCTTCTTTTAACAAGAAAAGAAACCTACAAGAACACGTTTTGTTATGTGTGGACACTGCTGCTTTTCAGTGGTCCAACATCCACTAGATGCTCAGTCTTTAGCTAACACTATAAATCCTCTGAAGGATCATACACATGCAATCAGGCTGTTTGATCATGAGAAAACCTTGATCTGTACCGAAGTCTTATATATATGAGAGAGGTAGGGTTGTACCTGACTCTGAGTAAAACTGAATTTTGCCAGTTGAATCCTCCTTTCCTCCTTGAAAACTCCTGTCAGCCTACATGAGTCTCATGTTTACCTGTAAGAGGCTCGTTCATCAGTCTTCCATAAGTGTCAGCTGGTGAGCTAAAGTGGGCTTTCAAAGGGAAACTGCTTCATACGGTGTTTTTACCGGGTTTAATCACCTGGTCAGTCTGCTTTGGAGTATGTGGGTAATTTAGCTCATGGTATAAATCTTGTGAACAAACACTGTAAGGCCATTTTGAGACTTGTTACGAAGCTTACAGCCTTCCATGCGGTTGCTCCTGTGTGCTCGGTGTTGCAGCTGAAAAACAAAAGTGCAAAAAGTGAGTCGACCTTTTCAACTGATGATTTGAATAAACCAACTTTTAGGGGGTGACCCCACTGGGAAAGCAAACTGATCAACCAGCTGAAAAACTTAGTTATTAAATAAATCTTTGCGTGTCACCGCTAACTGAGCAGAAGTGAATCCCATGACCACCACTAACAGAAGAGACTCTAATTGTCAAATAACATTTATTACACAGCTGTGTTAAATACTGTTTCTCTACAGCAGACCGTTGCTATGAAGAAAAGACCGTGCTAGGTATGCAGTTCTGATGACACAATCCAGAGGACTAACTGTAATCATATCAATCCACTGAAAGAAGTCCGGTAACTTTGACGTCGGTCTGTTTACAGAGGGAAAAAAGAAGAGAGATGAAAACAGAGGGGAGAAAATAATAAAGGTTAAAAGATGAGAGAGATCAGAGAGATCTATAAAAGTGAAGACGGCACATGAAGTAAACATTAAGCCGAACACAGGACGGGATATGACGGTGATTAAAAAGCTCTAACTGTGAGTGGTACGGACATCCATTCCGCTATACATTTCCTGGAAGTGACTTATCAGACTTTATAGGTCTGATAAATTTTGATGATCAATGAAATGACAATTAAAATTGGTGTTATTTATTAAAGTTATAATCTCAATGATTTCAGTTTTGTCTCTTTGGCGCCACCTATGGCGATTAATGGTAATTGCGGGAGCACACCTCCCAGATATCCAGACGGTGCTGCATGTGTGACGTCCACAGTTGGCTCCGGTTGTAACTCTTGATTTTCCTGGCTGACGGTCGCTTTCCTTTTCAGACTTTTTGCTTCATCTGAGCGTCGAGTTTGTTTCTTTTTCTTTGGATTTTCACTTCTTGTTGAAGTTGTATCTGTAGTCATCCATCTTTTCTTTGTTTGTTCAGCCATAGTAGATTACTGTTTACTCGCAACACTCACAGAGACCGGAAAAGCAGCCGCTTAGCTCCGCCTACCTTTTCTGGCAGACCAACCACTGTCGGCTGATGGAAAACACGTCACTCACTGGGCACCGCTTGAGATTTTTTCCACAGTGTCTGTAATACTGTAAATGCAAAGGCTTTCATCAGTGGGCCGTCGGCTCAGTCACCATTGTGTTAGCTCATTCTATATTCGATTGAGACTTAACAGACATTTATTTAAATGGATATCTCCCAGATTATTACTTTAACTGTCTTTATTATTTCCTTAAAAAATAAAAACATCTGCATGTCTATCCCATCACTCCCAGTGTCACACATATGTTGTCACTCTGCACTCTGTTTGTACACTACGTGGATCTCTTCCCCTCTGCCTTTATGGTGTGTAACAAATTAAAGAGGAAAATTATTCAGAGCAACAACAGAACCTGCAGGAGCTCTGTGGGGCTTTGTGAATTAACAAGTCTTTTCAGACGTTTAAATGCAAAATTAGAGGGAAACAGACACTGCGAATGTTCTCATTTACACAGAGCTGCTTTTGTTCTGTTCAGCGTATTATCACAGGCAGTCAGTCATGTAATAGACGGCTGTTAACCTGCTGAGACGGAAGATGAAGAGTTGTTATGCCAGTTAAAAAACAGGAGTCATTCGAGCCTGCAGGCGCAGCGGTGAGAAAGCAAAGCGTGTGATTGGACAGGAGCCTGATTAAGCGTGTATGACATGAATGTATCTGTGCATGTATGTGTGGTTAAACATATAGACATGTGGGTTAACTAAAGCAACATTTAAAATCATTCCTGTCAGTGGGAGCTTGCTGAGGTTAAGGCCCCCCTTCATGTCTAATGGGTGAAATACAGCAAAGGTTTTAGAGGAGAGGCCACTCAATAATTTAACAATTTCTTCAAGTGCTCTAATATGTTCCTGCTCAGGCCTCCTTCAATAAAAATCAGCCTCTGAACCAGCTCCTCGAAAAGGACTGCTGCTGCTGCGTACTTTGATGTCGTACAATGAATGAACACTCGTCAATACGTCTCTGCAATTTCCTGCTCGATATGAAGTGAAGAGTCAAACTCGGAGACATGAAAAGCATTAAATGGAAACAACAGAGGGGAAACGGTCAAGCTTGCATTAGATAATGTAGCATATTTACACAGAGCCTGAGCCCTTATGAGATTATACTAATAACCTTTAAAATAAATGAACATGTGCTGTATAAACACATGCACCTGCTAACCCTGAACTTCAAATGCACCCAGAGGAAACTGAATGTGTTTCTCGGCTCAATAAAAGAATATGGAAATGCCTCCGAGCTCTTCTTCCACTCCTGCACTTGATATTATGTCTGATAAGAAAAGAACAGGTCTTTTTATTCATTGCTAAACAGTTATTCTGCAGCCTCCCTTTGTGCTCACATTTTCAATCTCGTCTTGGTAAGAAAACCATCATTGGATGGATTTAACAGTTTATGGGACATACAGGAAGCTCTTCTGAGTCATGATCCTGGAAATCACAGCCACATCAGGGATTTCACTAACTACACTCATTAACTTGAGTATTTTAGAGGCACATTCTGGATCTAGTGAAAGTGGAAGGCAAATTACTGTTATTTTAAGAGTCTAATGAGGAGCAGAGAGAGCAAACAAGAAACACCTACAGATGGATGTATGCAGAGCTGTACCAAACACGAGTTTGTTAGTTAAAGAGGGGGTATCATGCTGTTTTACATTTAAACACATGTAAAAAATGTTACAATGTTGGATGTTCAGACTAAACGTGGGTGAAGTTTCAGATCTGCAGGTAAAAGTATGTTGGTGTTATCCCCCGGATTCTGTGGCTGCTGTGAACGCCAGGTTTCACACTGTTTTTTTCTACACGCTGCCTCAGCAGGTGTCAGAGAGCTGGCCAATCAGAAGAAAGCGGGCTTGTAGGGGCGGGGTTTCTTAAAGGGACAGAGCTGACTGAGCTGTTTCAGGCAGAGGCTGTATGAGGGCCTGCACAGAGCAGCAGGGTGAGAAAATTTAGTTTTTTTTAACAGTAACTTATGCTAAGCTACTCCACAGGTATCACAGAGTGAAATATGAAGCTTGAATTAGCATAATGCCCCCCCCCCCCACAAAACGTTTTCAGATGTTCAGTATAAAGCTTCAATTCGTTCCCTTTTTTCCTGGTTTGGTTAGAAACCAAAGTCCTATTTCAGCATTTATTGCGCAGATGTGTTCCTGCAGTTTGACGGGCCGATGATTTAACTATTTGACTTTTAGGAGCTAGGACTAAATATATGTTTGGTCACTGTTAACCACCAGCTGATGGTCAAGTTCTATTCCTACAGCTGCTTCCTGTTCACCTGTACAACAAAAGCTCAAAATGGGCCGGTTCACTCCAAACTATAACACCAACAAACAAGTACTCAAGACAACAACATGTGTGTCTAAAAGCTGCTTTAGTTTCCCAAGAGCCTCATCATGGAACGCTTCAGCCAGCAGAGCAGAGATATCAGAAAGCAGGCCTGTGAGCCGTGTAGCTCCAGCTCTGTGGTGACAGATGGAGAGCACCAGCTCTACCTCCAGGGGTCTGACCTCATCACAAACTTTACCCACACTGAAAGAGAAGCAGTGTGCTGTGGGTCCATATGTACACTATAGAGCCTTTGAACATCTAGCGGTAGAAGCACACACATAAACAAAGCTTTCAATTGAAAAAAAAAAGTGCTGTATGTGTTGTTGATAAGCCAAACATGAGTTCAATCCACTGCCTCCATACCTTCCTGACTCCCTCTCAGTAACACTTCTAACTCAGTCACATCAGAGAGCGGCCAAGTAAAATATGTATTCTGTCTCTGGCCTGTGAGCAGCTGTGATGAAAGTAAGCGGGGGGTCAAGTGGCTCGCTCAGGGGCACTTCAGAGGTGGTAACTGTGGTGGGATCTCATTCTTATTCCGGGCCGACACTTCCAGGACTGATTCAAACG
This sequence comes from Semicossyphus pulcher, assembly GCF_022749685.1. Lineage (NCBI taxonomy): Eukaryota > Metazoa > Chordata > Actinopteri > Labriformes > Labridae > Semicossyphus > Semicossyphus pulcher. The sequence goes on along the minus strand of NW_027211604.1, from coordinate 26,215,976 downwards.
TTTGAACCATTGATCTTGACTCTGTAGCCTTTAGGATCCAACCGCCCTGTTTGAGAGTACATATATTATTTCTCAGCACTGTCACGTCTTTCTCTTAAACCAGAGGAGAAGCCAGATATAAAACCTCATAAAATAGTGGAACTGTGCTCGTCCCTTTAGAGCTAAACTATCCGTCAGGTTTAGTCTACTCACAGAAAATTACTCTGCAACTATTTTTTACCATCAGTTTATTATTTGGGTAAGCACTAATGCTTTCTGGCATTTCTTCTATATCAGGGTAAAACAAATATCTTCAAGCTTGGGACACTTTATAGGACAAAACAAGAAATTTAAAGACCTTACCTTGGATTAGGGAAACTTTTGATTGGCACGTTCCTTTGTTTTCTTTCCTTAAACAATTAGTTAGTTAATCCAGGATAAAATCCTCAGTCTAATGAAGCATGAAGCACAATCTGGACTTTGGAACCACATTAATCTGAAAGAGTCTGAAGCAAGCACTTAATAGGGCTGTCACTTGTTTCAATGTAATAGGGAATTAATTTGAATTGTGTCGAACACTAACGTCATAGGGGTTTGGGTGGTGGTTTCGTACATAGTGGTACACACAGCGCTTCTGAGGCGCGCTGGTGTCCAGATGATCAGTTCTGTAGCACGGTCTTATACAAGAAGTGTAGCTCTGTTATGGGAAGAGCTAAGTGCGTGAGAGTGCGGTGGTCGCGCAAGTGATAGAGAAGTGTCGGGGACTGACGCAGCAGACAAGCAGAGAAAAGCGTGATCGGTGTTTAAACAACAGAACTAATGTACAGTTTAGGCTGTGTTTGTGCACAATAAAGCCTCCAAGACTCAAGCCACGCTCCCGTGTCTTGTGACAGAGTTAGCCACATAGCTAGCTACAGCTTCGGCCCTGGAGCACAACAACAAGTCTCCCCTGTGCTTTCTAACTACGGTCGGGACGCTGAAGCAGGAAAGGTTCACAACGCCTTGGCTCGTTAGTTTCCCCCATTGGTTTGTAGCAGGCAGCGTATTATCGCCATCTGTTGGATACAAGGCACACTACTCTCGTGCCACAAACGTTATCTGCTACGCTTCAATTTTAAATTCCATCACATCATTACAGTTTGAAGTGTTAATATTTCACCAGGTTCGAACGATATATCGAATTTGGATTGAAAAGTGACTAAACAGCACGAGGGGTGCTCTACTATGGCAGGTTTGGAAGGAGCTCTGTGGGAAGATCCTACTTTCAGTTACTGAAAAATGAATCTGCACACAGCTCGTGTCATTAAGGATGTCATCACATCTGGGACACAGTGCAACAAACTGCCTGACTAAAGCTCTGCAACGACTGTAATAAGTAATGCAACACAATATTGTCATCTCCCTTTACTCGGCGGTGAGATGCTACTGCAGTAATGAGTTCTGTCACAGTCTCACCAAAAGCCTCCAGTGTGTACGTGTTTGCTCTCCCACACACACACAAGCATCAGTTGTTCTTCCTGCTCTCACCTGAGCTCTGTGTATTTGTGTTACTCAGTAAAACACGCGCAGCCTTTTGAATCACTCTGATTTGATTTGAATGCAATTTGATGGGGCAACATATTTGGATTTAGTCTGTTTGGTTGGCTGCTCTAAAAAGCGTTACAAATGCACATGAAACAGCAAATCTGACAACAATATAATTTCCACTCTCACTCAAGTTCAGACATCATATTCTGGATGTTTTGATTGATTAGTTGCAGTGTATATAATGAAAGGGAATTGGGTAATACTTACTTGAGACGGGTAGAGAGGACAGCTCTGTGCCTCTATGTGCGGCCGATCAAGTAAACTGTACACATTAGGGATGCACTATAATGGATTTTTTGCCCATATCCGGTATGCCGATATTTTCCAACCCTTTAAGCTGATTTAGATACCGATATATTAGACACATGTAGTGGAATTGTTATCATGCCTGCTCTTATTGTAGTGGCCAAAAACTGCCATACCGCAGACATCTTGCACCCTTCTTCACGCTTGACAGAAGAGTTCAGTGTACAAAAGGTCACGTGTCTGATCACTCAGGTTTCTGAGCGCACCTGAATGCAGCATTTCCCCAGAAACACGGCAGTGAGGGAGACACGCCCAGACTTTTTTACTGCACCTACTAAGGAGACGTCAGAGATCGCTGACGGACTCTTTTTATCGTGCGTAGTCCATGAATATGTAGGTTAGTTACTCTCCGTTAGCGTTGGCTGCGACCGTGAGTGTATTTTCGGCATGTTTGCTGTTGTTACGTCTGGTTAAATGATGGGAATGTGAGCTAACTGTTAGCTAGTTAAGAGTTGTTAAAGTTGTTTAACTTCTATTCATCGGTTGAGTTTCTGTGACTTTTGAGTAGGGCTGGGTATCGATAAGGATTTCTCAATTCATTTCGATTCGGATTATCAAGGTCCCGATTCGATTCAAGAGAGATCTCATAGCGCAAAGAACAAAATCACACGAGACTAAGAGTTATAGGGAATGGCATACTCTATAACAACATGCCGAAAATACACTCACGGCCAAAGCCGACGCTTACAGAGAGTAACATAAACATCAGCGCAAAACTAACTTACATATTCATGGACGCACACACGATAAAAAGAGCCCGTCGGCGATCACTGATGTCTCCGTAGTAGATGCAGTAAACTAACCAGGCATGTCTCCCTCGCTGCCGTGTGTCGGCTGAGTTGTGCTGCATTCAGGAGCGTTTAGAAACATGAGTGATCAGACACGTGTTTACACATATCTTTAAAGATCGCTCTCGGGATTTATTAGTCGATATTGGGTCATTCAAATGAGAATCGATTAGAATCGGAAAAATTGATTTTTTAAACAGAGCCCTACTTTTGAGTCTTTGTTTGTATATTGTTGATAACTTTGCTCAGGCAGTGCACATGCACACTCGTCCCGAGTTAATGTCGTAGTATCAAGCTTTTTCAGGGAATTATTGAGCTTTTAGTCAGAATTAAAGTGTTTTATTGGCGGAAAATATTTGCAGAAAAGTTACACATCTGCCGATGCCGATATGTCATTTTCAAGTCACAATCTGCAGATATGATAACGTGCCGATAATATCGTGCATCCCTAGTACACATTATGATTCAGATGTTTATTTTTATTGTTCTAGTCTGCAGTTTGCCTTTCCACTATCTTTGAACCATTTCAGTTTAATTAAAATACAACATATCTCTTCAGCTTATTCATTTAATGTTCAGTGTCCTTCAAACTGAAGAGCTCACTTTAAAACTTCCCCACACTGATATCCGAGTTGTCATCTAATTCGACAAACAGTGAATAACAGCGGCGTTTTATCAGAGCGACACAGAAAGCATCCGTGGAAAGAACAACAGAAAGAAGGTCAGACGAAGCGAGGAGACAGAGCCTGCGACTGCTGAATAGAGTAAATCTGAATAAAAACAATGAAAAACATGACAGAAAGATGCTCTGGAGCCGTGAAAAGAGATGATGTGACTAACAAAGGGAAACAGTGAGGACGAGTGCGTCTGTTCATATCCTTGAGATGGGTCACAGCGGCGAACAAGAGATCCGTATCGCGCTGCATATATTACAAAGTGCAAGTCAGGCTGTTATCCCAGGACGCCCCGAGCCTGACCTCATGGAGATAGAAACTATTGTCACATCCTGCTGAAAGATCAGGGGGAAAATAAGCCTCATAAGCAATAAATGCATGGTTTAATATCTGATGTAGATGTGCAGCGTACAGTTAACAATACAAAAGTACACACATTCTTTACTCTAGTAGGAACACAGATTCTGTTGGATTAAAAGACTCAAAAAAGTTCTGACTCAACTTCAGCTAAAGTAAAAGTGTAAAAGTTCAGGCTCTGAAATGACCTCACAGTAAGAAGTGTCCGTCTGAAGGACGTTTACACCAGCTGTTTGTGAGCAAAGCTCACTGAACCGGACGTCACAGTTGGGATTTAATAAAAGTGAAATTATTCTAGCCTCAAGTAAAATAAAAAAGACAATTGACAGAAAATAGTGAACATTAACTTCGCTCAAATGTGTAAATCAGCTGAATGGGGAATGGCTTGCAAAGTTGTCTGGGACACTTTCATCCATGTCATTTAGAGTTATCAGTTCACAAGACACCTGTTCTCTGCGGTTGGGTTTACCTCCCTTATGTGTCTTATAAGTCTTTTTATGGAGCGCTCATGTGCAGAGGATACAGTCCTAGACGCACTGATCGCAGGCTGGACTCCCGGTCTGCTGATCATTTGGTGCATGTCACCCCCCCCCCCCCCCACCCCCCTCTACTCCCCACGTCCCTGACTCTCTTCAGCTGTCCTGTCTAAAAAAGGAAAAGCCAGAAAAATAATCTTTAAAAAAGTATATTCATCATATTATCGTGGGTGTTACTGTACCATCCAGTTAGGTTGAAATCTGTGGAAATATAATGGAGAATTTTCCTCGAATGCATTACTGCTAATGTTACGAGCCTGGAAGGTGTAGGATTGGAAATCAGGATGTATTTGTTCTTTGTCACTTCCTACCTTTATTGGCCAGGTATGTACACGTACAAGGAATTTGACTCCGGTTTAACTTTGCTCTCTATGAACACTTAAACATTAAATATTAAAAATGTAACTAATATGTACAAGCCTACAATAAACAGTGTGTTTATTAAACTAGTATCTACAAGCCTGCCAAAGACGATACTGTAATGAGGAGTGCAACGATGCTGAAATATATAACGTGATTTACAACCAGATTTATGTAACAATAATCACACACACAGATATGCATCTATAGAAGGCAAGAGTTCTCCAAAGAACAGAGTGGAAACATGTTGTGAATCATAGACTTTGGCCTCCACAGTCACCAATAAAAACCGGCTCTCTCCAGCACCATCATCGAAACACCAACTGAAGAAATTATGTTTCCAAAAACTTGTGCACTCGATGCCAAGGAGCGCTGGAGCTCTTCTCGAGGCTCCTGCTGGCCCAACACTTCACCAAGACACTTCTCCATTAATCTTTCTCCCATCTGTAAGTTACTAGAAGAGAAAAATGTAGCAGGTGTGCTGTATATATAAAACGCTTGCTGGTGCAAGTCATAATTCAGAATTATATCGTTGGAAGGCAGCCTGTGCCCGGTTTGCATTCCAAGGAAAATGGAGAGCCAGAGTACAATAAATTACTCCCACTCTGAATAAACTGCTGTAACATGGATCAAATTGCTTTTTCACAAAGGAACAACAGCCACTACAACCAGAGCTCAACATCCCTCATCTGGTGTAAGGCTTGGCTGGAAAACTCTTGTGAAAACAAATCCCGAGCAGTATACACACAACAACACTAACAGCCTCAGTGACACAGATAGTAATCTCTGGCTGCAGCGCCACATTTAAAGCTACATCTGTTCAACTCCAGCTCTCACAACAGCCAGATACGCAGGCAGGGGCCAAAACAGCCGGCCCCGTCAGAAAAACACAATAATCATCACATCTTTACAGCGATAAGAGATTTACAGCTGCAAAAGCTCAACACAAACACACCAAAGTGGGAGACGGTTAAAGGGCACTTACCTCCAGAGCCTCCAGGGTCACGAACCCCGTGATGGAGAAGCCGTCGATGATGTCCTCCTCAGCAGAAGTAGACTCCTTTCGCTTCCTCCGCGGGGGTCGAGGGCGGGACGAGGAGGGCTTCCTGCCCTCCCGCTCCGAGTCGGAGGAGAAGCGAAACACGGAGCCCTTTACATGGTTGTTCCTTATCCCATTTGATCTCCTCTCCCGGTCCCTCGCTGACCTTGACTTCCTCTTCTTGCGGAGGCTGCTGGATCGAGGGCCATCCATGTCCTTCATGGACAACATCCAGATAAACCCTCCTCTTATAGAGAATCAGACTCTTCAAGGACCAAACACTGGCACTGCTCGACCTCCACTTGTGTGAAGAAAAAAAGCCCAGAGGAGAAACTCCACAATATCCAAGCGTGTGTTAGCAAGGTATTAGATCCAAGGGAACCATGTAATATCCAACAGATGAAGCCTTTTTGTAGGAACTCAAAACTGCATCCAGTCACTGCTAGGATCCCCAAAGGCGGTCCATCAAATCCTACGACCGAGGTGTAAAATGATCTATTAAACACGTTATCGCCAAGCTGTCGATTCCGCCAGAGGAAGGGCTTTTCAAGTTAAAGCAAATATCTGCTCAGCGAACATGTCCCGCCATGGTGAGTTGAGCAGGTGACACCACATCTTTCTTCTCCTGGAAAGCTGCTCCTCTTACCCAAGGTCAGCAAACTCCCCCTCCTGCAAGATAAAGACAGAGAGAGGGAGAGAGAGAGCAACGCATTTGCAACATGTTCACTCAGCAAGTTCAACTGTGCATTAAGTCAATGAGCCATTTTCCAAAAGGTGCTGCAGACTGTACGCGCGCTTGTTGCCATTCTACATCATGCAGGCTGAATGTTTTATTAGCAGCACACGGTTTTCTTACACCGCCAGGTCTTTACGCCCCGAGATGAGATGATTATGTGTTGTAAGTGCTCCTCCAGCAGTGTCTCTGAAGCTTGTAACATAAGCTGTCATTTTAATGATTCAATGTCTTTAATTAATTATGCAGCAGAGTTTTTACTCTGCTACTTGGCGTCTCCACACCCCTCAACATCAAAGTGTTGTTTTTGGCACGCTCATAGCTGATTTAGAGTAACGTGTGTAGACTGTAATGCTTTACAGCATGTTTGCATTTGCAGATAAACAATGTCTAAGTAACAGGCACTCTGTTTAACTAGGACAAGTTAAACAGATTGCTCTTGAGCCTTAAATAAAGCCGTAATTCAATCAAATGCATTATGAACAATTAGCTCAAAGTACTGTCCTTGTTCATCTTATTTGTTAGCTAATTGCATTAATGTATATAACAAACTTATGTTAAGGTAAAGCACAAGTCAGTACAGACACTACTCGTCAAGTTTCATTGATTATGCACAGGTTAACATGTTTAATATCAAAGTTAAGGCCTAACAGCTTCTGAGCTGCTGGCTACTGTAGGTCATCTACCAAGTAAAGACTCAGACAGACAGGCATCAACAGTCTAAATGAATCACTACAACCCATCTCAATTCACCATTCACTTCTTTCAACATATCATCTTAGATGCAACACTTCACTCAAATATTCCACACATCACAAACAGACCTATTTTTCTCTTCCTCATGAGTAAAATCAGCTCTAATTGAACAGGGAGACGTCCTGAAGGTTTTACAAACACTGTTACGACAGCAAGACAAATGTCAACCCCCCTTGAAATGCCATTCTGCACTGAACTATAAAGCTTTGCAAGGCATACCTTCACTGTCTGCCACTGAAGGCATCTGGCTGCTTTATGATACCAGGATGCAACATTCAACAGCTTGCAGGCTTATTCTGGATCGTTCTCAAGGCATAGCCTCCAGTCTAGGCCTACAGCCACTGAAAGTCATTGTAGTCTGAAACACATATGGCTTCTCTATGTGTCCAGAATATCAATTCAAATCCATGACATCATGGAGAAGGTATTCTATGTGGAAGGAAAAACTGAATCAACAAACTGCAGGCTTTTTCATGAAGCCTTTCTCTGAATAATCATGCCTCCAAATGCTGGGGGGACATCTCAAACACAGAGGAATCACACCTTTTTCTGCATCAGCACACAAACCCAAAGCAATCTGTCACAGTCAACCACCAGCTTCAACTTTACATTGTCTCCTTGGACACAGGTTGTCATGTAATGTAGCTCATCTGGATTCTGCAGCATGCATGTAGTCCCAAAAAGGCTCTGCTAAACACAGTCACACAGGTTTAAAACATGCATTTGCAAAAAATTAAAATGGCTTGGACAGATAACAAAAGGCACATCCAAAAAAAAAAAAAGCCTGCATGCCAACATTTAACTATGCAGCAATCTTGCAAAAATATTCATTCCATGCAGATGTTTTTGCCTTCTAAAAAGCCATAAAAGATAAATCCATATTTACTATAATAACGGTCCTGTGTCTTTTTTTTATACCTATGTCTTTAACCTGATGCCCCGTGCCAGCACTTATCTAGTAACACACACTGCACAAATAGCTCCCAAAATATCGCTTATTGGAAAATCAAACTGTATTCTAGCACTCGCCCTGGCTTTTCTCGCTCAGTAAGAGACTCTTTCCCTTGTCTGCGCTGCTCACAGTCCCTTTTTGTCTGCTGCCTGTGCTGTCAGTAGAGATCTCAGGCTCTGTAATCCAGTCCAGCCCACAACAGCAGCAGCAGCGGACTGGCACTGCCTCCTGCTCCGGCTCTCCAAGCTTCATTTTCCACTGTAAAGACACACAACAAAAGCAAAGCCTCTCTCTCTTTCTCTCTCTCCTTTTTTATGCTCCAAGACACGTCATGCAAAACGAAGAAATGCAAACCCTTGCGAGTGGGGAGGGACCGTCCGGACAAGTTGCAGGCCTTCGGTCACTCTAAAAAAACATAAAGCACAAGAAGGTTTTGGAGCTGGCGAAATAAATCCCGCAAAGGAAAACCATAGGGTATCTCCTCCTCCTCCTCTCTTCCCCAGATCCGAGCTTCAGGATCCCGGAGAAGGGGGACCGGGGCGCAGTGATACGGCGATGCCGCAGTGCCGCTTTACAGGCTGCTCGCTTCCTCCTCAGCGCAAATAGTGCTGTCTGTCTGTGGACACTTTGCAGGCGCAGAGTTACAATAAAGAGACGGTAGAATGAAAATCCAGCGGGGTAAAAGCCAGATAAAGCCAGTATACACACCTTTATACCAACGGACTACATTTTAAAAGCCGGTTAAACGTTTAATGCCATATTGTTTATGACGGAAAATCTATGTGATTATAACTTACATTTTGTGTAAATAATGCGTAAACTTAACGTGAATAAAATAAATATGTTGCTGCAATAGTTGGCCATAATTAATCTCAGATAAGCTCTGCAGACATAGTGATAAAAAAATATGCATTTATTAGCATAATTACTGAAACAAACAGGAAATAAAAATAACAGCACTTAGCTAACAAGCTACAATTACCTGGTGAATAATTATTGTTAAAACAGAAGGTAATAAAAGAAGAAAAGGCATGCCAACGATTCTGTATTTAATGTTTAAGTTATACCTGACAGCCTGGTATTAACCACAGCATGTTAAATATTTGCTACCTGTGGAATAAAACCTCTCTTCTGTAGGCTACATGTGCTAGCTCAGGTGTCAGGTTATCATTTGGCTCATGAAAGCCACTATAAGCTTTTGCCTCAGGGACACCCCGGGACACTTAACAAATCTCCCCATTCAACAAACAGGGAAGCCTGACCTTAGAGGATTGTAGCTATGAATAATAAAATGTTAAACAAGCATAGCATTTTTATCTGTTTGACATTTAAAGAAATGATTTACCTTGGAACGACGGTTGTCTGCGTTGTGTTTTCAAATCCAGGCTATCAGACTATTTAATTAATCAGATTTTAATCACCTGCACCTGGGGACCACAAGGTTAAGGCTGACAGTGTATTACAACAATACAGTACATCAAAGAAATAATGCTATTCTTGCTATACACTGATTGATTTGACAGTGCTTCACATTAGAGCCATCATAAAGGTTTTGGAGCCGATTCATGAACGCTGCATGATTTATTGTATTGATATTGTGCTGCCCTTGAGAGAGAACACGGTTGCGTAAGAGTGCAGTTACTCAACATCCACAGAATGTATTAAAATGTAAAGTATAGATGTATTTAAACCTTACAGTGGAGCTGTTTAGCTTGCTTTAAAAGAGGTCATTTTAAGCAGGCATAAAAAGCACTGTTGGTTCACAGGTCAACGCTGATTCACAAAAGCATAAGTAGGCTGTCAGAGCTTCAGTCGCCTGTCTGCTGTAACGCAAAAAGAGTTTATGTAAGCAATTACATTGTTCAAGCAAAGAAATCATAACTTATTAGCTGCTAAAAAGACAACTGACGACAGTTTTGATACTTGATTTATCTAATTTTCAGATGGGCTCTGAAAAACGCTCTTTGGGCTGTTGGAAAGTTTGGTGAGTGTTTATCACTCTTTTATTTCACTTTATTAGCTAAACTTTTAATTTGAAGTAATTGTGATAATAACTGATGATATCAGTTTTAGCTGTATATAAAATGTAGATCTGTTGGGTTTTAGCATCAGTGCAGAGTGGATGCCCTGTAGCGGCTGTCACTCCACCATGACACTAACACATATTGATTTGTAACTCCATCAAAGCCCATGGGATGAGCATTAATAACAGTGTGAACACCAGTGTGACTTTGTATGGCAGCAGTGTTATCAATAAAGATCATACGAATTAGTGTTTGAAAGAGAAGGGCTCTTAACAATAGCTTGTTGAGCATATTGTAACTGTATTGCTTCATAACAGTGATCACATTTTAAGAGGGAGTGAAAGATGATGCTGTCACACCTTGCATGAACAGGAGTCGGCGTTTGTGTCAGCGTGGAAATGAACTGGTCCGCTGTGAAGAGGGAACCATGGGTGGGCTGTGTATTTTTAGCCTGGTTTAATGATGCAGAGGCTGAGTGGTGTGCCTCAGAGCTCGCTAAAGTGCTTCAATCCCCCGTGCCCAGAGAACCAGGGGCCCCAGCGGCCTGTAAGAATAATACCAGGGGATTCACATGCACTTGACCCTGTCTCATCTTCCAGGAGGAGTGTCCTCGTGACAAAGTGGCAGGGCAGGGGAGAGACGACAGCGAAAGGCAGCTAATTCGGCTCTCCCGGCCTCAACTCATTAGTTGGGGAAGACGAATGTGCTGCCCTTCCCTCCTCTCTGCCTTCACCATAATCAGCTTTAATTACACCTTCGCCCTAACTTTCTCTGCCTCCACAGCTCCATCCGCTGTCACACAACACGCTGGGACTGGGGGTTTAATATACTGGAAATAGGACCGGTATTGGCATCAAGAGAAATACAGGATTGCTTGGATATTTTTGGCTGCCAGTCTTGCAGAAAGCACTTTGGATAATGGTGACAATGATGCATGTGCACAAGCATCCTGGTTATGATCTGTTTTTAGAAGTTTCTTTTTGTGCATTTGAACACACGTCTTAGTTAGAGTAATCATCATTTAAATAAATGTTAAGTCTCTATCTATCTCTGAATGAGGTAACACATGGTGATTGAGCCTACGGCCCACTGATGACAGCCGTTGCATTTGCAGTATTGCAGACTGGATGTCTGTGACTGTCTGGATATCTGGGAAGTGTGCTCCCTCAATCACCATTTATCGCCAGAAGGTGCCGCCAAAGAGAACGAAACTGAGACCTTCGAGATGACAGCTTTAAGGACTTCTTTGCCTGATTTTGAGGAACCTGGATATTCTACCTCGAAACCAAGATACTGTGGCGTGTACCTTATCTCTATAAACAGATATCTGCATAACACTGCAGAATCTGAATACTAGGAACAAAATGTTTAGTGTTGCAAGCTGTCATGTTTCTTTTTGTAGTCCAAGTATTATTGGCCTACTTTGTTCAATGGGTCTGTGGCTTTATGCATGAAAGCTGTCCACTAGAGAGCAGAAGAGGCGGTAATCGTCGGCCAAAATGGTTAATTCATCTCTATAAACAGATATCTGAATATACGTGCATCTAACAATTAAGTCTTAGATGTTGTCTGTCCAATCAAATTCAATTCTCGTGTCTCAAGTTGCTCGACAGACTGTAAACAATAACCAGCAAACAGAAAAGGAAGTCTTGGCACGGATGTCCTTTAAAGCTTTTCCAACTCTGTTACACTGGATCTAAATTCCTTTATATTCTTCGTTCTCTCTTTGATAGAAGTTATTGGCAGAGATAGTGCAAACAAACGATCAGAAACCTGGATGCTGTCACGATCATGTTTACAGGATGATGAATATCCAGGTGTATCATGTGCCATATAAACATCAAACCAGCATCAATGCAACTCTCAACTCAACAAAAGGTAGAAGCATCAAATCCACTCAGGCTTTCAAAAAGATTCTTTAAACTGTGCAGGTATTTTCAACATACCGTGCAAGCCTGAAAAGAGTCATAATAGGATGAAGCCCTTGGGAGAAGTCAATCACAGGCCAGCCATTCTGCAACTGGTGTTACCTTGGTAAGAAACACAACGCGGCTCCACACTACATATTTAGCTTTAATTGCCAAGTCGGAAAACGTAACTCTTCACTCGCTCTTTGTCCTTGTCAGTGTTCAGCTAAGACAGCAGATGGTTGTAATTAGAGAATCAGATTCACAAACTACAAACATACACATGCATTATCTCCCAGCTGCCAGTCACTATCTTCTACCTTTATTTTATTTGTGTTCAGCTTCATTGTTATTATCTCAGCTTGTCAGGAAGGAGACTCAAGTGGGATGTAATGACACTTTGTAGCTATAAGTACCCAGCAATTCAACCTGCATTATGCGAAGAGAGATTCTCAATACAAGAATGAGCCCATTTCCCCTCCCCCTACAGGTCTGCCTACACGCCCTATAATAGCCCTTATTACCAGCGCTGAGTGCAGAACAATAGTCCTCACTTATATATTTCTGCTGTAGCTGTGCAGTTACATAGAGTGTTATCTATTCTTCTCACTTTGTTCTTTCCTCTTATATTCTCTTGACAAATATGATTTGTTGACGCTCTTCATCAAAGCTGTAGTGGGGACTTCAATGGCACTAAAACACATGTGGGAGGTTTAGTGTTCATCAAGGGGTAAATGCCCTTAAAGTACATTTAAATAGACGACAAGTGGCTGGCATGTTCACAGCTCAATTGTGGTTCAAGTGCTCAACCTTACTTATGAAGGGGGTCAACCACAGCCTGTATATAAAGATGGGCGACGCATCTCCATCTACTCTCACTCCTCGATCCCACAGAATATGTCGCCGGCGCGTTCCGTCTGCGCTGTGTTTCTGGGCCGTCAGGCGGCGCGAGCCCTCGCCAACAGGAAGTGTGTCTGGTCCGCTGCGGAGCGCTGGCCCAAGCAGCTGGATTCACGAGATCACAAGATCACGGGAGAACTACATTATCGTGCGAGAATTGAGAAGCAACGCACAAACTACAGTTCAGTTTGCATCTGAGGTTGATTATCTGCTCATTTGGAGATCATTCTGTGATTTTTGTGCTTCTACCATGGCTGAGTACACTGCTTAATAAGAAGTGTTCTTTTTTCAAGATTTCAGTGTGTTGATCTTAAAACAAACGGAAAAAATGGGAGTCTGTACCGGTCTGTACATGGTGTTTTATTTTGAAATGACTATGCTGTATGCTGTTTTAGTGTGTGACTTCCTGTTTGGAACGATCTCCGTCAAAAATAGACACGGCGCGTATCTTTAGCGGAGCAGAGCGGAGAGACGCTTCTGGGATGCGTCAGAGACAGACCGCGGCGCATGCTGTGGAATCATGATCATTGACTTGAATGTGGACACGATCGACTCCAGAGGTCTGCCATCTTGCGTTGATGTTTATTTGGAGCAAGTAGAGACCGACTGGTGGAGCTGCCGTAACAATATCCCGCCCCTTCAGCCAACCAAAACACACATTTAACTTACAGTAAAAAATGGAAAGGATCTCGCATGTTGGTGTGTTTAACAGCCGAAAACAGCTTCTTGTGTTGGTCTGAAGCAGACGTTCACAGAAATGGAAACTGAGTGATTGTTTTAGTTACGTTTCCTCTTGCCATTCCTCCTCTAATCTCCTAATCCAGAACAGATCGGCTGCAGGAACCGGATTTGTCAACAGAGCTGTCAATCATGGCGTTACACCCCCTTTTAATGGCATCAAATAACTAATTGAAAGTAAACTTGTCAGAAAAATGAACACTTAGTTCTTATCATGCTGATTTACGTCCAACTATGATGACAGAAACCATGTTTGACATGTATTTTGATTTTATAGTTTGACGCATGTCCCATCTGTTAACATGGAGGAGACGGGCTTTATGACCTATACTGCAGCCAGTCAACAGGGGGCGATAGAGAGGATTTGGCTTCACTTTTAGGGAGCTAAAATATGTAAAACTGTAAGACACAACTGTAAGTACATGCTACAGGTCAGCTTTTTTTCTTATTTTTTCTCTGCCATGATAGTGCGTCCCATTCCTAATTTTTATGCCGTTCTCAAACCCTCATGCACTCACGCACTGCACGCCTGACACTGCACCCCTGTCGCCATTAAAATCCGTGAGTGTTCGGTGCTTAGGCTTTAGGGTGGAGATTGGGATTGGACCTATGGCAGGGGTCTCCGACCCTGCTCCTGGAGAGCTACCTTCCTTCATGTTTTAGATTTCTCTGTACTCTAACAAACCTCATTCAAATGTTTTGCTCATTATCAATCCCCTGAGCCGCTTCAGTTGGTTGATAACGAGCAGATCATTCAATTCAGGTGTGTTAAAGTACTGCTACTTTTTTTTTGGGACCAGAAATGACCATATTTGGACAACAGGGTGGAAATTGTTGTTTCTGTGCAGGGTCACAGGCCACCATTGGGAGTGATTTGTCAATCAAAATGTATACAGGCCTTAAAGCATGCTATGCTTAGTAGTGTGGGTAACTCTGAGTGGGACCGTAATGTACAAAGAACAAAAAGACGTTAAACTAGTGATAGAGACCATAAATTCATGAGGAAAATGTTTACATGTGTAATAAATCTAGTTTCATTTCACCACGTCGGCCATTTTCTTCTGACATCATGCTCAGGGTTGGATGCACAAATCCTGTAATGATGTTGTTTTGCTGTTAGTAATTAGATAATCTGACATCTATATAATTTAGCTGCTTCTCGATTAAAAGGCAACTAATTGCATTAATCACAATTAATAGTGAACATCTGAAGGACCATCTGGCCATATGGCAGGGTGAATAAACATTTAATGCTTTCAACCACTTTCTAGTTCTTGTCACTAACATTGCTGTCACAGGGTTAGCCTGCGCCCGCTAACAAAAGAACACACTGACTATTTTCTGACAACAAGCATTTATTCATCATGTGTGTCACTTGTTACCTGTTCCTCCTCTGCCACACTTGCACTGCTGACATGAAACCAGAAGCTTCCAACCAGAGCTGAGCCCTGCCTTTGGCTTATAAGGGAGTGTTTCAAGTGGAAGGCGCCAAGTGTGTTGGAGCTGGAGGGGTGTTTTGCGGTGTTGAATTGAGAAATGCTTTTTAAACTGCATTTTGAAAAGGTTTTTACCTGGAAGGTGTTTTGATATTTACTTGTATTGCAGACCAGGATTTGATCTCCTGTTAGATGATTGATTTCGAATAGCTAATTATTGACCCTTGACCGAGCTACTATGAAAGAGGAGGCTGGAGGTCCTTGAGGGAGTGGAGTTGTTTTTGGAGAGTTGGCAGCAGGGATCAGAGAGGACCCAACGTGGCTTTGTGTAGAGCTGAATGTTTGTGTGTTTTTGCAAGCATGATCTTTTCTTCAGTTATTTTGTTTTAGGCCTGCATGGTACATATTTCTGAAAAGGATTGTTGTCACACTGTAAATAAATTCACTGGGATGTTTTTGAGCCTTAACCACTGGGCTATCCTTACAGTTATGTTAGCTTATGTTACGCTAGCTGGGAGGTAAATTCATTGCTAACATTATATTAAGACTTCACCCCTTTCCTGTTGTATCACGTAACACTACCAAACTGTAATAAAGCTTTAAGCGGCTCGCTGCTAACTGTAACATTATCTAGCAGGTGGCTGAACGTTGAACCGGTTGTCTGACCATCGCTAATGGGTTATCAAATATGTTGAAATAAGGACATATTTCCCTCTAGATTTAACCTTTTTTTCACAGCTGCTGATCAATTGAGAAGCAGTGAAATGTAACAATTCGTCCGTCTCCCTTATACGACTTGGAGCCGTGAAATTATAACAGCAGGTGAACGGAAAGTGGCCGCTGTGTTATTATGGTCAATTGGCTCGCTTATGAAACCAGAGGCTACACCCACTCCTGACATACAATCTCTGTTGTCAGCGCATAAACTGCTGCAGAATCATGTTTCACTGGGAAAATGAAATTATCCTTAAAGCAGCATCATCAGTTGGAGTGATTGATTATACCGGATCGATATGAGTGAAGCATGTAGCTGTAATATTGACGGCGCAGAGTGAAAAGCCTCTCTGATCTTAACATATGGCGGCCTGTCAGAATCCTCTCACCTCGTGGTTCTTCAGCCGGCTCACACGATCAATCACTGTTGAATATTTGTGTGTTGGATAAGACCTGCATTTACCACCAGAGAAATCAAGAGCTGACAGGAAACTGATTATGGATGATGATTACATCAAGATATAACGGGCAGTATGATTAACAGAAGTTGGTTTGGGAATTTAACGGGACAATATTGCAACTTTTACTGCCCTGTATTTATTTATAACAGTCGCTGTTACCACTTACTGATGTCACGGCCCCTCTGCTTGGTACACTCTGCTGCTGCTTGTGTTCTCAGTCTCCAGGGCTGCAGACCTGGTGGCATGCTAATCAGCAGGATGGGACTCACCTGGGTCCTGCGTGCCTCATGCATATAAGCCCGATCAGCAGCCAGTCTTGGGCAGACCTCTGCGTTGCTCTTTGTTTCCTTCTTTGTTTTTACATCCGTGCAGCACATTTCCACTCATACACAACTGACTTTACAGATTATTCATACTTATTTTTGTTAGTCGATGTCTCTGTCTGAAAGCCAGACTGTGACACTCATTAGACGATGGTTTTACCAGGAAAAAACATTATCTTGCACAGTTTAAGATGTTTACAGTCCCAGCAAAGAGACATTTCACCTCCTAAATTCCTCTGGTGGTTTCGTTTAAGGTATAATTCAGGTCCCATTGAGGTAAAATAATCTAATATTTCAAAATAAAAGCATAAAAAGAGCCTAAGAGCTCTCCAAATTTATGGAACAGAACTTCATTTTTCTTCTTCCCCCCCATTAATCATCCTCCAACCCCAGCCTCAGTGTGAACCATTTAATATTATAATGTGCCTGTCGCAGGGTTATTTTCTGCAGAACAACTCCTTTTCCTTTTGATTTAGCTCATTTAACTAATAAAACCTCTGTACCTACGCTCAAGTAGGCTATTTTTCTTCTTTTCAGAGAGCATTGTTTTAAAAGGTAAATTTAGTGAAGGGAAGGCTTTAAGTACTTCTTCCGTGGTGGGGAAAAGAACAGGTGTAATGGCTTCCCGTGACCCTCGAATAAAAGTGAGCCATCCTCCATTTATTAGAAACATGACAAGGCAGAAACTGTGCTGTGAAAAAGGCCTATTATAGAGAACAAACAAACACTTTTTTCAGTCTTAGAATAAACTGTAGCAAAAGATTAATGTATTCTGCTGAACAGCTGAACAGTTTAAAATACATGCCGGGGTTTGATGTCAGTTGTTCTGAATGTCTCTTTATGAACTCCCCCTCATTTGAAATGCCAGAGATGACCTTTCACTGCGCGCTCCGGCTCTGAGAGGAGATCATTTCCTCGTGTATTCTTTACTTCAGTAGATAGAGCTGATGCACTTAAGCTGTTATTCTTTTTTTTTTCCTTGCCTCGCGGCTCAGAGGAGTACTGTAATTTTCCATATCTGTCATCTGTGCAAATAGAGCAAAATCACTTCCAAATATAATCTCACGGAAAAGATATAAAAAGGAGGAACAGAAAATAACTCAAAGCCAACACGCTGCTATGTTTACCTATACTGAAGCATTGTGCAGCCAAAATAAAACACTGCTGCTCGCTAAGCTCCTCGAATGACAAGAAGGAATATTAAAAATGATAGCTGACCTACTAAACCAACAGCACGGTTTAAGCTAACGATGTTGTCAGATGTGTGCGCGCCGCAAACACAACACAGTCGGCTTTGAACAGCTCAATTACAGAAACATTCAGCTCTGACTAATTCATGAGACGACAAGTTCAACACGAAGTTCAGCCACTTGAGATAAAAGAGAATGATTTCAGCGTGCTTGACTCGTGTTAAATACGAGCGAGGCCTGATAGACACATGTGGTTTCAATTCTGACATGATGAAGTCATGCGGGGTCTTCAGAGGGGCTGCGAGGGTCGGGGAATGTGTTCCAGTATTTCTGCTTTTATAATGTCAAATTCATGAATAATGAAGGTTTCAAATTAAAGCTGAAATCTGGCTCTCGGTCTGCCTGGTGTGTAAATTATTCTTTGGATATGGATCACTTGTTCTGCATTCTGTTCTTGTTCCTAAAGTCTACACTATAAATGTGAATAACATGCTCATTTTTTCCATTTGCGTCGCAAATAGCAAGAAGAAGTATTCACTTGTTTCTTGATTTTAATAGTCATAGGCCTTAAGCAATGACAGAAGATGGATAGGGAAAATCCAGAAGGACAATATATATGGGAGGTTCAACGTATTTGAATGCTAATGTAGTCTGTTGTCTAGCTGTTGCTTAACCACCGTGTTAAGATGGTGATTGTGTAACGTTAGCCAATGGGTTATAAGATATGTTGCCTTTAAAATATGGCCTGATCTCTCTTCTGATTTTAACTATCCTTTTGATCAGCAACTAAAAGCCAATCAGAAAGCTATAAAATGATACAGATTTGTCTGATTCCCTACGTTAATACCACTTGCAACCTTGAACGCAGCAGTAAGACATCATAACAGCATTTAAATGTGCTGATTAGAGTCTTGGGATGCAACCAATGTGCACTGACCCTTTGCTTCCTCTTCCCTGTTCTCACTTGCATGATGCAGATTGATTGCATCCTGCATACCTTAATCCAATACCTTAGCAACATGTCTAAATATCCTTACACATAAATACATATCCTTCCATACATACCTCCATATGATCAAGTATATTTAAATCTTACATATATAGAATACCAGAGGTTTGTAGCCCTTAAAGCTCCTGTGAGGAACTCTCTGTTTGTGTTGATTTTGGCGCCCCCTATGGACAAAGCTGTACCTCTTATCTCTTTGCTGATTTTGTCCTGTTCATGCTTAAGTGATAGTTTTTAACAAACAATCTCCTCCTGCTTTCATTAACAGTCACATGTACCACTCACTTGAAACTTTTGCCCTGTAAAATGTAAACAAAGGCAGCGTGCAGTTAATCGCTTCATCTGACATCTACCCCCCCACTTTAAGCACACATCCAGCCCACCCCCTCAGTCTGCTCTCTAATGGCCAGCAGGGGGCGACTCCACCGGTTGCAAAAAGAAGTTTGTGTGAAACCACATAGGAAAATGACTCTATTTTTACCATCACCTCAGTACACATTTTCCCAATGAGTTCATGGTGCCAATCGCGAAGTTTAAGTCATCTTTAAGACAGTATGATTACTTCCATTTTGTAAGTAACGGTCGCATTCAGAGAAACGTAAATTATAAAGCAGAGTGTATACTGTATTTCTTTGTGAAAAGGATAGGAAGTATCAGCACAGACGTCCAAATATGGTCACTTCTGGTTAACTAACTGTGGCTACATTTACTTCATATAACTATCAGAAAGCTTCTCATGATATCTTGCTTCTGTTACCTTGGTGTCTCTTCCCCTCGACTTAACATAAAGACACAGAATACTAAAATCAGACGAATCAAGTTTATTTTTTTTCTCCTTTTTAACCTTTAAAAATAAAAGAAGGACTTTGCATCGTGCAGCAGAGGGAGAGGCTCGGTTAAAGTGTGGAGAGGGACTGGTGGTCAGGGTGTGATTGTGTGTGTAGGGAGGGGGTCTATCTGGAACGAGAGGGAGGGATATTTTCCAATTACCCAGCCCCTTCTCCCTCCCCTCTCACAGGGCAGGGGAGGCAAAGTCGGCCTCGTTTATTAGTATTAGGGGCTTGTTCCCCCTCCTCCCCCTCTCTCTCCCCTCCAGCAACCGTGCAATGCACACAAGATCACCCTAATAGAATTTGTAAGCCTCCAAATGAAGTGGATCGTAAAAGACAAAATGACGTGAGAGATGTTTTTTATTTTGAGGTGGGGGGGTTCCTCTGGGGGAGCGGTGGCTGAGCGGGGGTGGTAAGTGACAGGAAAAGGAGATTTAGGAGGCGAATTCACTACGACTCCATTTGATTCTCATTTCTCTCCTCCTGAAACGAGTCACCGCCTTGCATTATTGGAGATGAGTCGTTTTACAGTCATTAATTCGGCGGCCCACCTACTGGAGCGGTCCATTACAGAAGCAGCCAGCGTCATCACAAAGGAACCTCAGGGGTGACTCCGCTTGTACAACATGTGTTTCATTATGTGCCCATAAACACACAATGTAATATAAATATGGAAACAGTTAGAGGTGATAAAAAACAATGGTCTGTGCATCAACTGTGGTCCCACGAACACAACGCAGACTGGCAGAGAGGCACCGAGGATGGGCGCAGTTTTTTATTTCTATAATGAAGAGGCATTGTTACCGAGGATTAGGACAGATTATGAGCATCAGGAGGATGATCTCTCTGCGGTATACTCTTCTTCTGAGGGTTTTATTTGGAGCCAGAATGATAGAGTACGTCAGCAGGACAACACATGTCAAAAAAAGAGACAATAAAAATAGAAACAATGTGAAAGGATGCTGAACTGATCAGCATCCATCAACATGTATTTCTACATCTTTCATAAATTAACTGAATAAACTAATGATAGCTCAGAAGCCTTCATACCTACCTCACATTTCTGAACAGTTTTCAAACGATTTCACTGATTTCAAACCTAAAATGACTTGCGTAAGAACACAGAACAGTTAGCATAAAAGCAGAATCAAAACATTTGACTCAAATCACACTGTATGCTGCAAGTGTGACACTGTACTGTATAGCATTTCCTTAATTTGGCAGCATGTGGGACGTTCAACAACTTACCTCAACTGAACTCAACACACTCAATTGTGTTTAGATCAAAACAACACATTCTCACGTTGGCTCGGTTGGCGTAGCGGGCGCCCCGTGTGCAGAGGCTGCAGTCCTCGTCGCACCGATCGCAGGTGCAACTCCTGGTCTGTGATCATTTGGTGCATGTCGTCCCCCTCTCTCTCCTCCTCACGTTTCCTGTCTCTCTTCAGCTGTCATATCTAATAAAGGCAAAAGCCAAGAAAAGAAAAACCACACATTCTCGTTACTGAGTGAAAGAGCGCTGTAGTGACACATATCACATCACTTGACACCTGCACTCTCTTCCCACACGTTTTGTCTCTGTCTCCACTGACTGTCTAATTACAGGCGAAAGAGACCAAAATAAACTTAAAGAAGAAAGTAAACTACCAGAACATACACATATAAGTACCTAAAGGTATAATCTCCAACTTTTGTCTTTTAAGTCACTATCTATCGCCGAATCTATGACCATAATGGTGACTGAGCCTATGACCCACTGATGAAGGCCTTTGCCTTTGGAGTATAAAGTATTATTATGGGGTGTCTGTGGCAGCATCCGAAGCGGCTGCTTTTCCACTCTCTGCAAGTGTTGTGAGTAAACAGTAATCTACTATGGCTGAACAAACAAAGAAAAGATGGATGACTACAGATACAACTTCAAAATAAGTGAAAATCCAAAGAAAAAGAAACAAACTCGACGCTCAGATGAAGGCAAACCAAGAGGAAAATCAAGAGTTACAAAAGGAGCCAACCGTGGACGTCTGGTTAAACTGGGAAGTGTGCTCCTGTACACTTGTATCTTTCAGTAACTATACAATAATAGCTAAGGTAGGAAAAGCAAAGCACCATTCATACATACAGCAATTCAAAGTACAAAAATTAAGAGCTTTAAATGAAATGTGACATGAAGCATAAATAGTATATATAACATAAATAATATTAAGAAATAAGTCTGGTCAGAACACTACAAGAGTATATCCTTTAGATTAAGTGTACATACTTTTCTGTAGTTTACAGAATTCCCACAATTCCTTTTCTCCTGGGTCTCCTGGGACTCCTACCGCTAAGATAAGCTGAGGTAAGATAGAACTTTATTAATCCTGAAGGAAATTATAGTGCCAGATAGCTCCAACAATACAGTACAAATAAGATAAATGCAAAAAAAAAAACCCTCAAATATAAGTAAAACAAAGAACAAAATAAATGTTTGAACCAGCAACAGTAGAAATAGTTTAAAGTAGATCAACCTTAGAAGTTGTTAAAGTAATGAATAATGGCTGTAAACTGGCTATATATGACAGAAATATCATCACAGTGTGCACTTAATATGAGAATACAACCTGCTACAATACATCTCAGTTATAATCCATTCATGACGGCATATCTGACTGCAGATGAGAAGGTAGTTGATCTTACATGATGGGGCTGTATGTGTGCGTCGGACAATAAGCTCAGAGTCCCCCTCTGTATATCTCACTGCTCTCCACATGGGTTGTTTTAGTTAAAGAGGAACATGAGCAATAACATATTAAGGTGGAAACAATATTCCTGTTTGTCCCTCTGTCATTTCAGTCAGACAACTCGCTTTGTGATACATTGAAATGTTTAGAAGATACAGCAGCTTGTGTTTGCCATCTCGGCTCCGGCCTCCTCATACCTCGCAGATTTATTTTACATGCAGAAACTTGAGGAGTGATGAGATTATATGTTAAACCCCACTAGCCGGAGCCTGCAGGTGGATGCTGGGGTGTTGGTGGGGCTGAAAGTCAGAGCGCAGTACAGGTGCAGGGCAGCAGTGGCAATGACTGAGCAGAAATCTTGCAGCGTAAATAGACGCCACATTAGGAGGAAGTGTTTGTCAGGTGATTGTGGCGAGTGACGCCTGTCCAGTGTGAAATCAGTGCAGCTCCAGTTGCCTGCCTGAACTGGCTCGCAGTCGTCGCTCCATTAATGTTAACATGAGATTATATAAGCAAAATTATTTAAATCCAAATGCACAACAATATTTACATCCCAAAAGGCCAAACAGTTTATTTTTCAGTTTCATACTGAGGGTTATTTTGCCAGTTAATTGTCCTTGTTAAATCCTTAACTTTAATCAAATCAGATCAGATAATTAATCTTCACTATGATAATCATGCACCGCAGCTAAAACCTCCATCATTAGAGGGGAATTATTGATGGTGATTCTTGTTTTGTTCCATCAAAACTTTTATTACACGCTGAGCCATTTCTCTTCAGCAATATTCCCAGGAGGCTGTGCAGACTCTGTGCTGTTGTTAAACAACAAGACGCTCCATCTGTACAGTCTCAGCGCGTCTCAGCCTCCATCGCTTCCATATGCCAGCTGCTGAAAATATCTCTCTCTCGACAGCGCTGCTTTGCTGCGTAGTGCAGTTTAGATGAGCTCCTCTCAGGGCACACTTTCCTTTTTATTGAGATAAATGACAACTCTGTGATGTATTTACAACTTCGGCTCCTGCCTCGTGCTGCAGCATGCCAAGAGCTGACAGCCGCAGGGAGGGAGCCAAATTTGTGGTTGTCTGCAGAACAAATTAATTTGAATCTAAATTTTAAAATGTCGTTTGGCTAATAGGAAGTGACTGACCTCTATTCAACACAAATTACATTTGGATGGTGTGAGACGGAGGTCAGAGAGGTTAAACGGTTCAACCAGCAGTTAGAGGGAGGTGTGATTGGGAGCTGTCATTTCATAGACACACTGTAGGCTCAGTGTCTTAGTAACATAAAGACTTATCGAACCTTTCTGTGAGGACATTTATAAAACTCAAACATATGCACACACGCATCTACTCTCCCGCTCCTTAAACATGTGTTCAAACTGTTTTAGACAGATGCACTGGCAAAGGATTACTGCAAGAGACATCATGAAACATAAATCCTGATAAATCCTTCATGAGAGTGGAAGCAGAGTAGCAGACCGGAGAAACAGTGTTACTTCCAAAGCTTGCTCAGTGGGAGACACAGAAAGCAGTCATGGAGAGTTCACGATAAAGTCGTAACAAATACACATCAATCAGTGGAGTCTCAACAAATACTTGGATTTCAATCTGACTGACGATCGCCTTTTACTCTCATGGCTTCAGACACAGCAGCCTGGTCCGAGGCTCAACATTTGAAGCTGTAGGTTCCTGAAAGCATCAGGGAACCCTTTAGGGAGAACATTTTCCAAGGACCCAACATACAACACCGATTAGGCATATGCTTGTTACCATTTGCACTCTTAGATGTCATTGGAACTCTTTGTATTGTAAAACGTATCAATACTTCAGACCTGCTTCATAGTGATAAACAGAAAAACATTTCAGTTAGAATCATGTTAATATCACTTACATACATTTGATTCAAATTGTTGTGGACTCAATCTGACAGCATGTATACTTTTCAAGTAATTGATCTTAAGAGCTTTAAGAAAATTAACCGCAGCAGGAACGCTTCGCTGTGACCTGAGTGAGGGTCATCTGTAGACGTGCAGTTTTTCATGCTACAGCACAATTTTATCATTTATTAAAATTATTTTGCGGACCCCCAGGCTGTGGTTCGCGGACCCCCAGGGGTCCCAGGACCCCACTTTCGGAACCACTGCTCTAGATCAGTGGTTTCCAACCTTTTTTCCTTGGAGACCCCACCGCTTGTATCTAAGAAAGGCTGAGCCCCCCTCGCCTGCACACACGTACACCAAAACAATAAAGTGATTAATTCCAAATCTTTATTGGCAAACATTAACACCAATCAGCCGATAGCTTGCAGAGGTGTGGCCTACAGAGTAGCTACTATATCTGAATGAGGACCAGAAATATATACTTTTTAATAGTTGAACAGACTTTTAATTATGAACTAAGTGTTTTATTTAACATGTGCGAATCTAATCTTGACAATCTCAGTGCAGACAAAGCCTCGCGCACCCCCAGCGATCTGTGGCGCCCCCCTAAGGGGGTCTCGGACCACAGGTTGGGAACCACTGCTCTAGATCATTGTTTTTATGTTGCGCTGAGGTTGAGGTGACGTGGTATAGAAAGGGCAAATGTCCACTTGAAGCGGCGATGGCAGCCAATGGATGGATCAAACAAACACAAGACTTTCAGCAAGCAGACCGACGACCAGTTCCTGTGTGACGCAAACAGTCACATAGTGCTTCTTTTACGTGGTTGACTACTTTTTATGTAACACAAGTTACGCAATGTATGTATGTTAGTCAAGTTTTATATGGTACAAAAGATACATAAGTAACTGTCTTAACCAACCCGTGATGCATCCACCCATTATCTACACCGCTTATCCTGCTCAGGGTCAAAGAAGGGGGCTGGCAGTCAATCACAGGGCTGACACACAGAGACAGACAACCTTTCACGCTCACTCTCACACCTACAGGCTATTTTTTAGTCATCAATTAATTAGTCTTTGTGCGAGGAAACCCAAGTACCCGGAGGGAACCCACGCATGCACGGGGAGAACTTGCAGACTCCACACAGAGAGGGCCACTACGTCTGAACTAGGATTTAAACCAAGAACCTTCTAGCTGTGAGGCGACAGCGCTAATCTATCAATTGATTATGTTAGCTTTACTGCTTTATTTTGGAAGTCTTACAGGATGGTGCTTTTATTATAGTTCACTTGACTCCAGAAAATCGAGTGCTTATAGGTAAACTGACCAAACGGCCATATTTGACGATTTGGGAGTGAGAACGTTTTAGCAGTTTAGGACTCAGCATGAAAAATAAATCTTGTTAAATCCTTCATGAGAGTGGAAGTGAAGTAGACCAGAGAAGACGTGTTACATCTAAAGTTTTCTCTGGGAGACACACAGCAGTCATGAAAAGTTCAAGCTGAAGTAGTAACAAACATATGGGGTCCAGTAATGGTCAGAAAGATTTAGAGCACTTCCGTTGTGTTGACTGGATCTGCAGAAGGCACAAGCTGTAATCAGTTGAGCCCTGACTGGACAGTTTACCTTCCTCTGATTGGACGTGGAGGCGAGCTGATTGGCTGGTTAGCTGAGGTGAAAATTCAGTCAGAAGGTTCAGTTTTTTTTCATATTAAACGGTTTCAGAGAAGCTGTAATTTTACTGGTAATGCTCACGTCAAACAACAGGACAAACTCAACTGAACACAAGTCAGAACCTGAAAAGGAAACACTTGTTTCCATCCATCCAGGCAGAAAGAAGTTGTTTGTTCTGAAGGTCAGACACCAAAGAGTAACACTGTGAGGGAGAGAAGTCTCTTTGACCTTTCTGTCTGTGTGAGTGAACAGGTGCACGGCTCACAGATTCTCTCTCTCCTAGCCAGGTAGATATAGCAACACCTCAGAAGCCGCCCTGCACTGAACCATGAGTGGGATTCTCAAATGAGACAAAAAAAATTACTCTCATGACCGTGGCGATGTCTGCTCAAATGCAACACATGAGGTAAAACAGCTGACGGTGCACCTGCTCAACGCTCTCTGCAGTTGTTTTCCTCTTACAGTGAGTGGCTCACTCGTGATAAGGGCCTCTGCCTGAGAAAACAAGGCGTGGGGCAAAGACACCCACTCAGGCAGAACAAGGACACACAACCAGTACAGGTCTGATTTGTGTTAAAGCAAATGTATGATATGTCTGTGATAAAACATGATGAACAGAGCACGGCTGTTTATCGGACAGCATCTGCTTGCATGCCGACTGCTGCTGGCTAAAGATCGGATTCACGCAGAACATGAAGGTAAGAAATCAGTTTTTAATTATTGTGAGACATTAGATTGTTTTCCTGAGACTGTGACTACATTAGCTATTTTCGTCAATACAGTACGGAAGCTTCTAGTTCAGGTACAATGTGTGGCAGAAAGGCAGAGTGCAGCCTCTGTCTGTTATTGACCTTAATCATTGATCCCTGCTCTCTCCTTTGTCTGACTTTGTCTGCCAACACTTTTGTTTCAGGCAAATAAACTCACGCAGAGAGGACAGTTCACAAAGACGCTGGAGCAGGAAACAGGACTAGAAGCTGTTTTAGTACCATGAGATACAGTAATAACTTCTTGTTGATGATATATCAATAATCTGTGCTCTTAAAAAATGCAACTATTATTTTCACAATCGATGAATCTGTTGATTATTTCTGCTGCTGTCCGCTTCACTGCTCGCCTGCCCTCTCCCAGTAATTTTCCACTCACCCCTCCTCTGCTCCACTCTGCCTGCCTGCCACGCCCACCTCGTCAGTTCACTCAGCTCACCTGCACACACAGCTGCTCCTCATCAGTAATCAAGCCACTAGTCAAGCCTCTCCTGCTATCACACTCAGAGCCAGATCACAGATTGTTCTTCCCCTTCCATGCAAGACTCTCCAGCACTCACACTCAGACCGATTCCCCGTTGCCTCTGATCATTGTGCCATGTCGTAACCTTGAAAATCACCTCAGCCTTCTGTCCCTGATCGCAAGTTCTGCCTCAGCATTCCAGCATTCTCAGATCCCATCAGCTATAGTCTGACGATGATACAGCCTCTGGGGACAACGACAAATGCCGATTTTCTTGTGATTGACTTTAATTAACGGCTCTTACCTTTGCTGAAATTTCAACATCATGATGCAGATTAGTAAAAGGTCAAAATGAAGCTTTGTCAGGTCTGTCCTCAAGAGGAGAAGAAGAGAAAACATAATTTCTGATGCATTTTGAGGAAGTCAGGAAATCTGAACGCCGAACAGCTTTCGTGACACAACGTGAAGAGAATTTGTCTCAAGTTGAAGTTCAGATCTAGAACAGATTGTTAGCTGTTAGCTGTTAGCATGCAGATGTCTGTTTAAAGAGGTTAATAAGAAACTAAATCATCATCAGATCACGCTGATGGGAGCCGGGATGTCATTACAGCGGATTACGTTCCGCCTGCTTTTGCTCTCCACGGACTGTTTTTCCTGCATACGCCGCAGCCTGCTGATACGTGATTGGTCAATATTATAGAAACCAGAACACTTGCCATCCTTAAAATCCACGTCCCTGCCTACAGATTCTACATTTCTATGTAGAATCTGAAAAAAGAGATTACCCTCTTATTAACTGATGCGTGAGCCGTTCATCTTACCGCACTCACCTGTCTCCCAGATCTTTACATTTAGAGGAAATGTGGGATTCTTTTTTTCCTAATAGTTCATTAAGGAGTAGAGTTCCACATGTACACCTGCAGTGAAATCATTTTTCCAAGTGCTTCTAATAAATTATAATAACAGTTAACACCAGGTCAGACTCTTTGAGTCTGCACAAGGCGGCTCTAGATTTTATGTACAGGTATGTTCAGGTCTGTTGAGCAGCTTTGACTATAGAAAATACCAGGGTTTGCAATGCGATGTACCTCAGATCTTGTGTAAAGTGTACATTAGGTGTATTTTTGCTCTTCATCTCCTGCAGGTTGTGATCACACACAGGCTGTAATTACCTGCTGAACCTCTCACAGGCCCAGAGGTGATGGCACACTTCTGAAGGCTTTCATGGGTCTGCACAGTACATTGAATACATCTATTGAAAACAGAGAGAAACACCGTCGGCCCACTACATCTTTACATCAGAGCAGTCTCTGACAGGAGTGCTGAAAACAACACGGCACTCTGAATGGCAGTTGACAAAACAAATGATAGGCTGCTTGAGACAGATTGATAGGGAAGTGGTCCAACCTGACAAATAGACAAGAAATACTGCAGGCTGTCTTTTTCCCTCTCAGACTCAAGGTGCCATTCTACATGGACTCACAAGTAGTCAGACACATTCAGCAGCAACACTCGTGAAAATGTGACGCTGTAGAGAACACTACGGTGTCGTTTCTGGACACCTTTGCTCTGATGTGGTGTTGAGGTCTTGTGTTGTAGCCTAGCGAGCAATTTTTCTGTTGTCAAGACGTCAAATGTCCAAATGTCAGAAACATACCTGTTTAGGCAGGCATTTGGCTAATCAACCCACGTGTTGTTATTGTGCTGTGTATTTGGGGATGACGTTTTAAACGCTGTACGCTTTTATTTCTGTGGCTTATATGGCCATCGTACCTGAGATGTTTTATATCGCTCTATTGTGTAGCCAATGTAAAGCCCTTTGTGACCTACTGTATGTCTGTGAAAAGTGCTGTATGAATAAACTTCACTTACTTACTTAACACTAGAACCGCCGACGGGTAAAATTTACCCGTTTGATTGTATGTAACTTCTTTTCCAGGAAATATTGAAGCCCCCTTGTCTTCGACTTTTCCTTAAAGTGTGTTCGGTAGCGCCCCCTGTTGTTAAAAAACGTCAACATGAAGCCAGATTTTAAATATGGCTATTCATACCTATAACTGCCAGCGGGTCAAACTTACCCATATAAAGAACGACGTAATTTCTGCACTATTCATTTCACACGTCCAGATTGATACACTGTATGCTGCTGTGGAAACGCCTTTTTTTCTACTACTGTGTGTCATCGAGTTGCTCATCAAGTCATGAACTCCAATTCAACATGGATAAGAGGAAGAGATGCAGGAATGTAAATCAGGCATTAGGTTTACTCAGTGCCTCGAGTGAAGGTGAGTCTGATGGTGGGGAGCTCTCTGGCAGAAAACAAACCCAAAAACAACATTTAGTCCAAGAACCTTGTTCAGAAAGTGCTTTGCAAATAAAGTTTTTAGTTGTCATTTTGTCATTTTGTATAGCTGCATAAAGACACCACATCATTATACAACTTTGTGTTGTAAAATGAAAATTGAAAATCAATACATTCTAATAGCGGGTACATTTTACCCGTTGGCAGTTTTAGGTATACTGTGACCCCTGGCTGTTCTAATATTAAATGACGACTGTGACCTGCGTTGAAAAGATGTTCAAAACTGGTTCAAAAGTTAAAGTTTGTTGATTAAACGTTTATATTTAGACCAGATTTCACCTGCTTCTGTCACAAGATTCAGCACACATTCACACACATATTAACGACGATTTTCAAGTCGTATAGCAGCTAGCGATTATAAGTGAACAGTGCATCACAGTCGCCAACGGAAAAATACTGTATACGCGAGTGGAGTCGGATCCGATCTCATGATAGCTGCCTGTGGGCAGTTAACCATAACTGTTGGAAACTGGAACACAAAATGTGTTGAAATTACGTCTTTGTGTAGACAGGATTAAACCCACCACTGCAAGATGATTTTGGAGAAATGATGGTACAATCAGCACTGTTGCACTGTTGTTACCCTTTTATTGCTAAAATGAACAAATTATCAAAAATGTGTTTTCTGACATGCTGATGTCGTAACCGTATTTCAGCCGGTTGAAATGAGGTTTTAGATGTTCAGACCTGATTTCACCGTTTTCAACCAAATTTCAATGTTGAGCTCCTGGTTGGTGCTCACTGGGAGTATTGGGTTCACAAATGAAAGCTTGAGGCTGTCAGGGCCCATACATCAAACAAACAGGACCTTTTTTTCAAGAGGGGAGCTGTTGTGGTTCCCTGAGCCAATCACAGCGTACAGGTGAGTGTGGGAGTGGTTCAAATTAGCAACTGGGCCCCATACAGACTGGCGAACATGGCGAAAGTGCGATGCAGAGTTGGCCTTCTTTCTGTTGGACAGGTAGGTGCGAGAGAGTGAGAGTGAGCTTCTGGTGATGAAGAGCCCAGGAGGAGGGGCCCAATTTGAATGTGTTGCTGTGCAAGGAAAAACTCTTATCTACTTATTATACTTTTAAACACACTAGCAGAAGCATCATTCATATCGCCCATCATAAGTTTGCATTACGCCATTGACAGGATGCAGAGGCAGCAGTCTAACATTTTTCACATGTCTGCACATTTTCAGTAGAACCACAGATCCAGACAGTTAGTCTCTCATGTTACCTCCCTGAGTTATTCTAACAGTTAATGTGTTTTCTTTTAATCCTAAACGTCCTAATAATACAATCATCCACTTCTTTTACCGCCTGGCTGTGAAATGTGTTATCCTCGAGTCACTGAATCTCTCTAACAGCTGTGCTGCCGACCTTACAAGTGAGTCGGCGGGACCTCTTCGACTGGAGCAATTAAAAGAACAGCGGGATATAGATTTCAGTTGGCTCCGATAAATGTGGTTGGGAGAATTATAATGTGTGTGACTAATGGTATGCTCACAGTGTTTAAGCATGCTTCTCATTAATATGCTAAGCAAGCGGTGCTAGCTTTGTCCTCAGCTGTCCTCCTGAGATCCATTGTTCCAGGCTGAGCTCAAATGATTCAGCCTCTCCATTGTACATATGGGTGGACATGCCCACAGAGATTTTACATAGTTAGCATGACTTTTACATGCTGTTACAGGATATCAAAGGGATACAGAGGAGTCTCTCAGGGTGCAGGGTATTATACAGTTTTCCTGGATGATATTCAGTCTAGACACAAAGAGATCTGAAACTGTAGGGAAGAGATTTGATGGAATCTAATAATCCTCGACATCATTCCTCTAACAGCGAGAGTTAATGATGGATGGCTTATTGATAACATCGCCTGTCTCACCCTGAAGGGGTTCAAACTGCTCACTATACATTATCCCACTATTAAGCTGCAATTTACTTCAATGGGAAATCAATAATTTGACACAAAATATCGATCTTTATTGTATTGATTTAAAATCATTATATTTCCTTTTTCTGTTTAAAAATAGTCCATTACACTCACAGTTAGAGCTGCGTCCATAGCAACGGTTAGCTGTAGCCTTCTTAAAATTAGCTAAGCTAGCTGTTATTACTAGTGTTGGAGGTAACGCGTTACAATGTAATCCGTACTCAGATTACTTTTTTGTTGTAATGGGTAACATAACACGATACTTCTGCAATTCAAGTTATCTGTTATTTAGTTACTTTTTCATAAAAAGTAATGTTAATGGTAAAAAAATGCCATATTTCCCTTTTCTTTTTGTCGCCACAAAAATAGAAAATCCCAGAAGCTCTGTTTCTGTTTCTCTCCTACTTCCTGGCAGGTAGCTGCGTACCAGCAGAAGGTAAACACAGCTGTGTCAGTGTGCATGCGTAGCTAGCTAATTCAGCTTGCAAGCTGTCAGAGAGGACAGTGTTTACTTTGTGGAAATATTCACGTTATTCTGAATGTTTGTGTGAAAAGGACGACAACAACATGACGGTGAAATGTAAGCTGTGTCTGGAGGATAAGTGCTCGTCAGCTGTGAAGAGCTCGACTTCAAATGTGAAGAAGCATCTGCAGCTAAACACAGCTCCACAACACTGGTGGGACTAAGAGCCCGTGTTGTATTGTTGTCATGGAAACAGCTGTGACTAATACTGTATGCCTCTGCCCAGTTCACTGTCAGATTGTTAGCATAAGAAAGAACTGTAAAGGTTATACTGTGTCTGTCAGTCCTGTTATCAGGCTGCAGAGTTACAGATTATGGGCCTTAAACGAGACGTACAGTAGGCTACACGCCGTCCGGACTATATAACCCACATGTTTAACGAGTCGCAAAACTACTCAAAGTGTTACTTCTCTCAGTAGGTAAGGCAGTTATGTATCAAGTTACATTTAATGTTTAATTTAACGTTACCCAACAGTGTTTTTTACTCACCTTAAAATTAGCTAACCTAGCTGTTATTACTCGCGCTAAATGGAAACATTTCCACTGATGCTGAAGTAAGACACGCGTAGGAATCAGCGCAGCACCTGATTGAGGTTTTCTGTCTTGTCACTGTCAGAGTCTGTTGACATTTTCTTTTCCAATCACCGTCACCGCCGTATCCCGTGCTGTGTTCAGTTCACTGTTTACTTCATGTGCCGTCTTCAGTTTTGCAGATCTCTCTGTCTCTACAGTTTTTGCATCGTTTAACCTTTAGTGCTTTTTCTCCGCTGTTTATGTCTTTCCTTTTTTCCCTCTTAGCAGGCCGACGTGAAATTTACCTGACTTCTTTCGGCAGATTTATATGATTACAGTTTGTCCTCCGAAATGTGTGATTAGAGCCGTATCCCTAGCAACGGTCTGTTCTTCATAGCAACGGTCTAGTAATAGAAAATAACAGACCTTGGAATGCCGTAATTAACCAATCAGAATGAAGTATTTAACCCAGCCCTGTAATAAAGCTAAATATGTTGCTGTGGGAAAAAATCACATTCAGGATGATGAGGTCCTACTTGCTGGCGTAGATGAAAGAGCCAGAGACCCGAGCCAATCAATAGTATGATAGCTTCAGGAAACATGGATGGGTTACATATTTCTAATTGTACTGTTAATAACGTTTAAAACAAGTGAAATGTTTTTGGATTAAGGTCTCAATTCTCTCTAAACCTTTCATATAGTCTGAACCATGCATCCACCTGTGTTTGTGTAACAACTTACCCAGGCACATGTGCACATCATGCTGGCAGAGTGTTTCTTCCTCCTAGGTTATGACTCTAGCTCCCTGTAATTGCAGTGGGTGCAAGAGGCCAAGAGGTTGAGAGTAGAACCATACATCATGCCACTTCAACAGAGAGGGGAGGGGGGTTATATGTTGAGGAAAATCCAGTGAGTGAAGAATAAAAGAATAAGAGCAGAGAGTCTGAGGAAGCTAGCGATAGAAGGCTTTGTGATGGAAGTCAAAGATCAACACAGGAAAAGATGAGGGTTGGATTAAGATGTGGAGAAGATTACAGTGTGATTACCAAGACAACAAGCGTTACCATTAACAGAGCCCGACAAGGCAGGGCAATTGGCCGAGTAATCAGAGGATCTCCAGTTTTAATGTATAAGCTTAAGAAAGCAGTGATGAGAGAGATAAAAGACGGGTGGAGGCTGGTAGACAAGTGTAATGAACTCTTTTCACTCTCTATCACATCCAGTGCTTACTGCAGCCTGAAATCATTTCACAGGAGAGACTAGTGCTGCCTGAAATATACATTCAGACTCCCTCTGAGAGCATATATATAGTGTTTCTAACGCTTTACGTCCGTACTGATAAATAAGCAGAGGTGAGATTTTCCATTTCCCTTTCCATTCTCAGCCCGTCCTCTCAGAGATGACAAGATGTCAGTCATGTTTTATTCAGTTTGATCCGCGTCCTTGAGCAGAGCAGGAGCCTGTGCAGAAGGAAACACAAGCGAGACGGCTTCATTTTAGCTCAAAACAGCGAGAGAAAAAAGGGACAAGATAAGAAGCAGGTACTTCTGGCTGGTATGCAGTGCTCATTCTTTTAGTCCTTGGGCAATGATGCACTGGCTTTGTTTAAATAAGGCATTCGCTTAGACCTGCAAGTGATGAATGGGGCTGTCAGACTGGATGAAATGAGAATTTAAACTTATATCTACCACAAAGTCATAAAAGCATCAAGTTATCCTGCAGTGTAATGTCTCGCACAGGACGGAGGGGACCTGTATCTGGGGTGATCCAATGGTTTACAAGAGTACACAGGGAGATCTGGTCTGCATATGATTTCTGTAACGTATTCCTAAAATGACCAGATTCATACATCTCAAGGAACACAGAGATTACAGCTGGCATCAGGCAGCTGCAGAAAGTGAGAGCCAGATACAGAATAGCGACTCGGCAGGCCTTTATTTTGAAAAGATCTATTGTCAGACAGATGTTTACACAAAGGGAGAGCATGTTGGCTGGTTTGGCAGAGAGACCAACATAAAGTATTCACCCCCATTGAACTTTTCTGTTCTGTCATGTCATGTTACAACTATACATTGGGGTTGTATGCAACCAAATCAAAATAGTTTATAATTTCAAAGTGGGGGGAACATTTCATGGTACTCAAACTTATTTCCAAAAAAACTATGAAAAGCTTTCGGTGCTTTGCTGCAAAACTGACTATATGTGTGCATCCAACAGATGTCTGCTTTTTTAAAATCAAACTGTAAAGAGCTCAAATAAGTCGGGGAGGGCTGCACGGTGGGGCAGCAGCTAGCGCTGTCACCTTACAGCTAGATTGTTCCTGTTTCAAATCTCTGTTCGGTTGTAGCGGGCCTTTCTGTACGGAGTCTGCATGTTCTCCCCGTGCATGCGTGGGTTTCCTCCGGGTACTCCGGCTTCCTCCCACAGTCCAAAGACGTGCTCGTCAGGTTCATTGCCGATTCTAAAATTGCCCGTAGGTGTGAGTGTGAGCGTGAAAGGTTGTCTCTATAGCCCTTTTTACACGGCGGTTCAGCCTCAGCGCCGTAACGAAGCTCCGCCGTCATGCAGCCTTTGCCATTTTACATTGGACCAAGCAACGGCGGCATAACGCTGCCCCAGTGTGTGTTTTTAAATAACGTTCTGGAAGCAAAACATGCGTGACATGAAAACAATGACAGCTGGGATAAGCTACAGCCGCCCGCGACCCTGAACAGGATCAGCGGTAGAGATAATGGATGGATGGATTCCAGGTTGTAAAACTGTAGAATGTGGAATAGTCAGGAGACACTGTAGTTTGTTTGTAGTCTAATCTGTTGGAAATAGAGATTAGGTAGGTCTATAGGCCCCTTCTGCATGCATTTAATATATAAAAAGTTCATAATAAAGATCTTTAATCGATTACATTTTCAGCTTCGATTTTTCAGGGTGTAATCTAGTTTGTTTATCTCAATACAGCAACCCTCAAAGATCTGGTGTGTCATCGTGCAGGTATGTTGTCTGTATATTGGCAAAAACCAGTGTATCACAACCTTGCATACAACTGTTTTTTAATGCATTTATTCCGTGTTGATGCTAATTATAATCCTGTAAACATACTGAGGAAGGAATGTGAGGACAGACATTAAGCTTAACCTCACGCTAAGTCTGTACAAATGTGGGAAATGCAGGTTTGGCTTTGGCATCTTGTTCGTATTCAGTGTGTGTGTGTGTGTGTGTGTGTGTGTGTGTGTGACAGGGAGAATGAGAGAATTGTAAGCTATCATAACCAAGCGGCTGTCAAATTATCCCTTCATTGCAATTACACTGCCATGCATTTCACCGCTTGTCTGTTAAGCACCAGCCCGCTGTCTGCTGTCAAACCTTTGCCCACCCCCTCCTGCGTGTGTGACAGCGTTACAGCTATAGTCCACTGAGTCAGGTGTGTGTGTGTGTGTGTGCATGCTAACAACGCAGCCCTGCTAATGTAATGAGCTATGTCAGAGAGAGA
Organism: Semicossyphus pulcher; assembly: GCF_022749685.1. Taxonomy (NCBI): domain Eukaryota; kingdom Metazoa; phylum Chordata; class Actinopteri; order Labriformes; family Labridae; genus Semicossyphus; species Semicossyphus pulcher. The sequence continues at coordinate 26,180,065 of NW_027211604.1, read as the reverse complement.
TAGCACTGAGAGAGAAAGGTGGGAGGAGTGACAGAGCAGGAAACAAAGCAGCAGGAAGGAGGCCAGGATCCTCTGCATGTCGACGCTCGTGCATGTTGTTGGTAGGTGTTACATCACGTTGGAACAACAGAGGAAGAAAAGCATCTTTAGAGCTGTCAAATCCAGAGCTTTTGTTGGGGAACTGAAGGCTTATAAAAATGTATTCTGCAGAGCACAATAGGACAATTCTAACATAACACAAAAGCAGAGACAGATTCCTTTAAAACACTTCACAGGGAACTAGTTATTTGACAATCTTGTGCTCATAGCATGTCATTTTGGCAGCCAAACACTGATGTTTCAAGTTTCCCAAACACCCCAGACTCCACATCGGAGCAGTAATAGGAAGGACCACCACTGTGAACGTCCCCGCCAAGCTAACTAAGTGTCAGGATCTGCCTGTCCTGTTTGGCTGAGCTCCTGCTCTGATTCATGTCAACAACCTGCTGGGAGCTGAGTGAAAAGGTTGCCGCTGCCCTTGTCTGTTCAGTGTAGCGACCTCTGCTCTGATTGGGCGAAGCTGACAACTCTTTTCGCCATCATCGAGGAAAAACTGAAGACGACATTTGGCCCTAGACTGCGAGTGCTGAGAGAACGAAACGCAAACTGGAGATAAATGTCAGCCATCAAAGAAGATGTAAGCGAGATTGACGCTGAGATTAGCGCACAGTGGAGCAAAACCAACAAACACATCAAGAGTAACTCGTTTTATCCAGAGACAGAATATCTAGCTTCCTGCTGAGCAGCAAACAGGAAATGCTCTCAAAAGATAAATATTCATTTACTTCAACTATAATCAAAGTGTGCTCATATTGTTCAAACCATACACTAAATAATGGACGCAGCCATCATTCAGGAGCCACCTAAAGTTCAGGATATAGCAGCTGCCATGTTGGTTTTCTGGAGCCAGACGTGACCATCTGTGGCTCGTGAGTTAGTTTAATTTCCAACAGAGGAGAGGAGTCTATATGTGGTGGTGACTGACTGCAGGTGTTGATTTATCTGACTTTAGCAAACTCGCCGCTCGCTCGCCCAGGGCGATAGCAGCGGGTGAATGACACGTACCAGGAAATGATCTTCTGATCACCACGGCCTGCTGTAATCTTCCCGGGGAAAAGCCAACAACTCCCGACTCCTATTTACTGGTAGACAATTAAAAAAAGGTTTGATAAACACTTTACAGGCTAACAAGTCAGCTGTTATGCCTGCTGCTTAGCTAACTTCTTGCTAATTCTAGAGTGCGAGTTATATAAAAACTCGTACAGTGATCTTGAACAGTAAAATTAGCTGTTAAACCTGTTTTTTGTTCAACATTTTCCCATCTGCTGTAATGTTGTTTCTTGTTTTCTGGAGCCTCAAAGAACTGCATCTACATTTATGCATTGGCATTTTTCAACACGAGGTTGCTGCTTGGTTCAGTTTTGTTCGATTGAACAGAAGCAACGACTCAATTAAAAGTGGTGGCTGTGCAGTGGTGCAGCGTTTAGGTTCCTGGGGTAGTGGTGTCTGTCTAGAGTTTGCATGTTCTCCCCGTGCATTGGTGAGTTTTCTCCAGGTCCTCCTGCTTCCTCCCACAGTCCAAAGACATGCTCGTTAGGTTCATTGGTGACTCTAAAATGCCGATAGGTGTGAAAGGTTGTCCGTCTCTATGCGTCAGCCCTGTGATTGACTGGGCGAGAGGCTGGGTACACACATCAGCAATGACAGCAAGATTGGCTCCAGCCCCTCACGACCCTGAACAGGATAAGCGGTACATATAATGATGGAAATATAGACATGTGTTCAGCAGTTTTTATGGTCTTTCATTGATCAGTACATTTCCAAGCATATGTGGCAAAGGAGGGCATTTGTAACAGATGGAAGTTTAACCAGCATCGCCACCAGGGGACTTGCACCACAGGAAATCCTGAGCAAAACCTTGATAGCACACAGACTTGTTACTCACGAGGCTGAGACGTGTAAAATAAAAATGTTTTAAAATTATGTTGAAAATTAACCAAAGAAAATGTACGAAATAAGAATGGGCTTGAAGGAACGGGGAGACTGAACAGTCACAGTCACTGATTGTAACAACAAATAAAAGTTAAGATGAAATTTAAAATGGTTGACCTGAAACGTACAGCTGCCAGTCCCAAACTAAACTGAGGCCACCAGGGGGGAGGCAGACTACACTAAGGAGGGTGCAGGGCTGCTACCACATACTCACCTGTGGTGCAACACAGCAAACCTCACTGCATTCCTCATAAACTCTAGTGCAGCCTACTGGTGTCCAAGTGCTCTCGACTCATGCAATTGTGGTGGTACCTCACCACAGGTGCCTAGCTTCCCAACAAAGTGGCTCTCAGCTTCTAAAGAAAAGAGCACACAAAGAACAAACAAAACAACCCAGTTGGTTAGAAAGGCAAGATAACTCAAACCAACTAATAAGCAAAGTGATCCAAACTAATGAAAATAACCCATTACTCAGCCATCAGCCGAGGGTGGGAGTTGAACCCATCAGGGCCGCCGCGTCGAGGACCAGCCTCTGTGTATGTCTGCCGATTTAACCGCTGAGCTAAACCGGCACCAACAAAAGGATATTTAAAGAGGTTTAACGATGAACACAAAAGAAGGAGGGGGTAAAAACAGCAGCAGGATAACTCTGTATCTAAAAATGAAACTTATTAAAATACTCACCACCAGGCAGAACGAAAGAGCGTCTAATCAGCAACGCGACCAAAGGCCAGGTAAAGGGAAGTCTCACTTAACATCTTCTTAAAAAGGGAAAAAAACTGTTTAAAATTGTGTCACCAACACAACCTGCCAGGCAGAAGCAAGAGGCAGCACCAGGTGCCTTTAATAAGCTGGCCTGATTAGGGGGAGGGTGGAGGAGGAGTCAGGGAGAGGGCTGCATTCAAAACAACCACACTGGTGTTCCTCACCACATATAGATCAGAATAGCTTCAAACCAAGCCCCGTCAGGAACAGTGTTGGTATTTTACCCCAAAATAAAACAATCATGCCTTTGTTCGCACAGGAGGAATAGTCCGTTCCTTCATCATCTGAGCAGGTTGACAGGTTTTCCATTCAAGCATTGTTGGGACAAAGTTGACGACTGATTTAGCAACACTCTCGTCCCTGAAGCCACAATGCTAGCAAACAATAAAAAAACACTGCCCACCATATTGCTAAGTTTGTAAATCATTAAACTCGTTAATTGACCAAACATCTCTCTGCTGTTTTATTATGTTAGATTATTTCATCATGTTCATTGAGTTTAATAAGCATTCATTTGACTCATCAGGGAAACAAAGACACCGCCAAACTGTACCTATTTTTCTCTGATAGGAAAAAATTACAACAACATTGTCAGTCACTTTTCATCTAATGTGAGCCACACCACAACATGTTATGTTGCTAATCCATCAATTAAATCTCATGCTGTGATCACGAGCCAACAGATTGTCTCTAACTTCATTTTTCACTCATCAAAATTGTCGTTTCTCCTGAATGCACAAAAATCCGAGGACAGCCTCGACACACGAAATAAATGCAGGCTGCTTCGGTATCCCCGCGATGGCGTGTCTGACAGAATTAACACTTTTGGAAAGTAATCATCCTCCCCTCGAGTGCAATCAATACACATCTCATGTAAGCATGTCGATGTGGTGTTTCCAGACTGATGCGTCTCTAAGTGCCTGTGCATCTGTGCGGATGGCTGGAGCTGCAGCGCATGAATAGCTTTGCATACATTTACTGTCACGAGATAGTCGTGTGTAGCTGGGTTCGCATCCACGCCTCGTCTTTTCCTTCCCCTCTCCATCTCTGCCTCCACTTGTCGAAAAACACTTCACGATTCAAAAAATAGGGAAGTCTTTTGGGATGGAAACACAATGAAGCTGCGTCAGAACACAATAAAAATAGATCACATCAGAGTATTTTGTTGAGAGCAAAATGCTGCACACTAACATTCTTATCATTTTCCAGTTGGGAACCAACCTCTCCCTCAGTGTTGTGCCTTTTTGCAGTCTGTACAACTTTCTTGCTAAAAGTGTGCGCAGATCTACAGCACAGAGGAGCACACACAAAGAAAGCTACACTATCTGTGTGATATATATATGTAGCACGTGATGCAATATGCCTGAAAAAGCAGGCTGAGGAACGCAGTGATGCAATAATGTGTGCAAATAAAGTTTGCACTGTCAGTGATTTTTACATTTTCTGCAAGAACGTGGTTCTTTGAGACTCTGCTTCCTTGGTACACGTATGTTCTACTGTCATTACATGAGTGTTTCAGGGCCTCGTACATGCTGTGGCAAACCAGGAGAAACAACCAGGCCAATCCAGCTCAGGGGGCGGATCCCCAAGCTCAGGTTGGGGGAGGTGATAGAGCGAGTGTTCTACCCAGTGCATGTATTGCAGCCACTGGGCACATGGCTCTGGTCACACCTGCAGCCAATCACATAATTTTCTCCTGAAAATACCGGCTCAAGAGAAGCCATCTCATTCCACCTTGCTAAAAAGAGGTAATCAAACTCACCGCTCTCTCTGCTCTCCTCCCCAGGCCAGTGGAACTGCCCCTCACTGAGGAGGACAAAGACCCCGGATGGGAAACGTCTTCAGCTGTAGTTTGACCCACTGACCCTTTCCTCTGAATTCTTCAATTAAACAAAGATACTTTAAGTTTCGTTCCATCTGTCTCTGAGCCTCTTGTTTTATGGTGTCCCCCTGTCAGTACCCCATCCGTCCCGGCTGCCTGATCCTTTCTACGCATGTGCAAAAGTCAGCGCGTGTGCAGAATTGAACCTGTTTTAAGTCACTGCCCGATCTGTTCCACGCATGCGTCGCTCGACTCGAGAGAGTTGTGTCATTGTGTTGGCTGTCAAATTAGCAAGTTTTACAATTTAGCTAATTAGTATGTATGATACAGAGTTCTACGAAGCCCTACGGCTATATCTACAGAAAGGGCTTGCTTTCATTGCACTACATACCATACACTGAAAATACACCATGAGATGTTGCTTGGTTGTCAAGAAAGTTTCTCGGTTGCCTAGAAAGTATCATTTCATGGTGTGTTTTCAGACAGTGTATTTATATCAGATGATAGCTTACTTATACTTGATCTAAAACAAACAGTTGTGCAACCTTTCTGTGCTCTTATGTTGGCTAATAACGGCCACGTACTGTTATTTGTATTGCAGTGTAGTGTATTTGTCTAATATTGTGTTGTTAATAAAGTTATTAAAAAAGACTTGCTGCCGTCAAACGTTCACACGTGTGTTACAAATCGGGCAGGAATAAGTATGCGCATGTGCACAACGGATCGGGCAGCCGGGACGGATGGGGTACTGACACCCCTGGGTTGCCACAACGCATTTCAGTAAAATACATGAGATACTGTTTGATGACTTCTGCAGGGATTCTCAGTATGACACATGTCGATATACACTTCAGTTGTTATGGGATGCACAGAGATTTCCGTACCTGCAACTATGGAACACAACAAGCTGCTTGCATGTTCGTGTTCTGCCTTACAACTGATTTTTCAAAGTCGTGACAGCCGCACTGGTTAACATGCAGACACCACAGAGAGGGATGGTTATATCGCTCATATATTCTTGAACTGCATTTTACTAGATGACATTCTCAACACTCATTACTGTAGCACTGCACTTTGAGCAATACCATTTACAATTTCCCACTGAGTGAGTCACATTCTTGACAGCTGCTTTATGAAGCACTGTGAGCAAAGCGAAATTGCTTTCATTGATGTCACAGATGTCTAACAGCTGTAACCTTTTGTTGGTGAGATTCACAGAATGTACTGTAATGTGTTGGATGACAGGGGGTAAAATTATAAAGGGAATAGATCAGTAATAACCTGAAATTACGTTTCCACAGTCAGAAGAAATTATTGAAAGGAAACTCCATTGATTTTTCACGTCAAAGTCTGTTAACAGGTCTTGGAGTACTACTAAAAAAAAGTGTTCAAAGGCACAATGTTCAAAATCTGATAAAGTGCCTTAAACATCGACAGAGTCTGAAGACTACAAGTTTAAAATGAAAAACATTAAGGCCTGATGAGTTAGACAGAAGTGAGCTTACCAGACTTCTGCAGGCTACAATAGCTGCTGCTAGCATAGCACACCGAAATCTCAAAGAATTGTTGGTGGGGGGTTGCATTGCGTGAAAAGCTGGCACCTTTTCAGATGGCAAAAAGGCATGCAGTCATGGAGCCATTATTAGTCTGACTGATTAGTCATATTATCGACCTATCTTTCTGAGTGAAGTATAATATGAACAACACCTGCAGCTTTGGCAGATATTCCTTCTGTCTCAGGAGCTTCAGAATATGTTGTTTTTCTGGCAAAAAAATTGTTCTTTCGCTTGCAACATTTCAAACGGCAAAAATGTCATCCCAAAATACGTACGTAAAGGATGAGAGTGTTTTGGCAGCTCCAGATATTCAAGCCTGTTTATTTTGAGCCAGAGTATATGAAGTGCGTCTAAGTGAGGCAAGTGCTGAGGCTGCTAATGCACAGTGCATCCTGGTACATGTAGGCCCTGTTCATGGCTGCTGAAGCAGGAGAACTCAGGTGCAATGCTTCCTGTCAAGTCTGTTTACACTTTATTGGAGGGATTCTCTATTATTTGTATGTACAACACAAGCTTTATTCAATGACGTAATATCATTGAGTACATGATTGTGTTTGCAAGAGAGATCGAAGTACAGCAATTACAATGTTACAGTGTTACAATTTCATCCAAAGCGACGTACATCTGAGAGTTAATACAACACAAGCAACGATCAAGACAGGAGAGAGCGAAGTCAGGAAGAGCCAACAAGCAGCTTCATGTGCGACCGGAAACTGATGCCAACAATAATAATAATCACTACGCATTAACAAGGTCAATATAGTCATCATCATCATGAATATCCTAATGAACATCCTTAATGTCGTCATCATCAATAGCATCAATATCAATAAGTTTGGAGGTGTTCATAAAGAGCTGGGTCTTTAGCTTCTTAAAGGTGAACGGGACTCTGCGGACCGAATGGAGTTTGGTTACTCATTCCACCACCGGGGGACGAGAAGAGTCTAGTTAGCGACTTAGGGCCCTAGTCATGGTTTGTATTAGTTTGTGGTGTATTGTTTGGTTTTATTGGGACGGTCTGGGGACAGTAAAGGCAGAGAATGTTATTCACATTATTTTCATTAAAACGTTCAGTGAGTGCACAGAAATATTTTCCTTTGAGTTATCTGTAGCACGCTCTGAGGAGTTTAATGCTTCATTTGACTCCATTTAAGATCCACTCACAACACTCCACAACATAAAACACAGTGAAAATTCCCTTTAAGCAGAAACCTTGGAAAACGCTTACATTGTTTGTCATATAGTGTCTCTAAAATGTGTTGTGTATAAGTATATGTGTTTCGTTAATATTATTTTCCTTTGAGGTTTTGGATATGATTCATTATGAAAGCGAGAGAACATGCACTGATCAAGAAATCACTTTGTTTTCCTGTCATTTAAATATATTCCACTTTGGCTTTTCAGACTTTGCATATTAAGATTGTTTAATTGGTCTATTTTTATAGCAGTCTTGCACAGTTGAGAAAGTCCTCCAAGGCGTCTTGTTCTGAGGCGAAGTTAAGAGCACTATCTAATTAATCCTGAGGCTTTTAGTGTATCGTTTGTGTAGTACAGTATGTATTTAATAGGCCAAAGCACTTGTGCAGCCTGGCTTAAACAGGACCAGACTGCACAGCAAACTGTTCCAACGAGGCCATCCAATTCACACAGAGGTAATGAACCTAAAAACTGATCCAATTCCGCTAATGGCTTTGACTGACCCTGGGCATAATGTGTTGTTGCTTGTTTAATGGCATATTCAGAAGCTTGCATAGGGATTTGATTTTCAGATCAGGTCCTGAGTGAATCATTAGGGATGATAGGGACACACAGAGGAGGAGGAGGAGGAGGCTGTAAAAGCTTTAAAGGCCCGAGGCAGACGGCTATCACTCTTCCACTGCGAGCTCATGCATACTAAACATCTGCACAGCTCGAGATGAGGCTTCAGAAGCATACAGCTCTGACAGCATCGGCCTGTTAATATTAAGCTGCTTTATTACAGCAAACAGGCTGATCTCATCCAAAATGCTGCACACTGTGAAGGGGGATCATGATATGGATGACACCAGAGTAAAGAAGAGTGAATATGTACAGGATGGACAGTGTGAGATGTATTTTGGATTCTAGAGTCTGGATTGGGTCCTGTACTTCTGTAATTTTAATCTAAACCATCTGAAACCCAACGTTACATGTCTAATGATCTTGGGGAAACTGCCAATATTTTGGGGCTTCTGGTCTAGCAAGGAGATGTCCAAAAGATTCTGGATATCCAGGACTTCCTCTTCAGTGTTGGTTACTTTTAAGAGTAACTTGTTACGTTACTGCATTACCTACTGAAAAAAAGTAAGAAGTAAATAGTAGGGTTGTACCAAAAACCCTCTTTGCGGCTCGCTACACGTCTATTATATTGTCAGGATGGCGTGTAGCCTGCTGTACGTCTACCTCTGAATGTATCGACTCTACCGTCACTGCATCGCCTCGTTTACGGCCCATAATCTGTAACTCTGCAGCCTAATAACAGGACTGACAGACGCAGTATAACCTTTACAGCTCTTTATCATGCTAACAGTGTGATAGCGAACTGGGCAGAGGCATACAGTATTAGGCACAGCTGTTTCCATGACAACAATACAACACAGGGTCTTAGTCCCACCAGTGTTGTGGAGCTGTGTTTAGCTGCAGATGCTTCTTCACATTTGAAGTCGAGCTCTTCACAGCTCACGAGCACTTATCCTCCAGACACAGCTTACATTTCACCGTCATGTTGTTCTCGTCCCTTTCACACAAACATTCAGAATAATGTGAATATATCCACAAAGTAAACGCCGTCCTCTCTGACATCTCAATAGCTGAGTTAGCTTGGTACGCATGCGCACTGACACAGCTGTGTTTACCTTCTGCTGGTACACAGCTACCTGCCAGGAAGGAGGAGAGAAACAGACTAAATGGAAATATTTGTGTTTGATAAAAAGCTTAAAGATTGTCAGACTAATTGGTTCTGAGGTTTTATTTTGGCCAATGTGAACTTTGCTCTCCACATGGACCGTCTTACTACATACAGCCGAAGCCCACAATGGTAAATACTACAAGGTGAAACCAGAACAACACCAAAGTGTCCCTCACCGAAAGATTCTGCAGTCAGAGCTTATTGTTTAACAGATGAACCCGGCTCTGAGTGTTGTCAGTTGAATTAGATTTGACGTTTAATATGAAGCATTAACTATTCATTCCTTCCAAAGAGAGGGTGGGCGTTCGAGAAACCCTGATATTTTAACCACAAACTGATGTCTTCAGTGCTTTTACTGGGTTTAATCAGTGGGTCAGTTGGCTTCAGAGAGGAGGAGACCTCTGCTGATAATTTAGCTCCCAGTAAAACCCTTGTTAACAATGAACAGGTCAAAGGTCAATTTAAGACTTGTTTTGTAAAGTGTACAGTCTGCCATGCTGTTGCTGCTGTATTGCTTTGTGTACAATAATGACACAGCTTAAAAGAAAAGTGCAGAGATTTGACTGACTGCATGTGAGCCACCGTGGGGTCTTCTTGAGTTATGATTCGAATCGTAAACTATCAGGAGGCAGTCTGAAGTAGAACTTTGCGGAGTCTTCCTCAGGTCACGTTAGAAAAAAGACTGTGGCTGCTTCTGCTACAAAATGAAGTTTTGTTTGCTGCTGCAGAAACACACAGCTCCAGAGATCCCAATGTGGATGGGGAATATTATTGATTTGTTGTTGCTAAAGGGAACCATTCATGAATTATTGATAGGGTCTCCTGCCTGGTTTTTATTTGCATCTTTCGTTGTCTTTTAATGAGACGTTTGGGCTTTTATTCCGGTAGATGGATGATATGTCAATCTTTACTTTCTTTTGTTTAATTTAATTAATTTCATAGCTCCTGTATTGACATTTTGGGTCTGCATTACAGAGCAGGAGCTTAACTGGAGAAATAGAACGAAAAAGCAAGAGAGAAATAACCCAAAGCGAAGAAGATGAAAATAAATCACCAGCTCACCGCCCGAGGCTCAGATCACTACCGTGCCTTGCTTAAACGTGCAAAGATGAATAGTTTGCTTTTGCTCACCTGGCTCCCACCTCAGGGAACTATTTGCAGAAGAATCTCTCACCACTTTCCCAGGTTATCTCCCGGAGCATCAACACAGCGCCTCACTCCTAATTTATTCTCATCTCAGGCGCCATCCACATCATCTCCGGGGGGAGACGATGGGGCCTGTAAACCCACCTGCCTGCCTCCCCAGAAACACATTAAAGAGCTCACAGTTTAAATCTTCTTCCAGGAGATCACTCAGAGCTCCCTGTCGACTTGCGTGAAGCTTCACACAGATCCCGATGCCGTGAGGCTTTCCCCCCACAATACAGCACCGAGCCTGACGAACAGCTGAGAGAAAATGAGCGTCTGAGAAGGAGAGGAAGAGAAACACGCTGCTGTCACTGTAAATAAATCCTCGTCGCTGCTTGAAAGAGGACGCAAAGAGCCCATTTTACCTCGCTGGCTTGTTTCTTAGAGTTAAAAGTCTCGTGTGCTGTCGGGGATGTGCAGGGAGATGATGCATGCAAGGTGCTTTCTGGTACTCGTCATCCATTACCCATAAACCCAAAGTGTGTCTGTGTTACAGTTAAGTGAGAACTAGACTCTGCGTGACTGACAGCTGGAGGAAGGATGATGTTAAAGGTTAAAGTTTAAAGTGTGTGATTGATGGTTATAATTACAGCAGAGTGTGTTTAAATGATTTCTGTAACTCGACATGATGACATGTTTTACCCACAAAAGCTGAACCGCACGTCAAAACAGATCAAAACATCTGACGGTACGCAGCTTCTGATAACATGAAAGCTAAGAGCATGTTTATCGTTTAGAGAATATTAGTTGGTGAAATCTAATATTTTAAAGACAGTAATCCCTCACTCAGTGTCTGCTATTACTTACACCTCTGTTTGGTGCTAATGATAAATGATAGCTGGGTCTCACTGCAGCTAAGAGGATGGTAGCCACTTGCTGCAAACCAACACATGCGCTGGAGCTTTCAAAAGTAGAACATTTTTGGCTGGTCAAAGCTTCTAAAGAAAATGAGAGTCGATCATATACAGCTCTGGAAAAAAATCAAGGGACCACTCTAAATGTTCCTTAAAATCGGCATCTCCCTCTACATGTCATGGCCGGCTCAACCCAGATCTGAACCTCATTGAAAACCTCCTGAAGGTGTTTAAGAGCACTCTTCCTGAGTTCATTAGTATTCATTAGTATTCATTAGAATTCTGTTGTTTTAAGATTTTCATTTAAATAAATGTCTGTTAAGTCTCTATCTATTGCTGAATGAGGTAACATGATGGTGATTGAGCCTGTGGCCCACTGATGAAAGCCTTTGCATTTGCAGTATTACAGACTGTGTGTCTGTCACAAGCGGCGCCCAGTTAGTGACGCGTTTTCCATCACCCAGCAGTGGTTGGTCTGCCAGAGAGGGTAGGCGGAGCTAAGCGGCTGCTTTTCCGCTCTCTGCAAGTGTTGCGAGTAAACAGTAATCTACTATGGCTGAACAAACAAAGAACAGATGGATGACTACAGATACAACTTCAAAAAGAAGTGAAAATACAAAGAAAAAGAAACAAACTCGGCGCTCAGATGAAGCAAACAGTCTAAAGAGGAAAGCGACCGTCAGCCAGGAAAATCAAGAGTTACAACCTTAAGATCCAGCGGTGTGCTGTGGTGGTCCTGGCCCTTGCTCTGTGTGGGGTAGGTCTGCGGGAGTGCGGGTGCTGGGTCCCTCACCTCTGTGGCGGGTGGCGTGTCGGAGGCAGGGAAACGCAAAATACAACTTGAACAAATATTAACAACAATTCTGTGCTCTGCAGTGGACAGGCTTCCTCCTTGTCTGGGGGCTGCCCATTGCATCACCCAGTGAGACGTGTAAGGCGGGCAGGCTCCCTCCTGGAGGGGACAATGAAACTGAGACCTGTGAGATTACAACTTTAAGTAAACTATTATACATTATTATGGTGCGTGTGAGGTTACTTTTTCTATACTTATAATTTATGTATTCCTCTCTAGTTATCAGCATGGACGATGGTGGGAAATTAGCATATTTATTGAATACCTTTGTGTCTGAATACCGTTTCATGTTTATAATAGTCACAGGACACCTGGGTAACTTGGGAAAGGGATTGTGAGGATTGGGTAGCTTGTGCTCTGTGTGTTTGTTTTGTGTCTCCTTTTTAATCTATGAACACTTCCTTTGCTCGGGGATTAGAGGGTTGGGGTGGGGGGATATGGGGGACAAGGGAACATGTGTATTATTCTTTGCTCGTGTCACATTTGTGACGGTGACGGTTCTTCTCTTTACTTACATAAATAAATAATTGATCACACAGACGAAGAACATTATAGGAAGTTGTTTTTTCATATGAAAGAGATAACAGCTATGAAAACCGACCAAAGCAAAAGTTTTGATTTGAAGCAGTGAATCCTCTAAAGCTCATAAAGAGCCACATAATGTGGAGAGAAAGCATGAAGTGGTCATCTTCACTTAAAACAGGACCAACTGCTGCTGCAGTGCCAGGGCGTCCTCTGCCCCTTTGTTATAACACTGCATAATGCTCATTAGTGTATGAAAGCAAAACACTGTTTATGAACCATAAACCCAAGTTACAACACAGCCTAATAGCTAAGCAGATGATTTGCAATAAAGGCTTTAAAGCACTTTGGATTAAATTACAATTGGGAGGGAACTGCAACCAGAGCCCGCTGCACCGCTTGCATATTATATTTCCGGGCCTGTAATGTACTATCAGGCCGGAAAAGAGCAGGCAAATGAGCTTCTACCACGGCCAGATAACACAGAGCTGTTAGTGTTTAATGCACTAACAAGAACACATGTCAAGGGATTTTACAAGTCCCCTTGAGTGCTTCTTTAAAAAGTCTTATCAATGTCATCTACTTATTTTCCTAATAAGTGCTCAGTGTTCGCCTAAGGAGCTTTCAGTCTCCTTCAGAAATGGAGGGAAGGAGACGATCACTTCATTTGCACAGGCACTGCGAGCATGTTGAGGAGGATGTACAGCATGTTGTTTCTGTGCCCTCAGGTCAGCCTCCGAGCTTCTGTGGGTGTCGTCTTTTTTTCTCTGAGCCGTGCCTGTTACGCGTCTTTGGGCACAGTCAGCGAGTGAATGAAATGTCAGAATGATTTGTCATTAAAACACGACAGTATTACTCATCACATACTGACTTTGGGCTTGTGGAGTCTGTCTAGGATGATCTCTAAAGAATAGAGTGATACTGCTGAAAGCTTTTGAAGGACGTGCTACATGAGTGAAACACAGACACGTACTCAAACTACTACTATCAGCTGTAAACGAACTCTAATGATCACTATAGCTACAATATTTAGTTGGTTAATAGCAAAGGGAATGTTCTTGGGATGGCAATAAGTCCCAGTCCAAAGGTCCACCACTTACAGTTTGCACCATTTTTTCAACCGAAATAAACTAAAGTGCAACAAAAATGCAACTACTGTCGGACTCATCAAGTTTCAAGAGTGTAGCTGGGATTACCCAATCAGTGGATACATGGATTGTGAATAAAACTACACCATTTCAATCAGGAGAGACTTAATACGTTTGAACAATTATTTATTGAAATGAAATGTGCAAAGTCTTTGGCGATTAGACTCCATCGTGATGTCATCGTGTGCTGGAGGGGTGTAGAGGCCGAGAGCAGGATAGGATACCCCCCCGATGGAGTCTAGACACTGGTGGTGATGATGGTGAAGAGAGGATGCAGGATGAGCTGAGCTGACTGGACACTGATGAAAAGGATGGAGGTGACTGGGGTGGAGGAGGGTCGCAATAATCGTCTGAAACGATGAGCAGACTGCGGAAGAGAGAGGAGCAGATTTAGAGTTTGACAGCAGTAAGATGATTGGTTCACAGACGTCGTGTCTAACTCTGGTTGGTTAATGCTTAAATGGAAACGCCCATAATCAGCTGATCGCGAAACAGGAACAGAGGGGGGAAAGCGAGAGAGTGTAGTATGAATGAAGTTAATGATGAATGAATGAATGAGAACAGTCTTCCTGCTTGAACTTTCGCTAAGCTACATTACAAAGGAAACCCATTCTCTTCAGAATAAAAGAGCAGCATAGACTTTTGGCCACAAGATTTTTTTTTCCAAGCACACATCTGCGACCCACTGAAAACAGCTCTGTGACCCACTTTTGGGTCCAGATCCACCAGTTAAAAAACAGGGGTCTTATTTTTTTGGCCTTTGCCTTTATTTATAGGACAGCTGAAGATAGACAGGAAATGTTGGGAGTAGAGAGTGGGGGATGACATGCACCATATGATCGGCAGACCGGGAGTCGAGCCTGCGATCAGTGCGACGAGGACCGTGGCCTCTGTACATGGGGCGCCTGCTCTACCGACTGAGCTAAACAGCGCCCCAGGGGTCTAAGGCTTTTTGAAACAAACACAACAGTTTTTAAAAGTCATTTACAGAACACAAACTTTTTTTCCCTTTGTCTGTTAATGTCCATCAATCAATCAAATCAATCAAAGTTTATTTGTATAGCGCCAAATCATAACCAGAGTTATCTCGAGACACTTTACAAAAAGAGCAGGTCTAGACCGACTCTTTGTTATGTTATTTAAAGAGAGGCCCAACATGAATCCACCATGAGTAGCACTTAGCAATTCGGCACATTGGCAGAAAAACTTCCTTTTAACAGGCAGAAACCTCGAGCAGAACCAGACTCATGCTGAACAGCCATCTGCCTCGACTGGATGGGCCAAAAATGGGATAGAAGGAGATGCAGGACAGAGACAGGCAAAGAGAGAAACAACAACATATGTCCTTCTTACATGATTTCTTCAGTGATGTACCTCCCAGCTTTTGATAGTCTTGCCTGCAAACTCTCCAAGCCACTCCTTGAAGGAGACTGAAAAGACATAAAAAAGATAAACAAATAGCTGATCATCAGTATTTTTATTCATCCACATAGACATGACCAGGGTATCATTCAAGGGAGGTATGGCCCTGCTTATGCCTGGTATTAAAATGCATCCTGAGTGATCAGATCTCAAGTGGACAGCCAAAAATACAGTTATATAAGCACACAAGAGGCACTGAAGTTGCACTAAGATCCAATCACATACAGATTATTATATATGGTCTGAACCACAGATGATTTTTTCACAATGGATTGCAGGACTCATTTAAGGACCCCTACTCTCCTTATCCAGGGCAACAATTAGGCCTGATTTCATGTTTAAAGTTATGGAAAGTTCATAGTCATTCTTTGAACTGATATAATTAAGCAATGTCACATGAGAGGGAGTGATGTTGTACTGAATTGTAGTGGATCATCATGGCTGTGATCCGGTCGTAGGCCCGAGGCCTTATTTATTAAAACAAATAAGATAAAGGGTAAAATAAAAGGGAATATAATTGTAAAAAGCAGATAGGAAAATACATTGGAGGACATTTTTGTGACTTTTCCACCACAGCCTATATCTACAGGTGGGCCGCTCAGACCTGTTTCAATCAATGTTAATCTGTAAAATCGTGAACACTTGGGCCGTAAAGCCCATGTATGGGCATTGTTGTGGTGTGTCTTCAAGAGATATCCACAACAATTGCCACAGCGGGGTCAGTCCCCCTACATATAGAATATGTAACTGTGTGGAGAGATATTGCCTTCACTCTGAGAACTAGAATTACAGTTAAGCCAAACGTTTTGTGTGATGTATGTTTAGCTGTTATGGTTTTGGAATTATGCATTATGTACATTGTTATGTATTGTAAAAAGGACAATGGCTGTACCTCATCTCCTTCTGCAGACGTGAAGGTTTCCACTTGCACTTCCACTTGCAGATTCTGTAATAGAGAATAATGTAAATGAACTGAACAGCTAGACTGTCTAAATTCAATATATTAAATCATCTTTGTATGACTTTCACTTAAGTTACAGGTTTATTCCCAACAGTGTCTTAGATGTACCTTAGAATGCTTTTCGTCTCTTTTTTATAAACTCATAAATGAGTCAATATTTATTGCAGGCAGGTGTCAGGTACTGACCTGATGTCAAGTGTTCCTTTTAGAAAGATTGCAACTAGAGATGCAAGTGCTGCATTAAGGGCTCCCATGCATAGCACTCTGCCGCTGTATATGTGAGTGGTAGCAGCAGATTTACATGTGCATAGCTTGTTTTAGTCTTTTATCTTTCTAACAAATGTGTAAGTAAGATGCAGTCAGTTGTATATGTTTGATTCAGGCCAAGTATAAATCAACAAATATAGAACTTCTTCGACATGTGTTAATATATTCATAAATTAATATATTCATAAATTATATATATAGATAATATAATTAAATATAGATCTTCGACATTTGGAGCCTTATTTTCAGATCTTTTGTTACTGAGACTATGCTGGTTGACCAGCTTCAATACCAGCATCAAACCAGCATAGACCAGTATCAGACCAGCATAGACCAGCATCAAACCAGCATAGACCAGCATCAAACCAGCATATACCAGCACTAAACCACCATGACCAGCATCAAACCAGCATAGACCAGCATCAAACCACCATGACCAGCATCAAACCAGCATAGACCAGCATCAAACCACCATGACCAGCATCAAACCAGCATAGACCAGCATCAAACCACCATGACCAGCATCAAACCAGCATAGACCAGCACTAAACCACCATGACCAGCATCAAACCAGCATGGACCAGCATAGAAATCATGCTGGTCCATTCTAGCAGAGGAGGAATCTTCATGACCGTCGTGATTCCATGACTAGCACCACCAAGCTTCACGTTTGTTGCTCCACAACTAATAATGTGTTTTTATTTATGGTTTATGATTAAAAAAACGTATGACATTTCCATCTGCCACAGCTGTTCTGAAGTTTAGGGATTATTAGAAAATATTGGCATGCTAACAGGCTAAAGTGAGCTGGCCAGCATTGAAAAACATTATACCTGGTATACATTAGCATGTTAGCATTGTTGCTGTGAGTAGGTTAGCATGCTGATGTTAGCATTTCTGCTGTAAGTATGTTAGTATGCTGATGTTAGCATTTCTGCTGTAAGAATGTTAGCATGCTGATTTTAGCATTTCTGCTGTAAGTATGTTAGCATGCTGATGTTAGCATTTCTGCTGTAAGAATGTTAGCATGCTGATGTTAGCATTTCTGTTGTAAGTATGTTAGTATGATGATGTTAGCATTTAGCTCATAGCACTACTCTGCTTAAAGCTGAGGTAGTAAACTTCAGAATAAATCAATCAGCCTAAGCTAGGTTTTGAAAGTATGCTAGGGGATAGAATCTGTAGACAGGGACGTGGATTTTTGGGATGGCAAGTGTTTCTGTTTGTACCTCGCTTGTAGTCCGAGTAATATTGATCAATCACGTATCAGCAGGCTGCGACATATGCAGGAAAAACAGTCCGTGTGGAGAGCAAAAGCAGGCAGAACGTAAACCACCGTAATGACATCCCGGCTTCAGTAGTGCATGCTAACAGCTAACAATCTGTTCTAGATCAAAAATTCAAATTGAGATAAATTCCATGATGCTGTGTCACGAAAGCCGTTCAGATTTCCTGACTTCCTCGAATGCATCAGAAATGATCAATCCGACCTCCCCAAATGGGATTTCACAGCCACAACCTTAGCTGGCCTGGTATAACCCTGGCTTGTGGTTGCTAAAGGTTAGCAAAATAGGCCCAATATTGCTCTATAACAGCTGTTGGTTGGCAGTTGATTGACTCTATGACTTGACAAAAAAGGTACAAGGAAGAGAGAGCTGGACAAGACTGGTAAATATGATGAAGGACTGATTAGGGAATACGCTTCATGTGAGGGGAAGTGGCAGGATCTGAAATGACAGGAAGGTTAGTGATGTAGAATGAACACAAAACCAGAGTTAAAGAATTAAATGTTGAATGTTAAATGTGGAATTCATGACAGATTGTGTCCAACTGAAGCTACACAGGCCTTGCTTTACAGGTCCATTACTAAAGCTATAGACTATGAGTCTTGTTTACCAAAAACCATAGTTGAATATTTGGTTCAGTTAGCGTCTACAGTGCTCCCTTTCATCCAAACAGCAGCTTTTACAAGCTCACAAGATGCTTGTTTATTGGTGTTGGTAACCTGCTGTTCTGAGTGAAGTTATTATGCTCTCACTGGAAACTATGTTTTTTTTTTATCACTTTCTGAATCAACCAAACACACGTTAACAACTCTGAGGTGAAATAAACAGCTTCTAACATGCTGGCTGGAAACCTTCCTGCCTTTGTGTATGACACAGGAAATGTGCTTTTCTCATTATCACAGTCAAATTAAAGGTGAGGCTCACACACTTGCATGCTGGAAAATATCAAAACATGAGCTTTTCAACAGCCGCTTCATTTTCTGTTGTATATCAACGAGTCAATGTGGCATGATGGAAGAAGTCATGGTGGTGTTCAATAACAGGAGCTGGTTTCCTCACCTGCAGGTTACATGAACCTTGGTCAGTGTTATGTAGCAACCTTGAGCTTACCAGTGCATTATTACACTGCCTATTGTCGCTCATTACACAAGGCATATACTCAAACCGTGCCTGACCACGAGCAGGCTCTTCACTTAGCTACACACATGCAAGAGGGTTTGTCTCTTTACCACAACTAAGACTGTTTAAGTAATGAACGTAGCCACTGTGATGTCACCCATTGGTTGACAGCCTTTTTCAAAGCCTCAAGTTCTGCTTCCTTGCCATCGTCATATTTTTTTGGAGCCAGAAGTGACCAAACGAAAGGATGGCCGTGGAGAGCATCCAAGCAAGCATCAAGTTATGAAAGCTACACAATCTTTGCTTGTGGAATTAGCTAAGATGCCATTTGTGATGGTAGCTGACTCCTAACTCCTTTGTCCCGGCTATCACAAATAAACCCACCCATGACAAACAGTGAACCAGCTAATAAGCTGGGTACAGTGAGCGCAAAAATAAAATACTAACAATAACAGTCTTAGCTAACAGATGGTAACAGAGAAAATCGTACTGTGGTCCTCAAAGTGGTCGTTTCCATGAGACTGAGTATTGCTGTGTTCAAAATGCCATACTATACTAGCAGCACGTACTGATTTGGCCAAAATGTAGTCTGTAGTATGCAAACAAAAGCAAAATGTCCACTATGTCAAAAATAACCGGATGTCGTACTGCTTCGGAGAAAATCTCCAGTATGCATCACTGTCTACTGTATCCCACAATGCAAAGCGCTGGAACGTCACAGTGTTGAAATGACGGACAGCAACAGCATTCCAGAAGAAGGGGGCGCTATAGATAAAGAAGTGGCGGTTATTGTTTACTTCCACCAGGTGTAGCATACTGCAAAATAAATTTAGTATATATAGTATATAGTATAAAGTATGTGGTATATAGTATGTAGCATGTAGTATATAGTATATAATATGTAGTATGTAGTATATCATATCTAGTATGTAGTATGTTGTATATAGTATATAGTATGTCGTATGTTGTATATAGTATGTAGTATGCAGTAAAGAGTACGTTACCAGAGCGTCATCCAGCTGTTTCATGACTGCTCTATAAATACAATAAATTTAAATGTGAATATGTGATATTGAAAACGTGAATTTATTTAAAAGGTAATCTTGTATATGAAAACAAGATTTGGTCTTCAAAAAGTCTTTCTCGAAAAAATTGTCTTGAAAAGGGCATCGTTTCATAATCTAGGTCAGACACACAAGATCATTTTTTCAACATGTTTAAACATTAGTTTTCCTGTTAAATTGGACAATTTAATGTGGGTCCTAATGGGGATTGACTCGCTTTTGGAGCCTGCCTCAAGTGGCCACTGGAGGAACTGCAGTTTTTACAGAATAAAAAGAAGCCTAAATTAAAATAATAAGATAAAAGTCCTTTATTATCCCTGGGATGTGGTTCTTAAATGTTAACATTCAGTGGTTTAAAATAGCCTGCTGTTAATAATGGAGCAGTAAAAGTGCAAATGTCTTTATGCAATGTTAGACCAGCGGGCGGCCAGAAGAAGATCATCACATTTAACATCCGTCCAGCAGCCTGAGACACTGAATCCAAATTATGCCTCCATTCACTTTGTTGAGCTTTTACTGTCAATTATTAGCTCTGGCCATCATTGAAGCCACAGCGCGCAGAGGTAAAAGATGAAAGCTGGTTCCTCTTTTCTTCCCATCCTCCCTCCTCCTCCCCCTCCTTCCCTGCTCCCCTCCATCTCTTAAGGGCTTCTCTTTGAAACATGACTGGGAGAAAGGAAAGCACAATAGGTGTGCTATCAAGTGACAGGTGCCCTTGTTGTGCCTTTAGCTCACACTGTGAACAAGCCCTCGGCCGTCACCCTCATAAAACATGAAAGGACTTGACATGTGTCCAGAATTTTTCAGCTGAGTTACAGACGCAGCCTTAAGCAGACAAGGACACATGCGGGTAGAGACTCATGTAGACATGTAACACACACTCAGAACAAGCCTCCCCTTCAGGTTACAAGGTCTAGAGAAAGTGAACACTAGTAGCTCGCATTAGGAGATTGGCATATTGAATGTATTGCTGCGGTTTTGTTACACTGCTTTATGTGAACGGAAGAAGAAGGCAGCGTCTGTTTTTCTTGTGCAGCCTTTCTGCCGGCGAGGAGAATCGATACGCTGCTATAGATTTAACGGCATGACAGACAGCTTTGTTTCTTCTCAGCGCTACAGTATGTATGGTTATGTCAGTGGAAATCAATGGGGAATTCAGAGTCACAATCCTGCTATCAAGTGGTGATTGTGCTTGTCTGATAACTGTTTGCCAGCTCAACGGCAGGCTGGTTCAATCATTACATTTACTGCTATTGATGTCGCATTAGCGGTTTGTCACTCTGTGGCTTGCTAAGTAGCTATAATGCAAACTGTTCACTACCTCAGCAGCTGTGTCTGTTTGATGGAGCCATGTTGAATTTTTTTTAATGATAAGGACGATGCAGTTTAACTCAGTTTCAATACACAGCAGGAAACTGTTTGCTGCATAGAGAGTTTTTCTCATTTTCACCTCTCTTAACATGTACAGCGTAAGTAAAGTACGGTGTTTGTATTTTATTGTATTACCATATGTAATGTGGTCTTATGATACTGGAAGCTGAGAAAAATCCCGATATACAGGGTCCACACATCTCTTCATATCTTCATATTGTGTGGCTCAACTGTCCTGAAAGTTACAGCGTGCATAAATAACTTAGCTGCTTGGGATTGTATATAACAACTTTAATGACAAGTGAAAATCCAAAGAAGGAAAGCGACCGTCACACATGCAACACTGTCTGGAAATCTTGGAAGTGTGCTCCTGCTATTACCGTTTATCGTCATAGGTGTCGCCAAAGAGACCGACATTTAAATCTTTGAGATTATATCTTTAACTGCTGATCTAAGCCGACAACACCCTTTCATATAGTATTTAATTAATTTCCAACAAATTAGGTTTCTCTCGACTATTTTTTGAAACTTTCCTCAAACTTGAGCTGTGGATTTAAGATTATTCTTATAATCAGGCACTGAAAATAATGAAAGTAATGGACAAAAAGCCTGTCTGCTGGCACTGCTTTCACATTAAAAATGATTAAACCCACTTTAATTTAAAATGTTATCGTAGATCTACTAGATCTACATTTGGACAAGCAGCTTTCTCCATAAAAGCCTGTCAGCTCTGGAACACATAATCAACTACAATAAAGTTAATCCCAGAATTGTTCCTTTTTTTTTTCTTTTTCCAAAAACAGTTTTATTAATTTTTCATATAATAGGAAACAAATACAAAAGCATAAAGCACACAATAAAAGACACGGTACATACACCCTAAGACAAGCAACAAGGAACAAACAGCCACAACAGCGACACATAAAGCCGTCCAGTGTTTAAAGATCCGATAGTTTAATTTAGATAAATTCATCACTGGCCATTTAGATTCTTACAGTTTAATCTTATTGTACTTATTATACTAAGGTGCATGGAGTATGTATTGGTATACTATGGTGAGTATATTTTATTATATTTTCGTATCTGCAGTGTTGTGGTTTAATGGCGCTCAGATCTCTTTCCTGATTTTGTCCTGTTCATGCTTACGTGGTGGTTTTTAACAGAACTACAGCAGATTCAGGCATTAAAAATAACTATATAGAAATAATCAATCTTTTCTCTGATGGTCTGGTTTGCTTTTGTAGGTCATAAAGAGTTATCAGAATTAATTGCAGTCCGTTTCGTAACCAGAGAAAAACTCCTCAAAGGACCTTTAAAGGCTGCACAGTGGTACAGTGGTTAGCAATGTCCCCTCACAGCTAGATGATTTCCAGGATTTGGTTACTGGGAAACAATGAGCCTTCTAGCTTCCTGGTTTCGAATCCCTGTCCAAAGACGTGCTCATTAGGTTCATTGGTGACTCTAAAATGGCCCGCAGGTGTAAGTGTGAACGTGAAAGGTCTGTCTCTGTGTGTCAGCTCTGTGATTGACTGGCGATCAGTCCAGGGTGTACGCCACCTCTCACCCAATGACAGCTGGGATTGGCTCCAGCCCCTTCGCGACCCTGAACAGGATAAGCGGTATAGATGGTGGATGGATGAATGAACTGCCCCTTAGTCCCTATCAAATAAAAGAAATCAAACTTTCTTTATTCCGTTTCTTGATATTTAAATTTGCAAAGTGAGCGCTGTTATCTCGTGGAGAAACACCAGACTTAAAGTTGACAGAAGGTTAAATTGAATCAGCTTTGCCTCTGGGGTCCTTGAGGACGTGTGATATACGCTGGCAGACAAGTTTGGTAAACTGGATTAATTCTGAATTGTCCTTCTGTCACTAAACTGTCACTTCCCCTTTTAAATTATTCACTCGTGCTTTTTGCCCTCCATCTGCTGCATATTGCTGCGTAAACTCTCCCTGACCTTTGGCAATCCCCCCGTGCATTCATTCATGAAATGCATAATTTATACCAGCACTGCCACATCAAAGTTATTGTTTACATTAGGTGGGGAAATCATGCGGCATGCCATCGAGATGGAAGAAAAGGTTCTTGTGTTGTCCTACAACTCATGCAATAATAACATATGGAGGATGAAAACAAATATGTGAATATCAGATACAACAGTTAAACTGCATGGTCCCAGTGCATCAGAGACTCAACATCAACACTCACTAAATATAGAAGATTTATACACAGGTTCATAAAAAACAGCAGCTGTTTCGCTCATGTTAAAATGCTACTCATCAGTCTGTTAATGCTTAAGGTGTTATAAATATGTAGCCGACCTCATGATGCATGGAAATGTTCAGTCACTTAATTCCTGGTGCTTAACTTCGACCAACATAATCCTGCTGGATGACAGTGGCGACAGTCTAATTAAGTCAGCCGCAGCTTCAGCCTGCAATCAGATGTTTCAGAGGAGCTGGCTCTCCTATGTTGGGCTCTGTTATGCACTTACAGGGGTCCGTTTCACAAAGCAGGTTTATTGAAAACTCTGAGTCTGTTAACCCTGAAATGAGGGAAAAAAAGAGTTTTCCGTTTCACAAAGGGAGGTAACTTAAGCTCTCGGTCAGTTACCGTAGTAACAGACTCTATGAACCTAACCTGGTCGCGAGCAGGTTTTCTTCAGGAAACTCAGAGTTTCGCTCTGTCTCCTCCCTCTAGAATATAAAACCGATTCGGTTTTATATTCTCTTATGTTCTCTTATATTCTATCAATTCGACTTCCTCATTCATTCAGCCCGTCTCACGCGTGTGTTTAAGCGGTTACCGAATTAAAAGAAGAAACGTTGCGTCTCTGTGCTGCTCTGATCCCTTTGCAAAAGTCTTTTATAATTATGATTAAAAAAATCAAAAGACAAATCTGTGTCAAAGTCATCATTTTTAGATTTTCCACCACCACTGCCGAGAGCACTCAAATAAGACGCCGTAAGTTATTGGAATTTTTTTATTTATTTAAACTTACACATTCAGTTTAATCAACATGAATTATAATGTATGCGAAGTCAGCATCATGTTAGAGATAAAGCTAATGCACATTAAAACAGCCACTGAATGATATTTCATTAGTTTAATATTTAAAATATGATTGAAGTGCTTCCATGTATGTTTTTTTCTCCCGCTGGATTGCTCCTAAATTAATATACATTTTAGATTCCGGTCGTGATTAAGTATTAAATAAATAGACCAGTTCAAACTTGCGCATTAACTTGAGCAGCAGTTTCTTCCCACGCTGCTTCTCTCTCTTTTGCAGCTGCAGCCGTGTTACTTTATTTTTCTAAAAACATGCTCGTATTCGCTGAACGTCCGCATGAGGATTTCGAGCTCCACTGGTGTGACGTAGGAGGACCTCTTTTTGTGTACCGTTGCCATGGTGAATCGTGGTGTCGGGGCTCCATTAATGCTGACTTTTTACAGACAGCGTGCACGCACTTAACTCCGGGTGAACCTACTCAGAGTTGATTGAACTAACTCTGATCAGCTGTTCTGGAACCGAAAACTCAGAGTTTCCTATCTCAGAGTAGATCGACTCAGAGTTCAGGGTTAGACTCAGAGTTTGTTGAACCTTCTTTGTGAAACGGACCCCAGGTCCTAGCCTTCCTTGTTGCATTGTACTGCATATACCAGGCGGCTTCCTGTAACAACACGATGTTCCTGTCCACTGTGTTGGTGTGTACAGTGAAAGCTTCCACTTCTATGGTTTGGTTTAGGTATGTGGATGATACCTGGGACAATATCCAGTGGCTGGGGGCAGAGATGTGGACTTGACACTTGGTGACTTGGACTCGAGTCATTGTTTTGATGACTTGATTTGACTTTACAAAAAATAAATGACTTGAGACTCGACTTGGACTTTAAAGTTAATGACTTGAAACTTGACTTTTCTTGAGGCCTGATGACTCGGATGACTTGCGTGTGTTCGTAAGTTTGAATGTTAGCTGTTAAATATAAAATGATTAAATACAATGTTGTCAAGTTTCTGTCTAACTATCAAGTATGTACGCAGCGCAAACTGTGAATCATGATTAGACGACTCAAAAAGCTCCCCGGTATGTGATTATCATGATTCGATGACTGGCTTTCTGTCAAACTCCTCGCTATGGCAACACGAAACATCAAAGCCCCCAAAGAGAAGCCTCATCAGTCGTACTCGTTACTACTTAATACGGTCTCAGAGCAGACCATCATCATGGCTGCGTCTGTGCCAAGATAATACTGATACAATTCACTGTCATACTTTTTGAACAGGTTATATAAATTGGCCAATAATATCATTATTAGACGAGCTACAAATACCTTGTCTTTTTCTTTATAAAGATACAACAGGTAAGAGTGCTGGATCTTGGGTGGAAAAAAAGTGACTTGACTTGGGACTTGACATAACCCGTGACTTGACTTGACTTGACTTGACTTGACTTGCCCAAGAAAAAGTGACTCGAGACTCGCTTGAGACTTGGACCAAATGACTTGAGACTTTCTTGGGACTTGAGCAAAGATGACTTGGTCACAGCACTGACTAGAGGCCATTCGTGTGAAAGAAGTTTGGGTTCTACTCTCTGTGTCCTTCAAGTAAAGGCACAAATGTGGTCCATATTAAGTGCTGTCCTGTAGCAAACGTCCCCAAATGGTCCTAACTGCTTCCAAGGTGGGGATGCATGTACAAGAGAAGTGACATTGTAGAACACTATGGTTTTGACTTTTTTACCTTGTTGGTAAAATCCTGAGAGTTTTTGATGAAGTCACTTAGTAGACCAGCCATCTTTAAATGGTAATCGGTTGGGTTGAGCATTGATGTGCATATTCCTTTGTTGGCAGGCAAGATGGTGATGTTCCCGTCTTTTTTTAGTGAGCACCTTCCTTAATGGATGGAGAGGTTGGAAGGGGGTCTTTTGGCGCTAAAGAGGGCAGCCAATACCTTCGATCTGAGTTGTTCTGCTTCTTAATCTGACAGTTAAGCCATTTTCCGACTGGTCAAAAACCCCTCTAACGCCCGTTAACATCTGGCTAATTTGCTTAGTGGGAAAGGTTACAATCGGCATTCAGACCCGGGTAATTATCGCCTCGGCTCCGATCGGCAATGATGGGAAAAACCTGTGTCAACACGCTAATCTCAGCCCCCTTTCCGGCGCGATGCTATGCTCCAACGCTAACACCATCTCATCTCAGCTACAAATTCCTCCCGTCTCCGTCCCAGCAGCGCTCGAACATCGTTCCAAATTTGTCGCGCCAAGTTTGATAAACAGACAATAAAGACCTAACCACCCTAACATCTTCACTGTTTACTAACCCTGTTTCTGACACGTTTGTGACATCAGACGGTGACGCAGCAGAAAAAAGACCAAAAGAAGTATACTCCATTGGCAATGGGAACAGAGACAATCGGCATCTATAAGCGGGTCTTCCCGGGTCTGAAACTTGGTGGGAAAGGGGTATGAGTTCCTACTACTACTTAGTCTGGGGCTGAGATGAGGTTAACTACAGGCACTCCTCTGGTTCTACAGCAAGATTTAGATGCTTGGCTAGGACATCTTCTCATGTTGGGTGAGCTCTGAAATATTTCTCTTTTAGAAATCAAGGCCAGGTATTTTGACAGGTGTAATAGTGTCGCACAAATGGTGCTTGAAAGCATCATTTTAGGAATAAAAGAACCATTCAGTCTGTTTTTAGGACTTAAAATTGCTCTTTTTGCTTTTGGGCTTTGATGATTACAACATTTTTAGATACATTTCACGTCACACTTCTTGTTTTATAATTCAGCATCATATTCAAGAGGTACTTTAAATGCAGCTTAGCTCAAGGGAACTTGGGGAACAGATAAGCCACCGGGGAGTGTGGCACCTCCGTATGTGTTCAGCTTTTACTGGCCTTGAAGGCAAGATTTAAAGGTTGTTTGACGTGAGGAATATCCCACATCAACCCCCACCTCTTCAGGGATCAGCAGTTTTATTCAGAACCATTTGTTTGTTTCAGCCCACGGTGAGAGCATGGCTACTGGCTACTTGTCAATTTTAATACTTTGCACGTAACAACGAGTGAGAGGGTTGCTTTGTGTCTGTACAGAAGCCTGTTCAGAGACAAAGTGCTTGCATAAAACACATGTAAAAGTTAAATCAGAGCTTCACAGACACTCATATCCTGTTTGTATCCGACTTAATGATTCAGAAGAGAAGACGCCGGCGGTTTCACCACTACAATCAGCAGCAGAGATGTGTAGCGCCTAAAGGATCAGTGCACCATTACGACAACAGTCGTTTCAACATGTATCCTGCAGACTTTTCACCATGCAGCTACAGTATGGATGATAGCATTGCAGTTATTTCTCTATATAGAAGCTTATTTTGGACCAAAGCTGGAAGGGAGACACACAATTAGGTCGATAATTAATATGTGATGAGGCTCCTAATGATGAACATACCCCATGCCTATTAAACCGACAAGACTTAATTAGGTTTCATAAATTCTTCACCATCCACAGATGCTCGATATTCATTTATAGGACTAATCTTGTTCAGTGTGTGTTCAGCAAATGGAAACTAACGCTGCTATACCAGGAAGGTGTGGTGAATCTAACCAAACATTATGACCCAATCAATCAACAATCTATTGATACTAGACATTATTGAATCACAATCGTCCATTATAAGATTTTTCTTAATCTGTAAAGTCTTTTCTAGTCTTGATGAGGAACGTCTGTTTCTTTCTCCTTTCAAAATGATACCCAGACGACAGGAACCTGGCATCTAATGTAATCCATCTAAGAGAATCAGGCAGATACCCAATACAGATGACCCAGGCACTGTCCCTGTCCAGACAAGCTTGCACAGCTCTGACAAGAACAGATTTAGGATGGAAATCTGCAATTGAGCTTGCTTGCCCTCCCGAAACCTTAAATAACTGCTGGCACAAAGAGTTCTGCTCAACAGGGGGGTGGGAGGGAGCGGCTGGCAAGGTCACGCTCCCCCTGAAAAGGCTTAGTCCCCCTTATACTTTAGTAACTGTGGGCGACAAGGGCAATCGCTCGTGTTGTGACACGCGAACGATCTGATTTTTCTGAACGGCTCTTTGGTGTGAACAGGAAACGAGTCATAGGTGAGAGACGTTTTTTTTTATAGTTGTGCCCAAACTTTGCTTTGCTTTGCTTTGAACTTTTTTCAACTGCAACTCCGCTACACGTGACCTCGTGTAGCGGAAACATGTCACCACAACATAGTGCCGACAGTGAGCAACATCATAACCCTCCGCCGAGTTTGTTGTTGTTTTGTTGAAATCTCTGTAGTCATACAGAGCTGTATCATAAATTATTGGCAAGTCAATGACGTTGATTAATTGTTCCTACATTATTCTGCCTTAAGTTTAACTCGTGAAGTAGGTCTAAGATAAGTTTGTGAGTCATACTGCGTTATAGTGAGCCTGCCTTTTCTATCTCAAAAATCAAGTGCTCATTCCCGCAATTAGAATGCTAACATTTCGGAGGAAATGGGGATGCAAAACATGGAGGATAATGAGGTCAATGGAGGATGAAGATGGAGAAGACTGTTTGAAGATGTATTGATATATGCAAATAACAGATATGAGCTGTACGTAAGGTACATCTGCTATATGTTGTGTGCCTCAGCTAACTCTAGATATAGCTAGCAGGCTGGTGTTAGCAAGAGTTATGTTTTGCTTTTTCCATTGTAACATTCAATGAATCTGCTTACCAGTTCACCCAATGCTACGTCCTTTTTGCTAACAGACAAAGTAAATCCACAGAGGATTTTTCGTGGCGTATGTATGTCGTCTTTTTTGTATACAACAACCAGTCTGGTTATTCTTAGTGTTCGGGAACAATTGTGCTTGTGTTTTACATTTGGTGAAGTGCAGTTCAATTATATACCCGAGGTAATTGAGTTTCATTCTTGCATCAAAAAGCGTTAGCATTCGGGTGCTGCTTTAGCTCGGTTGGTAGAGCAGGCACCCATATACAGAGGCTACAGTCCTCAGCGGACTAGTTGCGGGTGTGACCATGTGGTACATATCATCCCCCACTCTCTCCTCCTCATATTTCCTGTCTCTCTTCAGTTGTCTTATACAATAAAGACAAAAAACATCTTTAAAAAAGGCATAAGCACCCATTGTAAACAACACGGCCCTCCCTATCACAGTTCACACTGCTGCTCCTTCTGTTTGTGTTGGTTTTGATGAACTGTTTCATTTGCAGTTGAGATGCTTTTGCACCAAGACAAAAAAGGGATGCGAGTTGTAAAATGAAAAAAAGAAATGGGTAGATTTGATTCCTTTTTTCCATCCAGACACAAAAAAGATACGCCTCATACCCATCTTCCTCATGTTAGCTTTAGATCAACATAATTAATAGTAAAAAAACAACAACAACAATGACAATGAGAGTGATAATGAAGTCAGCTGAATAAAAACAAACAGTCACATAACCACTTAGCACTCCCCCCTTTGTGTTACACACCCTTCTGTCTGTGCCACCTGATTTGCACATCCACGGCACACAGAACAAACAGCCTCGCTCTCATCCCATTTCCTGCATAGCGGCTATAATGAATCTTTTATGATTTCATAATATATCCAATTATTCCACCCCTGTTAAAATCACAGCGCGCCACCTGGAACCACTTTGGCTTCTCCCTATTCTAATTTCACTGCCTCATTTGCTTGCTAGTCTTGCCATATATGTAAATGAAATAACCAATCTTACAAAGCCAAAAGCAAAGAAAAGAATATTTAAGAAGAAGAGCTGATCCTGCCTGAACATTTGAAAACACGCTTTGTTATAATAATGGCTGCTAATTCAGCTTGCAGTTTTGCTCCGTGACATGAGAGTTAAATTTTGCATGTGCCGTATGTGTGTTTGTCGAGAGAATGATGGAGCTCTGCACTGTGAGACAAGTCGCTCTGCAGAGGAAAGCTGGAGAGACTGAGGGAAGAGAGAGGGCAAACTGCTGCACAAGCCCACATTTAGAACTGGCTTCTTCATAAATGAACTGATGGATTAAACCTGTCTGTGTGGGTAGCAGCTTTACGATAATACACATACAGCAGGAGGAGGAGGCATAACAATAGAGACAGCTGACTGCCATTCTGTCTGCTGCACAACAGCTCTGTTGAATGTTCAAGTCTGATTTATTCTGAAGAAAGGGAATTACTTTACATTTCTCATCGCTGTTTCTGCATTCTGATAGTAATTCTGCATTTAAAAAAGGGGATTAAGAGTGGCTGTCCAGCACGTGGGGTGAGTAAAGAGGTGTTTGGTTGAAGCATGGCTCAGGAGGCAGAACAATTCGTTGTCTCATTCACCAAAAATTGTGATGAAAAAAGGAACAAAACAAAATTTCTGGGAACATAAACAAGATGGTCGGCTTAAAATTGACTGGGATGTTGTGTGTGTTGAAAATCCAGTTTGGGTAGCCGCACTGCTTGAGTGCCTCCCTGAGGTGTTTCGTTCAGAGAGAGTTGTGACATCGCAATGGTGGATCATGGAGCATATTGGACCTCCACTGACGCGACTCTCTGTCTATACGGCTCTGGATACTTTGTTCGGGGAGTAGGCGGGGCTGCTCCTCTGCTGCTCGTCCGCTGTCCTCACCTGCTTTCAAACACGTTGTCATCGGCCTCATAAGGACAGTCCTTGTAATATACTGCCCACAAAGCGCACATTGACCTGTTGCAGTCAGCCACATACTAGGCTTTGACCTACTTTTGTTGGGTATGTTCTGGTTCAAAAGGGGTAGGGTCCTAATAACCCCTAACTTGTGCAGTACAGGACAGTGTACAGTGTAAGGTGACAGTCAAACAGTAAGCATTGATCTGTGTGTTAGCTTCCTGTATACTTCGATGGCGAGGCTTCTGTCATCTTCAGTGTGCAGCACAGACCAAGAAGGCCAGGCTGCTTCCTGTAACATCCTCCCGGGTGAACATGATGTTGTTCATGTGTACAGTGAAAACTTCCACTGCTCCAGATTGGATTTTGATCCAGGTGTCATCTACATATCTAAACTCATGGTTAGGGTACGTGTGAAAGAAGTTCTCTCTGCTTCCTCCATGTGGGGGTTGGATACTATTGGAGAAAGCTGTGAATCCATCTGCTCAGCTCTGTGACCTTTCACTGTTGAACCTGTGCAATCTTGTATTGTCTGCCTCTTAAATATGTATTTTATTTCTATAATCTTCAAATTTCTTGGCTTTCTTTTCATATAAATAGCATCATTACTCTCTGTACATCTTCAATACTGAAATCTCATGTATTAGGAATGGCTACTTCTAAAACACTTTATTACTAAACGAGAGATTGTTTTGTTGCTCTGCACGTAATGTTTGAAGTGTTGATGTTAAATGTGAAGAGGATACTTGACTGTTGAAAATGTTGTGCATGGATATTATAAAAAATACCCTCACACTGAACCTAGATACTAACACAGCCACCTGGCAAGCTGCCACCAACAACAATTCCCCCAGCCAAAGCCTGAGAGTCTTTAGATACCCCTCCTGGCACGGTCCTGATTGGGCCAAACCATTGCAGGAGGTGAGGTAAACCAGAGCTGGAAATTTACACTAAAAGACAAGTCGAATGAGAAATTACCAAGATTGAGGCCAACATTAACCTGGTTATGGAAAACCTGTTTCATTTGCTTTTATTAATTAAACAAAGTAATTGATAGCTCCACCCTGTACCTGCCTAGGCACAGGTGGCCTGTTGACTGTGTCCGCTGCAGGAAATGTAGGAAACCTGAACATGTGAAAGGTATGGGGGAGTTTTTAACACTGCTTGTATGATGTTTTCTCACTTTCATCTGTATGCTGAATACAAAGTCAGTGCAGGGCGGTCCCTTAAAGTGTCCTTTAGTCCAGTGTAAAGTGTCGGCAGAGTCTGAGATGGTGTTGTAGGCGTGGTGGTTATGGAGGTGTTTGCGTGATGAAAGGCAGCAGGGTGTATGCAACAAGTTGAGTTGTTTTCAACAGTTTGATTATATTGTGCACTGTGTGTGCTCTTTGTTGTCTTCCTTTGCTGCTGTGTGTCCTCATTGTGGGAACAATAAACGTTTTCTTATTCTTCTTATTCTTTGCATGAAGCAATCAGCACTCTATTCAACCTCGCTTTGTAATATCTATTACACGTTATATATTGCTTTCCACGTGTTCACCGCTGAAGATCCAGTGCTGCGTAATATCGAAACACGTCTTTCACATCTTGTTCATTATAGCACTGTTCTCCTCATTATAGAAAACACTCCACCTCAACCGAGCTGTTAGTCATTAATCAACATCTCAGCTTGACCCTCGGCTGTTGCAGGAAAACCACAATATTTCGCAGTGTGTTTAAAACACTCCAAAGCTACCTCAAGCATTGTTTAAACTATAAATTGCAGGAGGTTTTTTCGGGGAGCCACTTTATAATTGGGAGAATGAACTTGTAATGGTGCTTGTCCCTTGGGCAACTTACCTTTGCAGAGTAAATTTAGAAACGCTACCTCGCTTGTTCAATTTGCTTTACATGAGATAGTTTCCCTTCTCCCCGAGGAGTCACGCCAAGGCTGTTCACAAGCACTCCGTCATGCTGCGGGACGTGCTGCTTGTTCCCTTGAGGTCATCAGTCATACAGTGAAGGTAGATGATTGTTGCTCGATAAGCTGTGGCAGGAAAATGTAAAGCCTGTTTATGTCGCTGAAGTGACCTCATTAAGATGGATTGAAAGAGAAACACTGCGAAAATCTCCCAACTGAAAGAGGCTTTTTATATCACTGTATTGCCTGTAATTAGAGATTACATCAAATTTCCCAAGAGAATATTCCCTTACTCTTTTATGTACCCTTTCTCTTTACGACCCAGGCAGTATAAATCATGCATAATGTAAATAATCATATTGGATTTACATGCTTCAATTAATCAGGTTATTATCAGGAGGGATGTTTATCTACACAGTAAATAGGCCTTCAGAGGCTGCACAGTGCGAGCTACACCTTCAACTGCCTATTAGTTTTGCGGATGATTTGGCCGTGTGACCGATCCAGCCTTGGCCTGAGAGTCGAGGAAGGGGGGATATGGGGGGGGTGTCACTGAGAGTCGTTTGTCACTGTGTCTGCTGGGCAGATTACCTGTCAGATTAGAAAACGCCCCTGTCAGCCGCTCAGACAGGTGGCCGGCCCAGATACATCATCAGCTCCAACGCAACATCCACGCTCATAGCTTGACACAAACACTCGTATGAAAGCGCCTTCATTAACAGGAACATGTGTGTGTGCTGTCAAAGGGGCCGGAGGACGAAGAGTGTCTAGTTACATACAGCCGCAGCACATGTACATTAACATGGACACATTATTCTTTCATATGGCCTTTCTGTGGTTATTACACTCTAATGCTTTTAATATGACAGCAGATTATGATTGATGTTATAAACCATCTTTAGTGTAGAGATGAGATCAATAATGGATTATGCTACTTTTCTTTTAGGGCACAGGCAGGTTAACTCTGTATAAAAAAGCAAACTTTAGCAGAGTTGATACACAAGCAATCAATATTTGTTTCTCCATTTTCTCCAGTCTTTCTTTTCACAATAAAACCTGTGTGAGTATTCAGCAATAATATCCTACATTCATTATTCCCAGGCTGAAATATATCAACTATTCAGATGGAGTGCCTTGAAGTTTCAGACATGGTTCCAAGAAGGTCTACAATAGTGTTTTTCCAATTAGCCTTAGCTTTACAACTTGCTTCAAGTTCCCATGAAATCAATATAGATGTTCTAAGTATTTTTATCACGTCTTCCAGATCATCACCTACATGCTGGAATGTGCCCTAAATTGTCCTTTGGTATTCTTAGTGTCTTACGTTAAAGTTTGCCATTTCCTTGTGATTAAAAATGTTTCTGTGTGACGATAGCTGTGTCTCAATTCAGGGGGCTGCTTCCTTTGAAGGACGCGGTCTATGGAGGATGAGTCATTCCAAGCCTGTGTAGACCGCCAAGGCCGAACTGAAATGAGACGGTCTGGTCTTTGCTTTTTCCATTGTAACATTCAATGAATCTGCTTACCAGTTCAGCCAATGCTACGTCTTTTTCACTAACATAAAATATAAAGTATAATCCACAGAGGATTTGTATGGCGTATGTATGTCGTCTTTTTTGTATACAACAACCAGTCTGGTTATTCTTAGTGTACGGGCACCCATATACAGAGGCTTCAGTCCTCGGTGGACTAGTTGCGGGTGTGACCATGTGGTACATATCATCCCCCACTCTCTCCTCCCCATATTTCCTGTCTCTCTTCAGTTGTCTTATACAATAAAGACAAAAAGGCATTAGCACCCATTGTAAACGACAAGGCCCTCCCTGTCACAGTTCCCACAGTTCACACTGCTGCTCGCTCTGTTTGTGTTGGTTTTGATGATCTGTTTCATTTGCAGTTGAGATGCTTTTGCACCAAAACAAAAAAGGGATGCTAGTCGTAAAATGAAAAAAATAAATGGGTAGATTTGATTCCTTTTTTTCCATCCAGACACAAAAAAGATACGACTAATACCCATCTTCCTCATGTTAGCTTTAGATCAACATAATTAATAGTAAAAAAACAACAACAATGACAATGGACGGAGCATTTCCTGTCCCGCGGCTCCTGTCGCCGAGCAACAGGTAGCTAGCGGGCTAACTAGCTATAATAACTAATGTCACGTAACTTAACCTATATTTTTATAAATAATTTAAAGTTTCAAGACCCCTTTTGTTATTTTAACTTTTGTATCTCTAGCTATTCGACTGAATTTAGACCAAAAACTTTTACATTTAACAGTGTATTCCTCAGCCGGCTAAGAGTCCACCATCGCCTTTGAATTGGCGCACAATGAATTCGGGATATGTTCGGCCGCAAAGGATGCACCCGATAGATCCCTCGTGGCCCAGGAAAAGGAGGACGCATTTGTCGTCCGCATCTCAAGGAGCCTTCAGAATGAGACATCCTTCGATACACCACTGTGACGCAATCAGCCTTCAAATAAGCCCCTGAATTGGGACGCAGCTAATAAATTCTGCCAGTTAACAACTTGAGCTCAGGACTACAAGATAGCTAGCAGGTTAGCATCACATGCCTGCCAATCCTGCCAATTCCTGCTACTGTCCTAACTATTCTGGGTGAGGGGTAAACTTATTTACGCACTTTTGGCTACTGTAAACACCAACTAATATCTGCAGCAAGTTATACCTAACGTTCTGTCTTAACAGGAAAGATGTAAAATACTGAATTAGTAGCTTTCTGCTAGCCTGCTAGCCAACCTCTGAAGATAAAATACCTACATCAAACTATGCAAACGTTTACGAGGGTTTTTTTAAAGACTAATATGGTGAACATAGTTAACATGTGAGTATGAGCACGCTTGCATTGTCAGTGTGAGCATGCAAGAATATTAGCATGCTAACGCTATGTTTGAGCATTAAGTGCGGCTGTGTCTTGTCTCACAGAGTGGCTAGACATTGCTTTTTTCCCTTCCAATTAATTTTGTTCAAACCAGCATCCTCAGACTTAACATCCGACTGACTCAGATTTCCATATAACTTTCCCTGAACATGGCCATCTGCTGTCTACAGGCTCATCAGGACCAATATGCTATATCTTTGTAGTCAGCACACACACATAAACCAACATTCATCTTAGATGAGCACCCAGGAACTGAGGATTTAGATGACCTTAAACGGGGTCAGTGTGTTATGTGAGGTCCTTTTAATATTTAATAGCCGAGCTGACAGAACAGTGCAGCCTGTGTTACAGTGTCTGCAGGCCGCTCGTTCGTGCACTGCATTAAAGAGAGTAAAGACTATTTCCCTTTCTGCTGGGGGATTCTTATCTAAAATAAATAATCAATGTGCCTTATCTGAGCCAATTTAAGACATTTTATCTCTATTGACTTTACTATCCAGCAGCAGGTTAACAAAAATAAATCAAACGTCTCTCCTTTCTCTCATTACTCTACATCTCTATCGTTTTTCTCCGTGGACACCTGTGAGACACAGAGATCTCCCCGCAGTGCCAGGAGCCGCCTGTGCTTCACCTCCTCCTGTTGATCTAACACCTGGGAGCTCTCTGTGCAGGATAAATGAAGTCCTTCATGCTCTGACTCAACCAGATGATAACAGGCTGGTCTGATGGAGCCTCAAAGAGAAACCATCGTCCTCAGGAGAGACGGATCAAACAGGTCTGTGACTCATTCAACACAGACAGGACGGAGACAGATTACAGACCATCTGCAGCACTCGGCAGCTACTGGTGCACACACAGATCCATATGAACGCACTGGAGGTGAGAGACATTAGTGCATGCACAATATTGCAGACCATATTCAATGCCTATTACACCAGTGATACATATGCCATTAGAGAGCAAACATGTAAATTCATTATCGTTTTCTGTACATTTCCTCTCTTGGACTGTTCGATAAATGCTTACCTCAGTGTCTCCAGTGTGAGGGAACATCTGATAACAACTCAAACAAGTAACACCTTACTAGAACATGTTAAAATAGGTACTTTCAATGCTGCCACGCCATGGGAGTAGAGGCAGATGCACACACTGTACTGTGTCGAGTGTGTTGTATGAGTATAAACACAGTGTGTTTGCTTTGAATTGTCATTTTGATAAATAGACATATAGATCGGAAATAAGCAGCATTTATTCTATCATGCTGCTGTTACCATTTATGTTATTCATTCATAGAAAAGTGCAGTGTTTCGACCAAGTCATCTTTGCTCAAGTCTAAAGTAAGTCTCAAGTCATTTGGTCCAAGTCTCAAGCAAGTCTCGAGTCATTTTTTTGCTAACCTCAATTAAATAACAAAAGAAGAAGAAAGCATTAGTGCCAGTTGCCGGTAAAACGGGTGTGGTGCTGTGAGATTCAGAACCGGAGAAAAAATCCAGAGACTCCTGCAGATGTCAAAGAGTTCTGTGTGGAACTCCTCAAAAAAATAAACGAAAATGAGGACAAGTGCAAACTTGGTACGGTAAAAGTAGCATATTACGGTAAGAGAAATGATCCATGTCTGTGTATTATGTAGGGAAGATGCACAGTTTGTTATATGCTGTTTTTGAAAGGAGCAGTACACACTTTGACATGAAAATAAAATCAACAGGGGATCTTTGAAAGATAGTCCAAGAGTTCCCAGTGAATATCGAATAGTATTTTTGCTTGAAATGCCCATCCCTAATTGATACTGGTGTAAACTTTTGTAAACGGCTAATAACGGGTGCATCTTCCAACATTTTATTGCTACCTGTGTTTTTGCACCTGCGTCCCAGTTCCACACTGATAAATATAAACTGATACTGATACACTGATATATAAAAAAGAACCAGGCGCACACAGAGTTTTACAAACCAGATGAAAATAATACATAATGCATGTTTCTGTTTGTGCATACACACATCAGCATTTGAGTATCCACACAGCATGCATCTGGCCTTAGGTACAGTCTCAAACAGTAGTTGTACACCTTGACATATCATCAATCAAAAACCTACCTGACATCTCTTCTTTTCACACCGCACAGGTTTAACAGTGATTTAAAGAGTTTTTAATCTCACAAGCCATGGATGATGGCAGCGTAACTTTAATAGACACTATGTTTTGGTGCATTAAACTAAAGTGCAATTTTTAAACATTTCTGACAGCTTATTTGTGGATAACAACATATTTATCCTCGAGCTCGTGCTATTCAAGCTCACTCTTTAAGTCGCTGGTGTCTTCTGTTGAGAAAACCAGCTTTATGCTTGGAGATCTTCCCTTAACTTGCATGAATTAGCTCACTATCTGGGATTAATTAGCTCTGATTTAATCTAATGTGGTTCACAGCAGGGGTTTTGCCAGCAGATCTGTGTGTGCCGCAGTAAATCATACAGTTCTAACTGAGGCTCTATTCCACAGTGAACTCAAGTGAACTCACAGTAACAGCTCCTCGACATGTTTTATGCTCTCTGTGTCTCATTAGCACAGATCTGGTTGAGGTTAAGGTGGGACGAGCCAGAGTTCTGGTTGACAAAAGATTTCATCTGTTTGAGCAGCTCAGCTCTGCTTTTGTCTCTGCAGAGCTGAGTCCATAATTCCATGTAAACACAGGATGGCTTTCATAACCCACAACAAAAGACAACAGCAGTGGGATTTCATTATTCTATACCACAGATGTTTCTCTGTGATGTATCGAAATGTTGCAGTAATCTTCCACAGCATCGTTTCCACCATCTCTCTGCCAAGCGATGACTGAATCGCCTTTTTCCACCTTAATACAGATCCAGTCTCATTTCCTCTGGCTTCCTATATGTCTCACTTCACTTGGTTTCTCTCTCCTTCCCACATTTCTGTTCTTCAGTTTCAACTTATGCTTAGATTATTTTTCCAAGAGGTTCATTCGAGTCCAGCTTGGATCATTTCCCTAAAAGGGCTCTGGAAATTTGGCTTGAAATAGTAGAAATGCATACATGATATCAGAGCTCAGAGCCTCATTAAGCATCCACAGAACTCCCAGAACATAAAATGTAAAAACAAAACAGTTCATTTTGCTGTGATAATTTCTCAAGACCTTGTTGGTGTGGCAGATCATGTTTTGATTGACGTCTCCCTGGCTCTGCACACAACAAGGATGCATGTGACAATCAGCAACCCGAAAGTATGTTTGAATTGTCAGAGTCAGAATTTATTTCTATTGGTCACTAATGGTGAGTTACAAAATGCTTTGCTAACCGTAGCATAGTTAGCAGTTAGCATTTACATGCAACATCAGCTGAGATGGTCCTATTGGTTACTAAAGCTATGAATGCAATGCTGAATAATGGTTGTGTAGCTTTAGCGAATGCACTTTTATTATGGAACTAAACTCCAGCAAGGCTCGAAATCCATCCATCCATCCAGTATGTTCCGCTTATCCAGGGTCGGGACGTGGTTGCAGCAGGCTAAGCGAGGTGACCCTGAAGTGCCTCTACCCAGCTACATTTTCCAGCTCCTCCTGGGGGATTCTAAGGTGTTCCCAGGCCAGACGGGACATATAATCCTGCCAGCGAGCTCTGGGTCTCCTACCAGTTGGACGTTCCCACAAAACCTCCACAAGGTGGAGCCCAGGAGACATCTTAATCAGATGATTCAATCCTTTTGATGTGAAGGAGTCGCAGCTCTACTCTGAGCTTCCTCCGGATGTCCAAGCTCCTTCCCCGATCAATAAGGGTGAGCCCCTTTAGAGGAAACTCCTCTCGGCCGCTTGTTTCCCGACCTCAGTCTTTGGTCACTACCCAAAGCTCATGACCACAGGTGAGGGCTGGCACGTACATTGACTGCTAAAGATTTGCTTTCATGCTTGGCTCCCTCTTTACCACGATGGTCTAGTACAACGCCCGCATTACTGCTGACGCTGCACTGATCAGTCTGTCAACCTCACAATCCATTTTACCCTCACTCGTGAACAAGACCCCCCGAGATACTTCAACTCCTTCACTAGAGGCAGAGACTCACTCCCCACCCGGAGGGGCAATCCAACGTTTTCCGGCAGAGAACCACGGCCTCAGACTTGGAGGTGCTGACCCTCATCCCAGCCGCTTCACACTTGGCTGCAAACCGCCCTAATGCCTGCTGGAGGTCCCAGCTTGATGAAGCCAACAGAACCACACACACACACACACACACACACACACACACACACACACACACTCAGATGAAATTCTGAGGTCCCAAAACTGAAAACCCTCCTCCTCCCGCCTGGGCCTTGAGCTCCTGTCCATGAAAATCTGTTTGTGATTTTTAAGGCTCAAAATCCACTGCTGAAAATAGATAATCAACGGCCTGCACGAAACTCTGAAAAATAGATGACTGCAGACGACACTTAACTACAGAAGCCCTAAGTGGACATGCATCCATGTTACTATGTTACAATTTCATTTAGCAAACACTTTTGTCCAAAGTGACGTACATCTGAGGGTAAATACAACACGACAGGAGGGAACAAAGTCATTAAGAGCCAACAAACAGCTTCAAGTGCGACCGGACACTGGTGGTGACAGGGCCGACAGGGCCGACAGGGCACTTGTGTGGGTCTTTAGCTTCCTCTTAAAGGTCAAAGGGACTCTGCAGACCAAATGGAGTTTGGTAACTCACCACTGGGGGACTACGGAGGAGAAGAGTCTAGTTAGAGACTTAGGGCCCTGTTGTGATGGGAGTACCAGGCGCCTTTCATTGGCAGAGCGTAGTGGGTGGGAGGGAGTGTAGACCGGGATGAGGGCGTTCAAGTAGGCAGGATACGTTTTTGTTGCTGTTTTGTAAGTGAGCAACAGTTTGAATTTGATGCGAGCGGTTACTGGTAGCCAGTGGAGGGATATGAACAGTGGAGTGAAGTGCTGTTTTGGGTTGATTGAAGACCAGTCGCGCTGCTGCGTTCTGGATCATCTGCAGAGGTTTGAATGTTCATGCAGGAAGGCCTGCCAGTAGGGAGTTGCAGTAGTAAAGCAGTTGTGTTGCGTGCGCTGGCAGGTTGGGTCTCATCTTCCTGATGTTGTACATGGCAAATCGACATAACCGAGCAATTGAGGCTACGTGAACCTTAAAGGTTAGCTGGTCGACAAAAATGACGCCCCGGTTCTGGGCAGACTTAGTGGGTATGAGTTCACTTGGTCCAAGCTGGATGTTGATCTATGGTTGCATAGAGGGGCTATCCATACATTATTATTCCTCTGTTTTCCCGTAATAATCAGTAATTCCCGGTTGTTTTCTTGATATCTTGACTTATTTATCTTGTTATCGCAGGTTAACAAAGCTGGTCTTCCCATTATAATGGATACATTTATCCCATTAATTCGAGATAACAAAGCGTGTTTTCTCGTGATAACGGGATCATTTTCTGGCGATCTAGAAAACAAAACAACAGGCGGGTCACTGTGATATTACAGACCATAACATGCCATGCTGCCATTGCCCATACTGGCTATGTTTGTTTTTGCTTTTGCAACCAGAAATTACTCGTTGCTATAGGAAAACGGAGTAAATAAAATGTCTGGATGCATGTCAGCTAACGGCTTCCCTTCACACCCTACATAAGAGCCTAAATTACACAGTTAAAAGGCTATTTGAGATTTGTGTTTGCAGTGTCTTTAAATAAGGTCTGGATACAGGCAGTGAGAGGGGAAACTAACGGCGTGGAGTGGAGTGGATCCCAGCTTATAAGCAGGCTAATTGCCATTGAACCAACAGTCAGTAATTAATTGGTGTCTTCCTCCCTCTGGGGGCAGCGGGATGTGATGGCTGCTCTGACGTGTTGTTGTGGCTACCTTCACCTCTGTCATCAATATTAACACCACATCCAGGCAGCACGTCATGTCCCTTGATAATGGTTCATTAGGTTCTATTACAGTGTCATTGCACCGCACTTGTCTGCATGCCGACAACTTCGGCAGGGGAGGAAGTGTTCCTGCTTTATTTCTTGCCACTTACACAGAGAGACATTTTTTACTCCTTGGACGACTTCGAGCATTTCTTCTGTTTTGTTTTTGCAGCGAGTCGTCTGAGAGCAATTTGTCTGGCACTGTCAGGGCGATCATTTATCAGAATTTGAAGAATGTTTTTTCTGAAGAAGGAGGCCTGAAAATGCCAAGGAAATGAGAGGGAGCCTCGTGGCAGCTCTACAGCATGAATAAGTTAATAGGATGAGGAAGTTCAGCTGAATACAGATGAATGTCAGCGTTGAATTTAAGTGCTCAAGAGATCTTCAAGCCACTTAGGAGCGCTGAAAAATGTTCCTTGGCTTGACTAATTTCCTCTCTCTCTCTTATTCTGTCTGACACACACATTATCAAATCACGCACGTGTTTCCTAACATGATATAAATTGGTGTTCCTCTTGTTTTTCGATGTAGCATCTTTTATCAGCAGACGTGTGATGTCGCGTCTCACCAGCCGAGGAGCTAAACACACACATACACACATACAAAGTGTTGTACTTATCTCAGTAATTCTCAGGGAGGAGGGGGGGTATGTGGGGGCGTGAGATGGTCCACTGACTGTGGCAGACGGAGGAATTCATTGCAGGCTCTGCCATTCATACTTGGCTGCACTCTCTGAGCGGAAGACATCGCTGTGACATCTGTATGACACGCTAAGTACATGATGTCGGCTACAGCTCAGGAGATCTGTCTTCTCTATGAGGGCGAGCCGAGTCAGTGTGTGTGTGTGTGCGTCCATTTGGTGTATGTTTCCACGCATTTTTGCAGCTGCCTGTCAAATGTGCATGAAAATGTGTCTAAAGATGCGTCACTTTGCATGTGTGCGGCTAAGAGGACATGTGTGGATCTGTGTTTGAGTCTCCGTCGGTGTGAATGTGTGTGTGTTGGGAGTGCAGGCTCTGTTCCTCTCACTATAGGGCGTAGTATTGAAGAAATAAATTGAGTGTGACACACTTTTAACTCCACAGATAGGGGCTCTATTAATTAGCTGTTATTGGAAAGCTGAAGTGCTGTTGTAGCGGGGGCTAAAGCAGCAGGCTCCATTAATATTGGCATGGTGATTAAAGGATTCCAAGCGTCCAATCTCCTCCATTACACTCCTACACACACACATACTCACACACAATCACACACACACCAACAGATCAAAGTAGTAATACAAATCCATCAAACTTTTATATGAATAATTGTTGATTTTTATCTTCATCACCATCTGATTTACACACCAGTGATACAAACTGGAACAGCTTTTTCTGATCTTCTCATCACTACAAATGTTGTGAACATGATGTGTGGCTTTTACAGCAGCTATGGCAGTTACTTTGAAAAAACAACCCTAACTAACACAAGAAGAACAGATCAGTGGGGATGTCGGGGTATCCTTGTGGAAAGCTGCATATCATCTCCTGTGATCCCCGCTCACTTCTGCACAGGGACCTTTGATGCAAGTCGTACCAGCCACCATTTTTCTCCGAGGCAAACTTAGTTGTACCAGTACTTAGAAATTCAGTGAGACATCTTTGGGAAGTGTCGTCTGTTTACTGAGGACGTGGCTACAAAACAAACTGAACAATATGAAAAGGAAACAAAGCAACGAGAGGTGCAGATAGAGGGCACAGCACAATCCCTTTCAGA
Source organism: Semicossyphus pulcher (assembly GCF_022749685.1). Lineage (NCBI taxonomy): Eukaryota > Metazoa > Chordata > Actinopteri > Labriformes > Labridae > Semicossyphus > Semicossyphus pulcher. The sequence continues at coordinate 26,136,781 of NW_027211604.1, read as the reverse complement.
AAATCAGCAGTCAGGCCGTCTTTTCCATCAGAGCATCACATCAGTGGAATCCAGTAGCACAATCAATAAGAAAGTCGTCAGTCTTATCAGTCTTTTAAGGGCAATTTCAAAAAATGGCTTGTTGATAACCAAAAATGTTAACACAGACTGCTTAACTGTTTGCATATCACATAAGATGTGACAATGTTGTTTACCGTGTGCCTATTGAGTTGTTTTTGTTGTTTTAGCATGCCAACAACATCTGGTGAAAGGGACTACCAATGAAAACTAGTCTTGTGGCTTTGGTGCGTTTACATTTTGTTTGAATGACCATTAATGTGCATTGTCCGTTTTCTTCTTCAAATAAACTATCAAACAAAATCTTGAAGACTCAAGTGTCACCGTAGACACATTTTACAACCAGTACAGAGCAGCGCAATTGTCTTCATTAGTTTCCAACACTTATTTTCATGGCCAACACCCATGTTGTGTAAGTAGCAAATATTTCAGCCCCTCTGGGATGATGTGTGTGTGTTTGTCTAAGATAAAGTGTGGTGTGATGTTGGTTCATTGTGAGGCAGCAGAAAGCAACTGACCAACAATAAGCTGGTCTAAAGTCTGTGGCGCAGTGTTCCCTCTTACTTACATTTATCAGACAGCAATCTCTGAACCCATCAGCTATAGTCTGATAACGGTATAGCCTCTGGGGACACTGTGAACATGTTAGCCAGCGGTTAGCGATAAGGATTTCCAGCCGAGACCTCCTTTTCCATGTACTGCTTTGTTTACAGTCCCGTGAGCAGCTTGAGAAGCGACCGTGTGTTCAGATCAAAAGTGAAGCGAGTTTCGCCCCTCCAGAGAACACCGTTATTTCTTGGTTCATTAAAATCCCCCGGAGGAGCGCCCGTTCACGTGTTTGTGGTGAGTCTCAGTTTCACTGTTAATAGTCAGTTACACAGAGGCTGCACTCTGGCTCACAAATTTTCTTGTGATTGACTTAAATTATTGGCTCTTAAGTTTGCTGAAATAACATCATGATGCAGATATTTAAAATGCTTGATCAATTATTTCTGGTGCATTCAAGGAAGTCAAGAAATCTGAATGCTGAACAGCTTCGGCAACACAGCGTCAAGGGAATTTGTCTTAAGTTGAATTTTTGATCTAGAGACTGTTAGCTGAACTTACTGCAGTCTATTTATAGAGATGAATAAGAAGCTAACTCGTCATCAGATCACGCTGATGGGAGCCGGGACGTCATTACGGCGGATTACGTTCCGCCTGCTTTTGCTCTCCTCATGGACAGTTCTTCCTGCATACGCCGCGGCCTGCTGATACAGGATTGGTCAATATTACTTGGACTACAAGCGTACTACATACGGTAACCACGTCCCTGCCAACAGATTCTGCAATTTTATGTAGAGTTTGTAAATACAGATTAATCAGATAGTAAGGTGCACCTTCATAGGCGGGTCCAAAATGCACTGACACTCTGCTTGGTTAACAAGCACAGCAGAAGCTAAATATCAGTGCATTTGCTCAGGTGTAAAAGTCTTGCAGGTATTTGATGAAAGATCAAAGCAGTGGACAAGTACAATCCATTTTATCCCGATGATGGCGCGAGAGGAAAAGGGATTTCCAATGTGATTTAAAATAATGAATGTCTGTGCAAAATATCAATCCATCCAATATTGCTCTAAACATCTGACTCACACCACAAATATCAACCTCATGGAGGCCTAGAAGGAAGTCATAGCTCACTGAAGTCAGATAGATTTATGAATCTCTTTTCTGCCAATCCATCCAGTAGCAGTTGAGAGATTGCGCTTCAGAACAAAGCAGTGGACTGACCTTAAAAGGACATATTGACAGATGTAGATGAATGTTAGACCGTTTCCACTGCTGGCTGTAAATATACAGTCTGTGGGGAGAAGCAGCACGTTCTACAAGCTCCGTCCAAATACCAACACAATGCAACACCCTCACGTCACCTTCATTTTTATTAACTTACAATGATAAAATAAGTTATTTCTTGACGCCTTTTGTGATATTTCCCCTTGAAAAGTCGATCGATGATGTCATGGCTCACTGTAATATCCGATCAATAGGAAGCGGGAGGGAGCCGGGTGATGGATGGATGTGGGGCAGGAGAAAGGCTGAGTTGTCCTCGTCGGCCCTCTGAGAAGACGAGGTCAGGGGTAAGAAGTGTGACCCGATGTCGTGAGGACATGTCAGCACATGAGGAGGTTAAAATAGCATCAGCGTATGCAAGGGCGGAAATTGTTCAAGAGAGACAGACGTGGAGAAAATGTGTCAGCCTGAAGAAATAATGAGGGAAAAGTATAAAACAATCCAAAGCGACTCTGACACCCTTATTTATAACCTGCATGTATTCTGACATTCACACTAATTGCCGCTGGGTCTCAGTCAGCTCTTTCAACATCCAAGCTGTCCACATGATTTATTACCCTGCAAATTCAACACATTTGGGTTTCCTTCCTCTCCTGTCAGAATATCTGAAACATTACACCTGTTTCATCCGATGCATTAGCGCTAAAGATCTTCATTTCCCCCCTCAGACACACACGGGACACATCATCCTCCAACATTTCAAATACAGACGTATTGAATCGGCGCGTTGTGTCATTCACAGACACCCACTTGGCGGATTAGTCGGAAAAGAGAGGAAGCCATGTTTAAACAGTGGCTAATCCCTTAATTGAATGCAGATTTATTCAAGCCCGGCGCTTGGACTGGATTTAACACACTCTGCTGGGAGCTCGGTGGTGGGAGGAGGGGAGGGTTGGGGGGGAGGTGTTGCCTGCTAGCGTGGGTCAGACGAGGCGGCTGCAGACTGAAAATTGATTCTCTGCCCTTTTTTTTCTTAGGAAACCACTGTCATTTATGTGTCGCATTAATTCCTGCCCCGCTGTCCCGCTGAGCGACACTGGATTAACCTCTCGTGGTTCTGCTGTCAAAGCGCTGAGACATCCACCAGACGGAACCGTGAAAACGACCTTCTCTATCACTTTGCCTGTGTAAATTAACGTCACGATCATGCAATCAAATGATCCTTCAGTCAATGATATCAGGTTTCCATCATTATTATAGTCGGAGATCATAGTGGCAGAATGAAGAGCACGCAGTATGTCGTTACAGTGCAGGGCTTCATTATCACCCTGCTGCTGCTCAGATATGTTTATGATGATGGCTCACATGCCTGAGGTGACACCACCGCACTGTGTTTTATGCACTGAAGAATAAGAAGAGAGCGCTGGAGTCATATTCTTCCAGTTATTTCAAGCCCAAGTGTGTAAAACAGTGTGTCAGGATTGTACCTGGAGAAAATGAAGCATAAATTGAGTCATTTGTCATCAGCTGTATTTTACAGTGCGTGTGTGAGTTGCAGAACAAGCAGCCATAAGGAAACAGATGTAACTGTAGTCATGGCGGCTCTGAGAGCTCAGTGCGCCGCAGCTAAAGGACTTGGATTGAATAAAACAGCTTTACCGATTTGCATATGCAGCATAAAAAACACTGCAATTATAAAATACATTACAAGATGAAGAGGCGTCTTAAAGACGGGGTGGCGGAACTTAATTTGCTATAAGAACCCACAATGAGGACGACCCCATGGCACGCCACTTTCAACACCACAGCAACGACAGCCTGTTGAAAGAGGAAGGGATCAAACAGGTGGAATAAGCCATCAGAGGTGGTGACTGTCTCAATAGATTACTTCAGCGAGATGATACACCCAGGCCTTAATGAGGAGACAGACTTTAGGCCTTTTCTATGATATGTCCGGGTCCACACAACTCCCCCCTTTCTTATTTATTAAAAACGTCTTTTGTTTAGTATATTATCGACTCTTGAATTATATATTTGAAGTGTTTGTGATTACAATATCCATTTCTGTTACGTGTATTTAACATGCTGTTTATTCCCTGTCCAATTTTTCCTATTGACTATTTATGGCAACACTTGTTTTTCATAATGATTACTTACATCTAATATTCGCGGCATGGTATTCATGTTAATTAATATGTTAACTAATTATGGTCATACTTATCTACTTTGACTATTTAAGATGTATTTACGGGTTCGGGTCCACGTATTACATTGAATAACGGGTCCGGGTCGGGACTCGTTGTATAATCCTCGGTTCTGGGTCTGTTCAACATATGTGTAATACCTGAATGGATCCGGGAAGACTCCCAATGATGGTCACTTCCTCGCTGATGTGGACAGAAAAGCTAAAAGAAAATGAATATAAAGAGGTAAAACCTCTTTTATGTAGATTTCGGACAAAGACGAGAAGAATGTAAGTGCAGTTACGTGTAACACGTGTGTGTGGCTTCTAAACGAGCTGCGCGTCATCTTTCTGCGTGACAGCAAGTGGACTTTTAATCTGTAATAACTAGCGGATTAGCATCACTGTTTTTATCAACACGACACGGATAACAGGAAACCTGGATGTGTTTTATGAACTTTGTTGGCGGAGGATGGATTATATGCACGGACAGGCACAGGGGAGAAGGCTGCGTCACACAGGTAGGACAACAAGTTGTTTTGACAGCTGACTAACGGTAACTTGTTCATGTTAATCAGCTGTGAAGTTGGTGCTGACCGGGTCTGCCGGGGTCGGGTTCGACATAACTCAGTTTGGGCCCCAGCTTTCAAATAATAGACCGGTCCGGTTCAGTTCCGGGTCTCACAATTATTGGTCTCTTAGGGGTCAGGCACGAAATTTTGGACCTGTGAAGAGCCCTTCTTCCTAGCCACACCCAAAGGAAGACCCGATGAGGGTCGAAAACTGGTCTGTTTATTTCTTTGATATTGTTGTTTTTTTTGAGATGCCCTGATTCAATAAAGGCATTTTAAACTAAATCAGGAGATAAAACAGGGTCTGCTGAGGACGAGGCCACCTCCGAATGACAAGTTGCTACCATGGCAAATTGTCAACCAGAATAGAGGCTTGGAAATGTGTATCCACACTCTCTCTGTGATGGTGACTTCCAGCTCTAGAAAAACAGCGACACCAAAATGTCTTGTCAATTTACTGTCGTTTATATTTATCTGTGGCTCTTTTCTGAATGGCTGCATATGTCTTGTTTGCTGAAGATGTGTGTTTTCTTAAGCTGAGCTCTTCCAGGGCCTGAATACATTTAAGCTAAATCTGCAGGCACACTGAAAATCACCAGCTTTGAAAGTGTGTGTAAAAAATATTGAACACATTTAATTGGTTATGAGATAGTGATTGATTTCCACCGAGGCCAGATGGAGCTGATGGAGTGGAACGTTCTGGATGTAAATGAGCTGAATATATTTTAAGTTTGAGTTTATCTCTTCCAGCTCGTTTTACACCAGGCCTTATGACCCTGCACCCATTAGTGCTAATTCTGCTGGCGACAAGTCTCTTTACTACACATTTGGCCTCTGACCAGGATTTTACGACAAGCTGCTTTTTTATTGGTCCTGTAAATAGAGGAGCTCATAACAGCTTTTATAACAGCAATTTAAGTAATAACGAGCATTTAGAGTTATTTGAGTGTTCAGCTGCTGTGAAACGGATCATTTGACTCTGTTTTTAGATGGTTGGGCTTTTAGAATAGGACATAAATCACAACCCTGCATACATTTATATACTTTTAGTACAGTATAAACTGAACTGTAATTCAGTGTTTATTTAGACAAGGAAATGTGTTTATATAAAGCTGCATTTCCACCAAACTACAACTTTTAGTCCCAGGAGCTACTTTGTAAGGGATTAAAAGGTTCCTACGCTCCACTGTTGTCTGCTTTTTCATCGATGTCTAAAGATACTAGAAGATTAGGCATGTTATTCTGCTGCAGCTTGAAAGAGTCTAAATGCTGCTGGTGCATGACCAAGAAAATGTTCAGCGATTAAAGTCCCACCCCCAAAGTCCCTGTACTTTCACCCTAACACGACCCATCCAACGGAAAAACAGCTGATGGACTCGAAAATGCACAACTCACACTAGGAGTGAGTAAAAAGAGTTGTCCAGGCCAGGTTCGGTACACAGGTAATCACAACAATAATCCAAAGGGGCAGCAAAAGGGCAACGTCAAAAGATCAGAGGTCGTACACCGAAAAATTACTTACTAGAAGAAGTTGCTGGAAAGAGGCGGCACGAAGGAATACACAATGAACTGGCAACAAAAGGGAAGATGCACAGGGCATATATACACAGGTAATCCAGGGGAAGACACAAGTGGCTCTAATTAGGGCGGGGTTGACACATGAGGCAGGAGATGCATGGAGCAGGGATCTGAAAGACATAGGCTGCGTCCTAATCCAGGGACTGCATCCTTCAAACGGCGTATTTGAAGGCTGATTGCGTTGAAGGCTTTTCCAGTTCGATGGCTCCTTCAGAAAGTTCCTGCTTTTCCACCACAGGAAATTTAAAGTCCCTGGTCCCATCATGTGACTCAGGCCGCCAGGTTGCATTTACATCAGATTAGACAGTGAGAGTTCAGCAGTCTCTGACTCACTACTTCATCCTTTACCGCTGTTAGAGCTTTAAGATACAGAGTGTACATAATAATAACTTTATTTTTCAGTGTGTACATCATAAACAGTGAGAAAAACACTGATAAAAAGAGAGGAAAACTGACTCATGTCTCAGACTGCTGTGTTGTTGTACACTGCTGTACTGTTGTACAGTATAAATGGTCACACCTTGGGAATTAGAAACAATGTGTATCCACTGTCAGCATTTGTTTTCTTATTTACCTGTGCAGGCGGGATAATTTTCCCAGCCGACGGCACCAGAGGTCCAATAGAGCAAATTCCCAGCTCCTCCAAAGTATCAGCGTATTAATCATGGATTTTAATTTGCCAGCATCCCCATGTTGCTCTTTTTGTGCTTATGAGGCCCGTTAACCTGTGTTTGTGTACACTTTGCAACACACTGCATTAATATGCTGCTGCGATCGTGGCCCAAGTTAGCCCAGCACAATGATTAAAACCGTCCTCATCAGCAAGTAATACACGAGGGGACGCCAAAGTCATTAAAAGCTCTAATACTCTATCATTTCCTCCAGATAATCAAACTGAATAATGGAGTGGTGGTAAATGCCTCTGGCTGTGCTCTTATTAATCAGCTACTGAGGGCATGTACGTGTGTGTTTGTGCGTTTCCCCATTAATGTGCAGCTCTGCCTGCATGTAACCGCTCGTGTCTGTTAGGAAGATGCAGTAAATGGATTTGATTGCATCTCAGGTATTTTCCTGTATGTGTTTTGAACAAAGACAAATACTGCTTTAATTGCCTGCTTCCAGATCCTGAATTACACCACAACAGTCCCAAACGTAATCTGACAAATTTCATATCGGGTATAAAAATTCTGGTGGTACCGCAGGAACCCGCATCATTGATATCTCTAACAAACGGTGGACCTAGAATAATCATCGTGTGGTTTTATGCTTGTAGGTAGCAGTTTACATTAGAGGTCTTCACAGGTCCACCATTTCATGCCGGAACCCTAAAAAGCCTGTAGTTGTGCGACCGGGAAGCGAACCGGACCCGGCTATTATTTAAAAGCTGGGACCCGAACTGAGTTATGTCGGACAAACCCTGTCCAGACAAAACAGACCCGATCAGCACCGACTTCACAGCTGATTGCTATTAACAAGTTACCGTCAGTCAGCTGTCCTACCTGTGTGACACAGCCTTCTCCCCTGTGTCTGGACGTGCATATAATCCATCCTCCCCCAACAAAGTTCATAAAACACATCCCGGCTTCCTGTTATCCGTGTCGTGTTGATAAAAACAGAGATGCTAATCCACTTGTTATTTCAGATTAAAAGTCCACTTGCTGTCACACAGACGGAAGACAGTCTCTCCTTCCTCCTGAAAAAAAACAAGCCATTTTGCCACTCAAAGGTTTGAGCTTAGCCACGATTGGCTGACAGTATTTGGAGTGACACGTAGCCACTCCCCCACATGTGCGATATCACGCGGGGGGAGAGGCTGCACTGCACCGTCACTCCAAAGTTGTAGAAAACACGATCAGTTATTTGGCCTTATATGTACGAGCCAGAATCGCCAGGATGTAGGTAAGTTGAAATCAAACGACTTGACTACAAGCTCGTGCAAGAAGGCAGCCTGAGGTGAACGAGGATTGGTCGATTTCAGCCAAAGCAAGGTTCTATGTAGAAACGTGTTCTGAACGGCGCATTTCAGAGGCGACCTTTTTAAACATGTCATTCTTGAAAAACACAGAATCAGATTGATCATGTTAAAGACTTACAAACTACAAAAGTGCACGTGAAGTTTACCTGAATATTGCATTTTGCAGCCTTACTAACAAGCTACACATGTGTCTGCTTTGCTTCCTCTCACAGCTGACCCTGCTTGCTTTCACTGCCCCCTGACATGATCAGACGTGGAATAAACCCACCGCTGCTGTAATCTTCGTGAGCGCAGCCATTCATGTCCGAGGGGTGAGCGTCATTAGCTGGTCTTTAAACCTGTGAAACCATCGGATTTCACCTCAGAACAAAGTATCCTTAGCTAAGGTTTGATTTCTTATCACTATTTCAAGTCATTTCAGATAATCAGATCCAGGAGAACCAAACAACAGAAATTGATTTTACTAAACTAATTGGGGCAGAGTGAAGCTCAGTGAAGCCAGTGTACTTTGTTCTTTAAAGCCCCTCACAGTCTTACAGGCTGTTACTGAGAATTGTTTATTGTGTTGTTAATGCTTCACATGTGCAGTAACTGCTCAGGGCTCTGCTCTGTTATTCCTGTCCACATCAGTAAGAAACATGGGCAACATCTGTAAGCAAGAGCGTATTTCTAACGGACACGACTGTTACTTTTACTCACCACTATAAAGATCAATGAATGCAGAAGAGCTGCAAACAGTTACGTGTTGCTGTGCGAGTTTGAGACAGGAGCAGGGTGGGAGCTGGCTCTTATTTCCACATATACGCTGCAGGTTCGCATGATTGATTCAAAGTACAAAAGCGTTTTCTATCATATTTAAAGATGCTGTTTTGAACAGGCATTGAAGACGACTAAACATGACACACCTTAAGAGCATGTCATCGGGGTTACCTTGGCCTGGGGTTGACATTTCAACACAAACCAGATGTGACAAATAGGTTTAAAAGAAGTGAGCATTTTGTGGGAAATGTTGGATACGTACCTCAAGGATTTTTGAGTGTAGTAAATAAAATCCATGTAAACTGTGTAAATTATACTAAAAGTATTTAAGTTAGCAAGTGAAATAATTGCAATGAGTAAAGTTTATCTGCATTACCTAATATTCAGCAGTGACCCAAAATAAGGTAATAAAATCGACCCAAATATATTGGGCCTGTGCTGCGAAGTGTGCAGGCATCAGCAATTGTTCTCGGCTGCAGGCCGGGGTCGGCTGAATCGGTGTTTGCCAGTGTCAGTGTGCCATCGCGGTTGAAGTTAAGATTCCTGTTTTGCTGTGTATCATAGAAGGAATGAAAGTGTTTATGTATTTATAATTAGACGATTTGTAGCCGGCGTGTCAGTATGTGACAAGAAATTTTAATTTGCAGCCCTCTCTTGGCGGTCACACTGGCTGACTTTCCTGAATATTAGTCAGTAAATTAACACGAGCAGGCTAATGATGTTGATTATGATTTATTTTTATTTGAGCATCTTGAAATCCCAAATGGCTGCCCAGTGGTTAGTGCTGTTGCCTCACAACTAGGAGGTTCCTGGTTCGAATCCCGCTGGGCTCAAGTTTGCATGTTCTCCCTGTGTGTGCGTGGGTTCCTCCCACAGTCCAAAGACATGCTTGTTAGGTTCGTTGACTCTAAACTGCCTGTAGGTGTGAGTGTGAGCGTGAAAGGTTGTCTGTCTCTATGTTTCAAGAGTTATTATTACTCATGTTTATTAAGTAATAATGTGTAATCTCATGAGAAATGTTGAGCAGAATTTACATATTTTATTTTAGTGTATCATAGTTGTTAAATGTAGGTACCTCAGTTTTATTGATTAGATTCTATAGGTTGTTTTTTATAGTGTGAGTTTGAGCCCAATGATAGCCTAAAAATGTTCACCCAGTTATTTCTCAAATGCTTTTTAAAAAATCCCTTTTTTTTATTTGACAGTATTTTGACAGTTTCCCTTTGAGACGGCTGCAGCCTGGCTACTCTTGTTCGTATGTTCCCATGTCCTCGGGCAAGATGCTAAATCCCTTATTGTGTGCATGTGTTTGAATGATTAGTCAATTAGTTGCCTCTAATGGCTCTTAATGAGTGTATGTGTGTGTGTGTGTGTGTGTGTGTGTGTGTGTGTGTGTGTGTGTGTGTGTGTGTGTGTGTGAATGCTCACATGAAGCGTAAAGATCCTTGAGTGGTCAGAAAGGCAATATATAGTGTTAAGTATATACATGCAGTTACACTATACACAAGGTCCTGTTTATCCTGTATATCTGACCAATTCAACATGAAGTAATGTATAATACCTTTTATTGGAATAATAATAATACAACACTTAAAATCACAAACATTAAAAACAAACAACATTTCAAAATAAAACTATACATGGAAAAATACCACAACAGTATTTATCAAAAGATAAAATGTTTTTTGTCTCACTTTAAAGAAGCCAGACCTTTTTAAGTTTGATCCTGCAGTTATCAATCCAACTGTTCACCCGTTACCTCCATCAGTGTCCATATTTATTCACAAAATCTCTTTGCATTCAGGTAACTTTTCTACTGTTCGAATACTTCTTAGAACTGTTCATCTCTACATCAAAATGTAGAATCTGTAGGCACGTGACTGGATGTTAGTACAGGAAGGTTCTGGTTTCTGTTTGTAGTCCAGTAATATTGACCAATCACATATCAGCAGGCTCCCATCAGCGTCACCTGACAATGATTTAGCATAAACAGACATCTGCATTAACAATCTGCACTCTGATCGAAAAATTCTACTTCAGATAAATTCGCTTGACGCTGTGTCAGAAAAGCCGATGAGCGTTCAGATTTCCCGACTTCCTCGAATGCATCAGAAATGATCGCTCCGACCTCCGCTCAACAAACGAGCATTTTAAAAGTTTTATTCTCCTCTTGAGGACAGACCTGACAAAGCTTCATGTTGGATTTTTGTTGCTTCATGATGTCGAAATTTCAGCCAACGTAAAGGTAAAATAAGTCAGATTTTCCTAGGAAAACAAAATATAGAAAGTTGTTCCATAAATCAAATGGATCATGGAAAAAATGGTCATATTTAATGATCTTTTGCCTCTATTATCTCGTTACATTTTGTCAGTGGTATCAGGATCCTTAAGCCAGTAAATGTTCAGTAAATTGTGTGAACAAACCGAGTGATGTCACAGAGGCTGAGCTCACGAAGCCTCCCCTGTATGTGAGCCAGCTCTCCGTGAGAGGAGCTCAGCCTGTTGCAGAACACAGAGCTCTGGTGCAGAGCGGTGACAGCAGCAGTAACTACTGTTTGTCAGGAGGATCAAACTGTGAGGAGGAAAGTGTCATCGCTGTTTTAAAAAGAACTCATCTATCAAAGTCAGAATGGGGCTCTACAGAATAATCAGAGCTGTTTCACCTTTATAGTCTTTCACAGTGTCTCTCTGAATGGAACAGACAGCTGGTGTATCTCTCTATCAGAGCTTTGCCTGGACAGAAACCTCTTTTCAGCTCCAGCCGCTCTCATTCTGGCAGTGATCCATGAGTGCATGAGAAAAAGCTGCAGCGAGACCTTTAAGATCCAAAAAATCTCTGTGATCCTGTGAAGTGAGGACAAATCAAGTGAAATTTCAGCCTCAGTTTTAACCTGAGTGAAGAGTTTAAATGACATTGTTTCACTTAAGTTGGAGCTCAGCCGTAAGGAGCTTAAGTCAGGGTGCAAGCCTGCCATGACTAAGTTGACCCCATGCCATGTCCTAGGCCAAGGATTATTTATTAAATCTATTCTATATGTTTTTTAAAACTACAACCACAGTGGGGTAGCTTAGTTGGAAACACAAATATTATGGTTGTAAAACTCACCAGCATTATGAGGGCGATGTCTGGCAGCGCCTATTTTCTATGAGGTTCAGTGTTTGCCGCGCTCTGCATCCTAAGAGCAAATACACCCTCGGCGTCAGCTGCTTTTTGTCGCTGGGCTCACAGCGCTCTCAGTTAAAAAATATTCAATGTCAATTCTCCCTCACCGACTAATCAACATCAATAAGGGGCGGGATTTCCGATATCAACTTTATTAACAACAATGGTGGAGGAGAAGCGTATCGTTTGGTTTCTTCGAGGGTACAACTTCCAGGTGTAGAGCTGCTGCTAACGCCAGTTAAATGTCCTTGAATAAGAGCTAATATTAAGCATACAGAGCGATTTAAAACAGACTTAACGGTCACTAGTGCCGACAGACAACTTTCGTAACCTAGCCACAGTAAGCGCTGGGGAGAGGCACTCTGAAATTGATTGCTAGTGCAAAAGCTGCGTCCGTGGGCACGGGCCCTTAGCTGGTTTAAAAAATAAACGCACTTTAAGAAAACAGCAGCGTGGATTTACGCTCAACACTTGCTACTTTGTTCTTTCGTAAGCTAACGTGAGCTAGCAACCTTAGCGCTCTAGTCAATGGAGTCATGGAGTCATTGACTAGTCATGGAGTCAACATTTGTCGTGCAGGAGGAGGAAGGGCAGTTGGCCTGACCTCTTCTTTGATCTAGCATAGTAGCCAATCATTGCTTGTATAACATTTATATATTTGCATTTCTGCATGGTGGTGCAGTGGTTAGCGCCAGAAGGTTTTTGGTTTGAATCCCCCGGTCTGGCGTGTTCTCCTCATGCATGCGTGGCTTCTCCGGCTTCCTCCCACAGCCCAAAGACCTGCTCGTTAGGTTCATTGGTGACTCTAAATTACCTGTGTGTGTGAGCGTGAAAGGTTGTCTGTCTCTGTGTGTCAGCCCTGTGATTGACAGGCGATCAGTCTAGGTTGTAACCCACCTCTCGCCCAACGACAGCTGGGATCGGCTCCAGGCAGTAATGGATGGATAGGTAGTTACATTTCAAGGCTATAAGAATGTAAAGACTGTCAGAGTGGAACATCTTCCATGTTCTATTTGATTTAATGTCTTTCTTATTATTATTTCAGTAAGACTGTTATCGTTGTTTCCAGCCCTCATCAAAAGATACCTGCCAGTCATCTTCCTTGACCTCACCAATACCTCCAGGCGTAGACCCGGCCAGGCCTCAGTCTGGCATGTTTTGGCAGCTGTAAGATTCACTGCCTGAACCCTGACATGACCTGCCTACTAGGTGAACTCAGCGGGGATTCATCTGATAAGAACTTAATCTAATTCGAGCAACAAAAGTAACAGGAGTGGATGCCAGCATCTCTCGAGGAAAAGAGAACTTGATAAAGAACGGAGGATAAAAGGCATTAGGAAATTCAGTCCCATTTTCTACATCCTTTCAGAGAGAGAGAAGCGCTGTGTGTATTTGGGATGCCTTGTCAATGCATAAGCGGAGGATTATGGCCCATAAGTCATGGTGTTGCAGGATTTTCATACTAGAGCTTTATCCTTGCTGGTACTCTCAGAAAAGAAGAGGAAATGGGCCTTGGGGAGAGTGCAGAAGAACAGCTTTTATATAATGACTCTGAGCCGCGATGGAAGTGGAATACATTTATCTCCCCGTGTAGTTTAATAAAGAAAATCGAGAGGAGGATAAATGACAGGATAAAGGCATGACGCTGCTCTGTCAGCATTCAGCACGATACATGTTCCTCTGCAGCAGATGATTACAATGATGCCGTGAAATGTGATTCCATGTGATATCACCGGTGAGAAAAGAGACAATAGCTTGCCGTCACCTTTTCTGGCTGTTTGACAGGAGCCGTCTCCGTCCCTCAGATATGAAGACAAAAGCGTGTGATAGCAAATCTGCCATCTGTTACAGACAGGGGCGAGAGTACCTGGTGTGACAAGCTGCTTTTGCTCTACATCTGCTGCATTGGAAAAAAAAAAAAAAAAGCTCCATCACTCCTCTCAGCACAAGCAGAAGCCATCACAGCTCTGTCTGAGGAGAGAGGTGTTGCCTGGGGCGAAAGAACAGAGGATGGAAGGGAAGAGACAGGGGGCATCAAGCGACGACAGCAGGAGAGATGAGACATCAGTGCGGTAAAAATGGGTGATGACTAAAAGAGAGTCCCAGGGTGAGTCTGTATGATGAATACTGAGTGGATGAAGCTGAGCCTCAGCTGGCGGCTTAACCGAGGCAACATGTTGAGTCCTGAATGAGGAAAACCTATAAGTCTCCTAAAATAGCTCGCAGTTCATTCCATCATTCCTACAGCGAGAACAACACAGATAATGTCCAGGCACTAAATCTTTAAACATGTTTTTTTTTTTGATTTTTTTTTTGCCTTTATTTGACAGGACAGATGAAGATAGATAGAAAGTTTGGGGAGTAGAGAGTGGGGGGATGACATGCACCAAATGATCGGCAGACTGGGTGTCGAACCTGCGATTATCGGACGAGGATGAGAGCCTCCGCTCATGGGGCGCCTGCTCTACTAACTGAGCTAAATCAGCACTAAATCTTAACCACCTTACATTGCATGTATGATGTATGTAAATGTCAAAAGTAGAATACAGAGTTCACAGGTTACTGCAGCACAAATTCATCTTACTCCTGTGGTGTTTGTTTTTGATTGTTTAGACTTCTTAAGATTTCTCAAATGTTTGGATTTACTGAATGATTTTGTAATTTTTCTCGGCCTGATGCACCAATATGTTAAACGTGTTAACATTTCAACATGAAACTTCCTTAAGTCCCTGTATAAAGGATTCACCTCCACTGGAAGAGTGCAGACTCAATTGTCTTATAAAACCGTATCATTGAAGAGTAAATGTGTTTTTAAAAAAATATTTGGCAACTAATTCTATCATGTTTCTTTTTTTTATCTGTCATCCAAGACTGAGTAACTTACTGGACACTCGAGCCTCCAAACTGTATGTAAAGAAGGACGACATGACAGCTCCCTAAAAGTGAAGCCAAACCCTCTCTGTCGGCCCTGCTGACTGGCTGCAGTATAGGTCATAAAGCCCGCCTCCTCCATGTTAACAGATGGGACATGAGTCAAACTATAAAATCAAAATACACGTCAAATACATTTTTCTCAAACATGGTTTCTGTCATTATAGTTAGTTCTTATCATGCTGATTTATGTCCAAGTGTTCATTTTTCTGACAAGTTTATTTTTAATTAGTTATTTGATGCTGTAAAAATGATGATTGACAGCTCTGTTGACAAATACGGCTCCTGCAGCCAATACAGTTCCGGATTAGCAGAGTAGAGGAAAAACGGCGAGAGGAGACGTAACTAAAACAATCACTACAGTCATTGAAGTTTACATACCTGTTTTTCGGTAAGTTAGGTGTGAGTTTTGGTTAGTTAAGTGGCTACGGCGGTGCCACCCGCCGATCTCGGCTGTGCAGACTCTGGCTCTGTGATGGCAGCGCCTATCACAGGGGCTATTTTGGCATCACTTTCGTACAATGGGAGTAAATGGAGATGTGTCGTCCATCTATATATACAGTCACTGGTCTCCACACGTTTGTCAGAAAAACACACACACACACAAATACTCACAAGGCAAGTTTATTTATGCAGCACATTTCAGCAACAAGACAATTCAAAGTGCTTTACACAGAACAACAAAATCAAAGAAACATCATTAGACATTAAAAAGCAAAATGAAGATGAAATAAAAACAGCTAAATCAGAAGCTAAAATATAAAAAATAAGAGTAAAAGCTACAGTGCAGATATAAATAATTAGAATAGTTTTTAAAATAAATGTATTAAAACAATTTAATAAAAGGCTGTGAACAGGTGAGTCTTCAGCCTTGATTTAAAAGAAGTCAGTGTTATACGGAGCATATAAACTGAACACTACTTCCCCTGTTTGGTTTCTGACTCTGGGGACAGAAAGCAGACCTATCCCTGACAACCTGAGGGGTCTGGATGGTTTGTGCTGTGTCAGTAGATCATAAATGTATTGTCGCACACACCGACGTTCGCTGGTCACTCCTGAAAATGCATTGATTGAGATGCAACGTCTTCTATTAAATATGGACCTTCTTATCCTGATGTAAAGATTTTCATTGCAGGTGTGTTGTTACGCAGGAAAAAGGAGCTTGAACCCAAGACGAAGAACACAGACTGGTTTAAACGCAAAAGAGTGAATTACAAACTCAAAGGTGCAAAAGGGAAAGCAGGGCTGAGGTAGGGGGATCCAAGGTTCCTTTCCAGGAGAAGGCCGGTGGTGGGAGCGGGCCAAGGTAACTGAAACAAGGGTGAGTGACACAGGAGACCAAATTTAGAGAGCAAAACTGACTGTCAAACTGAGTCTATGATCTGGCAGCGTGGTGGTGGAGAAGCCAGGTATTTGTAGCAGAGTTGACGAGATGATTAGCAGCTGCCCACTGGCTCCCACACACCTGAACCCACTCCTGTAATTAAGCACAGACAGACACACAGAAACAGGGAGGGACAGAGAGAGGAGGCAGCAGTGGGCGTGACGTGTAGCGTCGGTTCTCATCAGTCGGTTTTGATCGTTTCGACACGCAGCGTCTTTGATGACAAGCCTCCTTCGTGTGCGGCTCACCTGCTGCGTGGAAACGAGATCGCAGGTGAAAAAAATTCAAACACACAGGGAGAGAGAAACAGAAGGAGCCGCTGTGTGCAGTTGCAGCAGAGGTGGAGGTGTGTGGGCAAAATAACTCGTAACTAAGATTAAATACACATGTTGAGAAAAGTTCCAAGAAGAAAAAGGGCCTTTGGCAAGAGTGCGACTCCATGAAAGGTTGACGGAAAATCAAGTCAGTGGATGTAGACACAGATCACTGAACATCCCTTTGGAGAACAGTTAAATCATCCATAAAGAAATGAAAAGAGTTCAGCTGTAAATGTGGCTCAAGCAGACCTTCCTCTATAATTGAGTTAGTATGAGCATGAAGAAGACCCGCGACTACCCTGAAGGGCTCCGAGCCTCACAGGGTTAGATTGTCTAGACTTTTTGTCACAGCTTTATGTCATGTGGGTAGGTGCTTCTGTCTGATGAGAGTTTTCTGACCATCACACCAAGGCTGGGCTGAGACTACAGGGGGTCATGTATAGCAGACATTCAGGGAAAGAAATATGGTTTGTCCCCCTGGTTGGTACTAATGTTTGGCTGAGATCATCCAGGATTGTGACAGTTTTACAATCCAATCTTTAACTTCCCAAACTGCTAGCAGACTTATCGCAGCAGCCCAGACCCAAACATTAAGCATGTTTAATACTTAGAATTTACAATCTGGACGTTTACGTCTGTACTTTCTGTGCTCGACCACAGCCAGCCAATAAGAGAGAGAAGGCCACTGACAGTGTTAAACACTGACAACGATAGACAGCGCTGAGGCTAACGTTAGCAAGAACGCTAATAATAAAGAAAGCATACAAGCTCACCTACAGTTACAGCCTGTGTTGCCCGCATGCCTTTTTTCTCATTAAGACTTGTTACGCCGTCTGCTTTGTTTTTTCCTCCCTGCAAAGCACCATAAGCAGGATGTAGTCATTCTGTGGTGGTCCGGTATTTTCTCTTCTAACTTTTCAAACATTTTTCAGTGTTTCTTCCCTGTGTGCTTTGGTTTTGTGTGTTCTTTTCTGTCAGAGGCTGGGTGTGGCCTTCTGGCGCTGGAGCTCCCTGTATGCACACCTGTGCCTCATCACACAATCACCGGCTGCAGTACTTCTACCCCGGCTCTTCACATCCACACTGCCAGATGATTTCCGCCTTCTCAGTGGTATAGTCGGCCTGTAGCGATTGCTTGTTGAGAACTCTTTTCCGTGTTTTTGATCACCGGTGTTTTTTCCCCGTGGCTTACCGTTTTGTGTCCTCTCCCTGCCTCCAGTGCCGCACCACCCAGCCTCTCTAGTCCTTCACCTCACCTTTCCCTCTTCGATGCGTCAGCCTCAAGCCAGTCTTTTGCCAGCAAAACTCTCTGCCGGTCTTTCTTTTGGGTCCCATCAACAACCTTAACACATTCTCCATGCAACGAGAGAAACGCCCTTATTTTCTAATCTTGTGTGCACATTTCAGGGCCTGAAATAAATGTGGTTAATCACAAGGGAGATCCTGGAGGAAACCTGATTTAGTCTGCAAAAACACTTTGATTTCAAGCAGGAGAATGAGCCAAAGCATGAAGCCAAAACTATACAGGCAAGGCAATGTCCTGCATGGCTCAGCCAGTCATTGATCGTACACTTTTATGCATGAAAAATAATTTCCCCATATTTTGCAGCCTCTTCATCCCTTTCAATCCCTTCTATCAGCAGCAGACACACTCTGTTGGTTTATCCATGCAAACAAGAGGTCAGAGGTCAGACATCCACGTAAACCTGTTAACCTACTGTATGTAACTTAAACTACCGTGTGGCCAACAGACAGTTCATCACATGAGAAGTAACCACTGATGCATGTATGACTGAAGAAACAGAGCCAGTCAAACACATGTGCCACACATGACTAAACACATCAGAGGCAGAGCTGCCCCAGTCCAGTGCAGTGCTGTTATTACGTGCTCGACCGGCGGAGTCTCACAGCTGACTGGTCGGCTGCAGCTCCCAGCAGAGTGCCGTGCGCTCAGCAGAAAGCTAGCGGAGGATGAATAAGCCCAGGGCTCCCTGCAGGCTGTTGCTTATTAAATGGTAAGTGTTATGGCTCGGCCCGCTGGGCTACAAATACAGGCATTACCCGAGAATGCCGCGTGTTGTCTAGAACTCATCACGCTGTCACTTCCTCTTAAACCACAGCCCCGGTCAATAATCAGGAGGTTTGTGCTGCGCTGGTTCGAGGCAGCAGGGATGAGAGGGGAGTACACAGCACTGACAAACAACTGAGGCAGGGACAGGGAGCACTTCAGACTGGTGGGGTGTGTGTCTGTGTGTTTACTGAAGAGGACGTGCAGCGGCAAACAGAGTCAGGACAATAGTGTAATACAGTGTGCTAAAAGCAACCTCTCCACAAAAACAAACTAAAACATTTATGTTCTCACTTTACAGGAGGTCTGAATTGATTACTCAAACATTGATTTACAGAAAATTAATTGGCAACTATTTTGATAAACAATACATCGCTTAGCTCATTCTCCAATGTTGACCAGGTTCTTTAATATGTGTAAATTTGCTGGATTTTCGATGCCTTACATAACAATATCTGTCACTGAATATCTTTGAGTTGAGAAAGATGCTTAATGTCATCACCTCTAGGATTCTGGGAAATATTCACTTTGTTTTCTGACATTTATCAGTAAAAAATATGTAGATGTATCTACAACCATGTGTAGTTCATAATCAGAAATATGCAGTTGCTCAATACAGACTAGAAATAGAAAATATAAAGTGTAAACGTATGTAAAAATGTAACAAACATGTCAATTATATATACAGAATATGAGAGCTGTAAACTACATAATAAGTAAATATCTGAATTATATACACTGAACTGTATATCCACCTTATTCCTACCCCCCATAATCCTTTGCGTAAATTATGGGTGCGACTTCCGCCGCCGTGTCAGTCACTGAACCGGAACCGGCGGTTTCTGTGGTAACAGCTAAAGCTTATCCTCTTTTTCTGAGCGATAGAGAACTAAAACATGTGGGAACCAATCTAACACACCTAAAACGGGATAATGTCATCATACCGCTGCCCTCTACTATCGAGGGGTGGGAGGACGACCTTAATAAGTGGCCTCAGTTAACGTACACTTCAATATTTAGCTACTTTATTAACTCGGATTTAGCTTTGTCTGATTTTTAATACAGCCATGAACCACGCAACAGGTACCAGAGCTCTGCAAGGACATTTTAGTAACGCCAGCACATTTTTAAAGAAAAAAAACACAAAGAAAAACACACAAAAAACAGTTAACAGAGTTGTAATCACTGGTTGTTTCGAAAGAACCGCTGTCTATGAGCAGACAAGCCGGCAGTAACTAGCTTAATACTACTTCCGCTGTCACGCCGGAAGTTGCACCCACAATTTTATCTACAACCGCGCGCCTAGGAATAAGGTGGATACATGTAATATAACAGTTTAAAATAGTCTGCGTGTCAGACAGTTAGTTCAGACCAAGTAATTTGATTGGACAAGAGGCCTTCCATGAGCGCTGATATCAAGTACAACAGGACTCAACTCGGCCTCATGTGTTCTTTCTCTTCACTGATCGAGCTGCTACCTCGACATCACACAGGCCACCAAAGTAAATGCAACAGACATCAGTCACTCTGGGGTAATATGTACACACACACACACACACACACACACACACACACACACACACACAAATTAGTAATAGTGCAAGACAACATTATGTTTTGCTTGTTCCAGTTGCAGAACAAGGAGAAAAATAAACAAATAATAATCAGCTGTTGCCTGTAACTGTTGATAAATGCTAATTATAGAACTGTTGTATAAAAGCGATATCACGCTCAAAGTCGTGCTGTTAGACTGAATATCAGCACGGCTGCAACAGCGCTGTCTCTCGTGTGATATTGCTTAAACATGCAGTGGACATCTTTGCTGTTGGGAAACTTCTCAGCACAAAGGTTATGCCAGAACCGAACAGAATGCCTCTCCTCTCCTCTGTCATCCATCAGGGTTACATGGTAAGTGCATTATGCCGGCATGTCACAGTGTGTGTGGAGGAGGCTGCTGGAAATCTCTAAAATCACTAAGGTTTAAAAAATGTCCGTCTCCACTCAGCCGTCCAATATTCTAATCCAGACAGGACATAGAAGCGAGGCCTAATCGTATTAGTGTGATCACGCTGACCACATGAGGGCTAGCTGCTTAGCTCTGAGTACATTTCTGGACGCAGGTGCTCTGCTGTGCGGCGTCACAGCCCCTGAGCCATACAGGGTGAACCTCTGTTTCTATTACACAGTCCCTTTGACCCCCCCGACCCTCCAGGTCTCCGCAAAACGATACGCAGAGCATGACGGAAAACAGTGCAAATGAGCTGTGAAGAACAATATTATGACATGTGGACTGTTAGCCGTGTGTTATGGTAATGTTATTAATTGTTTTGATGGTGTGCCACTGTTTGGTGTGTGTTGGCGCTCTGTCACATGGCAGCTGTTTTCTGGCTGGTTTCACTCTGGCAGCAGGGGCGCTGGAGTCCCATATCAGAAGGTTGGCAGACACTACATAGACAAGAGCTGACATCACAGGCTCCATGAGATTTTCAAAGTAAAAGAACTGTAGAGAAAGTTCTATAATCAGTATGTTGAACCCAAATCAGCCAACTGCAGCCGAGAGAGGTCATCTGACTGCAGGTTAGCAGAATGTATTAGTTAACGAGGTGGGAGGGAGCTGGTGTTACAATAAAGGCACTTTATTAATGCAATCTCTTTTGTGTGTTCACTTAAACAAAACAAAAATAATTTGTAAGCATGAATGCTAAACATATTCATGAGATATTACAATGCAAAAGCCTTTTTAACATTTCTATAAATCTTAATTTGCATAATGATAAACATTTCTGAAGTGTTGGATGGATTCAGATTGTTTTATTAATCAGTTCAGCACTAATAATGGTGTGTAACTCCATGCTGATGGACAGCAGGGTTTTTACTAGAGGTCTTCATGGGTCCAAAATGTTGTGCCCGAACCCTAAGAGACCTGTTATTGTGCAATCTGGAACAGAACCGGACCCGTCTATTATTTGAAAGTTGGGACCTGGACCCGTGAAGAACCGAGAAATGCCGGACCCTGACCCGTCTGTTATTTGAAAGCTGGGGCCCGAACTGAGTTATGTCGGACCCGACCCCGGCCGGACGAAACAGACCCGATCAGCACCGACTTCACAGCTGATTAATATTAACAAGTTACCGTTAGTCAGCTGTCAAAACAACTTGTTGTGCTACCTGTGTGACGCAGCCTTCTCCCCTGCGCCTGTCCGTGCATATAATCCATCCTCCGCCAACATAGTTCATAAAACGCATCCCGTTTTCCTGGTGTCCAAACGCGTGGCTCGTTTAGAAGCCACACATACGTGTTACACATAACTGCGCTTACTTTCTTCTCGTCTTTGTCCACAATTTACACAAACAAGGTTTTACCTCTTTATATTCATTTTCTTTTAGCTTTTTTGTCCACATCAGTGAGGAAGGTATCCATCATTACTGGCTTCGGCTTCAACTTTTCTCTGAACCTGCAGTCACGTGACACGTCATTCAACTCGTTGTTGCTCTAGTTTTACTTTAATTCCTGCACGTTCTCATGCAAGTGACACATTGTTGCAAGTTGAAATACACACACAGACACACACACCTTAATCATGAACACCTTCTAATCACGGCCGGGTCTTCCCGGATCCATTCAGATATTACACATAATGTTGAACAGACCCGGAACCGAGGATTATAGCCCGACCCGGACCCATTTGACCACGTAATACGTGGACCCAAACCTGTCCTGGGTCACCGTAGACCCTTGAAGACCTCTAGTTTTTACGTAGTAACTGAGTCTTGGCTCAACATGTTATGTTTCTTTACTTGAGCAGGGACAATGCACAGAGATGCACACCTGATATAAACCCGTAGTCCCTAGTTATAGGTCAATGGACTGTACTTATATAGCGCTTTTCTTGTCTTTCCGACCACTCAAAGCTACATGTCACGTTCACACACACATTCACACACTGATGGCTACGTAAAGTGCCCAACTGTCAATCAAGTATCACATTCATACCCGTTGGCTATGCCACCGGGAGCAATTTGGGGTTCAGTGTCTTGCCCAAGGTCACTTCGACATGTAGCCTGAGGGAGCTGGGGATCGAACCTCCGACCTTCCAACTGAAAGTCGACCGACTCTACCACTGAGCCACAGCCACCCCGGTAAGTAGAATAAGAGAAAAGTAAAAAGACAGAAATTCTAAGAAAACGAGACATTAAAAGAGTAGAAAATACGTCCCCCAACCCCAAACCCACACACACGTGATTACACACAAAACTATACATTAAAAGAGCACCCTAACCCTGTGGTTCCCAACCTTTTGTCCTCCCCTGTTTGTATCTAAGAAAGGCTGAGCCCCCCTCGCCCGCGCACACGTACACCAAAACAATTAAGTGATTCATTCCAAATATTTATTGGCAAAAATGAACACCAATCAGCCGATAGCTCACAGAGGTGTGGCCTCCAGAGTAGCTACTATATTTGAATGAGGACCAGAAAAGTATATTTTTTAATAGTTGAACAGACTTTGGGAACCATTGCCCTAACCCACACCCACACAGAACTAGACCACACACACCATCATGACAGATTTGATATTGTATGTGTGTGTAATCCATCATCACATCCCTTCATGGATAGCGATATCAGAAAGTTTGGAGATGTGGGGACTGTGCTTTTTTTTATTTAACCTTTATTTTACCAGGAAATAATCCCACTGAGATATGAAATCTCTTTTACAAGGCTTACAACAGCTTTAAAGCAATGTCACATATAGGATTATGAGGTTAAAAATAACACATGCAACATCACTCGAGCTCTGTGCTGCACGGCACAACTAACGGTGAACACTAATGAACATTATAACGGATGAGCTTCACAGAGGGTCTGAAACATGGAGCTGGTTCTTTTGCTCCACTGTTTTTATCTGACGTCCTTTTTGTTTACATTCTGACAGTTCTGCATCATGCATAGTCCTGCTGCTTGGACTTCAAGCTGTTTCCGTTCACACTGTAAAGTTAACAACCAGATTACTGCAAAAGTTCTGCTCTTTTTATATCTGCTCAGAGAGCATTGTGAGTGCATATCCACCGTACACAATCATGTAAGTTCACAACCCTACAGTCAGTGAATCTTATCTGGGTAAATATGGATTAATTTCCAAATGTGCTCAGCAAAAAGCCCCTACAGTAATGCTCCTATACATTTGTGCACACATACTGGCATTGGCAGAAAGTGTTACCAAGCACTTCACTTTTCATAAGAAATCCTTACAGAAGCATTTATGTGAAATTACTACAATGATTACTGCCGGCTGCAAGAATTACAGGCAGGGTGGTGGTGGGAATAAATATGAAACTGGTTGTGTAAGCTGTATAGTAACTGTTAAATGATGTGTTTTGCAACAGCTATTCAACTCTAGAGTGGTTATGAATGTGTCAGCAAGGAGCAGACTTCTCACATTTACAATTTCCCTCTGTGCAAGGTGACAGACTGCGGCTGACTGCTGTAAAATAGAGTTATGCCAGGAGTCATTGTGAGTAAAATCTCTATGTAAGCACCCACGCAGCACAAATGTACATTTATGAAGAGCTGGCTGCCTGACAGACGGCATGAGCCCATGATGGGGGAGAACACAGCCCGGTGTGAGAAGAGCAGGGCTGGTCCAACGCAGGTAAAATAAGCAAGTGTCTCCAAGTCAACGCAGCTTATTAGTCCACAAAATGCAGAACATTTTGTCAAGCCGAACAAAGGATGTGTTGTTCTGCTGTACACATCCTAAAGGCCTGGATTTGTGGTTAGCAAGGTAACTTCAAGATGAAGCTTCGGTTTTCAGCAGAGGTGGTAAAAGTACTCGCAGGGAGATTTCACTAAGCATGAATTGCGGCCACTGATGGCACCATAAATTGTGTGTTATTTGCCGCTATCTGCTCCGTCTAAAAGACTCATTTACAAAGTCCAGACTGGCAGCTTCATTTTTTAAACAAGCACGCAGCAGCAGCTCGTCCATACAATAATCCCTGTCATGCACAAAGTGTGCCCGTGTGCCAGGGTTGAGCCTCGCACAGCCCCGGACTGGTCTCTATTATTAATAGATTCTTTTTACAGACAGCTACATTTTTTGATCACACAAAATGTTGATGTCATGACCACTGTAAACTCAGAGTGTGGTGCGCGGCAGTTCCCACCAGCTTTCACTCTAACTGCGCGGTGCTGTTAGCGCTGCTGTTTTTTGAATCAGGTGTTTTTTGCCAAGAGGCTCATTTACATAGAAAGGAGCCAAATTTGCCCTGAATGTTTGCGCGCAAACGGCACCAGAGCACAGAGACTCTGTTTGCTCTGCAGCGCACTTTAGGGTTCATTGCACAGGTTTTTCGGGTGCAAAAGCCGCACAATCCTTTAGTGAACCCCCCCAACAATCTTTACTGAAGAAGAAGAACAGATCTTGTGTAAACATAGTCTCTGGGAAAAGTAGAAGTAATGATTTAACTTCTTGGCTGAAGTAAAAGTGAAAATGTTCAGGCTCTGAAATGTACTCACAGTATTACAGTAAAATGTTTCCCTCTGTAGGACCCACTGTGCAACACTAACTCAATGTCGTGTCGTATTTGGAAGACGATTAAACGTAAATCATTCTAGTTTCAAATAAAACACTTTGGCTTTCCCCGTTTGAGAGATCGTCATTGTCGTTTTTGCTCATAACATTACACAACAGAAACTGATCGAAGCAAGAAATGCTTTGTACTATCGTGAGAAAGAGGGCCTTGCTTACTGCGCTCACTGATGATGACGATGATCATTAGCTTATCTAGATCAATGGCCGATCAGATGTTGGGCTCAGTAAATATGGGGAAAAGATTGTTATGTTCTAAAGGGCGCGTACACACCCAGCAACAGACGACAAATGCTCTAAACAAAGAACAGACACCTGAACACCGACCTGACACCTGAATGTGTGCACGTGCTGGGTGCGCTGTAGCTATAGTAACAGCATGATGTCATTGTTATCTCCAACAGTACTTATAAGACATGACAGTAAGGCGGGGTACATGCTACAAGATCATCAGGACGATTTTGGGCCTGTTTCCATCTCTGACAAAAGTAAGCAAAGATTTTTGGATGGTTCTTAAGATTATCTTAGTCGTCTGAGGAAGAGCATGTTGGCTCGAAACGTCACTTTGTGCTGAATAAAAGCCTCTACGGGAGATCCTGCTGTGTGGATCTTTATATATTTTCTAAAGATTATGTTGACAGATCTTCCTGTGGTGTGAGGTCTGTTAAGAGTGATTTAACTTCCCCCGAGATGCCTGAACCACCTCAACTGGCTCCTTTCGATTCCAAGGAGAAGCAGCTCTCCAAGCTCCCCCCGGATCTCCGAGCTCCATACCCTCTCTCTAAGGCTGAGCCCAGACACCCTCCGAAGGAAACTCATTTCGGCCGCTTGTATCTGCGATCTCATTCTTTCGGTCACTACCCAAAGCTCGTGACCACAGGTGAGGGTTGGAACGTAGATCGACTGGTAAATCGAAAGCTTTGCCTTCAGGCTCAGCTCCCTCTTCATCACAGCAGTCCGGTACAACGCCTGCATTCCTGCTGATGCTGCACCGATCCGCCTGTCAATCTCGCGATCCATTTTACCCTCACTCGTGATCAAGACCCCGAGATACTTTAACTCCTTTGCTTGAGGCAGAGACTCACTCCCCACCTGGAGGGGGCAATCCACCGTTTTCTGGATGAGAACCACGTCCTCAGACTTGGAGGTGCTGCCTCTCATCCCAACCGTGTCACACTCGGCTGCGAACCGCCCCAATGCCTGCTGGAGGTCCCAGCTTGATGAAGCCAACAGGACAACATCATCTGCAAAAAGTAAAAGAAGCTGCTCGTCTGCCGGTAGAGTTGTTCCTGTTTGTGTTTGGTCATATGTTACAATGACTGCCCCTTTCATGTGAACGCACTCATGGACCTCGAGGTTAAGATACCAAGTTGCTAACCAGCGTCACGTGACCGCTTAGTGCAGTCGCTTTTATCAGAGTAAGTGAAGCCGGATAACTCAAAGAAATGTTGAACTGGCTTTGTAGCAGAGGCCTTTGGAGACCCCAGGGATAAAACAAGACATAAAAATCTTTTATTTCTTTGATTCCACAGCGTCAAAACTCCAGTCACCTCATGTTTCTTTTCTCTCTCTACATCAGGCGACGTTCACTCTTCACATGCTTACATCACCGACAAACGAGATACTCAAAGAACAGAAATAACTAGAGAGCTTAATGATGAGAGGTTTATCCCCTTCACGTCTCATTTCCACCGGAATCCATTTAAATTTGTTTACAAGGACAGAATGTTTTATGTGCTTCTCACTCTCTTTAATTAGTGTCAGCCTCAAGGTCGCTGTATCTTCAGAAACAATATTAGCATAGTTGAGCAAGTACAAAGAAATGAGAAGGCTGTGATAAGTGGGCCAACATCGCATCAAGACATGCAGACGGGAAACGAAGGAAAAAAGGCTGATTCCAAAAGATGAACACACTCCTCCTCCTCTGCTTTAACACTCTCTGTTCCTGCTCTGATTTCAGTTTTCCTCCCCCGTTTATCTCACACAAAGTAAATCCCTGCCACTTTCAAACTAATTACCATCCTGACTGCAGCTAATTAATTTAGGAGTGCTTTACTTTTATGCTGTGCAGGCCGGTAGCACATCATCCATAGTGTGTGCAGAAAGTGTAGCCTCACGTCTCACACCAGCTGTGCCTGTTTTCTCTCCTCTGCCGCCTCACCAGTCTGCATGCATGAGGGGAGGGCAGCGAGGGCAGAGCCCGACGCTTCATCATGGCAAGGTGGAAAGCTATCGGAGGTGACAGCGGTGGGGGGGAGGAGAGGAGGTGGGGGGGAGGAAGTGGACTTAGCAGTGAGGTTTCATGCAGCCTCACCGCAAAGAGCACTGTTTGAGGGGGGAACTGGAGTGCTGCTTTGATGACGGATACCAAGAAAGAAGAAGAACAAGAAAACACTTCTATCTAATTATACAAACACTGAGCCGCAGCCATCTTGCACATTTGGAGTATGTGCAGTAGAGATCACCTGGGGGAGCCATGGTATTGACGTTAAGGCCCTTCCGGGACGAATAAAGGATTATCTTTCTTTTGACAGCATCAAATAACTAATTAAAAGTAAACTTGCCAGAAAAATGAACACTTGGACATAAATCAGCATGATAAGAACTAACTATAATACAGAAACGTGTTTGAGAAAAATGTATTTGACGTGTATTTTGATTTTTTAGTTTGACTCATGTCCCATCTGTTAACATGGAGGAGGCGGGCTTTATGACCTATACTGCAGCCAGTCAGCAGGGGGCGATAGAGAGGGTTTGGCTTCACTTTTGGGGAGCTGTCATGTCGTCCATCTTTATATACAGTCTGTGACTAAGTCTGTTCATCAATTGATAGCTAATTTAAAGGCTGTTTTATAAATCAGTTTTTACAGAAGATGCTGTATTTATGTCGGTCTTTAATGCTCAATGTTTGAGCATTGGAGGTGTCTGTCTCTTCTTGTGTATAAATCTGCGATGATGTTAGTATAGCAATAATTTCAAACATTTGCACCACTTTCTGAAATGTAAGCATGAGTCATTGACCCTCTTCTTTGTTATATCACTGTGAATTGTAATTGTAACACACTTGTAGCAGTGTGATGTTGCATTATATTAAATATTCAGAAAGAGTTTTGCATTAATTGAAGCACACATTTTGTTTAGGGTGAGCAACTTTGCTGTCACACTTTCTCTGTTCTTTGGATTTAGTTTGTTTCGTAGGTTTTTGTAAATAAGTATTTTGTCTTTCATGTTTTGTGTTGGATTTGTTGGACACATTTCCAATGTCTGATTTTTTTGCAGGTATAATGGAAAACCTTTAAATTGACAGACTGCATTTGCTGCACTCGCAAATATGCTTCCTCCTGATGTCAAAGACTTTCCATGGGAAGTTTCTGGTGCTGTGGTTGGATAATAAGTGTCGCGAAAACAATCTGGATTAATATGTATGTGCCTTTTAAACAACACAATGCAGAGAAATACCCACGACACACATGGCCTCTGTGAGGATGTCATTTAGCACATCATTACTTTGAGAAAAATGCTAATGTTGGCAAGCTAACATTTTCACAATGACAAACTTAAAGGACAAAGTCACCCCTGGAAAAAGTCTCTGTCAGTCAAAGTTGGTGTTCTCTGTAATCAATAGAAGCAATAATATTTGAAATTGGCGCCATAGCTGAGGAGAAAGTTGTACAAACAGCTCGTGGTCTCGCCCATTCTACATTCCTACAACACCCAGCATGCATTGCGCCCCTCCCTCTGAAAGGTGCGGCCCAGCAAGGGCGTGGTTACATAGGGAAGTTGTAGGTCTGCGCGAGAAGTCTGCCATGAAGTCTGCCATGTTCGTTCTTTCGACCAGAACAGTTGGTAAACATCGAGGGTAATTCACTCGTCTCAGGGTCTGATTCACAAAGCACATAACCCTGATGATACTGAAGCGCAAACACGCTCAAGTTTCACAGATCCGTGCAGTTTCTTCCTGTTTTGTGTCTGATTGTGGAGAGAAGCCGACTGCAGCTCCACTCTCTGCTGCACGCTCACTGACGGACCTGACGCGCACTGACTAAGTCCATGACGTGAGTGGAGGGGGCAGATCTTTGAACAGATTACTGTAAAGTCCAGATTCGACAGGCGATTACTCGTATTACTCTCTGTAACGCAGCTTTATGTTTTTAAAACGAGCCCCTTCCTGCGTAACGGCTCCGGACAGGTGGACAAAGTGTGCCTGTGTGCTGACGCTGACCCTGGACTCATTGATCTGCCAATTATAATAACAATGACAATATATTATCAACAGTTTTTACAGACATTATTTGATCACACAAAGGTGGAATTGTCGCCATGATCACTGGAAACTCTGAGCCTGACAGCTCTTATAAAACTGCACCGCAGCCCCCACCACCTGCTGTTAGCGCTGACGTTTGTGAACTAGGTGCTTTTTGCCGCGAGCCAAATAAAAAGGGAAGAATTTGCCCCGAATGTTCGCATAACATGACTCATTGAAATACGCGCAAACGGCTCCGGAGCACACAGTTTGCTCTGCAGAGCACTTTGGGGTGCATTCAACCCTCTGCCTGTGCTTGGAGTATGAGGCAGAGTCTTTTTGTGTGATTTGCACAGGTTAAGCGGGCACAAAAGCTGCACAATCCTATAGTGAATTCCCCCCAAATATATCTACAAACAAAACAAAAACAGAGCATCATGGTGTTCATCTGCGTTGTACCGGAGTATAAGGAGAGCAAGAGGGAAAGAGACGCTGACATTGACATTGATTTCTGCAGGCGATCGAACGGGGCGGGTGTCCTGGATTGAGGAAGTGTAGTTTAGCGAGCTCCCTGGCGGAGGTTTTCCAGAGAAGCGGATAAACATCCTCCAAAGGCACAGAGCGAAATTTTTGTTGTACCATAATGGCATTAGCTCCCCATAATAGCATGATAGGACTGAGGTTGAAAATTGGCAGACTTGCCCTTTAACATGTTGATGTTTAGCAGGCTGAATGTTCACCACTTAAGCAGTGGCACTAAACAAAGAACAGCTGAACCTGAAGGGAATTTCATTATTCCTGCAGGTATGTGTTCATGCACAGATGTGTTGGACAATCTGAAAAAGGGAAATAAATGTATGCCTAATGTTTTGCCCACCTAATAGTTGAGGATCACCATCGTCTGAATGATTGATGCTCTTGGAGCCACGATGTCTGAAGATGAGCTGTGGGTCATTTTCACTATTAAATGACAGATAAAGTTTCTTTATCACGCAACAATCTAGTTTAGTGTCTGCCCTGTGAAAAATACTGCTACATGATTTCAGTGCTTGGAATAAAGTAACCCTGCACCACTGGGCAATCTAAACCTCTGATATATCCTCCTCGCATGAGAAATGTTTCCAGAGACAGATAGACAAGGACAGAGAGAGGGAGGGGGATACATTTGCATTCATTTGAGGCACCTTTATTAAGGCAGCTGTTCTGGAGGCTAAAACTGCTTTCACGCACATAAACACTGCTGGGCTTTAATAAACACGCCCTAAAACAGTGTTAAAATTCAGCAGCCGTGGCAGCGGTTGCAAATCTCTGCTGACCAAAATTACTTTCCAGTGTACAAAGCAACAGACATTCTCAGATAAAATGTAATTGCAAAATTCCCCGCTGTCTCTTCAAATGTTCTGTCTTTGAGTGAATATAAATGGATCCAATCTGCATTTAAACAATAGAACTTATCTGACACAAATGGCGTGTAACTAAACTTTTCTCTAATGGAAAATACGCGAGGTCAGATGAGGGAATAGCAGCAGGGAAATATGCTTTGCAGAACAGTCTTGCAGTGCAGCTGCGGTTGTGTTATTCTGCTGGATGATTTAATTCCTCTTTAGGCAAAGTCAAATATTTCTCACAATGACTTTGTATTAAAATAGAGCCCTGAGTCCATGATCTAATCAGAAAGCCTGCAGCAGCAATAACAAAGAGATGACACGATGAGAAGAGATAATCTTGGAGGTGCATCAGTCTGAACATTAATCAGAGAGGAGCAGGCTCAGGCTTCCTGTGGGCTCCTACAGGAGGAGGGGGGAGGGGGGACTCTGTGATGGATGACGAGCTCAGTGCAGGAGATTCATCACTTACTTTGCTATGGCCTATGCATGCTCACATTTCATTAGCATCATAAATTATGTCCCCCTGAGGGAAGCCAGGTGGCCTCAGACAGAGACCTCACCCCTCTGACAGCGACAACGACCACTGAGGGGTTTGTCACTGTGTTCATGTCGCTGCCATGCACACAGAAATCACTGCATGCTGTGTTGTTGGCAGTTTATCAGGCAGTGGACAAAACACAGAGGTTGACGGTGAGGTAGGCTGACAGAAAAGAGAGATACTGAAATGGTTCATTGGGGCAGAGCAGAAGTGGTCTTTTTATTGTTAAAATTGAGATGTAGAACTCAGAGAGCTCTCCATATGATCTATGAAATTTATGACTTGACTGCTCAGACATTGATAACTGAATATTACTGAGTATCAAGTGGCAAACTCCAAGATTGAATAATTAATCCAATGCTTAAGTGCACAAACCTGCAGTTCCTCAAGTGGCCACTTGAGGCTGCCTCCAAGAGTGAGTCAGTCCCCATTAGGCCCAATATTAAAATGTCCGACTTCTCAGCAGAAATAAACACGGCTTACAGGCTCGTACAAAAATGTTGTTTGTCTCAATAGCTAATTTCATGACAACCATTTCAATAATATTTAGGCTTAAAGGCATAATTGTGTTAATGGACACTTTGAGTGCCACTGACTGTCTGACAGACATCACCTTAGCTAATTAGCTAACATCTCAGCCATGTCTGAGGTGTTTGGACAAATAATACGGCTTTCTTTGTGGTTATTTGTACCAATAGGCTGTCCAAGAAGTCCATGCTGCAGTTTTTTGCTGAATGAAATCGTTGTTTTATTTAGATGTCAGCACTATTAAGCTAGTATGAGTATTTAATGTTTATTTGTATAGTATGAATCACACTACAGCATTTATAGCATTGGCTAATTTGCAATGCCTGTCCCTATATGTGGCTTTGAAATACATCAACAACAAATACACAAGAGACAGTAAGAAATACACTCAACAACAATAAAACAGAAATAACAACACAGGATACAAAATATCCTCCAATAAAAACCAACTGTAAAACAGGAAGGACCAAATCTTACTACATGACTGAGCCCTTTTCAAGGATCGTTTCATTTTAAGTTTAAAATGCTCCCAGTCAGGATCCAGTTTGAGCTCTGCAGGTAAGGCATTCCACATACTGATCCCCCGAACACAAACATTGTAAAATGATGATTTATGAAAGGCCACCTTACAATCTCCATCAGATGCTCCGTGAGTTACAGAGCCTGATACAGAACCACTCTAGGAACTACAAGGTCACTGAGCACCCGAGGAGCCTGATGATTTAAGCATTTATGGACAAGCTTGAGATTACTAGTTACTGCGTTATCCGTAATGTAACCTGGCTTGTTAGCATGGTTTGTTCAGTTTACCCGCCTCTTGCTCTCCCACAAGAGATGTGGATGAGCAACAAGTTTGCTGCAACAAGTTCGCTACATTCCACAAGCTCACTTAGCTTCTTTAGAGTGATATTTCATGAAGACCATTCTACAGAGATGTGGACTTGAGACGTGGTGACTTGGAGTCAGGTTGAGTCGAGTCGCTGTTTTGATGATTTGCAACTTGACTTGACCAAGAAAAAATGACTCAAGACTTGCTTGAGACTTGGACCAAATGACTTGAGACTTGAGCAAAGATGACTTGGTAACAACACTGCCATTCTATGAGAAATAATCTGGTTAGCTTACTAATGATTAGCCAGAGCACACGCATAACTTTGATTACTGTTTGCTCCTCTCCAGTTCCTTTCTCTCGTCCAAATATGGTCACCTCCTTCTCTAGAAAACCAACATGGTGACAGCCAAAATGCTGAATTCAAACAGCAGTCTCCGACCCAAAGGGTGACTTAAACATGGCTATGTTCAGGTTGTCTGTGTAATGCTGCTAAAGTATGAAAATGTTGATTCCCAGTGTAAAACTGTGTCTGTTGTTCTCATCTCTGTAAAAGCTGCGTCTCTGAGAGGTTTCTAAAGGACGATGATGATGCAGCTCTTTGTAAGGGACAGTCAGTGGGCGATCTTAAGAAAAGGTGGGGGGAGTAAAACAGGTTTATGTAAGAAGAGATGAGATGAAACTTTAATGATCCCCGCAGGGAGATTGCATGGTTGCAGTAGAAGTAGAAGTGCAGGAAAAGAACATCAAATAAATCGAGGACTGAGATAGAGACACTGATGGCAAGCAGCAGAAAGTGGAATGCAGAGAGCAGCACAATAAATAGTCGCTTCAAGAAACTCTTTGCGCCTGCACCACAATCTTTACAAGTGGAAGGATGTTTTTCTGTCAAGTTAATATGCAAATGTGTGCGAAGATGGGACTTTTAGATTGGAGTGAGAAAGATTTGACAATGTGCTACAAGACGTCATCCAGAGGAAGTTTAAATGAGTTCTGTTGTTTCCAGAGATGTTCGATGGTGCAATTAAGGTAAATGTGCAGCCAATGTACATTAGAATATGTACAGATATACACAGTATGGATGGGCAAGACTACTTGAGTAGTCGTTTAGAACCTCAGTAATCTCTTAACATCTCAAGTGTAAACAGTGTTAGCATACAGCACTGTGATGCCACCAGGCCAGAGAAGACTTTTCATCAAGATGTTGACTGGAGAAATGCTCCTATTAATCCTTGTGAAAGGGGAAGAAGTTTGATACGTGAGAAGACCAACTACCAAGACAGCAAACAACAAGGAAAGTGTAAAAAGGAGGGCAAGTATCTGAATCTTGGTATTTCATTTAGAACGTTTGAAGATCGTTGTCCCACAGACACAAAGTGCTGCTGACATACTACAATAGGATAGCAGTACAACTCAGGGCGTGTTGGAGAAAGTTAGTGCTTGTGTCCACCAGTTTGCAAACCAGCGTGTCCTTTGCAAGTACCCTTTTAATGCTCACCCAGTATGTGATCCTGATGTGTTCCCGTATAGCAAAGTCATGCACAGTCATACATGGACAATTTAATGCACCTTTAGGGCCTGTGTCCACTTACAGTGTTTTTGGCGCTGGCAGCGTCCAGGACCTAAATTTCAGAGCGCTTCTCACCGCCATTTACTGTTGCTTGGTTACGAAAGTTGTCTGGCGGCACTTCTGCTGTCCTCGGTAAGTCTGTTTTAAATTTCTCTGTATGAAATATATTTGCTTTTATTTGTAAAAACAAAGGAAAGGAATCGTGTCCTGGCATCAGCAGCAGCTCAAAACAGGAAACTGTACCCTCAAAAAATCAAGAGGATCAGCTTCTCCTCCACCATTGTTGTTAAGTAAGGCTGCATTCATACTGCAGCTAAAAGTGTCCCAATTCTGATTGGTCCGCGTTGCCTTGGTAATATGCACATTTCTAGGAGTGATAAGAAGAAGACTTCCTCTTTCTGCTTGACCATGGAGGACAATGACACACAGCAGTGGAGAAATAGCAGATTTAATGGTTGTGTGGGGATATGCCTCTATCCAATCAAAACTAGATGGCTCAACCGAAGTGTTTCAGGTAAGGCGAGGCCTGATGCCTTTGCTGCTCTTGTCCGTTTTGCCCGTCTCTGATGGAGGTGTCACTTACTTGCACAAAAGTTTATGCACTTCCAAAGTCCCAACGCCCGAGAGCCATCCATGTTTTATGGAAAACAAATGTCAGCTGATGTGACGTCTTTTGTTGTTGTTGTTTGCGCATGCGTGTCTTTTAAAAATCATTTTCTGTTCACACCTGGGTCACATTCTTAAATACATATGAAGAGTGACCCCAAAAAATCAGATATGAGCACGTTATCGGAATTGATCATGAAGGCATGCAGTATTAACGCAGCCTAAGTTGATATGTCCCGTCCCTTGATTTTGATTTGTCAGTGAGGGAGAAGTGACATGGATGAGCGCAGCAACAAAAAACAGGCGACGCTGAGCGCTGAAAACACTGAACTGCAGAAAATAGGCGCTGCCAGTGCAGAAAACGCTGTTAGTGGACACAGGCCCTTACACCCTAACGACACATTAACACTGAATAACCTTATCAGAATTCATCAGAAGAACATAAACCTTTTGAAAGGATAGAAAACAATCCCTTCTCACTAAGCAGAAGCATGATGTTGATATAATGTGTATTGATTAATCTGTTTGGATATGTCTGCTTGATAAGATGAAGTCAACAAAGCACACGTTGCTATGGCTACGGATGTTTACTTGCAGGTCAAAACTGATCCAAACTGTGCTTCTTGTTCTGAATACAGCGGGCACTAAACCTATATCCTGTAATCTAAGAACAACCGTGTGCATCTCTACACCCTCAATGACTCTTTATGACCAATGAAAGAAGAAAGAGGAGGAACAGATGGAAATAAATGGCACATTATCATCCTGAGGAACGGGATCAATATGTAATGAGGTTTAATGGGCCTGAAAAGTGTCTAATAGAAATGATGGCTGCACCAGCCTCTCCACGCAAACATAATGAGGCCAAATAAATCTCTTTCCTTGAGAGCACTCTGCCCTGAGCACAAATGACTCAGGAGGGCTGCTTTTATGGCCCCTGTTTGTGTAAATATGTAGCCCGCAGTCTGTCTGCATTATTATGCAACTGTGGCTCGATATAAGACTTCTCCTCAGTGAGTGAAATGGCTGTGTTCCTATACGTCTCACTCGCAGTATTTCACACAGCGCTGACTCTGAGAATGATTGGCATCCTCCAGTGCGCACACATGGGAAAGTTCAGACAGAGGACAGGCATTATTTGCATCAATCACTACATTTCCATGGGGAGCCGGTGGTGGAGTTTTCTCTGCAGCATAAAGTCACACTATCACACAAATCAAAACAAACAGCGGCGCAAAGAAATGTGTTTCTCTGTTCTGTGAAGTGACGTGTTTTACAAGTTAATCTGAGCACCAAAGGACACACAGCTACTCCCTGAATTAACAGCACATCAACACAAATTAAACTAATAATTCAACTGAGAATCTAGGACATTATTTAAATTAGAGTTTTGTTCTGCTTTTTCTGTGTCGATATCAAAGCTTTGCATATGCTGTTTGAAACCTTCGTTGTCTGGTAGATATTTCCCTGGAATAATTCTCTGCTGCACAGATGTGAGGGGTTTCATGCTTTCAGTCAGCCGCGGTATAGAGACTCAAATTAATATGATAACATTAACATCTTCACCTGTGCTAAACAGTGACTATTAATCACTAATTACTATTAGCTTTGAATTATACATTTATGCAAAACATAATGTAAAACTATTGCCAAGTCTTTATTCAAAGCTGCAGCAGCAGTTTCTTTGCAATAACTGTTCACCTGTAGAGTGGAAAATCAAACAGAATACACACCTCTGATCTCTGCTTCGGGCAGTCCGACGCCACACATGCTGCCATAAATTGACCACGAGGATAGTTTCCTTTGGTTACATGCACTCATTTTGATTTTAGATTTACGATTAAATGTGTTGTGTCTATAGTGTCTTCTACTGTTTTTGGAACAGCTGTGTGGCATGCGCAAAGTGTGATAAATACAAAATGCACTCGCCTTCCTAAACAGCTGCCTTTCAGCACCAGTATCTATACAACTAAGCAACATCACACGAGAGGGAGTGATGTTGTACTGAATACCATCACGGCTGTGATTCGGTCGTAGGCACAACAGTAATAATCAACAACAGATTATTTTTTGCTCCACCAACTCAACTAGTTCCACAACTTAACTGAAACTGGACTTTTGTTGCCAAGCAACCCAACCCATTCTCCTGCACTCTGTGTCTACGTGTTACTACAGATCAGCTGTTGCATCATGTACATTTAACTGTTTTAATTGATCATCAACCAGTGAAATCAGAGTCTGCTGTGTGATTCAGAAGCACCAGCGTGATCAGTGTAGACACACACGGTCTGCTGTGATGTTAATTAATAGTCTTCAGAACACCTGGTTGAGGCGGACTGATACACAGAGTGAAAAGTCCCATTGATTGTCCCAGCAATCATGGAATGCCTCTTGTCCAATCAGATTACTTGGTCGGAACTAACTGCTGTATAACCAGAAATGTCTCTCTGGCACGTGTTGATGTCATTAAAGATGTAGAGCTGTTCTCTGTTCAGCACAGTATTTGCAACATACGTTTACAACAATGTGCGTCGACACACGTATGTGAAGAATCAGACTGATACATTTACAGGGTACAATTTTCTGCTGTGCACCCAGCTAGCAGGGAACGTTCCCATAACATCGGCTAACATTAGCTACAAGTTCTAGTTACGTTTGAAAGAGAACGTTTTAATCTATATTCAAAGAACGTTTTAAGGATGTTTATCATTTCAAATAACGTTAAAACTTAAACTAAGACAAAACGTTTTAACTGCGACATGCTGAGGATCTTTTCAGGATGTTAGTACGTCCTGAACTATCAGAACGTGATTTATAAAACGTTCCTGAAATGTGATTTAAACATTCTCACTGCAACTTTCTGAAGATGTTTTTAGAAAACGTTCTCCTATTTAAAGGAACTTTCCAAATAAATAGAGAGATCCATTTAAACATAGCTAATGTATGATTAAACAATCTATGCATGTTGTTCCACACTGAAACTCTAACCCTACAGGACTGAATTCACCGCTCTGAATTCACTGCACCTCTTCTTCGACGTGAGTGATCAGAGAGCCAAGTGAAGAAGACATGAACTTTGAGATGGAGCTGATGGAGAATGAAATCTCTGCCAGCCTCATCGCCCAATCACACACACACACACACACACACACACACACACACACAGTCCACAGTCCCCCAGCACACAGGATGTAATATGGTGGCGTTCCAGCCCCTGCTTCCATTAATCACTCTTCACTCTCAGTAGCTGCCATGTGTTGCAGTTTAAAGGGAACATTCCCCACAAAGCTAAATTAATATTGATCCATTTCCATTGTTTTGGACAAAAATTCCAATATCCCGAAATACAAAACACTCAAAGTCTCTTTAAGCTTGTCAAGACTCGAATGCATGACACCATCTGTTGACTCTTTCTGTAGTCATGGAGTCAGGAGAGTTTCTACTGCATCCAAATAAGTATTACAGAAAAGACGTTTCCATATTCCAGTACAATACTATATTTACTGTCTGTTGATGACATCATCACTAGTCTGTCTGCTGTTTAACTAAGCCTGGATTCAAACTTTACAGTACTGTATCTATAAAATAAGGCATGATGTCTGTAGACATAAGTTATACCATAACATGTTTCATTGTTATGCCTACAGAGCACATCTTCCACCAGAGGACATAACCCTGATGGAGGAGCGAAGGTTCTCAAAGCTAAACAGTCTATGCCTGAGGCTAATTCATGTGCTGGCTAACGATCGACTTCACATCATGTTTCCTACAGAATAAGATATTATTTGTGGTGGTTTCTGACCAGAGTTGCATTTATTAGTCTAATGAAGCTAAGAGAGATTGTGGAACAAAGTGGACTGACTGCTCCGTTCTGCTCGACATCTGCGATAGTCGTATTTAAAAAAATGACTACGGCCCGCTCTTCCCTACGGCAAAAAGCCAACAACAATCCTGACTCCAACGCACCGGCCGCCACAAAACAAAATCAATGTATGAAAAACACTGAGGGGGGAATCCACTAAAGGATTGCACGGCTTTTGCGCCTGCAAAACCTGTGCAAATGACACTAAAAGACTAATTCTCAAAGCACACCAGAGGGTTGAATGAACCCCAAAGTATGCTGCAGAGCAAACAGCGTCTCTGTGCTCCGTTTGCGCATATTTAAATAAGTCATTATGCAGACATTCGGGGCAAATTTGCCTCCTTTCTATGCAAATGAGCCTCGTGGCAAAAAGCACCTAATTCACAAACAGCAGCGCAAACAGCACCGCGCAGTTAGAGTGAAATTTTATTGCCTGCAGAGAGCTGGTGGGAACTGCAGTGCAGTGTTTTAAGGGCTGTTATTCTCTGAGTTTACACTGATTATGATGACAATTCCGAGGTTTATTATATCGACGAGCTGCTGTTGTTGGCTTGTTTATAAAATTAAACTGTGTTACAGAGAGTTGAACTAGTAATACCCTGTAAAGTTTGGACTTAACAATAAACTGTTGAGCTGCTCCCTCCCCTCCCTGGTCATCATTGATCTGTGTAGGGAGTTGAGATCTATCAGTGTGCGCTCAGCTGATGCCTGAGAGCGCAGCACCACACAGGAGAGAGTGGAGGTGCAGACAGCTTCTCTCAACAATCAGACGCAAAACAAGAGCAAACTGCACGGATCTGCGAACCTCTATGGCCATGTTTGCGCTTCATCAATATCATCAGTGCAGTTTGCTTTGTGAATCAGACCTTGCGACGGAGAGAATGGCGGGTGCAAATGATGCGCAATTTATGGCGTAAAATTCTTAGTAAAATGTCATCCAAAATGTGCTAATAAGCCAGGTATGCTGAGTGCAGATACTACTACCTGCAAATAAGTGCTCACATATAAATAATATAATATTAGAGTTTCACTCATCAAAAACATCAGCACAGACTTTTGTCTTTTGTACCAGGCTGTGAACATGTTGAATTCTGCTGTAACATCGGAGCTCTGTTAGGATCGACTCACTCTTGGAGCCAGCCTCAAGTGGCCGCGAGAGGAAATGTAGTTTCTGTCTTTCTTTTTCAGTCCCAGCGGTGCCGGCAGCTGAAGAGAGATTACCAGTTTATACACTGCAGTGTGAGGTTGAATAAAACATAGTTACTGTGTTGTCTCTAAAGACCCTCCGCCCACTGGCTGCTGACCTCTCTCACCCTGTTTGTATTTGAGCAGAACTGTGCGCAGCATCATAGTTTCTTTGGGAAAGTCTGGCTGAGATCCTCCACTCAGTTCCAGCCTTTATTCTTTGTAGTTTAGTGAAAAATATCAGGCACTGTGGAGATAAACTGTTCCAGAGTTCAGTCTGCATAGACAGAGCAGAGACTTATTCTGTGTTATACTGCACTTTTCATCCACTTGTTCTCATCAGCATCTCTGAGACGGTAAAAAACACAGAGGATGAAACTGTTATAAAACTCCTCTTGGACTGGAGGGGATACAATCATATAAATGAACAACACAAGTTTTTTCACTCTGCACTTGCCTCCATAAATCAGGGGCCGGAGAGTGCATCCACACATTATGAACACCTGGGGCTGTCTTATTGATTTCTGCTCCACTTTCTCAGCGAGGTCATTACAGCGATCAGCTCGCGGCTGAAGACCGGGCCAACTGGGCCAAA
Source organism: Semicossyphus pulcher (assembly GCF_022749685.1). Classification (NCBI taxonomy): domain Eukaryota; kingdom Metazoa; phylum Chordata; class Actinopteri; order Labriformes; family Labridae; genus Semicossyphus; species Semicossyphus pulcher. The sequence goes on along the minus strand of NW_027211604.1, from coordinate 26,096,091 downwards.
CAGAGAAACTTGCAAAGGGCTAAAAGTGTTTCCTCTATGGATCTGACATCCTCTACAGACTGCCAGCAGTGACAGTAACAAAGAGTGCACCGGGGTTAATTTTTAGTCTTTGCTTATTCATGAGGCATTTATTCAACTGCTCGTCTCAAATTGAGGTCAGATGAGGTGACTTTTCTCTAAAGCTAACTTGATAACACACCCTTTGGGTGAAATGCTGTATTTATGAATAATTCTGAAGGGAAAACACTCGGATTTAAAATCAGTTGACTCATATTGAACATAAAATCATGCGTAACAAAACTCGGGCTCTTGCAGTTAGAAGGATGGAGGCTTTCACCAGGCAGGGAGGGTCTGCAGTTACATTGTGCATAGTCTTGATTCATTAAAGGGACCAACCTGTCGAGTAGCTTCCCACATCTCAGATATTTGTTCAGATATTCTATTAGTGGTGGTATTATTGACAGAGCTCTGTAGCCAGCTAAAGTATTGTTCGTCCAATATTTTTCCAATGTGTCACTCACAGGCCCTAAAACCTGTGCTGCAGCGGCCTGGATACCCTGACTGTAGACCAATCAAGGCCCAAAAACACTGGGTCCTACGTGTCCCATAATGCAATCTGATTATAACAAGTTTTCAAAACTGTGGGAAAAAAGGACATTAGGCCAAGTAATTCTCCCAGTGACAATCAGAATCAGAAATACTTGGGGGGCACAGTTGCAGAAGCATGGAGACATACTGTATATGGCATACAACAGAAGTGAACTGAACTTAAGAGGAGTGCCCCTTAAGTTAACTTTGACAAGGGTAGCTTAGCTCTAGAGGACAATTCACAAACATTTGAACTTTTAAAGCCTAAGACCAAGCTGTCATCTATAACTGTGTTGACAGGACAGATTCGTCACATCTTATTATTTGGAGCAAAATAACCTCCCTCCAAAAGACCAAACAGCTGTATCTCAGTCTGAATACGGAAATGAACCAAATGGACAATCGATCAGGTAAACTAGAAGCTAAAAGTTACAGCCGGGGGGGGGTCACAGTGATTTTGTCCACTTCTTTTATACAGTCCATGACTTCTATGCAGGGCACAAACAGCCTCACCGTGACCCTGGTCAAAAAAAGTGAAGGCTCAGTGGTGAAAGAGCTTCTCAACCCTGAAGGGAAACATTGAGGCAACGAGCACCCACTTCAATGAATACAAAGGAAAAACTGTTGAGTTGTCTGCATCCTTTAGTTGTCTCCTCAGCCTTTCGAGGTCAGGAAGACATTGAACCTGACAAATAACTTGAAAGTTGATAACTAAGGCGCTTTGGTGCTCTCCTCTACATGGATTCAACCTTGTGGAAGTTTTTCCCTCTGCTTCATGGCGTGTTATCACCTAGCTCACCAAAAAGTATGTCAACTCATTTCACATTATGCACCCTCTTCTGCGTCTTATTCACACCACTATTAGACCATTTAAAAACATCTTGTATTTGTCTTTACAGTAAGTTAAACCAAAGAAGGTGGAAATTCACAGACAACCTGTTGTGTTGACTCAACAAGATGACATTTATTGAACTGAAAATCTTGAGATTATAACTAAAGCTTTGGATGTTCAATAAAAGATAGCAGAAAGTTGTGTGAGGTTCTGTGTTCTGTTTGTGTTTTGTGTTTTCCCTGTCTGTTTCGTTCCTCTCTGTGTTTCCCCCCTCCTTTTTGGTTTCTTCCACTGTGTGTGTGTGCAGGGGCATGGCTGGCTCTACTCCACAGACAACGAGGCACACCTGGAAATATTTCTCATCATCACCTGCTCTATAAATACCCGGTCATGACTCCACTCCTGTGCCAGATAATTCCGTCTCATCGGTAGTGCATTCGCTTCAAGTCTTGAGTGATTTTTTGATGTCTCTTGCTGTTGTGGCTACGGCTCTAGATCTTTGTGTTTTCTGCAAGTACTCACCTGTGTTTCTCCTCGTGCTCAGAAACCTCCAGTGTGCCTCCCTGCACTGCTGTTTTTTGTTCCTCCGGAGCTCCAGCTCTCGACACGTGTTCGAGCTCACCTGGACGTCTCCCCTGCCAGCGTACCAGCTAGCCCGTCTCCTGCCTCTTCCACCAGTATTATATTGTATTTAATAAACTTTGTTATCTAATGCACTCTCTGTCCTGTCTCTGATTTGGGGTCCAACACAAAGCCATAAGAAGTTGTCTTGTTTGGGGTAAAGTATGTGAATATGTTTATACTTTTCATATGTTTTCTATCTCTATAATTCTCAATCTCTCGCCCACATCTGATCTTTCACTGGTGCTGCTGTAGAAATACACCGTGAGAGGATGAACCAGCTGCCTGTCATGACGAGTGCCCTTGATCGGCCATCAGCGCGGTGAACAACCAGTGAAGCGTTCTCCTCGCGTTTGCCTCTCCAACATATTGGCGGCACTTGGCAGAAGGGGCAGGAGAAATTGACTTAGCAGTAAGTGAAGTGAGGTGAAGTGTGTGAGTGTAAGTGTGTCAAAGAGAATAATGGAGTTATGTGTAAATTAGACTAAATTGAGGAGCCACAGGGGTGAAGAATTTGTTATTGTAATAAACATAAAAGCATTCTTCTCAGATGAGATCCAGCATGTGATGTGTGTCAGGAAACATTCCTCAGAGAGCGGAGCAGCACGCCATAATTGGCTCTGTATGAATGGGAATGCAAAATGTCAGTTTTAATTAATGCATTGATAATTGCCACTCACTCAGACAGAGGTGTCTGGGCATTTGCAGCACAGCAACAAGCAGAGTGCCAGAGTGTAATTCAACACAGCTGTTTAGCATATTTAAACTATTGTCTTTAATTACATGTTATTGCATGTGGTCCAACAACCGCAAAGACGAGAGGAAATCCTCATCCTGTCCCATCTTCTTACCATGAACAGATTTAAACACACCAACACCATTCATTTATATGGGAACTGAATCGATGTGGGAGCTTGTATTTTATCACCAAACAATGTTTAAGTGATAATCTCGTTTAAATGTCTGTTAAGTCTCTATCCGTCGCTGAATAAGGCAACACAATGGTGACTGAGCCGACGGCCCATTGATGAAAGCCTTTGCTTTTTCAGTATTACAGACTGGGTGCAACTTTTGCGAAAAAAAATCCCAAGCGGCGCCCAGTTAATGATGCGTTTTCCATCAGCAGTGGTTGGTCTGCCAGAGAGGGTAGGCGGAGCTAAGCGGCTGCTTTTCCGGTCTCTGCAAGTGTTGCGAGTAAACAGTAATCTATTATGGCTGAACAAACAAAGAAAAGATGGATGACTACAGATACAACTTCAACAAGAAGTGAAAATCCAAAGAAAAAGAAACAAACTCGACGCTCAGATGAAGCAAACAGTCTGAAAAGGAAAGCGACCGTCAGCGAGGAAAATCAAGAGTTACAACCGGAGCCAACCGTGGACGTCACACATGCAGCACTGTCTGGATATCTGGGAAGTGTGCTGCTGCAATTACTGTTTATCACCATCGGTGGCACCAAAGAGAACAAAACTGAGACCCTCGAGATTACAACTTTAACTCAACTTGGTTAAATTTAGGAAAATATGATGTCTTGGGTTGAAATATCAAGTCAATGTTGACATTTTGTTCCATAGTGGACTCAAACATCTGTATCCTGGATGACAGTCATGCGTTCTCCAGTCTGCAGAGTTGCATATAAACGGTTACGATGGCTAAACAAACCCCGATATAATATGACTACAGACTTTGAAACTCCAAAAACAAAGAAAAGGAACAAATTTGTCTTCCAGATAACGACAAAACCGTCAATGGATTTTAGAATCTGGTGTTTGTAGTACAAGTTGTATTGACCAATCACGTATCAGCAGGCTAACCCTAACCCTAACCCTAACCCTATCCCAGTGGCGGTCATCGTATGATGATTTAGGTTTTTATTCATCTCTATGAGCAGATATCTGCATGCAAACAATGCATTCAGAGACGTTGTATCTCAGCTTGAAATAAATTCTCGCTTCTCAAGTAGCTACTGTCAACAACGCCACGCACAGGAAGAGGAAGTCTTGGCTGGAAGTCCTTTATTGCTAACCGCTGGCTCCACTGAAAACCCCGGAAAGCTGGCTGTCAGAGGCGTCAGCTGATGTGTTCAGAGAGTGGGATAGAAAACTAGAATCTTGACATTTGAACTATGGATAAAAAACAGTGTCTGTCAGTGTCATAAAGCACCCATAAAGAGGTGATGAACCAAGTCAGTCATTACATGCAGTATTTCCTCGGCCTAAAACATCAGATTCCATTTCTCTCTGGTTCCAGACAGATTTAAAATCCCAACCTTGTCCATCATGACTCGTTCATCCAGCTGACGTTTACAACCTACATGACATCAGCAGGGTTCTGTTTCTGTACTGTGAGGAGCAGGGTCGGCTCATATGGGGCTCCGTGGCTCAGCTTGAACATATATCTGCTGCAACATGTTGGATGTCTTTAATCACATCTGCTGTGCTGTCATGACATTTATTGTTCTGCTTCAGCCGAGCTTCTGGAGAGAAATATGTTGTCAGTGGCAGATCGTATCTCTTGTTGAGCACTTTGACCATTTGTTTGAAACCACTCTCTTACATGTCAGACGTGCTGTTCTCCTCAGGGGTGTTTTTCTCTGCTGTGTCCTCAGCTGCTCTTTCACTAATCATATTCATAGTCAGAACCATACTTCTGGTAATTGATTTGCATTTCCACCAACAGCATCCCTTGTTTGGTGCTAAACCAAACATTTCCATCGTCATCTTTTCCTTTCTTAAAAAGGAATTCTAGTTTGTAACTCATTTTAAATCCTTTACTCGTCTAATCACCAGTCCAGTAACCACTTAGGTCCCAACAGCCTGCTGACTTTAGTAGACCTGGAAAAAGTGATCAATGCATTACTCTCCTCTCGGCTGGATTATTGTAACGCTTTGTTCTCCCGTCTCCAGCTCGTCCAAAACTCTGCTGCTGGACTTTTAACTAATTCTAAGTGACAAGACAACATCACACGCTCCTCTGGTAGGACCCTCTTTACTGTTCCCACTGCCCGCCTTCGTACCAAAGGCGACCGGGCGTTTCCTGTTGAAGCCCCACAGCTGTGGAACGCCCTACCAGAAGAACTACCGTCAAACTCTGTGCCTTCCTTTAAATCCCTTCTTCAAACCTACTTTTATAGGAAGGCTTTTTTAGAGTAAAACCTGTTTTATCTTTTATCACTTTTAAATTAGATTTTTGTATTTTATCTTTTTTCATTGTACATCTTGTAATATCTTTAATTGTTCTTTTTTTGATCACGTTTTAATGGGTTTTATCCTGACTCTGCTTATCTTGCCATATAAAGCAGATCATTGCTCAATGTCTTAGTCCTATTTTATTTGATTTTGTGTATTATTTTATGATGTTTCTGTAAAGCACTTTGTAACTCTGTTTTGAAAGGTGCTATACAAATAAAGTTTATTATTATTTTTATTATTGTTTAGAGACCCTGTATCTTTGATGTTTTGGATTTGAATTAAATATCAGTGCAGTTACTGGATGGATTGTGACGCGCTGTAACATCTAGTCCAGTCAAACTTTACATACCTGCAAAACTAATGAAATGTAATCAGGCTCAGCTGAACCTTGTGTTTTCTGCTAATTACATGTCGCTAAACTGCTAACCACGAACATGGTAAACATTTTAACCTGTTAAAAACATTATTATTAGCATGTTAGCATACTCTTAGCATTGTTGTACTCTGTATGGCTTCTAGTACACATTTACTCGCTGTTTTGATTTGGTACTTTCTCCTGCATACAGACTGTTTGCCTGATGAAGGTCGAGCACCGAAACGTTGCAAGCAAATTAATGTATTTTCTGCAGATTGGACAGCGTGCGGAGTTTACTTGCAATTTGGACAGATTTTTTTTTCCTGCACCTGTCCTGTACTCCTCTTATTGTACTTCCTCCTCTACTTTGATTGGATACATTGCCAGCTCCAAGCAGGTATCCTTCTTTTTAGGTTCATTGCGGTAACGAGTGATTTCCTATGTTTTCTAGTATACTGTGCGTAATCTGCAGCTCTTCTTACATTGCAATTCAGCCACAGCGCTGCAACGAAGCTCATCGTTACACCCCAATGCCATTTTACCTTGAACTAAGCAACAGGGGCGTAAAGCCGCACCAGTGTGTGTTTTTACATCACGTTCTGGTGCTGCAGAAGTAAAAGGCCTACCACATGTAAACTAGCAGCGTAGGTTTCACACACACACACACACACACACACACACACACACACACACACACACACACACACACACACACACACACAGCGCTGTTCTGTCTTGCCAGCCCTGCTGTATACGCTCACGCTGTTACTACCTCCAACGTCAGCTCAGAGGTGGATCACCCCATCATTCCGCCTCTCTATGTTTTAAATAAAAGACGAGGTGTAACAGAGGCGGAACAGTCTCAACCTGAACTGACCAGGTAAAGGGGTTTGATTCACTGTCCAACTGGTGACAACTGGTGGTTAATCTCCTTTGATGTGCTGCACAGCTTGCTACACTTAAAATGGCTTTGTTATTCATTTAAACATGTTGCACGTGGCATTGATATTCATGGAGTCGCAGTCGAACGCCGTTTGTCTGGTGTGTTTTCTTGTCCGTATTCTCTAGTTGGCTTCTTCCCATGGGAGAATCACACACCTGTGGGCAATTGAGGTCACGGAGTCCTGCTGGGAGCACACCTGTAGAGGCTCCTCATCAGAAGTTTATATAAGTTGAGGACTGGCAGCATGCTTGCCTTGTTAGAAGACGTCTCCTCTCAGTTGATTTCAGCAACCTCGGTTCAGCATTAAAAGTGATCCGTTTGGTTTGTTCTAACTTCCATTAAAGAGTTTCCTCTTACATATGGCCTTGAAATCAATCTGTTGGTGTTATTTTGTTTGTGCACGACCCAAACCACTTCCAAAATCAAACCAAGCAGCTCTTAATTGCCTGAGAGCCCACAGAAAAAAACACTTTTCTGCTTTTTAAATGTTGCATTTATAATGGGAATAATCAGCGCTGAGATTCAGAAAGTTCAAACGGTCAATTAAAGGCTTTTTACTCGTCTCAAGCACTACATCCTCTGATGGTGGATGAAGGGAAATGTTTCTGAGGGAACATTTTCATCATTAATATCACATTACTGCCTCTGATAAAGGAAACAGTCATACATATTTATGCAGAAGCATTTTCCAGCTGGATGAAAGACGTGGAGCTGCATCTCTAAACGGGCAAATAAACTCTGCTGTGTCGGCTGAGTTATTACCAACACACGTAAATATTTAATATCTATAACATACAATGTTGAAACTGTCAGGTCCTATATTTTGTTAAGAAACAAAACTAGCTCTCCTTAGGTTGTAGACAACAAGAAACCTCAAATATTCAAGTCAACCAAGCGGGGCTGGGAGACATGGAAGAAGAATTATTCTAACGTTGACAGACCTGACGAAACAAGAGGCTTCATTAGGCAAACTTTAGAATATAGTTCATTTACAAGCACATTTACGCTCTTCTGAAGACACAGCATGTCCAGGGATACTCCCAACATTACCTCTGCTCGTTTCTAGGAGCTCAGCTTTTTTGCGTTTCAGTTCTTGTATTGTTCATCGTTCACAAGGTTGTTGACGGGAGTCAAACCTCCTCCTCTTCAAAACAGGGATCTGGTTCAAATTATTTGGTTTAGAATCAGGTTAATAGCACTCTATATAGTACATGGTTTCTTTATTAAGTAAATACTAAACTCACAGAGCTTTGTCATTGGTTTGATTAAGTTATACTAATTAATTTTTCCTTACTTTGCATTACCTGGCTGCTGGGTCTCCTTCCTGGTTTGGCCAAAAGATGTGTCTGTGGGTGGAGTCTGGCTTTATGGAGGAGGACCATACCAAGTGCACTGACAGCATGGGGGGAGGAAAGGGTTTCATTGTATTCAGGTTTAGTTATGTTGTATGTTGTCCTCCCCTGCACATTTAGTCTTGGTTTGGTCAGCTTGTATAAATGTCCCCCTCAGGTCTCATTTCGTTAGGTCTGTTGGTTGAGTTCACATCTAGTTTAGTTATTTTTCAGTAGAGTTTTGTTCTGTTGACCTCTTTTAATTTGCTTGTTTAAGCAATATTGCTTTTGTTAAAGCCCTTTTTGAATAAAAATCCTGATTTTTGAGTTTTAAACCCACGACAGCGATAAACGACATCCTGGCATCGTTTACAGAAAAATAAAGCATTTTTCTTGTGATTGACTTTAATGAACGGGTCTTACCTTAGCCAAAAGTTTAACATCATGACTTGCAAAAAGCTAAAATGAAGCTTTGTCAGGTCTGTCCTCAAGAGGAGAAGAAAACTACTTTTAAACTGCTCGTTGATCCACCTCGATGTCTGCAATCGAATACTATGAATACAGTTGTACTACAGCCTTGAGATTATGTAATGAGAGGCTTGTTGCATTTGTGATAAATCTTGTCATAAGTGTCGTTGTTTAATCAAATGAAGAACATTTTATCAAGTGAAAGAGAAGCGATTTCAAAAATGTTCCGCGCATTCAGCCAGAAACACTGCTTGTTGCTGGGTTGCACGTGAAATAAAACCATGAGAGTTGCTTTTGCTGCAGTCAGTCTTCTGATTCCTGATCATTGCTGTTTGTTCTAGAAATTTCCACGACAGACACTCTCAGGCGGACACAGGATGTCCAGTGATGGAGCTTCACGAAAATCATCAAATCTGTCCTCATGTTTGAGGATAACACTTAACGCTTTCACGTCAAAAAATGCTGTGTTGGGGCGCCGGTTTAGCTCAGCGGTTAAATCGTGTGTCCCATACAGAGGCTACAGTCATCGATGTGGCAGCCCCAGGTTCAACTCCTATCCTCAGCCTGTTGACACGGGTCATCCCCACTCTCTCTTTCCCTGTCACTAACACTATCCACTGTCCTGTCAAAGGCTTAAAAAGGCCCAAAAAATTGCTTTGCAGTGGGAAGTGGGTGTTTACTCTGTGTATACTTAGCTGGGCATTGTTCTTCAAACCTCCTTATTTTTCTCTTTAACCGGATGTAGTTTGTCTAATTAGATTTGTCACAACACAACAGCTTAGCGCTACAAGACTAATCTCTGATGCAACATGTTGGCTAGCCGGTAGCTTCATTCATACGATGAAATAAACTGCGTCAGACTAAGATCAGATTTAGATTTACAGTAGATTATGGATAATGACAGAGAAGAGCTGCGTGACTGTGCAATTGTGCGGACGTGTAATCACAGCATATGCAACTAAAACCTATTAGAAAGACTTCATTGTGTACAGCTGGCATCACAGCACATGCTGGAGAGAGAAACCCTCATCGTCCCTGACAGAAATATCCATATCAGCTGCATCCTGAAGACATTCTCAACAGGCAGAAACACTGAGGCACTCTGAGAAAACACAAATGTCAGGGGTCATTCTGTTGTTGCTTACAACCAAATGTGCCGGGCCGTGACGCAGTCCTCCGTCTGTGCTGGGACTTATCAAATATTTGCCAGTTATTTGGGCAGGGAGCCTCTACATATCTGTGCTCCGTCTCTGTCAGCACAGCGGCCGGGACGTAGCCAGCAGGGTTAATGATGAGCAGGGGGACAGATGGTGGTTGTTGTCATCTGGAGTGATGGCTCCCCGCCTGGTCTCCGTCACTGAACCAAAGCTAACAGACAGACACACAAGCATGATGGCAGACCTTTACGTAGCTGTAGTCTGATGATGACATTTTGCAAAAATGACACTTTTTTTTTTATAAATACTGAGTTATTGTCTGGTTAGGCAGCCGTGTTTCACCTATTTTTGTTTGATAGCCATCGTAACTCCACCCATAACGTGAAGCTGCTTTACACTCAAGTGAAACTGGTATTGGTCATATTCTGCCGCTCAATCCGCCTCACTTTCTCACTTCCTCTTGAGCAATAGTTTACATGTCCTACCTGCCCACAGGACTCACCTGTTCTCACTTCCCATCAGTCACCTAATACAAGTACAATACAATAATTCATTTTAAGCTTTCAGACTGCAAGCATTTGAGATTTGGTTCTTAAATCTTGTCTTAAAGACAGGGTCTTGATACTATTATTTGCAAGTGATCGGACTGAAGTTGTTCTCCTACTGTGGCCGACAAGGGCAATCACGCCGCAACGGCCCAAACGGTTTCCATTAGAAGAAACAGGCTGCAAATACAGAAATGATGCAAAGATGACACAACAGAAGTGCTCAAGGGCCTTCCTGCAACGGCCCGAGCGTGCTGCAACCGGTCCGTTGCAGCACTTAATTGCCCTTGTCTGCCACTGTAGTTTCCAGACATCACCAGCCTGTCTACAATGTTTGCGTGGATAAAAACCTAGGTCTCAGTCAGGCCTGGCCCACAATAAAAGTTTTACAATTTCATTTAGCAGACGCTTTTGTCCAAAGTGACGTACATCTGCAACACAAGCAACGATCAAGACAGGAGGGAACGAAGTCAGTAAGAGCCAACACACAGCTTCAAGTGTGATGGGACACTGATGCCAACAGGCAGTGTTTAGGGCATTTTGTTTTTTTAATAATAATCATCATCAGCAACATCAACAAGATCAGTATAGTCATCATCATCATCATCATCATCATCATGAAAACCCTAGTCACCATAAACTACATCCTTGATGTCATCATCATCAGTAGCATCGACATCATGAAGGTCAGAGGTGTTCATAAAGAGCTGGGTCTTTAGCTTCTTCTTAGAGGTGAAAGGGACTCTGCGGACCGAATGGAGTTTGGTAGCTCGTTCAACCGCCAGGGGACGACTGAGGAGGAGAGTCTAGTTAGCGACTTAGGGAACTTAGTTTTTCATAAAATCTTAACAGATATTGAAAATGTGAGAGACCCCACATGATGACAAATTATAGATTTAACAGTTTTGTTCCTGAAGTGTGTGGAGAGCAACAACATGACCAAAACAGCACAACACACATGTACAGATTCAGTCACCAACCAGAGTCAAAACTGGAAATCTTGCAAAATCACTCTGGTGGTCAAACAGGACTTTAGAGTGAACAAACATAGCGGATGACGTGCAGGAAGAATTAGCATTAAAATACTACTTTTTACTGAAAATTCACGAAGAAAAAACTATGGATGAAGTCATGGAGACGGCGTGAACAAGGGCTGTACATGTGCTTCCTTCTTCAGTCAGTGTGCTTCCCAACTGGCTCGTTTTGTTCCACGTGACAGTCCACAGAGTGCATGCTCAGCTGTCCTGTGGGTTCCCCCCCTCACAATAGGATATCGGATCGTAAATATTAAACATGTTTGATATTTATGATTTGAAATCAGTGCGGCCACAAAGTTCTGCCGAGCAGATCGGGGGAAGTACAATCACTCTTTACACTCCTCACACCACAGGACTTTAATTATGTTTGTCAGAAGGGGGGGGGGGGCAAAATCGGCCTGATTATCTTACTCCGTATCGTACTCCGCTATAGTCTTTGTAAGTGCTCTGATGGAATGTGTTTCCTGACATCACTAGCCTATCTACGAGTTTGCTCAGGGAAAAGCCTAGGCCCCAGTTACTACGCTGGTGACAATGCTCTCCAACGCAGAAGCATGTGTCACATTTCTGAAAGGTTGGACCCAGAGTAGCAGACACAGACACAGTAAGCAGGTTAGGAACAATCTTTAGTAGAGCACAAAGTAACAAACAAAACTCCAGGTAGTGTGGCAGGAGACGCGCTGACCAGGAAAACACACAAATCAGGAGAAGCAGCGAGGCACACGCGAGAAAAAACGCGAGAGCAACGACGTTAGAGATATACTTACAAAACCTCACACTGGAGAAAACTTAAGCACGCGAGAAAACTCAAGAAGGAAGAGCTCTACCGAACAGGACGGAGTTATCTGCCAAGAAAGCGGATTGAGGGCCGAGCTTTTATGGAGGAGTTGCTGATGGATGAGAATCAGGTTTGTGCTCAGCTGCAGCTCAGGACACAGAAAGTAGGTCAGCCACGCCCCCTGCCACACCACTGCACACTGAGGAAAAGGGAAACAAAGCCGAACAAACCAAAACACCAAAATAAAAGAAACAAAAACTATAACCATGACAGCATGATGATAAGGATTCATGATTTTGCCCTCCAAACAATTGCGCTGTTCTGCCGAACTCCTCAGACAAACTCAGAAGAGACTGTTGCGGTCCATGAGATTGGAATTTTACGTCATCACTGCGTTGCTTTTCAAGGAATGCAAAAGACACTTAGAAATCCAGCCCGAGCATCTGGACCGAGACAGGTCTGTAGACACTTAGCTGAAATTGCACTTCAAACCACCTCCAGGAATGTTTGGTGAGACAAATAACTGAGCATGCTGTTTGCATGCGAGGCCGCCAAAAGGACTCAAATGAGGCTTGGGTCTGATTTGCAAAAATGGCGTTTCATTTGTTTTTCTGCGGTCCGGCCTTTCAAAACTCAATCTGGTTTCAATCTGGATGAACCAATAATCAGCCATTCTAAACAAGGCCATGGTTGTTACCGTCTTGCCTTGTATATTTTCTTTAAAGCTTCTGCCACCCAAATCCTGACCTGCCTACCTCCCATGTGGGGCCTATCGTGCTTGTGCCGACTCAAAGGATTGCAGCTTCAACATTATAATGGGCTGCTGATGGATATGTAACGTTTTATGTATATCACTTTATCCGTCAGTGTTAGACAAAGTGTCCTCTGTTGTCTCCTTGTCGGCTATATTATGTGACTGTGTGATAGAGAGAGAGAGCACAAAGGCCGGATATTTTAATGCCATGGAAGCTTTTCCACACAGAGACACTTGGCTGGGTTTTAATTGACTTAATCATTTTATTACTCTACAAAGACAAAAGATGAATGCCCTCTTATCTGTGAGGAACAAAATGAACAAGCCTGCCAAAGATGAGGGAGGTGCGTGAAGCATTTTGAACAGGAATGAAAGGATGTGTCTGTTCCGACAGTTCGGCGGTCCGCAGGGAAACTTTATCTTCACACAAATTTGGTATCAGTACTCCTCGAGCTTTTTCCGCTCCTTGATGTGACATAAAGCTTTCGTTATTTCAGGGCATTCTCTGCAGAGAGATGACAAGAGACCCTCCAGTGAAGTCAAAGTCTACTGAGCATGTTGAACCACAAGCTCCCATTAAAGGTTTCAGTATTTGACAGAGTCCTTGAAGCACTTTTGCTGCTCGGGCTGCATGTTGTTGCCCAAACTTGACTTGATAACTCGATAAAGATTTGCACATTTCTATCTCGACTAATAAGTGAAGACAACAGCATAAAAGACGATGACAAATCTTCAGCTTCATTTTAAAATTTCAGTGGGAAATCTGAGATGTCCAGATGACTAACAAAAAAACCTAAAACTGTTTTATTTTGAGATTCAATGGAATAAAAAGTGGACGTGTTTTTTCATCTCAGCTTTTAGCCATGAAAGCGTCATTGCTCGAGTGAGGCAACATCGCCCTGTCCACCACTTTGGTCCAGACTGAAATACACTATAAGATGGAAAAATGTGTTTTATATCCATGTTGAAATATCTAAACACGTAATGTGATACATTAATTAGGAAATGTTGCACACACATTAAAGGACCCTGTAGACGAATCCTGAAGGCTTCAGTGATTCCATGATAGGACGTTTTCTGGTTTCCATCTGTAGTCCGAGTAGCCCTCAGAGCCATGATTCTCCCCACATCTTAGTTTGTCCGCATTGTCACTAATTCTCCTGTCGTTGCAGGTCCATCCTCTATCTCAGGCCTGGTAGCTCATTCCTCTCACCTGCAGTTCATTCCCTCAGTATATGTACTAGTCCACTTTCAGTTGGTCCCTGCCCAATCTCAGATCCCATCAGCCTTAGTCTGACGACGATAAAACCTCACCGGTGAACATGCCGGGTGTGTAGCCAGCGGTTAGCGATAAACAGCTTCCAGTCAAGACTTCCTTTTCCACGTGCTGCATCGTTTACAGAAAAAGAAGTGTACTTTAATGGAAGGGTCTTAACTTTGCTGAAATTTCAACATCATGATGCAGATTAGTAAAAAGTCAAACTGAAGCTTTGTCAGGGTGTCATCAAGAGGAGAAGAAAACTTTTAAAATGCTCGTTTGTTGAATGGAGGTTGGAGCATTTCTGATGCATTCGAGGAAGTCGGTAAATCTGAACGCTGAACGGCTTTTGTGACACAGCGTCAAGGGAATTTATCTGAAGTTGAACCTTAGATCTAGAGCAGATTGTAAGCAGTTAGCATGCAGATGTCTGTTTATAGAGATTAATAAGAGGGTAAATTATCGTCAGATCACGCTGATGTCATTACGGTGGATGACCTTCTGCCTGCTTTTGCTCTCCACACGGACTGCTTTTCCTGCATACGTTGCAGAATGCTGATACATGATTGGTCAATATTACTCGGACTACAAGCGTACTACAAACAGAAACCAGAAGAATTGCCATCCCTAAAATCCACGTCCCTGCCTACAGATTCTACATTACTATCTTTGCCAGGTTGTCTTGTGTGTTTGTGCCAAGCTCTCCAGCATATCCTGCCTGTTCTGACCCTGCTTGCCTGATTTTTGACCTTTTGATTCTTGCCTTCTCCCTTTTTGGATGTGTTTGCTTGTCTGATTGATCTCCTGGTTTTGACCTTGCCTGAACTCTAAGTAAACTGAACATTCCCTATGAATTTGTCTGTCTCATTGTCGTGCTTTGATCTGCCAGTAGCAGCAAAATGTTCCAACCACAGCTGATGGGTTCAGAGAATGTTCCCGTCATTGAATCATCTAGCTAACTATTATATAGACTTCTGTGAAATGTGGTACGCATTGTCCCCAGAGGTAGAATTGAAAATGGTCTACTGACGTTGAAGTGTTTGGTTTGTGAACAATGACGTTCCCATGAGCCCCAGTTGTACTTTGTTTTAGGGCTAATTAGCAAACGTTTACCACGCTAACACACTAACTAAGATTGTATCTGGGTTATCATTACGTCTACCTAAAATAAACATGCTAGCATCATTAATGCAAGCAAATTTCTTATTTTACATTTAACAAAACCACAGTGAAAACTAAGTCAAAGTAATCTTTCTGTGCTCTTAATCTTATCAGCCCTGAATTGCATCAGCGAGGAAGCCTGGGTAACAGGTATGCTAATTCACACTTTATGAAATGGGAAACAGTCTGTGCCAGCTGCTGGAAGATATAAAATTGCAATTGGGTGAATCTTTTCTCCGTTAAATTGAGTGCCAATCTTTTGTGCAAGTTACTGACTTATTTCTCAGCAGTCACTTTCAGTTATTCTGACTTCTTTGTTTAGTGGACGGATAAAATCAGGGACTCTTATAAATCCTCACTTGCCAACTGTGGAGCTGATCCCCCATCTGTCAAACTCAGTGAGACTGACAGGCATCTGCCATTACAGCTGCAACTCAATCAGCCCACCACTGGAGCAGAGAGATGACGCCATAGGAGAAGCGGCTGGCGGTTCACAGTACAGGGCAGACTGCAACTCCGGCTCAGACTTTAATAACATTATACCTGCAAGCGGGAGAAAGGAAGGCAAGTCCATGGTAATGAACAATTTCCTCGCAGGTTAAACGACCCTCTCCTCTGAGGCATGTCATTCGCAGGCTCTGCCCGGATGTATTGTGTGATAACTGGGTTGAACTGACTCTGGGAAAGAGAGGGAGGACGAGAGAGGAATGCCCGACCACCAAGCTACATGAGCCCTCACATTTTCCCAGGGAGTGACCTTAATCATGCCCATATTTGCTGTCTCACCAGTTTCCCCAGGCAGTTCTTCAACATGCTCTAACACACAACCGCACACAGGTAGCACATAAACACACTTAACGCGGCATGGCCTGCAGGTAGATTGTGCGGATGAATCATCTGAATGGATACTTTTGATCTGCAGCTTGTGTGTATGCAATGAATACAAAACCTCTTTTGTGCGCCATGCAGTTGAGTTCATTGCTCTCCTCTATGAATCAGTGTTGCTACTCGCTACGCATCATCATAACGAGATGGATTGATAGAGATGGAGAGATACAGAGAGATAGGATGAAAGCCATTCCTCCCGAGGGCTTTCTCTCTTTTTTTGCTCCACTGATCATCAAAGATCTTTGGCCCCTCTGTGCTGCCAGTTAGTGTGCAAACATGGCAGCACACCAGCTCCTCTGGAGTCAGCCAGGGCCACCCACAAACAGCAGACATTAGAAATAACAAGACACGCAGTGGATGCATATCAGTAAATCAGTTATAACACTTTCTTTATTTAGAGCTCTGGTGATTCTCTTTGGGTTGAACGACAGCACAAAGTCCAGAGGGGAAAATAAAGAGCCATGATTGTGGGAGAAACCCGGCCTTGTATTTGGGCCCTTCCACTCTGCAGTCCATCAATATTTGTGGGCACTAAAACCAAATCAATGTCTCCTAGACGGGAACTAATCCCTGTGGCCTTGTGCTTTGTCTGGGCACCACCACCTTTGATTATTCAACATCAATCTGCCACAGGGAGAATGAAAGGACCACAATCAGATTAGTGACAGGTACACTCCCAGAGATAACAGCATTAGCTCCTTAAAGACGTACAAGTGCTGGCCCTGGATATGCTCTCCTCCCTCATCCATCCTCCATCTTTCACCTTGCCGTGACCTCACACTGGTGACAAAGACATGACAGGTGTTTGATGAAATGCCGTCTGAATGTTGATCTAATTATCAACCCTAACGTCATCCATTGGTTTGTGAACTTCTGTTTTGAAGCCTTCACTTTGGCAGTTTGGCCGTTGTCATCTTGGTTTTTTAAGCAGTGGTGACCATATTGGGCGGACATGGTGGATATGCATTGGTACGCCTCCATCATGGTTTATAGGTTGGTCAATGGTTGCAAATTTTTGTGGCTTTTGGGGTAGCCAATATTTGTTCAGAGAACCGAAGGATGTGGCGCATGTCAGTGTTAATAGTCAAAGAAATGAAGTTGGAGTTAAGAGATGACTTCTACAACCTGCCATGATGTCTGATTGGGCTTGAAGTAATCTCTAAAAACAAAGAACCCATTGGTAGATCGGCTAATGCCTGGATCCCACAGGATCCGTGTCAGGCGTGTTCCGTCTACACCGCGGTTCTGGTCCATCAGACAGCGCAAGCCCTCGCCCACAGGAAGCGTGTCTGATCCGCAGCACAGCGGAGCGCTGGCCCAAGCTGCTGGATTTGAGAGAGAGAGAGAATTGTGAAATCACGCCAGTGTTAAACAGAGCAACACACCGAGGTTGATTATCTGCTCATCTGGAGACCATTCTGTGATTTTTGTGCTTCTACCATGGCTGAGTACACTACTTAATTAAAAGTGTTCTTTTTTCAAGATTTCAGTGTGTTGTTATGAGAACAGAAAAAACTGGAGTCTGTACCGGTCTGTACATGGTGTTTAATTTTGAAATGACTGGATGCTGTATGCTGTTTTTGTGTGTGACTTCCTGTTTGGAACGATCTGCTCTGTTCAGTTTGACACGTTTGAAGCGGTCTCCGTCAAAAAATAGACCTGGCGCGTATCTTTAGGGCAGAGCGGAGAGATGCTTCTGGGACGGAGACGGATCGCCGTGCATGCTGTGGAATCACGAGCATTGACTTGAATGGGTGCGATTGGCTCCGGAGATCGCGACACACGGGATGCACCGGAGACGGATCCCGTGGAATTTGAGGGTAACTTTTCAGGGCTTCCAGTGTGGCCTCACTGCAAAAAAGGAATTTCAAAGAAAGTCTCAAAAGACAAATTATCTTGTCAAGCATGTTTTGCATTAGAAATCTGATTTTAACTTTGTCTCATACTGAGCTAGAGCTGGTTTGCATAATATCCCAGTAGAGGACCAAGGTTGTTTTCTTTGTTTAAGAATAAGACCACTTGCGCAACTAATTATTAATCTTACATTAAGATAAACATTCTTAAAGTCAGCTCAATTAAGAGACCAAAATACTCATTTTAAAGCACAGAGTTGTCATTGTTCATTGTTTCCTTAAATTTTGGCATTTTTGTCTTGTTTTTAGGCCCATTATGGTCCTTTAGAGGATAGACGTTCATGCTAGTTTTAAGAATTCTAGCCAACCAATATTGGCTTCCCTGTTGACATTTTGTTTTGGTTAGTATAAGACAATTCGACAAAATTTAAGATTATTAGGCTCATTTCTAGTAGGGCTGTTTTTGCAGTGCATAAATGACGCTGACATAGACTTCCTTGTCCATGTGCTCCTTTGTTTACAGTCTGACTAGCACCTGGAGAAGCGAGAATGGAGTTGAGAGTTGAGAGGCAACATGTCAGAGCAGACTGCTGATCTCGCAGCCAGATGTCAAAAAAGTAAAATCATTGTGAGATGAAAGCTGGAGGGATCCAGAGGGCATTACAGCCGATGCATTCCACCTCTTTTGCTCTCCAACAGGTCTGTTGTTCTGCAAACAATCAAAGCCTGCTGTTAAACAATAATACTCCAACTACAAACAGAAACCTTCCCGTGCCCAAAATCGTGTCATCTGCCTACAGCTTCCGTATGTTTATGAATATAAATTAATAAAATGCTAAACTGTCGTCAGATGATAGCAGGCGGGTTCCAGGATTACATCATGGCCGATATGTTCGGCCAATATAGCGCTCCACATGGACTGTTTTCCTGCACACAGCTATTTCCTGCTGAAACGCTAGTAGATGATACTTCCTGGATTAAAAATGGAATCCGTATGCGTCCGTAACAAAATATCTTGATTCTGCATTCACATGGAGAATCTGTTAAGAGATTCATTTTGTTTTAAATGGGACCACAATTCCAGTCATGCTGTATTGAACACTTGAAACTAGAGACCTGAGAACATAAACTCATTAGAAAATGTTTACTGAGGTAATAATTGAAATGAGAAGTAGGCTACTTTTGCCATCTGGACTTCTTTTGCAACCAGCGGAGTCGCCCCTGCTGGCTAACAGAAAGAATGCAGCTTTAAGGCACTTCAGCGGTGACATCATGTTTGAATCCAAGAGGCTGAACCACTTCTTATTCAGTCTATCGTTCATGATAGTTCAGCTTGAGCCAAGAAGATTCTCCTGAGCCTCCAGCTCTGATAATCCTCCTGTCCTTTCAGTCGTGGGGGAACCCTGAGAAGGATTGACCTGTAGATTGGAGCCATCTCTCTCCCAATCCCTCCCATTAGATCTGCAGCTCCAGGCCCTTCCTCATCAGAGCAGTGGTGGATTTCAGCTGGCATTGGTCTGACACCCCATAGATTAGACCCTCTATCTCATCTCTCTTTCCTCTATCTCTCTGTCTCCCTTGCTCTCATTTCTCTTCAGAGCTCCAATTACTCTTCTCAGGCTAAGTGTCAATAAACCCACTCGAAGCACACGCAGAGGATCTGATGGCAGCCCAGGCTCCTTCAGCACACCAGAGAAAATGACACTGTATAAACCATTCTATTTCAATTTAACGATACATTAACTTAAACAAGAATTTTATTAGCCGCTATTAAAATGCCGTAAGGCTTGATGGTGTTTGGAAACCAGAGGGGAGGAGGATGTAGAGTTTATGAAATAAAAACTTGTATAATTCAAATGGCTTCCTGTACCCTCTAAACCCATTTCAAATGAAAAAACAAGATATTTCCCTCAAGAGCTGCGCGGCCAGCTTCAGGTCTAATAAAATGGTACCACTTTATCAATAAAAAGGTTTGGGGGGGGTGCAGAGCTGAAATGGATTAGTGTGGACAGGCCATCAGGGCTATAGATAAGTCTCAGAGAAGTGTTTAAAAGCCCAGAGAAATGCTTTCTGTCTTTATCTGGGAGGAGGGGGAGCCGGAGTTTATTGAATGTGATGGTCTCAGGCAGAAAATCAGTGGTCACTGAGCCACTAAAGCAAGCCCCCCCCGATAATGGAATACAATAAAAAGCAAAAGCTGCTCTATAAATTCTGAACTGGACCAATTTTGTTGCCCCATCTCGGGTTCTGCTGAGCCTGTCTACAGGTATCTTTGTATCCTGCGCAAGCAAAGAAATGAAGCACTCGGTAACACTATTGAAATTCACTCCCGGAGCTGTTTAAGCATTAAATGAGCATGAGCAAAGTGGCTAAAGCACCTCTGAAGGCCATTCTCAGCGCTCAAGCGCTAAACAAAATTGCCAAACAGTAGGTCTATGTTGTATACCTCCACTTTGTTAAATCACATTAATAAAAAAGCGGCCCGATTTGAAGCCACTTCCACTGCTCCTCAGTCCTGTATTGCTCGACAGTTTAAGTGATTCAGTGCTCTGCCATCTGTAAGGAGCATCAGTCTGCTCGGGTCAAAGCTGCACTGGAGACGCACTTGAACAGAGCTGTCGATGGGAAATTTAGACGCAAAGTGAAGGAAAGGCTGTTATAAAAAACATGACCTCCTTTTTCACATCTCATTCTCCCTTCGGTCTGCTACAGCTTCTTCTTTTAAATGTAGACGAAAAAAAAAACTTTTTTATGGTTTGGAAATAAGTTTGGGGTTAATGGGTAAAACATTATCCTATCAATATTACAATTAGTCTTTTTTAAATATTAATAAAACCTTGTCTTATTTCCTTCTTGTTTAGTTTGTTTTACCCTGTTCAGGGTTTCCTGTTTGAGTAGTTTCCAATACTGAAACCAGCACTGGACCTGCTTCAGATACAGCTTTAAAATGCTGTATTGGCGGGAACACTAGTCAGTGTACAATCTGATCAACTTCTTTCTTCTCCTCCAAAACCGTAGCCTACACAGCAACAATGGGGACTTTAAGCAGCAATGATTGAAGGGACAGCTACGGCACTTCCTGTCGTTGTAGCCCAGCTGTCTACTACCATTTGCCGTGGTCAGTACAACGGCAGAGTGGAAGCCGGTTATTATACATTTTTTACCGTATTTGACACTGTCATTTCATTTATATTCAATTCTACTTTTAGTAATTGTATGGATTATTATAATTGTTGAAGATATTCCCTGTTTTTACGGTTAGGGATGGGCGATACCAAACTTTTTAAACTCGATACGATACCGATAGTGATACTGATCGTTTCTGAAATGGGTGTGTGATTTCTCAAAACAATTGTCTTTTATTTTATTTGAAGATCATTAGCCAAACTTCCACTAACGCTAGCTTAGCTTGTTTCTCGGTGTTCAACGTGTTTTTAGGTTACTCCTTCAGAGTACTGAGCCAGGTTAGCAATCATATCACACCCATGCAAGTTATTTACAGAGCTTTTCTTATTTCAGCTAATACTCATGTCTCGGTGTCAGAGTCTATTAGTAATGGGTTTATTGGTATAAGGAAAAAAAGGAATTATCTTGTGTATGATCTTGTCTGTTCTTTAAATTTGAAGCACATTGAGTGGATGCCTGTTTTTTCAATGTCAATTTATGTTACTATAGACAGTAGTCTAAAAAACAAACTGTATATCACTCAGTTGCCTCTCAGCTATGAGCTGATGAAGTATTGGCCCCTGTGAGATTTTAGCTGCGATTTGATCTTTTGTACGAACCTAAATGAGAGTCGATATGAGAAAGCGCTCTGTTTTCTCAACAGAGAACAGCAGGTGAAGCCCGGAAGAGAGTAGTAGCACCCAGGGGGGCCTCGACAGCTGCCTCACCAATCTGCATCTTACCACAGTGTGCTTTTACTGTTATCATCTGTTGATGCGCTGGGTGTCAGAGGTCGGGTCCTAATAACACATTGTGTCTGCTCCAAAGCTCCTCCATCATATAAGCCGTCATCATAAATGTTTGTGGGAGTTCATGGTCTATTTTTACTGTGTGTTCGCTTGTTGCAGAAGATGCCCTGCAGGAGAGAAAAGAAGTACGCTACACTTTAAACAGCATAATATTCAAAAGTTTAATGAAGCGATGCACAGTACCTAGAGGGCTGTGTGAAATTCTTTGTTAACAAATAAAGAGAGGAGCGAGGCTAGACTGATCATTATTTTTAACCCAGGGCTCAGTATTACAAGAAAGCACAAAAAAGCCGTGTGAAAGTGTTGTTGGTAGCAGCTCAGTTACTAATGAGAGCACTTTCATGAGGCCCTGGATGTGGAGGCGCAGTGGGAAATTAAGATGGTGAAAAAAACACCTGCTTTGTAGAAGGACACAAGGAATCTGGCTGCTTATAATCCCTGATTCAAACATTTTATCTAGAGTCCAACTGTATATCTGTTGGACGACATGATTAGGCCGATACTGACCTATCACATAAACACTGATCAGCCGTAACATTATCACCACCTGCCTAATACTGTGTACATCCCCCTTTTGCCACCAAAACTCCGGCACACAGGCATGGACTCCACTAGACCTGTGAAGGTGTGCTGAGGTATCTGGCACCAAGACGTGAGCAGCAGATTCTTTAAGTCCTGTAAGTTGCGAGGTGGGGCCTCCATGGATCGGAGTTGTTTGTCCAGCACATCCCACAGACGTTCGATTGGATTGTGATCTGGGGAATGTGGAGGCCGAGTCAACACCTTGAACTCATCGTGTTCCTCAAACCATTCCTGAACCATGTCTGCAGTGTGGCCGGGCGCGTTATCCTGCTGAGAGAGGCCACTGCCATTCGGGAATACTGTCTCCATGAAGGGGTTAACTTGGTCTGCAGCAATGTTCAGGTAGGTGGCACGAGTCAAAGTAACATCCACATGAACGGCAGGACCCGAGGTTTCCCAGCAGAACATTGCCCAAAGCATCACACTGCCTCTGCTGACTCGCCTTCTTCCCATAGTACATCTTGGTGCCAAGGAAACATGATTCATCAGACCAGGCCGCCTTCTTCCATCGCTCCCTGGTCCAGTTCTGATGCTCACGTGCCCATTATAGGCGCTTTCAGCAGTGGACAGGGGTCAGCATGGGCACCCAAAGGTCTGTAGCTACGCAGCCCCATACACAACAAACTGTGATGCTCTGCGTGTTCTGACACCTGTCTATCAGAACCAGCATCAACTTTTTCAGCAGTTTGAGCTTCAGTAGCTCTTCTGTTGGATTGGACCAGCCTTCACTCATCACATGCATCAATTAACCTTGACCCTGTCGCTGATTCACCGCTTTACCCTCCTTGGACCACTTTTGGTCGGTACTGACAGCTGCAGACCGGGAACACCTCACAAGAGCTGCAGGTTTGGAGATGCTCTGACCCAGTCGTCTAGCCATCACGATTTGGCCCTTGTTAAAGTCGCTCACATCCTTATGATTGCCAATTTCTCCTGCTTCCAACACATCAACTTCGAGGACAAAATTGTTCATTTGCTGCTTAATATATCCCACCTCCCATCCCACCACATATCCCTCTCCATGTTATTCACTTCAGTGGTCATACTGTTTTCCCTGATCGATGTATATTGGTATTGAATTTGTTTCCCAAAATGTGCTGATATGAAAACTTTTACAGAACATATAGTGCAACAAACTTAGGTGTGATTTGGATGTAGATTCATGTAGCACAGCATCGCAGCAGAGCAGACAGTGGTCCCAAAATTGCTACACAATGTATAATAATCTTATATATTCTTTAAAACATTTGTTTGGGAAAGCAGCTTTCTTTGTACCTTTTGCATCTGCACGCAATAGAAATCTTTTACTGTAAAGTAACAAGTCTTTTTCGATCTCCCCTATTCTGTCAAACAAAATAAATAAAATGGAGAAAATGTTTTGCAACTTGTTTCAAATTTATTTGCAAAGCACTTTTATAGTTTGTGCTAGCCCTAGTCGTCATTTCTGTGTGCAAAATAAAGACACAAATAGAGTCTAAAAAAAATAATGTGTCTTACTAAGATATTAAAAAAACAGCCCAAAAGCCCGACAATATATTTTACCTATCACTGCACATTTTCTCACAGATGTAACAGACACACTGAAGAATCTTTACTATCAGTACACAGATTTTCCTGCCATATGGATTTTCTTTGTGCTCCATAACTGTTCACTCAACTTTGAAATTAAAAACCTACATAATACCTCAGAAAGTGTTTGTGCAGGCCATCTGTTCGGCTTATAATACTCACAAAGCATTTAGTGATGGCAGAGCAAACATTAGCTCAATATTACATTTCTCTGGCTCTGTCCTTACTCTTACATCTGTGCACATTTCCAGTCAGTAAACATGTAATAATAGTCATTTTATGCTTTAACAAACACAATTCTCTTGGGGATTTCTCTTATTCACACAAACAAGCTATGGCTAACTGACTGATGAAAGAGATATCTTGGCTGGACAGTCTCCTTAATAAGCCTTGGCATTTCTCTCAGTATTGTATTTGCAGTCATATAACATCTGAGAGAGGGACTTGTTCCCTGCCAGAGCTCCATAATCCGAACTAATGAGCTATGACTTTGGCACCGTTGATGCACAGCGAACAGGCCGTGCTCGAGGATTCCTGATGTGGACCAAACACGTCAGCCTTGACTGCTCATCTGTGGCTGCGTCTGACGGCTGCCACTGTATCTGAGTGCCACCGGGCCATTACAGTTCAAAGATTGCTTATCACGGTGGAGAAGAGTTGTTAATGCACATGATGGAGGGAGCGAGAGAAAAGAGAGTGACGGGGAAATCCAGTCGATATGGATTTCTGGTAATTCATATTACCTCTTTTCCAGCCCCTCGAAGCATAAAAACAGTCTCTAACTCTGTCATTCAAAAAGACATACATCTTTGCTGTTGCCACGTTGGTTTCGTAGAGCTAGATGTGACCATATTTGGACGAGAAGGTGGCCCCGGAGAGGAGCAAGGCATTCAGAAAAACAAAAAATTAGTGCTTACATTTAAAAAAATACATTTACAGTGTACAGCACTGACAGAGGTCTCAATAGCCTGAAAGTCCAAAAAACAGCAGCCAGCCATATGATTTGTCAAATGTTTCAATTTAAAAAATCCCCCAAAAAGGCACCAACACCACAACCACGGCAGAGAGGCTAAGATCAGTGACTGAATTATCTCTGCTGACACCTAGCAGAAAGCTGCCAACATCCGCCTCTGAACTTAAGCCTTCAGATAATTTAACCTTGTGAGTTCAACCCCAAAAAGTCGTCATGAATAGGAAGTAGAATATGAGCTTAAGAGAGCAAAACAGTTTTTTTGTACCAGGTTGTTCTGCTGTAAAGTTTAATATGGGGCCGAATGGGGATTGACTCTCCTTTGGAGTCGGCCTCAAGTGGCCACTTGAGGCATTGGCTTGCAGAGGTTGTCGCTTAGGTTGAACATGTCACAGAGTCTTCGACAATGTCCACACGTACACAGGTATTTTTTTAAATGTCTTTGTTTTGGCCTTTTGTCCACACAAAAACACATTTTAAGTCACTGAAAACGGATCTTTTGTAATTTCTCTGGCCAGGGTGAAGACTTTTAGAAACTTAGTTTCCACGGAGACGTGTAGATGGGATAAACAGCGTTTTTGGCTCGTGACGTCCGGCTGTGCGCTGTTATCTCTTTTGTGAGCCGTCACAAATAAGGCGACATTCCTTGCAAAATAACGGACGTGACAAAAACAGTGACGCTTCTAACCCTGCTAAGAGGACTTTTTACATGTACAGTTACTTGTCCACTATATTGAAGAACAGAGGCATCTAGATGCACTACTTCTGGTAATAGATTTTTTGATTGGCCGTGAATTTCAACTTCTTTGCATGACTGGGTTATATCGCCGCCTGTTGGTGTTGATTTTTTTTTAAAGCTTGCTTGTGTGGACAGGGTTTATTCTGGAAATAAAGGAGGGAAAAACTCCCGAGTACATGTAGACATGGCCTTAGTTTGTTTGCATTTGGTTCTGCATTATCCATAAACCTGTCTATTCAGATCCTGCCACTTTCTCAGCCCTGGCAGTCAGCTCAGTCCCCTCACCTGATCTCCTCACCTGCAGCTCATTCCCTCATTAGTCACTCAGTATTTATACCAGGCCCCTTTCACTTGGTCCCTGCCAGATTGATTTGTGAACTGCCAAGCACTTCAGCGTTTCCTAGTTAGTATTACCTGACCTTCCTGTTTTGACCTTGCTTGCCTGATTCTGGATTCTTTGCCTGCTCCCTATTGGATTTGTTTGCCTGTATGATTTCAGGCAATGGTTTTGACCTTGCCTGAAATTTGACTAAGTAAACTGTACTCACCTCTAATTGTCGCGCTTTTGGGTTAAAATCTGCCAGTACCAGCAAACGTTGCAGAACATCAATTACTTAAAGATGTAAATCATCCATTGTCTTTAACCCACTCTAACATTTAAAGGGAAATATGATAAGAAGTAAAAACACTGTGGCAAACTAAACCAAATTCTGGGTACGCAGTTTCTAACTTCTCTGTGTACTGTTGAACCCAGATCAAACCGTGTAAAATAATATAATATTCCCTCCACTTACAAAAGAGCTGTTGGTAGAAACTCAGAAACCAATAAACTCTTTGCCCAGAGCATCAACACTCACACAAACAGAATCCAGCATGAAAATGACTCTGCAATTGCAAATCAGTGGAAAGGCATTCCCAGCGTGCAGCGCACAACAATGCACTAACAAAGGAACAAACCCCTGAGAAAATAAAAGGCTTTGCTATGAAAAGGGAAGGTTGTTACACAGAGAGGCCAAACGCTATCTCTTTGTATTTTATTGCTTATTACCCAAAGGAACGCAACAAAAGAGATGACCCACTGGTGTATATGGAATTCAAAGCCTGCGTCTGACAGGGAGCATTTTCTCAGCAGAGCCATGTTCCTGTGGCCCTTTCAGCATTTTAATGAGGCGACTCGGAGAGAGAGGTGGGAATGAGAGGAGGGGAGGTGGTGAAGGGGGGGTCCAGGGTGACTCTTATCTAAACAGATGTATAAATATGTGCTGTGTTTAATGCCCGGCACAACAGTTAACTTCAGCTGATAGCAAGGCTTCGTGTCTTTGACCCCATTTACAGCTGGGGATACGATGCATGCATGGGGATGACTACAAATCTGGACCTGAGAATAAGCACAATGCAGGTATTTTTGAAAGGTAGAAGCATGGCCTTATTGCCCGTTCAAATCTCTTTACTTAGATTACAAAGATGGGATCATAAATTATTGCCAGTCTGTGGCGCTTGGACTCTACAGGAGATACAGGGATCAAAGGATGTTGGCCCTGAGCAGCAGCAAGGTACATCACCCAATGGTGGTGTTGGCCCATAATGTCGTCTTTCTGATGAGCTTATTGAGCCTGTTAGCGTTATTTGCCTTCAGCTTGTTGCCCAAGCACACTACAGAGTTTTTTAATTAGACACAAGATACTTGTTCCCTAATGATGAGGATGAGCGCTCAGTGAAGAAACCCCTCCCTCTGTGCCCTCATCCCAATACTTCTAATCAACCTACCACATGGCCATTAGTGGTCACTGCGACCCAAGCAGCATTGCCATCTTCAACAGACCCAGGCTCCGTTCATATGAGCTCCAGGTATTAGGACAACGCTGATAACAGGGATTATGGCTAGGGTAGATGACGCTGAGTGATAGATCTACAGAACCATACTGCAAACTTTCTGAGTCTCCAGAGAAAATACATACAGCTCTGACCTTTCTTGTTCACTGCATCTGATTTTTTTGGACGGCCAGGTATTCGTCCACAATGTCCAACTCAGTTCCATTGATGGTGACTGAGTTCGGAGGGGTCCTTTGTTGTTTCCACCACCAACTTCCTTGTCTTTGTGACGTTGAGTCACAATTGTTCTCGTCCAGACCATACCTAAAAACCTTTCTACCACACTCCTATACTCAGCCTCCTGAACACTGCTGATACAGCCCATGATGCAGAGTCTTCCGAAAACTTCTGCAGGTGACAGGGCTGTGAGTGGAATCTGAAGTCTGGGTTGTAGGGAGTAAACGGGAAGCTGAATGGACTTCACTTGTATAGCACTGTTCTAGTCTTCAGACTGCTCGAAGCGCTTGTACACTACATATACGTTCACCCTTTCAAACACACGTTCATACACTGATGGCAAAGACTGCTGCTGTATTACTTTATCACTTTGTATTTCAAGATTGTGGAATCTACAGGAGATATCTACTGGTAGAGGACTGAGGTTGGCACAGAAAGAAGTGTAGAAATACCAGGAGGTATCATGATGCTTTTGGCTAAACCAAGTCTCATGTAATTGGAGGCTCAGGAGTGTGAAAGATCCTGCAGGAGCTTGGATGAGCAACCACAATATCATGAGTTATCCTGAGAATTTATAAACATGTGGAAGGGCCGATGGTTTTGTCACTCCTGAAAAAGGGTTCTGACTGAGGATAAGCTACGAGCTGCACTGTAAAACTTAACAGCACATCTCACTAAAAGAAGTAAGATGTAACTTAATTTTCAAAAATCTTTGGCATCACTCATTCTAATAAAATAGACTTAACTCAAAAATGAAAACTGAAGTAACAAAAAAAGTGCTACTAAATGTATGGAGCATTTTAAGTACAGGTGATTTAATTCCAGTGTGTTCTATAGATGTATTTTCAATAAGTTGAGTTTATATCATTTTAAATAGATGAGTCACACTTTCTGATATGCTTTTTCTGGCTAAGGACTTCATTTCTGTTTATTAACCATCATGTAATGTCTGAGTCAAACAAATAAAGCAATAAATAAATAAATATAATGATCCCATAAAAAGTGAACATTTATGTTAATCACAAAAACGTTTCCCATTAAGCATTTATTAGAGCAGTAACAAAGAGCTTTGGGAACATTTTCTATCTTACTGCTGTTTTTTAGACTAGGCTGAAATGTAATAGTCGCTTGGTGCATGCTTAACGTTAACAAGCCCTCTGTCTGTACTTGGGAAACCCCGTTTACTTTACACTCCACCCAAAACTTGCCAGTTCACCTTGTGGTGAGGGTACACAGAAGATGTGACATGTTCGGACCTGTTTTCACAGTCAGCGTAAAGCGCAGAAGTACTGTGGACTCCTGTTTCTTTCTGAATTTGTTTTAAATGATCTACGGCTGCATTACCCAGCTAAGGAAGGAACGGATTCGTCGTCTATTCAAGATAAAGTTGCTCTGTTTTTGCTTTGCTTTGTTGATGAGCAACGTACATTTGTGATGACGGTTAGGAATCGTCGTAAAGCGGCCTGTATGTGTTTTAACACCCCCACACACATACACACCTGAACTTTTGTGACTGTTCAATAGTGTTTACATGGTTATGGTGTTATTTGTCATAATTTGCTGCACTCTGAGAGGCTACCTTATTATTTTTCAGCAGCTCTAACCTTGTGTGATCATGCCAGCTGAGCTTACTCACTGACTAAATTAAGAATGTCAGGTAACACGCCTATATACAGCTCATATAATGCTTTACCCGACTAGTATCGTCAACTACATCAGAAGGTCAACATGGATATAAATCTAAGAGCTGTAATTGTTAAAATCTGTTAAAACATCCTGAGCATTACAGACGCAGAAGAGAACCACAACATGCAATCCTGTGTTTTGAAGAGGTAAGCAAACTAAAATAACCTCACCCAAATACAACACACACACATCGATGTGATGTGTAGCCTGTGCATGTGGACATCATGGCATTTAGCCAAACAACAATAGTGCATGCACAAGCTACACAAGAAATACAGAATATTTCAGCCAGGTTGATGAAACACAGCACACACTGAGAGACTCAGAGTTTGTAGTGTGACACAAAACACATTTTATTGTCCGGGTGCTTCAGACAAATGTTGCTTATTAAAGACAAGTGTGGAGAATAACCCATTATCCGTATTGTTGGAGATGGACAGAGAGCCGGTACACGGTCTGATAAATCCCCATGTACCAGTCCTTGCTGTGTGCTTTGATGGTCAGGACCTCACGGCTGACTACAGGCTTGCCCGACAGTTTGTGGAGGCCTTAATGAGGATCCTACCATCAAAGCACTCACAAGGCTGGTCACATGAGATACATGTCCTGATTACGGTGTACTGGCTGGCACACGGCCTATCACACAGTGTGGTGTCCCGGGCGTTCCTTGTTCCCATGCCTACAGTCTGCAGAGGAGAAGATTACAGCCCTTTGCCAGGAGGTCATCAGATTGCCCGCTGCTGGATGAGGTTGGTCAAGCATTTGCACGGCCGGCCAACAGTCCAGCGTTCTCCAGATGTATGGGCTCCATTGATGGCTGCCATGTCCGAATCAAAACCCCTGGACCTGGTGGCCAGAATGACCTCAATAGAAAGCTCTTCCCATACATACAACTGCAGGCTGTATGTGATGGGAGGGGCCTCTTCATTAATGCCTATGTGGGGTTTCCTGGCTCCGTCCATGACACCAGAGTCCTGAAGAACAGCAGGATCTACAAAGAGGCTCTGTATCCTCCCCCAGGTAAGAATAATATAACCTCCTCATACTCCCACCTCTTCAAAAACATCACATTTTGATTTCCTTCTCTCTGTAGGGTACTTTACTGTGGGTGATTTGTCCCCTTTGTCCCCTCAGTGATCACTGCCTGTGCAGTCCTGTACAACATCTGCCTCACAGCGGGGGGCATCCTTGAGCCTGTCGAGGAAAATGGGGACATTAGTGTGGATCTACCAGGTCCAGTGAGGGGGGTACAAAGCAGACATGGTCAGCGAGACTGACTAGCATGGCTGCTCTCTGCTCCACTTGTGCACCCTGCAGAATCACAAGAGCATGACTATTTATAGACTTTGGCGACAAGATGTCCTGGGACACAGGCCGCCACACTTTACAAGCCGTGAGCCTGTAACCCTTTTTTTGTCTGCTGTGATGGCCACAGGACTGGAAAAAAAAATGGATGCGTGCAAGAAGCCAAGACTGACGGAACAGAATAGTTATTGGCACATTAACTGACAAACAATGGCTTTCTTGTTTCTGCTCTATTAATTAAAAATCTACCGAATCACAGACCAAGTCACCAGCCTCAGAAATCGCAAGTTAACTACACAGAGTTCTAGTAGCATCTCTACATCAACTGTTCAGAGGAGACTGTGCGAATCAGGCCTTTATGGTCAAATAGCTGCTAAGAAACCACTACTAAGGAAAAGCAACAAGCAGAAGAGATTTGTTTGGGCCAAGAAACACAAGGAATGGACATTAGACCAGCGGAAATCTGTGCTTTTGTCTGATGAGTCCAAATTTGAGATCTTTGGTTCCACCCACCGTGTCTTTGTGCGGCGCAGAAAAGGTGAACGGATGGTCTCTACGTGCATGGTTCCCACCGTGAAGCATGGAGGAGGTGTGATGGTGTGGGGGTGCTTTGCTGGTGACACTGTTGGGGATTTATTCAAAATTGAAGGCACACTGAACCAGCATGGCTACCACAGCATCCTGCAGTGACATGCTATCCCATCCGGTTTGTGTTTAGTTGGATCATTTATTTTAACAGGACAATGACCCCAAACACACCTCCAGGCTGTGTAAGGGCTATTTGACCAAGAAGGAAGTGATGGAGTGCTGCGTCAGATGACCTGGCCTCCACAGTCACCTGAACTCAACCCAATGGAGATGGTTTGGGATGAGATGGACTGCTGAGTGAAGGCAAAAGGGCCAACAAGTGCTCAGTATCTCTGGGAACTCCTTCAAGACTGTTGGAAAACCATTTGAGGTGACTACCTCATGAAGCCCATCGAGAGAATGTCAAGAGTGTGCAAAGCAGTAATCAAAGCAAAGGGTGGCTACTATGAAGAATGTAAAACATGTTTTCAGTTATTTCACACTTTTTTGTTTACAACATAATTCCATGTGTGTTCATTCAGAGTTTTGATGCCTTCGATGATAATCTACAATGTAAATAGTCAAAAACAAAGAAAAGCCATTAAATGAGAAGGTGTGTCCAAACTTTTGACTGGTAGTGTATATACACATTTTGAACCACAGAAACAGTTTAGGAAACATTTTTATGCACTGTTTTGATCTTCCTCATGTGTTTATTAATCAACTACATCCAAGGACCAGAGTACCTGCTGTTTAATTCAACAAAACAAAAGTTCAGTGATTTTGTGTCTAATACGTCCCTTAAGGTATGGCTAAGAGAAGGCTACTGCAACACTTGAATGAAAGTGACAAAAAACCCTAACTTGTCTCTTCTCAAACTGTTCTATCTGACATAACTGTCATTTGAGAAACAGGTTTTTATCCAATAAAAGCTGTTTTGAAGTTATTATGAATATTGTGTGAAACCAAATTGTCGAAAGTTGTCTCTCTGTTAAAGCAATTAATATTTTCATTACTTGTTCCTCTATTGATTAAAAAAAATCCACTGAATCACAGACAGGTCTCTTGCTACATTTGTATTTAAAAAATGACAGTGTAGTGTTTATAATATAAGCTTTACATGGCTTCCTTCACTGTAACAATTCTGCCCGGGAGCCCAAGGAAGGCCTGCGACTCAGCCTCCATCCTTTCCATCCGCTGCAGCATTGAAGTATGCGTTTCTCGATTCTGCAGCAGCACCGAGCATGATTCTCCTGATGCTACTGCATCAGCCTCTCTTCCCACTCTTCTGCCCTCTCCCACAGGTGGAGCAGCTCTGTGTTGCTGTCCCTCTCTCTTTTAACTATGAACAAAAACACAATAAGAAAAACAATTAGATAACTAAATAATGTTTAGCATATAAC
The DNA here is from genome assembly GCF_022749685.1 of Semicossyphus pulcher. Taxonomy (NCBI): domain Eukaryota; kingdom Metazoa; phylum Chordata; class Actinopteri; order Labriformes; family Labridae; genus Semicossyphus; species Semicossyphus pulcher. Next base: position 26,063,487 of record NW_027211604.1, on the reverse strand, counting down.
CAGCAGGGGTCAGGCTGTTGCAGGGTATATACGAGACACATATTTTATTAACCCATGAAGGGAAACTTGTGAGGGTGATATGAGTACACCAGTATATATGTATAGTAGAACAGTATTACGTATGACTAGTGTAAATCTTACCATGTCTGGGCCACGGCGACGGGTAGTCCCGAGCAGAGCTGCTGAAAATCGAAGGCGAGCTACACGTTAATGGTGGCTGCAGCGTTTTGTCGACCTCCGAATCTTCAATTGCAGACACCTCTGTGAACAACACAGTGAGAACAATGAATAAAACTGTCACATTGCCCTTTATACAAGTCTAACCTTGAAACCAAATGTTAAATAATGAGCCAGTGGTAAAATGTAGCATGCTTATTTCAGTAGCATGCTATCGCTAGCTATTGTTACCACAGTGATGCTAGCAAGCTAGCTAGCTAGCTGTTGGTGAGCGAACACTGCCCAAACACAACTACAGGGTTTAATCGTAATTTAAAAGTGAGTAGCACGCCAAAGTCCGAGTTATGCATGTCTGGCAACAAGGCAAACAAATACATAACTTACCGTTATCAGTATCGCTCTCAATGTTGAGAGTCCTCCCCCAGACTACAGAAGGACTGTGGCAAGCTACTCGAAGTGTTGATTTTCTCGAGGGCGACGACTGCTGCTTCGGCCGAAGTCCTTCTTCTGGTCCTGTAATCTTTTTCCAGGTTTTTCAGCTTGTTGCTGATCTGCTCGACACTCCTGTCAAACCCTGCTTCAGCCATCTCACGCCGGATCTCGTCCAAAATAGCCTTCGTCTGGGTCTATGCCTCCAGCTTATTTTGGATCTCCTCCGAGGACCACACTGCCAGGAGACAGCTTGTCTCCTCGACCGACCACTGCTTCGTCTTGGAATCCATTGTTATTGTTTTGTTTCGCTGTAGAAAAATTGGCGTACACTCGACTTGTTTGTCTTTTTGGTCACGGGAAGGGGTACCCAGACATAGGTCACCTTTCCAGAGAGCAGAGTCGTGCATGTAGGACTGTTGGATGTGCTTTTAGAAGGCTCATGGGGAAGTGGCAGTTTCTACTGAAGAGGATGGATGTCAGCATCTCAAGCATCCCCTGTCAGCAGATGCAGCGTCTTTCACAACTTGCGTGTAATACAAGGAGATGAGAGTTGGAGGATTGGAGGGAGGAAGTGGATGAGCCAGCAGAATTCCAGTGCCTCATGAGAGAACAGCACAGCCACAGATAGTGAGACAGACACTGACTACATTTTCTCAATAACATTTCATCGTGCTCATTATTGTGTCATGTGTGTAAAAGAACCAATAAATAACATGATGCAATGTGTTGGGGTGTAGTCTTTGATAACCACACAGACGCAATGGTCTTTGTCAGGTGAACCCATATAGACTTGCACACCAATAGGCTGTTGAGCACTACGATGGCATTTAGATACAAACATAAAGGAAATACTCAATGTAAAAATATTACCATACAGTTATTTAATCACAGTATTAAACAAGTCATCTTTCAGAATCAGAGACAGATCATAACCAAACATTCCTCTATCGAGAAGTGTTGCATGGATAAAAAGATGAGCACAGTAGAGAAACTAGATCACCACACAGATGTGTGTCCAGGGTGTCATATAAATGTTTTGCATACATCATATTAACTCCAGTATTGATTAATAATTAAAAGCTTTTAAGGTTTAGAGAAAATGTTTAATCTCGTACTTGTCAAGGTTTCAGTAGAAACAAGAAGGTTGAGGACCCAGATGCAGACTAAGATATATATTTAAATAAAACAAGATACAAAACAAGGCAAAAACAAAAGGCTTTGTTCCAAAATGGTGGAGGGACAAACTGTAGTGCGTGTTTAAGTTTTTACCCTAAAGGTGTGTGAAGGATGGTGGGCAGACATCTTCAGACTGTCTTTGTCGAAGTGGACTGAACGGGGTGTTGCGATTAGGGTGGACTGGGGTGACCACTGGGGTCACTCATGCAGGACGCAAAAGATGCAATGGATTGCATCATCATACTTAACATCCTCTCCTCGTGGGCATGCTGTGCCCAGGATCAGAAGGCCTTGATCTTTCCGCTGGAACGTCCAAAGTTGTTTGCTGAGCGGCATGCCTCTTGGTTTTACCTTTGGATGGCATGCTGTTGGAATTACCAGTGCTTGGGTTAGGTTGTGAGACATCAGCAGAGCTTTCCTGAGGCAAGAGGTAATTTGAGAGCTCTTCGTGATTAAGGCCAGATAGAACTGAGATGTTTCAGGCATAAAGCTTCTCCAGGATATGGTGCACGGGCCATTCAGCGAGTTGTTTGCTAGAGATGCGGGAGCTCCGGCTCTCAGAAGGGACCTCAGCGGAATGAGCCTGAGTTTCAGGAATCAAATTAATATCGTCACCTGAGGACCGGGGCTCACTCTTTGAGTTAGACGTGGCAAAAGACATAGCATCCAACACGACAGAAAGGTAAGAAGCCAAACTCATCCTCTGATACCTGAAGCTGAAATTAAGAGTGCTGAACTGTTACGGGGCAGTGGTGGGGACGACAGAGCACAGGGAGAGACCAGAAATCTTGCAGCTTAAATACACTGCCAAATTGGGAGGAAGTGTTTGTCTGCACACCAAAGGACCCGAGTCTTCTCAGCAGAAGAGTCTGCTCTAGTGCTTTGATGTTATGTGTCCAGTCCAGTCTTCACCAGGGGAGATGTCCATGCCACCGGCCTGTAGTGGTTTAGGTCCTTGGGGTGTGAGATCTTCGGCACCATTACCATGCAGGATGTCTTCCACAGATGTGGCCCTCTGCCCAGCTTCAGGCTCATGTTGAAGGCCTTAAATGTAGGAGTTACTTCCCCATAAGGATAGAGCTATCATCTCCTCATGGCTCGGCAGCCCAGATATTTCCTCCTCAGCTCCTTGGAAATTTCATGTCTCTCGCCGATCAGACTGCTGTGTCGGAGTCCCAGCTTGCCTTTGCCAGGAGGGGAATCTGGCCCAATAAAAGTACTCCAAACACAGGGAAAACAATAGAGGCTGTGGGGAGCCACATCTCCCTCCTGGTTAAAAACAAGAAGCGACTGTTATTTTCTTAGAGTGAGCATTTAGCAATTTGACTGGACAGTGCAGGAGTTGAAAGAACACTCGGAAAGATATAAGTTCCTTTTTTGTACGTTGATACATGAGGGGATATTATATTAATCTAATGTAATCTGATGTCGAAAAATGAGATCTGATCCCAAACTGCTGCACCACATGCAATGTACGTCTGGAAAGTAATGGCGTGTAAAGGTAATGTTTTCTGCCTGCCACGCCCACCTCGTCAGCTCACTCACTTCACCTGGGCACACAGCTGCTTCTGATCAGTAATCAAACCAGTATATAGCCTCTCCTGCTCTCACAGTCATTGTCAGACTCATGCAAGACTTTCAGCGCTCTTCTTTGGACTGATTCCCTGTTGCCAACCTTGTTTGCCTCTGAACTGCCAGCCTAGTCGTAACCCTGGAAATCACCACCTTCTGTCCCCGACCAAGAGTTCTGCCTCAGCGTTCCTGGTTCCTGTTTGCCTCTTCCCCTGGCTGCTAGGTGTTACCCTGCTACGAATCTGATCCCACACCTCTCACCTCTGGCCCTAACTCACCCAGTTTGGGTCCCCGGCTCAGTCCAGGGGCGGACTGGCCATCTGTATGTTCTGGAGAGTCATAGAACGACCTGTGGTCCAGCGCTGCTGACATCCGGCATGCATGGCTGCAAGTGCTAATGCAAACCTTTGGTTCTTACTCGCCAAGTAAATATCCACGAAGAAGAAGTAAGACTGGAATACAGCAGCAGGCGCGTGACGTGAGTAGCGAAAGACATGGGCTGCTTCTCATGTGTTTAAATTGCATCTGTGCATCCCCCAACTGCTTCTTTCCCTCCCACCAGAGATGTATGGAGAGATGCGACGTTGGTTTGCGATGAGCTGTCAGTCAGCTTTAACTGCTGTTTGTGTCTGCTGACGTGCTTTGTACTCATTCTAATAAAACACACAGTAACAGTGTTTTCTCTCTGTATCCTGTTACCTGTTTAACAAACACCTGTGCTGCTTAGAACCATAAGCACCTTTTTAATTTGCACAGATGATGATTTTATTTAGGCTATTCATTATTTGTATTGGGCTGCACGTTGGTGCAGTGGCTAGCGCTGTTGCCTCACAGCTAGAAGGTCACCGGTTCAAACCCCGGTTTGGGCAAGGGGTCTCCGGCTTCCTCCCACAGTCCAATGAAATAATTGTAAGGTTAATTGGTGACTCTAAATTGCCCATAGGTGTGGGTGTGACTGTAAAAGATTGTCTGTCTCTGTGTGTCAGATTGACTGGCGATCAGTCCAGGGTGTAACCCCGCCCTTCGCCCAATGACAGCTGGGATAGGCTCCAGCCCCCCGCGACCCTGAACAGGATAAGCGGTATAGATAATGGATGGATGGATGGGTTATTTGTAATTGTAATTACTGATAATCTGAGTGTGAATTATCATTTTTTTCATTATTATTATTTTGTAAACCTTAATACTTTTCTGGAGTCATAAACTATGGAAGTTATTTATTAGTGTAAAACTTTCAGGTAAAATCAGGTTCGCTGATCAAACCCGCCGCTCGGTTATCATCAGCTACACGTGACTGGAAGGATAAGTGTTACCTGCTGACAGAGAGACTCTCCAGCTCTCTCTGAATTTCATTTCATTCATTATAAAAGTTAACTGAAAATAACTGCTCCAAACTAGAGAGCTTTTAAAAATATAAAATTAATAGAAATTAATGTATTTTTGCTACTTTGATGTTCAGACCAGCAATTAACCGATTTTTAGTTGCATAGTGACGCAAAAAAACATATCAAATAGGCAAATATACTCTACAGTCGTATTCAAGGCACCCTTCAAATACTCTTCAGGTTAAGGCATTGTAACATCCTTGCTGCGGCTCGGCTGGGTCAGAGTCCAGGGCTGTTTTTCAGTACCGGTCCGTCCCTGGCTCAGTCCAGTGACATTTACAGCTTCTGCCTTGATTTTATTTCTTGGTTTCGAGCTGTATTATTACCTGCCTGTTTGGCCCTGTACCTGCCTAAGCTATAATTAAATATTATTACCAACGATCCCTGCTCTGATGTGTGCTGCATTTAGGTTCAACCCGACCCGTTACAGACTGGAATTGCAAGCCTTTATTTATCCTACAAGAGGGAGGCTGTGTGAGGAAGTATTTCATGGTCTAATGTCGCCTATTGAACAAAAACATTTGTTACAATAACTGTGGGAGTATTTTGGTAAAAGTCAAACTTTGACTAGATTACTTTGACATATGGAAAAGAATTATATGAAGAAAATGAAGAAAACGTATGTTAATTTCGGTTAGTAAAGTAACTTTGTTATGCTTCTTTTAATTCACCTTTTCATTGTACATTAGAGGGTGCAAAAGTAGACTAAGTAATAATTCTTTAAAGCGCGTCTGCTTTAACGCCGGGTTTAACACCTGCTTTTTAATTACATTTTATTCAGAGGCAGTTTTCTCTGCTGCAGTGAGCAGTCTGCAGTGATCAATCTGGAAGAGATGTTGTTTGTGTGAATTTATATTCCATCTTCCTAAATTTTGCGGCTCTCACCAGTGAACTCCTTACGATACATATTGATGAGACCAAACCGTTTTTATCTGCGCTGCTTTTCTTCCAGATTACTGGTGCAAAACCTCGGTTAATTCCTTCAGCAAATAAGAAAAACACAATTTGACTGTCTAGCGCTTCAATCTTTATTCGTTTTCTCCCACAGAGTCTAAAGATTTTGTCATTTGACAGTAAGTGAGGATGAAAATTGGGGAGCAGAGGAGGATGATGTGAGGCAAATGTCCTCCGCTGAATTCAAACCGGGGCTGTGGCATGGAAATTGGGCAGGCAGGACACCAATACTTATCTTAATGAGCTTCTTGACAGTGTGCAGAGAGAGGCAGGAAATACAGCACTGTTGCTTCAGGCTCAGATCATATCACAGAGCACTCTGCCATCTTGTCACCGTTAACAGATACAGCACAGAGAGTGGATCATTTCAGGGTTTAGTATGCTGCTTAATATGTTTCAAACTCTAATGGATCTGTACACCTTTAACACATGTAAATTAACATGCAATAAATGTTCTCTACAGCACAGTAACATGTCAAACAGCTGCAGAAATGAGAGTCTATGAATCATGGAGGAGAGTGTAGATGTGGAGCTGACAGGTTCAGGTGCTTTGCTCCGCGCCCTGAGGCCATTACCATCCGTTTCAGATATGAATGTCTTATTAAGAGCCAGCGTGAGACATTTCATGCAATTAAGATTACTATTGAGAGGGTGTGTTAATATTTGAATAGACCTGTGCCTATACACACTCCCCAGGTGATTTACAGCACAATTTAAACCTCCAATAACCTTCAACTGAAGTTTTTTTTTCAATCATCACATGCAAACCTTTATTGTGTGAGCAGCTTCCCCTCTGACAGCAGCCGCCCTGGCTAAATGTGGTCACTATTACTATTCAGGCTCTTTTTCCAACAGCTGATACTAATTAGTAAAACTATTTTTGGAATGAGTTGCACAGCAGTAATGCCAAAACACTTAAATTAATACTTAATGTGGGAGTAATGACTAACAAGGATGCCAGATTTATGTCCTCACCCACAACTCAACAAATAGCATCTTGGTCTCTGGCCCGAAGTTTAAGTATTACTCTCAAGGTACCGCTAGTGACAGTGTGGTGCATCCTTTTTATATTTGCACCTGATTTCATCGCTACACCAAAACAAGGGCAGTATCCATGCTGCCTAATTCAACCTTTAATCACACAACTCTGATCGCAGGTTCAACTCCCGGTCTGCTCACCATTTGTTGCATCCCCCCGCTCTCTACTCCCCACATGCCCTGTCTCTCCTCAGCTGTGCTATCGTTGTAATGAGTTGCAGTTCTTTTGACCCAAAGTGCAGAATCAGGATGCAGTGTGTGACTTAAAAAGGATTTGGTTACAAACAGTAAACTTGAGATGGTGGTTGAGGTGGGGAACGAGAGGTGGGCAGGCGGTGAGTGGCTGGGAAGATGAGCTGAGGAGGGCTGTCTGGTTTCAGAGGTGATCCTGAGGTAAGATTACTTTAAAGCTTTCACGGTGGAACAATGTATGCAACACTGAAAATACTGGCTGGACTGAACATAGTACCACAGAGGCAATGAATGACTGAAGAACCATGCAGGGTACCAGCAGTCCGGAGGTGTTGCTTGGCAGAGCAGGTGAGGAGCTCTGAGGATGACCACGCCTAGAGACAGTAAGAGAGAAAACAACAAGTGCAGGATAACACCTGTCTAATAAAGACATACATGTGGCAGTCTGTGAAACAACAAAATAAGTAAATTCTAAAAACCAAAACATTTAATTTATTTATTGTAAATGACCTCTCTCCACCTGCAGAGCAGATCCTACAAGGCCCATCAGCCTGCCAGCTATAGGGGTCCCTACAGCTTCAAAGACAGAAGCTTGGTCCGTGGCGAAACTTGTCAGAATATAATTAATAATAACCTTTATTTATAGCACACTTTTCTTAACAAAGTTACAAAGTGCTTTACAAACAGTTTAAAAAACATTACAATATATATTTAAGAAGAAGAGATTTAAAAGCAGAGACAGATTTGGCTAACCGGATCTCAGCAGGTAGGTCGTTCCAGAGTTTGGGAGCCCGGACTGCAAAAGCCCGACTGCCCTTAGTCTTCACTCGGGCTCTGAGTACAACCACCAAACCCCGCTCAGCTGATCTGAGGGGGTGCCCAGGCTCATAGGGGGTTAGTAGATCAATGATATACCTCAGAGCCTGGTCATGTAGTGCTTTAAAAGTTAGTCATACAATTTTAAAATCAGTGCGGAAATGGACAGGAAGCCAATGCAGGGAGGCGAGGATGGGACTTATATGATCATGTGTTCTTGAAGCAGTGGGAAGTCAAGCTGCAGCATTTTGGACCAAGTGAAGGGAGGCCTGAGATAAACCAGTATCAAGAGCCAAACGGGACAAATCAAAAAAGCATGAACAACCCTGTGGATGTCATCAAAGGATACAAATTAATTTTAGAGATGAACTTTCTCTAGCTGAACATCAAAACACAGATCAGCATAAAAAACTACACCTAAGTTCCTTGCAGTCGACGCAACGTTTTGTGATGGGGTCTAAGATTGCCAATTATGTTGCTTGAAGAATCGGGTGTGGTGAACAAGATGATTCCTGTTTTGTCGTCGTTTCGTTTAAGGACGTTTAGGGATGTCCAGCAATTGATATCAGCAACGCAGGTGGTAAGCTGATTTAGAGTGATTTAGATGAAGAGAATTGGCTGCGCACTAAGAGGCAGTGAGTCAGAGGTTATCAAGGGAACAAATGTATAACAGCCGCACACGTAGCTGTAAAGGCTTGAGTGAAATATCACTTAAAGATTATCGAGCTGGAAACTTCAGTGTAAGACAATCTCGTTACATGCAGGCAAAACTAATGTGACAGCAAAGACCTGAAGCACCTTCCCCATTAAGCCTTAACAACATCTGTGGGGGAGCATATGTCCTCCAACCCTCCCGGCTGATCTCAATAATGTATACAGGGCTGCCGAGGCATTTACATAAAACCCATGTAGGATCAGGTAGAATCGCTGGTAGGCAGTCGGAGGCTGTTCCTTGCCTCTCTGCTTATGAATATTAATCACCACATGATCACCAGAGCTGTGCTTGCCCTAATAGGGATGGCCGCTCTTGCTGGAGGAGTGTGGGATGAGAAAAGCACGTGTAACGGACTCTCTGTAACCTTGGTGAATTAACATGCAGAGAGCAAAGGGGGCTCCTGCGATATGAAAAATCTTCTTGTGTTTTCAGCCAATGTAAGACTGAGAACCCCGGCTGGAAGGAGAGATGGAGAGAGTGCACTTTATTCAGAAGATCCTCTTGAGAGGTGACGGCAAACTGAAACATGAATATTCAGTGTGCTCTCTATGGTTTGGGCGGCAGCACATGGGAGAGTCTGCGAACGACTACGAGGCATGCATGAGGAGTCCTTTAAGTTGACTCTACAAGGCAAGAAGTCACATTCATGAGGGGATTTCATGTCTCACTATTTCACATGAATGGTAGAAAATTCATCAGCTCCAGTAGCTCCTGGCCTAAACACTCACCTTGTTTACTTCATCCAGAATGTTCTCTATGATTGAGCACGCTTTAGTGCACGGCGAGAAACGTTTTGCTGCCGGGTTATTAAACTGCCTCTACAAACATATTTTTGGATCGAGTCTTTTTTTTTCTTTGTATTTAAAATAATTTGTTGTTCAAATGTTAAGAAAATAGGAATGCTTTGATATTTCAAATTACTTTGCTGCTTCTATTCATGTTAAAATGATTGTCTTTTAGTGCGACAGCAGAACATCCCTTCTGTGGAGGGTGTCCTCCTCCCTGACAAATAAAAAATAAAAATAAACCAGATCCAACTAAACTTTCCTCCAGGTCTCGCTTGGATTCATGTGTTCATGAGAATGGGACGGCTACGAGTCACTCTGGCCATAATCCCTATTTACAGATTCTACATAGGGAATTTATCTCAAGTTGAATTTTAGATCTTTAACAGATTGTTTTTTGTAGTCTAGAAACTAAATGCAGTCTGTTTCTAGTAAGAAGCTAAATCGTCGTCAGATGACGGTGATGCAGACGGAGTTTTTCCTGCGTACGCCGCAGCAAATGCACTCGGACTACAAGTGTACTGCAAACGGAAACCAAAACGTGCTTCCGGTTGAGTGAACGCTGGCACGACTGGCTGCCGCTGCTCACCGGTAGCTTTTAGAGTGTTTTTATGGCTTTTTATCCTCAATTGTGGCCGAGTGGACTGTGCGACTTAACTTGCGTGAGAGTTGTTTCGTCCACCTTTGTTTTTATCATTTTTGCAACTGCTGCTCCTGTGTTTTTATGCGCGCACTAGCCAACACTAGGCTACTAGCTGGATGCTTGCACCTGGCTCCACCATTCCACCTGCCTCCTACCGACCCGATGTGGGCTGCTCGGCTTTATTTCTGGTCTGCGCTTTCCTGGTCAGCCTTATCATTTTGCCCTCATCCGATGGCTGAACGACCCCGGTATACAGCCGCCGAGCTCCGCTGGATCCGCCGTCACCGACCCGTGCCTCCACCGCCGCCAGCTCTGCATCTTCACCCGGACATCGCTCTCTGGCGCCGGAGATACATCCATCGTGGGTCCCACAGGAACTTTCATCGAGATATCTCCTCCACAGCGATAAAATCCTTCTGGTCCATCACTCGTCGTTCCCCCAGAAACTCCGGCAGGGCTGCTGATAGCCGTGCATTAGCCTGCCTGACTAGGTCGGCTAATGCTACTGTCAAGCATGACAACACAACTGTTCGCTTCGGTCTGCTCAACATCCACTCTCTTACGAGCAAGGGTCATCTCATCCAGGATTTCCTCACAGACCGTAAGCTTGATTTTCTTTGTTTGACTGAAACTTGGCAGCAGCCAAACGACTTTTCTCAGCTGAATGAGTCCACTCCTCACGGCTTTGTTTACATCTGTCATCCCCGTGGCAACGGTCGCGGCGGAGGTCTCGCGGTAACTCACCACGAGAAGTGGAAGGTTTTGCCAGTGTCAGTCCCTGCTTTCAGCTCGCTTGAATGCACTGCGTTTAAGCTGCCCGGACCCACTCCCATTATTGTCGCCACTCTCTACCAACCCCCCAAGAGTTTTTAACTGACTTTGCCACTCTTCTCACTCAACTCTCCACTCTATCATCCAACATAACACTGCTGGGAGATTTCAACATACACATCGACAACAATAATCTGCCCCTCACCAGAGATTTTTTATCCTGCCTTGACAGTTTTGGATTACATCAATACATTGATTTTCCGACACACTCCAAAGGCCATACTCTGGACTTAATCTGTTGCTCTGGTCTCACCCCCCTCAACTGCACCTCCGACGAACTCCATATAACAGACCACTTCCTCCTCACATTCAACGCTGCACTCTGCCTATCTGCAATCAAATCTCCACGTCTCATCTCATTCAGGAATCTGAAGGACATCAACGTTGACACTCTCTGCTCTAAAATTGACAATATCGCAATCCCGGGCCATCTCTCCAACCCTGATGATCTCACAGCGCTTTACAACAATGGTCTACACAGCATCCTCAACTCTCTTGCCCCTCTGAAAACCCGGTCAGTCTCCTTCTCATCCACTGCCCCCTGGTACACCCCTGAACTCCGGTCAATGAAAGTACAAGGTCGCCAACTTGAACGGCTCTACAAAAAAACTGGTCTCACCATTCACAAAGACATTTACAAGGCTCATATTCTTCTCTATAAGGACTCCATTGCTCACCGTAAATCTGATTATTACTCCGGTCTCATCCTCTCCAATGACGGTAACACCAAATCACTATTCTCACTGCTCAATAGAATCCTCCAGCCTCCCCACTCCTTACCCCCCCACTTCTACTCAACTGACACCTGTAATTCCCTGATGTTATTTTTCAATGACAAAACCAACAGCATCCACCAGCACCTCTGTTCCCACCCACCATCTCCTGCACCTGAACCCCTCCTGTACAGTCAGTCTCTTTCCTGTTTTCAACTCCCTGATGCCTCTGAAATCTCCGACCTCATCCGCAAATCCAAGCCTTCCACCTGCCAGCTGGACCTCCTCCCCAAAACCCTGGTCAAATCCTGCCTCTACTCTCTGCTTCCACTTATTTCTACAATCATCCACTCTTCATTATCCTCCGGTTCCGTCCCCTCACTTTTCAAAACTGCAGCTGTCACTCCAATTCTGAAAAAACCTGGCTCAGATCCCAACGACTATAATAACCTCCGCCCTATCTCCAACTTACCTTTCATCTCCAAAGTCCTTGAAAAAATAGTCTCTTCTCAACTCCACGCCCATCTCACCCACAACAGCCTTTTCAATCTGGTTTCTGTCCCCGTCACAGCACTGAAACCGCCCTCATCAAAATCACCAACGATCTTCTCACTGCAGCTGATACCGGTTCACTCTCCATCCTCGTCCTCCTTGACCTGAGTGCGGCCTTCGACACTATCTCCCACCCCATCCTCCTCAGTAGACTCTCCTCCATTGGCATCACTAACACCCCCCTTCACTGGTTCCACTCCTAGCTCACAGGCCGCACTCAGTTCATTCAGCTCAAGTCCTTCACATCCGTCCCCTCCCCAGTCACTACAGGTGTGCCCCAGGGCTCTGTCCTGGGGCCCCTCCTCTTCATCACTTACCTCCTCCCCCTCGGCCATATCCTCCGCAAATTTAACATTCATTTCCACTGCTTCGCGGATGACACCAAGCTCTACCTCTCCTGCAAACCAAATTCCACACTCCCACCCCCTTCCCTCTCCTCCTGCCTTTCTGAAATAAAATCCTGGTTCACCTCAAACTTTTTTAAATTAAACAGCAATAAAACTGTAATCCTACCAATCTAAAGTTGAGAGGTTTCTCACTCTCCATAGACAGCACCTCAGTTTCGCCCTCCCTTCAGGTTAAGATTATTATTATTACTTGCCGTCCCGAAAAATCCACGTCCCCAAACAGAGGTTAAGTTCACCCTTTCACACACATGCATTCACATGCTGATAGCAGAGGCTACTATGCCAAGTTCCACACCATCAGCAGGATCTCAATAATAACACTCACACACATTCACAAGCAATTTGGGGTTTAGCGTCTCGCCCAAGGACACTTAGACACATAGAGCCAGAGATCAAACCGCCAACCATCCAATTATAAGTGACTCACTCTACCACTGAGCCACAGCCGCCCAGTGATCCCCACGGTTCTTTAAAAGAAGAAATACTTTGTATTTGACCATGTAAAATAAAACGTATGCTACAAAAGACTTACTGTTCAGCAACACCATGTCCTTAAATTAAACACTTTATCAATTAAATTAATAATATTTAATGAGATTTACAGAATTAAAGATAGATAGTTCAAACTAATCAGCTATTAAATGATTGCACACTACAACATAGGATATTTGTGTAATCTAGCACACAGGCAAAAACAATATCTCTCCTTGTTGTCTCTGGTAACACGCCTGCTAATAAGACACAATGCATCTTGCTGTGTATTTGCTCATTTGTGTGTGTGTGTGTGTGTTTGCACATGTGTGACACACTCCTGAATGAGGTATGGCAGGCAGCGTCAGTAATTAAAAAACTGAAAAAGATGAACAAACAAACAGCTGCGATGGGATCATAAATATTTTCAGGCCCATTTTAGCATGCTAATTTCCGCTGGGATCACATTTCAATTTTATCGCTCCATTTCATTTCCTACCCCCCCTCCCCCCCCGGCAGAACGTAGTGTCATTTCTATGGAGTGTTTCTTTACCTGTGGCAATCTGTTCCACGGTGCTGAGATTACAGGCAGGCCTAATTAAAGCTGTTGTTATATTTATAGAATTAGCGGGGCATTAATTGGAGCAGAACAAGCTGAGCGAGAGCGAGACAGAGAGAGAGAGAGTAAACATGTTTTATCAGACTGTGCTTTTATCTGTGGACTCAGGAGTGCCAACTGCATTCACAAGCTGTGCTGATCCATCACACTTCAAAGCCTCTCATGGGACGTCTAAACAAACAGCAAGAGGGGAACTACGAGCTGTGTTCAGGGACGCATCCCTCGACGTGTGCGTTTCAATATTGAATGTAGAACAATGGGTTGAAAAGACAGGCCAGTCTGAAGCTCCACCGAATCTTTATCTTTAATCTGTTCCTTGCTGCTAACTTGTCTCTGAAAAAACTGCATGACATTGAGTCTTTTGTAAACAGACTTTAAGATAAGATAGAACTTTATTATCCCGAAGGAAAGTTTAGTGTCAGATCGCTCCAATATTCAGATATGACATATAATACACCTTATATTGTATAGTGATATATATATATATTAGCCCTGTTGCACAGCTTGTGTGATGGTGTCATAAGCTTTTATTATGTCTTAGTATGCATGTGCTAACGCCTAGGGTCTGTGTGTATGCTAAACATTTGTGGCATCGCTTATGCACCAAACATACTATGGCAGGGGAAGAATTCTTCCAGTATCTTGGAAAAAACATGGATATATTGTTTTTTATGGGCTGCACAGCAGAGCAGTCGTTAGCGCTGTCGCCTCACAGGTAGAAGGTTTAGACGTAGCGGGCCTTTCTGTGTGGAGTTTGCATGTTCTCCCCCCTGCATGCCTGGGTTCTCTCTGGGTACTCAAGCTTCCTCCAACTCTAATTTGACTCTAAATTGCCTGTAGGTGCATGTGTGTGGGGGGTGGGGTGGGGGGGGGGAGTGGTTGTCTGTCTCTATGTGTCAGCCCAGTGATTGACTGGCGATCAGTCCAGGGTGTACCCCTCCTAGGAAGACCACATTGTGCTTGCTGGTTCGATTGTTCATATCTCAGACCTTTCTGCTCACACTCTCTTCGCACATGCTCGCTCTTATTTTCCTGCACTCATCAGCTGTTCTCATCACCTGGTCACATCTGTCCAATAGCGCTGCAGCACACCCTCATCATTAGCCTATCATATTGCTGCTGTCTTTTTAAATATGGCTTTTCTCTGCCTCCAGTTCATTCATGCCGTCGTTACGTGCGACCCTCCACCTCCCCATCACTGCCCACTCTTCATCATCAGCTCATCATCTAATCAGCCTCAGATGACATCATCAGCCAACACCTCCACCACCAGTGTCCGGACTCCATGGCGGGGTATTGCGGCCGCTCAGGGCCGACACCCTTCGATCACCATATCTCCCCGTAGAGTCCAAGCGACAAAGACTGACCATGATTCATTATCACATCATCGCTGTAAAAGAAATGTTCTTCCTTACTTCATTTACTGGTCTCTAATGATTGAAATAACAGCTGGGATAGGCTCTCGCCCCAAACGACCCTGAACAGGACAGATAACGGACGGATGGATATTGTTTTTATTATCAAACTTTGTTCTCAGATTAATACTCAGAAACCCACAAAATGTCATCAAAGTCATCAGAAGAAAACACGATGCTTTGGTCAACTACCGGAACAAAATTCGGCCCTGGCAGTTTTTGTCACCTGGAGGTCCTTCTGAGCTGCTTCACCCTCATCTCTGGATCAGCTGCTGCTCACCATACTCTTTCCCAAGGACCGCGGAACCAGTGGGCCCGACCAACTTTTGAATATAAAGCATTGCAGCAAACAACGTCACCCTATTCAAAACCAAATAACTGTGTAAATAAGTACCCATGTGCTCTGACAGGTCTTCTCTTTTCTCACATTCATCATGAGCTGTACATTTTACAAAGTCGCCAAAATGTTTTTTTCCCCCGCGATCTCGTTTCCAGGTGAGCTGCGCGTGAAGGAGGCTCGTAGTTAAAGATGTTGCGTGTCGAAACGATCCAAACCGACCAATGAGACTGACGCTCCACAGCTGCACTTGAATCTTTTTAAACAGACTAAGAAGGTCGATATTTAACAGAAGATGTCGCACCTCCGGGTTTGGGAAGGACAGACAGTTAATTGATCGTGGATGATGATCTTTTTGACAGGGGGGAAAAAAAAGACATTATAGAATTAGTCGCCAAATATACTTGAGCCAAGGGGGTGGTCCATGCTCTTTCCAACTCGTCTTCATCAGGTGATGTTGGACTGTTAAAGTGAATGTTATCACGACTGCAGCAGTTGGTCAGATTTGATTGTGGGCTGGCAAATCTGACATTTCCAGAATTGCCTGTCCGAGCCTGACTATCATCGCACAATAATAGTGTTTGGCACACAATAGGAAATAATTAAAATAGCAGCACTGCAAAACCACGAGGTAAATGTTAAGGAAATGTGTTAGTTTCATGGTTACCTTTGACGAAGGTTTAAACAAACAGATCTCGTGTTTTATCGTAGGTGACCTTCACATCCCTCCCTCCCTCGGGGGCTGATGGTGCGTGTTAGTGAACTACAAAGGGATGCTAAAAGGCGCTAACTGATATGAATTAATGTCATGTTTATGTTATCTGATCAGTCTATTTAGTTGTCATGGCATACCAGCAACAAAAAAGAGTGTGTTCTTATCTGTATACAGTAAAGCGCGTGTATGACATGTCCATGGTTTGAACATGAAGCAGGTTATAGATTTTGGCTTCACGTTTTGTGCTCCATTAACCAACAACACCAGATCAGCTGCAATCGCCTTCACACAAACTGTGAGACCAATAAAGCCAGATTGGATTGTGTTTTCCAAAAAGGCAGCCGAGTGAAAAAGCAGCTTTGGTCTCAGAAGGCAGCGGCGGCATCGATTTTACGCGGGGGTCAGTTCTGTTTAGCTATCAGCCAAAGCATTGCAGAGGATCTTGGGCAAACAATGCACCGATACTGGGCCTGATTCTTACCGACAACAGCCTCTATTGAGCTTCTTATCGATATCTGTATCAGGCAAAATCATTGCCCTGCCTCGGTCAAGCACCCATTCTTTATTAATTTCTCCTTTGGATCAGCGCTGCCATCGATGGAGAGGATGGGCGCACTCATTACATGTGTTATCGTCTCTCCGTCCTCTGAATGAGACACCACTGAGGGAGGGGGAGGAGAGGAGTTTATTGGCTTTAGCAAGGTCAGGGTGGGAGAGAGGGAGGAGAAAAAGTGCTGGGCCAGCACAATGGGCTTTTATTTTGTCGGGTCAGGCAGTACAGGCGATTAAGCTGTCAGCCGAGAGGGGACACTATTGATTCGGTCATGGGCAATGGGGGGGCTACACCCCCTGTTGTTTTAATTTATTAGCAAGTAGCAATTAGATTTGATAGAGAGGAGGTGTAGCAATGTGGAGGCTACACGGCACAGTGATTACTACAGTTGATACAAAGAGCATCTCATCATCAGAGCTGTTCTGTCCTCCCACCCGCCTCCCTTTGGACTCATCGCTGTGACAGCCTCTGGGCACCGTCAACGTTTCATTGGCACGCTATATGAGCTGTTTCCCCGCAGGTAATTTGATATGACACACGTTGAATATAATATATCATTTTGACTGCCACAATGGGGCCATCTGCGCGGGATCTCAATTCATATTGACAGACGGGGGAAATTGAGAAGAATTGAACCAAGCGACGGGAGTCTGGAGCAGTCTGTAAAAGTGTAATTGGGTGGGCCGCTCCGAGAGCGAGAGGGGGAATTACAGGGTCATAGACTCTAACAACCCTCATCTCAGACAGTGGGAGGAAATAACTGTGTATTTTACACAGCGGTTTCACACAGCATCAGTGAGCAGAGCTGCTCCCGAGCATTCGCAGGGAAGATTTGTGATGAAAAGCCAGCAGGCAAAGGATTTTACGCTTTAAAATATTTATACGGTACAAAGCCTCCCATGTTTTCTCTCTAGATGTTGGGCTATGAAAGCAACTTTTTGCAGAAAACAAACATCCAATAAAGTTCTGTATCTAAGGGTCTCAATTCCAAGAAGACAAGGAAATTGCTGCTTTTCCTGGATCCTAGATCTTTAACCCTAAGATGCACCAGTGAGGTCGTTTTCTTGCACTGATGCTGAGACAGGGGAGCACAAAGACTAAATACACTTGGGAGGTGACGTTAAACAGACACAGGTGAGACAATCCAACAGCAGGTGAAAACAATAAGGGCAGGGCACAGAATCAAACAAGCGGGAAACACACAAAGGCAGGAAGTGGACCAACACAAGAGACAAGGTGACAGTAAAACAGGAAATTATATTTGAAATAACTGAACTAGAACTAAATCATGACAGAGACACAGAATAATTCATTCACAATATGAGATAGTGGGGATCTATAAATGAAGGTTGTGTTTAAATAAGAAAATTACTTATTTAAAACAAATGACCAAACCCTTTAGAAAAACAAAAATGCTTTTAAATCTCACAAAACTCTTTTGTGGGTATCACACACAGACACCTGCACCTGCTCGCCAAAGTCTTTCTGTAGCTAGCCAAGGGGTTGCAGATTATTGTCAACTGGTACACCTGTTGGGTATGGTTGAGGTTTTACTAATTCTCTTATTAATACTCATGATAGACAGGGTTTTTAATGATACACTTATGTGTTCTTTTTAATTACACCAAACACAGTTTTTAAATAATAAATAATTCAAAAAATGATTTAAAATGTTTTCATCTTTATGGTAAGTGTAACAGATGAGCAGAGTGAAATACTGCTTTCCTGCATGCTTACCATGTGTATTGATAACGGCTTTTTAATTACCAACTGCTTCGACACAGAGAGCGGGGAAGAGGCTACATGACGTGTTGCACCGAAACTTCATATACCGAAAAAAGACATTCTCTTGTTGTCATGAGTTCTCATAGTTTAGTTTTGTATTTAGTTCATTCTGTGTTCTTGTCACGATTTCGTCTTGTTTAGTTAGTATTTCATGTGTTTCATTGGTTAGATCATTTCCTGTTTTACTTTGTCACCTTGTCTCTCGTGTTGGTCCACTTCCTGCCTTTGTGTTTCACGCTTGTTTGATTCTGTGCCGTGCCCTTATTGTTTTCACCTGCCCCTTGATTGTCTCACCTGTGTCTGATTAGTCTCACCTCCTAGTTTATTTAGTCTCTGTGCTCCCCTGTCTCGTGGCGGGTTCATTGTCATGTTACCTGTGGACCTTTTTCTTTAAAACCTATACCGTGACAATTATACCTCCAGGGAGAACAGCTACACTCACAACTCTGTTAGAGTGATATGAATGAAGTCCCTTTTTCACTCTAAAAGATGATTCAGTGAAAAAGGCTGCTGTTGTTTACTTGCGAATGTGAAGGACATTTTTATGTTAACCTATTGGATCATGTGTTTAAATTTCTTTCTCTTAATATTATAGACTCAATAATCATGACATAATCAGCTAAGGCTACCTTGATGATGCATGCATATGATTATTTTAGAGATATTTTAGAGATAGTATTTGCTCCTCTCCAGGGTCTTGTCATCCATCATGATTTACTGTTGCTCCTTCTGTCCTACAGAGATAGTTGGTGGCCTTGTATGGGGCTGAGAGCTCCAAGGCCAAGGGTAAACTCTAGATAGTCAGTGCCTCAGCTGAAGTCATAACAATGACATCCAGCTTTGTAATGTATTTTTCTGTAATGTATAACATACACTGTGAACCTTGATTCTGTGTCAGTCAGCAAGACAGCTGCGTTCTGTGTACTGGTCTGACCCAGCTCGAGTGCTTTTACTCATTTATTATTATTTTCAATTAAAAGACATCAAAAGACAACTTTGTTTCCCGAAAGAAATGTATTGGTCTCGTCATCAGAAATTGCCACCACAGAGAACTAAGAAGCTTTTGGTCCTGGAAATGGATTACATGTCACTGGTGACGTCAGACACCTGAAGTGCATCAGAAACAATCGCCCTGACCTCCATTTAAGACAACAAGGATTTTAAAGGTTGTTTTCTTGTCTTCTTGCAGACACACCTGACAAAGCATACATTTTTACTTTTTGCTAATCTGCATCATGATGTTTTGATTTCGGCAAAGTTTTAACCAGAATTGTGATTAAATCACAAGAAAATCTGTTTATTCTGGGTTCATAGTGCTGTAGTGAGCAAGAGTGTGGCCTATTTATAGTGAAAGTGAGCCTCACTAGAAACAGATGAACAGACACTGCTTGGCTGGTAGTTGGTCTCCATCACAATAATCTCCTCCATGGGATATAATAAACCAAAATGACCATGTTTATCTCGGTGAGGTCCCAACATGAGGTTCATTTAATTTCACTTCTTTTTAGGAGAAAAGCAAACAAAAAATAAAACTCTTGGATGCCCTTCCCTTCCATTATAAGATCTTGATCACAGACTGTGTATATGAAGTTGACAGAATTTGATGAGTGATTGGGTACGTTTTGCTTGAACACCATCCTGGTTCACAAGGTGCCATGTCATTAATCACAGGTAACCATGCCCCAAAGCTTACACACCTTTATCCTCAATTTTACTGAAAATGGGACAATAATTTACAAAATGATCATAATGCAGTTGTGAGTAATATTTGAAAGTAGCGATTGGGACCTAAACATTGAGGAGAGTGTTTCCTGAGGTCATTCATCAAGTAAAAAGTCAGCTAATTATCTCAATGACTTTCATATAATCAGACTCCTTTTTGCAACCAGTGGAGTCGCCCCCTGCTGGCCATTACAATGCAGGTGTAAGGCACGCCCGCATCATCTTCAATTGTAAAACAAACAGTCTACATCCACTTCTTAATATGCGGTGTGTGGTCTTCATAATAGGACTGACATATCGTATAAAGGGTTGTATCAAGCAGCAAATGTTTTGTTTGCATTGAAACCTCTTCACAAAGTCAAAAGAAAACACCAAGATTATATTTTTAGAGCAGATTACTGTAACATGATTAGACACTTTCTAAATAATATTCAAGCTCCTTATTTTGATGTTTTAGTATTTGTATTCATTTCATTTTCTTGAAATGTAGATGATGAATTAAAGATCAAAATTTGTATTTCAATATTTTTTTATTGAGATGTTGCCAATTAACCTAAACTAAAAATGTGTGTGGAAACCGGAGCAACCTGGAGAAAAACCACAAGGGGAAGGGGTGGGGGGTGGAGGGTTAGGGGGGTTGGGGTCTAGATGGGGGGTACGGAGGGGTCAGACGAATCAGGGTGAGGGTCAGGAGTGGTGGATGAATTCCTCTTCCACCTTTGAGGTTTCCTCAACCCGAGAAAGTGTCTAATCCTCTTCCACAGTGACTTTTTTTTCGTCATTGGGACTGGGACAACATCCTCCTGGTATTCGTCTGTGCCATCAGTCAGGGCTGCAGAGTCAGTCGCAGAGTCGGCTGCAGAGTTGCTGCTGTGCTCCTCAGAGTCGTTGGTCAACTCTGCAGAGTCATTGACGTGCTTCGAAGGGTCTTCCGTCTGCTCCGCAGGGTCATCGGCGTGCTCCGCAGAGTCGTTATTCCACTCCGCAGAGTCGTTGACGTGCTCCGCAGGGTCGCCCGTCTGCTCCGCAGGGTCGTCCGTCCGCTCCGCAGAGTCATCGTTCTGCTCCTGGAGTCCAACTGCCAGTGAATGAGGAGGGGATGACTCATGGATTTCGGTCCTCTCAGAGTCTTCAACCGTCTCCTGAAGCTCAACAGTTTGAGCATCAGGAAGGGACAACTCCTGCCTCAAGGACTTACCTTCAGAGTCTTCACCATTCTCCTCTTGCTGACATGACTCAGTCTCATTTGTTTGAGGAGGCATATGTTTCACTCTCTCAGCATTGAGCTTAGTGAAAAGCTCAATGTTGAGTGAGGACTGGGTGCTTAGCTGAGTTCTCAGCTCCTCCAGCTCTCTTACGTAAAACATCTCCTTCTCCAACGTGGTTTTCTGTAAGGCACTGATGTTTGCATTGAGGGTTTGATTCTCAGCTGTCAAATTGATGATAACTTGCTGGTCCAACACCCTTGTTTGCTGCAGGATGTTTATCTCCTCCGCCATGTTTTGACGGAGGTCTTCCTGCTCAGCCCTCAGGTTGGAAATGATTGTCTGGTACTCCAGCACTGTGTCTGCAGGAGACTTCTCTAGCTCTTGGTTAGGGAAGTCACCCTGCTGACTGACAGAGGGGCCCTCGGTATTATTCTCCTCGGGGACGCCATCGTTTCTACATTTAGATTTGTCCAGTTCTAATTGGAGGAGCCTGTTCTTGACTCTCTGCTTCCTCAGCTCCTCCCGACTGGCTAAATGTTCCACGTACAGCTGTTCGTACTCATCTTGAAGGAGAGCCTTTGTCATCCTCCTGATGGAGTCCATCACGTCAGTGTCTTGCTCTATGGCTGCCATGACATACTCCTTACTGTCTGTAGTATTGAGCAGCCTCTTTTTGGCTTTTTTTCCCTTTCCTTTCAACTTCTTATTTTGCTCCATGTCGTGTAGTTTGGAGAAATAGTCTCAAGAAAATGCTGCTGTATGTAGCTGTCGTTTGTCTCTGATTGACAGATGTCGTCTGTATCAGTCGGACTTTGTGATCATGAAGATTTCTCTTTCTCTCAAAGCTGTCTCCTCTGACTGGCTGAGCTGCTTTTATAAGAATCTGCAAGTGACCTATGACATCATTCTTTGATGATGTGTTTGGCTTTTTATCTCGAGTTCCACATTCCATTAGTTCTTATTCTTTTGTTACTTGTTTACATTGTTTACACTTGTTTACATTCAAAATAAACTGTACACTGTACTCTACACTGTAAAAAAAAAGTTTACAACATGTAAACTTAGTTTTAAACTCTTATAATTAAAAGGAAATGCATTATAAATGTGTAGGTTATAACAGCCCTTCTCTGCTGAAATAGCATAACCACTGTGTTGTTCAACATATTCTTTCAGTGAGATTTACATGCATTTGCCCCTTATTGTACACTGAATCCTTTTCCTATATCAAATACTGAATGAACTGAGTTGTTCAATAGTTAAAAGGTCATCATATGAATGTCATTTAACACATTTATTTCTGTGAACGATGTAGCTCTAATGACAGAGAGCACATCAAAGTCGACAGAAGACTGTACCTGAGGTTTTTTAGGGCTCAGGTCTTCAGGTCTTTTGATTCCAGCTGAAATAAAAATTGAATATGGGTTATGAAATAAGTAAATGTAAGTAAAATCATTTGAAGTAAGAGTACCCACTAAAGTCTTTATTCACTATCCAAGCACTGTTTAAGTGCTATTCATTTATAAACACACATTTAGGCTAAGTTCCAAAAAAAGAGCAATAATGGGCCATACATACGTCAGATTTTATTACACACTAACCTTGTGTTGAGGTTGGTGCCATCTCATTCTCTTGTCTGGGATCTTGTGCGTTTTCGGTGTCTTCACCTCTTCCAGAAGCACGCAACATCTTTGCGGGACACATTTTTCTCCACCCAAATCAATTAGGCTTTCATTTGGTGCCACTTGACCCTTCCAATCAGGCACTTGCAGGTTCTGTGCTTCACTGGCTGATTTTGCACATGAAACAGGTCCCAGGATTGGTACCGTTAACAGATTATAATTATCCTGTAAAACAGCAGAAAGAAGTGAGACGGTAAGACGTGGCTGTCCTTTCTCCAAGCACTTGGATTATGATTTATTCATATGCATCTTAATATATAGATATCCAACCGGCGATGTACTGCCAAATTCTCTGAAACGCCTTTGGAGACGGCTTATGGTAGAGAAATGAACATTCAATTCACGGGCAACAGCTCTGATGGACATTCCTGCAGTCAGCATGCCAATTGCACTCTTCCTCAAAACTTGCGACATCTGTGGCATTGTGCTGTGTGACAAAACTGCACATTTTAGAGTGGCCTTTTATTGTGGCCAGCCTAAGGCACACCTGTGCAATAATCATGCTGTCTAATCAGCATCTTGATATGCCACACCTGTGAGGTGGATGGATTATCTCGGCAAAGGAGAAGTGGTCACTAACACAGATTTAGACAAATTTGTGAACAATATTTGAGAGAAATAGGCCTTTTGTGTACATAGAACAAGTCTTATATCTTTGAGTTCAGCTCACGAAAAATGGGAGCAAAAACAAAAGTGTTATATTTTTGTTCAGTGTATATAACACCAGTAAACACAAAACACAAGGATTGCATTGGTGTAATAGAACTTATTCATTTATTTATTACCAGATCACTAATCTTTTAGGGATGGGAAGTGTTCTAGTTTCAGTTTGTACTACGCCTGTAGTCCGAGTAATATTGACCAATCACGGATCAGCAGGCTGCAGGGTATGCAGGAAAAACAGTCCGTGTGGACAGCAAAAGCAGGCGGATCCCATCAGCGGTCATCTGACAACCATTTACCTTCTGATTAATCTCTATGAACAGATATCTGCATGCTAACAGCTAACAATCCGTACTAGATCTAATATTAAACTTCAGACAAATTCCCTGACGCTGTGTCACAAAAGCGTTAAGATTTCCAGACTTCCTTGAATGCATCAGATCGATTGGACCTCCGTTCAACAAACGAGCACCTGACAAAGCTTCATTTTTACCTCCCCCAGGCTATATTTCTACCCGTTAATTAAAGTCAATCACAGGAAAAACGCTTTCTTCTTCTGTAAACAATGCAGCACGCGGAAAAAGAAGTCTTGACTTGAAGTTGTTATAACAAAAACAAGGTAGGCCTAGAAATATCTTGAGGCCAATATAGCTTAAACAGAAATATGAAAACATTAAAATGGCATGACAGCTAGCCTACCTGATGTTACGCAGCAGGTCCTGTCAGTGTGATAAGCAGGGCAAGCTAAGCAACAGCCGCACACCGAGATTGATTGACACACAAACAAATTGGTAATGAACTTTGACAGCGGTGCATTAGTGATGTTTTCTATTGGTTAAAACAGCAACAACAACAACGACATTGATTGACATATACAAACATGTTGTAAGCATGGTGGACTGTTTCATGCTGTGTTTGAAATCAGATACTATAGTACACACTGCGTTCAGCGGTAAATGGTAATGGTAAATGGACTGTACTTATATAGCGCTTTTCTAGTCTTTGCGACCACTCAAAGCTGCTTTTACACTACATATCACATTCACCCATTCACACACTGATGGCAGAGGCTGCTACGTAAAGTGCCCAACTGTCAATCAGATATCACATTCATACCCGTTGGCTATGCCACCGGGAGCAATTTGGGGTTCAGTGTCTTGCCCAAGGACACTTCGACATGTAGCCTGAGGGAGCTGGGGATCGAACCTCCGACCTTGAGATTGAAAGACGACCGACTCTTCCACTAAGCCACAGCCGCCCGCCAGCAGTGGTAGTATGTAGTACGAAACACCAGGCGCCAGTTTCTGGTTTTGGAAAGCAGAAGTTAACTATGGCCTGCCAATGTGCCTGCTTCTTTAGCTATAGCGCCCCCTTCTGCTGGAATGCTGCTGCTGTCCGCCATTTCAACTGTTATTGTGACGTTCCAGCACTTTACATTGTGGGATACAGTAGACCAGGTAGACTGGTCCGATGCATATGGTTCGTTCCATTTGTACTCAGAAGTCGGAATTTCCAAGTTCCCAGTCAAAAATTTCAACTGAAACGCCGCCTGAGGTCAGATTCTCGACTCAGAGTTGGAGGAACCTCACCAACCCCGACTTCATAATCTCTGTGCATCACCAGTAAATGAAAGCTGTAGTATTAACTGTTTATTATCACTTCTGTCTTGGTTGTGTCTCATTAAATCAGCTGTACTCACAGTACTGTCCAACTTTCATCTGTTGACATGTTGTTGTGGTGTTTGTATGCGCATAATACCACATCATGGATTGTTAACCTGGCTAGAGCTATTTGCGCATATAGCTGCTGTTTTATTAGCCCTTCTGTCTTATTTGTGTCTCAGTGACTCAGTCGTACACACAGTACTGTCCAATTTCTATCTGTGGACATGTTGTGGACCTCATATTTGTTCTGTAGTTGTCTGTATTCCAAGAGAGCAAGCACAGTAACTGTTTTCCTGGAGGTGTACGACTTGGTTTCCAATTTGTTGTACTGGAACGCGGTCAACTCGGGTGTGACGTCATTCCCAGTTCCCAGTTGAATGGAACGCACCAATACTCCAAATCTGTACAACATCCAGATATTTTTGGCATACTGAACATTTTGATTTGGTTTGTATACTGCATACTACACACTACGTTTCGGCCAAATCAGTACATACTGCTAGTATAATATGACATTTTGAACATAGCACAAGTATTTGAATTGGTTGGTCACACTAGACTAATATATATTCATAACAGAAAGACATTGTGTTTAGCATCCGAGCTAAATGTCAACAAAAAGTAATTAAACATGAGATCAAACTGGTGACTTTACAATCAACCAATGTAAACGTGGTGAGTATTAGAGCGCCACGAGTGCAAGGCTGAGGAATGAAAACATTAACAAGGCTAAGAGCATTAGCTTAGGCTAACTGCAGCTACACTAGATGTAGCCTTCAGTACTCTTTTCAAAACTTCAAGTGCTTTAAACACTGCTCAATAACATTCTTTACACGATACGCTCCTGTACACATTACAACACTACAAACAGTAGTCTGTTACATGTCAAGGGAGACAGTAAATAAGTGAAACCAGCCGCCATTATGGGGCACACACGAGGCAGCATACTTTTACTAGTTACACATAAATTACGAAACATGTTGAAATGGACTATGGAGTTACATAATCACATTGCTGTGCTGATATTGTGTGGTTTTGTGTGTCAGCCAACCTGTAAAACAGTGTAAGAAGTGAGACGGTACGACGTGACTGTACTTTCTCCAAGCATTTGGATTATGAGCAGGACCGGTGCCCGTGCGCGCTCGTCAGTTCCAACAACACTATGAAGTAGTACTGCCCCCTACGGTCTTAAATTAAAACAGCATGCCATAATTCACAATATCAGATAGTGGGGATCTATAAATGAAGTTTCTGTTTAAATAAGAAAAATACTTATTTAAAACAAATGACCACGACCCACGATATGCGAGCAATATCCTGACAGGCTTTAAACTAAATGAAAAAGTGGGATCATCGAGCTTTGCTAGCAATGGGCTGAAACATATTAGATAATGAAAGTTACAGGGAGTCATAACTAAACATTAGTTTAAAATAAAACAACGCATCGACTCACTCTGCTGTGCAGGAACATTGTTGTTCCTGTAAATGATTGTCCTTAACATGAACTGTAAAGACGTGGGGTGTCTGACGCTTGCATTGGGACCGGTGAGCTGTTGTCTTCATTTTTCTGTCCTCTTCATTCTCAACACTCCGCTGACAGATTATATTCTGGATGAAGCTTTCAAATGTGTATTGTCCTTTATGCTGACTTCTCTATGTTATTTAGGAACTATTTTTCCAGAAAGTTGCTATCATTTCCCTCGGAACATCTCTCACTGTTATAGTTGAAAACACAGTGATATGTACATGCCAGTACGAAAGCTTGACAGGCGTAGCAACAGTAACCAAGGGGGGCGGGACTTAGCGAAGGGTAAATTATTGGGATTCACTCAATTTCTCAAGTTACAAACAAACAGATATGAACATAAGTCTCAAATATTTGGCCGAATTAAAGCTGTTAACAGGACTAGTTCAGTAGATTAAAATAAATTTGTTGGCAATGAGAAGGAACAGCAAAATGGGTTAATAAATGTTGTGCCTCCACTGTCCTGGAGGCTCTGTGATGGTGTGTGTATGTGTGTAAAACCATTTCTTCAGCTATCATCGTCCTCCTTGTCCTTGGTTTGCTCACATGATGGTGGTACAGCTCCTCAGAGATGACATATGGGCAGCGGTGGCCTCCAGACACTCAGCGTTATGTCACTTTGATCATTAAGGCAGTAAATCCTCTCTTGCCCCTTGCCCTTTCATCTCAGAGAGAGAGAGGGGCAGTTAATCGACATGAGTTTTTACGAGCCGGATCACACATGAATATGCAGTTTGATGTCAGTTTATTGCCCTTTTATGATGCCATTCAAATTACATTTTTCTGTGACAAATTAATCAGGACAGAGCTAACTCGAGAGGTCTTCAGGACTGTGAACCATCAGGAAGGAATTAATGCTCCACATGTGCTCTGGCTGAAATTCTGCAAATGTCTATTAACTTCATTCAGTCCCAATCATTAACATGAAGATGTCTGAATCATGTATATTACTTTGAATTAAGACGGCCCCCCAAACTAACGTGTCGTTAGTTTAAGCAAACAGTCAACCAGTCATTACACGTTTGTGAGATTAATACTATTATTTGTATTGTTGGTAGGGGGGTTGGAAAAATGGTTCCAGTTCCAGCATTTAAGAAGATTGTTCTACGTAATATTGTTAACACTTTCCTACATTATAGAAAAATATCAAACTGCAGTATTAGGCATTTAAATCTGTGTTAATTTCGGCGACAAAAATTATGACAAATGTTCTTCAACGACAACTCTTTTTCCATGACAACTCTGACAACACGTTTTGTTTTCGTTAATGAGATGAGACGGGACTAAAAGGCCGTCGGACATTCAAAATCCATATTCTCCGCACTGTTCTTCTAATCTGTCTAAGCAATGCATTGCTTTAAATGATTAAATTGGTTGAGGGGCGTGTGCAGATCTCCCTGAGTCCGACCCAGAGACAGGTGATGATGTCCCAAAGCGGTAGCTTGACAACAACACACACAACCAACAGGTATCATGAAGGTGGTTATGAACTTTCCCTGTAAACTCAGGCTTTCTGCTTCAGGCTCTGTGCGCCCCATTACGCCCTCTTTAACTAAGAACCAGGGAAAAAAACAAAGGCTCACAATGAGGACAGCAACATATTTAAAAAGGACGCCACACAATGTTTGAAAACCCACAGGTTTTTGTATTTATTTAACAAAGATCAAAATCATCACTACTGAACTAAGGGGGAAAAAAGGAGCTGGAGACCCCGGCCAAAATGAACAAAAGTGGGCAGGTGCTCCCCCTAAACTAACTAAACTGAGAGAAACTAAACAAAACAAAAGACGAAATAACTGGACTACCGGAGATCTCCAGCCCAAACTAAAACAACAAAACCCAACAATATAATTCACGCTGGGGGTAAAAGAGCTGTGGAAAGAGAAATGAGAGTTTGGAGGAACTAAAGAAAAACCCTCCTCACCACGAGGTTGCTGTCTGTGTGTGCCTGCCTTCCCCCACTCTGCTTTTTATTAACTAAAATATTTTGAGTTTTTGTCGACTAAAACTATTAAGTGTAAAAATGACAAAAATGTGACTTAAACTAATATGCATTTTTAGCATTTAAGCATCGTTTTAAGACTAAGAATTGATCTAAAACAGCTACCAAAATGAATACTGCTTTAAATCTAACTTCTATAGTGCACGCATGAAGCAAGCAAACTTGCTAACAACACTGCAAACATCAGTTCTGCTAACAGTGAAAGCAAAAACATTAATGACATCTCGATGTGTCAGAAAAACCAACAAGAATAATTCACGTTTATTTAAACAAAGTAAAATATTATCCCTCTCAAGTCTGGGTCCTCTGAACTGTAGTTGGGAGACCAACTGGTTTCTTTAGACTGTTTCAGTTAGCTTTAGCCTTGCTCATAGCTGCTAACTAGCTTACTTACTACAGTGGCTTGCATAAGTATTCATACCCCTTGAACTTTTCCACATTTTGTCACGTTACGTCCACAAACATAAATAAATTTAATTGGAATTTTATGTGAAAGACCAACACAAAGTGGCACACAATTGTGAAGTAGAAAGAAAATTATACATGATTTAAAAATTTTTTACAAATAAAAAACTGAAAAGTATTCAGCCCCCCTGAGACAATTCTTTGTGGAACCGCCTTTTGCTGCAATTACAGTTGCAAGTCTTTTGGGGTATGTCTCTACCAGCTTTGCATATCTAGAGACTGAAATTGTTGCCCATTCTTCTTTGCAAAACAGCTCAAGCTCAGTCAGATTAGATGGAGAGCGTTTGTGAACAGCAGTTTTCAGAACTTGCCACCGATTCTCGATTGGATTTAGGTCTGGACTTTGACTGGGCCATTCTAACACATGAATATGTTTTGTTTGAAACCATTCCATTGTAGCCCTGGCTTTATGTTTAGGGTCATTGTCTTGATGGAAGGTGAACCTCCGCCCCAGTCTCAAGTCTTTTGCAGACTCCAACAGGTTTTCTTCAAAGATTGCCCTGTATTTGGCTGCATCCATCTTCCCATCAACTCTGACCATCTTCCCTGTCCCTGCTGAAGAGAAGCACCCCCAGAGCATGATGCTGCCACCACCATGTTTGACAGTGGGGATGGTGTGTTCAGAGTGATGTGCAGTGTTACTTTTCTGCCACACATAGCGTTTTGCATTTAGGCCAAAAAGGTTAATTAAGGCCTCATCTGACCAGAGCACCTTCTTCCACATGTTTGCTGTGTCCCCCACATGGCTTCTGGCAAACTGCAAACAGGACTTCTTATGGGTTTTTTTTAACAATGGCTTTCTTCTTGCCACTCTTCCATAAAGACCAGAATAGTTGTACTGTGGACAGATTCCCCCACCTGAGCTGTGGATCTCTGCAGTTCGTCCAGAGTCACCATGGGCCTCTTTGCTGCATCTCTGATCAGTGCTCTCCTTGTTTGGCCTGTCAGTTTAGGTGGACGGCCGTGTCTTGGTAGGTTTGCAGTTGTGCCATACTCTTTCCATTTCTGGATGATGGATTGAAGTGCTCCTTGAGATTGGAAATCTTTTTATAGCCCAACCCTGCTTTAAACTTCTCCACAACTTTATCCCTGATCCCTGTCTGGTGTGTTCCTTGGACTTCATGATGCTGTTTGCTCCCCAATATTCTCTTAACAAACCTCTGAGGCCGTCACAGAACAGCTGTATTTGTACTGAGATTAGATAACACACATGTGGACTCTATTTAGTCATAAGGTCAACATTCGATCATTCAGCAATCATCAGGCAACTTCTGAAGGCAATTGGTTGCACTCAGAGAAAAGGGGGCTGAATACTTTTGCACACCGCACTTTTCAGTTTTTTATTTGTAAAAAAATTTAAAATCATGTTTAATTTTCTTTCTACTTCACAATTGTGTGCCACTTTGCGCTGATCTTTCACATTACATTCCAATAAAATATATTTATGTTTGTGGTCGTAACGTGACAAAATGTGGAAAAGTTCAAGGGGTATGAATACTTATGCGAGCCACTGTAACTCAGGAAGTCTGGGTAACGTAGCATAAAATCGAAGATTTATGTTCTCAGTGCAGCAAACACAGTACATGGCCATTTTCAGAGCTGCTGTACTTAAACTTGAGTTTATCTGGACTTTTTCTGTCTGCTACCGAAACTTAACAACACATGGAGAGCTTTAGCAGATGAGACTGACAGCACCCAGCCCAATTACAACTCAAAACCAGCCCAATTCAATAAAAACCAGCCCAAATGATAACCTTGCTGGTAACTGATCAGAGATACAAAGCTTCATATCCGCATCAAAAAACAAAGCTAAAATGTGAGATAAATACACTATACCCAGAAGGAGTGCAGTTAGACAACCAAATACACAAATTGCGAAATGCAACCCTGGTGTCCTGGCGAAACCATAATAAAGTGATCAAATACTGCCTTGAAATGTGAGCAACAAAAATATTCATGCAATTTATACGATTGAATACAACTCATGTCAATCAAAAGGGTAAACAATGATCGAGTGGAAACAACGAAATCTTTGTTTTTGACCATAAAATGACAGCTTGTTTGGCGCCAAACGTTGACAGAAGCAGCCCAGAATTCATCTACCGGCCCAACACTATTCTCCCCAGCCCAAGGTAATCACAAGAAGCCCAATGGGGCGGAAACCTGCCCAATCTGGCAACACTGAGCATTAGCATCACTGTGTCCGCGGTACAGCCAACCACTTTTCATTCACACACACACACACACACACACACACACAGGAGAGACTAACTTCCCCTAACAAACTTGCCAGACTATGTCCCATGCATAATATTTTTTTTCATCCAAAAAATGTTTTTTCAACTATTAAGGTGTCAGCTTCTATAAATAGAACTGTCAATGTAAATGTTGCCTGATAAGGAGCAGCAGAGTCTTCTGCTTCCCTTTCATTAACAGGTAGAGGATGTGATCCGCCCTGATCTGACTGTCAGTTGTTCCTTCAGGGGGCTCAGTATTTCTCTCAGAGGTTCCCTGTTGGCTTTGTCCGCACAGTGTGGGAGTAGAGTAGCCACCGAAAGGCCACAGCTCCAATTACACACAGCCTCTGCTTCTTAAATGTCAAGCTACTTTGCATTACCCAAAGTGCAATGGCATTCAGCGGATATTAGCCCCATTCCAGCCACATCTGTCACAGTGTTTCATGTGGCTCCTCCAGCTAAAAAGTAAAGGATTGTCAGGCCCTTTCCTTCCATCTAGAACGTACCATCTCTGAATTTCCTTCTCAGCATTTCAAGGAGTTTTAGTCGTCCATGAAAACAGCCTACCTCAAAGTCAAATGAAATAAGAAATGTCCTTTCGGCAGCTTTTGTAATTGCCTCAGAGTGAAGATTCATGATCCTCCTTTCAGTGCTGTCGGCTCATTGGTTGCACCGCCACCCAGGGCCCCCCAACTTTTCCCATCAGAGACTCCACAGGCTTTGACAATTTAGCTGCTTTGTTGATCATTAAGAAGGGAGACGCAGAGCTTCCCCTCTCTAATTAAACCTTGATTAGAAAATTGCTCTACCGCAGACATGACAGAGAAGAGAGTGTGAGACAGGGGACAGAAAAGTGGCTGCAGTTGCCCTAAAGTATGCAGGTGGTGTTCAGATAATATGCACAGGCCATAAATACACAGCAACACAGCTCCACTGAACTAAACTCTACTGTCGGCTCACTCATTCAAGGGAAATGCAAACATCCATTTCTTAATCAACACAATTGATAATTCATCTATTTCCATCAAATCAAAAATCCAAACATTAACAGTGGTTCAATCTCACAATATACAGTAAAGAAAAAGCACATCTGGAGTTAAACAATTCACAAACTTCCAAAGCTTCCAAATATACTGTGTATTCTGAGAAAACACTTATATTTACGCTTGATTGAAACCAAATTATTGCAGATTTAACTGCCAACAAACTAGTCTCATAAATTGTTCCAGTTATAAGCTGTGTCTCTATTCAGGGGGCTGCAGCCTTCGAAGATGGCAGTCTATGGAGGATGCGTCACACCTGGATCCCACAGGATCCGTCTCCAGCGTGTTCTGTCTGCGCCGCGGTTCTGGTCCGTCAGACAGTGCGCAGCGCGAGCCCTCGCCCAGACGGGAGGAAGTCTGATCCGCAGTGCAGCGGAGCACTGGCCCAAGCAGCTGGATTCGCGGGATCACGCGATAACATCTTTGTTAAACAGAGCAACACACCAAGGTTGATTATCTGCTCATTTGGAGATCATTCTGTGATTTTTGTGCTCCTACCATGGCTGAGTACACTACTTAAAAGTGTTCTTTTTGGAAGATTTCAGTGTGTTGTGAAAACGGAAAAACGGGAGTCTGTGCCGGTCTGAACATGGTGTTTTATTTTGGAATGGCCGGATGCTGTATGCTGTTTTCGTGTGTCACTTCCTGTTTGGAACCATCTGCTCTGTTCAGCTTGACCGAGTTTGAAGTGGACTCCATCAAAAAATAGACCCGGCACGTATCGTTAGCGGAGCAGAGTGGAGAGGCGCTTCTGGGACGCGCCAGAGACAGACCATGACGCGTGCTGTGGAATCACGAGCATTGACTTGAATGGGTGCGATCGACTCCGTAGGTCACGGCGCTCACGGAACGCATGGGAGACGGATCCTATGGAATTTGAGGGTCATTCGTAGCCTGTGTAGACCGATGAGGCCGAACTGAAATGAGACTACGGATGTTTTCCTGTTTACTCATCACCTATTCCCCGCCCTTTACCTGGCATCACCAAACACCTCTCCTGTCGCCTAGCAACAGGTAGCGGGCTGACTAGCTAGCATAACTATCACGTAACTTAACTTAATATTTTAACACCAGAACCGCCAATGGGTAAAATTCACCCCCATCTGTCTTTTGATTGTAACTTTTTTTTCCAGAAAATATTGAAGCCCCCTGGTCTTTGACTTTTCCTAAAAGTGTGTTCAGTAGCGCCCCCTGTTGTTATAAAATGTCAACATGAATCATGAGTCATGTATACCTATAACTACCAGCGGGTCAGATATAGAACGCTGTCATTTTTGCACTATCCATTTCACGCGTCCATATTGATACATTGTATGTTGCTATGGCAACGCCTTTTTTTCTACTACTGAGTGTCATCGAGTTGCTCATCAAGTCATGAACTCCAATTCGCATGGATAAGAGGAAGAGATGCAGGAATGTAAATCAGGCATTAGGTTTACTCAGTGCCCTGAGTGAAGGTGAGTCTGATGGTGGGACCTCTCTGGACTGTCTGTTGTTCCTTGGTTTGTTTTCTGTGAGCACCTTGTTCAGAAAGTGCTTTGCAAATAAAGTTTTGTTACATATACATTTCATTGTCATGTTGTCATTTTGTAAGCTGCAGAACGACATCACATATAGCATTTCATTATACAAAATGATTAATAAATTAACCTTGTGCCTTGAAAATCAATACATTCTAATAGCAGGTAAATTTTACCCGTTGGCGGTTTTAGGTATACTGTGACCCCTGGTTGTTGTTGAAACCAAAAACTTACATTTAAAGTGAATTTCTCAGCCGCTTGAGAGTCCGCCATCTTGTTTGGATTGTAGCACGGTGAATCTCGGGATGCGTTGGGATGTACCCGATGGATCCTTTGTGGCCCGGGAAAAGGAGGACGCATTTGTCGGCCGCATCTGAAGGAGCCTTCGAAATGGGACTGCGCCGCTGTGACGCAATCTGCCTTAAAATACATTCTTCGAAGGCTGCAGCCCCTCATTTGGGACACAGCTACTGTTGGCAATAATTTTATGCCTCACTGACACTCTCGGTTCAAAAGTAAACACGAGGCTGAAGTGATCCTACCGCGCTGAAATATTGCCTCAAAGATCAGAGACAGCTCGCCCTGTTCACACCTGCGGGATGAGCTCAAACCTAGCAGAGGATGATTCACGGCAGCAAGCTATGCGTGTGTGTGATTTAGTGCATACATTACCACATTTTCAAGACAATGTGACGGGACAAAGGGTCAGATAAATGCTGTAATTTCAAGTAAAAGTTGACAGAATGTGTTCTATTCACAGCTTTAGACATTGAGGGAATGCAGACACATGAACATCTGCAGATATACTTTAAATTCACACATCTTTAGGGTCTTTCAACACCTCAATGCTACCCACTTCCTGCAGGTGTCAACTCCTCGTTAAGCTCATGCTCTCAGTCCATGCTCATGGTAATATTTCACGTACGAGTACTCCCATAGACAGTTTAATATTAACCACTAAAAGTGCTGTATTTTTGCATCCAGGTGACCAAACTGAGCCGATTCTTGATGTGTGAGTGTTTCTGAACCAGTCCAGCCTTCACTGTCACTCCGCTGAGAGGCAGGATAAAGAAAAAAACACCTGAGCTGAGAATAGTTCCCCTGACTCTGTCCTCTGCTGTGAAGAAAGACAGCTCTCTCATTGCCATTCCTGCGACACGACACATTCAGTTTCAATGATCTCCAAACACCAGGCTCTGCAAAAAGTGCAGCAGGGTGGAAACGTGTTGAGCAGGGAAAAGGTTTCTCTCCTCTGTGAAGGCAGGCCTCCACCCTGCTGGAGACTCTTTAAGGAGGAGAGCTTGCACAAGCCATAATGTTTAATAAAAAACTCATGTTGCAATCACATTTTCAATCACGTCCTTTCTCTGTTCTCCACATCTCCTCTGCTGCTATTCAGAACTCATGTTTAGGTTTCCCAGAGAGATCACGTCATCCACATCACTGCCAGCTGATGTCTTTAAACACTCTCTTCATCATACACACACAGCCTGACTCCATGTCTGTCTCTGTCTTTAATCAAATGTCTGCTCCATGCACTCACCATAACCACATCCAACTTAGAGAAGCAGATGTTCACAGATATGTAAACTTCACTGACTGTAGTGATTGTTTTAGTTACGTCTCCTCTCACCGTTCCTCCTCTACTCTGCTAATCCGGAACAGATCGGCTGCAGGAGCCGTATTTGTCAACAGAGCTGTCAATCATCATATTTACAGCATCAAATAACTAATTAAAAATAAACTTGTCAGAAAAATGAACACTTGGACATAAATCAGCATGATAAGAACTAACTATAATGACAGAAACCATGTTTGAGAAAAATGTATTTGGCGTGTATTTTGATTTTATAGTTTGACTCATGTCCCATCTGTTAACATGGAGGAGGCGGGCTTTATGACCTATACTGCAGCCAGTCAGCATGGGGCGACAGAGAGGGTTTGGCTTCACTTTTAGGGAGCTGTCATGTCGTCCATCTTTTTATACAGTCTATGGTCTAAACCAGAGGTTCCCAACCCCCAGCTGGACCGGTACCGGGCTGTAGGTCATTCAGTATTGGGCCGCGAAACCCAACAGTGTCTGTGACAATCCAAACATACGCAGAGTCAGAACCATCGAATGGGCTGTGTGAATTGTGCAACCGCACAGGGCCTCGCACCTCTGAAGACACTTCAAAAGTCGCCCAATTCAGCTGGATAAAGCACGGACCTGGCAACCCTGGCTTTGCATCCCATGAAACTTTGATCATGAAGCCTGATGCCCCTCTAAAGCTCTGTGTTTATCAGTGACATATATGAACTACACAGCATGTGGGCTTATGACAGCCTATGGAGAAGTTTATACTTTAATTGTGCGCAGAAATACGGACGGTTCACAACGTTACTGATTCAGGTATGAACATCAAAACACACACAGGTCTGCGTCATATCTGCTCCTCTCCTAACGTCTGTCTCCTCCCCGTGCGGTGTTATAAACTACGCGTGGATCACCTCCGGCTCATCTCAATCGCAGTGTGTGAAGACGTATGTTATGCTTTATAAAATAGTTATTTTCATGGAAATACGGGGCCGATCACGACCCTGTGAAGTCAGGGGCAGAGCCTGAGAAACACACACACATCAGTGTCATCACTACACTGCACGATTATAAACTGCTCACTGCTGGATCACATTATAAATTATTGTATTATAAAATATAGATTTATGCACATGCATGTCAATGAGCAGAGCAGAGCCAAACTACACCCCCGTTCTGTCAGAAATATTGCTGCTGTCTGGTCTGTGTAGTCAAAAAGGTCCCCTGGTCTAAACAGTACTCTTTAAGATATCTATTGACCCAATAAATCCAATCATGGACAAAGCAAGCACCGGGCGACAGTGGAAAGGACCTTGAGCAGAACTGGACTCGAGCGAGATACCTATCCATCCTAACATCAACACATAAACATAATAAGGAAATGTTTTTAAATGTTGGGAGGAAATGTTGTCATTTGAAGTGATATATGTCTCAGTGTTTACTGTATTGATAAAGAAGGCAAAGTTCTTCTGCTCACAGAGTTGTTCAGACGGTGGGCGAGCATCCAAAGCCAAGGCCCCACTCTGCTGAACTTCTTCAGCAGTTTAGTCTGGCCGGAATAAACAGGACTTCATATCCAGTCAGCAAAAAACCTTCTAATGTATCCTTGTCAATAACTGCCTCATGATTTAGAATGGCATTTTCTCTATTTGAAGGATAGTATCAGGACTAGTTTGCAAAGGTGCAGACTTGGAATGCCACCTGTTTCCATGCACAATCAACCAATGCAGAAGGAAAGCCATTAAGTCACCACCTTTAAATGCACACATAAGCGTTTGCTTTCATAAAGGCCAGGGTTAAGTGACAGCCAGTGGACCGTGCGGCCGAGCCATTACCATAGTTTTGCATTCTCTTAAGTCATTTTCTACAAGGTTAGGCTTCATGTAATCATTGCCCCGGGACAGCGGTACGCTAGATATATAGAGAGCGCACTGAGTGGAGGAGCAGTGGGCCACTTGTTCGACTTAATGAGACTGATCTGAACAGATGGAGGAGGGAGTCCCAGGTTGCTCTGACACCGAGTCTCAAAGCCTGCTTCAGTTGGCCTCTCGTCTGTTTAGACTCTCTCTAGCTCAGGCCTGAGAAATGTAACTTTATGTCGTGTCCACGTAGAAGGCTAACATGACTCTCAGGAGCTGCCAATGTAGGGAGCTTTCTTTTCATTCACTAGAGTGCTTCAGTTTCTGTACGATAATCAATGTTTTAAGCTTCACTTCTTCCTCATATCACCTTCACTGTACTTATTTAATCCATGTACAAGCCCATTGACGGAAAGACAAGACGGCTCTCTTTAATCTCTTAATGATTACCATGTCAGTGAAAGCACAGTGAACGCTTGAATAGAGACTCCACATCCTTCCTTTAAAAGCTGCTGTTTCAAATGGTTTTCTTGGAAGCATCTCGGGTTTTAACAATGCCTGGCTGTCAGGAGATATAAAAACATTTCAACTAAGTACCATGTCCAAAAAAACATTTAGATGTTCCAAAAATAAAATATTTTTCTGAAGTGTGACAAGTGGATTTGGTCTGGAACCATAGCTTTGTATTTGAAGCAGCTGCAGAAATCCAGCATCCCTGCCTCTTAGCAAAGACATGACAGCTACAGCATCGTATCCTTCACAGTTGTTTGTTGTCCTGTCTGCTACCACGCTGAACTAAATCTTTTCTTGTAACTTCCAGGAGACACCGCGCAGACATCGCAGACTCTAAATCCTTCCTGGCGTTGTCGTGTTTGAGACACCAGAATATGCTGAATTCATCACGTCTTTGTTGCACTGTAAAAACTTTCTTCTCCTGCACTTTGAATATTGATTTGCTTGCTTTCCCGCTTCAGGAGACGTCATTGTAACATTAACACAATAAAACTACAGTGCATTTTATTAAGTTGAAGTCTTAATCCAAATTGAAAAGGGATTCAGCAAATGTATCAAATTAGCTCTAAAACTAGGGTTAACCAGGGTAACCTTTTTTTCTTTAACCTTTGACCTTTGCAGGAAACAGTTGTAAAGCTTGTTTGTAGGTGTTCAGCTTGTTTGTAGTGTAAGATTCCTTCAGTTTTCCTCCTGGAAAAGATTTTTACTCCGGTCCGAATTTAAAGCTCCTGTGAGGAGTTTTTCACTGGTTATGAAACAGACTGAAATTAATTCTGATGACTCTATATGACCAACAACAGCAAACCAGACTGTCAGCGACAAGATTGATTATTTCTATATATTTTTAATGCCTGAAACTGCTGGCGGGGGGATAGGTGTCAGGCGGAGCGATTAACTGCACGCTGCCTTTGTTTACATTTTCCAGGGCTAAAATTTAAAGTGAGTGATACATGTGACTGTTAAAGAAAGCTGATTTTTTGTCAAAAACCACAACGTAAGCATGTACAGGACAAAATCAGCAAACCGATAAAACCTCTTTGGCTTTTTGGGGGCACTTAACTTAAGACTACGCCTGTTCCATCCAACCGACAGCCGACACTAAACTAAATATCTAACAGGTAACACGTTTTAGTTTTCGTACACACGGGAGGGAGACTTACTTCCCCTAACACTGATAAAGAGGAAATGACCGCCTGATATCACATTAGTGCAGCTTTTTATGAGAGCACAGAGCGAGTGACCGCTGTGCATGCAGAGTCTGTGTGTCACCTGTAAACTGTAAACATGCACACAGCCCTGCTTCTGTCACAGATGTGCCTGTGGGATCGAGGCAAACGGGCAGTTAAGCGAGGTGGCTATAAGTGTGTGTATTACCGTTAACAGCGACACCTCGTCCCGGTGCATGTTAACACTGCGGCCACATAAACGGTCCATTGACAGACCGTCCACGTGCCGCAGACTGTTTACTTTACACCTTTAGCGCACACACAGCACAAGGTTGTGTGTGCGCTGACAGAAAGTAGAAGACCGTAAGCTTTCATCGGAAAAAATACTGTTATTATTAAACCTCTTTATGAATACCCATATGATAATGTTTGGTCTATTTTAGTTTATAATAGTTCCACAATTAAACACATATTCAGTAATAAGAACCCTCACATCAGGAGAAACAAAGTTTGACATTAAAATAACACCAAAAACAAATTATTATTTCAGGGCCAGTGGTTTTAACGGCAGGGACAGTGAATTAGGAAAGTTACTGGCCCAGAGTGCCAGTGGAACATTGTGCTCATGGTCGACCCCTGAGGTAAATGTTCCCTTTGGTCTTAGATTTGCCTTGGTGTGATTATTGTAATCAGTTGATGATTTTTTGATTTTGAATCGAATCGTGACCTCAAGAATCGGTATCGAATCATGAGACACCCAAAGATTCCCACCTCTCTACACCATGGTATCCTATTTTGTTGTTGCTGTGCTATGAGCAGGATTATCAGAGATCCAAAAGCCAGAGCTTTGTAGAAGCTTGTCGAGGATGCATCAGTTTAATTCTGTTTTTCCTGCTGTAAAGCACACCAACAAACACTGCAGCATATGCTCAGCCAATCCCCCGGCACTCAGTACTGATGGAAAGTAGCTCACCGATGGGACTCTAAACTGAAACATTTTGTATACAGTGCGTACACAAACCACTTCTTCTGTTAAATGCTTCCGAACTTTTTTTGATCACGCTAATACAACCGCACCCTGATCAGTGGACGTTAAAAAAAGACAGTGTTTAGCTAGGAAGTATTTCCTTTACATACAGTACCCGATGAACTCCCTGAAGGTCCAAACCCCCACAGTCTCAAATGTTAACAGCGACTGTTTATCCTCTCAACTACAGAGATTTCCTTCCATCAAACACCCCTGGGAGGATAGGATTCTCCCTCTGCCAGCTGGAGAGAGACACAGAGAGACAGAGAGGGAAAAAACGGGGAAAGAAAAGAGAGACAGCAGAGGAGAGATTGCACAAAGAACCTGAAATCTCTTCCCTCTGGGGAGAGCCTCTCTGGTGCCTTTACCCGCTTCTTATCTGATGAGCCTTTGGAGGATGGGAGTGAGTCTCTCTCTCTTCCCCGGGTGCCTTGCAGAGGGAGGGATCCTCTCGGCGCGGCGGTCACAGTCGACCCTGTATGACAGATGGATGGGTAGACACCGGCGCTGGCAGGCATTACTGTCAAAATGTGGTGAGAAAAAGGTGGAGCGGCTCTCTTCAGTGGAGCCGATGGCAGGACTAAAGTCTGCAAGGAATCACGCTACGAAACCTTGAGGGCTACAGTTGCACGCTGCCCATAATTGAGTAGAAAGCATTACTGAATATTTCATTTGTGCTTTGGGAATTGGATTCTGGAGAGCTCAGCAAACGCTAACTGGAAATGAGAGATTTTTACTACAGCTAATGATACTTGCTTTATGCCTGCCCTTCATCTGGACCTCTTTCGCAAACACGGTTAGTTTCAAAACCAAGAAAACATTAATCAGGCTTAATTTGTGCAAATCTGTAAACAAATTTATGTTTGGTCAATTTCAAAAGGGTCATTTTAGGAATCAAGTCCTATTTTGCTAGCAAGCACCCCAGAGTCAGCCAATTAACTTTGTTCTTGGGTCAGAGAATCACCAGGGGCAACAGGGCCGCTCATTAAGTACCACAGTTAAAGGGAGCTCCAGGACCCAGTGGTGAGCTCAGGGCCAGCCATCTGTAAGCTTTAGTTCAATGGGCCGTCAGCCCGCCCTGCATACCGAGCACCGATGCCAGAGAGAGTAAACTCTGTTAATCAGAAACATTTCTCCAGAACCCAACGAGAGGCGGTTTGGATTAGTGTCTCTGAAAACTCGACTCTCTATTCTTCAGTCCCTTGCTCACTGTCGTTCTCCCTTCCATCGTTCTATCGGCTCCCATTGGAACAAACCCGGAGGGACCAGAGGATCCAGCTGGGAGAGAGAGCTAACTGGGTTCACTATTACAACATGTCACAGGGGAGCTGGTGGGCTGCTTTGCCCAGCTGGAGCTCTCAGATCCCTCGATAGATGGATCACTACCATCGGTCCATGGAGGTTCTTGTCAAACAGGAAAAATCATTGATTCTGTCTCACACAGTCTTTCCATTAAGAAGTCATTAATCTGGGATATAGTGCAACGAAAAACACATTGCTTTTGAAATGCAGCTGAGCAGAGTGCAAACGTGCTGAATGAGGGATCAGAGGTCAAGTAGATGAATAGATATGCTGGCAGTCACATCAGCTGTGCTCATCACAGAGACACATAATGACAAAAGATCAACAAGGAAAGAATTAACTCCAGGACATGATGTTGTTGTCTGGATGGTGCAGAGCAGCACAATGTGAGCACCTCAAATCTGCATCTGAAGGCAGATGTTCAGGGATTGTTTTAACAGTTAACTCACATTACCAAAACTAACTACAAACTACAGCTGAGCTGCTGGTGTCACTGTTTGTGTAGGTATTCTGCCATATACCAAAGTTCATCCTTTGGGCACCATCAGTGCCTGCAAGAAAATGCATGCAGTAGTGGCAGAGATATTTAGGCCTAAATAAAAGTGGTGGCCAGACCAAGAGATTGACCAACAAGCCCATATTACCATCCAAAG
The DNA here is from genome assembly GCF_022749685.1 of Semicossyphus pulcher. Taxonomy (NCBI): domain Eukaryota; kingdom Metazoa; phylum Chordata; class Actinopteri; order Labriformes; family Labridae; genus Semicossyphus; species Semicossyphus pulcher. Next base: position 26,021,380 of record NW_027211604.1, on the reverse strand, counting down.
AGGAGCCAAGTCTGAGATTGAAGACAACTGAAGACTTTTTTTATAGCCCAATTGAACACATCTCTATACCTCAGATTTATCTATATTTATGTTTTACTGTTGATTGCCACTCCCTTTTTGGACCATCTTAAATCAAAATGCAAACATAACTCCTAAGATATTTTTCCAATGAAACCTTGAAATCTTCTATTGCAATGATCCAAGTTTGTGAGACAAACATATTTCACAGACTCCACCTGTCTGGGATTAGGTTTGTCCAGATCTTTCCAGAATTTAAACTTGTCAGCCGTGCAATCAACACCCAGCAACCCTTTTTCACTCATGTTGGGTTTGCTCATGTATGACACAATTTCTGGCTACGGTCTCATACATACAATCTCATCATAGCAAGAGCTTGTTTAGCAAGATGTTGGTTAAAGGTATCATAAGTAGGATTTTTTCTTGCATGTTGTCAACAACACATTCAAACTGGGCCCCTCCTCTTGGGCTCTTCGTCACGAGAAGCTCACTTTTACTCTCTCGTGCAAGAACACGCCCACCCCGCCGAGCTAACACCGACAGCATCACGGTTACCTTTGCGCTGGCATGCTTACCGCCTGTTACCTTTGCCTAGCATGTCAACCGCCTGTAACCTTTGCCTAGCATGTCAACCGCCTGTAACCTTTGCGCTAGCATGCTAACCGCCTGTTGCCTTTGTGCTACCCGGTTTGAGGCACCTACCTGTCCAAGAGAAAGAAGGCCAACTCTGCATCGCTCTTTCGCCATGTTCCCCGGTCTGAATGGGGCCCAGCTGCTAATTTGAACCACGCCTACACTCACCTGTACGCTGTGATTGGCTCAGGGAACCACAACAGAATAATAAAAAACAACAGAATAGATGCAGAGGGAAGGGTCTCACAAGGGTCTGCACACACGCTCACATGTGTACAGAGGCCCATAAGTGATGATTTATATTATATTTGTAAAAGTCTATATTTTATTTTTCTAGGAAAATCCGACTCATTATACCTTTAACTAGCTACCGTCTATGCATAGCTGCTGGGTTGAGGGGGTAGTCAAGTCAAGTCTGTATATGTATATAACACATTTAAAAACAACAGGAGTTGACCCAAAGTGCTTTACAGTTTATGGAGGCAGCTAGAGCAAGCGTCAGCAAAGGTATACATCATTAAATAACGCAATAAAAGCGACTATACCAAATGTAATACAATGGTAATAACACTGATAACAACTGTAACAAATTAAATCAGAAACAGAGAGATTAAATAGACAAAAAGTGGAAAAAAACAACAGAGTAAAAGCAAGAGGAAATCAGATGAGAAAGAATAGGTGGGTCTTTCATTTTGATTTAAAATCTTCAGTAATGTGAAACATGAGACTAATCCAGAGCAACAACTGGTCACCTTTGGATTTTCAGGTGTGAGTGAGGGTTTGACATTGTTGTGAGGAAGACCTAAGTGACCAGAGAGCAGAGCATGGGAGTAGCACATCTGATGTATCGTGGAGCCAATCCATTTAAAGCTTTAAAAACATTTAAAGTTGGAAACGCTCATATATACCACTACCAAGAAGTATGCTATCACCATCAATATATAAATTAATGCCTGTAACTGAAAACCATAAGTGCTTAGAATGGCTGTAGTATCATGATTTCATGTAATTCTGATTACATAATTTTTTTTTTTTTACTTTTGAATTATTTTACTGTTTTAATGTGTTGGTCGGTCTCCAGGGGGGTTGGGATAGGTGGGATGTAGTGGTCAGGTCTAAAGTGGTTGACATTTAAAGGTTTCACGTTGAGTAATTCTGCTTACTCACCGTGTTAGTCATTAAATTAAAGGTAGCACAGAGCATATTCAGACTCTTCTATTAACATGTAGCTGGTGGGTGGATTTAATCACTGGAGCTGTGGGCATTAGTTGGATGGCAAATAACTAAAACCTAAACTGTTTATGGTACATGAAGAGAAACACCAAATGTTCTTTAAGTCCATTAAAACCAAGTCTTTCATTCACATGGTCTACCACGAAATGTTTCTTTGCTGGACAAAGAGCTGGAATGTTTGGGGTAAAAAATATAGTTAAAATTTGAGTTTAATCTTTGGGTCCTGTGTGCATAGGAGCTTGTTACGACCCAGCTCGTAGGGAGAAAGGGAAGCAACATAAAACCAGTTGTTCTTGGTAAAAAAAAGTTATTTTTTAACTAAGAAGTGAGATCGTTTTAAAATGTAATCTTGGTTTGAAACAAAAACACAGATAAAACCCAACTAACTAAACTAACTATCCAAACCGCACAACAAGTGAAGCAGCACCCTGCACCTAGTGAGTCTAACAAATTAAATCCTAACGAGTGAATGTGATATGTAAACTAAACTAACTAATCCCTGGCCCAGTCCAGGTACCATGAGTGCCTCAGAACCCAAACAGTCAACATTAGTTCTGCTTAAAACACACAGTTTTCAATATGACAAGCAAACGAGAGGCACAGGCACAGCGACGAGCTGACTCGAACCAAAATGCTGCCCGCCGAATGTCGAGTTGGCCATGTTCTTAAAGGGGAGGTCAGCTGCTGCTCTCCTCTGATTGGCCGTCTCTCTGGGCTGACACCAATCCATTATCCTCCAGCCATCAGCGCAGGTGAAGAAGATCAACCTTAAGATACCACTCCCCAGGCAGCTACACACACAATCAAACACACTCCAACATAATTAGTCACACACACACGGGGAGGTGAACGGCGGTCGACGTAACAGAGCTGCAGACAGACAGTGATCAACATCCACTACAAATCTGCAGCACGATGCCCTTGAAAGTAAGTGAGTTTTTAATTGAAATTCAGCTCTAAAAGTCGAGATTATAAACTTCAAAGGTCAAATGAAATTATTTCACACTCTGATCTCTGTATATGCCTGCTTTACTTAGCTAACAAACACAACCTTGTATTAATTAAATCACTCTAATTTGGTAATTATTTTATCTCCTCTTCGTGCTGAGTCTGCATTATTTGAGATTCATGTTGCCTGTAATTAGAAAGAAGAGAAAAATACAAGGATTATAGCACTCCTGTGAGTTCTTAGTGGTGTTTAAGGATTCATAAAAGCAGATTAGGTCTGATTAACACAATAAAAAAGGCTCAAGTAATGTAATTGTTGGAGGTCAAATTAGCCACTAAATCTTAAGAAGGATTGCAGTCCTCTGATATTTTACACTGTGTTCTGTTAGATCATCAAACTGCTTTTATACTTCGATTCAGTCACTTGATGTACTAGTGTATGGGCCGCATACAGTGAATGATACTACAGCTGATTCACACACCAATCTGATCACCAATGTCCATGACATGGAGAAAATATCCCCCCTTCTGATAGTCGAAACTGTTTTCTCTCTGGTGCGATCTCAAAGACATAAAGGACGTCCAGCAGCGTTTATCGTCCCTCCTCATGAAAAAATAGATGCAGGAAGATCCTAGTGACCTAAATATTTCCTGCTGTGATCTGAGGAGCCTCATTTCAGTGAGCCAATAATCTGGAACACATTTCCTACGTGAATACAGAGTTTGATCAGTTGTCTGACCACATCTTTCCATACAAGCACACTACAGGCTCCTTCATAACCATCTGTGCGTGTGGACAAACTTCTTCCCAAACAAAAGAACTAATACAAAGTTATTTTAAAATCAATAATCTGCTCTAACGTCAAATATGCAACAGATAATTACCAACTTGTGCATTATAGACCATATAATCATGTCTTGAAACAAACAGTAGTTATCCACTCACTTAAAAACTCAATTTCACTTCAATGAAAAGTAGCGAGCAAAAGTAACACGTTAGATCTATTTTTGAATAAAAGCACTAGTTCTTCGTCTGTCTCTGGACCCAACTGTGCTGGAGATCTATCTGCACTCACCCACTAGTGTGAGGGAAAAAAAAGCTGCCTGAAGGCTTTCTATTGAGTGAGCCTGCAGCACTGCCAAGGCAAAGAAACCTCACTTCAATGACAGGCAGTCGATCAAGACTCAAAGAGGCCTGACTAAGAAGCAACATGCAGAATAAATGCAGCCCTTCTTTTGAAGGACACTTTTGCCAAAAACCGAGTGTTGGGTGGTTTTGGTACCAACAACTGGAAGATCAATGGCTGGGATAACACTTTACTGAACGACCGTGAAGAGACATATCTCCTATCTGAAAACTGTTTCTCAAACTGATTCACTAATATGTTAAACCCAAGGCTTTTTCTAACTTTACTAACTAGGATAAAACGTTTTTCAGGGCAAAGCCCAGGCCTTCTCACTGTAAGGTCATATGGTGGATGAACTTCACAGTCCCAACTGAGAGAAGGCTAATGCTGGTCTTGAAAACAACAGGTTGATCTGTGGCCTGAAGGGGACGAAGCCTCTTGTTGGTGCCAGTGCAGAAGTGCCACCTTCATTCTTACTAATGGCCAGCAGGGGGCGACTCCACTGGTTGCAAGGAGAAGTTTGATTATATAAGTCTACCAGGAAATGCCACAACATCTTACTGGAGTTATTACCGCTTTATTGTGTCTTTCTCAATACAGCATGATGTTAACGATGGTCTTATTCAGAGTAGAATAGATGACAAAGCACAGTATACTGTAGGGCACGAGCTGGCCATTGACAAGTTGCTACCAGGGCGACCTATCACTCTGGTTAAGTGGATGGCTTGATCCGCCATAGCGCGGAGCTTAGAGCTGGGGGGATGGAGGTTTCTTGCAGTTTACGGGGTGAGCAGTTCCTTGAGGTAGGGGGGGCATTGCCGTGGATGCACTGACGAGTGAATAGAGAGATTTTGTATTCAATCCTGAGGGAGACGGAAAGCCAGTTTAGTGAACGACAGATGGGTGTGATGTATTCATACCTTCTCATCAGGATCCTAGCAGTGCTGTTTTGGAGATACTGGAGCTTCTGTAGGATCTTGCTGGGGTTTCCGATGAGAAGAGCATTGCAGTGGTCCAGCCTTGAGGAGGCAAAGGCGTGGACGAGTTTCAGGCAGGTTGAGTGAGGGCAGAGTTTTGCGATGAACCTGAGGTGGTGGAAGGAGTTCTTAAAGAGATTTTCAATGTGGGCCTCAACAGTCAAGTCAGGATCAAGAGGCTTCCAATACACTAATCTGTGGGCAACAATCTGGATTCCCACTTTGCCTATTAAAGTGAATGTAATCTGGTTTTGTTTCTCTCCCTGTCATCAAAGAACAGACTTTCCCACAGTGACGAGAGGAGGAAACACCATGTTACCTCCAAGACGAGAGCAGAGGCCTTATAGTTTCCTGATCACCAGAGAGAAAACTCCAGCGCCCTGGGTCTCCATTCACAGTTTGCTGTGTTCAGGTCTCACTCTGCCTCGGATGGAGACTTTAGTGACACTTCATGCTGCTAATGTGAGCAAGATGCTTTCTGACACCTGAACACTCACACAGTTCAGCGGAGCCCACTGGCGGTATGGCAGAGCTCTCCATCTGAGCTGCAGGTGTTCTGATTTAATGTGGCACTGACTACACGTCTCTGTGAGTCAGGTGCTGTCAGCGCTGAAGGACAGGCACCGAAATGACAGAGGCTAAACGTGAAGGACCACATGAAAACTAGACATGTAAAGTGAATTGTGGATTGATGTGTTCACTCATAAATCTGTAATCATTACTTTGTCTGTTTATTTTGGGAATAGAGGGGTAAAGTGCAAAACGACTATCAGCAAGAGTGTGACTCAAGCTTTCTTTCTACTACTGTGGAGTTTATAACAAGAGAAGAAATCTACTTCACTGCTATAATTCTCTTAAGACTGAATGCATCATTATTGGCAAGTGATACTGTTAAAAGTGTTGACAGGACACAGTGTGAAATGATAGAGACAGTTTCCCAGCATGAGTAGAAGCACAACGGGAATCTTGCCTTTGTACTAGTTTTAATCTATATTTCTAATGGACTAAAATGAGTCACTGAGCAGATGAAAGCAGCATTTACAACAAATTATAGGTAGGAAGTAGGAAAGGTAAGGTAAGAAAGGTGATCTATAGGTGCTTTTCGACCAAAAGTACCAGAAACTTCTCTTCAAGGAACTAAATGGTTCCTGTGGATCATTGTTGTCTGCGTTTCCACAGCGACCTGAAGTCCCGGGAAGATTATGCAGCTCAGGCCAATGACGTATGAAGAAACTGTAAAAGTAACTGCACAACACCGCCAATCCAGTAGGTGGTGGTAATGCACCTTTAAGCTGGTTTGCCAACCACCACTAAAACTCAAAGAAGAAGAAGAAGGTATCATCATTTGTGTGACACTACAGTTAGCCTGTTAGCATGGAGGAGATTCAGCTTGTGCTGTGTTTGATCGTGCTTTATTGCATTGCAAATGGATTCATTGAGTACGAAAGCTCACGTCTCCAACTTCCTGTCAGCACACACAACCTCACGGCGTGTGTGTACTGCGGGTTTAACCGCTGAAAGTAAACACTCGTGAACTGTCCGTTTTCCTGTAACCGCGGCACCTCGTCCCGAGTGGATGAAATGAAACGCTGTTGTGACGACCCCACTTTGGCTGTTTGCTGTCTGTGTTTCAGATGCCAGTGGGTGTGGTCGTGTCATCACAATCCTATTGAAGCATCCCTCACTCTGTCTTGGACAGGAGATGGAGAACTGTCTGCTCCCCGTTAGGCCACGCTCCTTAATCTTGTGTTGTTTCATATTTCCACACAACACCCCGCACCGCATAACCTCACTCATGCACACACACTAGCACCGCTGACTTACTGACTCCCACACTTCATAATGTTGGTTAATTTTATCATTTTGTGTTTAGTTACAATAAATTAATTATTGTTTTGAAGTAACTCCTTGTTTCCTCCCGTTCTTTGTCATCGGTTCTGAGCCGGCCGTGACACTGTGAGTCCTCGAGCAGTCAGATACGATCAGCACTGGAGGCCCCACCCTGAAAGTTCCTGTACCTTTGGAAAGTACTACCCCCTGAGCAGGGACTTTTCAGGGGGTAAGTCAACTACCCTGGAGCTAAATTAGACCCTGGTTCCTCAAAAGGTTCCTAGTTCCTGGGAAAAATTCCTGCTGTCGGAAAGCACCTTCTGTTACAATATTAGAAGTAAAAATTTGAGCCTTCACAACCCCCAGTGCTCATAGCCCTCGTACACTGTCTTTGGTCATAGCTTATTGAAACGGGGGAAATTAAGAGGCTGGATGAACAGGAGGTCCTCTGCCCCAGTCATCATCCAGGGGGAGGAAGGGAAGAGGGTGGACTCTTACAAGTACCTTGGGGTCCAAATCAACAACAAACTGGACTGGTCTCACAACACTGACGCCCTCTTCAGGAAGGGACAGAGCAGGCTGATCTTCCTAGGGAGATGAAGGTCCTGCAGTGTTTGCATCAGGCTCCTGAAGGCCTTCTTCCAGTCTGTAGTGACCAGCGCACTGTTCCTCACTGTGGTGTGCTGGTGGGGTGGCATCAAAGCTGGTGAGGCTAACAGACTCAACAAGCTGCTGAGGAAGGCCCGCTCTGTTGTTGGGCTTGAACTGGACACTGTGGAGTCAGTGGCTGAGAGGAGGATGAAGGACAAAATCAAAGCCATCTTGGACAACCCCTTTCCCCCTCTCCACGATGAGCTGTGGCAGATGGGCAGCTCATTCAGCTAGCGTCTCATCGAACCATTTATATGTCACTTTATCCCTACCAGGTCACTTTAGATTGTCACTCATGTCACTTTTATATACCAGTTGTACCTCTTATTTAATTTAATGTCATGTTTATCTATTCTTATTTCTATTTGTACTTGCCTTCTTGCTTCTTGCTTGTCTTTGTGCTGTTGCAACAACCAAATTTCCCCTCTGCTGATCAATAAAGTACTGTTATCTTATCTTATCTTATCTTATCTTATCTTATCTTATCACAGGAAGTGAAAAAGAACACTGAGAACAGTTTTCTCCTCTTGATTAAATGTGCCATTATTAATACAGTTCAGTACTTCAGATCTCGATAGCATAACCTGAAATGTAGCCAGTTGTAATTCAGAGTAAAGCGTGTTGTTCTAAGATCAAAGTGCATGATTGAAATGGAAAGAATGTGCACAAAAACAAGGCTGCAGACTAACGTCAACGTATCATTGATTGAGTATTGAGTGAAGCCATACGTCAGCTGTGAGTGCTGCTGTAGGTTCAGATGAGGTAAGCGGAGCAGAGTAATTGTTTTTGTAATGACATAAGACAGGAGAGGAACGCTCGACATGCTGGAGTGGAACAAATATAAAAGGTACCACGGCCTCTGAGCTTAGCTGCAGCACGGTGAGAATGGGGCCTGATTTTCTGGTTGGGTACCAGTGTAACTGCATTTACCCCTGCGCTCCCTCAGCCTGTTCCTGACAACACTATTACAGAGAATATGTGAAGCCACTGCAGTGTGTTACCTTTTATGTCATATATTGATATCTAACTGAATCACAGGGTATGACAGGTAAGTTAATTCATTCATTTTTAGCATATTTCTTCAGTCTTTGCTCCCGACAGAGCTCAGTGGTCACACGGTATCGAGGCTCAACAAGTCATTTCCTGCATGTTCTTCATCAGACGGGAAGTGTGCTTGAAAAAAATAAGTTAAAAAGTAAGCACTTTTATTTTGAAGGACATGGGTTTCCTATGACATACATGTGGTAGTAGTGTAGTTTAGTCACACCCCATGTGTCCACTGATTGGGTAATCTCAAATACAGCTACATTTACATTCTTGAAACTTGTTGAGCCACACAGTGGTTGCCTTTATGTTGCACGTTCTGTTGAATAAATGCTGCTAACTGAATGAATTGTAGAGGGAATATGTTCTTCGTATGCAAACTGCACAGATTTTAATTAAATAAATTTGACTGGCTAAAAACATTGGGTTTCAAGTGGTCACTTGGAGGTGGTGGTGGGTCCTGAAGCGAGAGCAGTTGATGATACAGCTCTGATTTCTTTAAGTCACCCAGACAACCCCGGGCTGCACCAGCATGCCGGGAGCAAAGTGGTCGAATGGAGCGACAACAATGCTCTTGAGATAAATCCAAAAAAAACCCAGAGGAAATTTTATTTGTTTCATCATCTGACTCGACATGATGCTCCAATTATTATTCATAGCAAAAAAATCAGGCAGGTTTCTTCTTATAAATACTTGGGTGTAATGATTGACTGTCTGTTATCCTGGAAAGACCACACTGATTTTGTCAGCAAAAAGACAAAAAAAGAATTGATTTCCTTCACCGACTGAGATCTTTTCTGGAGAGTAAACAGATTCTTCTGTTGTGTTTTTACTTCTGTGATTTTGAGTGTCCTAAAGTCCTGCAACACCACATGGTACAAGTGTCTGTCCACTGTGTTGAAGTCTAAACTGCTCCACCAATTGAAAAATGGCTTAAAGATTGTAGGTCTATCACTGGAGAAACTCTATGAATCAGCCTGCAATAAATACATGTTAAGACTGGAAAATGACATTGTGTCTGACCCAAACCACACTCTGCATAGTCAGTATATATATATCAGTCTATCCTGAAATTAAACATCAAACTAAATCCCAGATCAAAAGTACGTTAAGGACCCTGATCACCACCTTCTGTGTTATGAATTGAACAATAAACTACTTATCTATTTATTTATCTATCTGATAGATTCCGTTCAAGGAGCAATGTTATGACAAAATAGTACATATGCATACTGCATGCCAAGTATGTACTTTGTAAGAGCAGCTGCAGTAGTTTTCATAAAAAGGGAGAGAAAGTGGAGACCCAGCTGCAGACTTTTAGAAGTTTTGATTAAACACAAAAAGAAAACAAAAAACAAAAGCTTACAACTTCCGTCCATGGAGAGCAGGTGAGAAATCAGAAGTCCAACATTAAGGTGACAAGTTCCAGAAAAGAAAAACAGGTGAAAACACTGGCACAGCCACCAGGAACACATCCAGACAAGGAGCAAGGATTGATGGTTTGACGAAAACAAAGAGACAGGGAGGGATAGATTTGATAAAGATACACTTGGAAGGTGTGGCTAATCAGGGACAGGTGAGACGGTCGAGGGAGCAGGTGAAACAATAAGGGCGGGGCACATAATCACACAAGGTGGAAAACACACAAATGTGCGAAGAAGAACATCACACATGAGAGGGAGGAGTGATTTACAAATTAAACAGGAAATGAAAACACTGAATCGAAAACTAAAAATGACGGCGCTGTTGTAACAAGACAAAAGATGATATTCAGCATGCAGAGAGAGGCTACTCAGGCAAACGTGAGACGTATCAGGGTCGGAAAAAACAATGATACAAGCGGGGAAACACAAATGCATCAAGTCAAGTGTTTCCTGTTACTCACCCCTTCTATCAAACTCTGAAACAGGACGAGCCATGACAAAGCTATTTACATTTCCACTGACATTTTTACTTACTGTATAATGAAACATGTAGGTTGTTGGTCCACCTCTTTACTTTTCATGTAGTTTAGAGTAATGACAGTACTCAGGTGTATGACCCTGCAGATGAGCCCGAACTGCACTGGTGCTAATAAGAAAATGTAGCATGCTAATGTACAATAATGATTACAATGCTAATCACTATCTGCTAAACGTAAAAAATGTCAATGTCGTTATGAGCATGTTAGCATTTAGCCCGAAGCACCATTGAGCCTCCCAGAGCTGCTAGCATTGATTCAGCCTTTTATGTATTTCCTTTTCTTTAGACATAAACCAATCAGCCGTAACATGATGACCACTGACAGGTCGAATGTAACAGTGGCCCCTGGCAGTGGGTGGGACATGTTCGGCAGCAAGTACACATTTTGTCCTCAAAGTTGATGTGTTGGAAGAAAGAAAAATGTCAAACTGTCATGGCAAGACGACTGGGTCAGAGCATCTCCAAAGCTGCAGCTCTTGTGGGGTGTTCCCGGTCTGCAGTGGTCAGTACCAGTGTTGTGACTAAGTCATCTTTGCTCAAGTCCCAAGTAAGTCTCAAGTCATTTGGTCCAAGTCCCAAGTCAAGTCACTTTTTTTCCACCCAAGATCCAGCACTCTTACCTGTAGTATCCGGTCTTTATAAAGAGAAAGGACAAGGTGTTAGCAGCTCGTCTAATAATTATATTATTGGCCAATTTATATTACATATATATTATTTTTTGTCTTGTCAAGTCGCAAGTCATCAGAACAGTGACTCGAGTCGACTCGAGTCGAAGTCACCAAGTCTCAAGTACCAAAATCGGTCCAAGGAAGCACACCTTCAGAGGTCTAGTGGAGTCCATGCCTCGACGATAATGTCATGGCTGATCGGTGTAGATGATTAATGCACAGCCAATTTTGAACTGGACATGAACGATGGCACCTCTCCGCTTCTGCCTGTTTTTTGTTTGCATCTCCGCCTTCCACCTGTCCAAACACCTGCTGCTCAGAGAGTGATGTAGTGACCACACTATCAGCATCCGTGGCTCTCACCTAGAGCCAGCCAGATAACCAGATGACCATCACACCGGGGCCCCGGACCCCCCTGACCTGACTCCCATTAACCCAGACGCAGGCCCAGCAAGACAGAGAGAGAGAGAGCGATCACAATCATTACCCCCCATCAGCGCTATCTTCATCCCTCATCACTCATGTCTGGCCAGGCCGGCAAATACCACTTGCTCTCTTTGTCTGTCTCACTTTCTCTCTCACCTCTGCATGACTCTGTTAAATCAGGCCAGGTGGTCGGGCGAAGGCCATTAGGCTGTGCCAACTTCTCAAGCTGCCCTCGCTCTCTGCTTCCTCTGTATCAGCAGTAAATTGTTGTCAGCGGCCAAATCCTCATCTCTTCCAGCATTACACGTGTGTGTGGTCTACTTTGTAGGTATTAGAGGATTGATACAAGGTAAGAGAGGTCTGGTTTCTCTGTGTGCATGTAGGGAACGTTCTGGAGTACACAAATGCTGTAAGAAGCAATGCTAAGTGACCTTCGACATAGTGAAAGAAACAATAAGTAATGTTAAACTAATAAAACAAACCATTTAAATGACCTGTTAGCGAGGTTTGGTGCCAGGATTCTCATATGGACACCGTGCTACTCACCTAGTGTTGCGGCTGCTCCATCTGTCTCCTGTGAGTGGTGGTTTCACCGTATCAAGTCACATGTCTGCTGAAACCTCGCTTAGCGGTATGAACCCAAAACCAACAGATTTTGCTGTGATTTAAATGTTATAAATAGTTGGAAAGGATGCTGAAGTAGCTACATCATGATGCAGATTTATAAGTTTGGATACAGCCACTAGCAGGGGCGGACCTGGACTCTCAGCCCTGGGCCTTTCTTATAGTCACTTTAAAATTCACAGCTGTAAAATAGCTGATATATCCTCTCCTATTGTACAAAAGGCCGTACGTAGGAAGCGCTCCGGAGAGTTGCAGCAGGAGTGTGGGCTAGAACGCTGAAGCGGGCACGTGCAGTGACCCGGAGAGTGCAGAGAGAAAAGAGATCAGGGTGCAGCCAGAGACTAATTGACCTGTTATTTTCGTGTGAGTGCATCCTTGAGACATATTTCTGTTTGCAGAACCACATACACAAGAAAGAAGTTCATAGGTTTTTTGTACCGTTGCTCAAAGGTTCTTAAAATCTTGAACGTTTTCCATTTTGCCATCTAGTTGGATTCACAACCTGGATCTTTTGTCACTATCAAAATCAGCAATTTATTTTGGTGAAATATTTCTTGTTATCTGTCTTTTTTTCCCCATTGAAGCTTATTCTGGATGCATTTTAAATCTATTTTGTTTTTGTTTTTTTTAAAGAGAGAGAGAGAGAGCGCCAGACCATGCAGTGATGCAATTGGTTATGCACTGTCCACAGTGCTGAAACTGTATATCTTTATATACAGTCTATGTCTGAAACGTAGCTTCTTAGCAGGCCCCCACTGAGCGTGGGCCCTGGGGCGGCCGCACCATCTCCCCCTTGGACTGCTTCAGGCCTCTAGACATCAGGAGGTTCTCCACACCAATACGCTTTCATGTCAATGTTCAAAGAGTTTTTGAGTCGTTTTTTATTTAATCCTGCTGCAAGAAAAACCTGTGTTGCTTTTAGTCTGAATTTATCTTTAATTTTGTTTTGTGGTCCACACAAGAGGAACAGTACACTAATCAGGCTACAAGTTTGGCCCATATCCGTGTGTTTCTCCTGTGTTCCACTCCCTTGTGTTTCTTGTTCTCTCTCTCTCTGTTTGTCCCTAGGCGTTGCCATCCTCAGTGCTCCTCAGCTGCTCCACCAATCAACACCTCCTGACTGCTTCAGCCTGCTCACTTGTTCCCCATCAAGTCATCAGCCTGCTGTCTTGACAGAAGCTCTGTCCCAAATCAGAGGCTGCATCCTGAGAAGGACGTATTTGGCGCGTCAAAGGCTGTCCCATTTCGAAGGCTCCTTCAGATGTAGCAGAAAAATGTGTCCTCCTTTTCCCAGGCCGCAAAAGATCCATCGGGTGCATCATTCTCGGCTCAACGTATCTCAAGATTCATGCACGCCAATTAAAACGAGATGGCAGACTCATAAGTGGCGGAGACGTACACTTTTAAATGTAACATTTTCTGTTTCAACTCAACACAAATGTTAAAAATAACAAAAGAGGCCTTGAAACAAATCATCATCAGTTATGCTAGCTAGTTAGCCAGCTGGCTACCTGTTGCTAGGCGAGAGGAGCGGTGTTTGGTGACGCAAGGGTAAGGGCGGAAAACCTGGTGATGCAAACAGGAAATCCTCCGTAGACCAGACCGTCTCATTTCAGTTCGGCTTTAACAATCTACACAAGCTACGAATGACTCATCCTTCGCAGACCGCATCCTATGAAGGATGCAGCCCCTGGGTTGGGACACAGCTTCTACATACCCTGGTTTTTCATCGCCAGATCGTTTAGTCTACCTACATGGTGCAACTCTAAGGCCAGCCAGTATACTCTTGTGCTTAACATAATTGTGCCTCGTGTTCTCTTCTATTTGCCCACCTCTCATTTCCCCACTCAGCCACCATCTCAGGTTAACCTGTTTTTATGTATAGCTTCATTAAAACCTCTTCAACTGATAAACTGCGTCCTTGTGCTGCACTGGATTAAAGAAAACTGCCATTCTCAAAACAAATACAAAGCTGGACACAAGAGACACGCAGTTGAAAATGGTCTCTCTATTATTACAACTAAGGAAAAATGTATCAAACAAGACATATGTCTAAAAGTGTCTGGAAAAGGGATTTGGATGTATTGTCTAACTGGGATATCACCATTTTCTACAAACAATAATTTGAAAGCCATCACCACAGAAAAGTTAAACACTCACATCTAAACAATAAAACAATATTTGTTCTTTGTCTTAATTCAGCCCCACAGCTGAGGCTGCAGACCTCTATGTGCCTGTCTGCTGTGAAGGCACGCTGCTCTCAGTCTGCCGCTCAGTGACCCCACTTAACTGTTGAAAGGTCAGAGCTAATGAACAGGCAGATGGCTGCACTTGTTGACGCGGCATATAAGTTGTTTGACCTTTGACCCCACTCTGCATGTGAGAGGGGGAGTGTAAATGAAGGGCGCTGACTCCCAGTGGTGTCCTCTCTTTAAAAACACTTACAGGTGAGTGACCGGGAGTGACTGTTAATGGAGAGACGGACACAGGCTGATGAACCCGACACGTACTCTTCAACACAACAGATTCTGCTTCGAGCAAGTTTATATGAAGTTGATGTAATGTGTGCACATAAAACACGGAGGCAACGTGTGCTTATGGGCTCATTAAAACTGATAACTGTGTTTTGATTTGCTTAAGAGGAAGTCAGTGAAATTAGACTTTACTACACGAGATCTAGGCTCCATGCTATATATCCTGATGTCCCTCCCTGTGTGATGCAAACCGGATATAGGCCAACTGTTACATCAGTTTTGGTTCTGCCCCAAGCTCCTTCTGGGCCTGTATATTTGACTATGAATCGAAGGCCTTTAGTAAAACAATAACACCAGACCCTTTCCTTGCCATATTTGGGCTTCCTGTGAACGCTGACATGGATAATCATATTGCCCATCTCACTCTCATTCCACCTCTCTCAGTCCCACAGTCCACCAATGGCTGAGGGAGCTTGGAAACACGATTCATGTGGAAGGCCTTCGATGAAAACTTGCCAATAAGGAAAATGTCTTTCTTAAAATCCGGAAACCGCTTCTCATCCCAACAGAAACGAACCCAATGTGCTCGACAGGATGTAATATGGTCCCATCTGTTGGGTACCACACTCACACACACCCCTGATATCACCTTGGTTGCCACTGTTGTTTGTTTGTTTTACCTTTTTTTCCCGTTTTCTGTTTGCTCTATTTCCCGAGTAATCCATATTATCTGAAAATGCAAACTATTTAATTTTCCCCTTTCGGTTTGCTGCCTGTTCTGCTATAATTGTATGCAAACCTTGTATTTTGTTTTAACTGGACACTCTGTTATCTTGCCTCTATGTTTAGAGTGCTGCTATTACGATGCACACATTAAAAACAATCTAATAAACAGATAAAAAACAAAAAGTTATTGTAAATTATTTTCATCTGTTTAGGTGGAATAAAAAATACAGAAAGTGTTTTATGTCTCGTTATCTTTTATTAATTTTTTCTACTGAAAATTATTTGTAATAACTAAACAAGGTGTGAGGAGGAACATGGTGAAGCACAATAGAAATTATAGAAGCCACTTCCATTCCGAGGTATTTTCTCTGTAAAATGCCAGTTAAAAATGTAAAAGGAAGTTTCTGACAGTTTATGGGGACATTTTCAAAAGACTATTTTTCGGGTACTCATTCATTTTTAGCCTTTTATGCCTTTATCGAGAGAGAGAGGACAACGGATAGTGTCGAAGCAGAGGAAGGGAGAGGGGGGATGAGGGTGGGAGTCGAGCCTAGGGCCGCCTCCTCCTCTGTACATGGGACGTGCGATTTAACCTCTGAGCTAAACTTGGGCCTCTGTCTGGAATTTTTTGTCCAAAATCCAAAGAAATTACAAAAAAAGATTATCCATCTGAATAAAGGCTTTTCACTTTTGCCATAAATGTGCCTTGATTTTTCTTTTTGAGCACTCCAGACTGTTTTATGTAGCTGAGTTCAAGCTGTCAGCGTTTCAGACTCATTCATTCATTCATGAAGTCATCATTAATTCCTGTCTGGTGATCAGCTGATTATGGGCGTCTACTATTTAAGTACTAAACCAACCACAGTTAGCCTCGATTTCTGTCGACCAATCATCCTGCTTTTTTAAATCTGTTCTCCTCTCTGTGCTGTCAGTTTGTCATTTCAGCTCATTCATTGCGACCCTCCTCCACCTGAGTCAGCTCCAGCCCATCACATCAGTGTCCAAGTCCAGCTCCTCAGCTCATCCTGCATCCTTCCTTCACCACCACCACCAGTGTCTAGACTCCATCAGGGGTATCCCATCCCACTCTCGGCCTCACTACTCCTTCAAGTTCATGAAGACACCAGGATGGCGTCTTTGCACATTTCTCATCTTTCCAAACTGAAAGAAAAAGAACAAATCTTCACATCTGAGATGTTGGGGCCAGAAACTTTTTGCATGCTCAAATTTATGCTTCATCATCAAAATGGTTGCAGATAAAATGTCCGTATATGAGCTAATCGATCGATAATGTGTTTCTGCTCTAACTTGTAATTGACCTGCAGCATTGTACCACATTGTCGAGAACAGCGTGCGGGCTGCAGTGATCGTTTCTGCCGTGCTGTAATGTTTGCCCAGCTATCAGTGTCAGCACGACCACATCAATATTCACTCAGTCACCACAGCACACAGCACTCCCATAGATTATTGATGAGCTGGGAATGATCACTGGATTACCACGACAGTCTAAGCGTCTACCAGTATTACCTTTAAGAGTATGTTTCAACCCTGTGATCAAATATTTACATCCTGTCTTCAAAACGGTTTCCTCACCATGAACAGCATAACAACAGCAAATCATTAACACTGGTGTTAAATCTGTGACAAGACGAGGTGATAACTTGACACGCTGATGTGCACTGAAGTGAAGATGTTTTATTTATGACATTCGTTTGAGCAGAGTGACTTTAACTGTTGTCAACATGTCAGTGAAACAGAGAAGAAACGTGCAGCTATGAGAGAGAAATAGATAAAGACAGGAAGAGATGAGGAGCAGGTGAGGAGCAGGTGAGTACCATTTTCACTATCTCTATTCCTTATGTGAAATTCCCTCTTAAATAAATGTTGGTATGTAGCTGAGAGGAAGGTAAACATACCTCTCTCATTTGATATCGCTTCTCCTGTTCAGGATCGCGAGGGGGCTGGAGCTAATCCCAGCTGTCAATGGGGGTTACACCTGGACTGATGGCCAGTCAATCACAGGGCTGACACACAGAGACAGACAACCTCTCACGCTCACCTTCACACCTACGGGCAATTTTAGAGTCTCCAATGAACCTAACGAGCATGTCTTTGGACTGTGGGAGGAAGCAGCAGTATTATTGTTAGAGCACGATGAGGGGAGAATGATTCCAGCTGGGTCAAAGTGGCACTATTTACCTCCCTTATCAGCCACAAAGAACAAGTGAAACGGTATAAAAGTGGTGGAAAGACGGCATACCACTAGGTTTGTTTATTCCACTTTTAAACTGACAATCTCAAAGATGATAGATTTGTTTTCTTAGACACCACCTTATTGTGATATATGGTAGTTATGGGACACTTCCCACTTTAACCAGACGTCTACAGTTGGCTCCCTTTGTCACGGTTGTAACTCTTGATTTTCCTGGCTGACGGTCGCTTTCCTTTTCAGACTGTTTGCTTCATCTGAGCGTCGAGTTTGTTTCTTTTTCTTTGGATTTTCACTTCTTGTTGAAGTTGTATCTGTAGTCATCCATCTTTTCTTTGTTTGTTCAGCCATAGTAGATTACTGTTTACTCACAACACTTGCAGAGAGCGGAAAAGCAGCCGCTTAGCTCCGCCTACCCTCTCTGGCAGACCAACCACTGCTGGCTGATGGAAAACGCGTCACTAACTGGGCGCCGCTTGGGATTTTTTCTGCGGCCTGTAATACTGCAAATGCAAAGGCTTTCATCAGTGGGCCACAGGCTCAATCACCATTGTGTTACCTCATTCAGTGATAGATATAGTGACTTAACAGACGTTTATTTAAATGGAAATCTTTGAGATTATCACTTTAAGCATCATTCACATTCACATACAAAATAGGGCGACGACTGCCAGCTACTTCCGCTCTATCCCTCTGCTCTGTCATTGCTACCGCTGCCCTGCAGCAGTACTGCACTCATACTTTCAGCCCCACCACCACCTGCAGGCTCCGAGGGCTAACATATTTTCTCATCACTCCTCAAACTTCAGCGTGTAAAATAAATCTGCAAGGAGTGATGAGGCCGGAGCCGAGACGCCAAACATGAGCTGCTGCATGTTCTGCTGCTGTAATAAACATCTCAAACTATTACAAACTGACTGAAGTGTTATGTCGCCATAACTGATTACTTTTTCAAATAATTGTGTTTCTTAATCTCTTTTGAAAATTGATCTTATTACTGATCTTGGTTAGTGGTAGTTTATTCCAGTTCCAATTAGAGCCTGAGATATCCTCAGTCTACACCAGGAGATGCAGGTATCGCCCCACGCTCACATTCTCCATCCTTCGATTTGTAATTGAAATTGATTTGGACTCGATCAAATGAAAGAATGGGACGTTTCCCCGTCCTCTCTAATTGGATCCTCTGCTAATGGCACGTTGGGTCTAATTTCACACTTATTGACACACAGTCTATGTGGCTGACTCTGAGACTCTCACATTATCATCTCACTTTCTCTCACCAGGCGTATCATTAAACCACAGCACAGCCATTAAGCAGCATGGTTGCTATGGAAAACTCTCCCGATGATTTACAACCCACTGTTCAGATTGAAGGCTAATCATGATGAACTGGCTGAATGCTTTATTTCTAAAGAGCATACATGTTGCGTCTACAGGATGGCAGCAAGAAAACCACTTTTCTAAACCTCAGTGCACAATTTATTAAAGTCCAATGACTCGAGGCTTTCATACAAATCTGTCTGTAACCTCTCTTCATCTTTACCTTTGAATGACTGACTTTAAGTTAAACAAATGAAATCATCAAGTTCACCTGGTCAGTCTATTATACGAAAAATGCTACATACACTATATGTTGTATATACAGTAATGTGACAACTTACGTACGAGTTCCTGAGCAAATAAAGATCCTGTAATAATCCAACAGGAAAAAATTATGTGAATTAAAAGTATTTACTTCAAACCAATATTAGTCTTTGATGAGATTATTGTTACAGCCTCCCTACCAAAAGAGACAGAGGAACACCAAGGGCTCAAAGTGTGGGCTGCAACATACAAAAGAAGGACGCCACACTGATTATCAATGTTGAGGAAAACCCAATTCTACCCGTTTTGATAATTGATCACCACTTCCCGGGTGCTTTGACTCCACTTTAATCATGTCTGATTGGAATTTAGGTTTCGGACGTGAGTCCAGTTCGCGGGACTGCTTGCTCTGAGCCCTTCCCATCCATCCCTAGCCTTGACTTACCTCCTCTTTGAATAAACAACCCTGGAATCAGTTATTTATGAGTCTGCCAGACTCACACACTCTGTTAAGTTGCTATGACACGTCTGTCAATGACCCCGTGAAGCCTTTCTCTCTATTTTAATAAACAACCTTAGAATCAGTTATTTACGAGTCAGCCGGACTCTCTCCTTGGCGACACGGTCCGTGGGATTTTAAGCTTTTTCCTAGGCCGACTTCTTTTAACGGTAAACCTTTAGCCTACTCAAAAATCAATACTCAACAACCAGACATCATTGGAAAATTTCTATTCCTCCCTGAGTGCTCCAAGAGCACTCACTGCACAGGTGTGCAGCAGGCAGAAGCAGGAGTGAGACCAGAGAGACAGGGAAAGGGAACAGGACCAAAACAAAACGGGCCACACAAAACAATTATATGTAGAGGGAACTACAAATATGAGATATCTTGCAGCACGTTTTGTATAATATGTATGCTGTCAGTATTGGTGCCCTCTGGGTCAAATCAGGCCCCTTAACCGCCTCAAACCAGCAACATTTAGTCCTTCATTATGAATCCCTTAATGCTGCAGTCGGCATCGTGCACATTTAAACACAGCATCCTGTGCTGCTTCAACATTATTGGATGCAAGGTTTACAGGTGGTCGGTGCTTTGTGGAGGATTTTATCTTTATTATACAAAGGAAAATATGAAAGATCTGAATAAGCAAATATTCATAATGTAGTTTGAGAGGTTTCTTTAACATGCATCCACAAGCTGGTACATCACACTCTTCAATAAACAAGGTAAATACACAACAAATCTTGCAAGTAGATATAAAACAATGTGTAAACATGGAAATAAGGCATGTCACATAAGAGTACATTTCAGCTAGAGTCAGTGCAGACGATGGCTATGATAGATATGTCCTCATTCATGCAGCACCTTTACATTCAAA
The DNA here is from genome assembly GCF_022749685.1 of Semicossyphus pulcher. Classification (NCBI taxonomy): domain Eukaryota; kingdom Metazoa; phylum Chordata; class Actinopteri; order Labriformes; family Labridae; genus Semicossyphus; species Semicossyphus pulcher. The sequence continues at coordinate 26,000,870 of NW_027211604.1, read as the reverse complement.
TCCATTTCTCAGGCTGTGAGGTTATTCCTCCGAGATGTTAGAGTGGAAAAGTTGAACTCCAGCCAGCTCTACATCTACAACTAAAGAGCTGCCAGATTGCTTTAAATTTGTTAAAGTGGTGATCTACGGGGGAAATGAGATGTTGAATAAAAACAAGCAGTTTACTCTCCAAAGCTTTTATTTACTTTGACAGACCAGCTTTGAATCTGTGACAAATTCTTCTCATGTTTGTTCACATAATTAACTGTAGAAGGCGATTTAGCATATGTTATAGTTTCTAATGTATGTAAATACTTTTGTGATAATATATACACCGATCAGCCATAACATTATGACCAACTGCCTAATATTGTGTAGCTCCCCTTTTTCTGCCAAAACAGCCCCGACCTCTGAAGGTGTGCTGAGGTATCTGGCACCCAGACGTTAGCAGCAGGTGTTTGAAGTCCTGGAGCTGAGTGCACCAGCTCGGCGTACACCTGGTCGCTACCTTACGTCCGACTGAAGTTACGACGAACTTTAAATTATGCCCTGTGCACCAGCATGACTTAAGCCCTGTTTGTGTTGAAACCGGGTGTATCTGTCACGCCTAGGATGGAGCAGGCGTAAGTTTAGACTTACATCCACGATAAAACAAACGGTGAAAGTAACGGTCACAAAACCTAAAAGAAAAACACAATGGCATCTTGTTGTTTTCCGTGATCGGACAGTAAGTTGATCGAAAGGTTTTGTTTTTGTTCCTGTTTGAATGAATCAAAGAGCTCTCCCCTTCAGCATGTGTCAGACAGAAACGTGGCGCTGTCCCCGCCCTGCTGGTGCTGATTGAGCTCAGATTTTGTGCCAGTAGGGCCTTTCAGAACAGACAGAGGGAAACATGATAAATGTACATCGAACAACGGCATGTTTGATTATTTATGTTTCCTCATTTCACTTTCTTAAAAATATTTTTTCTTTACTTGTTTTGCTTTCCATATCTTCTGTCAATCATTTGATGAGAGCAGTTAGCAAGTGGAGACGTGTGTTGCTTGGTAACACTCACCGCTTTTCGAGGGTTCATGTAAACGTGCATCATAAAACCGGGCGCAGCTATGACCGGTGTCAGTTCGGCTCGGTGCACTCTGTGTATATTCCAGTTAAGTAGTCGGTCGTGGTTTAGTCCGACGTAAGAGATAAGGCCTCTTTTTTACACCCAGCTGGTGCACTCGGCTCCTGTTGCCTAAGTTGCAAGATGGGGCCTCCATGGATCGGACGTGTTTGTCCAGCACACCCCACAGATCAGGGATGGACTGGGAACAAAATTCGGCCCAACATCCGCAGCACAATAAGGGGGGGTGGGTAGTTAATACAGGACGATCCGACTAAAGGGAGAGATGGCGCGCAATGTCTAACAATGTGATGCAGCAGTGAGCAGTTTATAATCATGCAGCGCAGTGAGGACTCCGATCTGTGTGTGTTTCTCAGGCTCTGCCTAAAATATACATCTCCACAAGCTGTGAGATGAGCCCGAGGTGATCCACGTGTAGTTATCATGAGCACGTGAGGAGACAAACGTTAGGAGAGGAGCAGATTTATGCTCGATTGGACTGATATCTGGTTGGATTTGGTTGTAGTGTTCCTCAAACCATTACTTTTTGCAGTGTGGCACTTTTTCAGTGTGGCAGGGCTCATTAGGAATACCGTTTCCATGAAGGGGTGTACTTGGTCTGTAACAATGTTTAGGTAGATGGTAGTGTAAAAGTAACATCCACATGAATGGCAGGACCACCTTTTCTTAGCAAAGAAAGGCAACACTGATTCATCAGCATAAGAAACAGCAAATATCTATCTATTCACGACCATTGGCATCATCATCGCAGTAATCATTATCTGTCTGTTCATCATCATTTTGGAGTAAACGGGAACATCACCCGAAGATATTTAATTCTGGACAGTCGTCAAGAGTATTCTACAGATTGTTGTACAGGTGAGGTGTTGTTTCCTGCTTTGGCATTTCCGCCTGTGAAAAGCTTAGATGCTCCATTTAAAAGGGCAATAAATATAAAAGACATATATAATATAATAAGATGCTCCTGCTCCTGCAGACTGGGCAGCTCACACCCTGTGATGTGCTGGGCCGTGTGCACCAGCCTCTCCTCTCCTTAAGGTCCATGCTAGTGCAGCTGCCGAATTAGGTGGTGGAGCATCTTGTCAGGAGTCCCTGAGGATTTAGGGCCTCAGGTCAAATTTCTTTAGGCGCCTGAGCCCGTAGAGTCTTTTGTTGGGCTTTTTTGACAACCACAGTGGTGTGGCTAGCCCATTTTAGGTCCTTGTGAATGTTCACCCCATTCCGCTGCCAGTTTCCGCTGCCAAGCTCGAAGATGAGGACCCATGTCTCCACAGCAGACCACATGACCGGAGAGTGGTTGTCCTGATCTCCCTCAGGAGGACCAGCTGCTTTCTGAGGTCCACCACGACTGCTACTCTTTGCCGGGTCTGAGGATGGCTCTTCTCTTGTACTCTGAGCGTGTTGCCTGGCTCGACAAATGTTGACAGGGTAGACTGTGCTGTTTCTGGGGTGCGGTTTGCTGCTACCCTACATCTCTCCAGAACCTCAGCCAGCTTTGCTAGGACTTGATCATGGTGCCACCTGAAGCACACCGTGCATCCTGATAAGATGTGCTATACACTTATGCATGTGACTAAAATAGAAACATTGGATTGCATTGGTAGTCTCTACACTAGACTAGTGCTTTAAGCGTTTTCCTGTTAGTCTGCAGGGTTTCTACAGTGAGACCAAACTTTGGTGGTGTCTTGGGATCTCACATCCTTGAGGCGATTGAGGCGATGGCGCATTGGTTTTCTAAAGTCAAAAGAACATGAACACTCATTCATCTCTCCCACAACATTCAGAAAACTTATTACACATAATGTTCAAGTATAAACTATCAGGTAAGTTAATATCACTCTATCCCTAACACTTTAAAATGCAAAGATGGTGTTTGCAGGATGTGTGGGTGCTGGGAGCGTGTTGCGCTGCCTCACAGAGATCCAACGAGAGCCTGCAGGGAGCTTTTCAGATCGAGCTGCTTCAACATGTAAACTCGGGTCCCTGGAGGTGTGAGATATTAGGTTTAGGAAAGGTTTCCTTTGGTCTCCTGAAGCCGCTGTATCCTCGAGAAAATTGGCTTTCTGGACAAAACACTGTGCAGGGAGAGATATGGGAAACATTCAGAGAGGGAGGCAGAGAAATAAAGACAAACAAACTGTCACTTCTGTGTGTTTACTCTGCACAAACTGTCAATCTCGCTCTGGCGTTGGGTATTAAAATCTTTTTTTTGGGAGAAAGAGAGGAAAGTGCGAGCAACGCAAGATAATTCCACTTAATTCTAAAGCAAATGAACTCGTTTCAAGAATATTCAGGGTCAAGTGAGAGTGATATTTATTCCAGAGCTTGAAAATCCTTGGAGCAACTTAAACTACTGTGGAAATAAGTGCAATTATCACACTCCACTGGCTGATTTCACTTTAATCACTTAAAAAACGAATGTAAGAGAGTTAGCATGGGACTAAATGACTTGCTGAGATTAATATTTTATGCAGAGTAAACATCGTGTGATGTTGTGCTGCTGAGAAAGAGATGAGCGCTATGCATGATGCTGTTAGAGAAATTTGAAGCGCAAATCAGCTCCATTTAAGGAGTCTCCCTCTCTCTCCTTCAAGCTGCAGCTTCATCAAACTGTCCAAACACACCTGCAGGCTCACTCATACACACTGTACACGAACAGCGGACTGATTCTTAAGATCAAAGCAATGTAATCTGAAGACTCTATTCGTCTAATTAGAGAAGTCCACACCAAATAAGAGGTTTGAATACAGCAGCTGTTTTATATTACAGTAGGCGAGGGGCGGGGTAATAAAGGGCTTTGAGCTGCAGCGCTGCAGAGGCCAGAAGGACGTTCGGTGTTTTTATATTGGGACTTTTATGGAACAGATGGACTCCTCTCGTCCTGCAGGAGTGAGAGGTCTGTTAGTTTTTACTCCAGCCTTTAATTCTTTAATTAGAGGGGATTAAGGGGGCAGTAAGTGACCCGAGCAGGTGATCAAACACTGAACAGGGTAATAATAGCCGCACACATCAGACGGAGGCATTAAATGTGCAGCTTTTTCACTGGAGTTCCAGGATATAATCTGACTGAGGTTCCTCTACAAGCCTTGACATCTCCTGGACTTCTAGTAGAACAGTTTGAAAGTTCTGTTGGAGGACTAGTTTCCCAGGAAAGCCAACAGTCATTTCTCATTGAGACTTACATGAGTCAGCAGTCAGATATCCCCTACAGTCAACTGAAAGATAAAAATGAATCTGCAGCTGAAATTCTAGTTTCAACAAAAGGTACCCATCACCAACAATGTGTGTAATCGAAAAAAGTAGGGTCTAACATTTTCCCTCGCCCTGCCCGTCTTTCTTACAGCCAGCTTGTCACGTTTTACACGTCGAGTATAGTGAGTGAAACTGTTTAGTATAACTACAGATAAGGAGTACACTGTGGAAGAAGTGCAGCCCATTTGGAGGAAAGTAGTTCATTTGGATATCAATTGTTGCATAGTACCAAAAAGTCCTCAGGTCCAAGCAACAGGTCCTTACACATACTGGAGTACACGCTGAACACGGCTGTGGCTCAGTGGTAGAGTCGGTTGTCTCTCAATCAGAAGGTTGGGGGTTCGATCGCCAACTGCTACAGCCACATGTCAAAGTGTGCAAGACACTGAACCCATTAAGGGGCATAGATACTGAAGATTGGCACTTTGTCATCAGTGTGTGAATGTGAGTGTAAAAGTGCTTTGAGTGGACACTTGAAAAGCTTTCTACAAGTACAGTACATTTACCATTGTAAAATACTTTGGTTTGATATTAATTAAATTAATGGTGCTACCTTCACCAGTTAAATTACACTTGTGGGTTACATTAGCTTTTGCACAGGTGACTAAGGGACCGATCAGACAGAGTGCGTTTTAGCAGCTGAGGGCTGCTTTGTCTTTGTTTTCATGAGAGGCTTTTTGAGTGCTGCTTTTGCGTTGCAGAGCGCCTCACATTTTTTCCGCTCTGTGCCCCTCGCGTTTTTGAGGAAACGCTCCGAGCGCCTCGAGTTGAAAAAACTTCAACTCAAAGCAGAAAAGTGCCCGACGTCATTGCCGTTTTTTATCATTGTCCAATCAGATGAAAGGAGAGGCGGGCCTTCTGTCAGTTTACAATATAGCGTTTAGGCACTAACAGCTAATGATTCGGTGGTTACCTTAACAACAGTAGAGAAAAAAGGCACATCGAGCTGCTCTATTTTTAACCATAGGCGTCAACAAAGAAAGGCAGTGCGGCGCGCCTCGCGTTTTACAGCCTGCAAAATGCTTTCTGTCTGATCGGGCCCTTATACGGTTGCATTTTTGGAGAAGACAGTCTCCATGAGGAAAACACTCTTTCAATCTGAACCCTTAAAGACTTAAACCTCCTCACTAAACCCTTAATGTCAGCAGGTCGTCAGAGAGGTTGTCAAGACTTATCTGGCTCTAAATACACGAGCTAAGTCCAGTTTGCAGAGATCGTTGGAGTGGTTGGAATGAACCCTGATTAAAATCAAGCATGTTTTACAGTCAGGGGGGAAAAAACGTCTCGTCCTAAAGGCAACAGGTTGGATTACACGGCCTTTGGAATGTCTAACAACCTCCATCTGTCTCTATGTGCCCTGAGCAGAGACTGATGGGAAACCAGATCCAGCAGTGACTTTCCACCACAGGAATGCTGGGTATCCCGAAGAGAAGAGTTATGAAATGGTGGCAGGAAGACTACAGTTATCCTCTTCTCACTTCATTTCTGTCAGCAGGGATATACAGCCTTTAAAGCAAGCCCTCACTTTAACTCAGGCTCCATGAGTCAGTCTGTCTTTAAATCCCTCCATCCATCCTGGAGATCCAGCAGGCCGAGCCAGGCTGTTAGAGACGGAGCGAGTGAGACAAAGAACGAACAAAAGGAGAAGAGCGCTCGATCAGCAGGCGGAGAAAATACTGCTATGTCCACATGGGAATGTACAGTGTATAAAATGTGGATGTAATCAGTTTCATCTGAGCTCGCTGGAAGGAGTCTGTTCCAATATCCTGCTCTGTGATGAATCTTTTCTTCCTCAGGAATGTCTCTGAGAGAGGTCAAAGGTCACATTACATTCCGGTCCACACAGACGTAAGTTAACTGGAGTGCTTGGCACAGCCTGAATTTATATACAACAACCTCATGCTGGCTCTTTTAACTTCCACACAGCCATGAATCTGAGAAAGCCCTGGCACTCCGAGATCCTTTGAAGAAATATTCCCTGAGTCAAATTTAAATTATGACCACATGATGAAGAGGAGATTCATCACAAGACTTCCAAGACATATTTAGCGAGAGATATTTCCTGCTGAGCTTATTTAGCAAACATCCCATTTCTCATTAGCATCCAGATGCACAGCTGCTGAAGCTTTTTTTCAAAATCAATTTGTTTGTGTCTCTTTCCCTGAAGCAGCAGCGAAATAGATGTACGTGCTGTCGGTTTGAACTGCCTCTTTCACACAGCGCTGAGGTCATGTTTAATGAAACAAACAACACCCCCTCCCACCGGCTGCCGTCTCCTCGCGCCGCAGTTGTCCTCAGATGACTCCTGCCAGGCTGGGGCTGAGTAAGCAGCAGAGAAAGAGAGAGGAGAGATGCCTCAGACTGCCAGGGGAACGGTGCAGCATCAGCTCACAAATCAATGGATGGAAAAGGGAGAAAAGTAGCCTACTGTGATACACCGAGGCGGACTGCAGCACCCGTGGACCAGGCTCGTGTGAGGACAGACTGTGTGAGGTGATTCTGGTTTAGATGGGGGGGATTTAAGGACAATCTGGCCCTGATCACAGACATAACTTAACTCCTTATAAGGTATCAGGAGAGGAAAGCTGGGAGGGAGCCGGTAAGAGGAGAGAGGTCAACCGAGGTACAGAAAGGTTCACTTGTTCCTTCTTTTCCCTTCACTGATATTTCCAGCCAAACTTGCTGGTTACAACTTACTCATGACAAACTTAGCTCCATTTTAGCTAATACTGTATTGGTTGAAGGGCTGCACAGTGGTACAGTGGTTAGCACTGTAACCTCACAGCTAGAAGGTTCCTGGTTAGAATCCCGGTTCGACCGTTTTCTGAGTGGGGTTGGGGAGCACACGGGGAGAACATGCTCACCGTGCGTGTGTGGGTTCCCTCCGGGTACTCCGGCTTCCTCCCACAGTCTAAAGACATGCTTGTTAGGTTCATTGGTAACTCTAAAATGGCCCGTAGGTGTGAGTGCAAAAGGTTGTCTGTCTCTATGTGTCAGCCCTGTGATTGGCTGGCTATCAGTCCAGGGTGTACCCCGCTTCTTGCCCAATGGCAGCTGGGATTGGCTCCAGCCCTCCCTGACCCTGAACAGGATAAGCGGTACAGATAATGGATGGATGGATGGATGGATTGGTTGACAAGACTCCCTGTAATCATGAAAGTGTGGCCTGTTGCCTTCAGAAAATAAAACATATTTCAGCAAATATGTCTGTAGTGATGAAAAGTCATTTAAATATATACGTAAATGTAGGGGTAAATATAAAGAGCCTCGATCCCACAGGATCCGTCTATGGCGCGTTCCGTCTGTGCTGCTGTTCTGGTCCGTCAGACGGCGTGAGCCCTCACCCACAGGAAGCTTAAAGTTCTTTGTTCTTAAATTATTTTGTTCATGAAAGCAGCCTTCTGAATGCCTCTGGATCATCACACTGTCAAAAAAAATGAGTGCAGGGTTTTCCTTATGCAGAGCGCCTAAGCCGAATGATCGGACCGGGACGAGGTGCCGCTGATAACAGGAACACACACTTATAGCTTCCTTGTGTAACTGCCCGTTTCATCACACAGGCACATGTTTACAGTTTATAGACAGGTGACACACAGACTCCCATGCAGTGGTCAGTTCCCTCTGTGCGGTCATTAAAAGCTGCACTAATGTGGGGCTCAGTTGGTAGAGCAGGCGCCCCATGTACAGAGGCTACAGTCCTCGTCCACTGATCGCAGGTTCGACTCCCGGTCTGCCGATCATTTGGTGCATGTCATCCCAAACTCTCCACTCCCAACATTTCCTGTCTATCTTCAGCTGTCCTATAAATAAAGCATAAGGCCAAAAAAATAATCTTAAAAAAAAAAAAAAAAAGCTGCACTAATGTTTATCCCGGTAATGATGGTATTGCAAAATCCATGTCAGTGGCTGAACCAGTGAGGTTAATTTGGTTGGATATCGGATACTCAGACTTTTCACGTCAATAACTTTTTAATGTAACGGCACGCAATCAAAAGGATGGCATATTCAGAAACGGCTGATGATGGAGAGCAACATAGAACCGAAGTTTGTCACGATCGGTGCTGTAGTTTCCATTCTAGTTAACGAATGAAGCCGAATGTCCACCTTGCTGCGTGTACGATGTGTTAATTTAAAAATGCAATACCTTCTAAACTAAATTACCTACAAACTTCAAATATACTGTCTATGATTCAGCGTGGAGTCTTCTACAGTTCTCAATCATTGTTCATGCCATACACGCTCTGAAAACCTGGGGAAAACCCTGTGAGTGCACAGTCCTCATAAGAAAGCAATGTTTTCATTGTGGTTCAAGAATTTATGGTATTGACCGCCATGTTGGTCATTGGGGGACTTTTTTCCCTAGCATCAGTATCCCATACAGGTCGAGCTCTCGTAAAATATGACTGACCAAAGTTGAATTGAGACTGCTACTGGATGTGCTGTGCCATTTGTTCTCCATTGTTGTTTATGCAGGCAGAATCTTTGAATCTCAGACTGACCTGGATCGGTCCTCACTTAGCATGCAGATATTTATATTTTATACCTTATCAAGAATCGTTATAGGTAACTCTTTGTTGTGAAATATAAATATAAAAAGTAACACAACAGATTGTGATGATTTCATATGATAACATCAACAACCTCTGAGTTTAGATCCAGGAAAGTGAGCCATTTCTGCAAGGGTGGAGGATGCCGGCTGTATGCCTCTGCAGCAAGAACACATCAGCAGAAAGAGGAGGAGGAGGAGGAGAAGGCGGAGGAGGAGGAGGAGGAGGAGGAGGGGTAGGATGATGGGAATGGAGGAAGGATGTATGACAGGTGGTGCAACACTGCCCCCATGTGCTCTGCCTCTCCTCCTCTCCCCTGGCAGCCTCTGTCTGTCTATCAGCAAAGAGCCATTACATGCTTTCTCCTTGTTCAACACCTGCTACAGGGAGCCATGCCCTTTATGAGTGAGGCTTTATGTGGCTTTCAGCCCTGATCCCTCGTCCAGCTTAAACCCCCATCGCTCCAACCTTTGACACATTCCCGCCTTGTTTACGGCACCAAACCCTCTGCCAGTAGATTTCATGTCAGTCAGCAAAATAAAAGCGATAGAGGTGCCAGGAGTCTGTCACTGCGATAGATAGAGAGGAGAGACAAGCATCACACTTCACTGCAGGACTTTTCTGCAGAGGCTTTTTCTACCTTCAGAGCTACCTGTGGAGGAGCGGAGGAGACGGATGTCTTTTTAGGACGGCAGAGACGAGCAGGAACGAGGCGGTGAGGATCCTTAATGTTATTCAGATCCTGCTGACCTTTCTCATGGCGTGTTTGCTGGCTTTTTTGAAAAGGGCAACCATGAAAAATAGAAACAGGCCCGAGGAAGCATAGAGGGAAGAGCTTTTGAAATGCTGACAGTGTTTGTAGAGCATGTAGAGCAGATTACAGCATGGATACAGACCGTTAGAGAGCCATCACGGATGTCAACTCATAAAAAGGTCATTTAATCAAAATGCAACAGATTTAGATTTCTATAATGACAATAAACTTCCATTGTTAAACATGGATGGATGTTTATGTTGGGGATAATGCCAACAAGGTGTCCATTTTCAGGGATTAACAGACCAAGCACTGTCCAGCAAGCAGCATGATAACGGACACCTCAGGGGGCTAAAGGACAAAAATAAGCCCATTGATTTATGTTCAGCAAAATCGAAGGTTTTTAACAAACCCATTTCTCTGATAACACCTGAGATATTCACCTGAAACAATCATTGGGGACTTTAAGCAGCGGCGGCTGAGGGACGGCTACAGCGCTTGTGAAATATTCCAATGGGTTGCCGTAGTGGTAGAAACCTAACGTCACTAAGCAACAATTGACGACATGTCAATAACAAACAGGAAAAACAGTCAAATTAGGGGTACCTCTAACCAAAAATAATAATCTATACTACTACTAAAGGTTGATATACACCTGCAATACACCTGCTTACACTCTGATGTTGATCTGACTATGGCAAACCAGTCTCTCGTAGCAGACAGCTGGGCTACAACAACAGGAAGTGCGCAAACATTTTTTTTCAAACAACCGTCGCTTCTTAAAGTCCCTATTACCATTTAGGGCCGCAACAGGGTTTCAGCATTTAGACAACTGCTGCAAATCAGAGTCATGTATTCACCCAGACCGTGGTATCAAATGATGCACTGAAGTTACAAATGTAGATATACTGATTGACCTGTGAAGTGATAAAAAAGGGAAAGGTAACGATTTCATCTTAAAAATTATTTTACTTGGCTTACTTTTTAAAGTTGAACATCCATCCATCCATCCATTATCAAACCTATCCTGTTCAGGATGGCAGGGGGGCTGGAGCCTATCCCAGCTGTCATTGGACGAGAGGCAGGGTTACACCTGGACAGGTCACCTGTAAATCACACAGAGACAGACAACCTTTCATGCTCACATTCACACCTACGGGCAATTTAGAGTCACCAATGAACCTAACGAGCATGTCTTTGGACTGTGGCAGGAAGCCGGAGTGCCCGGAGGGAACTAACGCATGCACAGGGAGAACATGCAGTCTCACACAGAAACTGGGGTTCGAACCAGGAGCCTTCTAGCTTCTAACCTCTACACCACCGTGCAGCCCTAAAGTTGAACAATGAAAATGAAAATGCAATCAGGCCTCTTCACATGACGCTCCACAAGTTCCTTCATGGCAAGGTTGTATAATCAGACTGTGACTCAGGCAGGGCAAACCCAAAAGGACAATGGCCATCCAAAGCAGCAAAGAAGGTAGAGGGGAAAATATGGTCTCAGCGTGAAGACTTTTAACATGACATTGTTAGACAAAATATATGTTTCCACGAGCAGCTTCTAGAAAAAGAACACACAGCAAGCATCAACCGAAAACACATATATCATGAGCTGCTGTCTGAAAATGTTGCACATATTTTCAGAATGTTTATATCTTCAAAATCTTATTTCAGTAAAAAGATCATGCTGAGACGTTTCTGCAAAGCGTATGACTCATGAGAACATTTGAAACTCCCCGAGTGACTTCTCTTGAGGCTGTGATGTGCACCGAACAGTGCAGTTGGTAGAAAATAGTTTCAACATTGCCAGAGGGCCATAAGCTGACCACGCATCGGAAAAACATAACTGCTTTCATTATAGAGTACAGTATAGAGGATTAAAGTCAGAGCTGTTCATGCGTACGTGTAATATACAGTTAAATGTTGTGGGATTAATTAAATGTGTAATAAGTGATAAGTTAATTAAGCATTTAGCACTCCCATGCAGCAGCATGTAAACAATCCCATTAGGCGAGATAGAGGAAGTAGAACTTTGCAAAAAACACTGCAATATAAATTTCTTAGGGATGCATGATATTGGATTTTTTGTTGATATCCAATATGCTGATATTTTCCAATCCTTTTTGCCGATTGCGATATTGATATGTAAGGCACCTAATTGCAGAGAACATCAATTCTCCCCTGTAGTGGTATTGTTATCATGCCCACTCTTATTGTAGTGGCCAAAAACTGACATACCGCAGACATCCTTCTTCACGCTTGATGGAAGAGGCGTTGTACAAAAGCTCACGTCTGATCACTCACGTTTCTGAGCACCAGTGTTGCCAACTGTTTTCCAATGAAAAAAGCTAGCACTAGCTCCAAAAGTCACTAGAAGTCAACCAATGACGTCGTAATCTAATTTGCATATTGGTGACTTCATCACATATTCATTTGCATAAGGCTTAGTGGTTGTGAGCAAATGCTGCCCGCTGCCCCAGGCCAGCAACGCCCGCCCCTGACTGCCTGCGCAGTGCAGCTACGCATGGGACAAGAGAAGGAGAGAGAGCAACTCGCAGCTGTTAGCAGAGGAGCCGTGAACTGCAAATACTCTGAGCAGCTTACCTTGGATTTCATTACAATTACAATTACAAAAGTCGCTAAATTTGTCACGAGTTGCTTTTGTAAAAATAAGTCGCCATGAGGGTCTAAAAATTCGCTAAATCTAGCGAGAAAGTCGCTGAGCTGGCAACACTGCTGAGCGCACCTGAATGCAGCATCCCCCCCCAAAACACGGTAGTGAGGGAGACATGCCCGGACTTGTTTACTGCACCTACTACGGAAACATCAGTGATCGCTGACAGACTCTTTTTATCGTGTGTGCGTCCATGAATATGTAAGTTAGTTTTGCACTGACGTTTATGATACTCTCTGTTAGCGTCGGCTTTGGCCGTGAGTGTATTCTCAGTGTGTTTGATGTTGTTAAGTCCGGTAAAATGAAGAGAATGTGAGCGAACTGTTAGCTAGTTGTTTAACTGTTTAGTTTTTAGGCATAATTAAAGTGTAATTTCATCGCCAAAAATATCGACAGAAAAATGACATATGTGCAGATGCCGTTATGTCATTTTCAAGCCATTATCTGCAGATACCGATAATGGTAACGGTAACCGGTATTGCCCATTTATAAACCAGGACTATTTATCATTTGAAACATAAGATCTTCAACCACTTGGATGGTTTTGTAACAATAATGCACATGACTAGCTGCAAGTGAACAACTCAGAAATTAATCCCTTGCAGCCTTGTAATAGCAAAAATTCAGGGAATTACATGCAGAAATATTTTTGTAATTAGTCTCAAACCAACGTTTAAATTATTTCAATGCTTAAAGCTCTTGCTGTCGCTCCATATGTCCACAAGACTGATCTTAATATGAACGTGATGGATTCAGATGCCACTCTCTTTCCCTGCTGTCTAGTAGATCTTATTCTGACAGGATAGCGGCAGAAATAAAAGTGAGCTCCACTTTTCCCTTGTTCAGCACGACGGCAGCTTTGTTCTTAAAATAGTCTGCCTTGTGATTTAAATTCAGTCTGGAGTATTGAGAGCAATGAGACGAGATCAAAGAGGTCTCTTTAGACTCACTTTACTGCAGAAGAGAGAGCAGGCGAGAGAAGAGAGCAGAGAAAAATACAAGTCTCGCCGGATCACACGGGGAAATTGTTCTCTGCTCAGTTCCAGCAAATCATATTAGATGGAGTCACTGTGGCAACTAGAGAAGATAATCTTTAATGTGCTCTTTAATGAGAGGGAAAATGTTTGTCTCTGGTGATTGAAGCTCTCGCTGAGCAAATTATATCCAAATCAGTTCACCAGCGTGGGCTCTTCACTGATGAAAAGAAGCTGAGGGATAGCATTCAATTAGCACATTAGATTGACACAATCAGAACATGTAATGGGTTTTAAGGCCTTGGCTACGGGCTCATCACTCAATGACTGAGAACGGCTCCAAAAAGGTCATTAGCTAACGAAAGAGGAATATTCCTTTGGTCTCACAATAATGGAGAGGAGCCTTCTAGCTAGTTTAATGTCTACTGTGGATCATGCAGAGCTTCAGCCTCACACACACTGGGAGGTCTGGACAGAGCTGAATGGTATGATCTAGAGAACTGAACAACAGTCGTTCAAATATCATCTAAAAGGATTTTTTTTCCTTGCTAAAAGTGAAAAGCAAAACATGAATTTCATTAGTTTATTTGTATGCCCTGTGATCAGTTTTGGGGGTTACGTGTTCTTGTTGTAACAAGTAACGTAACATGTTAGTTCTGCAGTTTAAGTAGTATAATCCTTTGTAGTTACTTCTTTATAAAAAATACTGGGAAAAAAATGCTGTATTTCTCTTTTCCTTTTGTTGCCACAAGAAAATAAAACCCCCAAAGCTCTGTTTCTGTTTCTCTCCTACTTCTTGGCAGGTAGCTGCGTACCAGCAGAAAGTAAACACAGCTGTGTCAGTGCGCATGCGAAGCTAGCTAATTCAGCTAGCGAGATGTCAGAGAGGACAGCGTTTACTTTGTGGAAATATTTACATTATTCTGAATGTTTGGGTGAAAGGGACGAGAACAACATGACGGTGAAATGTAAGCTGTGTCTGGAGGATAAGTGCTCGTCAGCTGTGAAAAGCTCGACTTCAAACGTGAAGAAGCATCTGCAGCTAAACACAGCTCCACAACACTGGTGGGACTAAGAGCCTGTGTTGTATTGTTGTGATGGAAACAGCTGTGACTAATACTGTATGCCTCTGTCCAGTTCACTGTCAGACCGTTAGCATGATAAAAAGCTGTAAAGGTTATACTGCGTCTGTCATTCCTGTCATTAGGCTGCAGAGTTACAGATTATGGGCCGTAAGCGAGTCTTTGCAATGAAGGTAGAGTCAATACATTTAAAGGTAGACGTACAGCAGGCTACACGCCGTCCTGACAATATAACAGACGTCTAACGAGTCGCAAAGTGGGTTTAATTCTTGGTAACGCAAAAGTATTCTAAGAAGGTTACTTTTTCACACACACACACACACTTTCATCATGATCAGCGCTGTCTAATCACAGCCGGGTCTTCCCCAATCCACTCGGGTATTACACATAATGTTGAACAGACCTGGAACCTGGGGTTATAGAATAAGTCCAAACCCGAAACTGGTTGCCCACATAAAACGTGGACCCTAACATGTCCGGGTCCTGTTTCGGGTCCTTGGGTTCCAGTGGACCTGTGAGGACCTCTAGTACAGAGGTTGTGGGGGCCCCGGGTTTCAACTTCCACCGTTGGCCCCAGGCCACGTGTCATCCCTCCTTGCTTCCCCTGTTTCTGACACTATTCACTTTCATCTCTGTCAAAAAACCATGACACTTCTTCATTTCAGATGATATACTAATAAAAAGATTCTTATGAATGTATTGGATACTGGAAACTGGACCTTTAAGCGGGACTCATAGCAGACAGAACAGTGGTCAATATGTGGTCCAAGACATCCCTTCACTTCTCCCATTATACAGCCAGCGATCTACAGCTGATGCAAAAAGAGATCGGATGTTTGCTCTCGCTCTTCCAGTCAGGAATCAGCGTTCTCTAACAATGTAAAGTATGCATTCAGACTCATGTTGATGTCTTAGAGGAAGACATCTGAATTTGCATTTGAATTAAAATCAATCAACTTCCTATTCGCAACTGGATTATCTCACTGAATTAGAGCATCAAGGATTGTGTTTTGGCTGACGATAATTAGTCACTGATCAGATTTGCTAAACCTCCGCAATTATCCCAAAATCTATCTGCGTGTGTGCCGTCTGAACAGATGTGAACACACAGGAGCAGGAACACACTGTTTAAGTAACACAAAAGCTACCGCAATTATGGAGCATCTTCACACGCCTAATTAAGGCTCTTCAGACGTTGTTCTGTCTGTTGTTTGTGTTTTTATCGCTTACATGCAAATTATGCTAATCTGGTAAATTAAGCAGCTTGTCAAACAAACCTGCACGGATAAAAGACAATTGTTTTAGACGACTAAAAGACTATAGAAGGAGATGAGACATTTAAACTCTATTATTCACCTGCAATGTGCTGATCAGATGTTACATGGTTATTGATTTCAGCACATGGCTGTAAATGGATGCAAGTTCAGCCTGTTCTGTTAGAATCAGCTCCCTTTTCGTGCCCAAATAACCCTGCAGACCCCAACAGACCTTTAACCTTTGACCCCTGTGCAGAAGAGGAATAAAAAAAAGCCTCTGCCGACAGGTTGATTAAATGATTCTCTGAGCTTTTGTCAGCCACTGGGATTATCGATCAGAAGGCCGTCAGTAAATTTGGATTCTATCTGACAGGTGAGAGCGCTCCACGATAATGCTGCATGATATCAGCTCTTCACGCCACCCGGGATGATTAACGGCAGGCTGTCAGCGCGGTGTAATCACAGTGTGAAATCAATGCCTCGCACATCGCCCTCTTCTCCCTGTGCCTGTCTGTCACCACTTCAAGCTAACAGTGAAACAAAGTGCATTTGATTAGATTATAGAGAGAGGCGTTCATAGCCCGGAGATAAACATCAGCACTAACAGGAGGAATCATGAAGAACAATCTGCATGAGTGGGATGAACATTGCTTAATGAGCATTTTTAAGAATAACAGACAAAAACACTCAATGTTTGCAATTGTCAATAATGTACCACTGTCTCCATGTGGTCTGTACTCATTGAAGTGAAGATTTCTTCTTGTCAATGATTTTCTTAGGTTTGAAGCAAACATCCTGGAAATGAAAACAATAAAAATATATGACAACAATTAACGATTTTACAGAAATAACGTACACACATTAAAAATGCTTTAACTAATTTCAAAGGCCAAAGAAAAGAGGTGGGCTTTGAGCTTCTCTTTGAATGAATGAATTGAGTTAGGACTTTTTATGTGAGGAGGCAGTTTGTTCCACAAACGTCAACCCATAACTGAAAAATTTCCGCTGAGCCCGAGGGACGACCAGGAGAGACGGCTCAGAGGACCTGAGTGATCCTGCTGGGGTATAAGGAATTAATAGGACTCAGAGTCTGTCAAAACTACTTTGCACCAGAGATGTGGACTCGACATGGTGACTTGGACTCAAGTTGACTCGAGTCACTGTTTTGATGACTTGCGACTAGACTTGGACTTGAAGCATGATGACTCGGATGACTCCCCGGTATGTGATTGTCATAATTGGAAGCCTGGCTGTCAGTCAGACTCCTCGCTATGGCAACATGCAACATCAAGGACCCCACTACCTGATGTTTTTCCCCAAAGAGAAGCCTCATCAGTCGTACTCGTTACTACTCAATACGGTCTCAGAGCAGACCATCATCACGGCTCCGTCTGTGCTAAGATAATACAGATACAATTCATTGTCATACTTTTTGAACAGGTTATATTAATTGGCCAATAATATCATTATCAGAAGAGCTGCTAACACCTTGTCTTTTCTCTTTATAAAGATTGGATACTACAGGTAAGAGTGCTGCATCTTGGGTGTAAAGGAGTGACTTGACTTGCCTTAACTAAGGACTCGACTTGACTTGATTTGACTTGACTTGACTTGACATAACCTGTGACGTGACTTGACTTGACATAACCTGTGACTTGACTTGACATGACTTAACATAACATGTGACTTGACTTGACTTGCCCAAGAAAAAAATGACTCGAGACTTGGGCCAAATGACTTGAGACTTACTAGGGACTTGAGCAAAGATGACTTGGTCACAACACTGCTTTGTACTACCCACTTCCTTGTTTTTGCTAGTACCCGCATTGAGAATGCTAACAGTCGAGGGCACAACACAGAGGACAATGAGGAGGATGAAGAACAGGACTTACTGGTCCTTGCTCAAAACAACCCCTTCATCCTCTCCCTATGCACTTCTACCACAGCGTGGAAGAAAGTTCTGTCCATCCACCCAAACTACTTCAGCTAAGATAAACACTTCACTTTCTCATACAGACTTTATTTGATGTTGAAGTGTTGTAAGATTACAGGGGGTGTCGCATTGCAGAATATGAGCATCAGAATGATTGCCACCGAAGAGGCTTAAAAGGATTTTTTTTTTCTCATAATATAAAGTGATGCTAATGAGTCTGCCTTAATGTTATTACGAGGACTTGAAGCCATGGTTACAAGAAGTTCCTGTTTCTGCCAGTGGGAGGGGAGTTCATCCAATAACTTGCCTTTGTATCTAATCCCTACACCTTTTCGGTGTCTTCAGTAGTCGGAGTGTGAGTGGGTCGAGGTGGGTCGTAACCTTCTATGCAATGTGTGTGCCTTTGGCTAACGTTGGCATAGCTACACTTGGCATGCAGCTGCTAGCTAGCAGGAGTTGTACATTGCTGTTTCCAAAGTAATTTTATTTTAATCTGCTTTATCATATTAAACACTAGTCCTAATTTGTTATAAACCTTCTTTGTAGTTTTACCTATGGCATTTCCCTTCAAAATGTTTGACTAACTTTAAGAAGAAAAATAAAAACAGCAGTGGGAGCAGAGTTGGAAAGCTTTCAGACAATCTGCTTCAGGTCATTCATGTCAGCGAATGTAAAACAGTCTTTACATCACAAGCTCTTGTGCCAACTCTCCATCAAGCCTTCTTCAAACAGTGTGCTGTTATGTAGAAACCCAACATACTGCATTTAGAATTCATAGTGTACGTTTAACCCCTGCTGTGACAACAGAGCCCGGAGCGGGACATTAAAAGCTCATTTCTACTTTGGATTGAGTGCTCAAGAAGTGAAAAAATGTAATTCCTTTCATAACGGCGGAGCATATCAGTGCTTTAATGAATCTCATCATGCCGGCAGCTTTAGCCATCACTATTAATAATATCCACTTTTCATAAAGCTGCTGATTTCTTTTATTTACGCTCAGCCGTCTCTGCTGGCTGCCAGTGCAAAGCGGGCCTGCATAATCACTGCTAATAAATTAAGCCCAATAGAACTGTCACATCTCATTTGGACTCATTTGCACATGATTGTGTTTGTTTATGTTCGGTCTGGGTGGAAAAAAACGAGGAGCTTTGACTGGCAAATCGCTGGAATTAATGAATTTCACTGCTGTCCCTCTCTACCCGCCCCTCCTCCCCGCGCTGCATGAGGAATCAAAAGCTTTCTCTGTGTTTCCTCTGGCAGAAACTCAACATGGTGGAGTGATCCTGAGAGGAACGCAGCTGTCAGACGTCAACAGACATCTTTCTTTGATATGCTGCGTGTGTGTGTTTGTGTGAGTGTGTGTGTGAGGAGGCTCTCTCCAGGATTATTAGTGTTCAGCATGTAATAAAAAGCAATCAGCTGCCGGGGGAAAATGATTAGGCTGTAGATGATGACGGGCACTGAGCTGATCAGTGAATGACAGTCGGCTCTGCCTTCACACTCTCTGTCTCACACTGCTGCTGTCCTCATGTAGAGAAATATCTAATGTGTGATACTTATTCAGATGGTATATAAGACTTTGAATCAACTGAGTCATGTTTTTTGGAGTTACATTAAATTCCTCTTACAGCTGAAATATAAAGACACTGAGGCCTTGGTCAGACCAATGACTATATAAATGGACGACGCGTCTCCATCTGCTCTCATTGTACAAATTCAATGCCAAAATAGCCCCCATAATAGGCGCTGCCATCTTGCGATGGTGATGTCATTTGGAGCCATAGCTGCGCAGTAGAGATCGGTGGGTTGAGCCGCCATAGCCGCTTCCGCTAACCAAAACACCCACTTAACTTACTGTAAAAAACAGCAAGGATCCCGCGCACCGCCGTGTTTAAAGTCAAGGTGAAATGAAAAATGTAATTTTAATCCTTTTAGATCACATCCCTGGTAATATTGTGCATCTATTTGACAATATAGGCCAAAAAAAATACAGAAAATCAATTTCTTCGTATTCTTATATCAAAAGTTGTTGGACAGCAAAAACAAACAAACAAAAAACACCAGATCCGCGCTAAAGTTGCACACTGTGGAAGAAAAATAATCTCCGGTGGTACATGAATATTAAAATGTCATGGCAATCTTTTCTAAAATTGTTGAGACATTTCTCTCTCTCACTGACTGAAATGCACAGGCATTCATATTGCTAGTATGATAAATAGTGTAAACTAATAGTGTGAAATTAATTGTGTAACCATTATAAGTAACAACAGTGCACTTTTCTTTTGAGCTAATTCACCAACTCATTCTAATAAAGTGATTGAATCGCAGAAACGTGCATTGGCATTAAACTGGGGAAAAAATGAGACTGTTAGCGTAAAGAGAGAAAACAGATGTATCACATGATTATATAACTTGTTGCACCTTTAAATGCCTCCTTGAATGACTGTGCTGCAGTTTATATGCTGCTCCCTTACTTTGATTTCTTGTTCTCATTAAGGCAGTCAGGGCTGTTTTTCTAGGAATTCTTTTAGATCTATTTTATGAAGGGTTGCTTTTACATATATTTATTTAACACACATATATTAATATTCTATTTGTTCTTTTCATTAGGGAAGTCTGTGTGAGGTTGTGTCAAATTGCCCTTTCTGTATGGTTTACATTTGGGTCACCAAAAACTGTGCTAAAGTTAGGGGCTGTGTGACCTTTTGGGGCAGTACTTGAAAGTATTTGCGCTTTCCCTTTAACATTTTTTATGCTTTTACACATTTGTAAATCTGACAATTAACTAATGGTTGCAGGTAAAGTTACTGCACAGCCATCACACTGACCATAGAGATTTATTTTCTGCATAGCTCTAAAAAAGCGTCCTGCACTGTATTTATGTTGTTTTACAGGTGAATTATGTGGAGGTTTTACATGCCTGGTTATGTGTTATAAATATGCCACAGAATCAATCAGACTCATCCTCCATCAGATCAGTTCAATTGGAAAAATATATCAGTATGACGAAGATGCTTTTGGGAGAGAGTAACGTCTGTTTTTAGTCATTCAGCCAGTCAGAAGTCTGACATCCAATCAGATATGAAGTCTGTTACTGACCTGATCAGGAAACAGATCGACAGGAAGAGCTCGCTGGTTAGAGTCCTCATCCATCAGCAGCAAACCATCGTCACACCAGCTCATGTCTCCTCCACATCTCACAAATCACCTCTTCGATATCTGGAGAGGAGAGAACATGAACGCCGCCTGTAAATCTGCGAGGTCATTTATCTGTTGGTGTTGCTGTCCGCCTGCTTGTTTGACACACATCAACACACAACTATTTCATATTGTGTAGACGGAGTGAAATCTGGTTACGATAACATGACATGGCCCATGTATCAATGTCAAATGTTTGCATGCATCTAAGAGTGAATGCATTGAAGGTGTACATATCTTTGCTTCTTTTGGGTTGCAGGAAGTCAGGCGGCCTTTTGTGATGTGTCTTAAATATCTTTGACCTATTTCTTTACTGAACACAAGGAAGCAAGTCTGATGTCAACATCAAACTCCTGGTAACACACTAAACAAGTCAACCCCTTTTGTTAAAGCAACAGCAGCAGTACTGGGAATAGCAACAAATGCAAATTGTAACACTTACTTACAACACTTACCTCACTCAGCTGCTACATCTTCCAATGCAACACCTTCCCAGCACAGAGACAGAGAGGATGAGTGTGTTACAGTGAGGCCTGATTATGTAGTTAGTAAGTAATTCATTAATATCAAATGTAAAGCTGCCCTCTCCCGGTAATTTTCCGCTCACCCCTCCTCTGCTCCACTCTGCCTACCTGCCACGCCCACCTCGTCAGCTCCCTCAGCTCACCTGGGCACACAGCTGCTCCTCATCAGTAATCAAGCCAGTGTACAAGCCTCTCTTGCTCTCACACTCACTGCCAGATTGTTCTTCGCCACACATACAAGACTTTCAGCACACTTCTTTGGACTGATTACCTGTTGCTGACCCTGCTTGCCTCTGACCACCGAATCTTGTCGCAATCCCATCTGTCCCCGCCCACACGTCTGTCCCTGCGTCCCTGGCTTCTCTTTGCCTCTCCCCTGGGCTGTTTGGCTTTTCCCCCGTCGGCTCTACAGTGTGAGTTCACCTGCTTACTCTCCTGTGGGTCCCTGTGGTATATAGATTCCTTCTGTGTTGCCATAGTATACCTTCCTGCTGGCTTAGCGGTCCTCCGCCTGGTTCTGACCTTTCCTCTGCCTCCCCCTTACTGGTTTGTTTGCATGCACGGACTATTTACATTCACAAAGCAGTCTTAGGACAAAAAATCTTCTTAAGTGCAATTATCTAAGGAACTTTAGTATTAAGAAAAAGTTATTTTTTTTCCCCTAACTTTCTTCTTATGTTTCTTCAGAGTACATGAGATTCTTGAAAGCAAGGCTCCACCTGAACCCACTGCCTCCTCGACCTTCTTATCTGGAAGAGAAGAAATGTAATTTCATCACAGGCAAAATACAGCTTGAGACAGAATTTCGAAGTAAAGTAAATCACAAGGCCAGAATGGGTGATCTTATCACGCTGCCATCAAACCGCAAATGCCTAAGAGTAAATCTATTAGTCACAAAAATGCTCAGTGTGAAATCGGTCCAAAATGTTGTTCCCAGTTTCCACGATGTTGAAGTTCCCTTTCATCCTTGAGGTTTATCAAGATTGGGGCACGCAGCTACCTCACTCTCCTCACTGCTTTGGTATTCAGATAAAACACAAAGTAAGTGACGTTATGTTATAGTGCTCATTCAGAGAGAAAGAGGCGCTCCAGCTGAGCAAATAAATAATGTAACACTTGACGAGGTGACTCATGTTTCCCGTCTAATCAACATGACTGTCTTTGATACCTCACTGTGTCAACATCCCTGCCCTTCGCTGTATGTCTCGCTCAGCTGCTACATCTTCCTACGCAACACCTTCCCAACACAGAGACAGAGAGGAGGAGATTAAAGAGGCCAGGAGGAAGAGGAAGCTGTGTGTTCCCTCAAAGGAAGAGAAGCTGTGTTACTGAGCAAAGGCCCGAATATAGATCCTAATTAGGATGTTGAAACCTTGTAAAGCTCCTTGTTCCTGTCTTGCTTTTCCTTTTGCCTGGCTGCCTGCCGGGCTGCCACGCTGTGTGATACACTGTAGAACATCAATAAGTCATTACCCAATCATTTTAGGCAACAGAGGAGTTAGTGTAAATAAACACAAGGATTGCCTATAAGACAGGCAGCCTGAGGCCAAGTGGTACTTTCTAAGGAAGCAGATGTCCCTTGTTCTGCTGCTCTCCCATGAGTCATTGAGCTGCGTTGTTACTGATGGCAATCAAGTGCTTAAATGACTCTCTGAAAAACTGCACTTTAGTAGCCAGCTAAGTGATGCATGTTGAAAGGTGTAATCTCTATTATATACAGATTCTACATCAAAATGCAGAATCTGTAGGCACGAGACCTACCGTGACAAATCTGCTTGATGCTTTGTCGCAAAAGCTGTTCAGCGTTCAGATTTCCCGACTTCCTTGAATGCACCAGAAATGATCGATCCGACCTCCGTTCAAGAAACGAGCATTTGAGGACAGACCTGACAAAGCTTCATGTTGACTTGTTACTAATCTGCATTGTGATGTTGAAATTTCAGCAAACTGAAGAGCCGTTAATTAAAGTCAATCTCAATTTCAGGTTCATCCCACTGAAGTAAGCCAGAGTGCAGCCTCTGTGTAACTGACTGTTTACAGTGAAACTGAGACTCAGCACAAACGCATGGACATGCGGCATATGGGGAGGGGTGAATTTAACTTTATTTTTTATCTAAACACACGGTCACTTCTTAAGTTGCTAGTTTGACTGTACTCAATGCAACCCACAGTACACTAAGTCTTGGCTCTATCGCTACGCCGACTACACTATATTGCCCAAATAGTTCACCATTGTTAACAGAGGCTTGTTGTCAGACGACAGCACATGGGTTCCGAGATTAATGCTGGTGAGCCAACAACCTTGTTCAGATTAGCATAGTGGTAAGAATTTTGCAGGACCGCAAAAACCCCAGAGGGTTTTCTATACATATTTATTATAAGAACCTTGTATAAAAGTTATTCAAACACTTTATTTTCATTTAAAACACCTTCAAAACACAAATTACAGCCTACCATCTGTTTTCGCCATGTCGAGTTTGCAATCCTGCTAGCTTACCGTGCTGTAGCTAGCGGCAGCTGGCAGCCTACGGTAACGTTGATTGCTGTGAGGGTGGCGGCTGCAATGGCGATCATGGAGGGTGCATGTCGGTGACAAAGCGTGAGCAACAATCGAGTCTTCCTCGCTGTTTTATGCTGTTTTTATATGTCAGTAGGAGACATTGTAGCAGCTTGGACCCAGAAACAATTTAATGCAGAGGTGTGGAGTCACCACTTAACAGCTGGATAGAGCCATCATCTGGGTTAAATACTGTAACACAATAACATACCTCTCTTTGTATTTTATACTGGTATATTGGTCACACCGGTATGTAGGCCACTTTTTAGATTTAAAAAAAAAAAAGGATTAAAAGTGCGTCTTATACACCAAATCTACGATGTCTGTTGTTTGGTGCTTGGCAGGTAAAGTCCATGGGGGATATTTTCCAAAAATAGCTGTGCTGCTACTGAATTGGTTGTTAATGCTTTGAAGGTTTGGCACTATAGTTGACTACTTTCAATTAGTATTTAGAACATTTTAAAAAACTCAATAGAAGAATAGTTTTTCATTTCAATGACAAGGTAAGCAGTGCTGAAAGATGGGTAGAACGATATAGTTACAGGAAACGCTCAATCAGCCTGGGCCTCAAATAGAATGATGAGAAAAGACAGTGAGGTTTGGTTGGGTCTGGATGGAAACTGTAAATGCTGCAGTGTTTGTGTAGAAGATTAATGTAGGAGAACATAGAGGCCCATATAGGAAGATGTATTTCACTCTGTCTGACTGATGATGCAGATGTAGCCAACCTGACATCTTTGCTAACTAAGCATGTGTCGTTTCTAAACATAGACTCAGACCATCTCCAGGGATAATGAATCACTTGTTTCTAACTTCCAGTAATTTGCCTTCAAATACTGTAAGTTTGTAAGCAGCAGAAATATCGTAGCTGAACCAACTTTGCTCAGAGAAAGTGAGGAAATATCAGCCTTATCCGTATTGATCTGACAAGCTCTTAAGGTACTTGAGAATCAGAGCAGAGTTTTTAAACACCCGACCTGGCAGACAGATCCACCTTATCTCTTTTGAAATTAAGTCTGTTCGATTTGAAGCTTCTCTTCCTCTGATTTCAACAAGCATACAGAGGATCATAACTTTCTATCATCTCCCTGTATCTTTCTTTTCCACGTGTGTGTGTGTGTGTGTGTGTGTGTGTGTGTGTGCGCGCGCAGATGTTTGAGACAGAGATAAAAGTCTTTTAAAAGGCCCGGTGTTCTCTTGCACCCGTCTGACCAGCCCTGATGTTCCCTTTGAACTGAACCCTGCATGGGAAAGATCAGTGACACTTCTTTGGGCGAAGCTTTAGGAAACCCTCTTTGCATGAGCTAATGCTAATGCTCCACTGTACTTAAGACTTCAGAGCAGAGGGGGGACCTGTCGCCACACAAGAAAAGAGCCAATTAAGGCGAATCCCTGAGAGCAGTGGGGCTGAGGACTGCGGGGTGCTGGGCTTTCATGCTCCACTGAGGCTCTTAGAGTTTGGTTTGGCACGCGATGTGAGGGGAACACTGGAGTGGAGAGACGGGAGACAAATGGGGATTACTTAAGACACTGAATGATCATTGAACCAGGAGGGTTTCCCACAACTTTGAATTGTCCCTCAGTGTCTCAATGGCAAAGCGTCTTTTGACTGGTTCGCTGTACAGAAACTGCACAAGTTGTTTCTGCTGTTTAAGGAACAACAGCGCCCCTTAAACTGAAAATCAAATGTCAGTCTGATAGGGTGAGATAGAAAACTTCTCATTTTAACAACTCATGACTACCGTGGTTGAGTCCCCAACAACCCATGGACCCAGGTTCCCAGAGTCTGTTGGCTTTGGTTTAAGGATAAGCATTATGTACACTGTTAAGAAGGCAGTTCCTGCATTTCAAATCGTGAGGCCCAATAACAGGAGGCGTCTGATTCAAATGCTCCCATGAAATCAAAGTAGAAGTTTAAGTTCAAATGTTGGCCCTGTAATAGCTCTCTCATGGGAATTTTAAGGCCTTTAGCATTTCTCTTTATGCTCTCACATCTCTAGTCAGGCCTCCATTGCCATTTTCATCTGACAAAACAATCATTGAGGATCCTTGGGAATCGAACAAGGCTCTTAAAAGAGCGGTTCGCCCCTTGAAAAAGCCCCTTTCAGTCAAAGCTGGTGTTCTCTGTAATCGATAGAAGCAATCATATTTGAAATTGCCGCCATGTGGAGCTGTGGAGAAAGTTGTACAAAAAGTTGTACAAACAGCTCGTGTCACCCAGCATGCATTGCGCCCCTCCCTCTGAAAGGAGCAGCCCAGCAAGAGACGCTGGAGTGAATTACTACCGTTTCACTGCAGGCAACGACTCAGAGCGGGACAGAATCTGAAATACGACGGGAATATACCGGTGGATCGTCTAAAAAATCTTCAGGTCTGCAGTCTACATTTCAAACCTGACGATTTTGAACGAGACATGACATCGGAGGCGGGGGTCCTCGATTGAGGAAGTGTAGTTTAGTGAGCTCCCTGGTCTCCACCAGATGCATTTTACGTAGTCCAGCTGAGGTTTTCCATGGCCCATTGGAGAAGCGGATAGCGTCCTCTAAAGGCACAGAGCGAAACAGCATTTTTTTCCTAGCATAATGGCATTAGCTCCCCATGATAGCATGACAGGACTGAGGTTGAAAATCGGTGACCTGGCCCTTTAAGTTTGAGTGTGGAAAGTAAGTAAAAGTTTGCAAAACATTGTGAAAGAGGTTTCCCTTCAGAACGGATAGAAACACACAATGAAGTACAGCAGTGTGTGTTTTACAACAAGCTAATATAGCTTGGCCTGTCTCCAAAAAGAATTCACTGAATATTTCCAGGGGAAATAATATGAATGGTTGGAGATAATCATGATCTAACTGTGGAAGTGGAACATAAGAGGTGTTTTCCATTTAGACTTAAATAGTGCGGCCTTAGTGCTCACACGGTGAGCATGATTTTTGTGTTAAAAATCTAAGTGGAATGATCAAACACACCAAAAACCTGGGCCAGATTATTATTAATCACAAAAACGATTATTGAATTATCCCAGAGTAGAATTACTGACTGGATGTATAATCTCGATGGGTCAGCAGGTGTGTAGGTGTGTGTGTACTTTTGCCCCCTCTAACAAGGTAATGCCCAAGATCAAAACATCTCTGCTTGTTCAGTTACAAAGTTCCTTTAATAAGGTAATGATGCACCTGAGCAGACTGTGATCATGTGTAATAACAGAGATTATTCACAGGCAACATCACCACCCTGTGGCCAAGGACAGATCTCACTCAGGCTTTCAGTTAGAGCAAGTAGCTTCTGATATGTCTGTGTATAATGCTAATTCTACTCTACAGTTTCAGTGTGTGGGAGGCTGTGTGTGCGAAGGGGACAGAGGAGGTTAAGGTGAACACAGGCCTAACTCTAAATTAAAGAGACCCTTTTGTGTTCTCCCCTGAGCTGACGTGTGCAGCGATGAATCAGAGCCATAGACACCACATCTGACATGAAATGAGACGTAGCTTAATGACGGTCTGCAGCGTTTAATGGCTGCTGGAGACACACCACTAAAAGATGGTTTAATCGATGACTCATTTTATGTACCTGAAAGCTCGTCTGATGCTTTAAGTACAGTGTGTTAACAACATTAATACATTCCTGTGATCTGGAGATGAATTCAGCTATTGATTTTCACCCTCGCCTCTTAGTTTAATCACAGGCTGGACCACCAGAAAGCACACAGGCACTCAGATGCTTTGGATTAGCCAACTCATTAGTCAACATTTTCAGCTACCTCTAATATTACATAGATGGATGGAGACTTAATGGAGACCGCGGAGTGTGTGAAGGAACAGGAGATGGAAAGAAATGGTTTGATGAGGCATTAAAAAAGGCATTAGGAATGTCATGCTGCAGCAATCCTGCACATAATTGAAGCTGTGACCTTTGACCTGTGTATTAAAGTCCACGTGCTGCTGTTGGTGCAGAAGCTACTGTAAGAAACACCTTCTTTAAACACACAAAAATGTCCTGAGCATTTAATTTCCCCTGAAATGACTTGTAAGCAGTTTGCCAGTTGAATAGAAGTAATGAATTTTCCTATAAACTGCTACAGCCATCCTGGGATTAGCCTAATTGCATCACGTTCTGTTTATGGTCCATCAGGGGGGTAAACAGCCCTCTGTTCTTCTGTGAAGCTCAAAACAGCTGCTATGATTCCTTCAGGGGAACAGGAGATCTCACTGTCACGCTCAAAATACAGAAAAGAGCATATAGGTAAGAGGGATATCAATCATTTCAGAGACTGTATTGGGCGACGTAAACTGGAACAAAACGGCTGGACTAACACGGCCCATAAAGACAGGAAGGGACACACGGACACACGGACACACACACACACACACACACACACACACGCCCAGTGTCTCTCTTCTCGTTTTTATCTGTTCGCTTCAGGTTAAATTAACTACTTTCCGCAGATCATCCATACAGTTAATGAACGATGACACCGCATCTAAAGATTACTATCCATCATCACTTCTCATTTCAATCATTAGAGACCAGTAAATGAAGTAAGGAAGAACATTTCTTTTACAGCGATGATGTGATAATGAATCATGGTCAGTCTTTGTCGCTTGGACTCTACGGGGAGATATGGTGATCGAAGGGTGTCCGCCCTGAGCGGCCGCAAGGTATACCCCCCATGGAGTCCGGACACTGGTGGTGGAGGTGTTGGCTGATGATGTCATCTGAGGCTGATTAGATGATGAGCTGATGATGAGGAGTGGGCAGTGATGGGGAGGTGGAGGGTCCCACGTAACGACGTGAATGAACTGGAGGCAGAGAAAAGCCATATTTATAAAGACAGCAGCAATATGATAGGCTAAAGATGAGGGTGTGCTGCAGCGCTATTGGACAGATGTGACCAGGTGATGAGAACAGCTGATGAGTGCAGGAAAATAAGAGCGAGCATGTGCGAAGAGAGTGTGAGCAGAAAGGTCTGAAATGATCAATAGAACCAGCAAGCACAATGTGGTCTTCCTGACTGAACTTACGCTGGAGCTCCATTTAATCCGTCTGACTGAAGCAGACAGCCGATGATGGCTCCTTTTTGTGCAGAGGAAGCATCAAATGACGCGTAAACCGCCTCTTTTTCACAGAGCTTGAAGCAGAAAGCCTGAGTGACACAGAAAGTTCACAATCACCTTCATGATACCCGTTACCCAGTTACAGGAATTAATTGCTTTTGACGGACTGACTAGACGCACAGTGGGGGAGAATATGTATCTTGAATGTCCAACAGTCCACCACTGACATTTCAGTCACGTCTTGTCCCGTAAACGAAAACAATACATAGTCTACGTGTCGTTTTTTTATTATCAAAGATCTATTTTTAGCTTGTCAACGTCTCGTAAAATAGATAGAAAAATAGATTGTTGACGAACATTTTTCGTCATTATTTTCGATAATGAAATTAACACTCTTATGAAGTGATGCACCTACCCAGGTTTTTTTAAAATATAATATTATTATAGATTTTTTTTTTTCAAGGACAGACTCAATCCGCCCATCCCAAGCAGGAAGCTGGGCTTTTATATCTTGTGGAAGCTATGGGCCCAGGTGCTCCAGATTTGAAAGGATATGTCACTCCTCTGGTATCTCAGGAAAAAACATATGCACATAAGTGCCGTAAAATTCTGTGTATAAAACCAGTGCTAATTTATAAAATAATGATGAAAAATGTTAGTCAACGATCTACCTCAGTCAATGTTGTTGCTAAGGCTGTTGCTGTTTTAACCAATAGAAAAACATCACTAATGCACCGCTGGTCAAAGTTCATCACCGATTTGTTTGTACATGTGTCACTCAATCTCGGTGTCAGCTGTTGCTTAGCTTGCCCTGCTTATCAACCGACAGGACCTGCTGCGTAACATCAGGTAGGCTAGCTCTCATGCCATTTTACTGTTTTCATATTTCTGTTTAAGCTATATTGGCCTCAAGATATTTCTAGGCCTACCTTGTTTTTGTTAAAACGACTTCCAGTCAAGACTTCTACAAAACCTCTTAATGTTCTCTTGACTTTTATACAATGCAGGCTCAAATCTTCAGACCTCACATGCACTCCAGCTTGTCATTCCTTTATCCAGCGGCAGCACCATTAATACACCTCAGCACGTCTCATGTCCCCATGAAATAAGGATTAATAAAAAACAAACACCCTCTCATACATATACTGTAACTGAGGCCTTATTGAATCCAGCCATCTGACACAGCCACCAAGCGTTTCGGTGCTGAACCCCCTCCAACAGACCATCCGTCATAAGGACAAAGTGCTCTTTGATTAAAACTGCTGTGAGCAATGCATTACAGCTGACAAATGGCCTCCCACTTATCCCTCTGCAGCAGCTCTGTGATAAAGCTCCATCCTCACGCCACGCCTAACCGGAGCCTCTGTCACCTTATAGAGACCCAATTTAACCTGAAACCTGTGCTGAGAATTGAATGATGATGGCTTTCTAATGGGTCTGTGTGATGATCATTGCCCCTGCTGCTGTTCTGGTGTAGGATTTGTTGCTTTTAGGAAGCGTTTGGTGCGTAACCTTTGGGTAGCTGCAGACAAAGTCACTGCAGTGGGTGTTTTTATTGTTGAGAGAACCTCTTTTTGTAACAGTTTGACATTTGCAGCCAATTTAGAGGAGTCTGGTGGAGAGCTGACAGCTGGAGGCTGATTGTTGATGAGTCGTTCACCACGAGAGCAACAGGACATCCAGACACAGGAGCTGCCCTTCACTCTGTCACTGCTCCACATGAAGCACTCTTAAAACACCGACTATACCCACATTACCAATCACCACCTTTAAAAACAACAGAACCTGCACTCTTTGGCAAAGGAGCCAAAACAAAACTGTTCACCTTTCCATCTTTTTTGTATTCAAACTAACTCAGTGAGAAGAGCAGGTGAAAGCAGGGCGGACGGCTCTGTAACAGCAGCGAGTCAACCAGGTGTTGGTTTATTTGATTCTGTGAAGTATTTCAGAGCTGTTTTCCTGCCTGTGGTTGAATGGTTTGAAAATGAAAGCAAAACTACACAGCAAAACAACCTGCACTAAACTTTGATCAGTGACCCAGGGGTCCAGTGAGACAAAGGTGAGCAGAGCTTTAGATATGAGCTCACTGCGATGTGTGCAGGCAGAGTAAAGGTTCCCAAAACAAACATCAGAGCTGTTTTTAACCTCATGTACCCAGTTTGTAAGAAACGTAATCCGTCTCATTCCCAGGTCATCGCAGGTCCCAAATACCAACGCTTTGTAACGGCCCTGAATGAGATGCTGTCTCATGTTTTTTGTACCCGAGTCAGTGTGCCAATGTTTTTTTCCCTGCCTGCAAAACAAGTTTCCCCTCGGGGACAATAAAGGTCAAGTTAAAAGTTAATGCACCCGGCTTTCAATCAACTCCAATCCAAACACATACATAGCAATATTAAGCCGGAGATATACTTGCTTTTAACTACGCGTTCGTTCTATTACAGCCGCACGTGTCCTCAAAAATGAACACTACCCGTACACGAGATGCAGTATGCAAATGAACAGTAGGGGCAGTGTAGAGGCAGAGGGGATGTGTCAACACAGCAGCAGGGACAGAAACTGCGCCTGGATTATATGCGTGCTGTGGATGTACTGCAGGTGAGGACAGACAGAGGAGCGGCCCCGCCTACTCCCCAGTATCCAGCTCCAATATGCTCCATGATCCGCCATTGCAATGTCACAGCTCTCTCTGTCTCTGCGGCTCTGACAGTAACATCACTCACTCAGTCACATACAGGCCCATGTGCAGGGCGGACCCTGGTGGCCAGCCAAAAAGAGATGAGCTTTTCTACAACACTTGAAAAGCAAATGTTAGAAATCCATAGCAACGTACTTCTGATGCTGTTTGGGTCCAACAAAGTATTTCCGGAAAACATCTGAAAACCGTGGGATCAAGATGGTCCATTAATAATGCAATGAAAGAATCCAACAATGCACAAGTTCCAGTGCAAAAATACACTTCTTTTTATCTTAAACATCTTGTAAATATCTGCAGGATATGTCTGTGAAGGTTCTCATTCAGGTCATGCAAATTCTAAGCTTAATCCAAGTTCCAGTTTAGAACTGAAGAAGTCTTTTGGATGAGAGGTGAAGCAGTCTTTACACAGCTTTTCTTTTAACTGCATTTAGACTGGGTTCATATGGTCCATAAAAGCGACACATTCCCTTCCTTGAAATTGAGAACAAGGCCGGCTGAAACATTACAATATCAATACCGGATCATTTTTCCCTGCAGGGTTTTCCTGAACAATGTTTCCAGGTGTGGTGCACTGAATGCTTCAACTTGGAGGTGTTTGTTCCATCGGTACAGCCGGTGTAACCTCTGGCAGGCTTTGTCAGATATAAAAAATGTGAAATTCAACCATCAGATTCTAGACGAGACATGTCTTTCTTCTGATTTCTGTGCTGTAATAAGAATTATAAAAACTACAACCAATATGCCTCTCAAATAAATGTGTAAAAGTGTAAAAGAAAACATCATCACCCAGACACACAAGGACACATTTATTGTACATATATGCTCTGAAAGCACATTTGTTTCTGTCCACAAAAAGGCTCCAAATGTTGAATTCTCTAAAGCTCAGGAGCTATTTCTGACTGAGGCAGAGTCAGTGAAAAGACAGAGCACATCTCTCTCTCCCTCTCTCTGATCTCAGCGAGCAGGGCCTCAGGTGAAGACAGCTGTCACCCTGATCTACAGCAGCCGGCAGCCTCAGTAATGTACGCCAAATTGCCTGAGTCGCTAGAAATGATGCAGTCATTGTGGAGGAAATTGGAAATCAATTCTTGCCATCGCTGAACACAACTCCCTTTTATTTTTGAGCCGAGTCAGGGCTCAAACGTATTTGTGTAAGCCGCGACAGGCGTGACAAAGATAGCAGTGAGGAGGAAAATGGAAGCAGACAGGAGCGAGATAAAGAAATGAGAAAGAAAACAGCTGCAGGGGAAGAAAAGTAACGCTGGTGGTTTCAACCCAAAACCTCCTGCACGATGCATGTACCAACTTCACACATTATTAGTTTAATGAAATGAATGTGGATGATGCTTCGTAATGCCTGTGAGGTTACACATCCTGAACAATCTCTTGACCCCTGTATTATTATTATATAAATACATAATCACTTAAACAGTAAGGATTCCTGTTGCCCTGCCAGTCCATCCTCGGGGTGAAGAGAGCTCATTAAACAGATTTCTCAGTAATTAGTTTTTTTGTATCAGATTAGCTGTTGCGCCTTTCAAAACAACATTATTTTCTCGGAGCTTATCGTAACATTATTTAAATCTGGCTTTGAGACCTATCATATCATGATAATAGAAATAATCTTTATTTATGGAGCACTTTTCAAAATCCAAGTTACAAACTCACAAAGGCAGCAAATTAAATCCTAAAAGGATCAGGTTATAAAACAGTTTCATTACAGTGTAGGGGAAAATAGGAAGTGAAAAGTATTTTGAAGAGGCGGTATTATGCTGTTTCACATTTTAACACACACACACACACACACACACATATATATATATATATAATGTTACAATGTTGGATGTCCAGACTTAAACGTGTGTGAAGTGTATGTAAAAGTATGTTGGAGTAATCCCCAGGCTTCTCAGCTCAGTCTGCAGGCTGCTGTGATCGGATGGTTTCACACAGTGTTTTCTACACGCTGCACTTTGTGACTTCACAAAGTGTGAAGTCACAAAGTGACTTTGTGACTTCACAAAGTGCAGCCTCAGCAAGCTACAGAGAGCTGGCCAATCAGAAGAAAGTGGGCTTGTAGAGGAGGAGTCTCTTAAAGGGACAGAGCTGACCGAGTTGTTTCAGGCAGAGGATGTATGAGGACCTTCCACAGACTGTATAAAAAGATGGATGACATGACAGCTCCCTGAAAGTGAAGCCTAACCCTCTCTGTCGCCCCCTGCTGACTGGCTGCAGTATAGGTCATAAAGCCCGCCTCCTCCATGTTAACAGATGGGACAATCTGAGTCAATACACGTCAAATACATTTTTCTCAAACATGGTTTCTGTCATTATAGTTAGTTCTTATCATGCTGATTTATGTCCAAGTGTTCATTTTTCTGAGTTTATTTTTAATAAACACCTATCACAGGGGCTATTTTGGCATCACTTTTGTACAATGAGAGCAGATGGAGACGCATCATCCATCTTTATAAAGTCATCGGGGCCTGCACAGAGCACCAGTGTGAGTTTTTTCAACTGTAAATTATGCTAAGCTAATCCACAGGTATCACAGAGTGCAATATGAAGCTTTAAATTAGCATAATACCCCACCTTTAAAAGAAATAAAATACAGCTAAAAGAAAACTAAAGTCATAGAAGGAAAGGCTGTCCAATAAAAGAAAGGACTTTAACTGTCCCCAGTTCAAAGCAGTAAAAGGTGTGTTACTGAACTGTAAATAAGGCGGATGAATGTCTTTGTGGGAATAATAAGTGTTGATATACTGCACATAACGCATGTAGGTCACAGCATGCTGCATGACACAGTACAGTGCTTCTGCATGCTGAGCGCTTCATAAGCACCATCCCAAGGGCGCCCGGGCTCAATAAGAAGCAATCAGCAACAGCGGTACGCCCTCCCCGGCTCTCCTCCATCTTCCCACAAGGCACCGCTCCGAGTCAGCGCCCATCCATTATGCATCAAAGCCCGTGCTACAAATCTCCTCAAATAGAACCAAGTGTCAGGCGTGATAAAGAACAATCGACCGCGGGGAGGGAATCAAAGCAGGAAAATTCCCAGGATGAAGAATATTCCACTTTGCTCTCTGATGTTGTTCTTTGTTTTTCTTTGTTTGTGTTGTTATTCGACTTGTATGTTCGCGTCTCTCGTGGGACGCTCGCCGAGGCTCAAGTCATCCGTCATCCTAATTGGTTGTGTTTAGAGAGCAACTGTTGTGTTTGATAGAGAAGCTTTCCCACTCCTCCTGGTCAAAACAAAGACGCGCGGCTGCTATCAAAGATGGATGGCTATGTAAATAGAAGTAGCCACAGATGTGATTATCTCGGCCTTGTCTGCTCGTCTGAAAGTTTTTCGCCTGAGTGTGTTCAGCTGTTGTAATCTAGCATCCTTCATCTTCATACGCCTGCAGCTCAGACTCGGCTGGGTGGAAGCCAGCAGCCGCTGCATCTGGTTTTAATGAGATTACATGAGTTAAGATGTTACAGAGTATGTTAACATGCAGAGAGAACTCACAGGGTGGCCGCCCTGAAGGAAGCCCCTCCAGTCTGTTTTGATCAGGATTAATTGGTTATAATGACCTTAATTCTACTTTGAGGGGTTTTAAATTGGTCAATGATTTTATTACTGAATGTATTATGACCTACAAAAGCAAACCAGACTATCAGCTAGAAGATGACTCCTTCTATACAACTGTTTTTAATGCCTGTTATCACTGTCACCAGGATGAACGGTCATAAACACAAAACGTATCCAGAATTGCCTTCTGCCTTTTTATCCGTTTTATTTAATACACATAATGTGAGTTGAATGTGTGCAGTCCATGGAGGTCACTGTGAACTTTACAGTGAAACAACTAGCCAATAATGCAACACTGCATTCAGACATCTCAACGTTTGTAATAGTTTGAAACATTCATTGCATCAGAAGAACACAGCTCTTGTTTGCAGTCTCGGCTCCGGCCTCATCAATCCTCGCAGATTTATTTTACATTCAGAAATTTGAGGAGTGATGAGATAATATCTTAAACCCCTCTAGCCGTAGCCTGCAGGTGGATGCTGGGGTGGTGGTGGGGCTGAAAGTAAGAGTACAGTACTGGTGCAGGACAGCGGTGGCGATGACAGAGCAGAGGGCGAGACCGGAGATCTTAATCAAGCTTAAATAGAGCACCAAAAGAAATTGCCAGGAAGTGTTTGTCAGGTGATTGTGGAGCGTGACGCAAATGTGAAGTCAGCGCAGCTCGAGTTTCCTGCCTGAACTACCTTGCAGGCGTCGCTCCATCTACCTACCTACCTATCACTGTTGGGTAGCGAGAATTATGGTAATTTTTTCGGGAAATCTTTTGATGAAAAAGTAAATAACATATTACTTGAATTGCAGAAGTAACGTGTTACATCAAAAAGTAGTCCGAGTAGTTTAAGGGATTTTTTAGTAACACGTTACCCCCAACACTGATACATTACCTCATCAGTATGTATAACAGTATTGAATATATGTGCATCTTCCTGGGCATAAACTTGTGCATATTGGGCGTCAAAATGAAAGTATCTCTCAGTTGCTTTGACTTTTGCCTTGTAAATAAAAACTAATAATAACAGTTGATGATGGTTAACTTTGTAAAAGTGGATTCCAAGAAGTTTAGAAAGCCAACAGGTAAAAATGACAAAAGCAGTCTGTCATTCAGAGAAGTCAGATAAGTGTTATTCCTGCTCCAGCTCACTTGAGGCTGCGAAACAAGAAAAGGAAAATTAAATAGAAAGAAATATAAATAAAGGAGTGTTCGATTCAGCTGAAATTTGTGGAATCAAGGGAAACAGATTTTTCCCAAAATTCTTCAATAAATCAGGAAAGAAGTTGAACAACTTTAAATGTTTAAATCAGCTTTAAGTTTGTGCAAAATGTTAATTGATTAAAACTCCTGAATCAGAACTTTTTTCTGTTTCTTTCAGGTAGACTCCTCGTCAGGGCTTACAGTGAAGGACACATCCAGTCCCGGCTGATATATTGCACAGCAGGGAACTCTGGGAAATCCATCTTTGTCAATCATCTGCTTTACATGGTAACAGAATGTCTCATAACGGCCCATTTTTCACTCCATCTAATCTCCTCACATCCTCCATTTCCTCCCATCCTCTCCTGTCAGACGGACATTTAACGTCACTGACCGACCATCACTCATATTAATGTGTATTATCCCAGAAATCACATCACTTTTTACAGCCTCACTCTGACTCTCATGTGCTCATTAACATTTTACATTCACGCAGGATCTTGGAGAGTTTCATAAAAAGTTTGCCAACTTCAGAACAAAGTGATTCCTTGCTTCAGTCCCCGTCTCTGTGTGACATTGAGACAAAACCTCAGCGCTGGTGTATTGATTAAATACTTTAAATGGCCCGCAGTGAGTTTATGTGTGTGTAAAGAGTGGTTGTTATAGAGAGAAATGTTGTAGTGCTCTTGTAGTGCTTTGCATTCTGTCTCCTGACACAGTCAATGTTGTTTTCGTGTAAACATGACTGTTGGAGTCAAATAGTTGCTTTAATAATTCACTGAATGTTTTGATTTTGTTTATTAACATCAATTATGCAATGGAACCTGTGTTTACTTATCAGTTATGACTTGAGTGATTATTAATTAATGCCGGCTGGTTTGAGTGGGGGGACAGTGCGTATTAACACCCCGCCCCCTTGATAGACAGGTAACTACATCGCCTATGATTTAACTGTGCAGTTTTGGACTGCTGCGCACCAAAAGTTTATTGTTGATTGGGTCTCACCGCACACTGACGCACCAGCCTCTTCCTCCGATCCTTTTTTTTGATGTGTGGAAAATAAAAAGTTGAAAATTAAAAGGCAAAGTTGTGGCTCATTGGTCGCTTGGGCGGGCCAAACATTAACGCATATCCTGTAGAACCACAGAGAAGAAAGGATTGTTCTTTTAACCACAGCCAGCTGCTACCCTTAAAGAGCAGCTCCAGTCAATATTTTAAAACATATAAAATGCTCTGCTTGAAATAATAAATTGTGTCTGATATG
Source organism: Semicossyphus pulcher (assembly GCF_022749685.1). Classification (NCBI taxonomy): domain Eukaryota; kingdom Metazoa; phylum Chordata; class Actinopteri; order Labriformes; family Labridae; genus Semicossyphus; species Semicossyphus pulcher. The sequence continues at coordinate 25,963,250 of NW_027211604.1, read as the reverse complement.
TTTTGCAAAATACGTTTAATTACCTTGTAAATCCTCACAGGGCATCTCCTCTGCTAAGTCCCCGCCCACTATGCAAATATACAACCGCCCCCTTTGTCACGAAAAAAAATCTAAACACGTCTCTGCCATCGTTTAGTGGCAACTTGCTGAAACTTAGCTAGCTTGAAATGTAATAATTAGCAGTAGTAACGTGAACGTTAGTAGTCAGTAGTAAGTTTGATGGTTACAGCTGGCTCGCACATCACCGAAGTGGTTGCCATAGGTTACACATATTGATATGCTTAGCATCACCCCGTCCATTAACAGGATTGGCTCCTTAGGTTTGTGACGTCTCAAACCTGCCAATATGAAAATGTGTTGTTCAGCCTGTCCTTGGTACACTGCAGTTTTAAAGCAGACAGGCCCAGCCATGGAGATGATGCTGGTGTTGTCCCTGATATGTCTTGTAGCACATGAAGAACACCACATGGAGATGTTCACAAGGTTAAACACCTGACTTTAAACATGCTGTTTTAGTTGCCTAAATATGACCAAAGTTAACCATAGAGGTGACAGATCAGAAAATATTTGTCAATTTCTAGCATTTTAAAACATGAATGGGGACAATGATTGTGAGTTACTTACAACAGTTGGATTACCAGAATATAAAAACATTTAAAAAGTGAGAGGGATTAGAATTTAAAGGTGTCCTACAGGTGTTTTTTTCCCCTTTTATTAAAGACTGGATACCCAGGGGTCTGGTGCTTTAAGTGATGGCCCTCGTTTTAGAACCAGACAATGGTGACAAGACCTCTTGCCGTGTGTTTACACCTTTGTCCTCTTGGTTTAACTTCATATTGGCTGTATTGTGTCGGCCATGGTTGGTTTCTTTTGTGGCCTACTGTGTGATTGCTCGTTTGTTATAGCACTTTGTAAACTCTTGTTTTTAAAGGAGCTATATAAATAACGTTCTTATGATTAAGACGAGCTGGATCGCAGGCAGCGCCATCAACCTGCTTGAGTCCAGCAGATGCTACCTGTGGCCCCTGCAAAATTAACCCTTTTGTCGCGAATATTTCGCCATAATGTAGGAAATAAACTGAGATCAAACCTCCACAAGTTATTGACTTATTTATAGGACTACACATTGTCTTCTTGGACAGATGTTTTTGTTAATTGTTAACTGGTCGTGGGGCACTAACAATCATTTCTTTAATTCACTGTGTCGCTGACGAGTAGAGGAGGAGCAGCAGACCTCATTAGAGTGTTGCACACATCTGGACTCCCACAGCAGGTCAGCGTGGCAGATGTGTATGAAAATGCAATAAAAATACAGACGGAGGACCGAGTCATACTGAAGTTCTCAGGATCAAGCGCTGACTGTGCCTCCCAGCCACCATCACACACACACACACACACACACACACACACACACACACACACACACACACACTCACACACACGGATAGTGTTGATGCTGCCTGTCCAGGCCGTCCTCCATCTGCTTGGCCTGCACCAGTTTCATATGCGCAGCAGCATATGTCAGTGTTTGGACCGGAGAGCTGAGCTGAGGTGAGCCTTTCATCTGTCCTTTGATGGGCCTCGCTGGCTCTGCAGCTGTGGGTGAGAAGGTGTGGACACACACACACACACACACACACACACATACACACACACTTTTTCGTGCATGCACTTTAAATGAAAATGTTTTGGTGTTCTTAAGCCTCATGTCTGGACTTTAGTTAGAAGCAAATACATTTAATACAATACTTTTCTACACTTTCCATTATACTTGAATTATCCACTGTAATATAAGTCAGTTTACTCAACTGAAGCTCTAATAAATCTGCATTCACTCATCTCAAATACTGGGCTGTAATTTGAGATATCAGCTGATGCCAGTATCAGAAATGCCTCTGATCCTGCCCTAAATGCTGTATCAGGTGTCAGTGAGTACACCAGTCACTCCAACAATCTAATACCATGATTTATTAGCCCTCCAAAAAACCCACTTGTTTCTTCCTCTCCAGATCAGCAGACTACACAGCAATATTATATTGTATGTCTGCCAGTAGCAGCTGTTCTGAGGCAGGAGAGAGGGACTGATTGAAGAGGCGGCTGTGGCTCAGGGCGAGAGTCGTTTCCAATAGGAAGGTCGGTGGACCCATCCCAAGCTCCCCCAGCATCATTGGACAATCAATGTGTGTGAATAATTACTTGATTAGTTGCCTTGTATGGAACTAAACTGGTGTATAGTGTCAGCCACAACCTCCACCACCACCGGTGTCTGGACTCCATGTGGGGATTGGTTATGCAGACTTTCTGGCAAGACTTAATTATCACATCATCTGTAATAAGAAATGTATCTTTACTTGTCTCTCCTGGTTGAATTTGTGATGTTAAAGGAGAAGTTCGGTATTTTTAAACCTGGGCCCTGTTTATACAAATGTTTGTGTCGAAATGACTCACAGGAAGAAAATCGGTCCGGTAGATAGCCTTCGCCGTAGCCGCAATACGGCCGCAATGGCTGCAACATAGTCCAGGGACAACTGCGCCTGATCAAAGTACGTCCACAAAAAGTGCTTGTTTCTTCCACTGACAGGCTCAGATTGTTACTCCAGGTGTCCCTACAAAGACCGTCCTTGTTTTAAAGAGTAAGATTCTTTTTGTGTAACCAGAAACAGTGACATTTCTAGGTAAAGAAATTAGATGCATGGAAATATGTTAGGTCTACTTACTCAATATATAGTTGTCCGTTTGGTCCCTGTGGTCTTGGCCGCCTCCTCCAGTTTATTTTGGGCACATGAAAGAAAGTCTGCAGCACAGCCTGTTGATCAGAGGGGGGACATCCTCCAACGTGGTTACACAGCGTTGGGTGAAGATGAGGCATTTGAATTCGATGGCGTTGGGTGTCCACGGACAATACCTCGGACACCCAACGCCATCGAATTCAAATGCCTCATCTTCATCGTCGAAATCAGGTAAATATTCAGCCATGGATTTTGAAATATCAAGGTCAAGGTCAAGGTATCTTTATTATATTAATATATTCCTGCTGGCAGTCCTTTATGTAAACAAATCCTCTCTCCAACTTTAACTTACGTTTCCACTGACTTCTCCTTGAGCGAGACTTCTGTTTCTGGTTACACAAAAAGGATCTTAGGGCCCGATCAGACAGAAGCTTTTTGCACGCTCACGTTTTTGAGGAAACGCTCCGAGCGCCTCGAGTTGAAAAAACTTCAACTCAAAGCAGAAAAGCGCCCGATGTCATGGGCGTTTTTTCTCATTGTCCAATCGGATGAAAGGAGAGACGGGCCTTCTGTCAGTTTACAAAATAATGGTTAAGTTTGACAGCTAATGATTCTGTGGTTGCCTTAACAACAGTCGGACACCTGGAGTAACAATCTGAGCCGGTCAGCGGCAAAAACAAGAACTTTTAGTGGACGTACTTTGATCGGGCGCAGTTGCCCCTGGTGATTATGTTGCAGCCATTGCAGCCGTATCACCACTACAGCGTTATATACAGTCATTGGTGGTGAGTGCAGCTTTATTTCAGTACACAATGTTCACACTTCCAACACTCTGATCTTTGATGCAACATCTTTTACATCATGAAAACTAATGGCCATATTTCCGTGATACTTGCTGCTGATATTGAACGTCCCCAGAGGATGAATTGTATCGACTTCGGTTAACCGCTGCTGATGTTCACGCAGTGTATACACATGTAATGCTTCAGTGCTCATTTATATGTCATAGGCCCGAGTAACACATCAACAGCTTCATAATAATACGACCTGTTCAAAGGCTCACTGTAACAGCGTTTCAAAGGGTACAAATGTGCACAGAGATGCTCGTTAAGGTCACATTTGTCATTTGTCACAGTGTGTTCCCCCACCCATACTGTTATCCCTCATCGGGGCTACAGGTGTTCAAGTCTGAATAAAATAAATGTGTGTGAAGGGAATCAGAGGAAGTCGCTGCCAAGACATCTGTGTCAAAATAGCAATTACACGCCGGCACAATTCATACCGATAAACGCAGAGCCGGGTTACAGAGAGCGTGAACACTGTCTCATCACGCCAAGGTCCCTCAATTCAATTACACACGCACACACACACACAGGCTCTCAGGGTGCTGGCAGCTCAATCAGGTGTGGAAACCTTGCTATAGCTGATTTAACTGAAAGATACACTTACCCTTTATGTGTGTGTGTGTGTGTGTGTGTGTGTGTGTGGCATGCTGCCATTGTGTCTCTAAAGCCACTCGACAGCACACTGAGCTGTCAGTCACCTCATCTGGACTGACAGTCAAGTCTCCAGCTGCAGGAACAGCAGTCTCAGATCTCTCCGAACATCCCGTCTTTCCTATAGAAGCCTTTATGTCACATATATTGTTTGAATCAAACTGACGGCAACAAACACCTGCAAAGGTCAAAGTGCTCTTGAGCAAAACACATGGGTCTACTCCAGGACTCGTCCCACTAAGAATAAGAAGTTTCAAGTGTGTTTCCACCAGGACTTGGCCGTGTGCATGTGGTCTCACTCACAGGCCCCCTGAGCTCTTAATGAATGAAACATTGATGAAATATCCTGTGATTACTACAGCAATGTAACAAATTAGACGGATGGGAAGCCTTGAAATGTTTGCCTGTGACTTCAGCTGCAGCATCTTAAGGTGAAAGCAAAGAGTGTGTCCAGTGTGGTGGATACGGGATTTTAAGTCTTATCTTTGCTGTCTACCTGCTGACTTTGTCAGGTGATGACCTCCAGCGTACACTGTGAGGATTTGTGTCTGAGTGGTAAACGGTGGTGCTGAACGCCAGCACCTGCAAGTCTGACTCGCACTCAGCAGGAAGTCTGCAATCATGTTACAGGGTTGTTCAAAATGTGTCATTGAAAAGTTTCTCTGTCTAGCAGTGTAATCATTTTAATTTACCAGTTGATCTACTGTAAAATGCAGAATATAAACTGCACCAGAATATAATTCACAGTCTGTTTTTGGGGATATCCCAGAGAGAAAAAGGTTTTCTGTTGCTATTTATTAATAAAAACGTGTATACAAGTTATTTCAACACTATTTCCATGTATTTTTATTAAAAACACGTTAGAATCACACACAAATTACAGCCTACCATCTGTCATGTCAAGTTTGCAGTCCTGCTAGCTACCGGTGCGGTAGTTGAGCTCAGCCTCCGGTAACGATGACTGGCTGAATCTCAATTTCCACAGAGACTCACTGTCAAATCATCAAGTGCGTGAGGCCTTTGATGCTGACTTTAAAGCAGCAAATTGCATACTTTCTGTGAGTCCGCATATCTGTTTTCCTTTAGTAGTTAGATAGTAGTTTGATAGTTCGCTATTGGTGAGGATGGCAGCCACACTGGCGATCATGATGCCACATGGACGCAGCTCACTTTTTAAATGAAAAAAAAAAAAAGATTAAAACTGTCTTACACACTAAATTTTACGGGACACCCCATCCCTCATGGCCAGGAGCCTCGGTGACGAAGTAAGACCTCAGATACAGTACATCTGGCTGAAATGAGGTCTCCTGGGCACACCCGGGAGCTTTTTCCAACTGGAAGAAGACCACGGAGTAAACCCAGAAGAGAGTGGAAAAATTCATATTTAATCTGTCCTGGGAACACCTGACCGAGTGGAGACATCTGGACTATCTTGTTCAGCCTGCTGCCACTATGAACCTGCCCTGGACAAGAAAACAGATGGGTTTCAAGTTTTATTTGACTGTCACGTCCAAAAAGGTTGATATATCTCAAGATAGGAGCAGATAAGGTAAGACAAAAGATTTTATTTTAGATAGATTCCCCTGAAAATGTCAGATAAGGCAGCGGCAGCAGCAGAGCGCACAGTTAGATGACACAGACAAGAAGCAGACACAGGTATAACACCAGCGGTAATGGAAAGCATGGTAGTCCTGGGTGACTCCAAAGTGTGAATGTGCTGCTGTGTGAGTATGAAACAGGGAAGCTCTGAACAATAACCTGCGGCCTCAGAGATCCTTCAGATGTGATCCTTGTTTTCTCAGCGATCATGGCAGAGAATATACAGAGTGTAGCATCCAGGGCACAGCTGCAGAACAAACTAAATGTAGCTCAACTAACTGAAGCTGGTTTAAAGCCCCTCTGCAGCCAGTGTTTAGGGTTCTGTTTGAAACAGAGAACGCAAGTGTGGTTAATAGCAGCACGTCTGATTTCAGTTCTAGCATATGGTCACTCTCACATAAACCATTTTACAGAAATGAGGTGTATTTCTTGCTGGGCTTGGCGTCCTGGTACTGATAACACTGTGACCCCAAGATCATCATCTGAAGTGTCAGAGTCCTGGTAGCAGTCACAGTCATTCTCCATGATCATTTATTTCCAGTCCTCAAGTTGGCCTTCATCTGTCCCGGCCTGGCAGTGTTCAAGGGGAGGCTGCTGAGTTTGGCTTTTGTTGTTTGCTCGCTGGCTCTGATCCCCAATCTGTGCCTCGATTTCTCGCTCGGACCCCCCGTCCTCCAGTTTGAAACCCTACGCCTCCTGGATATTCATCCACTTCCTGCCCTTCTGTGTTTCTTGGCTGTGTGATTACCAACCCCTATAATGTGTTTCACCTGCGTCTAATTGTCCCCACTCACCCAGTGTATTTAGCCTCTGTGTTCCCCTCCATTCCTTGCAATCTCAGATCCCATCGGCTATAGTCTGAGAGGATACAGCCTCGGTGAACGTGCCGGGCGGTCAGCGATAATCGACTTCCTGTCAAGACTTCCTTTTCTGCGTGCTGCATTGTTACAGAAAGAAAAACCTACTTGTTATTAACGGCTCTTACCTTTCATTCATCATGATGCAGATTTGTAAGAAGTCAAAATGAAGCTTTGTCAGGTCTGTCCTCAAGAGGAGCAGAAAACTTTTAAAATGCTCGTTTGTTGAACGGAGGTCGCATCGATCTGATGCATTCGAGGAAGTCAGGAAATCTGAACGCTGAACGGCTTTCGTGACACAGCTTCAAGGGAATTCAAATTTTAGTTAAATTTTAGATCTAGAACAGATTGTTAGCTGTTTGCATGCAGATGTCTGTTTATAGAGATTAATAAGAAACTAAATCCTCAACAGAGCACACTGATGGGGATGTCATTGCGGTAGTTTACGTTCCGCCTGCTTTTGCTGTCAACATAGACTGTTTTTCCTGCATACGCCACAGCCTGCTGATACGTGATTGGTCAATATTACTCGGACTACAAGCTAACTACAAATGGAAACCAGAACACTTGCCGTCCCGGAAATCCACATCCCTGCCTAGAGATTCTATATTTCTACATAGAATTTGTAAATAGAGATTACATTCCTTGTGACTGCGTTCCAGATTTTTGATCCAACTTTTGATTTTGCCTTTTTGCCTGATGTTTTCTGGATTACCTGTGTAGATTAAACAGACTTTAAATTGATCTTCCTGTCTTGGAGTATCCTTACCTTAGTTCAGAGTGATACCTGTAGTCCAAAGCTCTCTCTAGCGTTCATAAACACCAACACGCCCACGTTGATCAGAAATTTCAGTCCAAGAACAAGAACAAGAACAAGTAAAACAACTGTCCAAAAGGAGACACGGCAAATAACAGAGCTGAGGCATACGTTGGAGGATGTCAGAGGGAAAATATTTTATCAATTTAAATATATGTAGCACATGTCACCAGTGTTTTCTGTACTGTAATCAGTGAAGCCTGGCCCTCTGAAACTGTCATTAAATTCCTGTAAAGTTCATATTTGACCAAGACCCTAATCAAGCAGGTGTGACCTGACTTCTACTCTACTCGTCATCATTCTGTTTTTGCGACGGCTTTAATTTTTTTTAACTCTGAGCACAAAATGAAGATACTGGTTCAAAAAGTTTTGCAAACTGTTAACAGTTAATCAACTTAGTGAGAAAATAAATTACTCCAAAAATATTAAATATGATAAAAGTGCAGAAATGCATTGAAGTTGGGCTTTAACTCTTCTTGATGGGGATGTTGTCTCTTCGCTGCAGGTCAATACAAAAAAAAGACAGAAGTGGTTTGAAGCAGTGAAGTCTCCTTATAATCCCTCTATAATCCTCCATTTACAGCTGACTGTGATCCGCTGTCTTCCCTGGAGGAGCCGGTCCTGCTGGGCCTATCAGCTCGGTGCCATGATGAAAAGCACTCTCTGATTTACATCTGCGGCTAATTGGAGCTCCACTGTGCTCGTTAAATCAAGGAGCCACCTGGCGTGTGTCGTGCAGCGTGTGTGTGTCCTAACGGGGACGACAACTTTACGCCTGTTTATGAAGACTATCCAGATGATATTCCACTTAATTCTTTATACTCTCTCCATATGCACGAGCAGGCTGTCCCTCGTCTCATTTAAAAGCAACCGCTAACATAAGAGCCTCTGCTGCCTGGGTGTCCTGAGCTCTCCACAATCAGGACCATTTGAAAATGTCAGGCTCCCTTGTTAGCAATTCAAACAGGCAAAGAGGCAATTACAGCATTTTCATGTTTCCACCGAGGCCTCGCTGCCTCCGACACAACTCTGACACCGCGCCCCCGTGTTTTAATACAGCCGACAGGAACATTACATTCCTCCGCTGCTATGAAAAACTAACCGAGCCGTATTAAAACCCCACCGCCTCCCCCTCCTATCTCTCTCAATCACCCTTATCCCGCTCTCTCTCCAGCCCTCACCTCCTCTTTCATTTCCGAAACAGTCTATCATTTGGGAAACACGGCGGCATGATTGTGGCTTCCGCTGGAGGGGGAGAGGCGAATGCTATCATCACTCCCAGGGCCATAATCAATAGTGTCAGTAATGGCGGTGGCAGGAGGAGAGCAGTGGATTGCTGCGGGGTCCTCAGAGATCATATTGGAGGGCTTTGTCTTTTCTCTGGCTCTCCCCACAGTCCTGTTGAATTATTCTACAGGCGTTCCCGCTGTCAGCCTCTCGCCGCTGAGGGCTGCAGGAGGGAAAACACTGGAAAGAATTTGAAGATTATGTTGCCTGTTGAGAGGCGTTCAAAGATATCGTTATTGAGTAGTTGCATTGCTTCATTCATTTCTTGTTCAGTAGCAATCTGCAGCATTTATCCTTCTATTAACATCATCTCTATTTGATGTAGCCCTCCTCTTTGATGGGATTAAGGGCATTTTAGTCAAGCTTTCAGTACTCCAACTGCACAGTTACTTCTGCTCCTATAACGTTAAATAAAAAGTGGGCTGAGCCACCATGAAGTCACCTTTTCCATTGTGGTAAACTGTTGAAGCTTTGAGTTTGGCGTTTGACTGTCACCATCTTGGTTTTTTGGGGCAAAGCGTAAGCATATTTGGAAGAGGGGTCGGAGCTTGAGAGGCACAAAGTGTTCCACAAAGTTATCTAAGCTAGGGCTGGTTTTGTTAGCAAGGTGCATCTGTAATTCACTGTAACTGTGATATTGATTGGGATGCTAATTCTGGCTAACAAAAAAACGACTATAACAAAGTCTACTTACCTAAATATGAACAGTTGACTCCTCAGAGCATCTTTGCAACTGAACACAGAACAAGGTATTTTTCATGTAGCCACAAGGTAGCAACACCCTGAAGCTTACCCTGCTTAATCGCCTAATCCAAACAGGACCTTCATTTACAAAATGAGTATCGTGTTGTGGTGAAGAAGACTTGAAAGTATGGATAAAGGCTGCGCTTTAAGGAATTTTTAGGAAAATGTTTACTGGGGTTAAAAATCAAGTGAAAAGTATCCACTAATTTTTCCATCTGCTTCAGCACAATCAGACTTCTTTCTCCAGTGGAGTCGCCCCCTGCTGGCCATTACAAAGAATGCAGGTTTAAATTACTTATGCATTTGCTTCCCTTTTGAAATCAAAGGCCACCCCCTCTTCTTAGATGCAGTGTCTGTTCTTGCTTCCTTAGCAAGCTGCATCCAGTTATCAGCTGTGTCTCAATTCAGTGGCTGCCTCCTTCGAAGGACGCGACCTACGAAGCCCGTGTAGACCAATAAGGCCGAACTGAAACGGGCCTCAACTATTCCCACTCTTAATGTTTTGTCACCAAACGCAGCTCCTGTCGCCTGGCAATAGGTAGCTAGCGGGCTAACTAGTTAACTAATGTTCTGTAACTTAACAAATAATTTTAAAGATATTTTGTTTCAAGGCCCCTTTCCTTATTTTTAACATTTGTAACGCTAACTATTCGATTGAGCTGAAACCAAAACCTTTTACATTTAAAGTGTATTCCTCAACCGTTTAAGAGTCGGCCGACTTGTTTGAATTGGCGTGCAATGAATCTCGGGATACGCTGGGCTGTGAAGGATGCAGCCGATGGATCCTTGTCAGCCGTATCTGAAGGAGCCTTTGAAATGGGACCGCCTTCGACGCGCCGCTGTGACGCAATCGGCCTTCTAAGGATGCAGCCCCTGAATTGGGACACAGTTATTGTGATGTTAATTGGGATGCAAATTTTGGCTAGCAAAACTCAGACTTTGAATTAATTTTCCACACAGCTGAAACCAACAGCCGAGCCCTCAGAGTGTCTGAACAAGACATTTATATGTTGTTAATGTAGCGCCCCAAAGCTTCCACATGTGCTTCACTTTATAAACCAGAGGCTGCATCCACTTCCTCTTAAAGCTACAGTTTTATGTATCACAAGCAGGACAGAAACATTTCTATGAGGACTGGATTTATTACAGTATGTCTCACCATCATTTTGTGCTGCAGAGGACGTAAATCAGACATGAGACGGACTCACCAGTGGGTTTAGCTCACACTTTGAAAATCATTCCAGACAGTAAATCAGACCAGAGATAATACTGCTCCATGCTTGAGGCTGAGCCTCGTGCTGTAGAACCATGGCTGCAGAACAAGTGGACTTTACAGCTGTTTCTGTTCAGTGTTTTAGTTTACCTCTGATGTTATGATGGGAACCATTTAATCTATTTCCTCACAGCTAAAGACATGGGGAGCAATGGGGAGAATCATCCTGCCTTGCTTTTCTGTATAAAAGTCACAAAGACAGATGAGGAGGGCAATGTTGCTCCACCGTAAATCCAGCAGCAGAGGTAGTAACAGAATCCACTTTCATGTGAAAGGGGGAGCTGAAAGGCCGTGTGTGAGTGTGTGACCCTGACCCCTGTCTAGCTCCCTGAACGTCAGCTTGTAACCTAAAATCACTCAGTGAGACATCAGCATGTTGGTGTTGTTTGGTCTTCATACTTGCAGTGTGTCTTTACAGCGTTATTGTGAGCTCTCTATAAAAGCACTGACTGTTCCACAACTCTCTGCAACATTTAAAGCTCATCAACAGTCTCAAGTCTAATTTTAATGAAATAAAGTTTGGCTGCCCTGGAAACTAAATCAGCAGAAGACCTACTGATGCCGTTACTTTCCCCAAATTTGAGAATTAGAGGAGTAGATCACAATTTTTGTTAGACCCAAGATTCAGGTGTTTCCAAATCAAGTGAAAGACTGAAACCTCAAAGATTAAAACATAACCCCAGGAGCCTACCAGTTTATAGCATGCCCAGCAGTCCCCTGTACAAATGAACCTCCCACTGGGCCTCATTATCAGGGATTTTTCTTTGAAATGTGTGTTTAAGTTGTATTTTAAACTACACTTACAGTCGGGTCGCTGAGTGGAAAACAGAGATAATGTTTGCAGAGGTCACAAGACGCCAGCGGTCTCAGGTCTTTACCCTCATTGTGCACAGAGTGATGCACATGTAACGCCTCGATCCCACAGGATCCATGTCCAGCACGTTCCGTCTGCGCCGCGGTTCTGGTCCATCAGACGGCACGAGCCCTCGTCCACAGGAAGCGTGTCTGAGCCGTAGCGTATCTTTAGCGGAGCAGAGCGGTCCGTATCCGGTGCGTGCTGTGGAATCACGAGCATTGACTTGAATGGGGCCGATTGGCTCCAGAGGTCACGGCGCACACGGGATGTGACGGAGATGGATCCTGTGGAATTTGAGGGCGAGGCATCCAACTATCACGAGCTGGCAGCACGGCGGCCCTCTTGATGTGCCCCTTTAATTGCCACCAGGCCTTCCAACTTTTCTGGGGAAACCATGCTACAGTTGCAACAAATGAACCTCCAATCACTGCTGCACGTAGCTCAAATGAGTTTTAAAGCTACAATATTCTGACAGAGTAAAAGCAGATGAAGTCTCTGGTGTCTGAAGAACGGCTCCTCTGTGTTTGGTATTCCAGCCCTGTGACATGTCATCGTTCAGGCCATCACTGAATGAGCCATAAAGCTGCAGGTCTCTTGCCCCCCTGGCAGTGCTCAGAGGTGTGGAGGAGCGATCTGTTGTCACAGGGAAAACAGAGAAAATAGGGCATCGCTGTCAAGATGTGGGAGAATCCACAGAGGACCTGCAGAGGATTAGGCAAGTAGGCCCCAAGACGCCTGAATGCATCGGCTCGACATCACAGAGTGCGCTCAGAAAGGTGCTCAAACTAGCTTGTAATGTTAACAGATGGCACCTTTTTGGCTGTGCTTTCATTACATCTCAATTGAAGTGTCCCCAGATGGAGCTTTTCATGTGATTCATTCCCTCTCAGAGCTCTTACAAGACGACATTAGCAAAGTCGCCCGGTAATATGGGAAGTCAGACGTCTTGATTCATACCAGCCGCTGCGCTGTGTCGAGGTGTTTCTGTGCTTTCTGATCCCTTCGTTATTAGCTGTGAGCGAGCCATGCAGAAGAAGTCACCGGGTTATTCAGCCGTGGAGCAGAACGGCTTCACCTCACAGCAGGAAGAGCCACATTTTTCTCAGGGAAGAAAGTGTTTTGCCATCCTGGCGAAGGACGGGGGGGAAAGGGAGCCGGAGGGAGGGCGGCAGAGGGAGCAGAAAAGATACAATTTCACAGCTGATCACGCCCGCTTGGTTCTCCAGCGTGAGCGGGGAAGGATTTCACACCTGAGGTAATAACAGAGCGGAGGTAGAAGATGGGATCACATTTTTACACTGCTATCCGTCTGTTTCTCTTCATCAGAGAAACTGTGTTGCCCCCTTACAAGGTCTTAAACTAACACGCTCTTTAAAGGAGCAACACAGTGTCTTACATTCACTTAACTCCTCTTGAGCTCATTTTTCTGCCTTTAGCGTGTTTTGATCCGGTGAGATTACACAGCTTAAAGTGCTGATATACAGGTAGTTTTGTGTCACTCTCTAACGACTGACTTTAATGGAAGTGTGTGTTTGGATTTCAGGGCTTTTTTTTTATCATACAATTTCTTCTATAAACTGTTAAAAAGCATGTTACATCACATGGTCTCCTGAGGCTTTTGTAACTTAGTTATTCATATCTCTGCGTCTGCCACTGTGGGTTTCCTTTTGTAGTTGTTAGAGAACCAGAGTCTACAGTTAGCTGTAATGCTAACCATATTAACTACTTTACTTTGCTGTGTTTGCTTGCTAATATTTGCTCATTAGGAATATATCAAAAAAGTTAAGTAGATGCATACCGCCTGGGAACAATGATTGTTTCTGCCTTGCCCGCTGGTGGCACAAAATGAAACACCAGGGTATCGCTAAAGGTGTTAGCTTCATCCTCAGGCTGCCTTTGATATCTGTAGAGCTGGACGATAATTTTCAACTCTAACTTGGAGTTATTATGTTCAGGATCAGAATCTGATTGTTTGCATCTCACACATGTTTTGCTTCCGCAACACCTGAACACTATTTATAAACACACACTGCGGCTGCTTTACGCTGAAGTTTCTTGGTCCAATGTAAAATGACAAAGGCTGCATGACGGTTGAGCTTCGTTACAACACTGAAGTGGAACTGTAGTGTAAAAAGGGCTATGCACTGTTTATTAAGATGGACAACAAGCTAACACCTCTCTATCGCCCCCTGCTGACTGGCTGCAGTATAGCTCATAAAGCCCGCCTCCTCCATGTTAACAGATGGGACATGAGTCAAACTATAAAATCAAAATACACGTCAAATACATTTTTCTCAAACATGGTTTCTGTCATTATAGTTAGTTCTTATCATGCTGATTTACGTCCAAGTGTAAATTTTTCTGACAAATTGGTTATTTGATGTTGTAAAAAGGATGATTGACAGCTCTGTTGACAAATACGGCTCCTGCAGCCGATCTGTTCCCGAGCAGCAGAGTAGAGGAGGAACGGCGAGAGGAGACGTAACTAAAACAATCACTACAGTCACTGAAGTTTCCATATCTGTGATTGTCTGCTTCAGACCAACACAAGAAGCAACACAAGAAGCACGCCGGCTTGCAGGATCTTCGCGGGATTTGTTTTGGTAAGTTAAGTGTGTGTTTTGGTTAGTGGAAGTGGCTATGGCGGCTCCACCCTGCAATCGCTACTGCGCAGCTCTGACTCCAAATGACACCACTATCGCAAGATGGCAGCACCCGTCACGGGGGCTATTTTGGCTTTAATTCTGTACGATAGTAAATGGAGATGCGTCGTCCATCTTTATGTACAGTCGCTGGTGCGTCCCTAAGCAAACTGTCTCCACTCTAAAGTTTGTGTTTAGTCAGTAGCAAGACAAATCATCCCGACATTAGCAGCATTAAATTATCATCGATTATCATCTCTGAAAAACACAATCCAACTACAACACAGCTGGGATCATTCTTTGGGTGAAATTTCCTTTTGAAATAGAGCTGTGCTGAAACCAATCAAGGAGGTTTCCACTCTTATATGTTTAATGAACAGAAAACATTTCCTTAGTTTCGTTTTTCCCCAGTTGTTGACAAAAAAAGAACACAACCTGCTTCATCATGCATCCCACATGCACACACAAACACACAAACACAAACACAAACACACACGTACCTGAAGAATAATCCATTTAAGTCTTCATATTCTCCTCTCTCAGCCATCCATCGTTATGCAGAATCCGTTTCATCTCATTAGAAGTCAGTCAGTCAGGAGGCTAAATACAGACCTCAGCTGAGGAATCAATCTAACATCTCTGCGGGCCCACAGGCAACACACACGCACACACACACACACACACACCTTGAATCTGCAGCGGAGGATAATCAAAACCCATAATTGCTTTTTAAATCACACCGTTAATGACAAGATCTCTGGATTGTAATGCATTGTAATCACGCCATTAATATGGATATGACTGCAGCATTGGGAGCCATCTGTTTGGCTGCGGCGGCGCTGGACGCTTTCCAACACACACACTCATTTCAAGGACTGTATTTTGGCCGGCGACCACAGGCAACATAATCATCCTGAATGCCACCAGCAGCACGAGGAAACCAGGGACCCAAATTGATCCATCAATCACCTATTCAGACGGTGTTTATTCAGCTTCGCCTCACTCCGCACTTCTTCACACTCGCAGATGAAAGCCAATAAAAAAGATGGCACAAAAAGCGTCTCTCTTTACACACAGCTTTAGTGTTCGCCTTGGTGCGGTAGGTGATTGCCTTGGGTTAGCGCTGGGTGGAATCAATTATACAAGCTTTTTAAAAGGCCCTCTTTGCTCTTCACAGGAACGCACGAAGCGAGCGAGCTCCCGAGGTATCTAGCATTATTCCTTTTCATGTTCCCACATCAAACTTTCCCTTTCTTCTCAAACTTTTCCGTACTTACTGCCAGAGTGGAAATGTGGGGCATTTGAGATGTTATTGCCGAAACTTCAATTGCACCCCCCGTTCTCTTTCCTTCCCCTTATGACTAATGTATTTCCCGTACAAAAGCATATGTTGCTTTTAAAGAAGCTGTGCAGCAGCTCCTGGGTGCTGTCGCTGTGTTTGTGGTCGCATGCAGGAGGGGGAGAGGGGCAGGAATTAAAATACTCCCTCTTTTGCCTCGAGGTATTTCTGACAGCTTCACTTTGTGTCTGAGCATTAAAAGGAAATAAAAGAGGCTAAAAGTTGCTTTGTTGTGACACGAGTCTCTCTGTGAAAGTCTGGTGAGGCCAACAGCTGGAGGGACGGGAGTCGAAAGGGGAGAGAAAAGCTGGAGCCACATTTGTCAAAAGGCCTCAGGGCCGGAGATTTACTCAAATTCAAATGTATAAATGCACGTTCAGGATTGTTAAAGATATTTCAGTTTCGTTCTCTTTGGCGCCACCTATGGTGATAAACAGTAGTTGCGGGAGCACACTTCCCAGATCTCCAGACAGTGCTGCTTGTGTGGCGTCCATCGTTGGCTCCGGTTGTAACTCTTGATTTTCCTGGCTGACGGTCGCTTTGGGCCACAGGCTCAGTCATCATTGTGTTACCTCATTCGGCGATATATAGAGACTTAACAGACATTTATTCACATGAAAATCTTTGAGATGATAACTCTATCACTCTAAAGCAGAAAGAAACGCAGACAAGGCGATGCAGGTCTTGACTCTCCCTTTCTATCACAAGAAAACGAGCGCTATTAACATGTTCATTAATTTATCTCATTATCTGGGGATAAATTAATCCATGATGATGTGAAAACCAGCTTCGATCTCGAGCAAACCAGAACTGACTCGTTATCACAGGAAAAGTGAGTAAATAAAATGTATGGATGCATGTCCGCTCAGGGCTTCCATACATAATATTCGTTCATAGTTTTATTATTGTTTATGTGGTGTCTTTCTGTCAATCCATCCATTATCTATACGGCTTATCCTGTTCAGGGTCACGAGGGGGCTGGAGCCGATCCCAGCTGCCATTGGGCGAGAGGCAGGGTCACACCTGGACTGATCGCCTGTCAATCAGGGGGCTGACACATAGAGACAGACAACCTTTCACGCTCACACTCACATGTGTTTGGACTGTGGGAGGAAGCCAGAGTACCCGGAGAGAACCCACGCATGCACGAGGAGAACATGCAGACTCCGAACGGGCCCCTATGTCTGGATTCAAACCTGAACCTTCTAGCTGTGAGGGTAACGAGCGCTAACCACTGTACCACCGTGCAGCCCTATTTTAATTCTATTTCCTTGCTTATTATGTGGCACAAAACAGCCAAACAAACTCCCTGTAAGTGTAAATCAGCTTGGTGAAACCTGATTCTGATCTGACTCTGTAGTTGCTCGAGAAAGAAAACATTCTTCCAGCTTAAATTCAGGCCTCAGAGTTTAATGAAAAGATGATGACAGCTGGCTCTCACAGAGGAGGTGAGGAGACTTTGCCGGACACAGATGCCTCTTTTCTTTGGTGCGAACAGTTCGTTTGTTAATTCCAGTCATATAAATAGTCCAAGAGTCTAGACAGGGACGACTGTGGGGGTGTGGATGTAACAGCTCACACTTTATGTGAGGGTGTCAGTCCTGTTTTAAGTTCAGTCCTGGTGGTTATACATAGGGTCCTTAGATTAGTGCCTACAGCTCTTACAGTATATTCCTCCCCTGCACTAATTTGCAATAGTTTCCTGGAGTTGGAAAACTCTTGAAAGAGAACATTTCTGTTCCATCTTCCTCGTGTAGCTTGAAGCACAAGAGTTTGCAAACCAAATGCTTCTGTCTATCTGATGCATCTCCTGCCAGGCGCTTTAAATCTGGGCCTTTTTTACCTGCTGAAACACGGGAGCTTTGGGTCTCTTTTAGTCTGTGGTTAATTGGCACGCCTGCCTACACTCCCTCAGAGCAAGAAAGACAGTCTGCAGGGAGGAGAGCAACCAACGTGACGCATCTCATCTCTCTGCAGATTTCCTCATCTCTTGTAATTAATTGCATCTTTAAAAGAACAAAATGTAAATATGCCGCTGACACACTGCCAATTAATTTTAAATCGCCGTCTTCCTGGCGCTTTCTGCTCAACCGAGGGGGAAATCAAAAGTTTTAGAGGGTGTTATGAAAGCTCTTACAGCGTCCCTTTGTTCCCAGAAACACATTGTGAAAATGCATTCAGGCCTGACAAAGTGCTGCTGCTCCGTGTAATCAAATCCCTCAGCTTCGAGCAGGCGAAGGAGACGAGGCGGAGGAAGATCTGAGAGAAAACACCAGCTCACTTGTCTCTGCTCGTTCTTTGATCAGCAAAACAAGCTTCTGTTCACATCGAGGAAATGTAGATAAAGAGGAAAGCACCGTATCTGCACAGGACAAACATTCATCCACTGCGTTTTGTATAGTTGTAATTAAAAGGTCAGTGTTTATTGACCTCCTGTCACGTATTATTGTAAAGCAAGCAACTATTCCAACCAAAAACAAGTGTGTTTAATGCCCTGAAGCTCTGATACATAATGAGCAGGAGGATGTTTTTCCTTTAACTGCTTCCTTGTAAAAATAAAAGACCTACACAACCCGGCCGTGGATAGAATTTTAACCTCTGCTACTGCCTCAGCATGTTTAACCAACACACCTATGAGCCATCAATGCTTTCCACTCCTTTCACCTGAATTCTCTCTTGAGTTCTTATTTACATCAACTAAAAGAGACACAAAGGTCACCAAAGGAGGCTGAGGAAGGATAATATGAATAAAGCCCCTTTTTTATGGTTGCGCAACAAAGTGAGCAAATGACGGTAGGACAGTTTGGTGTTTCCCTGACCTTGAAAATTACTCTCTGTGGTGTTTCGGTCCCAGCTCAGAGTGCATGATGCACAGGTGATATGAAAGGTGCAAACCGGTGGAAGCTTCATTCAGATGAGGCAGCGCAAAGTCAGTTGTTGGTACTTTTAAACATTTGTTTAGCAATGCAGAAAATAAGCAGTTATGCTTGAAGTCATAATGTGGAAGATTTTCATTGAAATAAATGTCTGTTAAGTCTCTATCTATCGCCGAATGAGGTAACACAATGGTGATTGAGCCTCACTGATGAAAGCCTTTGCATTTGCAGTGTCTGTGGCGCCCAGTTAGTGATGCGTTTTCCATCAGCCAGCAGTGGTTGGTCCGTCAGAGAGGGTAGGCGGAGCTAAGCAGCTGCTTTTCCGCTCTCTGCAAGTGTTGAGGAGACGTGCTGCACCAAAGCCACTCAGGTACTAAAGAACAACCCCACACACCTGAACACACAACTCATTTCTGATTGGCCGCACAGTGTCCATTAACTCCTTGTAATTGACTCCTTTTAGTAGCTCCAGTAAGATGAGCGCTCGTCTCCCATCGCATTCTCTGTTCAACTCTTCGCACCAACAGTACAAACGGCCGACCCTTTAACTGTGAAAATGTTGGTGTTGATTTTGGGACAATGACATACTGAGTTAGGTAAACATACTGTCAAATTATATTTACTTTATGTCAACCGTACACAATTTAAATGACTTTAACTCTTACTAGCATATTGTTAGCTTTCTGGCTAATCGCTAAGCTGAGTCACAGGCTACAAATATCTGCTGTTGCAAAGTCATATCTAAAATCTGTTCTATTTGCTGGAGTAGTGAACAATACTTCAACTGCAATACAATATTGGTAATTGGTAATGATTTTTTTCAGGTCTTAGTCACCTAACACCTGGCTGCACAGTGGTGTGTTGGTTAGCGACGTCGCTTCACAGCTAGAAGGGTCATAGTTCGAAATCCCGTCCAGACGTAGCGAGCCTTTCTGTGTGGAGTTTGCATGTTCCCCCCGTGCATGCGTGGGTTCTATACGGGTACAAAGACATGCTCGTTAGGTTCATTGGTGACTCCAAATTGCCTGCAGGTGTGAAGGTGAAAGGTTGTCTGTCTCTGTGTCAGCCTTGTGATTGACTGGTGATCAGTCCAGGGTGTACCCTGCCTCTCGCCCAATGGTAGTCAGGACCGGCACCAGCTGCCCTGCGACCCTGAGCAGGATAAGCGGTGTAGGTAATGATAGTAAGTCGGACCCTGAGGTGGAACAAGGGAGTAATGGGCTAGGAAAAACTTTTGATCTTGAAAACTGCATTAAACATAAATGATTGTTTTTGTGAGCATGGTATAAACAGGATAATCCCCTTTTAGGCATCCATAATCCGCTTGTTGTTGAACAGCCTTGGCCTCCACATTGTTCTTTTATTCCTCATAATTTTCACCTCATCAAACATGACTCCTTTCTTATAAGAAAGACAGTAAAAATGTTCTGGACAATCAAAATTCTGGATGAGACACAAGTTCTGCTGCACCGTTTGATTGGCCTTCCCTCCAAATTCAAGCTTCAGGTTTAAACGTTAAACACTCACAGAGCACTAGAGAGACGAACGCAGCTCTCATGAATGGATTAGCAGTATCACAGCAGTGTGTGTGTGTGTGTGCGTGTGTGTGTGTGTGCGTGTGCTCTACTGCATTATACCTGAAGTACCTTTTTCTCCAAGAGCCGCTGAGGCCAGCAGGGGAAGAAAGCTCTGCTAACCTCAATGACTCCTGTAACAAGCTGAAGTGGGATTTTCTGCAGCCTCTTAAGGGCTCGTCTTTTATTACCAGCGTGTAAACAGAAGCGAGCAGAGCTGTGATGTGAATTAAAAAAGCTGCAGGTAGTGTATACCTTTCTAAGTGCATTAAGGAGGCCTTTTAAGTGCGTCCCTCTGGTGTTCTAAGGAGATTTGTTAAGAGGTAGAGGCATTGTTGTGAAACTGTTTCCAGAAGGGTTGGTGTTTACACATGCTTGGCGAGCGTGCGAGGCCTGGCAAAGGAAAAGACTGCACACTGCAAGAGATTCAGCTGAGATCCACAGACTCCCTGCAAGCTATCACACTGAATCCCATCAACCATCATGAGTCCAAACTGAATTATAAACTTAATTAGCTCAATCTGTTTGATATATTAGAATAGCATTAACTTGTAAATGGACTTTGCTGCATGACAGCTTGTGTCTAATTACAAAATGAACATCATCATTAGATATTTCGGATGTTGCAGTCAACAAACTGTAAGAACAACATGGATTCTTTTACTGGATAGAGATCATGACCGTCACCTGAACTTGCTCCTGCCCTGTCTTCATCCTGAACAGAGAGTAAACGCTTTCTGTCTCACCTCTTCCTGCTTCTCCTTTACTGCAGTTTGTGAAGTGTATTTCTGGTGTGTGGTGTTAGAAGCACACTGGCAGTGCCACAGAAAACAAAACTGCTCTGTGATTTCACCCTCACTCGCTTCAGGCATCTCTAACAGCATCGGGAAACTGCAGCGGCACAACAAACTGCTGCACAGCGACTCATAAATGCCTCCGCAACACAGAGACGGAGAGACGAGGAACTTCTGAATGCAAGTGACTAATCTCCTCACATAAAAGGACACAACACACACTGTATATAATCTACGAGTCTGTAAATTATAGATCATTACTGTTTTAGAATTTCGATGAAATGTATCCCTTGCTCTGTCATTATTTATTTCCCTTCCGGGCAATTTTTTCTTTTGTACACGGGCATTCTTGTCGCCCTTTTCAGCAGTGATTTACTGTGCATGACGCACAGGTGATGAGGCATTCAATGAGGCAGCGCAAAACCAGCAAAACCATTACTGCTGCCAGGAGTTGTGTTTAAATCGGCAGCAAAAATAATTACTTTTTAAAAATATAATAATTGAAACAGGTGATTCTTCCTGTATCTGTTGTCCACAGCTGCTTTGTAGTTGTAATTGTAGTAGTAAATTACTACTAAAGCAGATGTAACTGTAGTCGATCCCTGTAGCCATTTGTGCAGAGCAGGACTCACACGTTGACGCATCTGCAGCCTCTGGTTGGAGACGTGCTGCACCAAAGCCACACGGGTACTAAAGAACAACCCCACACACCCGGACACACAAGTAGTGATTTACTGTTATAGAGGAAAAGAAAGAACTTAATATTTGAATTAAAGAAATCATTTTCAGTCCTTCGTAAAAAGACTCATATCAGGTCATTTTACACTTTAACTTCTCTGTCGTTTAATATTTCAGCATAATGTTCAGAAACCAGTGTTCTCTGCTGACTCTTAAAGGTTTGTTTCATTAATGGTTTAGTCTGACAGGACGGATCTGTTGTTGTAAGAATGGCAAGACTGCCCTCTGGTGAATTACCAAGATATGTCTGTTAGGATATGATGGTACGGCTGCAATAATACACATTAATGTGGAGTAATAAGTGCAGTAAGTGAGTGGTCAAAGGATTTCACTTCAGCCAGACTCTAAGAGTCTGATTACTGTTTCAGTTGTAGTAGTTAGAGGAGTATTAGGTGATAACCTCACAGGATAACTAGCACTTAACACACTATAGATAACAGTGTTTTAAGATTACATGAACTGAGATTTGTGCAAATTATCTCATGACTACATTTTTTCCTGCAGCAAAATATGCATATATAGAGTTCAATGAGAAGTTTGGCTTCAGAAGATATGCGGACGCTCTGCCACATTGACTGCCTCCGAGTGTGGAGTAGGTTGTTAAACCCTCCACCATCGAGTTTGCACTGATGCTGACTTACTGACCAGTTGCAACGCTGTGCTATGTTCGTCATGAGATGAGAGACTCAGGATGGATTTAGGATGCAAATAAGAAAAGCCACCACGGAAGCTCGGGATTAAGTTTATTTTCCTCATAATGTGGAGTGATGTTAATGACTCGGCCTCACTGGTATTTATGTCGCTGTTGTTATCTGTGTGACATGAAACCATGGTTACACACATTTCCTGGCTCCACCGGAGGGAGGGGAGTTTGTCTCAAAGCTGCGCGCAGCATTTAACCCCTTCACCTAAACGAAGGGTGCTCCGTTCGTGTGACGTCAAGCGGAGTGCACCCCACGACGGGGTGGGAAAGGCGCTCTGTGTGTCAACCCTGTGATTGACTGGCGATCAGTAGAGGGTGTAACCCGCCTCTCGCCCAAAGACAGCTGGGATAGGCTCCAGACATGTCCATGTGAGTGGGGAGGGTCCTGTAGACCTGAGACTGTAGTATATGAACACAAACTCATAAACAAAGTGATTCCCATTCGTCCCAAGTACACCTCATCAATCATGTTTTTTGTTTTATTACAAACAAGTACAGTACAAAAGCTCTACATATTATTACAAGGCAACGTTTTCCTGTCTTCAGCTGCAGAGTAAAAGGTCACAATGCTTAGATCTTAGAAAAATATGCCTACAGGTCAAGAAAATGGACCCAATTTAACATTTTCAATATTTTACTTTCTACAAACTCTGACACAAAAAGCACATAAACAAACATTTTCTACATAAATTGCAAATCATGGTTTATTTACAGGGTGTGAAAAAGAAGCCTGTTGGTGGAGAATGGACAGACCTGAACTGATAAACCAGCACAACAAGTCCCATCATGTGCACAGAATAACCTGACATTGTCTGAGAGCCCTTACCAAAGCATTAAAATGAGTCTGTTAGTTTACCATGACTGGATGTGTGTTGACTGAAGCCCTCTCAGGAGTGTGAAAGTCTTTCAGAGGCAGTGAGCTGTTGGTGAAGTCCGGCCCCTCCTCTGCCTCTACAACGTGCGTGTCTGCTCTATAGTCCATGAAGGGTGGAGCTGATGATGTCCATGAAGGTGGCCTCCACACAGTAGCAGAGCTGGACGTCAGGGTCAGAACCACCCAGCTCCTCTGCTGTCCTCTGAGGTAAAGTCAGCTTGGAGGATCCTCCTCCTGGAGTCACAGCACTCTGAGGCTTCTCCTTCAGGTACTGCAGGCCTGAGGAGACAACAAACTCTTATTAATGTTATTACTTCAACATTGATTGATCTTTATAATTATAGTCCTTTATACCATCTCTTTTTGGCTTTCTTGGAGTTATTTCAGCTGATCTGCAAGATTATTTTATTATTCTATATGTTGGAAAAGATCTTAGGCACACATGGGATGGGACGGCCAAATGATTCTAATCAAGGTAACTGGATGGAGCAGATCAGAGACTAAAAACATGTTTAATATTGCATGATCGCATCAGAAGAAACAGGCTGCAAAGAGCACTTCCATTGTGTTGACTGATTTGCAGCGTTTTCCTTTTGCATGCGTTTTCTGAGTTTGTGTATTTTTTGACTTCGCATTGTTTTGGCTTTTTGCAGCATGTTTTTCTTATTTGCACAAGTTTCCATCGTTGCATTTGTTTTTCAATTGACATCGTTTCTGAATTGGCAGCCTGTTATTGCCCCCGTCGACCACCGTAGGATTCTGACAGTAAAGGACATATTTAAAGTAAGCAGCTTTTGATTAGATCCAATGCAGGCCTACTTTAGGTCAATTATGCCGCTATAATAAGTCGTAAAAATAAAATACTGAATTTAAACTTAAAACGAATTGAGTAAGACTAGGGGGTTTTGTTTTAATTGGGACATTTCCATCTGCAGGCATCCCCATATGTTTAATTATGTTAACCTGCAGAAAGGCACAGGGTAAAGCTCATTTAGAAAAAGGAGAACCAGTATAACTTAGTGAAAGATTAACATAAATGAATCAGCTTTTTTGGTGCCATATAGCTGTCTAATACAAATAATGCATTAAGGACACATCTGCCACTGTAAGTGCAAATAGTTTCCTGATCAGCACTGACACCTGCTATGAAAAGAGGCAGTTTACCTCCACCTTTGCCGTAAGAGGTTTCTATGTGACTAACTCAAAGAAACATACTGCATACACCGGAGGACACAAAACAATAACAAGTAATTGTTACTGATTAAAAGTGAAGCATCATGGGGGAAAAAAACAATGTAATTGCAGTTTAACAGATGTTTAAACTATACTTACGTGCTATGAGAGGATCAATGTCCCTGGCCTTGGTGGCGACGTCGGAGGCACAGACTTGGCCCACTTGTACCAGCAGAGCTGCCACATCATCATAAAGAGGAGGGAAGGCCTGGCAGAAGGCCACCAGACACGGCAGGATGGGCATGAAGAAGGAGAAACGCTTGGCACGAGTCAGCACTGAAGAACAGACCACACAGACGCAGACTGAGTATACACAAGAGCTGCACAAACAGATACAGTGCTTAATCGGCTCGTTCACTTATGTAATGTAGACTGTCTTGCACTAACAGCCAAAGGCCAGACGGTGGCAGCCAAAGAAAAGGGATAGGAATGTCAAGACATAATGTTTGACGGCAGATAATCTGCTGTACACTAAAGTCTGCATTACACATTTTTAAGGCTGTAAGTGTAGATAATTTGAACCTGTAAAAACTGTGAATTAAGCTTCAAGATGCTGTTCTTATCTTTAGGTCAGGCTTTCTTCAGGGGTCATTGTTCACAAGTTTTTGACAGCAGCCAAATCGTCTTCAGAGGTCTCTTTTTCCTTAAAATAAACATCCATCCATCCTCTTCTGATACTCGGGGCCGAATAAGGAGGTGACCCACGTGTCCCTCTCCTGCGCAACGTTTTCCAGCTCCTCCTGGGGAATTCTGTGACATTCCGTCTGAGATCTCAGGATGTGGTCTTGATGTCTGTTCCGAGAGCAAGGACCGAACTGGGAAAGAAAGCGTTTATGTTTTCTGCTCCCCTCGCTTGGAACGGCCTTCAAAATGAAAGGGAGCTAAGAGAATCGGTCCCGCCGCCTGATTTTAAAGCTGGTAAAAGTACAATGGTGAAAGACTCGATTGGCTCTTGACACATGAATGTATCGCCTCTTCTTCCGTGTTTTGTTCTGTTTGTCTGTAACTTTTATGGTCTCCCTTGAAAATGAGATCATTGATGTCAGTGGGACTTACCTGGTAAAATCAGGGTTAAATTAAATTATTAAAAAATTCCCAGACCAGACAGGATATATAATCCCTCCTGCGAGCTCTGGGTCTGCCCCATGGTCTCCTCACAGTTGGACGTGCCCGGAAAACCTCCAAAGAGAGGCACCCAGGAGGCATCCTAATCAGATTGGGCATCTGAAACACTCAAATGGGCTCCTTTCAATGCGTCCCTCAGGATATCTGAGCTCCTCACCGGATCTCTGAGCCCAGCCATCCTTCAGAGGAAACTCTGCTTGTCCGCGACCTCATTCTTTCTGTCACCACCCAAAGTTCATGACCACAGGTGAGGGTTGGAGTGTCGACTGGTAAATTGAAAGACTCTGACAGCTCTCACTTTGGTGACAGAGACCAGATGGCTCGTAACAATTGCCCCTGTACCCCTTATTCCTGTGGTACCCCCCCACAGGACATGAACGTAGGCTTTCTCCAAGAGTAATTATCTATCTATCTACAAGACTCTGCGATGTCCTGTGAGTGGGCTGATAGAGGAGACAGTTTATACATGTTACCATTTTTTTTAAAACTGTATTTTATAGTTAATTTATTGAGATCCTTAAAACTACAAACTCCAGTAGGAAGTAGAAGTTGAACATGAACGCTTCACTGACCTGTGAGGAGGGTGCCCATGACGCTGATGGCCAACCTGGCCACACTGAGGGACTTGGGGAGGGCGTACTGGGTGCACAAGTACGACAACAACTGGATCGCAAAGATCTGCGGGGACAGGAACATTTACAACTTCTTTACAAATGACAGTGTGAGAGAGATTTTGGCACGAGCTCAGGGCCAGTGTAGGATTTAAAGCCAGGAATAATAGAGGAGAGGAGACGGGAGGGGAGGTTGGGAGGCCTCACCTGCTTCTCCAGCTGGGGCTGGGCCAGCAGCTCTGGGATGAAGTCCAGACAGATATGGATTGAGGGGATGCCTGCCACAGTGAGAGGCAGCAGAGCTTGAGGGTAACCCTGACAGAGAAAGAGGGAGAGGACAGGAAATATAAATCTAAGGGAGGAATCAGGACTAAACAGTAAATTCACTCATACAGTCGGTGAAGGACTTTTATATTAAACTAATGTGTAGAATTCACGCAGCAGCTTGTGCTTGGCAGTGTGAACGAGGGTGGATTAGTGTGAAAGAGGAAGGATTGGTTTGATGAAGTCCACCATATGGTCGTCTGCTCCTCCTGGGAGAGCTGCAGTCACTTACCACTAAAGCCATGGCAGAATGTGATGACTAATGGGGTCAGCATGACTTGGCTCTTCTTTTGAAAACTGACTGGAAGGTATTTTCAGCCATATGGCACCATCAACTCAAATACTCATAAAAAGGGCATTTGCATGATATCAGTGCTTTCCAACGGCAAAATTTGGAGGGAAGCAAGAAAATGTAGTCATGCAGGAGGAAAGTCACAGAGAGGCTGTGATTTAGGCCAGAGGGTCAAGAACAACACATGCCCCTCCTGCTCGTGTCTCTCTTTTGTTTTTGACGCTGTAAACCTGCAAGCCTTCCCACTGTCACAGAAAAAAAATACAAGCATCCTTTTCCCCATTGTGTTACCTGAAAGTGGACCAACTTGGCAATGTTGGGGTCTGCAATGAACATCTGATGCAGCAGACAGCAGATGAGACATTGAACCTCCCTCAGGTCGCTAAGCAGGCCACTCTCTGGCTCAGCGTCCTCCATGCTCCCCCTGACTCTCGTCCCCAGGCTTCCCTGTTTTGATTTCCCTGGCACGGGGTCCCTGATGCTCCTCAGCAGGCTCTCTGTGTTGGCCCCCAGCTGCTGCTCTTCGGAGGTTGGCAGGCACACCTCCAGGAGAATCTGGACCGCTGCGCTGTCCTGGAGTTAAAACAGAAACAAGTGGTTAACATGGATAAGTTGCACTTACATGCAATTTTTGTGTAATTTATTGCCAGATTAGTTCATGATTTACCAAATAGAGATAATTCTGCATTTATGTAGGGGTGCATAATTGAAAAAAAAAAAACTTGTCCCGCCTGGGAAAATTCACGTGAATGACATCTCAAGTTAGCACACAAACTTTGAAAGATGGAGACAAGTTTGCTACATGGCTCGCTGAGTTGACAGAATTAATGTAATTGTAAGTAGAAACAGACAAAGGCAGATGTTGAAGAATTACCTCCCAACTCAAAGATGGGACCTTCCTATCAGCAAGAGAATGCAGGGTAAGTCTCTGTGTGTACGTCTGTGTGTGTGTGTCGTCAAATTACCTGAGCGGATAAAAGGGCGTTCTTCAGCTCCTCTCTGGTGACCTCTGGTGTATCCGGCTGTCCCGGCACACCCAGGTTTGAGACAGTCTGGCTCTGACGATCAAAGTCAGCTGTCTCCTTCAGGTGACAGTGCAGGTACGCTTTGGAGGCCAGCAGGTAGCCGTTCAGCATGTGAAGGACGAGGTCCATCAAAGGAGGACACCTGGTGAAGGGAAAGGTAAAGCTGTAATTTTTGTTTTGTTTTGAATTCGAGGTCAGCTGGTGCTCTTTGACAGTCGGGTTCACATCCACAAAACATTCACTTTGGATACAAAAGAACAGGAATACAATGAAGCACTGTGGCTTAAGTTCCCTAAAAATGTCACCAAATATATGCTAAATGTGTTTTGTCAGATGATAAAAAAATTACAGGCTCTGATTGATTAATCAAAAATTAATAACATATATCAATTTTCAGTTAAAGCAACACAGGAAGACTTGTCAACCATTATCCCCTTCATTGCCCTCCTGCTGGTTGGTTATTTCAAATTTAACTATTATTCTATCCTTCTTTCTCCACCTTTTTTTTCCCTTTTTCAAACGACTTTGTTGCTCATCATGCTGCCACTACGTTTTACGTGCTCTTGAGCGCCACCCACTGGCGATAATTAGTGAATAGGAGCACACTTCCCAATTTAACTAGACGTCCACGGCTGGCTCCTTTTGTCATGGTTATAACTCGATTTTCCTCGTTATCCTTTTTAGACTGTTTGCTTTTGTATCTTTTTCTTTGGATTTTCACTTATTTTCGAAGTCCAAAAAAATACGATAAACTACAAATGCTAAGGCCATAGGCTCAGTCACCATTGGGTTACCTCATTCGGCGATAGAGACTTAAAAGATATTCATTTAAATGAAAAAGTCAGAGATTATAGCTTTGAAATAAAGAAACGCTCCGTTCTTTGCATTTGTGTGGTGAAAGATTAAAAATAAATCTGAATCTAAACAATTATTTGGGGATCCTTCACCATGGGGGTGCTGAGGGGGCTGCTGAGGGGGCTGCAGCACCCCCTAAAATCGGGCTCCATTTAAACCATAGGCTAATTAAACATTTAAAATTGTGTTTTGCCCCTTTTTACAGCGATATATAAAAGAAGTGCATCGGTACGTATGCTTTTACATTCATTCAGCTCGCGAACACATTGAGGTGTTTTGGAGAGATTTTCAACTAAAGTAATGGAAGACACAAAGACAGACAGAACCGCAGAGGTCAATCCAGGGATAGCTGCACTGAGTTCAGTCATACAGCAGCTGTACAGGGACGCTGTATTATATGAGGATGATTTGATTATCGTCGTTTATTTGATGAAAATAACTTTGCATTTATCTAAAATTATGTGTCACAGTAGTTATTTATTTAATAACGTCTGACAGAGAGAGATAGTGAGGGAACGTGTGAATACGCACAGAAGTGGAGACGACAACGCGGTCTACATTTGATCATCTGTCCTTATGTACCTTAGCTTATCAGTGAAGTGTGTAGTGTGTGTAGTGTATAATTCGTTATCTGCCCATGTCTTCAGAGAATGCATGCCGCCTTCACACTCCAACAAATGTGTGAACAAGTCTGAGCAGCCCAGACACCCAGTGTGGCATAAAGAGAGCTTCACCTGTGTGATGTATGTGTTTATATACAGCTGTTTAGAATGTGTGCTGTAGTTACCTGTACACCCTCTGATCACAGCGCAGCACGATGAGAGGGTCCACCATCAGGTCGTTCTGAGTGTACCGCTGCTGCCGGAGCAGCTTAGCTGAGGGCTGGAGAGCGTTCACTGTCATCACCCACAACCTGCACGACACATGCATCAGTTTTAATGTTCACTCATATCACAGTAAGAATAGGAACGTGAAGGAAATTTTTAAAATAGCATGAAACTATCAAGATGAAACACTTATAAAGGAACTAATCATGGACTTTACACCTTGTTTAAATGCATTTGTTGTATTATATTAAAAACTATTCTGAGATGCTGCTAAAATATAACATGAGACAGACTTCAGGAGGGGTTTTTAAGATCTAAATAATTTAGTTAAACAAAAATTAGCCTGTGGCAGCGTTTCACCCTCATCCCTCTTATCAGACCATAACTAAACTATGAACAGCGGGGGGCTCTCGGAGCTCGGAGCCTTCCTGCTGCTTACATCCATCAGTTGATCTGTGTGAAATTTGGCACTCCTGCCCTCCTCCTACATTTGATCCACCAGGGCTTCTCGTCTAGCCCTCTGCATCATTCAATACTAGCAGAGGTTAGAGGAAGTGGGGAAGATGGGAAGGGAGGAGGCATCAATCCCTTACATCTCCCTCAGTTTTCCTGCCCTGAGCTCTTCTTGTTACAGACCCCCTTTGGATCGATGGGATGTCTGCTCAGAGCTGCGGTAACTGTGCTCCTTCAGGCCCCGGGGCATAGTGAGGGTCACCCTTTACTGTCCAGAGAGTTCACACGGGCTGACAGTGTAGCCCGGCTCAATACCTCTGATCTACTCGCACAATAATCATTGAGCAAACAGCCTGGGGTCAAGGGCAACACCTCTTGTTCCACAGCTCTTCCTTTAATCTGTTTACTGAGTCCCAAAGCAACTTTACACAGCCCTGGGAGAGACGACACAGAGTCAAGTACTACTGTTGACCTTTAACTGAAAAGAGTAATAAATATAAACGTAAGCAGCAGAAAATATTTCACATCCATATTTTGAGATGTTTCCTTTGGCCTTGACTTTGTCCTTGTTTTTATCAATCTACACACTCCAATATTTTCTTATTTAGTTGAGCAAAAGATGCCAGATTCCAATTAGAAAGAAACAGGATGCTTATTTAAACTGTTGATTGATTTTTAGCTCCAATACCCAAGTGATGCCATTAATTCAAGGTATACTTATAACGCTCTAAGGCAGCAAATATACCATATCCACTCGGCATATTAATCATCTTGTTTTAAAGGAGAGTTTACCTCTCACAAAGTAAACAGATTTAATATCCCAATAAACTCAGATGTATAGCTCCCATGTGACATTAAATGGTATATGTACCTGCGGGGCATCACCGTGTTGAGACCCATCCACAGCTTGTTAAGCGTCTGCAGTATCCGGCGAGGCACGGCCGGCTCCAGCAGCAGAGCCATGCTGGCTGTGAGGGCCTCAGCGTAGGGGATGAGGTCTCCGGGTGAAAGCAGCGTTAAATGCTCCAGGATCCGCATCAGCCTGGGACTGCTGGATGGTAACTTCTGGAAGGCTGGGGAGGAAGGACAAAAAGCCGATTTAAAGCTGGGAAGCCTTGTTTTGTTCCCTTAACTGATCAGAAGCAAATGTGTCCACTTAAAATAACAGAAGTCAAAAACATCTGGAGCATCAGATTAATCCAGTGCAAGAAAGCAGCAACATCTGGACACAACATTTCCTGTGTCTGTGCGAGTGTGTGCTCTGTTGTTGTGTGGATCTGTGTATGTCCATTGCAGGTGGAGTGTCCTGAGTGGCTGGAGTTGAGTTTGAGTCGAGGGGGAGAGAGTCTGAAGGATTGGTCAATCATCCTCCTCCTCGACTCTCAAAAAGACCGCTTTCCTCACAGACGCTGGGCGATCCACAGGTAGCAGCAGAGCGTTCGGTCCTCAGCCTCCCAAACATTACTGACTTGTGAATTAGGATAACTTGATGTTGACTGTTCGGATTAGTTGTATTTACAGCTGTGACTTTTGTTATTGAAGTTCCTCGAGTTAAGAGTGGAGCCGTAAGGGTGAACTGAGTTTTATATGTATTTTGGTTCTATTTGTTTCATTTGGGGTTAGAAAGTACTTTAAAAGGAGATTTGTTTGTTGTTTTGGTTCACCCTGAGAGATTTGCTTAAGTTAGTGTTGTTGCTTTGTGTTTGTGAGTCTTTGTAGTAAATAATTTCCATACATCGGATGTTGGTTTGGGGACAGGGGAGGGAACATTTTGTGCGTGCCTTTATGTTGCACATCTATCCCCCTTGACGGGTGCGTAACATGGTCACAAGAAACAAATGGTAGTATTATCATCCTTTAACCTTACCTGAAAGGCAGAGCTGATATGTGTTAAAACTACAGAAAGGAAACAGACAGACATGGTTCTACACCAGTGCCACAGCCTGTTGTTCTCACTCAGATGAATCCTCTGCTCACCTCCTTCCTACAAGTCCTGGAGGACAACCAGCTCCTTCTCTATACTTGCCATAATATTCTAATAATAATTATTCAAAACATTTTCCTTCTTATATTATGGATACTATGTAAAAACAGTTGTGCAGTTACACCAGTACATAAAATATCTATTCTTAAAAAGGTATATTGACGGCACTTAAACCTTGAAAATCGTGTGTCAAACTGATTATCTGCAACACTTTCTCCTTTTTGTCAAAGATCTTTATCTAAGAAAAGCCAATTACAGCATAATCCTCTAAACCCCTGAGGGATTAACCATTGATGTAAGATTTCAGTTAGATAATGAATTTTACCTGTAAATGTATTATACAACATTAGGATCTCTTCTCTGATACACTTAAGACTGCTAAACCTACTCTCTTACCTTCACAGCCCTGGGTCAAAGATTGGTATCAGTGAGGCTGGTGTATTTCAAAATAAGAGCTATGTGGGCTTCTAGCTTCAACCTGAGACATTTCTGATACTGTAGAAGTGTCATTGTTTTGTTCTTTAAGTAGATATGGCCCTGAGTATACAGTTATATATATTTTTAATTCTGGCAGTTTAACAGGAAGGCTCTAATTTCAGATAGACAATCCTGAACCTTCTAACACAGGCCTATTTCTTTCCTCCCTCCTCACCCTGGTGGAGCTGGCTCTGAGTGTATCTGCAGGTGTTGCTGGGGAGCATCATCTTCCTCAGCAGGGGCAGGGTACCAGTCACCTCCTCTTCACACACCCAGTCCTCCACCAGACATAGATGGGGGTAGTTGGTGGCCAGCAGCCTCAGAAGGGCAGAGTGCAGACCTGGGAACAGAGGGAAGAAAAAGGAGTGTTATATCTAAGTTCATTGCCCACAAGAGTTTTGACTTCATGAGATTTTTAAATGTTCTTGTGTTTTTCCGTTTTTTTAACCTGACTGTTCAATATGAAGGCTCAATTTGTTCTGTTTTCAGTTCAGCCCAACTCATATATAAGCCTACATAAGTCTAAAGTTTAACGAGTAAGAGTGACGCTGCTTGTCAAAACATTTCCAGCAGACTTTAATGATTAAAGTCACGTAACGGTTGCTCTTAATAATATCATTTTACCAAATTGTTCAGTGTTTTTACTGCTTTCAATCACCAGGATCGGTTTGTTCTGAGGAGAAGGAGACCTCTTCAGATAATACGGCTCTTGACCGATGAGCTCTGAAGGGTTGTTTTGATCAGAATGTTTAAAGCCTGCCGTGCTGTTGCTTCTGCATTGCTGTGTGTACAAACCTAATAAACAAAAGTGCAGACTGACAAATAAGAGTCAACTTAAGGTTGTCTGTGGGCTTAAATCCTCTATATTTAGGGCTCTCTATGAGTTAATAACTACAAACTTGGTATACATCTTGTATGCCACTATGAAATACAATATTCCTTAAAGCTCCTGTGAGGAACTTTCAGTTTGTGCTGATTTTGGCGCCCTCTGTGGACAAAGCCGTACCTCTTAAGTGGTGGTTTTTAACTGAAAACTTTTAACGTAGCCCCTCCCCCACGTGTGCGATCCATCATGGGGGAGCGGCCGCACTGCGCTGTCACTCCAAAGTTGCAGAAAACATGGCTGCTCTAGGATCAGTTATTCAGCCAAAGCGAGGTTCTACGTAGAAACCTGCAGCTGTTCTGAATGGCCCATTTCAGAGGCGACCTTTTTAAAAATGTAATTCTGGAAAAACACGGAATTATGCAGTTTTCACTTTTTCACTGTGAACAATAAACATCAAAAAATGTGAAACCCATAAAAATATGAGAATATCCATTCAAAAGATATGGCCCCTTTAACGAATACAAGGATTTAGACAGATGTAACCAAGCGTTAAGACCATGTCTCACCCCCGAGCTCCTGCTGCAGTCCCTGGGCCTGAGTAACCAAGTACTTAATGGGGATCTGGTCCATCAAGGCTGCCGAGTAGGACTTTGGCTTCCTCTGCATCAGGGCTTTAAAAAAAGAGAAAGGGGTGAGTGAAGACAGGAAATGGAGAGAGTGAAAACATTTAGTAAGAAAGGACAAGATGAAGCATGAGTGTTTTATTTGGGGATGTAAGGACGCCGGAGCCGCTGTGCCGATGCGTTAGAGGAGCTGAGGTGATTTTTCATTGACGTGGGTTCATTACCACTGCTGATGGGCTTCATTACTCCTTCCTTGAAGGCTGCGGGAGCACTTGGGTAAACACAGCAATTAAAGAGATGGGCATAAACTCTCACATAAATCTGGCCTAATGAAGGGCAAGAGGAGAGCTCGTCATGGGAGAGAATAAACACTGACTAGGCTAACTGCTAATGCTCAATCTAACCTACAGCTGTCCTAGTTAGCTCAGCTTCTGCAACCATTGTGCTTGGCTCTTTGTCAGCCCTCCATTTATTCTCAATAAAGCAGCCAACATTCAGAAAAGGATGAATGACTGCACATCCAGAGTGAGAGCATCTCCTACAACTTCACAAAGGACAAAAGCTGCCTTTCTCCTCTAACTGCCTGACAAATTCCCTCCATCATGCATACAATGACTCCTTCAGCGGAGGAGATGACAATGGATGTACTTTAGACAGGCAGTAGAAAGGAAAATAAGAAGTAGAGGAAGTGAGCCAACAGCCCAGTGGGAGGCCACAGTTATATGGAACACACAGTTATTGTCTTGTACATACCCAGCTGTTTGGTGCTCGCCAACAGGTTCTCCTCATAAGACAGGATGTAGTAGAGGATAAGGAGCTGGGTGGTGATGGAGTAGCGCTGTCGTCCTCCTCGACTACTCTCCCCTTGCTAACCAAGAGCAAAAGAGAGAAGCAGAACAACAGCTACAGGTCAGGGAAGGACAGCACAATAGAGCTCTGCATCACAAGTGAATGTGGAGATGGATTCATCATCATCATCATCATCATCATGGTAATGAAATGCTGGTAACACAATTTACATTGACCCAAAACTTTAAAATGAACTTCACTCATTATCAACAACTGTCTGCATTAACCAGATTCATTCCCTCTGAAGCCCCCGACGTGACTAACCCCAGCAGAGCTCTGGAAGACGTTGAGGATCTCTTGCTCAGTGATGGGCTGGTTAGTAGCCTCTGGGTTGGCCTTGGACGCTGGAGTGAGGATGGAGTTGATATAGGCGTCTATTAGAGGAATCAGCTGCGTGTGGATGGGGGTGGTTGTCTCGCAGAGCTGGCGATAGATCCAGTCCTGGATGATACACACAAGGACAGCACCGGAGGGCAAAATACATTTAACAGACTCAGCACTTAGCAGCTAGTCCTCTGGTATTCATTATGAGTAATGTCATGCACATCTCCTACCTTGATGGACACTTTGTGCTTGGTGAAGGCTCGGCTACGGAGCAGCTGGTAGATACAGTGAATGGGGAGGAAGCCTGTGATGTTGGCACTGAGGTTGTTGGTCACTGCTACCCTCACAGCATGGGCTGTAACCACCTACACAGCAGAAATAAGGAAAGAGGTATCTAAATAGCAACATTGGAAAACTGAGAAAGAACACGTACAAACTCTGTACATTTAAACATCACATAATAGTGACAATGTGCACAACTTTGATTGGATGTAATTTTTATTGGCTCTTTCACAAACATTATCTTTGGCTGTGTTTTGCCATTGTAGGCTATTCTGGAAATCACTGAGACAACTTTATGGAAATATTAAGTAACTTTTTTTCAATATGTAATATATACCGTAAAATCTATAATATAAGTCGCAGCAGAATATAAGACGCGGTTTGTTTTTGGGGGTATCCTAGGGTTTTCTACAGCTATTTATTAATAGAAACGTGTATGAAAGATATTTCAACACTATTTTAATTTATTTTCATTTGAAACATTAAACACACACGAACTACAGCCTACCATCTGTTTTCACCATGTCGAGTTTGCAATCCTGCTGGCTACCGGTGCCGTAGTTGAGCTCAGCCTATGCTAACATTGATTGTTGAGAGGATGGCGGCTACACTGGTGATCATGACGGTGCATGTGCATTAAAAAGCTTTAACTAGATTATAGCGCCATAGTCTGGGTAAAATACCGTAACACAATAAAATACCTCTCTAGACATTTTATACTTGTGTGTTGGTCACACCGGTATATAGGACGCAGCCCACTTTTTAGATGAAGAAAATATATTAAAAGTGCGTCTCATACACCGAATTTTACGGTAACACAGATACATGTAATATAATACATTTTTCAGCCTAACAGACATTTGTGTTGTATTTTTAAATCTATTAAAAAAAACATAAGTTCCATATGTTCCAGAATCACCCCTGCCAGGATATAATGCATACTACTAGGGTGCACAATAAAAGTTTTCCTTCCGCTTTCCTTTTCAGACTGTTTGCTTCATCTGAGTGTCGAGTTTGTTTCTTTGTCTTTGGATTTTCACTTCTTGTTGAAGTTGTATCGGTAGTCATCCGTCTTTTCTTTGTTTGTTCAGCCATAGTAGATTACTGTTTACTCGCAACACTTGCAGAGTGCGGAAAAGCAGCCGCTTAGCTCCGCCTACCCTCTCTGGCAGACCAACCACTGCTGGGTGATGGAAAACACGTCACTAACTGGGTGCCGCTTGTGATTTTTTCCGCAAATGTCGCCACAGACACCCAGTCTGTAATAATACTATATACTGCAAAAGCAAAGGCTTTCATCAGCGGGCCATAGGCTCAGTCACCATTGTGTTACCTCATTCGGCGATAGTGACTTAAGAGACATTTATTTACATGAAAATCTTCAAGATTATCACTTTAAATCAAAAACCTTTAACAATCCTGAATTTACAGCAGCTCTCGGAGAAAATTAATAAGCACTGTTGAGATTGAAAGCCTACAAATAAATAATTGAACACTGCAATGAGCAGGTCCAAAATGTGCACAAGGACACTTTTTGTGTACGTACCTGTTCTGTGAAGATCTCCTGCGTGAAGATGGTCTTCATCTTGCTGAGAGAGCTGGGCTTGATGGCAATCTGTAGCAAAAAAGATGAAGATCAACAATAGAAGGTTTACTGTGAGGGAAAACCACCTGCAGGCAACAGTGCTGGTATTCTGTAATTCCCCCCTTTCATATTTCATAAGAAAGATTCTACATGGCAGGCACAACGCTGAATTGAGAGGATTGCCCTGGGGAGGAAACAAACAGGCTCTAAATCCAATTACATTACACATCTTAGTGGAAAATACACTGAGACAG
Source organism: Semicossyphus pulcher (assembly GCF_022749685.1). Lineage (NCBI taxonomy): Eukaryota > Metazoa > Chordata > Actinopteri > Labriformes > Labridae > Semicossyphus > Semicossyphus pulcher. The sequence continues at coordinate 25,926,103 of NW_027211604.1, read as the reverse complement.
GAAAACTACTTAGTACACAGGCAGGAAACAATAGTACACTTAATAAGTAATAAAACAACAAATTGGCCACAGGGTATGGGGTGTCTTTGTAGATATGTGTATGCTGCAATGTTTCATCAGGGATATAGTCTTTATGTGAGCCACTGCTGCAGAGGAGGAGTGGGGCCAGCAGCTGGTCGGCCAGACTGATGTATTGATCACCGCCTCCCTCCCTCCCTCTCGCCTCCCACCTTACCTTCATCCCCAAAGTAGAGCACACCAACTCAATAATGGAGCTGAGCTGGTTGCTATGGAAATACATGGCAACCAGTAATAGCATCTCTCCAAAAGAAGCAGATACGCCTGCAGCACTGTAAGGAGGACACACATATGCATGCGAGGAGAGTGAGAAAAGACACTTAGACTTGTCGTTAATCCTGCATCTTACAGGACAGAATGTTAATACACTGATTACGCTGCTTGCATTAACCTACACAAATGCACACACACAGACACACACATCTTCTATCAGCCTGTGTCCCTTTAGTCACCCCTAAAGTCACTTAAGCCTCTGTGATGATTTATGCTTAATAGACCTGAGTCACAAACACACACACATTCGTATGATCTGCAGCAGTTATAATTTCTTTCTAAGACAGCTCATAATATCTTAAATTAACACACAAATAAATAGAAGCTTTGCTGAGTTTATCGCTGCCTATTCAGACAAACAACAATTACAGAGGGAACATTAAAAGCCTCCGCAAAGTGGACATAAACAAAGTAAACAAACATTCAAACATGGATTACCTATCCTTATCTATTCTGTGAGTTTTATTAATGTGCTTCTCCCTCGTTTGCTGTAAAGGTTCAATAAAAACTGTAGGTGGAACCAAAACCATACTGATGTATAGTAAGTGCAACAATAGATAGCATAGTGTGCTCTGTCTGAATCAAATAGTTATTAGATATTTGCCAAGGACAACAACACAGTTGTGTGAACTGGATTAAACTAATTGAAATATTAGAATACAACTGTAGAAAAATAACAACTCAAAGTTTAAAACAAATATATTAAATACTTTAAAAATAATGAACTAAGGATTCAGAATTAGACAGTTTGCCCTTGTTTATTTAAAACCTCTTAATATATATTATAGCTAATTCAACATTAATACGTTTTTACTACTTCAGTAACAGCAACCATTCCAACATGAATGATGTCATGAGATCATATGAGCTTAAGGTTTTTGGAAATGTGAAGTTTTAATCAGTCGTGTATTATGAATTTAAAGCGGTGCATTCATGGATCCCATCGGCTAAAGTCTAATGATGATACAGCCTCTGGGGACAACAAAGAACGTGCTGGGCGTCTAGACTTCCTTTTCCGCGTGCTGCATTGTTTACAGAAAAAGAAACAATTTTTTCTTGTGATTGACTTTAATTAACGACTCTTAAGTTTCTGCTGAAATTTCAACATCATGATGCAGATTAGTAAAAAGTAAAAATGAAGCTTTGTCAGGTCTGTCCTCAAGAGGAGACTACTTTTAAAATGCTCGTTTGTTGAACAGAGGTTGGATCGATCATTTCTGATGCATTCGAGGAAGTCGAGAAATATGAACGCTGAACAGCTTTCGCAACACACAGTGTCAAGGGAATTTATCTCAAGTTGAATTTTAGATGTCATTACGGCGCATTACGTTCCTGCTTTTGCTCTCCACACGGACTGTTTTTCCTGCATACACTGCAGCCTGCTGATACCTGACTGGTTAATATTACTGGACTACAAGCATAGCACAAATGGAAACCAGAACACTTGCCATCCCTTAAATCCCCGTCCCTGCATACAGATTCTACAGTTCTACATAGAATCTGTGAATACAGGTTAAAAGTGGTGTTAATGCCGTATTGCTGTGGGTGTGTTGTGGTGTTTTCTTGTGTCTCTCTCTCTCCTGTGTGCACCTCAGGTGCTGCTCTCCCCTCGGTGCAGCAGGTAATTGACCTCACTGGTGCCAACTTACTAATCAAAGAGAGAGTATAAAGAGCAGGAGAGAGGAGGCAGCCCGTGCCAGTGGGCCATTCGGCTGCCTGTGTGTCTGATCTTGGATCTGAACTAGTGTTTACTTCTTCTTTGGAAGAAGTGGGTTTTCTTCGAGACCTTAGTGTTTGTTTATTGTTGTTAGTTGTAGTTTTGGTTAACATCCATTATTGGCATATGGCTCAGCCTCTCTTTTGTTCTTCAGTGATAGAAGCTCGTTTTCAGCTGTGATTAAATTATATTTACCTTTTGTTTGTTAATAAATCCCTTATTTTTGCTCATACTTTTTTATCTCTTCTTTTCTTGGGTTTTATTTTATTGTTACTTTTATTGTTGCTACCCTCATCCACTAGGCTCCCCAAGGGGAACGTAACAACGGCTTCTCAAGTTAGTAGACCTTAAAAGGCAATTTTATTAGGAGCATGCAAAGTGCTACTAATACGCAGAGACACCTTCGACTGTACCGTTCTTAAAAAAGCACAAATTCAGCGTACCCAGGTCGACGGCTTCATTCCCTCTGTGTTAATAACTTAAGCATCACTGTGTAGTCAAAACCAATGTTAAAATTATAAGTCACGTATATGTATACAGCTAGGATTGTGATAATCATATTTTACTGAAGTACTTAAAATCCCCTTGTTGAGAGTTAAGCTTTCATCATCCAACAAAGCAAAACGGGATGAATGTTTTAGCATACATAAAGCCTGTTCAATAATGCTTCACTGTCATGAATATGGAGATTCTCTCACCTCTCAAAGTATTCCTCCTCTTTGATCATCCAGCTGAGCCACATGACCATCAGCTGTTCTTGCTCTGGAGTGCTGAACACAGAGACACACACACACACACACAGGATAATGCTCAAACTCCGTGTAACAAAATACAACACCAAAAGATTCAGATGTGACATAGGGAAGGCAGCAAATCAAACAAGAAGACCACTGTTAGTTTAATAGAGTGTGTGATCATAACCTATTTGTGTTTGCTTAATAAAACAAAGACTTCTTAAATATGGGATACTTAGGATAGTTAATGTACCTGACCAGAGTTGGGAAGGCCAGCAGCTTGCAGAAGGACAGGGAGACAAAGCGAACGCCTGCAGGAGTGGCCGGGGGTCGACTGGTCATCAACTGCAAGAGTTGCTCCGCCTCTTCATCTGTAGGTCTGTGCAGGGATCACATCATATCATTGACAGAAACTTTTAAAAATGATAAACTAATTAAAACAGACTAGGTTTATTTTAATGTTTGTCTGGACTTAATAAATCATTCTGATTTAAAAACAAGCCAACTTTCACGTTTCAAAATAAAAGTCTTAATCAAATAAACATTAAAATCATGATCACAAGTATCGCATATCATGAGGGTGACTTTGTCCCCTTTGACCTACCTGAGGCCTGCGATGCCCATGAGGGCACAGTACAGTCGGAGCAGAGCGCTGGCCTTCACCACATGCTCCTCTCTGAGGCCGGAGTACCCTGAGCCACTCTCCTCCTCCATATCATGGTCATTGGGCACGTGGGTGCTACGTGAGCGCGGCAGGATGGCCACCAGCTCCAACAGCAATTGTCTACGCATCTGCCACAGCACTGAGCTGCTTTCTCTCTTTCTCTGGCAGAGAGAGGGGAAGATATGAGTTAACTGCTTCCATCAAAGTGCTTACGGTCGGACTGATAAATCTTTGGTATTTTTGTATGATTAAACAAACATAAAATTTACTGATTAACAAATTTGTCAACAATACAGAGTTGTTTGTCAGTATCGTCTACATTTTGGACAGTCTTTATTACTTCAGGGGTTACACCTTCGTCCTAAAGTTAATGTTAGAATAAAATTTAGGTAAGGGTTCAGGATGATTGAGTGTGTGAGCGTGAATGATGACATTAAAGGAAGCATAGAACAATCACTGCCCCTCACCTGTTGTCCATTGCGGATGAACATGCTGAACCAGGTACGGACTTTGCTGTTGGTGCCCAGCAGTAGGCCGCTGACATAAGAGACTAGAGGACTGACTGCCTCATCTGGAGTATCTGGTTTATAGTCCAGAGTCAGAGCCACACCCAAACCAGGCAGGTGACACTCCTCCACCTGGGAATACACAGAATAAACACAATCAATGGCAAAAATTACTGTTGCGTCGGTGAAGGGGAGACTTTTAATTATCAATAATTATATTGATTAAAAGAAGCTAATTTGATGTCAGATTAATTTAACTAATTGTTTCAGCTTTATTTTGGTGTCAAATGAACAGGAAGGCCTGTAGGAGGAGGGCGACTTGCACGGAGCTCCACTTGTAAGGGTTGGTTTATGTTATTTTTAAGTTACAATATACAGTATATATATATAGAAAAATATACATATTTCTCTTTTTTAAATTACTGCTTCCCTTTTCTGTTAATATTTGTCATATGTCCCTTACACCTAATACTAATACTTTTAATTGGAGCATCCCAGCACGAGTCAATGACAAAACATTCTAAATGAAAAACAGTGTTTTGCATGTAATGCCACTGATTGAATCAAATATGTTTTTATTATTAAACAACACATTTTGGATTTATGAAAACACTTCTATTAAACCAGCAGAAACGAGCTGTGATCACAGTAATGACATATAATCACAGTTTAAGTATCTTGTTAGCAAACCATTGTTTTTGTTTTTGCATATACAGCGATAACAAAGCAACATTACCCTTTATTTTGTTTGTGGACACCTGATTAGTCTGTTATGAACTCTATTTTTGTTCTGTTTTAATCTCCACAAACTTCCGAAGGATTTATGTGGCTTTATAGCTGCTAAATGCTCCACTTTGTTCATCAGCTAGTCCCTTTCAGTGTCTGTTGTTTGCTGCTGAGCAGGTCATGTACACAAGGTTTTAAAAGCTGCCTGATAAAAGGACACAATGAGAGTAGTGAGAGTGAATCAAAACAGGAAGGCTGAGGGTTGGACAGCTACACAATGAGCTGAAACTCGATACAGCTCTTCAAAGCTAAGGGGATCTGCAGATTCAGCTGGTAATTCTCTCTTTATCATTACAAGCAATGCATCAGGTATTTGTCACACTGTTTTCAGGTTTTCCTGTGACACATTATCATAAAAATCTCTTTCTTTGAGCTGCTTTGAAGGATTTAAGTTTTCGCCCTTATAAAGAGGCAGAGATGGACAAGACATGATTGTTTCATTTCCTGGATGTTAACTGTTAAATCATTTATGAAATGTGGTTTGAGTAAATACTGTACACAATCATTTTGTTCTGAAAGCATATCACACACAGTGATTAGATGCTTAAAATTGTGCTAACAAGTTTCAGTTTACACATGCATAATTAATGTGTAAATAGCCAGGATAGCTGAATAAATTCAGCAGTAATGCATTCCCATCCGAATAAAGCCGCTTTGATGAGTTCTCTGATTTAAATAGATACAGTTTTGGTGGTTATGGACTGAGTGTAATTGTGGAGTTTTGAGTCCTGTGATATTATTAACAGTGTGACTGACCACCATAGCTCTGATGTTGAGGGCCTGTGAAGGGTTCATCTGACACAGCTGCCTGAGGGCTTCAGTCCTGCGTCGTCCACCCACACTCTCCTCATCCTGTCGCTCTCCGTTCTTGATCAGACCTCGACAAACTTCAAAAACAGACATGGACATTTATTTAAACAAGCGGCATATATTACAAAAATATAATGTTGAGGATTGAATTTGCTAATTTTTACATTTTTATGTTTGGAATTTGGTTAATTGCTAAAGGAAATATAAGAAATATGCACACTGAATTGATTTTGAAACAAAGTAAAGTAAAACATGCTATACAAGCAACACAAGTTAATGCTTATTGCCATGTTTGTTTTAATACTGTTTTAGGTGCATCCCGGACAGACAGTAGCACTCTATCTTTCCTGCAATGTCACGGCCCAGTCCTGTTCCTCCATAAATACTCTAAACTGTAGAATCATGACTTATTTATTTGCCTGTAAATAAGATTTAACAGCTATCAGACAGCATTTCCACAGCCTTATTTCATTCTCCTTGTATTTTCCCAAAGCTGACAGTTTAAAAGGCATTAAGACATGCACTGAAATGACATTAGTTTCCATCTCTGCCAATTCTGGATGCTTTTGTATTGCACAAAAAAGCTAGTGGAGTTAAGTCTGGTAACCAGCTTGTGCTCAACATGACAGCCCTTGACGTTTCTAGACAGAGCCATTTCCCAAACTTCACCCTTCATCAATTCATTTCACTTTCAATTCAAAGAAACAAGGTCTTTTGCTGTAACAAAGCCAAAAGGACTCCTTGATGTTTACTGCTCTATAACACACACAAATGCACTCAAAGGCTATTGACTTAGCTCTGACCCTTTGTGTGATAAGGAGGCCATGGAGACAGTGGGTATTTTCTTATAATGCATCTCTCAAAGCACAGACGGTGCACTCTGAGAGCCAGAGCAAGACAATAATGTTCATCATCAATCAAAGACAATGAATACACCCTTGGGCCAGTGTGGCATGGCTAGAAGTAGAGCAGAAACAGCTCAACTCAGGAAGAAAACATGCGATGGAAACTTCATAGCAATCTACTTATAATTAAGCTATCAAAGGAAGCTTCTGAGGTTCTGCATTTCTGCAACAGTAGGCACGCTCATTAAACATATGAAGCTTGTACTGTCAATTAACCAGCCACTCTATCTCACATTATCAGCTGACAGCATGTTCAGTGTTATGAAACAGATGAATTACCTTCATTGAAGCTGTCAGGGACATTGGCAACCAACAGGCATAAAAACCAGTCTCCATTGCGTACATGGAGTAAAGCCTCCGCCACATCCACAATGGGCAGCAGGGAGGGCAGCTCTAGAGAAGAGAGAGAAAATAAAGCACATAATCAAAACAACAGTTTGTCTTCTGAAAAAAAAATAACTACGGTGGATTATTTCAAGTTGGCTAATTAAAATATCTACAACTTTTTTATAATATACATGAAGTGTACACTGCCTCACCACACCTGGTCCACCATAATGGTTTACAATGTTTTTTGTATGGATTGTCTTATTTTGAACAACTGCCATATATTGGTAATATATAAGCATTGAGAATATATCTGTTTCTTAAATTGTTTTTTGAATACAGATTTTTTTTTACTTCACTGTAATTAAGCCTAAATGTTGTGCAAAATACGATATTTATATCTAAAATTATTGCCACGATGCACTCTCAGGCCGCACCGCCTATAATGTGGAACATTATCTATCATTTTTATTGCACAAAAGGTAGAAGACCGCAAGTCTGCTGGCCATGCAAAAGATGATTTTACATTTAAAATTCTGCAGATGACATGGAGGCATGGTACATTTTTGAATGGGCCAGAGTTAGGAAAACTGAGGCGGTGAATCTGTCAAACTAAAGACTTGTGATTCTAAGGCTTAAAGGGGACATATTTTAGCTTTGCAATCAATTTTTTTTACTATTCTAATGTGTTTCTGAATCATGTTGGTAAAGTTTGTTTCATTTTAAAAATTGTATAGCTACATATTTTACTTTCATTATTTTTCGGAGCCTCTCCTTCCTCCTGAAACGAACAAGCTGTTTTGCCATTCAAAGGTCAGATCTTAGCCACGATTGGCTGACAGTATTTGGAGTGACCGCGTAGCCCCTCCCCCATGTGTGTGATCCCACGTGGGGGAGCGGCTGCACTGCAGTGTCACTCCAAAGTTGTGGAAAACATGGCTGCTCTAGGATCGGTTATTCGGCCTTATATGTACGAGCCAGAATCACCAGGAGGTATCGGAATAGTGAGATGAAATCCTGACAGCGACTTGACAACAAGCTAGCGCAAGAAGGCAGCCTGAGGTGAATGACAGTGAATGACGATTGGTCGATTTCAGTGAAAGCAATGTTCTACGACCTTTTTAAACATGTCATTCTGGAAAAACACAGAATTATACAGTTTTCACTTTTTCACTGTGAACAATAAACACCTAAAAATGTGAAACCCATCAAAATAGGAGAATATCCATTCAAAAGATATGGCCCCTTTAAAAAGTCATATAAGACCATTTAAGCAACCTTTAGACAAACATCTTTTGCAACAGCCATTACATATCTACAAAAACTTTTGGACTGATTCTATAAGTTTATAAAGGTAAGACACCAAAGTCATAAGTGTCTACAAACACATATGATGCACAGCTGAGTCTCTGTTTGGGACTTCAGGTGAATTTAGCATCACGTCACAACCTTTTATTTGAGTTAATCTTGCAGATGCCACTTGTGTTATTGAACACTTCTGAGTCCTACAACAATTATTCTTGAAATGAGCACACTTGCGTACCATCAAGAAGATGAAAGAAGTTAGGTACCTGCTTGTAAAATGCAGAGGACATCAGCTACCTCTTCCAAATAGACGGGGCTTTCAAAGAGTTCAGAGGACTTCAAGAAAAACTCTCCATTTGAGTCTGCCACCTGAGAAACAACACAGCAAACAGAGAGTGAGGATCAATCATACAAGTCATCATATTAGGTGAAGATGAGAGCACTAAAAGACAGTTGCAGTGCAGAGAAATGAGCTTCTAGAAATTTGATGCGATACTTTCATGCCAACTAAGGCTTTGAAGTAAAAGTAAAATGCGCTGTGCCATCTTGTTTCTTTCATCCGAGACTTGATTTCTACAACTTAGATTTAGACTTAGACTTAGTCATTCATACTTTAATTTCTAAATGCTGAAATAAACTCTGCATATTGAAGCATGAAATATGTCTGATCCACATCTCTATATCATACACAAAGGCAGCAGATTCGTCTTATTTATTTTATTATTTTTTTCACCCATATTCTATTTTTATTTTCCTTTTGCACATTTTTTGTTTTGACCTACTTTGATAACAATAATACATGCATGTACCATTGAGGTATTAAAGTATTCATGCTGTCAGTGTCCTTCGATTTACTGATCAAAGGTGGGACCTCTGACTGTACCTTGTTCATGATGGCCAACAGTTCACTGAGGGCCAGACGGAGTCTCCTGAGGGGATCACTGTGTTCAAACTCCAGGGTCAGACCATGTTGTAGCTGGGACACCAGGATGCTTTCTGTATTAGAGCCACCTGCCTTGTGCCTGTCAGAAGAGAAAACACATGCTCATACTGAAGATGTTCAGATGCTATTTTTTCCTTCTCAGTACTGATTCTGACACCTGAACTTGTGTTACTCCCGACATGGTTTGTTGGAGACATCTCTGATACTGGTATCAGTATCAGAACAACTCTAGTATATACTTACATAAACTCCCTGTGGGCTTTTGACTCAATACAATAATATTCAGTAGTATCGAGTTTTTAATCAAGACAGAAATGTGTGCAAGACTTAATGGACAAACAGAGGCTGTTCATTCTTATCATAACCAGACTGTAACATATAATCATTTGTGAGTAATTGTACCTTAGCTGCTGCTCCTTTCGTGCATCCTGCTCCAAGGCATGAAAGTCAACAGACAGAAGTGCCACAATGGAGTTGACAGCTTCCACTCCAGAGAGCAGGCGGAGGATGAGCTTTTTGTCCTGTGCCCAGGACTGGCTCTGATCAGCTGGTGCACATAAAGCCATCCTGACCAGGCAGGGCAGCAGCAGCCTCAGCTCAGGGTCACTCAGGGCAGCCAGACGCACCACATCCACCTTCTGCATGGCTTCAAAAGCATAGGAGCTGACAAACTGCAGCCCTGCGCTGTCTGCCATCTCTCCGCAGCTTAAACTTCAGGGAACAGGCAAAACAGTTAAAAGGGCAGAATCTGAAGCTATCTGATGATAACAAAGTAGACATTGTTGTAGTTTGGGCTAGGAATGCACAATATTATCATCACGTTAACAGTATCTGCAGATAATAGCATTAAAAAAGACATATCGGCATTGGCATTTTTCTGCCGCTTTAATTATGCCTAAATGCTCAAAAAGTCCCAAAAAAAGCTTGACATAATGCTACGACATTAACACGGCACAAGTGTGAGCGTGCACTGCGTGCACCATGACCGTGCCTCTTCCGTCAAGAGTGAAGAAGGGTGCAAGATGTCTGCAGTATGGCAGTTTTTCACAGTTTCTGAAATTGACAGCAATGTTGCTATTTGCAATGGTTGCTCAGCATCGGTCATGCGAGGAGGGGCCAAATCTCATTTATTCAACACTGTGAAAAAGAAAAAGAGTAAAGAGAAAAAGAGTACACTATTTCTCTATTATTTGAGTTGGCTTTAATCGCTGTACAGTTGTACAATGCACCTAGTTTCACAGGATCCTTTTGGACAGATTTCATTTTATGTATTTGTTCAGTGCAATAGATAATTCTGATTAAAAAAAAATAGATAAAATTTGTCCTAGTTGTGGCTGTTGTCAGGATTGTCTCAGGGAGAGCATCATCCAAACCCGTCTAACTTGTAAGAATATCACAGTTTTATTTGAAAGAAAATGTTAAATACAAATAAATACAGCATTTTGTACATAACCTAAGTTTAAGTAGTTCTCTTATATTGCCCAGTAAATGGGTACGTTTTAAAAAGCACTGTATTATGTTATTTCTGCATCTGCCAGTTGTCCACTACAATAAGAGTAGGCATGATATCAATTCCAATACAGGGGAGACTTGATGTTCCCCCGAAATTAGGTGGATAAATGTGCCTAATGTATCGGCATCGAAATCAGCAAAAAAGGTTTAAAAATATCGGCATACCGGATATCGGCAAAGAAAACAATATCTTGCATCTCTAGTTTGGGCATCTTAAAGGTCATATGAATATAAACTCAATTAAGATTTTAGCAAACACAATAAAAAATCAACAATACTACTCCAAGCCAACAAGTATACTTCAGCTGACAGAAGAAGCTTGAGTTAACGGTTGTAACAAACAGCAAGAAATACACCTCTCGTTATACTGGCATTAATGTTAGTACATTTTGGCTCACGAATAATGTGTATTTGTGACTTGTGTACATGTCTGGGTAGTCACAATCTATAAAACAAATTTAAAGTTATTATCACAAAAAAGTTGCATACAGAAGAGGGCTAACGCTTGCTAACGCGCACAACCGACGCTTATGCTAGTTGTGCTAATATTACCCAACACTTGACCGTTACAAACCGTTAATGTGAACATTCCATGGCGTTAACTGACATGAATTTCATAATCTCGATTAACGAACATTACTCAGGAGTCCTTAATTCTCTTTACAGCACAAAGAATAACCCAAGAGGCAGCTCAATCTCGCTATGTAGCTTGCTAACACCAGCTAACTCCTGGAAGCTAACAGTCATTCACTGTCACCATTACTCAATGAGTGACTCTTAGCATGCTAACGGCTAGGCTAGGCTAACCTGTCAGACAATATTACTCGCATATGTTGCCTGTTCCGACTCTGACGTATAAACACTCAATTCAAATATAAAAATTAGACAAGACGATTCTTACCTCACTTATTAGGATGATAGTAAGTCTTTTAAAAATGAAAGTTCACCATGGAGGCCTTCAGACCTCGGACTCGGTTGTGTACCAACAGCCGCTAACCTTATAAGGGAGTCCTAGCACAGGAACACAGAAAGAAGCATGTCCTGTCCTGTCCTGTCCTATCTGCAGCCTGTAGATTTATGGAAATGTCTTGTGCCACCCTGTCTATAATGGGTCTCGCATATCCACCTTGGTCTTAGCTTTATCTACAGGGATTACTGTGTCAGTGTGACAGTGAGAGGAGTGGTGTAGTCAGCAGCGTGCAGCAGCACTGACACAGACTGAAGGCAGCACGATCCTCCAGTCCTGCCCTGACTGGAGGCAGTGCTGTGGGCTGGGCTGAGGTTGACACATTGTTTGAGTATGACGGATATCATATTCATTTTTAAAAGAAACTGTTGGACTCCATGGGCAACAATCTTATAGTGACAAAATGACTCTTATGGGATGAATTTACTGTAAAAGGGCAACCTAATGAGCACACTATGGATGAAAATAGAGCACCTTAGTGTGAAGTAAACAATGAAGGGAGAATAGACAATGTAGATACCGCCTAGTATCTAATCTCGTCTCCAAGACCTATTTAAAGCTGGATAAACTGTACAAATGAATATATTTTTATTATACAATAAAATAAAGTTAAAATCTGCTGCAATCTAAAAAAAAAAAGTAGTAAGATTAAATGTGGTATGACATGCTTAAGAGCTGCAATTTATAATTATTTTCAATTAATCTGCCAATTATTTTTCAGGATTGATTAATTAATAATTTACTTTATAAAACGTCCAAAGTTGTTAAAAATACAGTTCCCCAGGCCTTTCATTTACAAAATGAAATCAAGCAGCAAATTCTTAGATTTTACATTTTTGCTTGGGGTCAAATAAATAATTTATTTTCAAAACATGTGGCAATAATTTTACCTTTGATTGACTAATTGCTTTAATGATTAATCTTTGCAGCTCTAGCATGTTGGTTTCACAGTTTTTGAGAGGCCATAAGCAAACAAACATCCTAAGTGTCCTTTCATTCCTAACTATTTTAAGATGTTTCTCTTGAAAGCTGTTGACCTCAACCTACCCAGTCATCATGTTTTATCAGTGTGAATTCCACTACACTTTCAAGGGCACATTGACAGCAGTTGCTGAGCAATGAAGGAAAACAGAGCAGGCCCTCTCTGTGTATCTTAAGGTTGCTTGCAGCAGGATAAAAATGCAGAAAAATCTCAAAAGAATGAATTACCAGCTGCTGCTACTACTACTACAAGACCCCAGGGCATTTTAGCAATTTACAAGTAAGATATCTGACTCAAATTGTTATGCAGGGTTATTTTAATGCCTTCCCCACTTGTGAATTGAGTGTGGTAACAAGCCTGCAGAATTGCTGTACAGTAGAGGCTGCAAACAACCATGATTTTCCGAAAAGAAAACATGGCCAGTGCATTTAATATTAATGTTAGGGGAATTAAATATTGAATGTATATATCTACACTCAAAAGACCAAATACATTTAGATGGTCATCTTAAGCCAACAAATATTGGCAAATATGCAAGGTAAAGAGCAATAGCAACAGTTTACCCTCTAAACAGAAGAAATGCACTGTTGATCTTCCTCTGTGCAAAAAACTGTATATCAAAGAGGCAGCCATCCATAGCTGGTTAAAGTCCATTTACTTACCAACGGACACAGCACATCTGTCATTAAGATAACTGTTGTAAGATACTAGCTTTCATTTTCTTTCTTTCTCTGCAATAAAAACCTGAGGTCAGCTTCTTCCAAGAGATGCCAATATTTTATCTTCCACTCCAATATTTGTGTCCTTGTTCATTTGCACATCACAGTCCCCCTCCCAAAAAGCAAAAAACACAAGCACAGTGAAATAAGTTGACGCACTTTATTCCTAAAACAGAAGCCACACCACCAACTGCTGGCATGGCATTCATATATAATTATTTATATATATTGCCGTTTGGTTTTTGTGTCTAAATGTGTGGTATAAAATACTATATACAACAATGTACCTCTTTATTTGAACACAGTGAAGTTCATTGCTGTACAAGTCCTCTGTAGCTACAGCTTTGCTGTAAGTCCTTCATGCTCAAAGGCATGAAACATAATTTTCCACTCTAATTCTTCTGTACATTGTGACAATACAAATATTCTGTCTCCATTACAAAAAATAATACTCTAAAAGCAACCTACTGGGACTTTATTCATTTTTATGGGATTTTTTTTCCTGGTTGTTTTTTAATTAAGACGATTACATATATCTTAGACCAATTGCTTTAAAGCAGGAAGGTGATATAAACCTTCTCCATTTTTTATATATAAAAGAGGTTAAGAAATAAGACAAATTATACATTTAAAAACTTACAATAAATAAGATAGATGCAGGCATTTCATTTGGATACTATTTCATCCAAAGGAATAAAAAGGAATTTCAGGTCTTAAAACCAAAGATCCATTCTTGATCAATAATGTCCCTTTTCTTCCAATAACTTTACAGATAGACTCTCCATTACAGACTGGCCAGTGACTGTGCTGCCATGCTACATATCATGACAACCAATCTGTCATTCTCTCACGTTCATTTATTTCTCCATCTTCTTTATTCCCTTGTCTCTATGTGCATGTCTCTGAATCACAGGGACAGGAACGTCTCAAACAGTAACAGCCGCGGGGGGGACAGGACTTCTTCAGCTTAGAACAGCCGTCTAATCCCATCTCGGTGCAGGATCCAGCTCCGTACCCTGGTCTGGTTCCTGCAGTCTTCTTCACTCTCCATGAAATCCCCTTTGGAGTTGTTGCTTTCCACTTCACTGAAATGTTTCCCGTGCACCTCCCCCCCTCCTCTCCCTGTGAATGTTGGTTACAACATGTTCATGATGAAGTTGTACATCTGGTTGAGCACCACAAAGTGAATGGGTAGACACGATCGTCGGTCCTGTGTAGCCGGGTCGCACGTCAGCCAGGAGAGGGCGTTGTACTGCTCCAGCACAAATCTGTTCAGGCACACAAAAGAAGTAACAGTTAATCTCTCATTTGTGGTTATTTATAGGCCGATTTTTTAAAATGATCCAACCATGAAATTTAATGAAGACTAAGTACACAGAAAGCATTTAATCTTAAGAGTTATATCAAACATGTGTAGATCTTGTATAATATCCAATGTATTTTAAATATGTTTATTTATAACAATTATACAAATAATACAAATTATTTATTCAGCTCTTTTCAAAACACAGTTGCAGAGTAAATAAAATGTAAAGATGGGGGCACTTCCTAGACTCAAAAAGTGTTCAGTGTTATACGACAAGAAAACACTCTTAAAGTTGCTTGATAACTACTTTAATGGCAACCGCCATGTTCACCACAAACACCTCCAACAGGACAAAATAACGCTGACACTTCAAAATAAAAGCTGTTTTGTACTCTTGCATATCTGGTTACATGTAGTTTGTTTTAAGGTCTACATTAGGACTGAACAATTAATTGAAATTCTTTCGAAATTGCAATACAGCCTGCTGCAATTTTCAAAAGTAAAAATAACCTAAAGCTATTAAAAAAGAAGACCTAACTAAGTGTGTAATAAGAATGATGAGATGAATGAAAAGATGGTTGGAAACAAGGAAAGATTTGCTTTAACAAGTAAAAGTATGTTTCAAGGAGCAATATAAAATTAAATATTGACTATTTAAGCAGAGGGAGTGATGTACTGAATATGCTCACAGCTGTGATGCGGTCGTAGGCACAAGGCTGCAAGTGATGATATTCAGTACATCACTCCCTATCATGTGACATTGCTTTCATACAACAGTTATACAAGCAGCAAATAGTAGTAAACATTAACAATCAACAACAGATTATTTTTTGCTCCATCAACTAAACTAGTTCAGCAACTTAACTGAAACAGGACTTTTGTTGCCGAGCAACCCAAACATTCTCCTGTGTCTCCAGGTTACCACAGATCAGCTGTTTTTATCCGTTTGTTTTAATTGATCATCAGCCAGTGAAATAAGAGTCTGCTGTGTGATTCAGAGGTACCAGCTTGATCAGTGTAGACACACACGGTCTGCTGTGATGTTAATTAACAGTATTCAGAACACCTGACTGAGGCGGAGTGATACACACAGTGAAATGTCCCAGTGATGTTCTTCTCTATATCAGCACTCAGGGAATGCCTCTTGTCCAGTCAGATGACTTGGTCAGAACTAACTGTTGTATGAGTTAATTTAATATTTGTGTAAAAAAAAATCTATTTGAATAAAATTCAAAATCCTCCGATAAACAAATCAAGGTGGTGAGAGTATTTTGTGAACCTGATCTGTGGCGATGGATGTGTTGTGGTGTTGTTTACCTGAGTACATCTGAGGTCTGATTGGAGTCGAGGGGGTGGGAGTGTTTGCTGTGCAGAAATTCATCTGATTGCACTGAAGACACATGGAGGTGCAAAGAGGCCTGAGAGGGAGCACAGGGAGAGAGGAGGTGTCAATGGCAGGACAATGACGTTATTAACCTTTTATTACATCCCATCTAAATAATTACAGCTCTTTAACGGAGCAGTGACAGCTGCTGTGAGTTTTTACACAATAGGCAGGACACAGCCCTGCGTTTTTTAATATGTGCCAGTTTTTGTTACTCACACTTGCTAAAGTAGAGAAGGATTGCAGATTATGAGTTGCTCACATTTTAACTGCTTTATTAAATTATAAGCACAGCTTTATGGCGATTATGGAGCAGGACTATTTCTTGGCTCCCTGGACTCTTGTTGTCACAGCGTTGTTTAAAGGCAATCAGCAGAGAGTACAGGAAGTTGCTGTGCCAGGGCAAGAAACAGTCCACCACGTAACCCATCATGAAACCACATATGGGCCACTTTCACACATCTGTTTATACAGATTAAACAAATGAGATAAAACGTGCTCATTAGTGAGCTCTTA
This sequence comes from Semicossyphus pulcher, assembly GCF_022749685.1. Lineage (NCBI taxonomy): Eukaryota > Metazoa > Chordata > Actinopteri > Labriformes > Labridae > Semicossyphus > Semicossyphus pulcher. Next base: position 25,909,669 of record NW_027211604.1, on the reverse strand, counting down.
GAGTTGCTTGTTGGCCAGGCTAGCTGTTTCCCTGTTTCCGGATGATATGCTCAGCTAATCTGATGCAGGCTTTAGCCTCATATTTAGTGGACAGACATAATGGTGGTATCTATCTTCCCATATAATTCTCTTTATAAGAGTCCTAAAACATTGAACTAATCCTCTAAGGAAAAGTAATTAATATCCAAACAGTTTGTTTTTAATGTACCTGCTCTGCACAATGACATACAAGCTTTCTTGTTGAACCATAAAAGAACATTCATATTTCACCGTGCACTGGTGTTAAACAGCAGCATTAAAAAAAGCAGATTAAATCAGAATGTAAGAGGCAGCAGATCCTGGTACCTTGAGGAAAAGTGGACACTGGTTTTGAGCCTGCGGACAGGCGGACCAGAACCAGTCGGGTAGTGGGCCGGCTTTAGCTGTGGACACAAAGTAGCCGAGGGCGAGAGGCTGCTGCAGGAGGTTAGGCACCTCTTCATGAGACTCCATACGGTCCGTACTCTGGCCCTGCAAGAGATAGAAAGTCAAGGTAAGCTTTGTTTCCTCGTGTCATTTTCTGAGAGACTACCTGATGATGTTTTTTATTCTGGCTCATTTTACAGCATACAGAGGAATAGGAGATATAAGGATGGACACCAATCAGCGACTCCTCTTTTTTTCGACATACAGGTATGTGTAGAGCTGCACAAGTAATCGAATATTAATCCCGATCACGATTTTGGGTTCCTGTGATTAAATAATTGATTGACAGCGATATTGACGTTGAAAATGCATGCTCCACCTGTAGAAAACTCAAATGTTGCATATCAAATGAAGCGCTCCCCAAACTGCCCAAACAGCTGCTCCCCCAGGGGGCGATGGAGAGGTTTGGGCTTCACTTCTGGCAGAGCTGACCTGTCATGTCATGTCATGAGCGCCTACCTTGCAGATGCAGTTAAGTGTGGAAGAGTAAACTACAGAGACCGTTTTTTCTGTTCCAACAAGTGACCATGTTAACTGGGGACTTTCAGCCGAATGCGTCTGTGGTTGTCGTGGTTACAGCAGCTGTCCTTGTGAATGCCTCCTTGTTGTTTTTCTTTAGGAGCTCAACATTTACTTATCAGTTACGTCTTTGAAGTGTGGTTTGTGCAAACGTGTCATGTAGACGACTAAAGCTCAGTCACGTTTTGAACACTGCTTGTTGTTACACTAAAACAGGAAGAGAGCAAGTCACTCGTTAAACAGAATGAAAGCATGAAACCTGTGTCTATGCTACAAAGCAACACAACTAACATGTTGCTACAACTAACAACCATCTGAAAAAACACCACAAAGTGCAGCATGATGACCGTCTGAAGGCCAGTGAAGTATTTGAACATGAGCCGGAAAGCAGCACAAAATTCAACTGTTGCTTTGTTTATTTAAAAGTGAAAGGTCATTAAAAAAGCGTTGTCCTTAAAACAAATAAATCAGTGTGATTGAAAATCGTGATCTCAATATTGATCAAAATAATCATGATTATCATTTTGACCATAATCGTGCAGGTATGTGGTGCACACACAAAGACCTGTGTGCATGTACATGTTGTCTCACCTTACTGCCATCACCTCCGTGGTGGTAATGGGAGCCAGGGGAGTGTACCGGCGACGTATTGGGCGAGATGTTGATTATGTCTGGGTCCACCAACTCGTTCTCCTGGTCCAGGAGGTCAAAGATCCCGATAGCATCAGACCCATCTGAGGAGAAAAGGAGAATAACTTCAAAGGACTGCGAGTGTCTCTGAAATACATTTGATTTGTGGTGAATTAAGATGTTTCCTGAGTATCAGACGTGAGTTTATGTATTTGGCAACACATATATCTGCACAATTGAAATAAACTGCTACAGAAGTGCTGTCAAAACTAGTTATTTTATTGTATTATCAAGTTTATTTATCCTTCAATGTATTTATCATACATTTCAGATCTTATCCCATATTTTAACTGTTTAAAATGTGTCTTTATGTCATTAACTTTTTTTTGTTTTCAAGTACAAGCTGCTCCAAACTAATTGCCATAGTGGGATTAATAAAGTTGTTTGATTGATTGAAAACAGCCTCTTAATTGTGTGGAAAGTAAACATGAAGTATTTGGAAACAAACAGAACAGATTAAAGGGGAAAACAGAATAATTGCTGCATCTCCCATTAACATCTGTTACTCTGTTTAAAGTCCAGCGAGCAGGCTGAGCCACACTGAATTAAAAACACAGAGAGAATCCCCGGGAATGACTGCAAGATAGATGGAGGAGCAGTGCTGACCCGTGGTGGCGTTGAGAATGTCGATGTTGGGGTCGATGTTGGTGTAATTGGAGCTGGCCACCTGGACGAAGGCAGAGGTGGGGAAGACCAGGATGTGGGTGCAGGAGGTGTCCTGTGGGGTGCTCAGCTGGGACGTCTGCATGTTCAAGGTGGTGCTGCGGCCAAACACGGAGCCTGTCGACACAGAGTCTGAAGGGACACAGAGGAGGGAGAGAGGGAGGGACAGGGTGAGTAAACAGCACTGCTGAGAAGAAAGAAATAAAACAGGGATCCATGTAACAATATTTTCATCTCGTATGAGGAAACACCTTTAACTGATCTCTCACTGAGCAACCTCGCCTCGCTGAGCCAAGGACATCACATGACTCAAGAAGGGATAACACACTTACACTCTGCGATGAACGATCAGAACAGTGAAGAATGCGTGTCTATATGTAACCCTCTATCAGTTTACATAGAACCGAGAGTAACACCTCTTATTGTTGCTAGGTTTATTAGGAGCATTTGTGATTTCGCTTTTCATAGCTACTATCATGTTGACATTTGTACTGTGTATCAGAGAGGAACCTTAAGAAAACAGAAGCATGGAGATGAGGAGGGCGTTCTTTTTAAGTTTAAGTGTTTCTACTGATTTTAGATGATTGAACTGCATATAAATGAGGTTAATAATAAACAACTACCGTATTGGTCCGAATATAAGACGATCGCATTTTCAAGACACATTTAAAAAAAAACTTTTTGAAGATCAAAGCTTTTTATTTAACGTTTTAAATACAATAATGTTTTCAACATCTTTTAGATTGAATTGTCACATCTAAATGAAATAAAATGCCTTTCAAAATTGTAGTAAATCATTAATCATCAAAGCGAGGTCTATTTATAGAGCAGTGGTGAAACAGCTGGATGACAGCTCTAGTAACAGGCAGACCTTTGTTCTGTTTTTCAGTAACACACTCTCCTGTCAGTCTCTTGGAAGCAGCCGCGTTGAGGACCACAGTACTGTTTTCTCTGTTAGCTAAGACTGTTAGCATCCTTTTGGACTTTCCGTCTTCGCACATCACACTCTGTGACACCGTATTTCTTGGCTGCTTGTAACGACTCTGCTGCATTGATAACTGTTATCTTAAAATTGACATCATTACTCCGCCTAAGTTGTTGGGTAACCTGGCCGACTTTTAAGCCACTTTGTTCCGGACGATCACCGTGTCTCTCCATCTGTCAACGCCCTGGCTCTGTAGCTGCGACTGACAGCTGGCCTCAGTCATGAGGGGTACACTCGCTCTACAGATGAGTAGTACCGTCTACTGCTGTGTACGGAAGCCCTAAGCGGCCATGCATCCATACATTTTGTGAGTGTTACTCTGCTTTCCCGTGATAACAAGTTATTTCTGTTGTGTCCTTGAGATCTCGTCTTAATTTTCTTGTTATCTCAGGAAAAAACAAAGCTGGTTTTGTTGTGATATCTGGAAAATTTTCCGGCAATCTAGAAAAAAACCCAACAGGCTGGTTTGTTTTGTTTCCCACTTTTTACGGATGTATTTGAAGGGAATAAACCCTGTCTTATATTTGGACCAATACGGTAACATCCTTAACTAAGCACCAAGTAAAAGCTTTACAACTGTGACTGAAATAGTCCTGAACAATTAATGAAAAAAAGCTCCATGTATTTTTTTGTTTTATATTTATACTGTAAAGAAGTGAAACTAATAACTGTGCAAACTGTTATGCTGTGATACTAAATAAAGTCTGAAAGTTCTTAGAAATGAATGAAAACATGAAATCAAATAGTTCTTATTTATAATACAACAGTACAGTACACTATTTCTTATTGTTTATTATATTGATCACATAATTAAACTGACAGCGGTCGATTCCTTCATGTTTGTATCATTATGAAAAAAGAAATTAGATGTAAGAACAGCTGTTTCATTTAGTGCCAACAACCCACTTCAATTTAAATTCCATCTTGCAGCGATGTAAACCCCCTCCAGTCACAGTCATCTGAGGCTAACGCAGCCGTGCTAATCTCTTTCAGCTTTGAGCGCGCATCAGGAAGGAGATGTCCTCGGCCCAGCATCGCTCAACACAATCCTGCTATGATGCGCTGACAATCCCCCCCACTCGCTTCCCAAAATAAACCCATTGATCCGGCTCTCCATCACTCCGCTCCCAGATCAATGGGCATCTGAGAGGTAGTGCTTTATGAGCGAAAGGTACATGATCTTCCCTGCCATCAATCTGATCTGGACAAGGAGGGGACACGCATTGTGATATGCTGCTGCCATCCATCACGACCTCAGACACACACACACACACACACACACACGTGCCTCACACATCTCAGCGCTGCCTTCCCTTGTAGAGTGATGTGACTCAGATGAGAAGTGTACGTTAAAAAAGATTGTAAGTGTATTTATAATCTCAGTACCTGGCATGATGATGAAGGACCCCTGGGGCTCCATGGCAACCAAGCACACGCTGAGGATGCTGGGAGTATCCGAGGCGGAGATGCCACACATTCGACACATTTCCTTGAGACGGCGACTCAGAGACTGGAGGTTTCTCCTGCTCAGCAGAATACTCCAGTCTGAAGCATCAAGAGAGGAGAGTGACAGGGATGAAATGACACACTGGAATCAACAACACTACAAGTCTTTTTTTGGGGGGGGAGGGGTCCTGAAAAAGCATTTAAGCATGACAGTCCTCCGTACCTTTTAACTCTCCGTGTCCTATCCTGCCCAGTCGGCCAATCACCACCCTCCAGGGGACTGATGTCATCTGCACCAGGCCCAAGCACCAATCCCACAGCTTCTGCAAGCCGAGCCGCCGCACAGAGCCTTTTTTCCTCCGTGCCCTGCAAAACATGCATCAACACACACCATAATCATTTCACAGCATTAAAAAAAAACACTTAAAGAGGTACAAGGCAGGAAGTCAAGTGTACAAACAGTCAATACACAGTTATGGTGAACCTCTGCTCGTGAATGTGTTGGTCTGTGCTTCACTGACAGCTGTGTGCCTTCCCACTCAATCCTAATCTGTATTTAAGCAACGAGTGTCATCTGACAGCTAGCATGATATAATTGATGCAAAATTCACAGTTTTGATTTAAAGCAGACACATTGAAGGTGTTGGTGACAGCTGTCCAACACCTTTTGTAAGGTTACAGACATGTGTTGTGCAGCTGTGGCTGAATGTGAGAGACGGAGAGGAAAACGATAGCAAATCGCTGTCAAACAAGTGCAACTGGTGTGACAGCTACAGAAGGGCCCGATGATTTCCACACAAGTGGAATCACTTTAAAAACACTGGTAGTGATTGGAATTAACATTAGAAAAATCTGTGTTTTCCTAAACATTATAAATGTTTTATTCACAGCACCTAAAGCAAATTAACAGAAAAACTTTGACACTATGTTTTGTTGCTTCTGTCCTCTGTGTTGGTGTTCGGCCGAGGGGTTTAGCTCCTTTGCCAGGGTCTGGCTCCTTCAGATCCGTCTCTGATTATGTGCATGTGTCGCTGGTTTTACAATGTATGACACGTTTCAACATCCAATCAGCACTTGGCAAAGTTACACACTGTTACCTGGCTGAATGCACACTGAAAACACTAAGGTACTGAGGAACTTCTGCTGTGAGTCAGGAGAACTTTCTGTCATAGAACTTTCAAACTGATCTATATTCATTAGTTACTGTAAAATCTGGAATATAAGTCGCACCAGAATATAAGACGCAGTCTGTTTTTGGATGTATATCAGAGTGAAAAAAGGTTTTCTATAGCTATTTATTAATAAAAACGTGTATAGAAGTTATTCCAATTTATTTTACTTTGAAACACATTCAAAACACACACAAATTACAGCCTACCATCTGTTTCCGCCATCCTGCTAGCTACCGGTGCAGTAGCTGAGCTCAGCCTACGGTAATGTTGATTGTTGTGAGGATGGCGGCTGCGCTGGCAATCATGACGGCGCATGTCTGTGACGATGCTTTACCTAGATTAAAGCGCCATCGTCTAGGTAAAATACCATAACGCAATAAAATATCTCCCTCTATATTTTATAGGTACATTGGTCGCACCGGTGTATAGCACGCAGCACACTTTTTAGATGAAAAGAATGTATTAAATTGTGCCTTATATACCGAATATTAAGGTATATTTTCTTGGTGAATTGTTGACATTTTATTCATCCCGGCATAATTAGACACCTTTTTCTAATGACAAAATGTGCTCAAACCCTAAACAACAGTATTCAGAAAATTAAGACAGAACACAGAAATTTGACAGAACTAAATGTAATGGGGAAAAAAGGTAGTGCCCTACTCCAGTGTTCAGACAAACGATATTGACCAGGATGTTAAATTACTTTCACAAATTTAACTATAAACAAAAACACTGAATGACTCTTTTTCTTTCAGCTAACTCTCCATACATGTCAGCTCTGTCTTATTATACTTAGTTCTGTCAAAACTCTAAATGCACGACAACTTCTGAGTCTTTAGTACACAGAGGTTAATATCTCAGATCACTAGGAATCACCTCACATGACTGGAGCCCCAAACTACTACTGAGTAAAGATTACCAAGCTGGTAGCTTTTAATATCTTGCAGATGGTGGTAGTCCTACCTGTTGGGAACATCTATGTTGATGATGCATGTCTCCAGGAGTTCCCCATACAGGTCAGTGCATGTGGCCAGGAGCCAGCGCTGGTCGTGGGACAGACAGTATCCTACAAAGAGCACGTTGTATTTCTGTGACGCCTCCCCGAATGTTTCCCCGAGCTCCGTCTGCTTGTCCTTCACTGGTGCGAGAATGAAGGGAGGTGTATACAGACGCAGACACTCCGGCCTCTGCAGATAGGAAGGTAAAGATGTTTAGGCAAAAAACTCTTTTAGCCAGACTGTCCTAAAACTGTCCCATCCCTACCCCAGTTATCCCAGCAAGGCAGCCAAAGGTTTGCAAATGTGTTCAAGGGAAACAGTAGCACTGGCTGCAAGAAAGTCAACTGAATTAGGTCCTGATCTAAAGCACCCCTTTGTCTAAACCTGGAGTCAAGATCCCATTATGGAGGTTTCAGGGGGCTAGCCAAGCAGATAATGGAAAGAAAACTCCGGAGCAGCAGAAGGTTACAAGTTCCCTTGGTCTTGTTCCAGCAGGAAAAACTACAAGCATGGTTAGCACTAAGAACTCTATATCTCTTTGCCTCCTTTGTTTTCAGCGGCAGACTGAACACAGCCGGGGCACGAGGCTGGGTCACATCAGGTCAGGTTCAGGTCTGGCGGGAGAGCTGAAAGGCTGCTGATCGGGCCAGGGTGTCAGGCTCTGTTTGCTTGGCTATCGATCAGAGGACACGGCTAGCATGCTGATGCTAACACACACATCTGACAGGGCCTTTCTACTGATCAGCTAAAAAGTTGAACTGCAACTGTACGCTCTGCTTTACTGACAGATTTTGTGAAAGCAATTATTGTGCGACCGCTTCAACTTTTGAGTTTGACTGGTATTTACCTCCGGGCTCTTCAGCGCGGTGTCGATGGCCAAACCCGGGCCGAAGCCTGTCAGCGACTTGACGTTGGTGGAGGTGGGAAGAGGCCGTCTGCACTGAGCGAACACAGAGAAGGCTAGAGACTTGAGGTGCTGGGCGTAGATATGACGGTCTTCACCTCTTACTGGCTGAAGTAAGTACTGGCAGGGGACGATCTGAGGACAAAAGACACAAGCTGTTAGATATGATGAATCAAGTGTAACAGTCTGTCCAACAATGTGACTACAAATACTACAAACATTGTACATTGAGTATAAATCATGCAACACACAAAGAAATAAATTGTTGAAAGGTGGAAATATAAGAGATGTTCTGATTCTCTGGTGTATTGTAGGGCTGCACGATATATCGTTCAACAATCACAACTTTCATGTGCACATGTGTGATAGTCACATCGCAGGACGTGCCTGTAAACTGTAAACATGCACGGATCATATCGGCGGGACGATCGGGGCTCCGTTAAGTGATGTGGCTTAGAAGTGTGTGTATTCCCGTTATCAACGGCACTTCACGCCTGTGCTGGTTAATGCTGGGGCTACATAAACGGACAGTTCACGGAGCGGAGGGTTTACTTTTAGCAGCTTCAGCGTGAGGTTGTGTGTGCAGGCGGGAAGTAGGATATATGGTGAGCTCTCGTTTAGAGGGCTGATCAGGCTGATTAAACATACATTTGAACATTAGTAATGGTAGATGGCATACTGTACAACTAACGCAACTGCAGCCCAAAAATCTATTTGTATTTATTTAATAAAGAAACGTGTCGCTCCAGCGGAACTCTCTACTTTTTCATGCAGGTGTCATCGTTGAAACAAGGGTTCTAAAAGTAGGAGGGGGGTTTTGTTTTGTTAGAAGAAAATAGACTTAAAATAATCCCAAATATTAAATAAATAAATAAATTTTTAAATCACAATAAATATCGCAGAACAAAAAGTTATCATAATGTCAGTTTTCCAATATCGTGCAGCCCTAATGTGTTGTTGGATGGCATAATGTTGTCGCATACATGCCCCTCTGAATATTTAATACAAAGACAAATGAAACATCCTCCAACATAAAAGAAGACCCAAAAAATACTACAGAGTTTTTAAATGCAGTCAGTAATCATGAACAATTTGGTGCTTCTGATGATGATGGATGCGTCAGCAACGATGCCACCGAGTCTAATCTATTACCATTAATCTGTTAACCATTAAGGAGCAATTGACTCACAGACATGGAATACAGAATTAATGTATTTCTCATCATGCATTTATCTTCATGATGATAAAATGAAAGAAATACGCAGCTCTCCTGGGAGCGTCACTCACCTGTACTGATATAGAGTTGCGGATGTGTGGGGGCAGGAACTGAAGCATCTCAAGGTAGCAGCGTAGCAAACCCAGCGTCCACACGCTGGAGTGGGCCGGCACTGGGCCCGGGCCCCCGTCAGCCTCCTCGTAGCTGAAGGGGTCCACGATGTAAACAACGATGGCAGGTGGATATGTGATGGCGTGCGACTCCCCGTCTGTGGGCACGCCGACCTTCTCTCGTTCCAAAGTGCTGGGGAAAAGTTTAAACAGACTAAATGTTATCAAGCAGCTGATCAAGGCTCACTCATTCACAAAAATGATGCTTTATTTTCACTGATTAGTTCAGGCTGTGTGTCCTGCAGTACCTTTCAGGAGGCTCGGCGGGCCCCTGGGCCTGGCTGCTGGAGTTGTCCCCTGAGGTGCCAGTGTTTTGGGTACCAGCCTGCTGTCCCAGCTGTCCGCTCTGGGGGGCTCCTCCCTGGCCCTGGCTGCTCATGCTCCCAAAGGGGGGGAACGAGGAGGGCTTGGCAGACGGTATCCCGCTGCCAGGCTGGCCTGAGGACGTCACCATGCTGTTGGATGACGAAGAGCCGTTGGTGGACCCACTGTTGGTGCTGCTGCTGTTGTTGTTGGGTAACGAGGAGCCTGCAGCGTTTACCGTGCCCTGCTGGCTTGAGGAGGAGCTAGAAAGTTGTGTGGATGATGACTGGCTGGACGAGGGCGGGGGAGTGGGCTGTGTGAGGAGGGAACTGTCCAATGGCTGTGAAGCGAGGTATGGAGCTAAAGAGAGACAACACAAAACAGGACTTTTGTTAATGAAAAGACACACTATTTATCCAACTCAACTTCTCCTGCACTGAATTTCTCTTTCACAGTCAAGGCCCCTCTCTAACTAGCCTTTTCATAACTCCACCAAGTGGTGTCAGAGGTGGAAATCCAAACACAGAACAGACTGAGTAGAGTAGTGAGCAACAGAGAAACCGGGACTATAAACAGTTGGAGATGAGATCATTTACTAAGCAGGCTGTAAGTGACACGTACCGAGGTTGTGGCGGCACACTTGTGCATAGAGTTTGAGCTTAGTGAAGGCGTCGCTGTTGCCGCTGGCAGCCTTTAGAAACCAGTCGCTGACGGGCTGATCCACCAGGTTCTTGGCTCCGTTGCCACCGACGAGGACTATGCCATCGGGGTAGCCTTTGGAAATGGGCCGGTGCTGGCCGAGTCGACACGACTGCAGAAAAACACAGATAGAGACGAAGTGGCAAACAGACCATGAGTGTGGGAAGTGGTATGTAATGTAGCGGTAGACAACAACAAAACAAGTTTTAAGCAAGTTTCTAATTGAAGTTTTTCTCCCTCTCAGGAAGTCTTAGATAATTCCTCCATTGACATAAACAGCCAAAGCTGCGATAGACAGTAAAGAAAGGACAGTGTTAAAATATGGATAGCAATAACACTGACGTGTTGGCACCCTTCCTCAGAGCCCCTACCTCGTAAACAGCTGTGAGGTCACGGAAGAAGCTCTTGGCACCGCTGAGCAGAGCCTCGTTGTCAGGACAAACCACCAGGTACCCGACGTCCCGCTGCGAGCCGAAGGGATCCAGCAGCAGTTTCTCCCAGTAGGGCAAACCGAACGGAGACAGCACCACAAAGTCGTACTCGTAACCCACCAGGAAGGTGGGGATGGGCAGGGGCTCCGGGGACTCGTCTGTGCCTGTGGGAATGGGGAGGAAAGGAGGAGGAGAAAGAGGGGAAAAGAAGAGGAGAAGGAGAGGTGTTATTAACAGGTAAGGTGTCAGCCACCCTCCCTCCTCCTTCCGCCCTCTGCTGTGCTTCAGAATTTGAGGTCACAAAACGCTGTGACAGCTCCTCCCAACAGAGCTGACATCTGGACCGCAGCAGAGGGACCGCACTAACTATTGATCTGACAACATCCACAGTTTTACAACCACAGGACACACACATCCCAAATGTCACGCACATGAACGCCACAGGACTTTAGTTGCAGGGCATTTTTCAAAGAATCTTCATCATGGCATAAAAACTTGTGTACATGAAGTGGAAAAAAACTAATATCCCCAGCTTTACCGTAAGAGCCCCGTCCAGCCATCTTGTGGAACTGCTGCCAGGTGAGGGGACCCTGAACGCCCCACGACCTTACTGTCCTCTTCTTCTGGATGGCGTCCTGGAGTACCGGCTGGAGGGACATCAGCACCCGCAGCACGTCCTGAGAGCACAGTGCACTCACGTCCACTGCTGGAGAACAGAGAGAAGGGGAAGGATTAATCACATGAGAAACTCGACTCTGTGGCTGCAAGAAAAAGAAAAGCTCACACAGACAGGTGAGCTTCCTCACCGTTTTGTTTGGCCCAGTGGTGCAGGCAGGTGCTCTTCACCAGCGCCTCGTCCACTTTGCCCCCTGACATGTTGTCCATGAACTGCCTGCCGTGCTCCAGAGCCATGTAGCAGTCGCTGTGGTAGTCCCTCTCCTCCACCCTCACACAGGCCGGTACAGGGGCCCCGCTCGGCCCCCGCGTCACGATGTCATGCTCCAGCGTTGAAATGGGTGAAAAAGGGTTTGTGCACTGATCCTGCAGGAGGAGAATGAGCTCGTCCGGGACGCGGTCTCCCCTCCCGACTCCACATTTCTCCAGCGAGGAGAGCCGCAGCTCCTCAAAGCGCTTTTCTGCTTCTCTGCTGACGTCCGAGCCGCGGCCGATGATGTCCAGCTCGTCCTCCAGGAACAGGCCTGAGCCGTTGCCGTAGCGCCGGTTGACGACGGCGCTAAAGCCACAGCTGCAGGCTTCCTGCGCCTCGCTGACGGGGTCGCTCAGGTACACGCCCACATCAGCTCCTTTTATGTTCATGTTACACACGCAGATGCAGCAGCTGTCAAAGTTGCAGTCCTTGAAGAGGTTCATGACCGACTCGGAGAGGATGAGGGTGACGTAGAGGCTGTGGGCCTCGGGGATGGAGGGCACAGTCGCCGGCTCTACTGAGTTGAGCGGTCGGCAGGTGGAGGGGGTGGACGCCGGCGAGTACAGGTCTGAGTTCTCGTACTTGAGCGAGCCTTGAACGCTGGAGGGGCCTCGAGGTGTGCGTGGGGTGCGTGGCGTTCGTGGGGTGGGTGCAGAGAAACGCGGGGTGGCAGGTGAAGGCAGGATGCCCGCACCGCTGTTACTTGGTGGGGCACTGTTGGACATGAAAGGCGTGTGGGTCTGAGGGGTGTAGGTCTGGCTGTAGTCCTGGTCCATGGTGCTGCCCACGCTGGGGATGTTACTGAGAAAGACAGGAAGACAAAAGGAACTTAAAGCAGGGTTCCTACATCATTTCCATTTCAAAACTTATTATGACGTTAATTATTACATAAATGTGCGTCGATGTACGTTTCACAAGATGACAGCAACCAAGTTAAAGTGGACAACCTCGGAGAGCGCGTTTTTTATTCAAACATTGAGAAACCTTTATGTTATTGGACGGCTAGACGGAAGAAAAGTCAAAAATGTCGAACTTCTGGTATGTGTTTCCCACACATAAACTATACCTGGACCGCCCAGGTATGTTTGGCGACTAATGTTTCTTATTTTATCTTTAAGATCCTCATCCAAGAGTGATCAACATCTGAACATCCTCCCCTCGTGCTGTGCCCCTGCTGTTGCGAGCAGCGTCTCCACACAAGCTTGTCACAGAAACACACACACGCACACGCACACGCACACGCACACAGAAAGGACTTCTTGTACTTCCGAGTTAAATTTGGACCTTCTTATGCCTCTTTTAAAAGTGTTTAAGTGCAGCTGTGGAGTTACACAGTGTAGTTAGACATGTGGCGAACCGAACGCATGTGTCACACAGTTGTTCCGATTGAATGCGTCGGTGCATGTGCATCGTGATGGATCACACCACATGTAAACAGTCGACCCAGAATTCTTCAATTCGAATGCCAAAAGTGTGCATGCAAACCGTGCCCCATGTTTTTGTCTCTTTATAAATAAGAACCAAACATGAGATGAAAATAAAATGATGATTTCATTTTCACAGCATCTCTGCAGCTTTTTCTGGAACAAATATTTCCCTACTCTCTTGTCCCCTTTCATACTTTATTACATTAAAAATCAAACTCCCTCCTTTTATAAAATAATGATAAGATAAAACTTTTACATGCTTAGGAACCCTGTAAGTGGCACATTTTAGGGTTTAAAAACGGGATCAGGGGGAGTCCAGGGGTGCTTAAGGGGATTCCTGTGATCCCAGCAAAGCCATGTGGACGATTAGAAATGATCCCTAATGGTCAGTGCATAAGATTAACTACTGTAATCACAGCTTCTAAAGTCAATTCTTTTAATTTCCCAGGTTCCTTGAAGTAAAAAAAAGAAAAGCCTCATACAAAACTCTCAGCAGTGCTGCTGATGTACAGTACATCTCAATGTAGCATGAAAATAAGGAAGACGTCCTGTTCTCCAACACAGAACTGACTTGTTTTTCCAGGTCTTCCCTAAAAAGCAATGCTCGGTACGTTGCTTCAAATAACAACGTGCTGTTATCCAACTGTCTCTCTGCATTTGTAAAGATAGTTTGAGTAATAAGGCAGTAGGGCACGACCACATTCACAACAAAAGGAACGCAGAGTGGGCTTCGACTGCACACATGTTTACACATGAGAGGACAAGAATGTGGGAGAGAGAGAGAGAGAGAGAGAGAGAGAGGGAAGGAGAAAACGGGGAGCGAGGAGAAGCAGCGAGAGAGAAAGACATTCAATAAACATTTCTATGAGCTTCCCTCTGAGGTGAGGTTTATTTTAAGGCTGGCGAGCCACAGTGAGGGAGCAGGAGGGAGAGAGAGAGAGGGAGTGTGTATTAGAGAGCAGGGGAGAGGGTGAGCACATCGTGTCCCCAGCTATATGTGGGGAACAACTCCTGGCACAGACCCATTAAAAGGAAGTCCCAGCACTACTTTCTCTCCCGCAGCCAGAGCACGTTCCAATATGGGATGCAGGCTGAAGGCTGCACAAACACAACATTAGAAGATCTTTACCCATAATTCTCTGGACACTGGCCAAGCTCGGTCAAGTGCAGACACCCCTCCCTCCCTGCATTACCAGGCGTCGCACTCCACTTACACACTTCAATTTAAACAGCTTTAATATGAGTGGGGTTCTTTATTTTCTCTCTTTATTGGACCACCTTTGTTGCTTGTTCTGCGCTACATTTCCTGTCATGCTCCAGCGTAATGTAATAAAAGTGAAATGTTATAATAAGAATCTTAATAATCAGACAAAAGTGCATCTCCACAGTCGCAATTAACTCTGCTGCAAACAGAATAAATTCCTTCTGATGTAAAAGTCAGTCAACATTACAGCTCAGCCTGAACCTGCTAAATTAGTTTGTTTTCCACTTATAAGCAAAGCACCTCACCTTTCTCACAAGCTGAAACATTTTCCAGAGCCATGTGGAGTGACTAAAGCACACGACAACATCTCACAACGTTAGCTAGTTAGAAACTACCAGCCAGATGTAAGCAAATTAAAACAGCCTACAGAAACCAGTGCTACTCCAAATACACCACTATGCTGACAGTTCAGTTTAAAGCAACAGATTCAGCTCTCTTTGAACCAAACTGTTGCCTTGGTTCACAAAAATTATGGCAACAAATGTTCGTCACCGACCTTTATTCCATGAAGACGAGATGTTGACGAGCTAGTTGATAATAAAACTCTGATGACACGCATGTTTTGTTTTCGCGAACAAGACATTCGGACATTCAAAATCCATGTATAGATATTTTCCTCCACTGTGCGTCTAATCTGCCAAAATACAAGCAATGCATTCCTGTAACTGGTGTCCTGAATCCGTCCCAAACATGTCCCAAAGCGGCAGCTTGACAACAACATGGCCGCATCCATGCAAAACGGCTTTGGCTGAAAAAAACACAGAGCACACTTTATTTTTTTAACGCAATGCACTGTATCAACGGGAGACGGAGAGACGCCCTGTGGCTACAAGTTAGGTGGGAGAATTGGAGACTGGCTTACAGATTCAAACACTTGGCACAACCTGTCAGCTTGATATCATTTTCTGATACCTGTATGAGGCTGCGTGAATGAGCGTGAAGAGAGAAAACGTTTTGACTAACAGTAATGATTGACATGTGATGACTTCTTATTGACTTAAACTATGGTAAAATGCATCCAACCTCATGATTGGCTGCTTCGCTGTCGCCATATCGACCGACATCAAGGTGGATGAGAACGAGATCCAACAAGCCAGGTGGTTCACATGGCAACAGGTGATTGAGTCTTTGCTCAAAGGTTTCCGTGCAGCCCTCGCCATCCTGTCCAGACAGACCATCGCCCACCAGCTGATCTGACACTGGATCGGCAAGAACTCTAACCTTTAACCCCTAAACAGCTCAGACACACCTCCAGACGGTCAGACGGATCTGAAAACCAGCAACAGTTACTGATTTACTGGGACAAACCAGTTTTTCAAAATCAGTCCTATCACGCTATTACAGGGAGCTAATGCCATTACGGTAGGAAAAAATGCAATTTGGCTCTGTGCCTTTGGAGGACGCTATCTGCTTCTCCAATGTCTCCTGGAAAACCTCCAGAGTACGTAAAACACGTCATCTGTGGGAGGCCAGGGGGCTCGCTAAGTTACACTTCCTCAATCGAGGATGCCACCTCCGATGTCATGTCTCGTTCAGAATCGTCAGGTTTGAAATGTAGACTGCAGACCTGAAGATGTTTTAGACGATCCACCGGTATATTCTCGTTGTATTTCGGATTCTGTCCCGCTCTGAGCCGTTACCTGCAGAGAAACGGTAGTATTTCACTCCAGCTTCTCTCACTGGGCTGTTCCTTTCAGAGGGAGGGTGCAATGCACTCTGGGTGTTGTAGGAATGTAGAATGAGTGAAACCACAAGCTGTTTGTACAACTTTCTCCACAGCTATGGCGCCAATTTCAAATATTATTGCTTCTATTGATTACAGAGAACACCAGCTTTGACTGACAGCTGTTTTTTCCAGGGGAGAACTGCTCCTTTAAATGGGTGAATTATTATGGTTCATATAATAACCATTATAAAGTTGTCGTCGACTAAAACTAGACTAAGCTATAAAGGGTAAAAATGACTAAAATGTGACTGAAACTAATAAACATTTTCATCTTAAGACTGAGACTAAATCTAAAATAGCTGCCACTAGCACTGGTACAAAAACATTTTCCAATCACAGCCGTACTTATTAAAGCTCTGGTATTTGCTCACGGCCAGTTTACTCCTCTACAAGATTGGTGTTCTGAAACACCATGATGAAGGTTCGTGCTCACATCCGTAAGATTAGATAAAGATCAGTGATGCCTCAAGTTTTTGTGTGCCTGCCAGATTGAATGTTCCTGGGTCAATGCAACACACGGTATAATACCTTTAAGTTCAAACTAATGCTATAAGAGTCGGCAGCCCTGATTACAGAAAAGCACAAAATCAATAGAACAAAACGAGGTTTGTTTTGAGACTTTTAGGCAGCAGAGGTGTAGCTGTGCGCAGTTAAGAGGAACAGTGACAGATCTGCCAGAGACTCCGGGCTGCTGTGAGCAGCGAGGTGGCATGGAGCCGCTGTGGGGGCCCATCTCACCACTCCAGTGATAATCCTCATCCTCAACCAAGGAGGCATTTTACACTCATTTCCCGGCTCCGCCTGAGGCAGCCATGCATGGGAAATTGAGCCGCCAGCTGAGGGGGTGTCCAGGGAGAGACCAGAGGGTGTGTGGACCGAGAGGGAGCAGAGTGTGAGTGTACGCTTCCTCGCACACAGAACGCAAAGCAGCCAGCGCAGCATTGGAATTTTTTCAGCAAGCCTCGCTGAGAATGCCTCAGAAAACTAATCATCCAGATAAATATTAGGGTAGAATACTTGAAACAAACCTTTGTTCAGAAATAAGGCATGAAGAAGAGAGCTCTGCATTGATACGATTGGGCTTTCTGTTGCACCTGAAGGCGACAAACTCCCGCTAATTAAAACCTCAGTAAAAAAGCACAACAGCAGCTTACCTGTCCTTGTTGAGGAAGGTCATGACAGGCACGGGGTTGAGCATCTCCCTGCCCATGGTCCAGCTCGGTCTGTAGATGCAGTCCTCGGGTATTTTGACGGGTGGGAGACACTGGCTGGGCAATGTCTTCAGAGGAGCAAACATGGAGCAGCCTACGAACGCCTGGCACAGCTCTGGCTTGAACACGAATGAATAGTCCTGCAAGATGGACAGAAAATAAAGAATAGTAAGGTACAAACATAATTATATCTATTCATACTTTGAGAGAAAATCTGCCTCCTTTAGAGAGGAAATTACTCAGAACAGCATCAGCTGAACATGTTAAACACTTAATGAACAAACAGATAAATCAAAGCATATCTGGCTCAGACTTCATTACCGTATTTTCCTTTGAACACAACATCTGTGGCAGCTTTATCTCCGTCACTCAAAGTGTACTACTCGAAAATCAAAGGAATGCATTTAATAATGGCACACCTCAGATTTTCCTGCCTTTCATGGATTAATTACAACCATGCACTGTTTCATGCTGGCCATACCTTTTGGTGATAAAAAAATCATTTCAATTATATCGGCTGCTCTAATTTTTTAAGTAGTGCAAGGGCGTAGAATCACGTCCCTACCAATATCCACAAATGACTGAATTGTCCCTTCAAACTATTTTGTCCAGATTACACTTGTTGCACTCACAAGCAGCAGAGGAGCCGTCAGTCTGTCTCTGTAAACAAGGACTCCAGTCTGCAGGTCACACACTTCACTAAAGTGAAAACGATACAGCTGAACATGTCTAAGGATGGGTGTCGTTAAGATTTTAACGGTATTACGACTCTTATCGATACTGCTTAACGATCCAGTGCTTTAACGGTATTCTTATCGGTTCTTCTCGTTATTTTTTAAAGAGGAAAAATGAAAGAACAGAATTAAAATTATCGTATTTTCTGAAATGTAAAATAAACAATTATTCACGGCAAAATAAACAGCAATGTATAGAACAGATCCCTATTATAGACGGCAATGTTGTGTTGATGGAAATACAAAACTAATGTGTCGGGCTGGTGGTGGGCGGGGCTTATCAACGAACCCGGGTCCTCACGTGTACTAAGTTTGCTGGGTAACAGCGTCCAGTGAGAAGTGTGGCGCATGTCTCTGCCTGTGTATGAGGCACTTCAGACAGCTGTTTGGACAGATCGCTCGTGTTTCCGCTCTTACAAGCAGAAGTGTTCGTCGGCATCGACTCTGGTGAAGTGTAGCCACACTTGATTGTTTAATTCTCTCCGCCATGGTAGCGAGCAGGATGTCTTGTGTGTGCGCGCTGTGTGTGAGCGAGAGCTGCCCCCGCCCCTCGCACACAGGCTCCGCGAGAGAGATCTCTCTTTTGGATTGGGAATATGCATCACAGACGAATGTCTTAATCTTATTGCAAATTAGAAACGGTTGCTGAAATTAAACGTTTTTGTAACAATAATACATTTATTTTCTTTATTTCTCCAGTACTGAAAGCAGAACCGATAACGTCATAAGTTTATCAATACTGCAGTATTTCATAATTCAGCCTCAGGGCCTGTTTAATACCGGGTTTCAGTACCCATCCCTAAACATGTCTCAATCAAATGACCATTTTTTGCATCGCCTCCGCGCTGTCCATCACTCTCTCTCCCTCTCTCACCCTCTCTCACCCTGGGCGAGCACAGTTTGTTTAAATATTATAAATAATAATTAATATTATTGCCCTAACGTCTTTGGTTACAGCGTGACATTTGAAATGGAAACACCTCATCATGAAAGCGTGTGGTATCAAAAGTTACAACCTGCCTCAGGAAGCGTCACCTTGCAGGACCATCACAGAACAAACATATTGATAATTTATGGGTAAAAAAAAAGATAAAGAAACAGAGATTAGAGTTTGTATACTAAAGTAATTTCTTCTTTTCAGTCCCAGGCAGTTATGAAACAAGAATCACCTTGTTTGAATGTAGAATTCCTTTAAAGGCAGGGAGAGTGCAGTTGTCGTCCCCACTAATGTTACAGTGAAAACTTACGCTCTTGAAGTAGTGCTTAGAACTTCTGCCTAACACAGCGTTTGAACTGTTTAAACTTGTTGCAGCAAATACAATATAATGTATGCAGTGACATCATCTACATATCAGGAAATGTCAATGTTTTAAGCATGCCTAATTAGCTATAAGGTGTTACTGTTTGCAATGAACCCATGAATGTTGAGACAACTGTCGCTGGAAAACTTTGATACTGAAGAAAAAAAGATTACGAGTTTGTTGCTCAATGTCACCTCACGTGGGCAGATGATTGTCGACATAGTATATTAACTTCGTCCTCTTAATCTGAAGGGAACTCTCTGACCATATATCCACCAGTAATCACTCACTGTGACTTAAGACATCCCCTGGTTCAGGCAGTAAATCTGACCTGTTGGTCCACTCACTTGTAATTGATGCTGCAGTAATACAGGGCAGATTTATTGAGTCAGGACCCACCTTGATCTCAGACGGCTTGGGGCTGCAGAAGCTCTCCTCCACCTCGATCTTGAAGTGGCCTCCCAGAGACGAGGTGCCGTCCAGCGTGGTCATGCCTGTGTTGGGCTCCATGCTGCCGTAGTCTTTGCTGCACATGTTCATGGGTGAGTAGCCCATGATGTGCTGCTCCAGGGAGGGAGGCGTGGGAAACATCTGGTGCAGGTCTGCCGAACCTGGTGGGAGAGAGAGACGAGGAGGCATCAGTATGTGACAGACAAGATTATCATGTGATTGAAGAACAGCGACAACAGAAGGTAGGTCACAAGTGTATTCCTGAAGTAGTTGTGTTGGTGTTGGTGATGATATTGTTCGCACAAAGGAGCGCTGAATGTGCGCTCTACTGTAACCGAATTATGTTATTTATTTTGCAAGGTGTAGGAAGCCCATGTTGATCTATTAAAAGGAATGTTTATGTTTAAATCAAGAAATCTTTGCACGTAAGTTTGTCTCTCGTTGTGTTGGTATACCTTCTTGTAGACATCTTCTGCAAAAATAGATATTCGAATAGTTCAAACTTGTGTGTTTTTAGAAGTAAAAATAAATTGTAGTTTTTAGCCAAATTTTGACAGCATTAATCTGCACACAGCACCTTGACCTGCCCCCTCTTTATGTCTCTCTCTGGCTGCTATGTTGACTGTCATCATCAGCAGTCTGTTTATTAAGTCACAAAAGAGGACGTCTGTGTGTGTGTGTGTTTCTCTGCGGTGTGTTTCTCTGCTATAAAATATTATAGAAGTTAAAGCCAGGTAACGCTGTGTCATGTGTTTCCGTCATGCTTTTGTCGTATGATCAGTGACGAGGTCAGGGGATATAACGGAGTGCGATTAATCTGCGTTAATTTTTTTGACTTCATTTTTGCTGCAATTAATCGAAATGAAGGTGTTATTTTGACAGCCCAAGGAATATGTTTAAGACATTTTAGAAAGGTTTATGAATGCAGCACTCAAAGTTAGGAAAAAACATCATCACTGAGTGTTAATTTGTATATGTTCTTTATGATATGGTAACATTTTAAAGACTTTTAAATGAAATAAACCTGTAAAGGGTCATTGAAAACACAGTGTTGTCTTAAATAAAATCTGTGACATCTGTTTTCTCCATTCCTGACACTAATAAATTAACCAAACAAACTACACAACACTTTTACAATAACGAAGTAGCTTACTTTGTTTTACATGCTGAAAATGAACATACATTGAATGATATTTTGCTGGTAATGCCCTGTACAAACCACTTAGATCAGTGTCTTAACATATCCCTGAAGAAGAAAACACCAACTTTCATGTAGATGACTTGACAAAGTAAAACGTGTCTTTTTCAGGTGTTCGCCCTCTGATGTTTGCTACCACAGGTTCTGTCAAGATGCTCGCTGATGTTTGTTTTCACGTCCTGCAACCAAATATAACAAGCAGCTGTCTTTACCGGCAGCGTCCATGTAAACACAAAACAGATGAACACTTATTGGATAGGATTTAGGTGCAACAGGCTTCTCGCCAACGTCTAATGATGTAATGTGTTTATTTAGTTATCTATTAGCAGGAACATATACAGAACCCTGCAGGGCTGCAAAGGGGGTTAAAAGACGGAGCACCTCCTTTTTACTGCTTTCATTTTCATAAGCCAATTCTTCTCTCTAATAACAACTCTCTATATAAAGAGACTATAAGGGGAATATCCGAGGCCAATAATTTTTGTAATTACCAGATGCTTCCAGGGGCTAACAAACACTATTCATGGTAAATGAGTCAGGAATGTTCAGTGTCTGTTCATAAAAGTGAAGCAAAACGGTTGACGTGAGACCAATTTACTTCACAGTAAAATATAGAGTGTCCTTAAATTCTCTTAAGCTCTGCATTAGGGTCCCTGTGCTCAAATAAATAAATAACTAGATGTAAAAAATATTACTGAAAATACTTAAAGGTACAAGTGTGTTCAAGACAACTAATTGGATGCAAGTTTACAGTAAGTGTTAGCATAGAAAGCTTGCAGCAGAGTAGCAAAGGCGACAACAAAGCAGCAGCGACAGGGAGGCTCTCAGAAGTGACCTTAAAGGGCCAGTTTGCGGATTTTCAACCCCAGTCCTATCATGGGGAGCTAATGCCATTATGGAAGAAAATTTGTAGTGCCTTTGCAGGACGCTATCCGCTTCTCCAACGGGCCCTGGAAAACCTCCACCAGACTACGTCAAACGCGTCATCTGTCGGAGGCCAGGGAGCTCGCTGAACTACACTTCCTCAATCGAGGACGCCGCCTCCGATGTCATGTCTCGTTCAAAATCGTCAGGTTTGAAATGTAGACTGCAGACCTGAAGAGTTTTTAGACGATCCACCGGTATATTTTCATCATATTTCGGATTATGTCCCTTTCTGAGCAGTCGCCTGCAGTGAAACGGTAGTATTTCACTCCAGTGTCTCTTGCTGGGCCGTTCCTTTCAGAGGGAGGGGCGCAATGCATGCTGGGTGTTGTAGGAATGTAGAATGGATGAAACGATGAGCTGTTTGTACAACTTTCTCCACAGCTATGGCACCAATTTAAAATATTATTGCTTCTATCAATTACAGAGAACACCAGCTATGATTGGCAGGGGCTTTTTCCAGGGGCGGACTGCTCCTTTAACACCGACTCACACCCCTAAGACTTCCTCACACTGTTACAAACTGCAATTCAAATGGACTTTTTTTTTACCGTTTGATTAACAAACAAAAGCAGCACAAAAAGCTGACATAATAAAATCCCCAATTCAATTTGTAGATGTAACATGACAGCATTTGGAAAAGTTCAAGAGGGGTGAACATTTATAGAGGGCACTGTAACTACAGCCATGTTCTCCACCACTAGGGGGCCAATCCAGGGGTGAGCATCAATAATGCATTAGTATTAAAGGCCTTAATTCTAATTAGAGGATTTAAAGGATATGAAGCCATTATGAGCAGGGGGAATACTGTGTTTAAAACTAAATGACTTGCTGAAAACTCTCAGTGAACCGTTCTAAGTTTTCAAGGGGCTCCTGGGGAGGACCGAACTGATTTCAGATTAACACCTGAGGTGAATCCATCCGTGTAGTTTAAGGAGACACGGCACATCAGGGAAAAGAGAGAGAGACGGGTGTAGAGATACGTACTGATGCAGGAGACGGGGTCCAAAGTCGAGGTCTTTGCTTCCTTGCTGCCAAACTTCTCGTCCGTTCCATTCACCGGTCGTCTGGAGCCAGGCTGTGGAAGAAGAATATCAGCACCTGATCAATTAGGTAACTCAAAGCATCATTAAATAACACAGCTTTAAAATCATTACTGTTATGTTTCTCACACCTGAGGGGCCTACAAGTTTTCTCACACATGACATGCACTTGAACTGTCAGCAAGACTTTGCTCGAGCACATGAACGCGAGCACTTACACACACACACAAACACACTGTGCCAGACCACACTCTGTGTAATCAGATACTCATCGCAGTGTGAGCCAAGGCCTCTACTAACCGCCAGATCATCCTCGTCCGAGTTGAAGAGGTTGTCCAGGTCGTTGATGGACACCACCAGGTCCGTCTCGTGGATCAGGCTGGTGGAGGCCATGCGGTTGTGAGCGGCTGCCCGTTGAGCATCTGCACAAACAGACCTGCTGTTAATACTTGTGGGTTTTAATTGAGCTGTGACTGCTGTGCAAACTGACTACCTGGACTGGCTTCAATCTGCTCTCCATTCAATCAATCCAGGAAGCAGATTTTCTTCTAAATTCAATTATTAAAATGCTCATGGATGACGAATCCATCCCATGAGACTTAAATTAAAAACCATTGAGAATGAATGCTCCTTTTGTACTGAATGATGATTGATATTGAGAAACTGAGCGTGCACATACAACGTGCACCTCTTGTCCTCACTGTGCAGGTCTTTTGAGGTTCACATTAGTATCAGATGTGTTTGTGTAACAGCAACCAGATCACAGAAAAGCTGAGACACATGTTAGGAAATAAAAAAGCCTCCTTACCATCTGATGGTCCTGCTCCTCCGTCCTCACCCTGTGAGGAAACAGGAAAGATTGGACGGTTAGATTCGGAAACACACACACAAGCAGACAGATCAATCAAAGACAGGATGTACGACTAATCAAAGCTAGTAAGTACGTTTCATTTCAGGTAGATAAAGTGTTCCGACAGAGTGACAGTGTACCTGTAGTGATGTGGGGGGATGTAGTGCTCTACGTCAAGTAGGTTATTTCTGATTTTACCATTTTAATTTGACAGTTTTCCCCATTTCATTTTAGTTTTAAAACTACTTTAATCTTCTCACGTTGTTCTTTTTCTCTCCCCTCAAACACACACCTACACCTCGCTCTCTTTCTCCCTGTACGTGTCTGCCCAGACACTTTTATTTTTTCATCCACAATTCAGTTTTCACAACAGCAGGTGATCAGTGTGTGGACGAGGCTCGATGCTTTACACACGAGCTTTAACAAAACAGCGCAAGTACGACCACATCAAACAAGAGAGGCTGCCTTTACAGAGAACATCTGTGTGGCCTAAATCCGATTTATGTTGCTCAGATGTGACTCAGGTCTGTTTTTTCATGACAGTATGAACAGCACAAATCACACGGGATCTCATCTTTGCAAATCTGATTTGGGCCACTTTCATTCAGATTCAGGTCTGATGTTTTGCAATGCGACCTGAGTCTGAACTGTCAAATCGGAATTCATTCTCGATTCTCGACATTCATCACAACTGTGCGCTGGCGTGAGTCAAACTGTAAATATAAACATGGACGGCTCCGACTCCGCGTCCACACACACACACACCTCCGTACTGAAGTAGCAGCCATTGCTCCATAATTAAAAATGTGGCTCTCTGTCTCCTCATCCTCGTTATCATCTGCTGTCGAATTCACTGGCTTCCACATCACATCAATTTATACATGAAACCGTAAACACTGACTTCCACGGCCACCATGTTTGTTAACGTACGACAGCGTGCTGCGCGTAGCCTTCGTTATTGTTCTTTTGCTCATGTGGGTCAGCTCAGGACTGTGACCAGTTCACACCACAATCTGATATCGGCCACATTTTAAAAATGATGTGAACAGCCAAAGAAAAGAAATCTGGATCTGAGCAATAAATCAGAATTGAGCACTAAGGCTCGCAGTGTGAACGTAGCCTCTGTGATTCTGTGCAGTTCATGTGATTGTCAGTAGACCCTCCTCCGGATAGCAGAACAGACAGGCAATCAATCGATCACCAAAGCAGTTTTCTAGGCAGATGAAAAAATCTGAATAATAAATAATATCATGGCGGCCAAAGACACTTTGCTGACCTTAAATTAACCTAGTTGGAAAACACTAATATTACACCGTCTTGCTCTTAAGGAGGGACTGAGCAGAGTCTTTTTCATGACTCTGTTTGCATGTGGGTCAATAACTGATTATAAACAGAACCAATACATTTGACTAGAGTCAAAGCAGAATGTGAAAATACACAGAAAATAAAATATTCCACTTAGTAATAAATAATAATATAATAATAATAACTGAAAACAGAGGAAACTGGACCGAAGCAGAGGAACGCAGAGAGAGGGCTGCTCGCAGCTGCTGTGGCAAATGAGATTTCCAGTGTGGATCAGAGTGAAATCATGATCCAAGGAATGGCCTGTTAGGCTCCAGCCCAGACGTCAATATGTGGGAGGACTGGCCTTCTGTAAGTTTGTGTGTGTGTGCTCTCGTGGCGGGTTGTGTGCACACTGTGAGCTGAGCAGCTCTAGCTGGAGAACAGGAATGTTATGTCCCGGACATTGATTTCATTACGCTCCAGGGCTTTTCTCAGAGTAACGCAGGCTTTAATCCGTCTCCCTTAAAGGACCAATCCACAGCGGTGCACAACATCCGCACCAAGGCCACAATCTATAGGTGCTAATGATGCCTTAACCCCTTATCAATACCCCGGCCTTGGGTGGGAAAGTGTGTCTGAGTCTTTACATATTGCACAAGCTTGTCAAGACTCCAAGGCTGCCTGCATCAAATCACCTTTTTCCTCCATTTCACTTCATTCAGCAGACACATGAACACTCTAATATTATAGTATGAGGCTTCTTTAAAGCACAGGTCACATGGCCTGCAGAGTGATGCTGTCGATGCAAAGTTCACACCGGGTCCCTGCGCTCTGCAGCAAGCCACCAGTAGGAGGTTTAATAATGTGGAGAATGCATAAAGCATTGCTTCTGCACAAAAGTTGCAATTCAAATCATCATGATTCAGGAAGACCCCGAGTGTCAAACTGACCCTTCAGTGTTGGTTGTTCACAAGAGTTCTGCAGGAATTATCCGCCGAGGTCTCCTCCTCTCTGCAGCTAAAGGACCAAGTGATTATTACTGTTAAAAATGATGAATACATGTTGAAAAACTACACTCCTCCCACGCTCTTCTTCAGCAGACTCAGGCCATCAAGAGGGGCTGCAGTGTTGAGATGCTCTGCTTGTTTGAGGTTGGGATTCCTTCACAAGAGTTCGTCGTTCAGAACACTTTAACCAGGAGCAGAATTAACTGCAGTAATGTAATTAAAACTGGTAAAAACACTGAATAAAGCATTGCTCCCCCACAAAAGTTGCAAATCAAATCATCATCATTCAGAAAGATCCTGAGCAGCTTGTGTCAAACCCTTCAGTGTTCATTGTTCACAAGTGTTTTGCCAGAATTATCCGCAGAGGTCTCCTCCTCTCTACCGCTAAACGACCCAGTTTTTATAACTCTTAAAAATTATGAATAAAGTCGTCTTATGAAAACAAACTGCATTCCTCCCACGCTCTTCTTCAGCAGACACACAGGCCGTGAAGAGGGGCTACAGAGGCTACTAGCTTGTGTCTAGATGCTTTGTTTGTTTGAGGTTGGGATGCCTTCACTGTTCATCGTTCTCAAGAGTTTTACCGGAAGCAAAAATAAAGTGGTAATCTCGATTGTCTGTTAAGTCACTATCGCATTATCTGTCTATCGCTGAATGAACCACAATGCTGATTGAGCCTATGGCCCACTGATGAAAGCCTTTGCATTTGCAGTATTACAGACCGGGTGTCTGTGGCGACTTTCACAGAAAGAAATCTCAAGCGGCGCTCAGTTAGTGACGCGTTTTCCATCAGCCAGCAGTGGTTGGTCTGCTAGAGAGGGTAGGCGGAGCTAAGAGGCTGCTTTTCAAAAACGTGCGACTCTCCATCGATCTTTGGCGAGGACTTCGGTGACTGTGAGCCAAGCTGTAGCTAACGTAATCTCGCCTTCATCTGGTTTAATAATATATGTGCCAGAAATGTTTTAATGTCCAGCCAACATGGGATACACATGCTCCGAGAGTTAAAACATGAGTCTCATGTAAGATGATATTAGAGTTTGGTGTGGCACAGCACTGGAAAAAAAATACAAAAATAATTTTAACCTTCAGATTAAACAGCTGAATCCAGTCTGACAAACTCCTGAGTCGGGTACAGCCCTAGAATAAAGATGATGCTGAAACACCGGGTCCAGCTTCAAACACACTCACAAAAAGGGGTAAAAAAAAGTTGTGTGTATTTATAGCGAACACTATCTGTTATCTTTCAAGAGGGAATTCTCTTAACGCGCCTGAAATATATCACATCAGCAGGTGAAGCATCCTAAAGCACCGAGGACTGAAGAAGATGCTCAAAGGAAAAGGCCCGTACACGCTGGTATAAAGATTGGGGAGGAACACCCGCACACATGTGGTGGATACACACACACATAAGGCAGACAGTGGAACGGCTCCGTTGCACAGACTGCTCTTCAGGGACTCTCCACTCCACTGAGAGCTTCCTTCACCCTTACATTCCCAGCATGGACCGCAGGGACAGAAGAGAAGCAAAATATTTGAGTGTGCTTTTTAAGCTTAATGGTCCAGTGAGCCAGGTTTGTTGCCGTGGTTAGACTCCAGGCTCTGTGAAGCCTGATGCCGACATGCAGCCAAGGAATGAACACACACACACACACACACACACACACACTGAATCTCCCTTTCAATGCTGGGGGCGATCCACAGCTAACAGGTGGCCCTTGTCTGGAGCCGCAGCCAACAACCTCACAGGCAGAGCGGAGGAATACGGTGGGAAGGGGAAGGAGGGAGAGGGCAGATCAAACAGGAAAAACACAACAACTTAAAGGAAATTGGACAGGCTAACTACTTGGTGTTCCTCTGGGCTCAGCTAACAATGGTGATTCAGGGATAGCTTCCTGCTCCGTGAGACTTGGGCAGCGAAAGCGGATGTGTGCGGAAAGCGGTTGCAGCGTTATTTTTAGTGCAGTATTGCTGAGGATGCTGATGGCCTATTTTCTACCTCGCCTGCTCCCTGATCTTAAAATCAGTCCTCTTGTTCCCTTTTTACCCCCGGGGCAACAACCGAGGAAGGAGGGATGAAGTGGTTACTCTGCATGCTGCCTTTTAGGAAGGCTTCATAACGCCAAGCATTTGTCAAACTGCAATAAATCCTACGGGGTGTGGCTGCGGAAGAGATTGAGAGCAGCCAACTTGCAAAAGGGATGTGTGTGGCTTATTTCCAGGCGGAGTGGAGTTTGACGTGGACCATTTTCAGGTCAACTAGTCACGATAAAGAAGTGACAGAGTGTCAAGTTCAATAAAGACGTTGAAGTTTATGATAAAAACCACCAGTGTTTCAAGGGGAAGCTGTGCTGTATGAATATGCCACCCTTATACTAGCCACGCCATTTGGTGATGATCATCAAATATCTTGTGTAATAATAATCTACCCTTAACTGGGATATCTGTGCTAAACTTCTTGCACAGATTGGTCTTAACTTGCATTCACTAAGACAAACACAGAGAGAAGCCATAGTGACGGGCAGTGTTAACTTTGGCAGCCAGTTATGTTGGAACGTAACATTAAGCATGTAAAGCCACAGAATGAAGCCGTGCAGTTACAGCACCACATTCTGCACATTCCTCTCATTTTATATCATTGTAGTGGATGCTGCTTCCAACCTAACGCGTTGCCATGACAACGGCGGATGACTACCTTTTTTCCTCATTAATGATTATGGTCATTCAATCAATCAATGGTCTACCAGGCAAACACGTAAACTATTAAGTTATTTTAACTTCTTAATTTACTGTTTAACTTTATTGGTAAGAAAAAAAAAGAGTCACAATGTTTGTTTCAATGTTTGTTTGAAGCTAAATGTCAAATGTTTGTTCTGTGAAGATTAAACGTGATTGTGGTTCCTTTAAAGACCAGCAGTTATAATCACCGCTTCTCTTTGAAACAGTCTGACCGAAGCAGACGGCCCGTGATCGCTCATTTTCGTGCGGGAGAAGCTTCCGATGAGCCGGGAAACGCCCCCTTTTTCTCTGAGCACATTTTAGACCAGTCTCGCTAACGAAAACAAAACATACGCGTGGTCAGAGTTTTCATCGTCTTCGTCAGTGACAAGCATTTATCATCATAATTTAGACGGGTGTCATAAATATGATGTTGGTCCATGTGACTGAAGTTAAGACATATTAGCAGTAAAATTTCCACTTAAAAACATCTAAGAGAATAATGAGAAGACAAGACAATGACACATCTTATCTGACATATCTCTGTGCATCAGAACCTGCAATAAAAGATCAAAGTCGACTAAGATGCATATAGCAGAGTAAAGAGACTTGGTGTGGAGCGTATGTTGTGGGAGATGCAGTTTGACAGTTAGGTAATGTTTGCCAATATAGAAAGGTACTGCAGGTTGTTGTTATGGAAACAAGTTGCAAAAAACCTGTTTGCTATTGATCCGTGCAACATTTATATTACACAAGTAGGACAAACTATAACAGCTGAACCATGACCTCTATCTGACAGGAAAAAAGGAGAATTTAACAGAGGAGCGATTCTCCTGTTCGCTCCTTCTCCTGGCCTGCCTTACCTTATGTTTCTTTCCCGGCTCCCGCTCCCCTCCCGCCTTATCCTTCTTGTTGGAGAATGTGAACTTGACATCTCCCTCCTCAAAGGCGTAGGGGTCCACCTCCGGCTCGTGATCTCCGTCCGTTATGGCAGCAGAGAGGTACTGGTTTCTCCTCGCTCGGTACATCTGGATGCGTTCGTCCGACACCTTCAGAGGCCATTTAGACGTGGACATGACCCTGAGGAGATGGAACAGAGGCATAAGGACTCTGGAGCAGAGTTAGATCATAGACAGTGTCATCAGTTCCAGAATAAGAGAAAGGACAGTTGTATGTGAGTAAAGAAGAAGAACAACTACGTTCCCTGAACTGCTCTCTCTTGGCCTGATGCTGCCTGATATCATATGTCACAGCTGCTGCCATATTTAACTGCAGAAACAGAAATGGCAGCGATTGCAAACTGCTCTGACAGCTGTCATGCAGCAGAAGTGGATGCATCATGTTTGTTGTCAGACAATTACATTTCCAGCAGATTTATGGAGACGTGCCGACTGCCACACTGACGGCTCGTACACTCACAGACAGACACATTCATCACTTGTTACTGGGGCATCAGAACCTCTTTTGTGGCTACAACCATGGCCTACTTGTTCCATATATGTAACAGAGCAGGGGGAGGAAGGGGAAACAAACGAGGAGGGACTGGCCTAACTTATGTGTTATCCCTCTCCATCAATGCCTCCTATATTTCTCTGTACCTCTGTCCTCTCGTCATGCCTGTCCGGCTCTGATGTGAGGTGATGGTGCGCAGTGGCCTGGGCCAGAGATTAGCCGCCATTCAGAGCTGTGGCCGGGAGGATTACAGCTCACTAGAATAGCCCGTCCAAGCGGATGGCCCCTTGGGATTGCGTAACCCCGCCGATAATTCCCACTACGGCCACCCTACGGCCTGCTGGTCACTCCGCCTGCCTTCACGCTGCACAAGCCCCCCTCGCTCTGTCCATCTGTGATCCCCTTCCTTGCTAGCAGCTTCTTCTTGGTGCAACAGTCTCTCCAGCGCCTGCCAAACTGACAGCCAGCAGACTGTATTTCTTTCAGCTTCAGCTGTATTACAATAGGCGAGGTTTTTTATCTTTATCTAACCCTGCCATTACTCTTCCTCTCTCCTGGCTCCGGTGTGTTTAGGAATCGATGAGTAGTGCTGGCCCTGCACATTGGTGATGTATGATGTCAAAAGGGCACATAGCAAGAGATTAACATGCTGTGTGCAGCTAAGCGCTATACCGACGATTTGACACAGAGGAATGAGGGAGGGGGGTGAGTAAAGTGAGGGGATCTGATAGAGAGTGTGAGTAAAGGGGAGGTGGTGAGTTTGGCATCATCACTCTTTAAAAACTATTATGTCGGGACTGAAAGTGCTCCAAAGCTTCAGGGGGCACTCAGACACAGAGGAGAAGGTGGGAGGGCTTGGACGCCAAACACCTCTCTACTTACAAAAAGGGATCGAGCAAACTTTAGTGGAATGAGCGCAAAAAAAAATGTCCAGCAATGCTGCCGAGGGGATGAGATCCCCTCCCTCCCTCCCTCCGCCAATTAAATACAACTGCTGGAAACTTTGCAGAAATATTACCAGGGCAAGCGTTTTTTTCAAACGAGCAACACGTCACTCCGTGTGTTCACGTGGAGAAGCTCAGGAGGAAAAACTGAAACCATCTGACTTTCGCTTGCTAGCTGGGTCGCATCGCTTCTAAATAGCAACAGCGACACTGCTTAGTCAGTGTGTGAAAGGCTGAGGCCTTTATCACTGTGTGTGTATGTGTGTGTGTGTGTGTGTGTGTGTGTTAGGGATTAATATTCGATTCATTGTGCAGCCCTATCACGATTTTGGCTGCCAAAGGTTAAATAATTTATCGACGGCGAAAGATCAAGAGGTTTTGGCTTCACTTTTTGAGGAGCTGGCATGTCATGCCATAAGCGCCCACCTTGCAGCAGCAGTTTACCGGTGTTGTGGTTCGACGAGTGAACATGCTAACTGGTGACTTTCAGCCGAATGAGTCTGTGGTCGTCGTGGTTACAGCAGCTGCTGAAAACGGGAAGACAATACCTAGCTGTCCTCTTGTGTGCCTCATTACGAGCTCAAAACATACTTATCGTATGTACGTCTTAGAAGTGCCAAACGTGCCATGTGGGCTTCTGACGCTCAGTCGCGGTTTGAACGGTGCTTGTTACTTAAAAACAGGCAGAGAGCATGTCACTCGTTAAACTGAACCGGTCCCCCCGAAACAGCTCGTCATCGGTTGTTTGGAGGTATTTTGGGGTTAGGGCGAGTGATGTTACGAAGAAACATCACGTGTGTGTGTGTGTACGAGTGTAGTAGGACATTCAATAGCAGTAGATAATCACTTACTCTGTGACCGACACCAGGTTGTCCTGTGATGCTGCGGCCTCCTCCCTCAGCTTGTCCCCCGGCAGCAGCGGCGTGGGCACCTCCACTTCTTTCCTGCGGGGTAAATTAAATAACCTCCACGGTGTGTGCGAGTTGTCCTCCTCCAGGTTGACCGCTGCGCCCACATACACCGTGGGCTCAGGAGGGTCCGAGTAGGTCGAACCTCCGGGATGGGAGTGATGGGAGTGGAAGTGCTGACTTAGACCCTCTGGCCCTCCTGGCTCCTCGCCGCCACCCTTCACCCCAACCAGGCAGGGCTCCGGGGGAGGCTGGTAAAAGTGTTGGCTGTTGGGGGTTGAAGGGTTCTTCATGCCCTCTCCTGACTCATCGCTGGGCTCGCAGGGGTGAGGGCTAAGTGGTGGGGGTTGTGGGGAGTTGGCTTGTTCCGACTGCCCTGTGTTTACCCCGCTACTGTGAAGCTGGGGGGCTTTTTGAATGGCGGACACATCCGTTGAGCGTATACTGGTGAATCTTCCTCCGTCCTGACCCCTCATGGCCAACCTTTGGCCGGCCGATGCTTCCGTATCTATTGAAGTGTCGTCGCAGGTCAGGCTGCGATGGTGGAAGGGCGTCTGAGGTCTCTTCTGCTGCTTGTCGCCTTTCTCGGGCTTCTCTCCCCCGGCTTTGTGCTTGGTAGGAGGCTGGGAGGGCTGTCCTGCAGACTGAGCTTGTCCTGGGGTGCTGCCTGTTCGCTGCTTCACTGATTTGTATCTGCAGGGAAGAGGACAAACAAGGAAATATGGTGAGGCTACAAGACATCGGTGACACCTAACAAAGCAGCAGCAGAATGAGAGAGAGAGAGAGAGAGAGGTGATCTGTCAGACCACGAGAAGCTGCACTAAAGTTCTTTATTTTTATGATGCACAGAGGTCTGGTGCAGCTTATGTAAACTCTCCCCGTAAACCAACACATCTGCTTCTTCCAGGAAACATCAATTATATCAGTTACTGTCACCTGCAACATGGCAGCCCAACTAATTCATCTCAGATCAATCAGGAGACAGACAACAATTAAGTAGCAGGAGTGTAACACCGCAGACTCATTACCTGAACAGAATGCATCTTATAAAAGCCTGAACAAAAAGGAAATCAATAAAGAAGGAAAGGAAAGAAACAATATCTCATATTCGGCTGCTTCAGATGATGATAAAACAACATACTGAGGCTTCTCCACGGTCTTCTGCATCTGTTGGTCGCCCAGGAAGACGCCCTGGTCCGAAACCACCTAATCTATTTTAACAGATTCTACGTAGCATAGAAATGTAGAATCTGTAGGCAGGGGGGTGGATTATGGTACGGGAAGTGTTATGGTTTCGGTTTGTACTACGCTTGCAGTCCGAGTACTATTGGCCAATCACGTATCAGCAGGCTGCGGCGTGAGAGCAAAAGCAGGCCGAACATAATCCGCCATAATGACATCCCAGCTCCCATTAGCGGCTGTCTGACGACAATTTAGCTTCTTATTGATCTCCATAAACAGGCATCTGCATGCTAACAGCTAACAATCTGCTCTAAATCAAACATTCTACTTGCGGGGCGCCGGCTGAGCTCAGTTGGTCGAGCAGGCGCCCCATGTACAGAGGCTACAGTCCTCGACGCACTGATCGCAGGCTCGACTCCCGGTCTGCCAATCATTTGGTGCATGTCATCCCCCACTCTCTACTCCCCACATTTCCCATCTCTCTACAGCTGTCCTACAAATAAAGACAAAAAGGCCAAAAAATAATCTTTAAAAAAATAATTCAACTTGAGACAAATTTATGTTGATGCTGTGTCACGAAAGCCGCTCATCATTTGGATTTCCCGACTTCCTCGAATGCATCAGAAATGATCGATCCGACCTCCGTTCAACAAACGAGCATTTTCGAAATTTCAGCAAACTTGAGAGCCGTTAATTTAAGTCAATCACAAGAGAAACGGTTTCTTTTTTGGGTTCATCCCGCTGAAGTAATCCAGAGTGCAGCCTCTGTGTAACTTACTATTTACAGTGAAACTGAGACTCAGCACAAACGGATGAATGGGCGCTCCTCCTCATTAAATGAACCAATCACACATCTGGAGGGGCAGAATTCGCTTTGCTTTTGACCTAAACACATGGTTGTTTCTCAGGTTGCTACTTGGACTGTAAACAAAGCAGCGTACGGAAAAGGAAGTCTCGACTGTGGAAGTCGCTAACCGCTGGCTACAAGCCCGACATGCTCACCGTTGTCCCCAGAGGCTACATTGTCCTCAGACTATAGCCGATGGCTCCCCAGATAGGAAACCACCTGATTGCCCACAGCCAACTAACAGTGAAGCTGAATGTAGTTTAACTGTTGTCCATATGAATCACCTCTAAAGGTTTGGCAAGAACAAGAACCACAGACCAGGTACAAGGTCACGTCAGGGCTGAGCTACTTCACACGCAGAGCAGAAGGGCAGGCTGAAGCACACATTTGACTGAATTCACATCAAACCTGTCGCCTTCTAGCAGCTTTGTTGAGATGTTGGTGACAAAATAAAGTTTGATCTCTCTGATTGTAACGCCCCACTCTCTTCACTCACTGTCTACCTCGCTCGACCACCGCCGCTCTCCTTCTCACTCTTTAAGATGGGGAGGAGAGGCCGCTTCGGTGTGGTGTGATTTCTAACAGTAACAGACATATCCTACACACTAGAGGATACATTTATTGCATGTATGCAAGCTTTGGCTTCCCTGTAAAATACATGAGAGAAAGGCGGCAGATAAAACAGTTCACCTTTTTTTTGCTGATCCTAAAAACAATCCGTTCCGTGACCCCTCCAGCCAAGCTACTGCGCTCACCTATCTCTTACCACAATACCCTATCTGCCTATCAGGTCAGAATCCCTGTTACTACATCCTCTCTGTTACTATCTCACCACTCAGCTCCTCGCTGCAGTTGCACATTAAGGTGTTGACGAGGAAGCTGTGTCTCTTTAATGGCCGGGGTACAAGCGTGTCCTGACAATTAGATGTCAAGATAAGCAGACACATGGAAGGCTTCCATCTACAAAACAAAGCTAATGGCCATTAAAACTGGCAACGCACTGAGCTTCCCATTTCTGTCGCCAAAGTGTTGGGCGGCTTCCAACAAATTAACATGCTCCAGCTGACTGGTCCAATCCACTCGGCTCTCGTCTGCCGTCCAAGTCGGCTTTCCCTCTGCTCTAGGTGGAAAAAAAGCTGAGTGCAGGATTCCCCAGTGGAGGTATGCCCAAACTTACAAGGTACCAACCGATCAAAACACACACAAAAAAGTACTTTATCATCAACCATGTACCTGAATTTTCTTATCTATGCATTAGATTTGTTTAAGTTCCCCCAGCAGAAGCCGGTCAGGCATGCAGCTCTATGATTGGACCTGCAGGCTGCAGTGAATAGCTTGTGCTCACATGGAAACTTTTGGATCAAACAGCTGGATGCAAATGTAGTTGGCCTGGGCGGATGATGAGCCAAAGACCTGAAGGATGCACGGGACGAGGGTTGTCACGATCCCAGAATTTTAAACTTCGATACGATACTAATACAAAATTAATAAAAACGATACTCGATGCCCGTTTCCATACCATGGCAACAAAAAAGAACTCTTAGGTACCAGGTAATCTTCTTGTTTTTAATTTTTCCCTGCAACACAAACCAGCTCATTTGAAATACTCTTTTCAGCAGGGGTCTCCAGCCTTTTTCATCTGAGAGCTAGTTTGTAACAGTGAAATCGCTGTAATTGCTGGTGGCGCCACATGTTGATTCTTATGTCGACTGAAACGTTGGTACCACAGATGAGGCTCACACACTTGTACTTTCCCACTCCCCGTGGAAAGAGTATGTTTTCTGCTTTTTCTTAGCGTGGCCACCTTCACTGTCCATCATAAATCTGGCTAAACAGGCTAACAGCACCGAAATCCTCACTTTAGCTCACCTAGCGTACAGCGTAACTGACCCGACCTGTCGATGGAGGTTGCTGCATCTGGGACATCTGTGTATTTGATTGAACTGAAGAGGGAAGAGGCTTTCAGGGTGCATTTATTGTCGTCTCATTTTGTTTGTTTCGTTTTTGTCTGTGAACCTTTTAGCGAGCTACTAAAATCCAGGCCGCAAGCTTCCTGTTGGAGTCCTCTGGTTTACAGTAATAAAAGGCATGAACAGGATTTTCCCCCAAAAAATATTTATATATAATATTATAATAATAATTATATAACTATTATTATTTGATATTGTTAAGACACATATTAAAATATAGCCTACCCTACCCCAAGTGTTTTGTTGTGTCTGCATCTGCAGAGGATATGTCCTTCATCATTTTCTTCTAATTCTGCTGTTTGGGACGTTTCTGGGGTCAGTAATCGTGCAGTGGTGCTCAGCTCAATACTTACAGAGGTACCTTTCTGTACTACAAACTAAACACACGGTGTTGAAAAGTGTCAAAGTTTATCAATTGGTCAAAATAGGTTTTTTTTGATCGACTAATCAATTCATAGTTGCGGCTCTGTTCTTCTTTTCCTACAAGTCCTGGCAAAATGTTTCAACTGTAACATGCCATCTGTCCCAGAAGATAAAAAACAACAGTGACATACACACACACACACACACACACACAAAGTCATCAGACATGTTTTTAACTCATTTGTCAACATTATGATCGATACAACACACACTCGTCTTTAACCACCACAGTCTCCCTTAAAGTGCTACATCAGAGGTCAAACTATTCCTTCTCCCTCAAATTCTTCCCATCAGCTTGGGAATAAAAATGTGCGACTTACAGCAGAGGCTTCGCCCCGGCACGGCTGTCATTTAGACAAAATAGTGATAAATTGAAAAGTATAAAGAATAATATGCTTGTCAAGGTCTAGACGGGGATAAAACCTGCAGATATTTTGCTGACTCCAGCGCTCTGTGCCGGTGTTCAAAGCTCTGCGCAGTCTGTGTAACCTCTTTGAAATGTCTTTGAGCGCACATATATGAGCAATACCTGCATTTACGGGACATCGACATGGGAAGTGACTGACCTGGAGCAGCTGCAGTATGACCTCTGTGAGGGCTCCACAAAATCCCACGCTCCCACTTTCACACTCAGGTCCTCGTCACAGGTACCGTTGGTTGCGGCTGAGAACTTCCGCCTGGGGAGAAAGAAGGTAATGTTTAAATATGATTCAATTAAAGGGTTAATTTCGACTGAGATTACAGTCGCAACCTCCTGTGAGAGACCCATGTGAAAGAATCCTAAAAAGTGCACAGCCCTTTCCCATGATCCTTTGGTGTACAGTGGTGAATTGTATAAGCTTTGTGCTGAGGCTGATTTCTTCACCCCGCCTGGAGCAGGAATATTTTGGCTGACAAGCTAACGGCTAACTCCAGCCGACGTTCTGTGCTTGGTCAAGAGGCAACAGATCCCGGGTTGCTCCCAATGTGTCAGATTCACTGATGCTGAATAATACAAAAGACCACGAGACAAAACTACAAGCCCTTACTTTAATTACTACTGATCACCAGTTACATCTAGGTTTCCTGGTATTTTTGTATGGTTGATAAATTAGTAATAAAGCATGATGGGAAAGGGGTTGATACTTAAGACATCAGTGTAAGTTTGTGCAATATATGTGCGATCTGAAGGCGCAGGAAAAGTTACTACATGGCTCAGAGAAAGGCGTTGTGCAGATTAAATAAAAATCCGCTTTCCCACTGGTCAAAAAACCCGCCAACACCCGCTAACACCCTCTAACGCCCGGCTTTTCAGACCCGGGTCAAATGACTCTGCAGTAGACCCGGTAATTATCGTCTTGGCTCCGATCAGCAATGATGCTATGCTCCGTCGGTAACTTCTGCGACTCGTTCCAAACTTGTCGGCACCGAGTTTGATAAACAGACTGAATGAGTAATAGATACAATAAAAACCTAACCACCTTAACGTCTTCACCGTTTATTAACCTCGTCTCCGGCACGTTTGTGACGTCAGACAGTGACGCAGCAGAAAAGAGACTGAAAGCAGAATACTTCACTGGCAGTGGGGAAAGAGACAATGAGCATTTATTAGCGGGCCTTCCTGGGTCTGAAAAACCTGCATCAACACCCTCATTTTGGTGGGATATAAGTGAACAAACACAAGAAGTGACCCACTTCACTCTGACTCAAAACATGAAAAGCTGCTTCCACACATCACTCAAAAATGAGCTGAGAGAAAGGATAAGCAGGCTCGGCATCTTGGCCTGTGTAACACCTTGAGTCAGTTTAAGTAGTCGAGTATTATTTAAAACTGAAATAGAGATTTCCTACTCTCAAACAGTACTTGAACACAGCTGCACGTAAAGCTTCTCTTCACTGGCTTCCTGTCAGTTTCAGATTTTATGACATGTTTTTAAAACGTTAAAAGGGGCCGGCACCATCCTACTTGTCTGAGTTGTTGCACCATCCCGCTCCAGTCAGAGCACTGAGAGGTCAACACATCAGATGCTCTTAGATGCTCTAAGATCCAGGCGCAAAACCAGAGGAGACAGAGGCTTTGCAGTGGCTGCTCCTAACCTGTGGAACAGTCTACCTGTAAACATCAGACTGGCCCAGACCCGTGAAAGTTTTAAACCCTTGCTTAAGACACACCTCTTTGTGCCTCTTTTAATTCCAGATGCGCTTGACCCTTTATAATGCAACTATATTTTACTCTTATTTACTGTGTTTTTATTGTTCATTTTACTTACACCGGTTCTTTTAAGTGGTTGTTTTAAATGTGCTATATAAATATAGTTTGACTTTGCAGGAAGACAGGTGAGTCGAGGTGAGTTACTCTTATTGAGGTTGTCCTATTTTTACGCATGTGTGCTTAATTTGCATGAACTTTAACCCTCCCACATCATATCTCTTGTATCTTTCTATTTGTGTGCAGAGAGAACTTTAACCCCTCATTGAGCTGGAAATAACAACAAGTGAATATAGAATTTATACAAGTTAAAACTCTGCTTTACATGTTGTAACAAGTTGTAGACTGTTGGCACTTAAAGACCAATGTCAATGACATATAAGTAGATAATATAATAATTAATAATATAATAATATAATTAATAATAATGAGTGATTATTAGAGGGGAGAAAGGTTGCTTCTTGTTCCCTTTCTGATGTTTTCCTAGAGACGCACGCAGGTCTCTACTCTAGCGCTGTCCCAATCAGTGAACAGTGGTGGGTTCCATCTTCATTTACAGCGCTGCTAAACAAGCTGTGCGTGTTTCTAACAACAATAACAGACTCACTTGTTCTGGGCTCGGTTGATATTGCACTCTTGCCAGACGCGCTCCACCACCTGACTGGCTAACCGGCGAGGAATCTTCCCTCCGTGGTGACTCGTTCTGTCCACGCTGAACGCATCTGACGACGAAGGCATCTTAACCCACTTCTGGGCCGAGTGGGAGTCCACTGCAGAGAGACACAGAGGGATGAACATTACAAGGATGAGCTATTTAATAATAACACTTGACTTTAGTCTTTATTCTCCGTCGTATAAATTCACACTGTGTTCAGACCACTACCTGTCTGTGCCTCCTCGGGCGACGTGGGAGGTGTGAGGGTCACTAAAGACATGGCGGGCTCTCGCTGGGATGCAGGCACTTGGTGGCCACCCGAGTAGACGGCAGTGCAGTGGGAGGACCCCACAGGGGCCACAACGGGGATGTCTGACTGGGGTACCAGCACTAGGCATGCTGGGTAAACCATCCGCACACCACCTGTAGCAACACACAGGTGGGATGTTCAGCAACCAAAGCCCTCTTCTCCACACTCCAAACAGGTACGCTCACAAACATGAAGCTCACTGACCTACGAGGACCTCCACGGAGGCCAGAGAGTCGTCCTCCCAGTCCATGTCCTCCGCCTTGTCCTCCGACACACCCTCCTTGGAGCTGGGGCTGATGGGATAGAACTGGTTCCACTCCTCGATCAGCTTCTGCGTGGGTGGGTCTGACATCTTGAACGACTGGCCGGTTAGTGTCCCGTTCAGGCCGAAAGGACTCAGGATCACTGGATGGAAAGAAAGGGGTTGGGAGGAGGAGGAGAGAGGAGAAAAAGACAAGGTGTTAATCAGTTTAGCTCTGAGGATCCTAACCGCATCTTCCTTCATCTCCTTTTTCCTCTCGCACTTCGGTTTTACTGATTTTTGTTTAAACTTTTATTCCTTCTATTTTTCTTCAATTACTTGATTCTTCATGCAGCTTTATCAATTTTTTACACCCTCAAAATGCCTATTTCTTAAATCCAGCAGCACTTTTTCAATCACTTTTTGTACCATATATTTTTTGTCCTACCACTTCTTCTTTTGTCTCCTCTTCAGTAAAGTATATTTCCATCCTCTCACCTCTTTCTTTCATATCCTACTTCTCCTTCTGTGTAGTCTTATTTCCTTTCCATCTTCAGTCCACCCTTTCGCTCAGTTGCAGCCTCATATATATTTTTCCTCTTTCTATTTTCACCTTTGCAACAATCTACTTCCTCTAATCCTGACTGTCCTACCTTTCTTTCCTGCCTGCTTCCCTTCCCTGTCATTTTTCCCATCTCGGGCCGAATCATCAGCGCTCTGACCTTTCCCGAGCGCTGCTGGACCCAGTCGGTCCCGGCTGACTCGCCAAATACTTACAGAGCAATCCAGACGCCAATTATTGGCAAGCGGTGGCCTCTCAGAGCCCATAAACAGAGGCTTATAAAAAGAGGCCACTCCTCGGCAAACACACTCGACTGCACAGACATATGGGAGTCAGACAGAGAGCCCATCAGTCTGCTTATAGAACAGACCTACATCCATCACAGAATGCAGATTGGACCATAAACTAACATGCATAATGCATACATGTGGGCACAGGAACCATATGCATATCAACTCGACACACATATACAGTACGCACACAACCCGTCAGCTTGTTATGCATCCGTTCTCTTTCTCTGCACGCACCACACATCTGAATACGAGGAGCAGATGTACAAAGACTGTATGGTGGGTGTGTGAGCGAGCATCAGTTAATGTCCCTCTCTCGCTGCTTTTCCAGTGTGTCATTATCAGACTGGATGGCCTCTGTCTTCAGGTATTGATCCTGTGGCTGGACCAAAGAGCAGCTTCCAGGATGGGAAAATGGAAGGAGAGGATGGAAAGAAAAGAGCAAGATTGGGTTGCGAATTCACGTCCCAAGTCTTAAATCAAAACTGAATTGTATAATTGTCATGAATTGTAACCACAATGTTCAAACTTTTAACAGTCCGCATTACAGCTGCAAAGGTCTGTCAAAATATCTACATCTAGTAATCACTTGTCTTTAGTCCAGCATCCATCATTCCTTTGCAGGATTCAGATTGTCAACCTGAGCATGAGGAATTATCTCTTATTGTTAACACTTCCTTTTTTTTTAAAAACTGTATCAGAGCCGTTTTATCCATGCAAACCAAACTGTTTCCTACAGCCAATCAGGGCTCTTAAAGGAGCAGTCTGCCCCTGGAAAAAGCCACTGTCAATCAAAGCTGGTGTTCTCTGTAACCGATAGAAGCAGTAATATATTGAAACTGGCGCCATAGCTGTGGAGAAAGTTGTACAAACAGCTCGTGGTTTCACCCATTCTACATTCCTACAACACGCAGCATGCATTGCACCCCTCCCTCTGAAAGGAACGGCCCAGCGAGAGACGCTGGAGTGAAATACTACCATTTTTTATAGTCAAGGACATCGGTCGCTGCAGGCAATGGCTAAAAATGTTTTTAAAAATCCTCGGCTCTGCAGTCTACATTTCAAACCTGACGATTTTTAACGAGACATGACATCAGAGGCAGGCGTCCTAGATTGAGGAAGTGTAGTTCAGCCAGATGACAT
The DNA here is from genome assembly GCF_022749685.1 of Semicossyphus pulcher. Taxonomy (NCBI): domain Eukaryota; kingdom Metazoa; phylum Chordata; class Actinopteri; order Labriformes; family Labridae; genus Semicossyphus; species Semicossyphus pulcher. The sequence goes on along the minus strand of NW_027211604.1, from coordinate 25,867,825 downwards.
GTTTTACGTAGTCTGGCGGAGGATTTCCAGGGCCCATTGGAGAAGCGGATAGCGTCCTCTAAAGGCACAGAGCCAAATTGCATTTTTTTCCCACCACAATAAGCTCCCCATGATAGCACGACAGGACTGAGGTTAAAAACAGGCGAACTGGCCCTTTAACTAACTTTCTTCCTTGGCTTGGGAACCGGACGGTGGCAGGTTCAAGTCCCGGTACGGACCAAACATGGAATTGGGGCTGGTAGCTGGAGAGGTGCCAGTTCATTTCCTGGGCACTTCCGAGGTGTCCTTGAGAAAGGCACTGAATCCCCAACTGCTCGGGGGCACATGTCCATGTGCAGCCCCCCCACTCTGAGGTCTGTCCATTAATGCATGCCCATAGAGTCCTGTCTGTGCATGTCGGTATGCCAGGCCTATGTTTGTGTCGCATGTTTGTAATGACGGAGTGAAAACATTGAATTTCCCCTCAGGGATTCATAAAGTATTTCTTCCTCTTCTAATAAATCCCTCAGCTGCTCTTCTGATAGATGTTTTCTGTGCACCTGTGACCACTGTAACCACGGATTTCACCAAACCAACCAGGACTGAAATCTAAAGGATTACTACCTTAAACGAGGAGGTTTGGAGGAAATTGGTTTGATAAGAAAATCTAATATAGATCCAACAGTGCTGGATGGCAGCGACTGGCAGGTGGTGGTGGAAGATAAGTAAGGAGGTTGTGTGTTGTGTGAGTAAGAGCGTTATTGAGCATTAGCAGGTGAAGTTTGGTACTTAGAGATATGATATTTTCCCATGTCAAATTAACTCTGGTGAAACATGTTTCAGAGCTAAAGCATGAGTCTGGACACACTGTGTCCTTACTGCCCCTCAGAGAAACGCTTCACCTCCGCCTACAGAACATACAACCTCAGCAGAAACAACCCCACGGAGGGAAGAACAAAAGGTTATTTATGTTGCGGTACACAACAGCATCCAGCTATGGTCAATCATATTAACCTTAATTAAATCCAGCGACGCTCCTTACTCCTTTCATATCTGCATTTCAGGCAGCACGCGCGCTCACAAGACCTGAGGCAAGTTGTGGAAGAGATCGTATTCAGCACAATTACTGAAATGGTTTACGTTTTCCCCATCGCCACCCCGCCGCACCCTCCCCTTCATCCCTTCTTCTTCCCCTCTCTTTGACTGTGAGTCTATCTGCGGCTCCCTGAAGACATGTCAAATGTGCTCAGATCAGTGTAATGGGCTGAGAGTTCATTACATTCACTCTGCGCCCTTTTATGAGGTCACATCCTGGAGAGGTCCGCCTGCCGGAGCGCTCTGCCGCTCAGTAAACCATGCTTGGCAGGGGTGAGGGAGAGAGGAGGGGGAGATGGATGGATGGAGGGGATGGAAGTCGGCCCTTCCTCGACGCTATGCTTGGTTAGCCAGGAGGAGATGCACTGCGGTGGTGAAGACACACACCTGCGCGTTGACATACAGCGCGCTCAGAGGCTGAACACACAGCCTGCGCTGATCGTAAAACACACACACTGTAGAGACAAGTGTCTGCTTTACGGGTGTGCATATAAATCTGTGGTGCTTAACGCGGGGTCCTTGAGGGTGTTTTGCCAAAACGAGAATCAATATAATTTTCATAGTTCAATTTCAAGATTATCCACAAGAATCGCGAGCAATTTCACTGCAGCGATGTTATCTGATTGTAGATAAAGAGGAGGTGTGTGTGCCCGCTGATAATTCTAAGTAGACCTGAGCTACAATACCGGGAAATAGAAATAATAACTGCACAAAGACAGGCATATCGACCAATAAAATGAGTCATAAGTAACTATCTACTAGTTGGCGTATAGGGAGCGATATGATCATCCTCAATGACTAACAGAGCCCATCAACGTCCCTTTAAGGAATCCATACAGCAAGATTCAATAATCATTTGAGTTTTATTCGTAGCACAAGTATTTAACTAGACGGGATGTTATTATCTCCCTTCAGAGCAGCTCCAGAGGCCGTAAAGGGATACAGGTATTACTTTGTTAAATGGAGGAAGAGATCACTGTTATTACTATTTGGAGAGCGGAGGGTGGAATCACATCTTTCTAAGGCGAAAGAGGAGAAAGTCTCTTTGGGGATCACATTAGCTCACCTTGATTTTTATGTAACAGTGTACATCAGAAGTACAAATAACCCTCTCTCTCTCTGTGTTCGATGCAACGCCCCTCTCTGAACACCTGCATCCCAAACACATGGGATTCATCGGATCGTAGATGAAGCTTTCAGCCCTCTGAGTTGTTTCTTTTTCCTTGTCTGGTGTTGTTGCACGTTTTGAGTTTGTTTGCCGGTGCAGTGATTCTGTATCTTTAACAGAATGTTTGACACAGCTCTGTTAAGCTTCCTGTTTTCATGAAGGAGACCAGCTGAACATTTCTTTTGCTTTACGTTTTGTCCTGTTTGGCAGTCAGGGAGCGGATTTGTTATTCTGATGACTTCCTAGATTAAGAATTTGTATTTTCTAATTAGTGTGGGCTGTGGTTTATCATTTTGGCCCTGCAGAATAGGGGTGGGACAAAATATCGTCGTCCTGACTCGTGCAATACAATTATCGATATCTTAATTTACAAACATACAGCGCTCTAAACAGATTTCCCTGCGATATTGACTCACCACGTCACTCCTTCATGACTCCTCGCGATGGTGTAACGTGAACGGAAATGAACTGGCTGAGTGGAAGTTAATCACATAATCTGTCTTGCAGGTATCGTAGAATCGCTGTATCGTGATATGGTCGTTATCGTGGGCCACGTACCGTATGGTGAGTTACGCTGTGATTCCCATCCCCACTGCAGACCATGAGACCTTCTTGTGTCTGGTTCTGGAAAATATTCGGTCACTCTTCCTGAACACGTTCTCATTATGGCTATTCAAGTGTTTCTGCAGCATTTTCTTGTTGTTATTTTTTGTCAAAGGCTCCACTTGAGTCAAAGTCAAAAGTCAAAGTCTCATAAATTCCTCTTTTTATAGTTTTCTGTGCAGCACACATTTCTACTCAGAACGTTTAAAACGTGCAGATATCTCCGCTCTGGTTCAGGTGGCATGTTTTTGTCGTGAGTGAATTACAGCTGAATCGTGCCTCATAACAAACACAAGAGGATAAATATGTGATACTAATGTAATATTCTAAAAACAGTCAAAGTGTGTATCATCGTCACCACATAAACATTTATAGTGTGAGTGAAAATGTAAGCAAACAATAGTTGTGGGATTATAGAGTGTTTGGCTCAGGGCGAGTAATGAATTTAGAGCCACTGATGGAATATCATTAGAGCCCCACATTTTATAACTACACTATAATTTAAAGTGACTACAGAGGCTTTCTCTTTAACTGGCTGCAAGCCAATCTGTGCTGAACGACAGCCTGAGTGTACACGCACTATCCTGGCAACAGCACACACACACACACAGCTTACTGTTCTACCTCATTCAAAAAAGACACTCCTGTAAATACAGTGTTTCACATTTACAGGTTTTAGAACACACATTTCCCTTAAACTCCACCTTATCTCTGTATTAGAACAGGCCCAGCGCTGTGCTCCACAGCCTGAAGTCATCTGAGCTAAACGGGTTCCTTGATCCCTGCAGATTGTGTTTCATTAGATGCCGTTTCTTAGAATCACAACTTTGATGTGTGAGCAAAGATTTCTAAAGATCTGATCGTGGTTTAGTCGATTGCTGAAAGTCACAGCATCTTCAGCACAGCCACATGTTGAAAAACAACTTTTTAACATCTAATGAGTATTGCTCATGTTGGGTTTGTTTTACTTGTTTTGGATCAATTGGACCAAAGAAGGCTTTGATGCCTTATGCCGGCCCACTGATACATGGTGCTGTTAACAATGAGTTGTTTACTCTTGACAGTAAAGATACAGCAAATTATGATTCAACAATTCATTTGAACTTATTTGAGGAAATCTTCTACAACTTTTGCAACTTTTTAAGTGTGATAAAAACACGTCCCTCTAAGACTAGGGCTGCACAATATACTGTTTAACAATCGTAATGTGTGCACGTGCAATAGTCACTTTGCAGGACGTGCAACAGTGAAGCAAATGTGAAACCCGTAAAGCTTGTTGCTCGGTCCAAAACGAAAACTCGTCAGTTTCTCGTTTTGTATCACTAATCTACAGGAAGAGTCCGTCTGATATCACATTAGTGCAGCTCTTCAACAGAGCACACAGAGACCTGACCGCTGAGCTGCAGAGCCTGTGACAGCTGCCTGTAAACTGTAAACAAGCACGCGACGCTGCTGCCGTCACAGATCATGTCAGCGGGATGATCGAGGCAGACGCATCATTACACGAGGCGGCTTATAAGTGAGAGTATTCCTCTTATCAACAACACCTTGTCCTGGTGCTGGTTAACGCTGTGGCTACATAAACGGACTGTTCACAAAGCGGACGTGCCAGGGAGTGTTTAGCCGCTATACTTTCAGCACGTAGATGGCGTGCAGTTGTGTTTGCCGACAGGAAGTAGGAGACATGAGTTTTCATTTCAGTCACCGGACTGATCGCGCTGATGAAACGCACGTTTTAACATCGTTAGAAATGGTTAATGAAATACACGCTAAGGAACACAGCTGCAGCCCACAAGTCTATTTGTTTTTGTTTTTATAAAGAAACGTGTCGCTCCACCTGAACTCGCTGTACTTTTTCAGAAGGCTGTTAGAGACGCAGAACCAAGGGTGGTAAAAGTAGGAGAGGGGTTTTTGTTTTGTATAATCGTCATAATAAAAAATAATAAAAATGTCTGACTGTTAATTGGACATGGACATGAAAACACACTGCATTTATCTGGAATAATTTCATATATTTTTTAAAATCGCAATAACTATCGCAATGTCAGTTTCTTTTCAGTATTGTGCAGCCCTACTATACAGCAAGTGTTACAACTGTAGATATTTATAGGTTTGAAATTCAGACAGCTGCCGTGCCAATTTCACAACTTTAGGTCAGCTTCGGTTCTGCACAGCTTGGTGCATTTTCATTGATTAAAGGTCATTTGTCCATATTAATTAGGGAACTTAAAACAATAGTAATTTCACAAGGCTGCGGGATATGAAGGATCCTCCTGAACCAAACCTTAGTTATGGATGAAGTTGCAAAGCATAAAAAAAAAGTCTACTGGTCCTTCTGGCGCGGCTGTGTTCTGTGTGCAAACAAGCAAAGGTCAGAGGACTTCTGCTGGATTCTGTCAGCAGATTGGGGCTTTTTGTTGTGGAATGAGGACTTCCAAGAAAATAAAGAGATAACACAAAAAGCCAGACATAGACGTCTGCTCAGTTTCCTGTCACAAAAATCAGCAGGTTTATGTGTCACATGCAGTATTTCAGACACCAATGATCAGATATGATCAAAGCTGTAGTCTCATTATAACTTTACGACGCTACTTTAAATCTATAGCAGCACTGTTCATTTGTTTATCCGGACACAGATCAGATTTTGACGGACTATGTGAACCACCAGCAAACTTTCAAAGCGATGTCCTGAGGCAAACTTTCCACGTCATCAGGATGAGGTTACGTTTGATATTTGTCGGCTGCATGGTTCATAAAGGAGTCAGTGTTTGTGTTGTAATGTTATATGCTTGCTAAATTGTTTAAGCTCAAACTGTGCCTCTGAACCTTTGCCAGGTGTAATGGACTGTGGACCCACCTTGGAAGGGGCTGGACGCCTGCTGAGCCAGAGTGAGGTGCTCCTCCGTCAGGTGGTAGACGGGCTGGTGCTGGTTGATCTCCACACTGGTGCATACGTTGCTCTCGCCGTGCAAGAAGAAGGTGAAGGCGCAGGAGAGGTGCTCACTGCGAGGAAGAAAAGAGAGAGAGAAAGGGAGATGAGTGGTTTGGGATCACACTGCTCTAATATGCACCTTTGAAAAGAAGCACTGCCTGCAATGAATAACTCCAACAGAGTGTGAGGTGGAGGAGTGGCGGCTGCGGGGGAAAGATCAGATAGTCTGGTTCATGTTCCTGCTCACAGAGGAAAGGAAAAGAAGAGCTTGCAGAGAGAGGAAAAGTAGAGAGAGGACATGTGAATATAAAAAGCCAGTGTCTTTTTTTTTTTTCAAAGGGTACAATAGAGTCTCTCCTCACACTCTTATTCTGCTTCAACATGACAGACACTCAGATGCAGCCACAGATAGATAAAAGAAGAAGCTACTAATCCGTGCACCCTCTGGTGATACAAAGATGCTTTATAAGCCGTATCAAATCGTTCTGATAGCTGGACAAGTCTATTCTCATATCGCTACAGTCACAAATTAAGAGGCTGCATTCTCACGGCTTAAAGTTAAACAGTAATCCCTCAATAAGTAACACAAGCGTGGGCGATATGGCAAATAATATCATCACAATATATCAAACCATCATGAAAAATAGTTTGGTTTCTTTTGGCCTGCCCGTATCAGGATGCTCAACAAACAGAATTATCAGAGAGTTAGTAGAGAAATTTCAAACCAGTAAAAACACTGAATAAAGCAGATTCATGTTTAAAATCAGTATTTCTCCAATGTTCTTCAGTGTCAGGATGTCAGGCTGCAAACCCAGCTCTGGTAACAGCTCTGCTCAGTTTTTAGGGACGGTTTCCTGAGGTATCCACCTTTTGAAAACAACCAGAACCATGTGGATAAGAATGGTAAGGATTTACATTAAAGTCCTCTCTATCGCCCCCTGCTGACTGGCTGCAGTACAGGTCATAAAGCCCGCCTCCTCCATGTTAGCAGATGGGACATGAGTCAAACTATAAAATCAAAATACACATTTTTCTCAAACATGGTTTCTGTCATTATAGTTAGTTCTTATCATGCTGATTTACGTCAAAGTGTTCATTTTTCTGACAAGTTTATTTTTAATTATTTATTTGATGCTATAAAAAGGATGATTGACAGCTCTGTTGACAGATACGGCTCCTGCAGTTGATCTGTTCCCGAGTAGCAGAGGAACGGCGAGAGGAGACGTAACTAAAACAATCACGACAGTCATTGAAGTTTACATATCTGTGAACGTCTGCTTCAGACCAACACAAGAAGCTGTTAAACATGCCGACATGCGGGATCCTTGCTGGGTTTTTCAGTAAGTTAAGTGTGTTTTGGTTAGTGAAGTGGATCTCTACTGCTCAGCTCTGGCTCCAAATGACGTCATTGGGTTCATTTTCATACAATGAGAGCAGATGGAGACGCGTCGTCCATCTATATATACAGTCATAGGGACTGACCAACTGCTTTCACTCTTATTAACTCAGTATGACAGGTTGTTCCACTTTAATCGTAAAGAGAACAAAATGTACAAACGTAATCATCGTTATCGACATCATCTTAATGATGGTCCTGTATCAAGATCAACTGTTGTGATATCTGGACCAGTCCAGAGTCTGATGACACTGCCGGCTAACATGAAGCGCCTGCATCCCCCGAGTTATTCCTCCAATAAAGCCACATTTGAAAGGGGAATTTGAGTTTACAGGCTTAAACAGAGCTCACAGGTGGTGCGAGTGCTTCTGTCCATCTAGTGTGGCGAGAGCTGTGTGTAAAACAAAGGGGCAAGCCCTGACTAACCCTGGATTTCCAGCCAATACGCTCAGCCACAACAGCACCTTCTCTCTCCCTATCTCTCTATCTCTCTCCCACACACACACACACACACACACACACACACACACAGCAGCTCTTCTGCTCACAACGCCTGCCTGTGCCAGTCTGACCTCAACGGGACACAACAAAAGTGACAAGTTGAAGAAGAGACAGAAAAAAAAAGCAAGGACGAGGCAGACGGAAGGAGAGAAGGGCAGAGCAGAATGCGGCCCATTGTCTGCAGGCTTTCCTCTCACTTTCAGCCTGCTCTTGTCCGACACACACACAAACACACAAACACATCGCACAAACGCAGAGAGTGTGGGAGACAGCGCAAAGTGACGGATGACCAAATGAAAGAGGACGCTGTGAATTTGGAAGTGGATCAAAGAGGGTTGCCTCCTCCGAGGATTTGGTTAAGCAAATATCAGTCTTCTCTCTCTTTCTCTCTGGCACACCTACTCTGCAGAGGATTAAAGAGAAGGAGCAGAGAGAGGGAGGGAGAGCGAGGCAGATAGAGAGATGAAGAGAGAGAGAGAGAGCACTTGAAGAAGATAATACCACCTACGTAGCGAAGAGATGCCCTAAGCCCCCCAGAGCTTGACATTCATCTTAGACTCGTTTTTCCCTGTAAAGATGAGGTGGTGGGTGCTAGTTAGCGAGCGGCTGTGGATGTATGATATCCATATTCTACAGCTGGAGGCGAGTAGGCTAATGAAGGTGAGTCAGAGCAGGAGAGAGACTTTGTGATCCTCAGCGGTGCCAAGAAAAACCTGCAAAGATTCAGATATGCGACTGCTTTTTCCGGAAATTTAAGGAAAGGTCCAAATGTTTCCCCAGTCTGTTATAAAACATGACTTATATGTCTATATGTGCATTTAAAGAGCTGCTTATGGCTGTAATCCCTCCTCCTCTATATACCAGCTATGCCCTCCAAACGTGACCACTATCTAAGTCACGGCTGACACGATCCACAGCCCCCGTCCTGCAGAATTATTCACTCCAAAGTTCATCTGAGGCTTCAGCAGTCCGAGTTACCCAGCGCTCAGGCCTGCATTCTGTCGTTTGGCAGAAGCTAATAAGAGACTTCTGCAGACTGAATAAGACAAACGAAGCGGGCATCATCGGATGTTATGGTCCTTTCAGAACAAAAGTCCCTCTTTATGTTACCACAAAGTGTTTCCTTGCTGAGCTGCACATAAAAAAGGGAACTTCACCCTAAGAAACCCAATTTGTCTAAGGCTACGTCTGGATCACATTAGCGCTGCGTGAAGGAACACAGCCGCCTCCTTCGTTTGAATGAGGACACTCTGTTGATGCAGCGGACTAAATAATGCAGAGTCGTCCGGCAGTGAAAGTGGCAGCTCCTTCGTCTGTTCACTCAAACAGGAGAAGTGAAAGAGAGGACAAATTATGACCACTTCTTTTAGCCAACAGCCACCCAAAGTAAATATTGGAGCTAGTTTTCCTGGCTCTAAAAAGGCATTTTCAGACAAACAAATCAGTTGAAATAAAACCTTCGTCTAGACTTGTCTCAGTCTCAGCAACACACTCTCGTTAGATGAGGTAAAACCAATATCTCTGCTCCCTGTTGGAGCAGAGCCCACATCTCTTTCCAAGCAGATAGACAGAAATTTAGGGTGCTTTCACACCTGACAGCTTTGGTCCAGACTTTCTGACTGTACTCTGAAAGTCTGGTTCGTTTGGACGGGTGAGAACACGCATTGGAACTCTGTTGCAGACCAAACTAACCGACCACGGTCCACCAGAAAAGACGGCACTCTGTGTCCAAACAAACGAAGGTCCGGTTCGATTCAGGTGAGAACATAAACAGACTAAAATAGAACCTAATATAGGAAGTAAACCAAAACACTGAGCATTGTGGGTTGTTAACGAATGTTGACATTTGCAGAGACAGACGCGCAGCCAGGCAGCGCGATGAGTAGAGGACAGACGAGGGGAAGCGACGAGGAAATAGACATATGGGCTGACTAAACAATTTCACAAACGCTTGTGGAAACGCACAAGAACACGGAGGTATTCAAACTGTTCAGTAAAAAACTAAAGGAGAATGGGACTGATTGATCTGTGGAACAATGTCGCTTAAAGTAAAAAAAAAACTCCAGTTTTTGGCTTTTGGAAAAGCGAAAAATATGACACCACCCTCTAAACTTTGAGGATCTCTGCCGTCGGACTTGCAGATTCAATACGCACACCGTTACGGCGTCTGAGAGCTTGACAGGCCTCTGATTATTGTTGCAACTATTTAACAGTTTTTTGAGTTCTGTGAGTTGTTTGTATGCAAAGCAGAACACACTCGCTACAAACGGGTAACACTGAGAGCAAAGCCGTCTTTGTTCGGGAGGTGTGTCACGACTGCTCCGGTGCTGAACAAGTGAATTACACTAGGCTCCTTTGACTGCAGAGTACGTCTGTTAGGGAACGGGGTGTTTGTTGTGTAAAACACCCTCCAGTCCCGGGGCATGGCATGTCACCCAAACAACTGCAGGGTGTGTGAGACACAGCAGGTCGCCAGGCGTGAGTCCTCCTCATGAGCACAGCATGGAAACAGAGACGGGCTAGAAACGGGTGCTTTGGTTAATAATAGGTGTATAAATCACAGGTTCCTTCTCTATATTATATTATAGTGACTCTTTATTTAATAATAAAGTTTATGTGTATAGTGCCTATCAAATCCAATATTACAAAGTGCTTTACAGAACATAAAAGGCCAGCAATAAAATACACAACAGTGCAAGACTAAAACAGAAGACGTGCAAAATAAAAGAGGAACAGCTTAAAACAACAATTGACTAAAAGAGACAATTAATAAAGAAAACAACGTGGATCAATTATAAAAATGACGAGAAAGCTTTTCAATAAAAATAAGTCTTTAAAGGTGATTTAAAGGAATCACTTTACCATATTTAGTGATATCACAAAGCCTGCTTCAATACGATATTGATTTCATTCAATTCAACGGCCGTCAACGGATGTGAGACAAATGTAAGCGCCAATCCAACACAACGAGAACACAATGGGAGTGGGGAATAACCCTAAACTGGAGGCATGCCATGGCAATTTCTAAATATATCTAAAGTGATAATCTGGAAGATTCTCTATCTATCACAGAGTGAGCTAACACAATGGTGACTGAGCCTATGGCCCACTGATGAAAGCCTTTGCATTTGCAGTATCACAGACTGGCTGTCTGGTGCGACTGTCATGGAAAAAATCACAAGCGGCGCCCAGTTAGTGACGCGTTTTCCATCAGCCAGCAGTGGTTGGTCTGCCAGAGAGGGTAGGCGGAGCTAAGCGGCTGCTTTTCCACTCTCTGCAAGTGTTGCGAGTAAACAGTAATCTACTATGGCTGAACAAACAAAGAAAAGATGGATGACTACAGATACAACTTCAACAAGAAGTGAAAATCCAAAGAAACAGAAACAAACTCGACGCTCAGATGAAGCAAACAGTCTGAAAAGGAAAGCGACCGTCAGCCAGGAAAATCAAGAGTTACAACCGGAGCCAACCGTGGACGTCACACATGCAGCACTGTCTGGATATCTGGGAAGTGTGCTCCTGCAATTACTGTTTATCACCACAGGTGCCGCCAAAGAGAACAAAACTGAGATCTCTGAGATTACCACTTTAAATGACTACACAAATCAATATTGTATCTTCTGTTTCGGTCATTGATAACAGATCTACAAATCAATCTCGTTCAATATCATAACACCCCTGGTTATTAATGCTCTCTTAAAAGGGAAAAAACTTTTATTTTTTATGAGATACGTGAGTTTGTTTCCTCATCAAGCAAATAACAATGCCATTGTCTATGTTGTCATAACAAGGATGTATTAACCAGCCCAAAGGTCACACTGCTGATACTGAGGTGTATCTAAGTTCATGGAGGAAGGGAGGAGGAACGGAAAAGCAAGTGAGATGCAGACAAATACAAACAGCAACAAAAGGTGTTGTAATATGCTGCAGACGTCCACATCGCAGTCTACCGTTCTCCTCTCACACGCAGAGAAAACCTGACACTACACATTCACACACGTCTGTGTTTGCAGGCCACGTGCGAGCTGGAGGTAGAGGGCTGCCATCTGTGGCTCAGCACACAGAAGTACAACCCCACTATAACACACACACACACACACACCAGATACAAATCTATTGTTTACAGATGTAATGTTTATGAGATTGCACTGCCGGTGTCAGCTGATTGGTTGAGACACTATTGACCGAAGCTTTACACCGCTACGTTGCAGGGTGATTGCTGACAGAGGGGTGGATCAAATATCAACAGGTGTTTAGTTAACACTTGGCTAAGTAACATCAACAAAAACAACAGCACATGACACATCTCCTCACCACCGCGTCGCTCACCGACACACACACAAAAGGAGCAGGATTTACTAAAGCTTGTGCTGTGACAAAAAGCTGCACACTCCTATTGGATCTGCCTGTCTGTGTGCGTGTGTATGTGTGCAGGAGTTTTCACTGTCATGTCCACAAATGTGACGTACACAAACACGCAGCGTCGTGCTAAATCCAATTCTTCTGCAAACATGCAGAGCCTGCTGGTGAAGCAAACACTAACACACCCCAGCGTGTGGGAAGCAAAATAAACCGGCTAACAGCTGCTAAGCATGGTGGGAAAGTGTGTATGCGGTAGCTCAGATTAGGTGAGTAGGTCAAGTGTTGGCACAGGAAGCCAAAACACTGAATCAGCAGAAGCATTCCTGTAAATTATAACATAAATACAGGAGGAAGTTTCAGTGATTGGAAATAAAAAGGATGTATATTTAGATTTAGCAGCTGATAAAAAGGTTCACAGTCTTTGGCATTGTTCTGTGTATATATGATCAAATCAGAGAAGAGTTCAGCAATGCAGGAAATGTGCATACTCACTTCCTTGCTAAGAGGTAGATGACAATATAGATACAACTCTCATGTGTGTACAGTGAAAATGAAGGTATGTTTAGCATTAAAAAAACAGCTATCCTAGCTCTGATAATAACATCTACCAGGAGGCACCTCTTAAGCTGATTACTTAACATGTTAGATCTTGTTTGCTAAATCCCTCAAAAAAGTGTGACAAGGAAAAGTCACAGTTTTCTGTGTCATGGCTGCAAAGACTTCCTGAACTCTTCTTGTAAAAGGAAACCTGAAACATTCCTTGTGTACCTTGACCAGAGACGCACCAAACTGATACTGATCAGTCCAGTGTTTCCCACACGTAGACTTTCCTGGAGCGGGCTGTAATGGCCACCCAAGAGTTAGCGGTGACCCAATTTAAATTAAAGTATTTCCTCCCTCTGAAAGGAACAGCCCAGCCAGAGACTCTGGAGTGAAATGCTACCGTTTTAACTGCAGGCAACGGCTCAGAGCGGGACAGAACCGGAAATATGACAAGAATATACCGTTGGCTCGAGTAAAAAATCTTCAGGTCTGCAGTCTACATTTCAAACCTGACGATTCTGAACGAGACATGACATCAGAGGCGGCGTCCTAGATTGAGGAAGTGTAGTTTAGCGAACTCCCTGACCTCCGCCAGACGACGTGTTTTACGTAGTCAGGTGGAGGTTTTCCAGGGCCCGTTGGAGAAGCGGATAGCGTCCTCCAAAGGCACAGAGCCACATTTAATGGCATTAGCTCCCCATAATAGCATGATAGGACTGCGGTTAAAAATCGGCGAACTGGCCCTTTAAAAGAACGAGCCCAGTCTCTTCCCCACAGTAAAGCATGCAGCTTAATAAAACACTGATATTAGAAAGTTACCCGTTATTGGCAGATAGAGAAAGCCCATGTAAAGGCACACAAGCAGCTGCAGCAGGATGTCCCTATACCTACCTTCCATTTAAATCTTAATAAAATTATGAACCATTCCTCACTTTCCCTGAGGTGCCCAGGAATCCCCCGAGGGACCCCTCAAGCGCCCTCCTTCATGATACATAGTGTTGTTGAAAAGTATGTCTAACCTGCCTCAAGACTTTCAGGGGTTTTATAATGTCATCTCCCCTTCAGCGAAATACTGCCTGCACTTAAAAAAGGCCAGAATCCAAGGCCAGTGTTGAGCAGCACCGAAACTGTGTGATTAAAACATCAGCAGTCAGCAGCTCGCTGTGCATGAGCTCATGAACACAGAATCCCTCTTTAAACCTCTAAATATTTCTCATCTCGTTTGTTTGTTCTATAATTAATTAAATGTATCATCACTGAGTTAAACAGCCTTCAAAATAACTCGATGTTTGTCATGTTCATTAACTGGATGTGCGGGATGTTCCTTTTATCACTCTCAGTGATGACGGGAGAGTCTGAAGGAGGGAGGGTTGCCTGTTGCAGCCTGACAAAAAGCCACAAGATCTTTTAATCATCTTTTCTCTCTCCGTCTCCACCTTTTCCTCCCACTCCCCTCTCCCCGGCCCTTCATCTATTAACTGGCAAATAGACTGGGTTGCTCTCTGATCTGCTCTCCTTTTCCTCCCTCCTCGCCGCCACACACAGCGCAGCCTCGCTCACACAGCACAGTGCCATCGTCCACAGAGGCACTCCCTGCTCCACCTCTCAGATGCAAATGGCCGGTGGCCTTTGGCTCGGTGAGGAGACAATAAGATAATCCAGTGAGGATTTGAAGCGGGGCCACATACAAAGGAGGGCAGGTGGGCATATTTGCCTTCAGCTGGCATCAAATGGAAATGAGGTGCCAAAGGGCAGCGGCGAGCAGCGCGGCGACGGGGAGCCGAGTGGGACTGACAGCCTCTATCAGTGTCAGAGGGACGGTCTGCTGCGCTGCACACAAAAACATGATCGGCCATTTCCCCATCTCAAGAGTTTTTACAGCTCAAAAGGTCTGTGCATTAGAGCTGGTTAGTTCACAGTTAACATAGCAGGCCTGTTGACATTATTATTATTATTAGAGCATATATACTTTAACTGCACCAACAGACACACTGAATCTTCATCCATAGGGACGCTCATCTGATTACAGTTTCCTTAAACATTTCTTAATGAATTAAAACTACTTTTCTAAGTAAGCAACCAGAATGCAAAGTGCTCCACAGGTTCTCTCTTTTATTCTCGTGTATATATCAGTATTCTTTTAAGATCATATTACATATTTAAGCTTTCTTGTAAACTGTATTTTGTATGTGGCTATGTATTAAGTTTTAATGTATCAGCAGCTCCAACCAAATAGCCTCCAGCAGTTGTTGATTGATTGATTGATCTGAAACTCTCTGAGGCTGCATCTAAGTACAATTTAAATTAACCACTAATGTGCACATTATGTTCTTAATCATCTTTATGTTCTATTTGTTCAAAAGATATTCAGTTTATCGTGATATGAAACATATATAATATTTTATCTAAAAACTTCCCATTAATATTCTGCAGCTCGCTGATCAATTCAACCAATCGTATCCACCGACTTAAAGGTGGCTGATATGCTCTAAAGTTTTATAAACTCGGTGATGTTGCGAGGTACGCGTCCTGCATCTCTGACGCATTCAAATCCAAAAGGATCTCCCTGCGGACTGTGGGCTGAGCTGCAGACCACTGCCCAGCGATGGACGTGCAGAAATGTCCCAAACACAGCAGAACAATAAGAACAACAGCAACACAGACGCAGACCCTCTGCAGACACAGACAGCAGCTCACACTTCTACTGGATTATGAGTGATGATTAAGAGGGAATATCTAATATGGAAAATCCTGCTAATTAAGCTTTTATCACTATGATTAACAGTATGGAGCTGGTAGCCTGTGTGTTTAGTGACTTCTTTCTGTAGCAGCACTGTGTGAAGATGGGAAATTAAAAACAGGAAAATGCTGTTCCTGTGTTTTTGTGTTATAGGCCTACTCTATTTAATTTGGTCATTGATTTTGGTGCTATATGTTGCTACAGAAACTGAATTGTATTTGTCATGCAAATGTGACAGTAGCTTTTCAGTTTGGAATTTTACTCTTTTAATTTCAGGTATATTTTGAGCATATGTGCTATAACCGTATCAAACCGAGTTTTCAAGACACAAAAGTTTGATTTGGGACCTTTTCAGTTTCCTACTCATCTCACCTGCTGTGGGTTGCGGGGACTCACTACATTGAAAACCGATCAACATCACTTTGTATGAAAACAATGATTGTGACTAAATAAACCAGTGACACTTTGAGTAACACCATCTCATTATCGTCCGTCAGTCGTCCGTACTCAGGCTGCCAGCAGATTAATTTGTGGCTCGTTGTAACAGCAGAAGCAGCTGCCCATCTACAGGGACGGAGCCTCCTCATTCATTCACTGACTGTCTGAGCTGCTATAAATTATGTGCACAGTCATTTCTCTATCACAGGATTAGGATGTTCCTGCCAACTTTTCATTAATCAGTGGCATTTTCATTGAGTATTATACCCATAGTGCTGTCAGTTTGGTTACACTTCACTAATATATGTTGTTTCTGCTCTTTACAAGTTGTCACCCGACATGAAGGGATCACAGTTTGTGTCTTTTGTTTCCTTTGAGGTGAAAGTTTTGTTTTTTGTGTTATACAAACAAAGCCCTTAATGTGTAGGACCAAGCTACACTGCAAACTAACTTCTGAACTGTTTGTGTTGAAAAACACTACAATCATCCTGCATCTTCTCTTCACTTAAGTGTTTGAATATGACTTCCTGATACAGGCTTTTTACAACTCATTTATCTTTATTTTCATCTGACTTTTATTTTATAGTTTTTATAAGCGTCATAATCCCCTTTAACTACCCCAAAATTCAGTGTATAATAAGCACTTTTAATACAAAGTGGGCTGTGTCCTATACACCAGTGCAACCAATATACCAGTATAAAATGCAGAGGGTTATTTTATTTTGTTACAGTATTTTACCCAGACGATGGCGCTTTAATCTAGCTAACGCTTCATCATGGACGTGCGCCGTCACGATCACCAGTGCAGCCGCCACCCTCAGAACAATCAACGTTACCGTAGGCTGAGTTTAACTACCGCACCGGTGGCTAGCACTTTGTGTGTTTTGAGTCTGTTTTAAATGACTCACAGTGAGAAGGTCACTGGTTCAAACCCCGGTTTGACTCTAAACTGCCAATAGGTGTGGGTGCAAGTGCGAAAGGTTGCCTGTCTCTATGTGTCAGCCCTGTGATTGACAGGCTAGGGTGCCCACTTTTCACCCAATGACAGCTGACATCTTTTTACATGTTAAATACTCTGTGCATGTATTTTCCTCATTGTAAAACACTTTTGCTACAATTCTTATATCAAAGGAGACACACTCATGAGTTTAAAATATAATTGTGTAATAACTGTAAAGAATGTGAGTTCACAGAACATTAGCTGCTAATATTTCAGCTGAAGGGTGGCATGCTTCTCTTTCAGGCTTCAGACGCATGCACACAGACAGTTACACTTGATTTCAGGTGGATCTACAGTCAAACAGAAGTCCTGGAGGCTGAAGGCTAACAGGACATGTTCGGGGGGCGATATGAGGACAGAGAGGAGGAGGAAGGAGGCTGCAGCGCTGTGACATTCCTCAGATGTTTGTTGGGCTTGGCCGGCCACGCTCTGAGAACTTAGCTTCCGTTTAGCTCCTGTATACTTCCTCTGAACAACAACAAAAACAGCAGCAGCAGCAAGTGTCCCGAGTACTGGGGAGAGTCCCCCCTTTCCATCTGTGGACAGGTTTCATTACTGGGCCCAGCAGTCACCTCTGGTGTGTCTTGTACATGGATATCTGCCATTTGCAGCAGCTTGTTGTTACAATCTGGGGCGTGTAAACATGTTTTGACTGGTCATGCACCGCTGCAGTGACACGACGTGCTGGCATGGGCACAGTCTCTGGCACAACAGTACTAAACAATGTTGCTGGAATTAAAGCTTAAAATAACAATCAGCTGCTGCATAGACAAGGACGTGTGTTTTGACTATAGGATGTGATGTAAGAGAGGGACCGTTGTTATGGTTATTAAAGATTTTTCCTTGAAGGAGCAGGGAGGCCGTTTTCCTGATCAACAGTGCTGCAAGACGTCCTGCAGATTTTTAAATGACTTTTACTTAAACTAAATAGCTGTAAATATTTTGGTACTTAGATGGAATAAATTGTGTCCAACAACAGAAACATACTAAGATCGGGGCTCTGCTTACGTATATCAATAAAGAAGGTATAAACGAGAGGTGGGTGGTATACCGGTTTTAATACCGTCCCTTGTGTCACGTTCTGCCACGACATAGATTTTGCAATACCGTCATTACTGGGATAAACACAAATGTAGGTATCCGTACACACACGTGTTGCAGCGTCTCTACACACGCTCGTCAGAGAAACACACATGCAGAAAGAGAGGACTTCTTGAACGTCCATGTTAAACATGGACCTTCTTATGCCACTATTCTAAAAGCTTGTGCAGCTGTGTAGCTACGGCGTCATTTATAACCCGGTCGGTTTTGTTTGTTTCGAACGTCTTAAACGACGAGTCTCCTTTACGTGTGGATCACTTGCTGCTGTGAAAACAAGATCGCGTCTTTGTGAAACATGCAGCTCATGATGAATGTCAACAGAGCAGATGCATACAGGCAGGGAGAACCAGAAAGAGGCGGCGTGTGCAGGTACAGCAGGTGTAGGCGTGTGGGGGAAAAGAACTGAAGAGAAGCAGCAGATTAAAGTAGTTGTGAACGAACAAGCACAATTCTGATGGTAAATACGGTATAACATTCTTTAAATAGGCTAATGTATAAACCTATATTATATTTGAAATCATTTGTTTTGTGAAATAGTAACAGTTTAGTCAGGAGAGATCATGGTTTGTGCCAAAATAACATTATCATATTGTATTTCACAGGGGACACGGCTGTTTCCTGGTTCAATGAGGACCCTTTTCACTGTGACACTGGGAGCTCATTAAAGTACACTGCTACAGACTGCACCCAAACAGGTGGAATTAAGGAATCCCTTTACCTGTTAGCACTAATTATCAGTCAGCAGAATATTTCACATCAAAGACACACGCTAGGACTTGTCAAAAACATGCAAATTTGTTCATGAGTGAAAGATGAGATAAATGAGGCAGCAAGGATAAAAAGAACGAAGGTGATAAACAGACTAAATTAGAGGACACTTTTCCAGGGTGATATAATCTTCCCCACTGTCTAGCCACCTGACCACTGGGACACAACAGCACTGTCTGCTGCCAACGAAACACAAGCACACACACACACACACACACAGCCCTCAGACACGCACCAGCTCTGGCTTCAGCACGCAGTTCACACAGGAGACGAGGTGCAGGAGAAAACACCAACCTAAAACTGTTACGGCCAGCACATTCACTTACACACTCAGAGAGACTCTATTACTTTGAATTGATTTCCCTCTGCCACAAATGGAGAAGGGGTGAGCCTCTTTATGTGTGTCAGATTAAACTTGGAAGGAGGACAGAAACGGAAAGAAATGGAACGACAAGTCGACAAAAAGAGGAGAAATCCGATCCTCTGCAAGTCTATCACATCCACACGCAGACTACAGATAATACTGACATAACCCTGACAACAAGTCAGGTATCAGCCCCCTCCCTGTGAGACTCTATCACACACTAATGCAGACACACACCCCAGGGTGCCTCCAATACATCTGCCGTCAGCTAAAAAGTCTGTCTAAATCTGAGCCTTTAGTCTACAGACAGAAATATTTCCAGTAATTATGCTCATTAGCACTTTGCTTCTGCATCCTGATGCAACACATCTGTCCTTCCTGGTGAAAGAGGCGCTGCAGTGCGATATGCATTTAGTAGTCTGAATAAGGACTCTATTCAGAGAGCATAACACCTTGTAAACAATCCTGTTTCTAAATGTGAAGCATCAGACATCCTATTAAACTTTCAATTAAAAAAAATACAGTTATAGTAATGTGCAGAAAGGATGGAAACGTAAGCCGCGCTCACACTGAGTCATTAGGTCATCGTGCCCTTTGTAATGGGAGTTGTGCTAATAAAAGGTTCGTCACCAGAGCCATGGCCAATTAGTCAGCCTCATCCTGGATTAAAACTGGTCTCCTGCAGTAAAACCCACAAGCAGAACCAACTCTGGCCTTTCTTCATTCAAATGAGCTTAAAAGCTTCTTTAATATCATTTTTTACTGTATTTGTTGTGGTTTAAAATCTTGACCACCAACTCTAAACCATACTATATTGAAACCAAACTTAAAGGTATAATGAGTCAAATTTGTCCTTGCATTTTGTCAACAACACATTCAAACAGGGCCCCTCCTCCAGGGCTCGTCGTCACCAGAAGCTCACTTTTACTCTCTCGTGCGAGAACAAGCCCACCCCGCTGAGCTAACACCAACAGCTTGTCCTGCCCGGTTTGAGGCACCTACCTGTCCAACAGAAAGAAGGCCAACTCTGCATCACTCTCTCACCATGTTTGCTGCTCTGAATGGGGCCCAGTTGCTAATTTGAACCACTCCCACACTCACCTCTACGCTGTGATTGGCTCGTGGAACCACAACAGCGCCCCTCCTGAAAACGTCCCGTGCAAAGCAAAACAACAGAAATGATGCAGAGGGAAGGCTCTCACAAGGGTCTTAAGTGGTGTTTTTTTTTAACAAAGAATCTCCTCATGCTTTCTTTAACAGTCGAATGTATCACTCACTTTAAATGTTTCCCCTGGAAAATGTAAACAAAGGCAGCATGCAGTTAATCGCTGCGTCTGACACCTATCCCCGCCACCAGCGGATTCAGGCATTATAAATAACTACATAGAAATAGTCAATCTTGTCTCTGATGGTCTGGTTTGCTTTTGTAGCTCATAAAGAGTCATCAGAATTAATTTCAGTCTGTTTCATAACCAGTGAAAAACTCCTCACAGGAGCTTCAACTGAATTATTTTGTCTGTTTCTTTTGCAAACAGGAAGCCTGTGTTGATCTTTTAAAAAGCATGTTTATGTTTAAATCTTTGCAAGTTTGTCTCTCGTGTTGGTGTGCCCTTGTGGACATATTGCGCAAAAATAGATATTCGAATAGTTCAAACCTCCATGTTTTTTTAAGAAGGAATAATCAAACGTCATTTATTTAAAAATAAAAAAAAGTCACTCTCCTTCTTCTCCTCGAATCTTACTGTGACAGGTATGCACAAAAACACACAGCACACATGTCAGCAATGTTGATCCCTCCTGAACTGTAGCTTGTGCTCTTTTTACAGAGCAGACACAACAGATTGTAGCAGCACTTTGACCATATGCTTAAATCCTGTATTGTCTACAATTACATATCTGCAGCAATTAGCACATTATAGTAATGTAATGAAAAGTAATGACTTTGTCACAGTCTGAATCTGCAGGCTAACATGTTATAGCTAATACACAACAACTGTGCTGTGCCAAAGATTTCCAGGTAAAACTTGGAGCTGTAAAATGTGAGACCAGTGCAAGTTGTGGATATAAATAGACTATTTGGTGCTGTGCCAACAAGTTCCTGATGAATACACTGTACCGTTACACACCGACACTTTCTAAGACGACACTTCAAATTGAACACAAACACTGTTGATTATTAAATAAACTGCAAATAAAGCACGATTAAATCAACTGAACTTTGAAGTCTGATGATTATTTA
The DNA here is from genome assembly GCF_022749685.1 of Semicossyphus pulcher. Lineage (NCBI taxonomy): Eukaryota > Metazoa > Chordata > Actinopteri > Labriformes > Labridae > Semicossyphus > Semicossyphus pulcher. The sequence continues at coordinate 25,846,596 of NW_027211604.1, read as the reverse complement.
GAGTTGTTTAAGCTGCTGGCTGCACAGTGCTGTCAATAAACTGTCACTGAACTGAAGAAAAACATAAAGACAGACCCTTCAAATGTTCTGTTTGGTGTCATTATTAGTCAATGCAGCTAATTTATACTTAAACTCTACGAGCACAGATCTATTTGAAGCAGCATAATTTCAGGGTTTCTCTGAGTTTTCCTTCCATGTGGCAACAGTGCTATAAATCTTTTAACATTTTTAGCTAGTTCAGGCTATGCAGCCACTGTGTCGTCCGCAGCGCTGAGGTGAAAGGTCCAACACCATATAAGGGATTAGCTTTAAATGTGGCCATCTGTCTGAACGTGTGGATTAGAGATAGTACCATAGGAATCATAGTTACTTAGAAAAGTGGAGAGAGAAGGGGAGAGGGGGGAGAAAGGGAGCGAGTGACGCCTGACGGATTAAGTATGACGACTTCTTCAGACCTCGTTTCGGCCCCGGGTCTCTGGTCACATGGGAAGGCGGGAGAAATGGGAGGAATGCAGGGTACAGTGTCCTAGGAGGCGGGAGGGAGCAGAGGAACAAGAGGGAGAGAGGCAGCAGAGGAAATGTAAGGACACAGGATTCCCTCCATGAATGGTGCCATAGTTGTCCCTGCTGCTACCTTTGAATACCACTGCTGATGACACAAATACGTGTTTCCTCAGAGCCACGACACATGAAAGGACGCTGACGCCTGTTAGGTTTAGTAATGAGAGATGCTCTCTTTGTTCTCGCAGGGCCTTGAGCTGGCATTAGAAGGCATGAAGGCTGCGTCAGGAGCGGTAATTGGTGGAAAGAAATCTCACAATGAGGTGCTCTGAGTTTTCTGATGGTCTAGTTTCTTTACACGGCATGAAACATTGTAAGTGTGTTGTTCACTGTGCAAACAGCGCCAGGAGATATATTAATTAACTCGTAGAAGTATGCAAAAGAACCCACCCGCCGGTGCCTACATTGGTATGTGATTGCTTTCAAACGCTTCATATCCAATAGAATCTGTACAAAGTCAAATAAAAGGCTTTGTTAGTCAATAAAGCATAATAAAAAATTAAATAAAATATGATTCTGCTAAATCAAAACAAAAACATTTAGTAAAAAATTCATTTATGTAGTTACAAAAACAAAATATCTCGTGTTACTCCGGAAGCTTTTTGAACTCTGTATATTTCTAAGTTTTTATGGGGGGGTATTTTGCTAATTTCAAGCTTCATATATATATATATATATATATATATATAGCTCCAAATATACCGTAATGATTCAGGAAAAATCTCCAGTATGCATCGGACCAGTCTACCTCGCCTACTGTACCCCACAATGCAAAGCGCTGGAACGTCACAACGGCAGTTGAAATGGCAAACTGCAGCAGAGCAGCAGAAGGGGGCGCTACAGCTAAAGAAGCAGCTTTTTGCATACTACCGCCGAACACAGCATGCAGTATGTAGTATATAGTATGGCATTTTTAGCTCTCCGAAGCCTGCTGAGACTGCACTTTGTGACGTCAGAAAGTGCAGCATTTAGAAAAAACTGTGTGAATCCTGGCGTTCACAGCAGCCTGTAAGCTGAGCTGAGAAGCCTGGGGATTACTCCAACATACTTTTACCTACAGGTTTTAAAACTTCACACACGTTTAGTCTGGATATGCAACATTGTAACATTATATATATGTGTTTAAATGTGAAACAGCATGATACCCCCTCTTTAAAGAAATGCGCTGTATTAGAGTATAAAAGCATTTTGACAGTTTCATCTGCAAAAGTTAAACAGTGACTACGCTGGTATTTGTGCTCATTGTCATTTATTAGAGTGAAATGCATGATATCCATACATTATTTTCCAACTAAAGGATATGTACGCCTTATATATTTTTTTAACAGGACAATGACACAGTGATCTCCCGCTGCAAGATTGAGGCTGCCTCCTGCAGCCGGCACGTTTTCAGCACGTTTTCAGCACGTTTTACACCACACGTCACATCAGAGCATCATCAACTAAAGTACAGTGTGATAATGCAAAAGACGGAGGACTTGGCTTTCTCTTGAGCAAAGAATGAAGTCTCTAGTTGTTACATTTTGCATTTTAGATCAATTTAAATAAGATTATGCAAACAAGAATGGTCATAATGACTTCTGCGAATCATGCGTTTCCTTCACTTGGACATGCCAATACACCGATTAACATGATAGAAAGCAAATATCCTCTTTAAATGAGTTTTAAATGGTTTATTTTTTCCATTAAGCAATAACTTTATGCATAAATATTGTTTCAACCAATGCAGGCAACATAAAAAATGTGATCTACTTTAAGGTTGACAAATCAGCGCAGGTCTGTGGTCATAGATATCTTTGCAGAAAGCTTCAAATTTCAGGGTTGTTGTAAGGTCAGTGATAAAAAACACATTGCTTTAAATTGTAATTCTGATTATATGCAATTAGAAATAAACTATTAATAATGTTCAGTTGTTCAGTTATTAAGGGAATGTCCCATGCCAATGAAAAACACTAGTATTTTCCTTTAAGAGCCATATTTATCTTGTGGACAGGATCTCTCCAGCAACATGATATATCCAGAGCGCCGGGTCACATGGTCCCACAGCCCAGTCCGTCTCCCTCGAGTTCCTGTTGCTAGAGAGACTGATGAAGTGCAGGGAAGCCCAGGGGGTGGAGGGGTCGAGTGTTACGTGCGGGGTACTTAAGAGAGGTGCTGAGCTGTCCTGTATATCTGTATCAGCAGCAGAAGCACACTACAGCATTGTCTGGCTGCATTTCTTGTGTCTTACATCAATAATTTTAATGAAAAGCTCTCGTGCCAGCTCTCCCACCGCCCTCGGTGTGGACCGGCTCGCATGCCGATTGTTGACGGGCATGTTTGTGTGCCCGGCTCCCTGTGTGTTTGTGTTGTGCTGGGAGCAGGGAGGGGATAAATTTAGCGCTTTAGCCCCAGACTGGAGGCAGTGGCCCTTTATCCTGCACTGTCCTACTTAACAGAGTGCTGCTCTCTGCTTCCGCCTGCCACAGCGCACCAGGACGCACACGTTCACCTCCCAACGTCGGGTCCAAACAACAGAGGGAGAATGTGCTCAGACACAGAGCACACAGTCATGCAGAAAGTGCAGACAGATGCATGTGTTAGCGACTCGCTTCTGCATTCATTGATTGTGATTGGCTGTTGTAATAAGAGCTGATGCACACTGGCCTCATTTCATAACAGCTTGATTTGTTAATGACGCTTTCAGCCAGACAACAACACACCACACATATTTAACTACAGTGGAGTAGTAATCCAACACTCCTGATTGCAGCGCAGTTCGAGTACATAACAGATCATGTAAATGCTGATGCTAATACAGCGCGCATACCGAGCAGATAAAGAAGAACTGTATCTCCTTTTGTCCGGATCAAATTGAAATATCAAAGCAGGCTGGGTTTAGCGTTGCTCTGAATTTCAGTAACGCAGCCAATTAGGAGCGAGTCAACGACTTCGTCTGACCAATCGAGCACGAGCATCCCGCTTCACCTTGGAAACACACGATCCCATGGTGCATTTCCCTGCTGCCATGACAACCAAGAGGAGCTCTCCCTTGCTCGTTTCCCTCCCTCCCTCCCTCCTTCCCTTGTGTTCTCTCCCGCTCTCTCTGTTTCCTGAAGCCAGTCTACCTCGCAGCAGAAGGTTCACAGAAACAACCAGGCTGCACAACTTGGAGCCGCCTGCGCTCCAGACAAAGAGAATTACTGTCAGCTGTATCAACATGTACTGCTGCATCTGCACTTCAAAACAAAGCCTCCAACCAACTAATGTGCACTGATTTATTTAAAAATATATTAAAAACACTTAAGTTGTTTTCAATACTTGATTTAAACATGAATCCTGACATATCTCTTCATCTTGCAGACTCATAAATAAGGCAAAGCATGCTTAAATTCATCTTAATATCTGATATGAAAGAAGACAACTAGAGGCACTGAGAGAGGTTATTATTATCAAAGACTCTGCAAATTCAGTTAGCTGCCTACTGCTTACCACACACATCAGGCTGAAATGAGAAAGGAGCGAGAGGGAGGGGAGGAGAGATGATGTAAGCGTTTCAACACAGGCTGAGGTCTGGGGTTGAGGTTATGAACACTGTCAGCTGGCCGCAGCCTCCACCAACTGGAGAGTTTGGATGCTGCAGAGGAGCTGTCGGATGATCAGAGGGGGAGCCATCAGTGATTTGATTTGACTCACACACAAATAAAGATCATTTAATCATTATTGTTTCTAGATTTCATCTGAATTAATCGATTAGACGATCTAATTAACTGGTCACAATTCTGATGATGTAAAAGGGCTTCAGCTGCAACTTTATTTCCTGACATTACAGAGACTAAATCAGTCAGTGATAAAAAAAAAGAAGCTAATTGGCTAATTGATTAATTGTAAAATGAATAGAATCATTAGTTGCAAACCTACAATCAGGTCTAAGTTCATAACAAAATGTCTCAAGCTCAATATTTGGTTGTATATGAAATCAAACGTCCATCTTAAAAGTTGGTTGAGGTGTCTGATGTACTGATGGCTCGTTGATAAAAACGTCAACACTGACAGCTTGAGCTCGGGTTGTTTAACGTTGTCTGTATTTTATGCTTTTATTACAAACTACTATTTTTTTAACTTTTGTTTTTGTTGGATGACAATAACATCTGGCAAAACGGACTACAGATGAAAACTAGCCTTTCGTACGGAAGCCCTTAGCGGACATGCATCCATTCCATGACCAGCCTGTTGGTTTGTTTTCTAGATTGCCATAAAATGATCCCGTTGTCACGAGAAAACAAGCTTTGTGATCTCAAGATAATGGGCCAAATTATCCGTTATGGTGGGAAAACCAGCTTTGTCTCCCCGAGATCACGAGAAAAACAAGTCGAGATCTCAAGAAAACAAGCAGAAATAACTCTGAGTAAATACAGTGTAAATATGATGTATGCATGTCCGCTAAGGGCTTCCGTACCTAACTCGGGTGCATTTACATTTGTTGTGTGGTTTTGTGCCAAATTCTGCCCTTAAGAAAACAAATTCATTTACATTTTTGTTCTATGAGAGTTGTGTTCATCTTAAAAAAGGATTCCACCTGTGAATTTAAGGAGGGAAACCTAAGTAGCGCCCACCTGACCTACGTGTCGGTGAAAGGTGAACAAGGTGCTTACAGGACACGAGCAGCAGCTGTGTTAGCAGTTAAAGGGGAGGGAGGAGTATCAAAGGATGTAGTAGTAGTAGATGTAATATTACTACAACTACTACTAATAATAATAGTTATTATTATAATATTGATAATAATAACAATAACACTAAATACATAAAAAGTATTGGTATAGCTTCATTCATACAAGATGTGCAGCTCCAAGTGCTTTATAATAAGGAAAGTTTGTGATAAAAATGGTTAAAAACGATAAAAAATAAGGATAAAAAAGAAAGCAATAAAGATGAATTTAAAATCATCCTCATAAAAATAGTCAAAACGGAGGTGAAGATCAAGATAAGTGCTCTTTTCACAGGACTATAAAAGCAGGAAGTTCTCAGTCTTATTCCCGATGGAATCAGCAAGACACTGGGAATTATGTAAGATCTGAGTCTGACATAAAAGGTCACCGCCGTGTTACCCATGAGGACCAAGTTTCCCTCGAGGTTAACACAAAGTTCTCTACGGCAGCACTTTTAAAAATAAGATTCTCCCTGTCGATGAGACACGTGGACAGAAAAGAGCTGTTTTGGACTGTTAAAGAAGCATCACTCTGTCCCCCACAGAAACAAAACCCAACATTACTGGAGCCATTAAATAATTACAAACACCACAGAGCTACATCAATAACAGCTCAGGAAGTGTTTCGCTGTCGGACCAGCTGCTCTGGGCACAGAGGCGACATCGAGAAAGAAAAAAAAAAGAAACAGAGGAGCTTGGAAAATTTCCGTCACAGTTTTGCGGTGCTTTTGTTTGTTTGTCAGAAATCCCAGCGTGGCCGGAGCACGGCGGAGCACACCAAAGGGAGAGGCAAAACATCCTTGACGACAACTAAGATTCAGGGTGGTTGCACCACTATTTATAACCTGCCCAGTCTGCTCCGTGACAGCAGAGGGGGGTGGAGGGAAGGGGAGAGAGCGGGAGAGAGGGAGGAGAGAGAGCCAGACACACAGACAGAGGGTGGCCTGTGAATTCCAGTGCAGAGGAAAAGACCATTGTGTTTTTTTTTTCCTCCCTCGACCGGGGCCCTGTGCGATCAGCACGCTGGGTAAAGAGGCAAAAGAGCTAGAAACAAGCCCAAAATATAGCTTAACAGAGATTATTCTGCTGCATTATGTTGTCTTTTATTCTGCCAGTTAAGTACAAATCAAAATGCTTTTCCTGGGAGATCCAAATCATTGTCTACAGATGCACATTGTGCCGATGATAAAGACGAGCTGACAGCAGGTAGCACAGTTCTGGCCAGTTCTATCGTGGACAGAGCAACTGGCCTCCACACACAGGCACGTGTCTTTGCACACACACACACAAAGTCAGCTGACTGGTAAATCTGGCAACAGCACCAAAACAACAGAAAAACAATAACACACCGACACATGCACACACAGAATACAGCTGGGAGTCAAATAACAGATTCTGTCTGCTGCAGTTGTTACACATGCAGCCATAAAGCCCGTCACATCTCACACTATAAGTATAATTATCCAACCATAATAAAAAAAGTATACATTTGAGCTCATACACAATAACTCTGTGTTATGGGGGGAGGTAGGAAGAGCCGAAAAAACCGCTGCGGTCATTTTCTCCTCACTACCCGCGTCTCCATCTCTTATCAATAAACCCAGACACAGAGGGCAACAAATCCAGCTCAGCAGATAGCAGAGAGGAGGTGGAGGATGTCTCTGTTGTACACAAACACACTGCGAGCGGGAGGAGAGATAGAAGGCAGACAGTGCCGGCGATCTGGCTCAACAGCACCTCATTCAGCCTCCTCTAAAAGTCTCATATCACCACTGAAATGTGGCACACAATGCAGGGATGTGCTGAGATGGTAAATCAATAAAAGGGCTCAGCCGTAACACAATTTTGCTATCTGATTGGGATAAAACTTTTGTCAATACCAATATGAATATTTGCACATTTGTGACTAGATAGAATTAACAGCGTATCACACAGAGGGAATAAACTCTACGCTCGCCAAGCTTGCATGCAGGACATTTAAACATTCAACACGTCATATCAGTGTCGCTTTTTTAGATCTTGGTCAATTTAAACGATTTAATTTCACAAGATGACCGATTTTAGGCAGCTAGTGAGCTAAAGTTAGCATCAGCTTGGCTCTCTGCCCTCAGAGCAGCGCCAAAGATACACTGAACGTGAAGCTATACCAGTCAAAAACAACTGAAGGAATGCTTGTTACAGTGGTAAACATGGTCTACCATGAGAGCTAACATTTAGTGAGGTGGGATGAGGTTTTCTGTTTGTTAATTGCTGAACAAATACAGCCATGCACTTTGGATACTGATCAATATAGGAAACATTATTGGGATCCTAGTTTTTGCCACTTCTCCAAGCACTTATCAATAATGTTAAGAAACCTGATCCATTTATGATACTTTGTTTGTTTGCCTTGAGTGCAAACAGCTGTCAGGTGCTCTCCTCTACAGGAGCCAAAAAGCCGCTGTCAGTCAAAGCTGGTGTTCTCTGTAATCCATAGAAGCAATAATGTTTGAAATTGGCGCCATAGCTGTTGAGAAAGTTGTACAAACAGCTCGTGGTTTTGCCCACACTCTACATTCCTACAACACCCAGCATGCATTGCGCCCCTCCCTCTGAAAGAAACAGCCCAGCGGGACGCTGGAGTGAAATACTATCGTTTCTCTGCAGGCAACGACTCAGAGCGGGACAGGATCTGAAAAGGCCGAGAATTTACTGATGGATTGTCTGAAAACTCTTCAGGTCCGCAGTCTACATTCAAACCTGACGATTCTGAACGAGACATGACATTGTCCTGTGCGTCCTAGACTGAGGAAGTGTAGTTTAGCGAGCGCCAAATTGCATTTTTTCCTACCATAATGGCATTAGCTCCCTATGATAGCATGATAGGACTGAGGTTGAAAATCGGCGAACTGGCCCTTTAAGCCCTTTAAGCGTGGTATTGCATTTAGTGTTTCACTGGTCTTAAACCACCACATCTGTTGGTTTTGGACAAAGGGAGACCTAATAATAATAATGGATATTGATCAATATAGAAAGGATTATTGTTCTCCTAGTTTGTGCCACATCAATAATGCTAAGAAACCTAAAGCGTTGATGAAACTGTGTTTGTTTGCCTCGGGTGCAAACAGCTGTCAAGTGCTCTCCATTAAACTGCAAAGCAACCTGTGAGCGATTGATAGATGCACGACCTTTAGGGCACACAGCACAGATAAACAGCAGCCAGCGGTTTCAACTGAACTAATAATGCAGTGATTTAAAAACTGAGTTTGTGAAAGGTAATTCTTCAGCTGTTTTCGCATCACTTTGCAGATGAGACTCACATCTAAAGCCCTGCTGCAGGATGAAAGCTGCCTTAACCTTAATGTTGTGTCGACCCCGTCGATTAAACATCATTAAACAAATTGTAGGAAGCAGCATTTAAAAACTATTTGACTGTCATTAAATGTTTTTACTTATTTTAACATAGCCTCGCTCTAGACTAAGTGTGCATTGTGCACATTATAAATTAAATATTATATGTGACTTATAAGATACTAAAACCTAGATCAGCAGCAAAAAGGCATGAACAGTAAACCCAGTGTTCAGTAGATGCTATGTAATATCTGCCTCTATCTAAAGCAGCCATATAAATACTATTTGAATCAAGTGTTGCCTGAAGGGAACAGAACTCCTAACCCTGGAAGTGTTGGTTATATAGCCTACACAATAAACTACACATAAAAGCTGTGAACCCTGTGTCTGCTGGAGCCTGAGCTGCACCAGAACACATAACAGCACAACAACAAGCGACATAACATGTCTAAAAATTGCAGCAGTACAAAAGAAGCCAGGATAAGACACATTTCCAAAGCGCAGGTACATGTGCAATGCAATGCAATAAAGGCAGAGGCGATGTGATTGAGAAATTCAGCCGAGCAGGTATTGCTAACGCACCTTTTGTTGATGGGCTTCTCATCCTTCTCGTACGGTTTGACGAACCACTTGCCGATGCGAACGAAGCTGCGATTCATGAGGCAGCGCTCCAGCAGGTTGTGGATGGCTTTGAACAGCAGCGTCCGACACTCGTAGGAAAGGCCGTTCTCCCACAGCCCATCGTCCTCGGCTGAGAAAGAAAAGAGGAGAGAGGCGGTGAGAAGAGTGTGCAGCTTTTAAAGTTTTTGTGCCATGTTAATAAAGCTTTAAGTAGTACTGAGGGCAAACAATGTCAATCTTTACACCACAAGCGCTCTGTTTAGACTCAGAGGGACAGTGCGTGTGCGTGTTACTGCTGGCATGAAGCTGCCTTACACTTCATCAGATGGCACAGTCACTAATATTCATTAGTGTGTGCTAGATTACATATGGAAGAGCCAACTGTCAAACCAAACATATTGCCACGTTACACTGCACGACATGTTGTTTATCACTCTGCTTTACCTCGTTTAAGAAGAAAAAACATATTGTTAGCAGAAAATGGGGCAACCCCCCTTAAAGGTGATGAGTCAGATCAGCGGTTAAGACGACCCCGAGGCAACCCTGAAGTTCATCCTTTGATCGCTGAACTTCTACTTTCAAGTTTTGTTTGTTCACAGAACAATGCAGAAGCAAGTGCATGGCAGACTGTAATCTTTATTGACAGAGTCTAAAAAATACTTCTCATGTTCTGGAACAAGATGATTTTAACTGGAGCCAAATTATCCACAGAGGCCTCCTCCTCTCCAAAACAAATGAACCAGGTGAGGAAACATTAAAAACATTGAATAAAGCAGCTTCACGTCAAAAATGTGTGTTTCTCCAACAGCCTTTGGCACAGACAGGAGTCCTGGAGAGGCTGCTAGCAGAGCTGCTGCTAGCTTGTTTGTAGACGCTCAACCTGCTTTAAGGTTGGGATTCCTTCAGTGTTCATCGTTCACAAGGTTTTCACTGCGAGCTGCATTACAACAAACAACCAGACCAGGTGATTAGAACGGTCAAAACACTATATAAAGTAGTTTAAGGTTAAACACTGGTCTCTCTGCAACGCTCTGCAGCCATCTCTAGTTCAGCTTGTAGAAACAACTGTCTCCAGAGCTCCGATGACTACAATTTAATTGTATAGTTAATAAAAAGTTGAAAAATATAAAGATTAGGGCTGTCACTTTTCTCAAAAATCTTTTATTAATCTAGTACTTAACTATTAATATTTCACCAGGTTCGAACGATATATCGAATTTCGAATGAAAAGTGACAGCCCTAGTTGTGATGCGGATTGAAACACTTGGCGAAGCAGTCGGCTGTAAACGGTTTTATGTCCCTCTAAACCAGCATAATTCTTCAGGCTACCATTGTGGCCAGAACTGACACATAAAAACAAAGTAAAACAGGATCTAACAACGCTCCCCTAAATAAACCTCTCACAGTGAAAGACAAAAATTAAACAGCACATTTAGTCAATTCAAAAGCAGTGGCAGCTTTATGAAGGCTGATACACAACTTTGATCTGGTGCTGAACGAGGCTTCGTATTTATCAACCAAATCTTATTTGCCTTCTTCGTGCAGCCGAAGAGGAAGGTAAGGTGACACAACTCAAACACACAGTGACTTTAGACAAGGCTTAAGACGGTGCATGTTAACACTGTACATGTAGTGACATCGACTGTTTCACACTGACTAAACACAGTGAATGAACTCGGCCCTGTGCATCACATGATGAAACACCTTGCAATTCCAGTCTGACAAACTTTCTGATAAACTGAGTAATTATGTTTCTAATCACACACACGGGGAACTCAGAATAGGATGTTTTGCATTTAACAATAATCAGTAAAGAAGAAGTTCAACCAGGCCGCACCCTGGCAATAAAGCAGGCCGTGTTACAATCCCTGTTTAAAAGGGACCTGCCAGTTAACACTGGACACGTTTACACAGAAACGGCACATTTCCTGGAATGCAAATCAAATCAGTCAAATCTAAAGTCACATCCGAAAGTTCAATTACCAAAAGCTGGCAAACAGGGAATGCAAATACAAACGCTGGTGATCTCACCGAGACAGAGAGAGAGGTTAAGTAGAAACCTGCAGCTGTCTGTTTTTAGGCCGTGGACATCTCAGGTGCTTTCTGCTCCTCTGCATACTCAGTTTTAATTTCAGGGTTTAGTTGTGTAACTACAAAAACTCCCGCTCAGCTCACTGGGTTTGTTTTTTTCATTTAACAGGAAAAACTTAAATTTACCTCTCTTATTTTTTCTGTTGAAATTTGGGCACTCATTTGCACACGGTCAAAAATAGATGTGTGTTTTAAATCTCTATGCACATGTACGGACATTAAATTGGTGCTTACATACTTGCAAATGCAATGTGTTAAATAGTGTCTCTCTGAAACTCATTATGATAACATATCTACAAAAACTATGCGCAACAAACCGTCATTGTTGCCGTTTCATGCAACAAATACACTGAATTGTATGGCTTGTTTTGAAGCATACACGTTTACACCTAGCGTCCACACTACTGCAGCCCCTCAAACGGACACTTTTGAACACTCTGATGCCTGATTGTTGGCTGTCAATTTCTGCACACTCGTTGTTAGTGATGCTGTAATATACAGGGGAAACAACAAGCCTTAAAAACAGGGGGAGATTTGGTGGTCCTCTCTATCTTTGACACTGTTTACAGGCTGGGATAACACCACCAGTACAGTTTAGCTAACAGAAAGCCACTGACACACTGCCAGCAATCTCAGGCTGCACTTATGAGTTTCAGTTCCACACCTGCAAAGACTTAGACTGTAATAAGTCTGCGTACGGCTCACAGAACTGTAATTATTTGGTTCATACGGCAGGCCGAACTGAACTGAGTGTCCTGTATCAAGCTGTTCAGGGTGGATAAACTCACTGTTACACCCATATCAGAACTGCTTTCTGAATCACATTCGGCGCTGGCCTGAATGCTGGTCTAATCTCATTAACAGCCACTGCTCACATCTTACAGCACTTAAGCTCCTTTCAGTCAAGTCTCCAGCAAACATCTCCCCAAGTGTGCCGTCTCCGCCTGAGCACAGACGGAATAAATACCGGCTGTGACCCACCCTTCATGTCAGTTTGGCGTGCAGCAGGGAGGCACGAGCCAGCCCAGAAGCAACTTAATCAAAATTTATTGAATTATTTACTAAACCAATGGCATGCTGAGCAACGCAGGTGGAGAGATTTTAAATTCTGATGATTCCCAGGCTATCAAATAAGAAATTACATTGATTCCCTTCCTTAAAACGAGAGACAACACGGGCGCTGTGCCAAGCTGGCAGGTCTGAAGAGCTTGTTTAAGGAGCCGCTGAGAGCTTTAATGCTTTCCTGGGTTCAGAAAAACAGCCAGCTATGCTGCTTGAATGCAATTTGCAATTTTATCAGTTGGAGAAATGTAAAAAGGAGCGTCACTTTTAATTTCAGACGGGAAAAAAAGATATCCCATCAAATGCCACAAAGCAAGTTCAACATTACATCCGACCAAAGGCAAAATACCTCAGGCTAGCAGCCAAGAAAAAGCAGCCTACGTGCTCGATAAAATTGAAAGCAGCAAACTAATTCATCAGGTGCACACAAACCTTGAGGATAAGATCAGGAACACAGAAAAACAGGGCAAAGGCAGGAAAACGGGCAGGAAAACAGCAATTTCCTATTAAAAATTAACAGCAACTGCAGGACAGAAATAAATCAACAACAGTATGAAGTGATTTAACTTTCCAGAAAATGTGGATGTGATGCATGAGATCAGGAACGCTTTCAACAAGTCTGCTTTTAGTGATTTAGCAGCTGGTCTGATGATCCTGAGAGACACGGCAGGCAAGAGGGCAAAAAGTCACCCAGAGACAGAAAGCTGGCCTGCTTCAGAAAGAGAAAACTAAACAGGATTCAGGCCAAACTCTAATGCTGGAGAGACAGATCAGTGTGACTGATAATGCTAGAAAGAAAAGGGAGGAAGTGAGGAGAGCAGCAGGGCTCAAATCTGTAAAAGAAACATCAGCCTAGCTTTCATTTTGCAGTTAAATTTACTGTCAGTCCGACTTGAGTCCACCTTGGATGATGCCTGTAAACTGACAGAAACCTCCCTACACCTACCGCCATGGAAATCCCATCTGCTTAACTCTGCCAAGACCACATCTGCCCGGTACCTCCTCCTCCTCCTCCTCCTCCTCCTCCCTGTCGCCTGCTCCTCCTCAGTCTCTCCCTCCAGCGCCGAGAGGCTCTAAAACAGGCGTCTGGTTTACATCAAGTGTTCCTAACGACCTCATGTTCATCATGCAAAGCCTGCTGCAACACTCTCTGCTCCAGACAGACGGAGACAAAAAAAATGTTGCAGTCAGAACCCAGTGTTTTGACACTCACTCACACTAAATGGCAATGCAGCTTACAAACTACTTTTCAAAATAAAAGCAAACATCCAGGGCAGGGCTGGAACCTGGCTTTGCCGTTTTTGTGGAGGAATCCCCAAGACCCATGTTTTTGGTTTTGACCTGACACATTGACGGGGAAACAACTCCAGTAGGTTCAGGGAAATATTTAATAAAAACAACACAAAAAGCCTTAAACAATATGACAACATCCCTGAAGATGTTTCTTTTTCTTGCTGCTTGTCCGTAAGTGAAACACATGAACCTTCTTTAGAACAAAAGAAGCCTCAGCTCCCAACATTAGTCAACATCAAAACATTGTATGTCATTGTCAACCAATCAAGTTGCAGTTTACATCCACTATATATATATATATGTTTCTCACAGAATGACAGTGTAATTCTCACAGGGTGGGAAGTTATATTGGATATATGTCTGTTAAAAATATTTGAATGAATACTATGGATGCAGGATATTATCTGCACGTTATCGGTATCTGCAGATAATGGCTTAAAAACATATATCAGCATTGGCAGATGTGTAATTTTTCTGCCGATATTTTCCACCGATAAAACAAGGCTTTAATTCTGCCTAAGTGCTCCATGATTCCCTGAAAAGGCTTGATGTAATACTACAACATTAACTCTGCACGAGTGTGAGCGCACACTGCATGCACCACGCCTCTTCCGTCGAGCGTGAAGAAGGGTGCAAGATGACTGCAGCACGGCAGTTTTTCAAAGTTTCCGAAACAGACAGCAAGGCTGATTTCATTTCATGTTTTTGTTCTGTGCAATTTGCCCTAGTTGTGGCTGTTGTCAGGATTGTCTCAGGGAGAGCATCATCCAAGCCTGTCTATGAATGTATGAATATCACAGTTTTATTTGAAAGAAAATGTTACTTACAAATAAATATGGCATTATATATTTCCCAGTGAATGTGTACATTTTAAAAAGCACTGTATTATATTATTTCTGCATCTGCCAGTTGTCAACTACAATAAGAGTAGGCATGATATCAGTTCCACTACAGGGGAGACTTGATGTTCTCCGGAATAAGGTGGAAAAAAACATGTGCCTAATATATCGGTATCGAAATCAGCAATCGGCAAAAAGGGTTGGAAAATATCCGCATATGGGATATCTGCAAAATGCATCCCTAATAAAGACATTACCCTTAAAACAAACCCTCGGCATAGTTGGGCCTACATTAAACAGGAATGGTCACACCAACCTGATTTAAAGGGGTGACATGCGTTTCTTTGCAAAGCATGTAAATGTCAGTGAACCCTGCTCGCGACAGCAGGTCGAACAGGCACAAGAGGGGTGGAGCGAGGAGAGATCGTCCACTAACTGGTCGGGGACGCCGTCGTTCAAGAACGAATAAAAAGGTAAAAATAAACAGGAAAGAATAAAAGTCCTTCCAGGCGTTGCTGAGATTTCACGTTCACACAAACACTTTCTTTTGACCCTTGAATGTATATTTTTAATTTTCTGCCTTCAACCATAATTGTGCTTTAGATGTATTTAGCATTTATTTTGTTTATTTTATATTTTTATCACTGCTTCTTTTATTCTGTAATATATTTTATTATATTGCATATGTCTTTGTATTTATTACCCTTTTAAATGGAGCATCCAAGCTGAAGCATTTCACACAGCTGTACTTGTGTAACCGGAGTAACAATACACATCTTGAATCATCATTTGTTAAAGAGCGCGGTGTGACACTTCATGCGAGTACAGACAGTTTGAGCTGCAGAATAAAAAAACTTAACACTCAACTATGTAACAAACTAACAGAACAAACCGTGATATAATCTTATCGGCCTTTGTTTGCTGTAGTTCAATGAAGCATTTGCAGCAATTAACAATTATTTATTTATTTATCTAGAGATTATTTTCCTGAAATATCAATTCATTGTTTTGTCTATAAAATGTCAAAAAATCATGAGAGCTTTTATGACTTAGAAGATGATATTTTTGAAATGCTTGTTTTATCTGAGGAAAGTCCAAAATATGATCGTACTATACATGACCTCACATCATTACAATGGGATTTAACAAATGTGTCATTTAGGGATGCAGCGCTCGAGAACATTATGGCCGAAACTGATACCGATGTTTAAAACATCATCACCAATGTTTTTTTCAATAACTGTAATTTTTGCCCTCGTCTGGATAAGGGGCCAAAATTGACTTTAATTATAAAAAAAATCCATTCATTCAGGCCTTCATCACACTCTTAGAGAAAGCATGAAATCAATCTTTCAAATTCTACATCTTTTTATTTAAACTTCTTTCACATAAAAATCATCTTTTTTCAAAGGCCTGAAAAGCCTCTTTAGCCTGTTTTAGAATCACCTGGTCATGGTACATTTTTCAGTGCTTACATAGCCTAACAAAAATCTTCCTGAAAACATAAATACTTTTATGTCACAATTAAATTTACTGCACAATTAAAGCAGTTAAATATTAAAATCATTGTCTACTGCCATCGGCGCGGGCCACCTTATTTGCCGATGGGCAGAGGTCTGTCAAATCCGATGTTCAGCCGATGCATCCCTAGTGTCATTCTTTGATGGCAACAATAAATAAGTTGCAGATAAGTTTTCCATAAATCTACAAATATATTCAGATCCAATGCTAACACACATAAATGTTTTATACATACATTAACGTATGTCTGCATTAATTGCACAGGGCTGCCTCCCATTTCCTTTTTCTTTACTTTGCAGCTTTTAAGTGTAGTAGATGATGATGAACATTTTTTAAACTACCTTGGGTCCCTAATTACCTCTTGCATCTGTGACCCAAAATTCCAGCTTGGTGACAGATCTGTGAGCGCACGTCTGATGTGAGGGCGGGGAATTGTGTGCTGTGGTCAGCTCACGGGGCGAAAGATGAGTGGCCTCATTTAGACAAAGATTTATGAGCTCAGCTGATGGCTGGGACACTTTCATGTCTCTGCCTCCTGTGCAGCAGGCTCAGATGAGCTGACCTTTATAAGAGCTCTTAAGCGGGTGCACAGCGGCTCTAATAAGAACACTAGCATCGACTGCGAGCAAGTGAAAACATTGTTTTGAGCACGGTGACAACAACATAAATATCCTACTCTAGTGTCTCAAAGTGGCACGTGAGTGTTTCTGCAATCTATAAAATCTGTAAAGAAAGTTTTAGAATTTAGTCATAACTGAGGGAAATGTTTTTGAGGACCCCCCACCCCCAGTTGCTCATCTGTGTAGAAGCAATTAGAGCAGCAGTCGGTCATTAAACAGCAAGATTAATGCCTTGTGATTGACTGTGCTCAGGGGGATTCTACCAAGCCTGGCCAGAAGGTTTTCTCCTCTCCTCCACTTCCTCCTCCTCCTTTTCCTCCTTATCTGCAAGGAAAGAGAGAGAGGGAGAGAACCAGCGGTGCTCTGTAAAGTCTCCATTACTAATTAATGAATATTTCTTGAGCAGAGAGGGAAAAGAGGGATAGATAGAGAGAGAAGAGAGGGAGGCTGCACCCATGGGCCGGGGCTGCATGCATGGCCGAGTCCCTGCGCTGTGCCAGTCAATGGAGATCCATCAGAGAGAGCAGGAGAGGGAGATGGAGCAGGAGGGAAAGAGGGAAGTGGAGGGTGGTTCACAGGCAGGAGATTAGCCCTGGAAAATTGATCCCCAAGCACAAAAGCCATTGGCCCCCTCTACTTTTTCCTCCTAAGAGCTGGTCTGGGTTTATCTATACATCATTCCTTGCATTACCCACTGAACTTTAGAGCCATCTATGAGGGGGAATAAAGAAAGCAACACAAATCATATGCCACGTTTAACCACGTGTTTCACAGGCTAATTGCAGGAATAGATGCTAATAAATGTATCTTATTTTGTAATATAATTTAAAGCTTCATATTTCACTCTGTGATACCTGTGGAGTAGCTTAGCATAATTAAAAAAAAACTTTCTCACACTGGTGCTCTGTGCAGGCACTCATACAGCCTCTGTCTGAAACAACTCAGACAGCTCTGTCCCTTTAAGAAACCCCGCCCCTACAAGCCCACTTTCTTCTGATTGGCCAGCTCTCCAAAGCCTGCTGTGACATCACAAAGGGCAGCATGTAGAAAAAACTGTGTGAAACCTGTCTTTCACAGCAGACTGAGCTGTGAATGGGGATTACTCTAACATACTTTTACTTACAGATTTGAAACTTCACCCACGTTTAGTGCGGACATCCAGCATTGTAGATTATATATATGTCTTAAAATGTGAAACAGCATAATACCCCCTCTTTAAGCGTCAGTCTCACGGGCCAACAAGCCTCTAAATTTGGCAAACTAACCTTAAAAGGCAATTTAACACCACTTAACAAAGCCTTCTGTGGCTTCATTAAAAGACGTTGACACATTTTCTCATAGAGTCTTAGTTCAGTATTTTTGCACGACAACATTATGAAGGTAGGTTAAAGTTGTCCAGCTGCTGTATGAGTGTGTCTGCTACACATGCTCAAGCTGTTTTGCTGCTGGAGCAATTAAAGAGCCCAGGCATTGGCCTTCGTACGCTAGCAAGGAAGAGTCAGGATGTTGGCCCGTACTGAAGAACTTGGTTACCACACCAGCCCACTTACATGTTATATTTGGTGGAGTTTCTTGTGGCCATGGGCCGTTGGGACATGGTAAATGTCGAACCCCGAATTGTCTTTGATATTCATCAAAAGCCTCGCTGTGACCACAGCCACCACACCAAACAAGTATGTACTTCCAACAAAACCCCACAAAAACTATTTCCAGGCTTGTTTCGTATTGATCATCTAGTATAAAAATAACAATTTGCCGTTTGCTGAGACGAATTCAAGAGAAAATGCAGCTTTCAAAGTTTTAACAGGGTGGTTAAAAATCGTTAAAAAGCAATGTTTCCCAATCGATAATTACAAGTCAGTTTCTCCATTAGTTTTACTCATTCCCAGCACTTCTTGGCCCTGACTCTCTCTGACTGTCTACATTAAAGCTGCTAGAACCCCCCTGTGCATGTTTACAGCTGAAGTGTGGAGATTTTAAGATTCAGTTTTGACTTTCGCAGGCTGTCAAAGTCAATAATATTTGGAAATTTGTAAGAGTGAGTGGCATTTCTCCTTTCTGAATCCTTGCCTGCGGCGTCTGCTGGGCTGCAGTGCATACAATGGGCCTTACATCATTGCAGAACTGACTCTGTATCACATCCATTTGTGTGTTGTCGCTCCTGTCACCATCCAAGAGAGCCAAATATGCCATTACAATCTTTAAAATAGGATTGCAAGTGCACAGTCCGACAACCATAAAACTGATGGCTTGACATTCGGCTGCAAGAATGTGGCTGTGTAATGGACAAACAACAAATAATCCAAAGAGAGTTTCTCAATGCACACAACAAGTGACAAAGGCAGATAGTAGTACTGGCGGGCTTTAGCTTGATGGAAATGAACAGCAGGAAATGAGAGCAAGAGTTGCTTCATGGGGGCAGTTATAAGAAAATAAACATGATTTATTGAATTAAATGCAACTGGTGTTTTAAATTAACAGCTGTCTAACTCAGATTAGGAAATAAAGTGATCTCAAGTCTACCATTAGCATGCCACAAAACCAATAAGTCAACCTGCTGGGTGATTTCAAAACGGCACCGTCTTAAAGTACCCTAAACCAATCACACATGAATTTATAAATGCCTTTTAATGTTCAGCGTCCCGCACGCTTCGCAGCAGTTTCATCTGTAGGTGTGTTATCTTAGATTCAGAAACAGTTTCCTGTATTGGATATGAGCGGTCAGTCACATGACTTCAAGGAAAGCAGGAAACAGGTCTGTTTCTTTTCACTAAAGGCTGGCTGATGATCCATTAAAGCTTGTGCCAAAGACAGTGAAAGCTGACACTGCTCTGCCCATACTCAACAACTACGTGTTGCACGGGTGAATAATTTCAGCTGGAGAACCCAACGTTCAAACCCACTTCATGCCAGGATCAGCCAAATGTGCAGAGGTGAGTGAGGAGCTGGTGTTTAAACTGGTCTCTTTTGTTTTAATTATTCATTCGCAACACAACTGGGTGCAACACTTACATTTACAGAGGCCAGGCGGGTGATTTTACACAGTTTCAGACCTAATCTCTGTCCATGCTAACACACCTGAAAAACCATATTACAAGAGCATCCATGTACGCTTGGCATACTGGTGTCAACAAGCACACGCTAAAGAGCCATGCAGGGCTGATAACGCCGCTGGACATACAAATTGCTCACATTAAAGTATAAGATGCAGAAACAACAAATCAGCAGCACCTGTAATGAGTTTCTCTTGATGACTTAATCACTCATTGTCGGGGCTGGTGTCATTTGTATCCTTTGGGAAACGGTCACGTGATCTAGCCTCCACAAGTCAGCTAAAAAAAAAGTCATGCCCGTTAACAGACAAATAGTAAGCACATGTGGGTGTTTGCATCGTGTCCCAGGGTCAGTAGCATTTTCAAAATACTCTGTTTTAGAGGCTCCAAAAAAGGCCGGAGTAGCATGGACGCTAGCCATTAACGTAGCAAAAGTTAGGCGTGTTATTGTGGACGGAGCCCTCCAATATTTAAACGTTTATCTCGTCCATCCGCGTCTTCCGAGGCCAGCTTTCACAGCGCCTTCGAGTGTTGCTCTACTAAAAAAGCGCTGAACACTTGTGATTTCAAACATTTTGTTGGGGAAAAAGCCAATTATTTTTTTGTCTGTTTATTTTCCTTATTTTTCATTCTCTGTTTTTGGTCTTTTTGACACACAATCAACAGCAGATCAGGTTCTTTTATAGACAACAGAAATCCAAGGCACTGAAGACAGTAATTCCAACAGATGTTTGGTTATTTGAATGTTGTTGAAGTTTGTTGTCAACACACATCTGTATTCTGCAGGTGGTTCTTCAAACAGAGCATCTCTCACAGATGTAAGGGCAGTTCAATAATTTTGAAGCAGAGAGATATTCAAAGACAGGATAAAAACAGTCTGACCTGAACAGTGAAACTTTCAGCCCTCGCAGACTACTGAAATATGCCCTTTGGAACTGAATATTGTGCCCTGAGGTGCAAAGCGGGGTTGTTTTTGCTTCACCCTTGATTCAAACAGGCACAGAGACGAGTGGTCAAACAAGAACAAAAGAAATACTGTGAACTCGGCAAAGCTAGAAAAGCTCCAAGACTAAATTGCATACCAACGAAAACCAAAACAACTATTGTGGAAAGCAAGCTCATGAGCTCACGAGTGCTGCTAGATTGAGCTTTTCTTCCCTCAGTCTTTGAATACATCTCCAAAAATGTGTTCATCATCAACTGGTGGAGGAGATGGACATTTTAAACGCAATCCTCTTCTTCCCTTCCCCAACATTTTCTCTCTCCCTCTCATTCTTTACAGATCCGACCCAACGCCGAGGAATGAATATATGTGTGAGCTGCAGGGACCACAGTGGAGATGGATCGCTGATAACCTGTTCTAGACTGCAGATGACCGTCTGTCCTTTCAACCTTCACCTTAACACCTAAAAATACACGCCATGCTGCTCGAAGAAAGGATCATACATGGGTGGAAATTTCACATTCTTACAAGATAGCTGCACAGGAAATTCTACCACTTTGGTAGCTCCATCTTTATTTCTGTTCTTATGTTTACATTTGACCTGACCAAATCATGGTACAATATCCACACCAAGCAAAGCAGACTAAAGATTGCTTTCTACAACATTGCAGTCGTCTTGGTCTCTCAAGGGGGGTTTATTTAGGAGTAGCTATCAGCGTAAATGTCCTGAGAACGGAACTACAGTCTTCATGGGAGGCACTGCTCAGTGACATTGAATCTGTAACAGCCAGCCTACGATATCTTATCTCTTCATGAAGAAACAAACGCAGATATATGCTCCGTTCACTCCGCTAGAATTTTCCAAGGAGCAGTTGGAAATGGGTAAATCTCTTGAGTGCGACCAGGGAATTGGTTGCAGCACTAGAACAAGAGACAACTCTAAGGTCAAAGGGTACAAAAAACATCAAGACAAATGCATGGACCTTGAGAGCTGGAGCGGAGACCAAACTTTAGGCTCATTGGTATCGAGAAGGGACCCCAGGCCGGAGATCCCACAAGATAGCCGCACCAAAATTAAACATATCCATCAAATCAGACCTTTGCTAAAATGTTACACAGGTAAAGAATGGCTGCGTCATGAAGCCCACCGCTGTAGAGTCGCATGCAGCTGGGGGAACAGGGAAGTAGGTAAGACCCAAAAGGGAAACGTGGTGCCAGACGGCCAGCAGTGGAAACCCCAGTGGGAGGCTGTCGTAAAGGGGAAGGATACGCTGAAGGGTGGGAAGAGGGACCAGGACTAGCAAGAACTCTAGAGAAATGTAGGACAGAACAATTAACCCTCACATCTAGACAGACATCCACTCCTTATTCCAATGCAAAAATAAGATCAGTGGGTCTTTGAGGGGAGGAAGGGCAGTCATTTATTTTTTGCTTTGGATGCTCCTGGTCGGGAGAATCCATGAGCTTTTGAGGCCAGGGGACGATGAAGAGAGCAAGGCATTTGCATAACAATACACGCCTATAGTGAACCACTGGGGGAGGAATGGGGGGGCTTAATTCAGCTATGGCATTCACTTGTTGGGAATAATTTCTGTGCGTGGCCAGGGGAAGATTAGAATTGGTTTTCTCGTTGTGTTAGTACGAGCAAGGCGGGTTGTCCAACAGCGAAGAGAAGGGGCTTGGTGGTTACCCTTACATTCCTTCAATGGTGATTAAGTGTCAGGCGTTAAAAGATCCCTCAAGTTTTCCGCCCTTCACTACTCTCATCTCTCCAGCTCACTCCTTCTCCCCTCATCTCCTTGGAGGGAAGGGATTACTGGCACACGGGTATACAGAAATGGCACTTGCTCAAAATTAAAAGACTTTCACAGGCCGCTAATCTAATGAGGGTGGAAGGGGTGGGGGGGGAATGAGCAAGTGCCATTTCAGCCTGCCGAAATGAAAGGGAAAAAAGCGGATTTTCATGTTTACCGCCAGCATTGCACCAAAGACTAAAAGAGGCTGCAAAAAAACAGAAAGAAAGCCTTTTAAATTTCCCAAGACAGGCAAGAACCAAAGTCAAAAGCTATCCATCGAACTAGTGGACCAAAAAGAAAGAGTGAGGCGGTTAAAAGGCGACAACAGTTGTGACATTCCAGTTGAGTGCACAGGTTGGGCCGGTCCTGCTGGGGTCTGCCCTGCCATGCTAGCTGGTATTTGTCGATTCTCACCTCCTCAGGCAGAGCACCCAGGAGAGTCCACGAACGCAACAGACTGTCAATCATCATCCTGCTTCTTGGGCCATGCACGCAAACACTCTGTCGTAGCAGTGATCTTCAATCCTGGTGCTCAGAGCCAAGACAACCTTACATTTTCTATTCCATCACCACTCACATGTCATGCCCTCGTCCCAAATTAAGTGGTCTGAGAGAAACCAGCGGGAATGTGAGTCTTTAGGAGAGGCAGTAATGAATCCACTGCACGCTAAAGGTTGAATTATGCTGGTGTTCTCTGTGAGGTGTTGTCCGACCACGTTGGAAGGCAAAGGTGTTTATAGCTGTTCAACACGGCCAGGCTCAACGACAGGGTGAGCAGATGGTCTTCATAGGCAGCGAGGATGCGCAATGTTGTTTCAATAGAGGAGTAACAGGGCACACATATTCAGACATTCGTCGTGCTGCACTTGGCTGCTCACACGAAAAGTAGCTGATATGGATGTGTAAAGAATGGAAAAGAGGGCTACAGGTGGAGGATGGACTAAAGCTGCTGTAGACCAATAAGTCAGCTGGCTGATTTGGGGCTATCGCATATCAGTATTGCCGTAAACGTTTGGCAATATGCACCGTTTCATTCCCCTCAAAAATCTGATATCGGTCTGGTTCTAGTGCCGTCTGGAACATCTTGTGCCACCACAATGGAAGGCAAAGGTGTTTATAGCTGCCACACTCAACCAGGGTGAGCAGACAGTTCCCATATAGAGGAGGGAGGTGCAACATTGTTGAAAAACAGGGATAACAGCGCACTGTCTCTCCTGGAACACAGTCATGCACCAGGCTGCTCACACAAAAGTGGCATAGATGTGGATGTGGATATAGGTGTGTAAAGAATGACAAATAAAGCTAGGAGTGGAGTATGGAGTATAGGTAGGTTTATACCTTCAGGGGCTTCTGGAAGAAAACAACAGCGTTCCTCTTCCTAGTGGTACAAACAGGTCCTTATATACACGGGTTAACCCATCTAGACAGAGGTCCAGAAATTCCTGCATCCCCGTCTCAGCTGCGTTCCCAAGTCTCAGGACACACCATGCTGAACACAGCCATCAGCAGCTGCAGATCGGAGGTTGGGGGAAGGAGGGTGAGAGAAAGAAGCCCTCTGGCTGACTTTAGATCCATCTAGAGAGGCTGCTCTGCTTCATTTCACTGGCAGAGCCCCACAGCAGCTACAGGAGGGGGAAAGGCTCAAGAAGGAGGAGGAAGACGTATCCCACTAGAGAGAAGGGAGCAGCGGCTTCCAAAACAGGAAACACAGATTACACCGCCCATCTGGGAAACTTTCACACCGAGACAAAGTTCAGTCGAGGTGCAAAAACACTTCGGGAACATGGGGAGCGGGGAATGTGAAAAGTCTCATAAGGTGCTCAGGGAGCATGTCCCTGTGACTGTCCACGTCAGGATCATTGTCAGGTGGAATAAAAGCTCTGCGGATGTGGCGTTCTATCCAAAAATTCCAGCAGCATCAAAGCTCAAACAGGCGAGGAGTGCTGCCAAAACGTGACTCATTTTGTTTCAGAATACCTGGAAGGAAGGAATGATGCTGCGCAGATTTCCTCGTCAATATTCAATTATGTAATTTCTATCTCCTCAAACACAAAACACATTACGTTTAATCTCCCCAAAGCCAGTGTAAGAAAACAACACTGACTCCAACTGTTTCCAAATATAGATTCTCCATACCACCCCCCTTCTACTTGAAATGTAGCACACTCCATTAGGAGGGCCTGAGCCAGACGCTTCAGGTAATTACCAGGACCCGTTAGGCCTGAATGAGCTGCCCATCGCAGCCTTCAGCTCCCATTTTTGAGTCCACTTCAGGCACAATGTCCCATAATCAAGGAGGGTCACAGACGGGCTGTGCTCAGCTCAGACTCCAAAGTTCAATCTACATGGCAGAGAGCATGAATAAAGATGGCCTTTTCCATCTTCCTTCCACCTCTAATGTTACTGTTAGCGAAGAGGGAAAAGCAGAAAGCGGGGGGTGGATGCATTTGCCTCGTTTCTGCATGGCTGCTCCTGCACGCTGTGTTTCTCACTCAAGTTATAATCGGACTGAGCTCGGTTTCCTTTTCTTGTTCATCCTCCGTGGAATGGCGACATGTGACTTCAGATTTCTTTCTCTACTAGAATCTTTTTAAAAAGATGTGATTAATACGATACCCCTCCCTCAAACACGCATGTGATAATTAAGCAGCGTGATGCCAAGCGTCTCCTGGGACTGGGAGTTGCCCTGCAGGTGTTGGCAGGACCAGCCTGACTGGCTAGCTTATCAGTGAGAGGAGGGTAAGAAGGGGCATTAGGGAGGTATCAGATCACACAGATTTTAACACTTCCCTGAGGCTCTCACTTACAGTTTCTCTCCCCCGTGCCTACCTGACAATCAAGCAGTGAAATCTGGATCATTTTTCATTGTACAACCAATAACGTATCATGACAGGGTGATCGATGTTCAAGTGCTGCTTTTACAGAAGCTGCGAGGCGTCTACACTTGCAGCTATCTTTTACAGCTATCACTCTTTCAGATACATAACCTTGAATGAATCAAAGGAAAGGTGCGTTGGTGGAAGGGGAGGTGGATTTCATTTTCATAGATTTTTCTTGTCACAGCAGTAACTCAGAAAAATAAAAAAGTACTTTTCCTGCTCTCACTTTAATCATTTAACTTACAAAAAAACCTAAAATAACCTGCTACAATACCACGCAGCTGCAGGGTGAAGTCGAGCCTAGTTCAGACCATATAGCTTCCTACAAAAGCACTTACCAACATTGCAGTGGAAAGTTGCAGTGGTGTCAACTTGTTTGGTCTAAACTGGCTCTCAGCTAGACTCAGGCCAGCGGATGGGAGCCCTGCGACTCAGCTTACCCAGTCGCCAGCGGCTAGTCTTAGAACGCAAGGTTAATCACCTGTTTCAATCAGCTTTGAGCAAAGTCAGCTGGTCAAGCCAGATACAAACTGTCAAAATGGGAGCATTTTGGAACAGGAAAGAGGGGAACAGCCGTGTCTGTATAAGTAAACAGTGAATGGTATGTTGTGCAGGATTTGCTGTTTGCTAGCTCCAGAGTTAAGTGTTCATTTTGGCAGCTATTTTAGACGCGTAAAACGCCCCCTTTTTCTGTAAGCGTGACAGAAAGAAGCGGAAAGCCTGGGTTTACACAGAGAAGGTTCACAACCACCTTGGTGAGACCCGCAACCCAGTTACAGGACTGTATTGTTTGTATTTTGACAGACAGATTAGAAGCACAGTGGGAGAGAATATGCATTTTGAATGTCCGACAGCCCACCGCTAACATTTCAGTACCGTCTCCTCTCATCTCGTCTCGTCAGTGAAAACTAAACTTACGTGTCGTCAGAGTTTATAATCAACAATCTATTTTTAGCTCGTCAACGTCTCGTCTTCATCATGGACAACAGATCCTTGACGAACATTTTTCGTCATTATTTTCGATAACGAAATGAACACTGCTCTTGGCTGAATAAAAAAAAGAAACAAGTAAAAGAGATAAAACCTTAATTTTTAATTGTTCAATGACGGTTACATTCTAACGCACACAAAAAAGATGCTCACATCTCCGCACTACCCTACAAACAGATGTCAGATTGTTTTTAATACAACCAAAGCCATGCTTCATCCTGCCTCTGTGAACTCTCTGCTCTGTATGTGGGGCTCAGCTCTGCCCTCGGTCACACAGACAGCCTGACCTGCAGCTCTGAGCTGGAGGCTACACCCACGACACAAACAGAAGCCCCACACTGTCTTGTCGAGCCACACGGGTGTAAAGTGGCAGGTTTAAGACAGTTGTAGTCCAGCGCACTGCAAGAAGTTCTTTTAACTGGTCTTGACTGGCCTTAAAAGACCTCAGGTCAGAGGGCACTCTCCGTTTGCCCTCGAACTCAATCGCTTCAAGCACTCTTGGTGTTGTTCAGTAGCTGACCCCGACCTCTGACCTCCATGTAGACAGGAAGTAGCATAAAAAGGATGTACCTTCACAGCTTAGCAAAACATCTATTTTTACCGCTACATGTTTGTCAATGGACGCCTACCTGCAAGCTCGTGGTGGATGAGATCTGCAAAGTTTGGGTCGTCCCCCCACCAGAAAAGCCAAAGCTCCCTCCGGCCCTGCCGCTGGCTGCGCCGCCATACGCTGAGCACGTCGGCCTTCAGGCAGCGGCTGAAGCTGCATAGGATGGGGTCCTCCTCTGTAACCGGGAAGAGGATGGGAGCAGAGGTGGGACCCTGCCACACAAACCTCTTCCATTTGATCCCTGTCAAGTCAGCCTGCAAGAAAAGGGAAGGAGGGGAGAGAGAGAGAGATTGTCAGTGTGCAGAGTCGCTGCTTCAGGATCCACTCAGCACCTCGGGGTAAACATGTGCTGAGCAGAGTGTAAAGAGGAGGTATTAATCCTCTTTTTACGGGGCAGTTCACCCACCAAATACTTCTGATGACAGGACACCCAGGCTGTCAGAACTTAAGGGGAAAAACACGGAAAACAGGGAGAAAGGTGGAGATTGAAGGATGAAAAGATACACGGTAGATGACAAGAAAATTGAGCACCATGGTGTGTTGATTCAAAAGAAAAATTGCCCTAAAAATTGGGACATTTGTTTGTATCTGTAAAAGAACTGTGTACATTTGCTTCTGGTTCTTTCAATATCGGAACGAACAACATGTTCGAAACACAAATAGGAAAAAACTAATGCTGGTAAATGTGGTCTCACCACCTTAATCCTCATTATTGGTGAGTGCTGGGGGGTGCTTTGCCTTTCTATAAACACTGTCTGGCTTTTATAGAGAGAACAAAACACACAGGAAAAAGCCTCATAGGCAGTAAATCACTGGCGGGGTTATTAAGTGTTAAAGCAGGAACATTACGCTCCACTGCTAGCTAGCGCTGCTGCTTATCACCCCAGCACCGACAGACTACCCATGTCTACCTAAACACAAGCACGCATACACACACTAACTACCACAAAACATACACACACGATGCCTAAGGCGTACATCCCCATTTCCGCCGGCAATCTCGGCCCTCTATCTATCCTTGTAGACATTTCAAGTAATCTGTGCGAACACGGACTGTTCATTTTCATGCCGTTTAGTCTTATTCCGTTCAGGCTGCGTTGGCAAGCTGTCCCTCTGTATATTCAACCAATTAATCCATTACAATTCAGGGGATATCTTAACTCTAGAGCAGAGGCGCTGAGCCTGAACAAGTGATTACCCGTGGTGGTGGCGGAGCGGTGGTCTTTCGCCTGGCTAGGGATAAGCTGGGAGATTTGTGGTGTTAGTTGTGATGGGGGTGCTGGGAGGGTTTGGGGTGGGGGGGGGGGGGGATGTTTGAGAATGTCAAAACAGAGCATTGTGTGGCGTCAGCTGGAGCAGAGCTGGGTCACAACAAGCAGCCAGAAGAAGCAGTGAGCTCACAGGTGGAAAAATGATCATTAGAGGCATCTTTCTTATATTTGTTGAAATTCTCTTTTCATTCCGACAGCAGTCAATAAATCAAATGCTCTGACGACTGTAACGCGCCCTGAATATCATCTAAATGAGACAGAATGAAATGATTGGACAGCTTACACATCATAAGCGCACAAGCTAAAGCTAGCAAGCTAGCAGGGCGAGAATGTCAGAAAGAGGTGGTGTGATATGGTTCCAGTTTGGGACGAGTTGCTGTGACATTTTTCAGGTTTGACACTTTCTAAATCGAGCTTACAGTTGCTGTTTTGTTTTTTTAATCACCACTGCCAGATAAGGGTTATGGTTATTTTGCATCATAACTGTTGGTTGTGATGACTGACCACAGACCACCAACATTTTAATTCCTCCATCTGACTGTGTGACAGTCAGACACCTATTTCAGCTGTGTTACATTAACATTAATGTATACATAATTCACTGTAGTTGACATATTAACTTATATACACATACAGACACTGTATAATAACACATTTAACATGTTTCTGTATATATAATTCACATATTTTTACTCAAGCACTTTATTATTTATTTAATGTACAACTGTTCTTAATTATCACTGTGCCATTTTTAAGCATGTTCTTAATGTCTTGTTTTGTCTTAACATTGCCGTTGTGTCTGTGTTTTTATAACACTGACAATAAAGATCGATCTTATTTCTTCTTGCTCCTGAGCAACTGTAACGTACAAATTCCCCCACTTCCAGGATACATAAATTATTTCGGATTCTGATTGTGTTGATTGTAGGATTGTCATCGATTGAATGCCGCCTATGTTATCTCCTTTTTAGCAGTTGTTTTCGGGCTGCCGTTGCCTTGTGTATCTTGCAGTGCCTTACACTTCTCCTCTCCAGTTGCTGCCTCTGTTTGAGATGCCGGAGTAAATGGACGTGCTGCTGCTTTGCCAATGACTGCAGACAAAGTTTACAGTGGACAGTGGTTTGCTCGACTTAGAACGCTGCAGAGCCAAACCACTTCCAGACGACCGAGGAGACTACAGGGCAAAGAAAGCAGCCATATCTTTGCTGTGACTGAGGAGAACTCTTGTGTCATTAAGGGAACTATAGGAGCTCTGACAAGAGGTGCGAGTTTGTACCGTAACTTCCCCTGTAAAAGTGAAAATAAAACCTTCATTCGTAAGCATCCTCCGATATCACAATCTATTTACTGCCCAGCTCTACATGAATGTTGTTGATGAATGAATGTGGTTAATTCATTCTCCATCAGTAACTCGGGGGGAAAAGGTGGCTGGCAAGCATCCAATGGCCCAAGGTTACATGGTAGTGTCATCATAGCTGAACACAGAATTTGTCTGGATGCACCATCACAACAATATATTGTGTGATGAACAACCCGCCTCCCAAGTGTTTAAAAAGCTGCTAGACCTCATGAGGAAAAGCTACAAGGTGCAGACAGCAGAGGTGGGTCTGTCTGAGAGTAACGACAGAGCTGCAGCAGTTAGGCTGCTCCTTCCTGTCTGAGTGTGAGAAACACCACGTTACACCTGCATCTCGCTAGGAAACATCTGTGCACACAATGCAAAGGGAGGGTGGGGACAACGGTTAACTGTGAAACCAGATCATAAGCAGTACAGCCCGGCAATTAGCGAGTGAACAGCCCCCCCATCATCTCCCTGACCATGGCCGGTCCCCTGCGGTGTGTGCGTTTCACTGTATAAAAGGTTTGTTCATAAGTGCCCTACAGATTTTATTATGGGCCTCTCCTCCTGATATATTGGTTTCACACTTTGAGATGTGATTATGAGCTGCACGCAGACTGCCAGGCATCAGGCTGGTGACAGGGAACTGATACCTTAAACTGACTCTCGTGTAATAATCAGTGTTTCGGTAACTCTTGCCCTTTCGCAGCCGACTCTTCACGTCATTGTGCCTGAAACTATCTTGAATCTGCTCGCTTTGTTTGAAATATCTTTTATAAAGTCACTTCATATTTTCAAGTAGCTCTCAAGGTTGTGAGCCGACACTGTAAAGTGTAACCATGGACCACTTAATACACTGAAGACGTACATTACCATCACTCTTACAGGCCGACGGATCTTACAGAGTATGGAGCAAAAGTAGATACAGTTACAACATGACTGCTTTACTTATGCATCGTAAGTACATGTTCCACTGGGGGTGGGACAAAATATCAATATATCGTCGTCTTGACTCGTGCCATACAATCATCGCCAGGCTGCCAGCAAATATCGATATTTTAATTTACAAATGTACGGCGCTCGAAGCAGATTTCCCTGCGATTTATGACACGAATGAAGGTAACATGACTGAACACTAACTGGTCGAAGAATCAGATATCATGATCATTCATTATATGATTGTCTCAATTATCGCAGAATTGCTGTATTGTAATATCGTTATCGTGGGCCACGTATCGCATATCGTATCGTGAGTAACCCTGCAATTCCCACCCCTGTTTTCTACTGTATCTTCTATCAAATGCAGTGCTGGACAATACATACAAAACATGCATACACAATAATGCAAGATTTTTTCAAATAACTATCACTTTTTCTAAAGATGTACAGAATAATGTTAAAAGTCCTGCGAGTTTGAAGAGTATCCTGACAACGATGGAAGAAATCAGAGGATCTGTTTGCTGTAACTGACAGATTTCTGAGGCTGGATTATGATTCATTTTAAGAAAAGAAAAGTTTAACCTCCAACAGCGTTAAGAAAATAAAATTACTGTTATAAATACATCAGTCTGCCACTCTTCAGTTAAAACAGGATGTCGGGAGGGGCTGCAAGCTGGGCTGCTGTCAACAACTTTAGCTTTCAGGACAGAACGCCGTTAAGCTCAGCTTGTTTCTCTCATAACCTCCACAGGTTCAGTGACTAAAATCATTCATACATTTATTTTAAAACAGTTAAAGGAGCAGTTCACCCCGGGAAAAAGCCGCTGTCAGTCAAAGCTGGTGCTCTCTGTAATCTATAGAAGCAATAATATTTTAAATTGGCGCCATAGCTGTGGAGAAAGTTGTACAAACAGCTCGTGGTTTCGCCCATTCTACATTCCTACAACACCCAACATGCATTGCTTGTAATACCATGACAGGACTGAGGCTGAAAATCGGCGAACTGGCCCTTTAAATAATAGTTAAAAACAACTAAGATCTCAAAAGTTGCAGTGACAGTTAAACAGTTAAAAAAAGTAGGTGGCTGGAAATGTTTGAATGTGGGGACCAAAAGCCACAAACAGACTGACTGTGATGTTTCGCTGTGCTGTGTGATAAGCACTAGCTCTATCCATACTGAGCACAACTGCATCAAGTTTGTTATAGTTTGACATTAAGCCCTAAATAAACACTTTATTTAGGCCTAGTAGCAGAACATAAAAAACAGCAAGGCAAATTGCTCTGAATCAAACATCTAAGCAGCAATTAAGCCGTTACAATCTGATCTGAAACAACTGGACTGTTATTTGATAAGTCAATCAAATGAAAGTTAACAATGACAACTCTGATTATCAATTAGCAGTTAGCTAATTAAGCTGCAACAACTAGAAATTTGCAGGTTGCAGACACTCTGTGCAGACAAACAGGTGTAATGGGCAGGTGTTGTTGTCGACAGGCTTTCTTTAAAGTCGACCAACTTCACAGAAACATGAAAGTGACATAGATTAATCATCAGTGAGCCTGGGAGAGAACACCGTCACGCTTCTTGTTATTACCTACAGTTACTGGCTACAGTACAACTGTACACGTGGGGAAACTTGAAACGACTGACCACATCCTGTGGGCTCTGAAACTTTGACCTGCTCCATTTCTAAGATTTAGCTGCTGTAGTAGCAGTCGCAGCTAAAACACTGATAAAGCTGCTGCTGCTGCTGCTGCTGCTGCTGATGTGTGAATGAAAAACATCTGCTACAAGAACACAGGCAGGCCGGACTCATCCTCTCACATCTCAGATCTATTCATCACCTTCTTCTAGACGGATTCTGTCACCATCAGGATGTTTGCATCTTTGCTGCCAAGTACATTTTAAATGCATTATGAATATTTCCCTCAGAATATACGGCACAAAAGAAACCTTCAGCAACCGAACAATGTGACTAAATGCTGTGTGCTGCTGTCAACTAGCAATTATCCTGAGTGATGAATGACTTATTGAATGTATTATTATTTTCAATAGTCTGTCCACCCTCAATATCCAACCACATTATCATTAACAACCTCTACATTATCAAACTGTCACAGCCACCTCAAGTCTTAATGATCATTACTTGCTGCAAAGATTAAACGTAAAGTCGACAGTATGAATTTCTCAGAGGCTTCAGTGACGAAATCACAACATCAGCACAGCTCAATACTGATCCTCATCTTAAATATAAACATTATATTCTACATCTATTCAATATTGAAAACCACTAAGTGCTATACATGACAATAACTATCACCTGTAACACACCCTGTCTGATCAACTTGGCAGTTTTTCCTAATGTGTTGCTTTCACTGGAGAAAAGAGGACACTGACTGCAGGCAGGTGTTTTTTTGCCACCTGCAAAATACAGGTGAAAAGCTGGAAGGGACACGCAAAAATATCAGGTCTCTTACAGGGAAGGGTCATGATTTTAGAATATTTGAATAGTCATTATTTTATTTGTTTAAAAATCGAAAAGTTCACACAACTACTATCTCATCTTAAACAAGACTCAGTTAAAAGCTAGCATGTGGCTGACCGCATCAGGTCAGTGTGCACAATGTGTTACAAGGACTGTCCCTATGAGGCCGATGACAACTTGTTTGAAAGCAGGTGTGCGCTGCGGACGTAGGTGAGGACAGCGGAGGAGCAGCGGAGGAGCAGCCCCACCTACTCCCCGAACAAAGTATCCAGAGCCATATAGACAGAGAGTCGCGTCAGTGGAGGTCCAATATGCTCCATGATCTGCCATTGCGATGTCGCAACTCTCTCTCTCTACGGCTGTGAAAGTACCGTCAGTCAGTCACACACAGACCCATGTGTAGGGCTGACCCCGGCGGTCAGACAAAAATATATACTGCCATTGTTTTGCCAAAAGAAGAAGAAAGCATTAGCATCAGGCGCCGGTGTTGCGCTGTGAGATTCGGTACCAGAGAAACATGCAGAGACTTCTGCAGCCGTCAAAGAGTTCTGTGTGGAACTCCTTCGAAATAATAAATGAAAATGATCAAGTGCAAACTGTGAAAGGTAAAACCAGCATGTCATTAGTCTACAACAACTATGCAGTCATTTGAGAGAGAAAAACAGAGTTGTGAAAAAGTAAATGTTCTCTTTTTCCCGTTATGTCTGCGTGTTTGTGCGCATGGGGGGTTGAATAACGGTCGAATAGTTTCCAGTGGTTATCTAAATTGAATTAAATGATAATCCCTAGTCTCTTCCACCACAGACAAATGTCTTACGTTCATAAATATCACTTGTAAAAAACAATTGTTCATTTAAGATTACTTAGGGACAAAAGGTGACATGATATTTTTATGAGATCAAGAAAAAAGCAAGTCAAATTTTACAGTTCAAATTCATCTGACCAAGATTTCCGTATTGGCAGAAAGTAATATTGAGTGATAGTCGAGATGTTTAGTGAGCTGCCACCGTGAACGCTGAGACAACATAACTACAGACCCTGTGTTTGTCACAGTGCGATTAATTCAGGCAATACAGCAGGGCTGCACCATAAATCATTTAACAATCACAATGTGTGCGTGTGCAATAATCACACGAAGGAGGGGACGTGAGCTTCCGTTAAGTTGGCGCCACAAGGCTGATAACGCTGATAACACACACATTTAAACACTGCTGGTTGATAAGTACTGTATCAGTGTAAAAGAAACGCAACTGCAGCCCACAAATCTATTTGGATTTATTTTCTAAAGAAACGTGTCGCTCCACCTGAACTCTCCATACTTTTTTTATGCGTCTGTGATTCGCCAAAACAAGAGTGGTAAAAGTAGTAGTCACAATAAATATCGCAGAACAAAAAGTTAAAGAGCACAAAGCCCACAAGTGGTACCTGAAGGCCTCACACCTCTGAACCCGTTTCACACAGCATGTAAACAGCCACCTTAAAGTGGCTTCTGTAAGTGATGACTTGTTGCTGTGTGTCTTCTGGGATCATAAGTATATTTTTCTTTTAACTTTTTTCTTTCAGTTTCAGAAACTTATGCAATCAAATTCACTATATTTCCTGTTTTTCATCCTTCTTTCATTTCAGTCCTCTTTCTTACAGCTATATAGATATGGTTTATAGATAATTAATACAATCAATTTAAAATAAAATATAGCCTAATACTTGGAATAAGACAGAGATATGACTTTTTTTATGATTTAAAAAAAGCACAAAGTGGGGGCTATATTTCGGTCTTGTAGGCGTGTGTATTTTTGAATGCTTATTTAATATTTTCTCGTAGGTGTTTTGCGCTTGGTATTTTTAACCTGTTTTTTAATGTAAAGCATTAGGTAACCTGTGTTTAAAGAGGAAGTCTTCCTAACTCCCAGTCAGATTCTGAGCTTAACACCTGCTGGATGATGTGAGAAGATGGACTGAAACAGGACACACAGTAACACCGCATAAACACACGTTGTAAAAAGTGGGGGTCTGAAGCAGCTCGAGAGTTAGACGAGTTCACTGTAATGACGCACATCTGAACCTGCTGAGCTTTTTTGGGAGGCAAAAAAAACGTCTGAAGTCACTTTCAATGAAGCCGGTCTTTTCCCGCAAGACTTCAAGCAGAATCTGTTTTGTTTACGCAGGAAGTGAGCCAAGTATCTGCTCTGCTGATTCATAGTGGATGGAACTAATGATGAAGGCTGAAAATGCGTTGGTGTCATCAACATTTGTGATCCCACGAGCTGGAGAACAGAAGCAAGTGTCCCTGTTGAAACACAAGAAGATGATCTTTGTATTTGCAGATCATCAGCGGTACACAGAGAGTAAGGCCACTGCTGGGAGGGAGAACAAGTCAGATCGACTGGGAGCATTTTAGGAGACAAATCCTTGCAATCAACTCCAGTGTCATGATTCATCTCAGGGCTGAGCAATAAAACAATCTCAATCCGGACCGTGATAATGTTTATGTTTACACCTTTGATAAGGTTCAATCTCACAGCCTATCACACGTGGAAACAAACACAGCTGCAGTCAGACAGTCTGCACACTGGACATCACAACATCTCCAACTAAATCCGTTCTCACTGTGCAAGACATGTCACCATCACCATTTAGATCTTGGTCAGTTTTACGTCTTGACATCCTGTGTCCGAGAAAGAGCGTTAGAGAAACATGAAACCACTTTATTCTGGTTTTAATTGTGGTTTTAAAAAAAGAATTCAGTCCTAAAAATGTGTGATACACATTTAGCGCACGTAAATAAGTTTAGCACATGTAAATAAGTTTTTCTTTCATCATAAATTCAAAATAGCAGCATATTCAGATAACACAAACATATAGCTATATTTAAATAAATATTGATAGTGATCAATATAGAAAACATTGTGATGCTATTCCTGGCCTTTTAACCCAGCCCTTATGCACCTTGCATTAAAAACTGCGTTCACTTATTTTAAGTTCAAAGCGGTTTGACCTTAAAATGTGACTTCTGTGCCGTAATTTAACAAGCAGCCTCTGGGTTTGCACAGATGTACAGTCGGCTGCATTATTGAGGAATTAAAGTGGCGTTAAGTTGCATTTTCTGAATTGGAAAAAGCCAGAGAGTAACAGAGCTGAAAATAAAGAGGTTTGTACCTACAGTAGGAGTGTTATTGTAACCTAATGATTTCAACGAAGGATAAAAACATGTGATTAAAGCACATTGTGGACTCCCCCGACAAAATACCCTCACATATTCCTGACTCTGAAGAGGCCGGACTGAATAGCCCCTCTGTCAAATACCAGACACGGCAGCACTCCACTCCTCATCAACAATATCCAAGAGGCAGACTGCTCTATCAAGGAGAAATGTGCCTTCTGCAGTTGTTCTGTCTGTCCTTTCAAAATAAATTAGCGGCAGCCTGTGTGCAGAAACAGAGGGTGCCAGAGAAATCAGAGTATTTCCTTCCAAGATGAAGGCTTTCCAGGCTGTGCTCGAAAGTGTGCCTCGAACACTTCTGCTATAAATCTACACTGTTTCTCCACTGCATGGGTCTTATAAACGGCCAGGTATGAGAGCAGCTAAAGCCCAAATCACGCTGCTGCATTAGGAGGGAATCTGAGACTAAAGCCACTGGATACAGGCAGGAAGTTTTCCTGAGGTGACGCTTACTTGGAGGGGGGGGGGGGGGAGGGTTACGACCCCCTGATTTTGCCAGCTGCTCACCTTCCCTCTGGCCACTTTAGGGCTCTGGATCTCAGTAGGGAACACTGTGTTCAAACAGCTGCCTTCCTGCCTTTCAAGATATGACACAAGCAACAGGTGAAGCTGCTCAAATCATGTCGCAGATGCTCCTCTTCTAGCAACTCTCTCTTCTCCTGTCTGTCACCTCTCCCCCTCAGATAACCCTGTCATGGAGCTGACATGAAACTAACAAGTGCGTCTGTGCATTTTTGGATGAGGAAAATGCAAATTCAATGTGTTTCATTTGCGCTTCTTGCACACAGAAGATCTTTACCAAGAGCTTTTTTATTGTTAGACCCTGTTCTTGGTAGCTCAACAATCAATGCTATATAATGCAAGCATTATCACTTGTAGGTATTTTGCAGATTCTCTCTCTAGTCACACTGCAAACTTTTGCACACTGCTTTGGCAACAACTTGCATATTTCTGTACAAGCTATTCAGCTTTCATTACACTTTAAAAATAGATATTTAACATAATCTTTTATGCTTTTTTAAGTGTTCCAACAGGACTCCAGCTGTTCTCTTCGCTTCTTATTTTTATTCTATCACTGTTTTACGCACCAAAAACACCAAGACTAATTCCTTGAATGTGTACACCGTCTTGGCAATAAAGTCCTATTCTTATTCTAATTATACAAGAAAATATAAACAGAGTTTAACACTCACAGTTAGTTCCTGTAAGCCTCCTTTAAATGCAAGGAAAGAAGCATGCAACAAGTAGTATCATACTCCAGAGCAGACTACCCAGTGTAAAACTGAGGGGGGAAAAAGTACCACAATGTGTTCACATTCTTTCACCATAAAACCACAAAGTGGAGTCTGTTCAGAGAGTGAGTCATAACAGCACTGGTGTTATGCTTAGTCTCAGTGTGCAGGAAAATGTCAGCCAGACAGGCACAGCACCACAACTACCAGCCTCCACCTCGCCTGTCCACTGTACACCAAACGCTGCCTTCGAGTGCTGTCGTAAACATTGTAATTACAAGTTCAGCACACAACAATCGACCCAACTAAGTAGTATTGAGAGAGTGGGGATTTTCCTGCAATGAAATGTTACCTTTAAGGGGGCGGACAGCTTGGAAGCTGTGTCAATTGGTTGTAAAAAGCAGTGTAGTATTTCAGCATGTTGTTATTTTTCTTCAGTCTTTGTCAACATAACTATTGATGCACTTCTACTCTCACTCCTGGCTTAACTTTTCATATATTTTGCATACACATCGATCCAGCTTTGATGCTTTTCTCTTCTTTTTCCAACAGTTGCATTTTAGCATTTAGCAACACATCACTTCAACAACTTCAAACTCTGGTAACAGGATGTTCAGAGTAGCATTACATTCTTTGGCTGACCTACCAGGGAAATTGTTGTTAAGCCTGCTGACAAGCCAATTAACTGCAACAACAAACACATTCAGACCATGTTCATGATTATCCGGCCAGGGCAGGAAATGTACGCAAAAGCAACACCTGTACATCCGCTGTAGAGGCTCAAAGTGAGGAATCAACAGTGTCTATTTACCTCAGAGGGGATTTAAAGAGTACCTGTGGACTCAAAGTGAGTAGGAGCACAACCGCAACTATTTAGGGAACTGTCAGCTGGCCACAACATGATATGATGTCAAAGACATTCAGACGCAGACAAACAGAGGAAGATATCATCTCTCAGTCCCACTTTATAGTAGTAGAAAGTGTTGCTTAGATGTGTAGCTACCTTCATGTTTGTAATGCCCAGGAATGTAGCTTTGCCAGAGATTATATAATCAGCCTGGGGCCTGTGCCCTAGTTGGTGTGAATACTAGCAAATACAGTCGAAGCAGATTAAGCCAGTGACAAACAAGATGATGACATATTACATAAATTATAAAAGCCTATGCAAACAAATACTGTTAACACAAACAATGTTGTTGCAGAAAAAGGCTTTGCAGGGATGCACAAGAGGTGTGCTTTCATGTGCAACTTGGATATTGACATTCGTTCTGCAGAAGTTGTCAGTTGTTAAACATAGTTACATTTCAGAGTAAAAGCACACAGGTTTCCAAACTTAACTCTGCAAAGTGGACTGCAGGAGGTGTTTGGTTTACTTGATAAAACAAATAAAGTCGAAGCAGATTAAGCCAGTGACAAACAAGATGATGACATGTTAGATAAATTATAAAAGCCTATGCAAACAAATACTGTTAACAGAAAACAATGCTGTTGCAGGAAAAAGGCTTTGCAGGGAAGCATAAGAGGTGTGCTTTCATGCGCAAGCTGTGCAGCTTGGGTATTGACATTCATTCTGCAGAAGTTGTCAGTTAAACATAGTTACATTACACAGTTGCAATGTTACAAAGCTACAATTTTAACATTGTAACAGCACACACGGGTTTCCAAACTTAACTCTGCAAAGTGGACTGCATGAGGTGTTTGGTTTACTTGATAAAACATAGTGGAAATGCAATGAGAGCGAGATAGCAGGTTAATAATAAACACGGTGCCGAGGCGAAAGAGGAGAAAGTGCTACAACAAGTTAACTTAGTGGGAAACACATTTGTGCTTTTTGGCAGTAAAATGCACAACAGTTATTTCCGTGCAAACAGGCGATATGTTGCAGAGAAATGTAGTAAATGAAGCTTAACCTTGAGTGTTTGTTTTGCGAAAGGAAAAATGGAAATGTTGCAGGAGGAGGATTAAAAAGAGAGAGGGTATAATAAGTGAGTGACAGGGTGTTAAAAGAAAGGAACAAGGTGATAATAGCGAACTAGGGTGGCTTGTTGTCCTGAAATGATGTCAGCTAGACAGGGCCGTAAGCCTGGCTAAGCTCCTATCAACTGATGCCTGTGTGGCTAACGTTAGCTTAGCCCCCGTTCAGCTAGTTAAAAATGGCTGCTTTCCTTTAGTTTTAAATCTCTTACCAGACAGAATAGATTGGAATGGCAATCCTCCAAGCTGGCCCCGTTTGGTACATAACAAGAACTCATCCTTCTTCACTGATAGATCCAGCTCTCCATCATTTCACGTCCCGGGAAATAAAGAACAATTTGAGGGGTTTGTGTTTTCAGAAGATGTGCAGGCTTTAATCAAACGAGAAATATTTTTTGTAACATTTGGCTGGAGGAGAGTTAATTCAACAACCTTCCGATTGGAGCTAAAAGCGGATAAAAGAGACTGTGTGGTCCTTACGGGGACATCTCAAAAGCACACAGTGGAAACAAATTAAAGGAAGCGAAAAATGTTCATAAAACAAAAAGAAAAGGAGAGCAAAGAAGCAACTCTCCCCCTCCCCCTTAGCCCTAAAACGGTCTCTGCTTTAAAAAAAAATAAAAACGTCCTGTCTCACTCCTCCATCGCAAAATTTAGTCTAAAAACGAAATACATCCCGCAAAAACCTCTCGAAATCTGCCATCGGCCTATATTTTAACGATTAATTCGATCATTTTTTCAGCCTCGGTTCCTGTTGGT
This sequence comes from Semicossyphus pulcher, assembly GCF_022749685.1. Taxonomy (NCBI): domain Eukaryota; kingdom Metazoa; phylum Chordata; class Actinopteri; order Labriformes; family Labridae; genus Semicossyphus; species Semicossyphus pulcher. Next base: position 25,806,480 of record NW_027211604.1, on the reverse strand, counting down.
TTCCATTTGAATTCATGGATTCCTTTCTTTAATGGCGGCCACAGGGACAACTCTGCCTTCCACAGCCGATTGGCTCATTCGTGGTCAGAGCTTCGTCAAGGTAACGGAGGACAGACAGGCACATATCAGCAGCTAGACAACACTTCCGGTAAAGTAAAGGCACGTAATTATAAGATAAGATGAGATGAGATAAACTTTGTTGATCCCTCACTGGGGGAAATGTTAGAGAAGCGAGAGTAGGCTAATCAAGTGACACACAGAAATACAATCAACAACAACAATAAGAAGAAGAAGAATAACAGTAATAATAATAATAATAATAATAATAATAATAATACGGTATGTACACTTTTCATTTCTAAAGAGATTGGTGTTTAAACTGGGTAATTGCACAGAAAAATGCACAAGTAATGTTTATTTAAAAAAACACGTGTGCAGCATTAATTTTAATTAAAATAAATATTACAGAGTCAGATTACAGAGTATAGGCCAACTGTAAATTAAGAGATATGTAAATATACAGTATAAGAAAAAATGTAAGGATGCATATAAATGTAAATGTAAAATATTGATATAAATGTAATAAATATAGATATAAATGTTGCACAGTGACAGATAAGCACTGTGATTACATTGTGATGCTGTTAGACTGAGTCTAAGATTTAAAAAACTGTACTGTACTGAATATTTTATAAGTAAAAACCCAAATATGTTGTTAATATTTAATTACTGAACAATATATTAATTTTCTAATGTTTCTGTCACAAAAAGATGCTGCAACATTTTATTTTCGTTGGTTTTATTTTGATAGTCCAAACAAAGTCTTCCGTGTTGTATTATGGCTCACTTGACAGTGTCGTGGTCATGAGGGCTGTAATAACACAAGACTGATAGGTATTGCCGCTAGGCCAGCGCAAGTGGCGCTACTGAGCAACAGATTTTGTTTCCAATGATCAAACCATACAAACTTGCTCACTTTCACAGTGCACCACCTAGCGCATGTGATGTTGCACTTGCAAGTGAAATATGCAACCGAGATGCATTGATGCGCCCTTTGTTTTGTTTTATTTCAATCAAATACATGCGTTTGACCTCAATTTCACAGAGAGGGGCTCAGGGGAGATAAAAACAAGGCAGTGAAATCAAACATTTGTTAGATGCAGAAGGGCAGGACACAACGAATGCATACCACAGAGGAAAACGTAAGAAGACGTTTCATTAAAAGGACATGCAGAAAAAAATCATTTATGACAGATTCACAGAAAAGGATGGGCCAGTGTGCACGAGCTGGCAATAAGAACACTACAGTCACAGGCAAATAGAATAAAAAGGAAAGTAATGAATTGTACAAATTTAAAGTCAAGAGTTAAAAATGTTAAGTGTCTGTGCCACAACAGAGCCAAACTAATTTTATTACTGACTAAACACTGGAGGAGCAGTTGTTGTTGTTTTAATAAATTCTGACACAGTACATTTAATCACGTTAGGATAAAACTTTATCATAGCTGAAATAAACAAAGTTATTCACTTTATGAACATGTTTCAAATGAGGACAGATAAAAAACATTGTTTTATACAGTGTCTCCTTTTATATTGTAATAAGTGTGTATTTTTATATAGTGACACTTTAGTTTCCTTGTTCTTAAGCTCTTCTATCTTTTACATTTTATATTTTGTAAAGCTGACTCTAGGAACAACGCACACAAATTCCAGTTTACCTGTAAATCTATTCTATTCTATTCGACCAGATTACAGCTCATCCATATTTTACTGCACTGCCATGCACAACAGAAATTAATATAATACACATTTCATAAGCTATCCTCTCCGTATCTCTTTCCTGCCACTGACAAACAGCAGCTACGACACAACCAGCATGTTGCTCAAGGACACTTGAGCAGGACTGACTTCAGGATATTGTCTGCTGTTTTCGGCAGCATCAACGGTTCTTTCTTAATAATGTTTGACTCAAACCTGATGGTTGCATATCATTGCATATCTTTGTGACTTTGGCTCTAGAATGAGCTCAGTTAAACACTTCAAAATATTTTTTTTTTAAATGAGCGCTGTATCTGTATCTGCCAATCTGGCCAAACCGAAAGGGTTTCAGTTTCAGCTGCAAATTGTCTGAGAAATAAGCCAAACAAACTCTCTTTTTCCCACAGCTTATTTTGGCTTGTATGTACAGTCTGCATGAAGCTTAGGGCTGGCCCCTGTGTCCGGTTTAATTTGCATGACCGCACAACATAGGAGTTTTCATTAGTGCATTTTCCTTAGAGTCAGTTTTACTCAAGCTGACTTTCATAGATTCTTAAACAAATAACTGAAAACATACAAACAGTTTTGTGTGAAATACCAAATAGTTTAAAAAAATATTTTCATCGATATGAATTTATTTAGGTTTTTTAAGTATTCAGTTTTGTATAATTAACTCTTTCACCTGAAGAATTTTAACTAGATTCATCCAACATTCCTTTAAATGTAACCTCTGTGTAATCTCCCAGACACAAGATAACAGCTTCTAAGTGTGAGCGCTCTACGTCAATGAAATATTAATAGTGAGTTTTAAGTCCTTGTCCCATCATTGTGCATAAAGTGCATGTTTAGTACTTTCTTCTAGTCCTTCCATCTCCTGCCAGCATGACCAAATGTCTCTGTTATTGCAAACTATGCAAACTTCTGCATGGTGGTGCAGTGTTCAGCTCTGTTGCCTCACCGCTCAACGGTTTCTAGCTCGCGACATGGTTCAGATTTTGTGGGCCTTTCTGTGTGGAGTCTGCATGTTCTCCCCGTGCATGCATGGTTTCCACTCTGAATACTCCGGCTTCCTCCCAAGGTCCAAAGACATGCTCGTTAGGTGACTCTGAAATGCCCGTAGGTGTGAATGTGAGCGTGAAAGGCCGTCTGTCTCTGTGTGTCAGCCCTGTGATTGACTGGCGATCAGTACAGGTGTAACCCTTCCTCTCGCCCAATGACAGCTGGGATAGGCTCCAGCCCCCCCCACGACCCTGAACAGTATAAGCGTTATAGATAATGGATGGCTGGATGTAACATGCAACATGTGCAACTGTGGAAATATAGATCAGGACTGTACAATAAGCTCTTTTCTTCTGTGCCCAGAATAACAGTCATAAATAACATTTCCTGTTTGCATTGCTGAAAGCAAGAGGTGAGAAAATGAGGCCATAAAGGTGGCAATGACAGCACGCCCCAGGGACAGAAAACAGCTGGCTGCTACTCAAACGCTGATGGAGCCATGAAGGTGTGGCAGCCTGACGAGTGATCAGAGTCTTAAGAGGAGCTCCATTCATTCCAAGTATTTATTGGACAATGCTTAACTTAGATAACTTTCAGAGGACGACAACAAAGCGGACACTTTAAAGCAACGTTTTTTCTCTTTTATTGCCAACATGCAGAGATCAGATCAGGGAACACACATAAAAGTCATGATCCTGCAAAGATATTTTAATTATGCGAGCACTTTAAACTCATTACCAAAACAATGTACAACAAGAGTTGTGTGCTTGTGTTGTCTCCGAGGCCCTGCGACATTTGCTTTTTGTCTTTGATCTGATCCCACTGGAGCGAGCAGCTTTCTCAACCTTAAATCTCCCCATAGGAATGAATGATAATCTCACACTCTGTGCTTCCCACGCTTTATCATCACCCTCCTTGATAGGAAAAAAACAATTGTGGCACGATACCATCTGTATAAGATTGTTTAACAGAGAAAAACACATCTAATAGCACAGCCGACGAGCACAGTTGTCATAGCAGGGTAACTAATGTGAATACCAGATTGCTATCATATCTGCTGATGGTTTTCTCTCACTTATCTCTCTCTCACTCTTATCTGAGCCCCACAGAGGCAGTCTGTCATATGTATTCTATCCCAGCAGCACTCAGGAATACTGGGGGAAATGAAAGTGTTAGATAGTTTGGAGTTGGCCAAATGCTCTTTTGACATTTGATTTGACATGCTCTGTGGTCCCTGCCATTCTGCTGTAGGAGCGTCTGCCGGAGGGCCCCGTCTCACTGTTGTGTGACTAAATCCTGCATGAGAAAGTGAATAATAAATGTGAGATTCAGCAAAGAGAACGAAGGAACATGGGCTGAATTTAATGAGAGCCTTTGGTCAGATAAGGCGGGGAAACATTAACATGTTGGACGGAGAATTAGAGGCATTTCACATGCTCAAACAGTAGCACAGTACGTTAAAAATTCAGTGTGAGAAGGCAGTGTGGAGACATGTCTCTTAGATATCAATAAATAAGTATATTTTTTAAATGAAATATTGTATTTGTACAGTATAAAACCAGTGTGGACTCTGACAGCATACAACAGGCACGTGCTCAGATAGGACCCAAGGGGGGCTTCAGCCCCTGCCCTTGTGGCCCCAGAGTCAAGGAGAGTCAAAAGATTGTCTGTCTCTGTGATTGACTGGCGACCAGTCCAGGGTGTACCCCGCCTTTCGCCCAATGACAGCTGGGATAGGCTCCAACCCCCCCGCGACCCTGAACAGGATAAGCCGTATAGATAATGAATGGATGGATATCCATATATGTATATATATATATATATATATATATATACAGTACTGTGCAAAAGTTTTTGGCAGGTGTGAAAAAATGCTGTAAACTAAGAATGCTTTCAAAAGTATTTGTAATCAAATCGATATTTGGTGTGACCACCCTTTGATTCAAAACCGCATCAGTTCTTCTCGGTACACTTGTTTTTTACATACACAGTTTTTGAAGGAACTCGGCTGCTAGGTTGTTCCAAACATCTTGGAGAACTAACCACAGATCTTCTTTGGATGTAGGCTTCCTCAGATCCTTCTGTCTCTTCATGTAATCCCATAAATGGAAACTATTAACACTTCCAATTTTGAAAGCATTCTTAGTTTACAGCATTTCTTCACACCTGCCTCAAACTTTTGCACATTACTGTATATATATCAATTTAGAAAGGAAGAGTTCTCCGTCATGCAGGGCAACTTACATTACATTTTGAATTGTTCTGAAAGTTTTAGTCACCCGTCTCTTTACATCCAGTTTTTATAACGTGATGTTTAAGTGTCTCATTGTTTGGGCATGTCACAGCTGCATGGAAGTTTGTTTTCCCTGTTAAAGAAAAGTTTCAATCAGTCAATGAATACATTTTGATTGGGAAATAAGAAGCAGCATGAACACTGCCAGAAGAGGCAAATACACCTTTATCCACTGAAAGGCAGAATACATCTTTGTCCCCTCTCTGACCCTGGATCAGTAAACCAGATGCACAGATGTAACAAAAGTTCCCAAGTGACAACATCAGGGTGGGAATTAGTGCATGTTGGTGGGGCAAGTGCCCCTGCTTGAAAAAATATCTGTGCACGGCCCTGTCTAACAATCCAATGTGGCAGATGTGTGATGATATGTATGCTTTTGTGTCCGTGGCACACAGTGCAGACAAATTGTACCCCTCCTCCCTTGGTCTAAGTGTGTGTGAGTGCAGGTGTGTGTGTTTTTAGGTTGGGTTGTGGGTTTTGATTTTTGTTTGGTTTGTATGTTGTTATTAAAAATATTTCAGAAATTAATATACAGAAAAAAATGCTTTAGATAACATATAAAAAGTAATGTTAGAGTAAAACAGGAAGTCATCAGGTAAAAAGGAACAAAAACTTCAACAAAAATCAATGATTGACTCAAAATGATAAATTAAACACTGTTAATAAAATGTAAAAAAATTACAAGAAAGCCTTAAAGAATGTTTTCAAGGGCCTTGATCTTAAACTTAATCATAAAACAAATGTTCAGCAAGTTTAATAATAACGTAATAATAAGCTTTATTTATAGAGCACGTTTCAAAATCCAAACCATGCAGCAAAGCAGAACAGACATAAAATCATAATGAAAGGCAAATATTAGAAATAATGAATAATAAAAAATCTATAAAATAAAATAAAATAACTCCAAAGACATAAAAATCTTATAAAAGAATTCAAAAAATTTTTTTAAGTAAAATCCGGAAAGGCTCGCCGATCAAAGTTCAGCTGACCTGGTCTCCTCGGGCAGGTCGCTCCAGAGCTTTGGTGCCCTCACAGCAAACGCTCGGTCCCCTTTAGTCTTCAGTCTGGCACATGGAACACACAGAAGACTCCTCTGCCCGAGGATTTCAACGTACGTGTCGGCTCGTACATTACTAACAGGTCTGAGATATCGCTGGGAGAAAGACTGTGGAGAGACTTAAAGGAGCAGTTCGCCCCTGGAAAAAGCCCCTGTCAGTCAAAGCTGGTGTTCTCTGTAATCGATAGAAGCAATAATATTTGAAATTGGCGCCATAGCTGTGGAGAAAGTTGTACAAAAAGCTCATGGTTTCACCCATTCTACATTCCTACATGTACGCCCCTCCCTCTGAAAGGAGCGGCCAAGCGATAGACGCTGGAGTGAAATAGTACCGTTTCACTGCAGGCAACAGCTCAGAATATACCGGTATATCGTTTGAAAAATCTTCAGGTCTGCAGTCTATATTTCAAACCTGACGATTTTGATCGAGACATGACATCGGAGGCGGCGTCCTAGATTGAGGAGGTGTAGTTTAGCGAGCTCCCTGGCCTTCGCCAGATGGCGCGTTTTACGTAGTCAGACGGAGGTTTTGCCGTGCCCATTGGAGAAGCGGATAGCGTCCTCCAAAGGTTCAGAGAGAAATTGCATTTCATTCTAACCATAATAGCATTAGCTCCCCATGATAGCATGAGAGGACTGAGGTTGAAAATAGGTGAACTGGTGCTTTAAAAGTAACCAGTAAAATCTTAAAATCGATCCTAAAACATACTGGGAGCCAGTGTCAAGACGCTCAAACAGGAGTGATGTGATCTAAGCTTTTGGTTCTGGTTAACAGCGTGGCAGCTGAGTTCTGTACAGTCTGGAGTCGATCAATAGATTCTTGATTAATGCAGGTATAAAGGCTGTTACAGTTATCCAGGCGTGATGAGATACAAGCGTGTAAAATCATCTCTGTGTCTTTAAAAGTTCAAATTTAAGGTCAAAGTTAAAGTTTAAGGTCATTAAGTTATTTGTTTGGATACTTTATCTATTCATTGATTTGTGATTAATACAATGTAAAAGACCATGACAGTAGTCCAATCATGACAAAATAAAAGCATGAATGATTGATTGATGATTAAAATTCAGCATTGATCGTATTCTGACAATACTCCTAAATTGGTTGTAGCATGACAAGGTCCCTGACATTTTCTTTAACATTTATTGATTAACTTACATGTGTGTGTGTGTGTGTGTGTGTGTGTGTGTTGTGTATGTCCCATGACCTTACAGACATAAGCCAGCAGACAGGATGATCGGCGCTGCTGCTGAAACATCATGCGAATCACGTGAAAAAGCTTTCTGTAAATCAATAAAATTGACCAGACAGGAAATGTTTTCTCTCCTCCTGCAGCAGACACACAGCTGAGGCATCCAGCGGGGAAGAGCGCGACTCCGAGGTCCAGAGTTCAACAGCGTAACGTGTGTTTACAGAGGCTAAGTGCTAATATCCCATTGTCTGCCTCTGCAGAGGAGGAATAGTTATGAAGAGGGTCAACAAGCGTGCCGTGTTCAAATAAAGTAGCCCTGCTCCCTGCCTCCTTGTTGAAGCGCACACAGATATGTGCTCTCTCCTGCCCTCACACACACACACACACACACACACACACACACATAAACACACTGACTTTTTCTCAGCATCAACAAACCTGCAGAGAGGGGTTGAGGAGAGCTTTTGATTTAATGAGAACAAGCACTTATTCCATCATTTACTCACATGACGACACTTGGCTCTGACTGCAAAGTTATTAAAACATGGAATAAAAACATCTTGAGAGCCAAGGTTGTTCTAGAATCACAATTATATAATGCTAAAGAGCTGCAAGGCTGAATAATAAATATATCTAACATTAAAAAGAGGTTGAAGCGCTTTCTGTATTTGGTTTATATTCTCAAGAAGGCAATTAGTTCTTTTGTAACCAAGGTAAATAAACACAGATGAATCAAGCAGTAAAACAGTCCCACAGTCTGCAGATGAACCTGCAGCTGGGAAAATAGATTAGAGTGAATCTAACTTGTAATTTACAGCACCATAAAAGATGATGATGCAGTTGTGAGCCAATGACAATAAAAGTTGACCTGCAATGAAAGACTCAGACATTTGGTCTGCTCCTGTTTGACTCAAGTTCAGATACATTTAAAGTAGCATGGTTTTTGTTTTAGAGAAAGTTTCCTGTCTGCAGGTACAAAACATGCGATATTTATGATCTTAGAGTCTTTGTGTTACCCTGTGCTGTGTATGTGCACCATACAAAGTTACAGTTTTGGGAGCACTGGTTTAGCTCAGTTGGTAAAGCAGGCGCCCCGTGTACAGAGGCTGCAGTCCTCAGCTCACTTTTTGTGCATGTCGTGTCCCGCTCTCTGCTCCCCACGTTTCCTGTCTCTCTGCAGCTGTCCTGTCAAATAAAGGCTGTCAAATGACTGGCGACCAGTCTAGGGTGTACCCCACCTCTCGCCCGATGACAGCTGGGATAGGCTCCAGCCCCCCACAAACCTGATCAGGATAAGTGGTATAGATGATGGATGGAGAAGTAAGAGAAATTTGCATCAGAAGCAAAGAAATACGACAATCTTTCATAGGAAAATGACCCTTTTCTGGATGTATTAAGACATTTTTAAAGTAATAATCCCAAAGATTTTCATTAAATAAATGTCTGTAAGTCTCTATCTATCTCTGAATGAGGTAACACAATGCTGACTGAGCCTACGGCCCACTAATGAAAGCCTTTGCATTTGCAGTATATAGTATTACGCTTCTTTTCCGGTCTCTGCAAGTGTTGCGAGTAAACAGTAATCTACTATGGCTGAACAGACAAAGAAAAGATGGATGACTACAGATACAACTTCAACAAGAAGTGAAAATCCAAAGAAAAAGAAACAAACTCGACGCTCAGATGAAGCAAACAGTCTGAAAAGGAAAGCGACCGTCAGCCAGGAAAATAAAGAGTTACAACCGGAGCCAACCGTGGACGTCACACATGCAGCACTGTCTGGATATCTGGGAAGTGTGCTCCCGCAATTACTGTTTATCACTGTAGGTGAACAAGTACAAAACTGAAATCTTTGAGATTAGCACTTTTAAGATGCGATCTCTTCTTGTTGATTGAATTCACTTTTGAATGATTTGTTCACTCGAATCAGACGCAGTGGGTCTTTCTGTGTGGAGTTTGCATGTTCTCCCCGTGCATGCGTGGCTTCCTCCCACAGTCCACAGACATGCTCGTTAGGTTCATTGGTGACTCTAAAATAGATGTGAATGCGAGCTTGAAAGATTGTCTGTCTCTGTGATTGACTGGTGATAATGGATGGGTGGATGCTTTGTTCACTACAGAACTTAGCTTACAAACTTGATGTGGAATATCTGGCCATTAAGGCTGATGGGAAATGGAGGCCTGCAGCCTCCACCAGCTTCAGTAGGTGTTGCTTTGACTCTCTTATCTTCCTTACAGTCTGCTTTCAATGTGCAGGAAAGCAGCCTAACGATGTAATTCTGCTTTACTCCAACATCACAGCTCATTCTGCTGCCACTGTAAAAAGAGCAAACACTGCCGAAACCTGAATGGGAGCCTCCCTGCCCCTCCCACACACAGAATCAGGCACAGAAGAGCCAAATTGAGAGTCCGTGGTGTGACAAAGTGGGAGCAGCCCCCTGGTCATTAGCCTGAGAGGGCTGCAGAGTGCTGAGCATGCAGAGAGGCTGGCTCTGTGCCGCCTGCCTCCGTCTGAGCAGCCGGGTGGAGTGTGCACAGTCTCGCTGAGTGTGGGGTCAGGCAGAGCAGAATGTGAACCAGAAAAAAAAAACTGTAGTGTTGTGCTTGTTTTGCAGGTCAACAAGTCATTGCAGCATGAAAGAGTAATGTCTGTGTACAGGGGATGGATAAACTTCAGCTCTTTGTCAGCTGACACCTGCTCAAACCCGGCTCTGCAGCGCGCTTTGTAACAGCGCCAGAGTGCTACAACACGAGTCTCTTCAGAACGACGTCAAACAGAGTTATTCAGGGGCAGTTAGGCAGAGAGCGGCTCTTTGTTCACTCACTTCTCTGGTTAAATAGTGTGAAGTGCTTGTCAGCTCGCTTGTTGCAACAATGCTTTGCTTCTCTATCTGTGGGTGAGGTCTGGGGGTGAGGTCTGGCTGCCATGTTCCCTCCCTTGATGGAGCGGAGGGGTGAGTTGCTCGGGTGCCGGGTGCTGCCCCGGTGCGTTCAGGAACATTCCAGGCGCACAAATGAAGCCGTAGCTGTGCGCCCTTTGTTGCTGTGCTGACTAGACAAGAGGCTTTTTCTGCAGGGCTGCTGCCTTTAAAAAGACGGAGCCGTGCATCCCCGCTGGTAAATGATCTGACACACTTTTTCCTGCTGCAGTCTTTTCACCAGCCCTTGTTGTTAGGCTGTCGTTGTTATTCTCCCTCTGCCTTCCCGCCTTCTCCCTCCCTCCCCTCCCTCCTCTCTTTCATACACTTTTGCACACACATTGCAAGCAGATGGAGAAAAAAAGGTGTCTATGTCGAAGATATTTCCTCCCCCTTCTTAAGCAGCCTTCCACCCCGCAGAAGCAGCATGGGATTAATAAATTCAATATGAATTGAAGGCTAATGAAATGTGCACCCCCACCGCCTCTCCCTCCTGACTGCCAGGCGCTGGAAGGAAGGCTGAGCTCCTTGAGACCCTGCAGAGAGAGACAGGAAAAAGAGATCATTGTCACAATTACACCATCAAAAGCAGCAGTCAGCAAAACCATAAAACGGGCCCGCTGTCAGGAGGCTGACCTGGGTGACTGGCTGCAACATGCCCAGCATTCCTCAGTGACACGGTGCTTTGTCATTTTCTCCGCGGTGACACAGAGGGACGGACCACTTCCCAGGAAGCAGCACTGAGTTCCAAGGAGGTGTAATTATTCCGGTTTACAATGTCTGCTTCTATGTGGAGTTTCTTCTCCAGAATGTGCATGAAACTTCCTCAGAACAGTTTGTTTCTCATAAAAAAGGGAAATTAAATGTAAAAAAAAAAAAAAAAGCTAAACATGCAGGAAGCTACACCCATTTTTGTTGTTGCATGAATCCTTTCTCTTGCATTACGGCAGCTCGTGCAGTCGTAAAGGACACAGCCGCCACAGGAAACATGTACAGGATTGCAGACACTGCAGTTTTCCCACCATCCATATGGACTGCTGCAATTAGATCAGAAACAGAAGCAGAGAGAGAGAGAGAGAGACAGGCAGACAGAGAGAGAAGGAGCAGGAGGGGGCAGCCAGACAGAGAGCGATGGGGATGTTAGAGTTCAACTCAAGGGCGTGCTGAGAGCCGCGGAGAAGGTCGAAGAAGGGCTGTTGAAGCAGCGGAGGCCCTCGTGCAGCCATGTTTCCAATTAGAGCAGCCCAAGCTCCTAATTGTTTAATAGGAGTGTGTGTGTGGGATGGAGTGTGTTCTCTGTGTGTTCTCCTCCTCAGCTGATTGATATAGTGGCCTGTTTACACCACCCATAGGCCTCCAGTCGTCATGATAACATTTCATTGCCCCATCAGCACAGCCACCAACACACATCAGCAGCACGCCGCCCCTCCTCCCCTCTCCAACATGGCCCGTATAAGCTTATTGCATCGAGCTCATTACATTAGGTATATCATGCTGGAAAAAATGCAACACTTGCAGAAATGTGTGCATTAAAGTAAACGCTGTGATTGATGGGAGCTCTATTTCAAACAAACAACACATGTGACACACAACGGTCCTCATTTCGCTTGTCAGGTCCGAGTCTCGATTCAATTTCCTGCTCGTAAACGTCAAAGTCTGAGCGCGAGTGTGACGCCCCGAGTCGAGGCAACTTATAAGTATGTTGTGAAACAAGTGGGGTCAGAGAGAGGTAATATATTGCATACATTCAGACTCCGATGAAGACTTGAAGACTCATACTTGTCTGACCGAACAGCCATAACATTATGACCACTGACAGGTGAAGTGAAAATATGTAAGTGTGATGGCACAACGAGTCGGTCAGAGCATCTCCAAACCTGCTGCTCTTCTGGGGTGTTCCCGTCTGCAGCAGTCAGTAGACTACCTACCAAAAGTGGTCCAAGGAAGGAAAACAGATGAACCAGCGACATGGCCAGGGTCATGGGTCATGGGTGGCCAAGGCTCATTAATGTGCGTGGTGAGTGAAGGCTGGCCCGTGTCGTCCGATGCAACAGAAGAGCTGCTGTAGCTCAAACTGCTGAAAAGGTTGATGCTGGTTCTGATAGACAGGTGTCAGAACACAGAGCATCACAGTTTGTTGTGTATGAGGCTGCGTAGCTGCAGACCGGTCAGGGTGTCAATGACCCCTGTTAACCACCCAAAGCGCCTACAATGGGCACATGAGCATCAGAACTGGACCACAGAGCGATGGAAGAAGGTGATAACCAGGTGTGTGTACGTCTCTTACCTGGAGAAGACATGGCACCAAGATGCACTATGGGAAGAAGGCGAGCCAGCGGAGGCAGTGTTCTGCTGGGAAACCTCGGGTCCTGCTGTTCATGTAGATGTTACTTTGACACATACCACCTGCCTAAACATTGCTGCAGACCAAATACACCCCTTCATGGAAACAGTGTTCCCTAATGGCAGTGTCCTCTCTCAGCAGGATGATGCGCCCTGCCACACTGGAGACATGGTTCAGGAATGGTTTGAAGGAGAACAAAGGCCTCCAAATTTCCCAGATCTCAATCCAATCGAGCGTCCGTGTGCCTGACAAAAGTCCGATCGTTGGATCCATATTTCACAAACTATAGTAGAAGCTTAAATACACAGAAATAAAATGTGTAAATACTGCCAGTACATTTTTAGAAAATCCTAATTAGCGACACAATTTTCTCTTTGAACAATGGTAAAACTGGAATAACTCGCAGTTCAGTTTGTTGCAATATTTGCTTTTATTACTGGATCTATAAAAAGTAACCTGGAAAATATATAAAGTAGTTAATTTAAACTAGAAATAAGATGATTTTCTCCAACAGCTGTGTCTAATCCTTAACTTTTGTACAGTTCGTATAATAATTATATATAGCCAAGCAGTGATTAGAGGCATAAAAACTGAATTTAACAATATTTGTGACGGTTGTTGGGGAGTCGGATTATGTTTGAAGTTTAAATGATCTGAAAGCTGCCGTATGCTGCATTAATTCAATTCACCCAAATAAAGGGAGATCCTTCAGGATTCATTAGGTCTGTAAATGATCACATGATGAATAAACATTAAGCATCAAACCATTAAATTATAATGAGTAAACTGTTAAAGGACGTGCCGGCTTTACAGAGTGTTTCTACTCACTGCTGCCCCGGAAACATCTTTAAATAAGTATGACTAACTCAAATGATGTTTGGGTGTTTTTATCTTTTTATTTATATAGAATGACTTGAAGAGGGACGACTTACAGCAGAGGAATACAGGTAAATATTACTGAAGAAGACCTCCATCCATCCATGCGTACATCCGTGCATGCATCCGCAGGGAAATAAACAGAACCACACAGCGACGGTGCAGCTCGGCACACTCATCAACATTTTATGGGCTGTCAGTCAATATTCATGAGCAGCAGGTTTATTTGAACAAACTAGTTACTGGTCAATAAGTTTACCAAGTGCAGCAGCCAAGGCCTCTGTAAACAGCCTCCTCCCTGCAGAGAACACTGACAGATACAGTTTCCTCCTCTGCTCACTGATCGATACTCGCTGTGCACTAAATCTGCTGTGGATGTAAAGAACAGCACACTAATGACTTCTCGTTATTAACACTGAATGGAGCTGACAGCCCGGTGACGACTGTAGTGTACATTTCTATTAATGCATGCAATAATACTGCGAGCATGTCGCTACTCGCTCGGTGCAAGCCAAGCAGGTAGTCTGATACTGAGCTGCCAAGGAGACATCCGCCTGTACAGCCAGCAGTGTGTGTGTGTGTGTGTGTGTGTGTGCAGTCGTGTGTGCATCAATGTACATGCAGATATATGTGCTCGGAGTCATTATTCATGGTGCAATATGCCATAAATACTCTCAACATAGCACACTCACGTCTCACTGAGAACACTTGCTCAACACTCATGCATTATGCATGTCTGCATCTGTGTCTCACATCTACTGTGTCTTTTGCTGAGGGGCTATATTGTTGGCACACTGTAACGTGTGTGATCAGCCTGCAACATTTTCTGCTCTATATGGGATTTATTAGACATAAGCTCAGAGTCTCAGGTTGGATGTGTCGTCTCAGATCACTATTTTAACAGTATAGTGCCCGGGATCCGAAATAATGCTCTTAATGCATAAAGAAGCTTTTTTAAGGGATAAATCTTGTCTTTCTAGAGCAGGGATTCCCAAAGTGGGGTGCACGAGCTACCTCTAGGGGGGTGTAATGGTGTATTTATTTCACCAAGTGGGATTTTTCACTTGAAAATCCTCAAATGGATCTGCTTTGTGTCCATGTGATCTGTTCCTGAGCCTCTGCAGGTGTCGATCTCATTTTTTTTTACTTGGTAACTCTCCTGCCGTTTGATTCAAATTAGGCTGCTGATGTTCTAATTTCAGTAACCGCTATGTTATGTTTGGTAATCGTAATTTAAACTTGATTCAAAGTTTCTTTAAGGCGGCTGAAAATGTGACAGCATGTTCTCCATCTTCTCTCATGATGGGCCTCTCTGCCTGTGCGTTTCTCCTCGCCCTCACTCATCTTCCTCGCTCTTTAAAAGTGGGGACTTAAGTTTGTTGCAGTGTAGTTTCAGTTTCGAATGTAAGAGTGCATTGTTGTGATCTGTTGAATATCTTGATTATTTGTGCAGAATTAAACTTGTTGCCTTTCATGCGCCTGTAAATAGGCTATGTTGCTTTGGGGGTTGGGGGTACATCAGCCCGGGCGGGATCTAGAACAGGGTGCGTTGCATAAAAAGTTTGGGAACCGCTGAACTAGAGGAAAAACACTTTCAAAGGCTTTTTAACCATTATTAGATAACAGCAATCTGCTCTTTATGAATGACCTGACCAGCACCTGCAAAACTGAATGGCACTTTACTGGCTGTGGCCATCTTGTTTATCATTATCGATTCTTTATATAAATGTTCCTCCTTATTGATGTACATCATACACTGAAGAAGTGTATTTGGTTTGAAGCCTCAGGTTTAGCATTTTGGACTACTTGTTTTTTTGGAACCACATTTGGACCAGAGAGAACCCTTTTTTGTTTGTTTTTGTCCTGGTTAACAGAATGCTGTGGTTAGAACGTGTCCATCCCAGGTAGCTACACCTTAAAGCATGCATGAACTCATTGGGAAAATGTTCACTGATGTAACAAAAAACAACCAGTGAAAGCTTCTACTATTTGTAGGTTTAAGGCACTACTGCATCAGCATCACGTTTGAAAGAGGCTACATTGTCCTAAGAGTTCGAATTCAAATACTCATCTTTCTATACGTACAAAAAGACCTGAAATAGTCAGAGCTGATTACTGTGGAGCAATTTAAGTCCAATTTAAAAGGTTCGCCAAAATAGTACTCGTGGTCAAAACGACTGTTTTCAAAAATGTCATCTTTTACAACATTTGGGTTTTTCTTTTTCTTTTGATTTTATTTTCTGATTTTTTTGGCTATGTGAAAGATTTGACATATATTCATCAATCAAATATAATTTTTTATTGCCAATGTGTTGAGGGATGAGAAACTGATAAATTGAGACCTTCCCCAACTTCCTCCATTGGGCCTAACAACCTGTGAGCTGATTTTTATGTAAAGCACTCGGGACGAATCTGCGCGCCTCTGCCAACAGCTCATTCTATGGCACTACAGTCAACAGTGTGCAACACGAGACAACGCAGGCTGTGAATTGGAGACGGATAATGCCAACAAACGACCGGCACCCACAACAACACCAACTCACACTACACACAAGAATAAAAAACATAAATAAGTTTTATCTAGTGAAGCCTGTCTGACCAAACAGGAATGTGACCGACGGGGAAAACTAGAGTCAACATCGGCAGGGCATGCGACTCATGGAGACCTTCGATTGATCACAGCGCAGGTGCTTAACCCCAGCTCTCTCCAGCCGCCCTGCCCCGCCTGGCTAATGTTCGCTAATGCTTCTGATGATTTGCTGGTTCGCCGGCGTAATTTGCCATTTGGTTACGAAGCACAATGCCGGAGTACTTAATGTTAGAGCTAGTTAGCTAACCTTAGCATGCTTGCTAACGTTATGACTACCAAAATACTATCGAGTGTGTATGTCAGTGTTGTCAGTCTAGCTTCGGCAAAAACCCTGGATGCTCATTCAAGAAGGTTGACTACAGTTCCCTCAACGACCGACTGTGTCGCCAGGAAGGAGGATTTACTGAAAGTTACATATAGCACCTTTAAAGAGAATGTATTCTATTTGGGTTTTTGTTTTCAAATTGATTTGAATTTGTGAATACAAAGCATAGAAATTACAGCATGTTTACAGCATCAGCGATATTCTCTTCTTTTAAGCCTTCCGTCATCCTGATCTGAAGATGACTGCAGATATGATGAGAACTGTTTATCTGTCAGTTTATCTGCAGCTTGTGGCAGCTGAAAAACACCTGTATATGCTGTAAGTGGTATAATTTGGTGTCAAATGGTTCTTTAATATACTTACGAAAAGAGAGCGTTTGGTGGGGGTATTTGGTTTGTAAATCAGACATGCCCTCACATGTTCAAGTGCTTCATGATAGCACTTATGAAGAGCCTGATGAGGGCACAGCCGGCTGAGTTCACTTCATCATCATCTTTACCACCAGGGCTCAGACTGGAGTCGATTTCACCCCCCCACATCCAACAGGTAGCACAGACGCCAACAGTATATGAAGTGGAGCCTGCTGTAATAGATGAGGGATGATAAGACTCTGCTGTGATCTCTTTGTGCTCATATTGATTAGAGATAAACATCGGCCCGCTGGTATCAGCCACAGAGCGTCTGTGTTCATGTGGTTTGAGGACATATTAAAGGATTTTATTGTACTCCTGGCACCTCCATCCACTCTGTAACACACACACACAAACACACACACACACACACACACACACACACACACACACAGTGCACACACACATCTCACTCTGGCCTTTTCTCTCTGATTCACAGCCGTGTGTGTGACTGGATGAGTCAGAGTCGGCCTCAGTGGAGGATGAATGAGAGGAGGGATTTTGGTAACTTCTCTGTCACTCTGTCACCATCAGCAATGACACAGCACTCTACGTTCCAACACACAACACACTGAGAAGAGGAGGTTAAAGCTAGAATCATGGTACATTACAATTTAAAGAAACACAATTCTTCGTAGGTTTTAAAGACTACAGACCTTTATTCTAAGGCTATTAAAGAACATCTAAAATTAACAAAATAAAGCAAATAAAAATTAATATTAAAGCTGTCTAAAAGGTTTGGAAATATGTTATATGTTTCCTGTAACATACATGGAGACAGACAACTATTCTGAAATGTTGAATTTAAGTGATTCACGCTCACATCTTATGGTTATGGTTATTTAAAATGATCATGTAGCCCCACCTGTAGGCGACTATATGATCTATATAACTGTAGAAACCTCTTGGTCAATCGTTATTTCAACCCCCTAATCACTGTACACTCGTCATCGTCAATATCATCATTAGAAATATCGTCATCATCGCCATCAATATCATGATCATCATCAATATCATCATCATCATCATCATATATATCATCATCATCGTCAATATCATCATCAATATCATCATCATCATCATCAATATCATCATCATCATCATCATCATCATCGTCAATATCATCATCAATATCATCATCATCATCATCATCAATATCATCATCGTCATCATAATCAATATCATCATCAATATCATCAATATCGTCATCATCAATATAATCAACATCATCAATATCGTCATCATCATCATCGTCATCATCATCATCATCATCATCATCATCAATATCCTCATCATCATCATCAATATAATCAACATCATCAATATCGTCATCATCATCATCATCATCATCAATATCGTAATCATCATCAATATCGTCATCATCATCATCATCATCAATATTGTCATCATCATCAATATTGTCATCATCATCATCATCATCATCATCAATATCGTGATCATCAATATTGTCATCATCATCGTCATCATCATCAATATTATCATCATCAATATCGTCATCATCTTCATCATCATCGTCAGTATCATCATCATCAATATCATCATCATCATCATCATCATCTTCATCATCATCGTCAGTATCATCATCATCAATATCATCATCATCATCATCATCAATACCGTCATCATCAATATCGTCATCATCATCGTCATCAATATCATCATCATCAATATGGTCATCATCATTATCATCAATATCATCATCAATATCGCCATCATCAATATCGTCATCATCATCATCAATATCCTCATCATCATCATCAATATCCTCATCTTCATCATCAATATAATCATCATCATCAATATCGTCATCATCAATATAGCCATCATCAATATCATCATCATCATCATCAATAACGTCATCATCAATATTGCCATCATCATCGTCATCATTATCGTCATCATCATCAATATTATCATTATCAATATCGTCATAATCTTCATCATCATCGTCAATATCATCCTCATCAATATCATCATCATCAATACTGTCATCATCAATATCGTCATCATCATCATCATCGTCATCATCAATATCGTCAACATCATCATCAATATCGTCATCATCATTATCATCATCATCATCATCATCAATATCGTCATCATCATCAATATCCTCATCATCATCATCAATATCGTCATCGTCGTCATCATCATCATCATCATCATCATCATCATCATCAATATCGTCATCATCGTCATCATCATCATCATCATCATGATCGTCGTCATCATCAATATCATCATCAATATCCTCATCATCAATATCATCATCATCAGTATCATTAAGGTCAGACAGAGGTGTTCATAAAGAGCTGGGTCTTCAGCGTCTTCTGCGGACCGAATGGAGGTTGGTAACTCATTCCACCACCAGGGGGCGACTGAGGAGGAGAGTCTACTTAGGTAACTGGGAGCCTATTGAGTTTTGGTTTTTGTATTTTGCTTGTTGTTATCTTCTATCATATTCTATATTTTGTTCACTTTTTCCTTGGACTTTGAATAATTTAATTGATGTAAAATATGATGTTATATTGGACCCTGGGGAAGAGTAGGTGATCATTTTGGCTAATCAAGACCCAGATACCAATAGAAAGCATCGTAGGAAGAGGCCGACTGGCAGGGATCTCTAAAATGTATCCTTTTTAAGTGGAGCCACCCAACAAAAGAATCTCACATGATTGTGGTATAACTGGAGTGACAATAAAAATCTTGAAAACACATAAGCTAATATAAAGTGCCGTCCTAATGTGGCTGTAAAAGCACACTGTGTAAAACAGCTATGAGAGCACAGCATATGTCCATTTATAATCCAATTATAAAGCTTATAAAAAAATTAGCAGCTTTTTGGTCCCATTAAAATATGATCTGGAACCAAATTTGTTGAGTATTAGATGAAAGCAACTAAAGTATGATTTCACTGGACTTTTGGACTAAACAGTTTAAGAGGTTTCAGTGCAGAACTTTAGAGATCAGCCCAGCAGGGAGGACAAAATAGCTCCCACTGAGCCTGTGAATGTAATTTCCATGTTTGGTCCACCATCAGGCGCAGCAGGGAGCCGGCGAAAGTGGACGCCCACTACCTGCCTTCATCAGGGTGAGCTCCTGCTGAGAGTCAGAGGGGTCTGACTGCACTGAGCTTATGGTTAACCCTTCACAGAACGGGAACTAACCCTGAGAGAGAATATAAAGACGATCGCTCGCTGGTCTTCTTACAACTCTTTTGAAAATTTCAGCAGAGAAAAGCCCGGTATTTGTGTTAAACCAGAGCAGAGCTGAGGGGTAAACTCTGCATGCTCTCCTGTATCACTTACAGAGATTTTAGCATCATTAGCTTTGTCTTCTTAAGGATTTGTAAAGTCAGTGATTGGAAACATCCTAAAGCAAAAACATAAAGGCTGCTGGAGGGCAGATACTGAAAGAAATGAGGGGTTGTGTTATTTCAGACAACTGTCCTGATTTAAAGCACCGACACCGGCTCTTTAGGTCCGTAGCTCTCCGTAGCACGAGAGAGTGTTGTGTGCTGGCTTCTTGCAACTTTTGGCTAATTTCTCCACTCAAAAAATAATCTGGCCTGGGCAGGGATTAACATATGCTTCCTGATACTTACAGTATTTTGTTTGCTCTGTTATAGCTTTGTTTTACCTTCTTCCTTTGTGTTTTCAGCTGATTCGTGCTACATATCAACCACGGATGCATTGCTTGATTTTGATCGAGCTCAGCCCAAACGTAAGCTACATAAATGATAAACATGAACTTTAACATGATTGCGTTTTAGGGGTGTAACCATTAGTCAACACTGGTGACAAAAATCGATCACCAAATCAGTTGCATATTAATTTAGTTGTCGACAACCAGTTGGTTACATCATCACATGTTTTTCATGCTGTGCGCGGATATAACATTGCTTTCGGGAGCTGAGTTTGCTGAGGTGTGAGCCATCTTATTATCTCTGCTGAGAGTTGAGCATGCAAAACACCGACCAGGAAGCGACAAGTAAACAAAACATAGCAAAATGTCAGTGACCAGTGCAACACCGTCGCCTGCAGGATCGCCTGCAGGATTTGTAAAGCCGACTTTGCTTATCACGGGAGCACATCGGTAACGTGCGAGCATTTGAAGAGAAGGCCCGTTGGACTTGTGGATGATGCAGACTCGCACAGATAAGATAATTAGCATCTAACTTAACTATCTATAGACAGAGTTGTATTGGCTTTTTACATTAATATAACACTGTAGAAAGAACCTGAAGCATTTCTTTGTTTAAAGATACAAATATTTCAGTTTTGTTCTCTTGAGCGCCACCCACTGGCGATAATCTGTAATGTTGGGACCACACTTCCCAATTTAAGCATATGTCTACGGCTGGCTCCCTTTGTCATGATTCTAACTCAGTTCATTAGTTTATTTGATTAGTCGATTAATTGTTTCAATAATCAATGACTAGTCGACTATCAAAATAGTCAGAGTTCACAACAGTTAATCATTACACTGAAATAGTATTACCTGTAGTTCACCAAAGTACCCCAAGAGGTACGAGTACCTTCATTGAGAAACACAGCTTGAAATGATGTTTGGTGAACAAACGGGGCTTGAGTGACATCTCACTCAGTCTCCTGTTAGCTTTGCTGCACCTGTAAGGGCTGGAACAACTCACCTTGTTCTTCATCCTTATCAGCAAATAAAGTGTTATGACAACTTTAAACAAGCTGATACTACAAATGTTTGCTTTGCTTAAACAACAAACCCGGCTCTGTAATCATGAAGGTGCTAGGTGTCTTTTTTTCCTAATGGATGATGTGCAGTTCTTTGCTCTCTGAATGTCATATTGAATCTGTGTGTGGCGAGGCAGTGCATTTCAAATATTAGTTTACAGGCAGGAGGAAGGAGATTTTACTTCCCTATAGAAATAAATGAAGGAGCCTCAGAGGAGCAGAGTGAGTTAATAATTTAGGGGAAATGTTCTTAGCTCAACGCTAAGTTTTTTTTAGGACAAGTGGACAGTTTCCCGACAAGCATGCAACTACTTTTATAACAGCCTGCGAGTCAGGCTGTGCTCAAATCAACACACTGCAGGAATAGAATCAATTCCAGCTTGCACGGGAAGTGATGGCTGTAAACTTATCTTTAGGAATTAACCTGCAACAAAGCTCACACATGTGTTAGTGTATGTCTGAGCGGAAATAGTAAATTATTCCCAGAAAGTAAATCAAACAACAAATTAAAGCATTTTGATACTTTACATTTTTTAGGTTATATTTCCCCATGCAATTCTCAAAACTCAAAATAAATGGAAAAACCTTTATTTCCTTGCACCAATAGCAACATGGAATCACTTCACTTCCTCCACATAAATACAGAATAAATACTTTAACTATAACTCTCCAAATACAAATATATGTATGCAAGTTATCTGTGATACTTATAATCAGCAGTTAGGGCCTGTGTCCATTAATGGCAATTTTTGCAGTGCCCACAACCTTAATTTCAGACCACTTCTCACCGGAGCTTACTGTTGCTAGGTTACCAAAGTGGTCTGGCAGCACTTCCTTGGTACTGACCGATAAGTCTGTTTTAAATCGCTCTGTATGCTTAATGTTTGCTTTAATTCAAGGAAATTTTACAAAGAAAACATGAAAACAATGAAAGGAATCGTGTCCTTGCATCAGCAGCAGCTCTACACCTGCAAATTGTACCCTCGGAAAAAAACTAAATTAGCTTCTCCTCCGCCATTGCTGTTGACAAAGTGCCGGATGTCCCACCCCTTCTTGAATTTGATTGGGCGGTGAGGGAGAAGTGACATTAGTGAGCGTGGCGGTGTTCCAAAAGTTGCTGACGCTGAAGCACTGAAAACGCTGAACTGTATTGGTTTTGTATGGAAAAGCAAAAAATGCTGTTAGTGGACACAGGCCCTTAATCTCCATCAGCAATTTATGCTGTAAGTCACTGTGTGTGTAAGGGTCCCAAATGTCTGGCACATTAAAAATAAAGGAGCTGTGAAGAGTCTTAAACTTCCCTTATGCCACTAATTGAGTTTAACAGAGAGGAAATGTATTATGACTATCAGCCTTCCTACTCTACGTTCTGTTGAGTAGGAGGTCACTCTGAGATTTTCTTTACAGTGCAGTGCCAAACACTTTAGCAGCAATGTCAGTCTATTCGGTCAATCTTTCATCCCAGGCATTTTGTAAAGACATTCATGGTACTCAGAGGATTAAACCTACTGAGTTGTGCAATCCCCCAACTTTCCCTCGATTGCCACCAAGAGGTTGATTTATGTGGATTTAGGGGAAAAGTCTCCAGAACTATTAGTTGGATGGCATTGAAATTTGGCAAATAATTTCATGTTCCCCTCTGTATCACCTTGTGCTTTAAGTCGGACGTAAAAACAAGTCCATGTACTTTTAAAATGTATTTAAAATAGTTTTTTATCATTAAACAAGGAAAGATCTTTTCTCCCCTGATATTTCAACTGTTTGTCAGTTTCAGTATTTGATTGACAGCTCTTAGCAGGCTACTCGAGTGACAGTTTCCTGTTGCTCCGCTGACATGGGCAGACAGAGTGTTGATATTTGTACTGAAGTACCACACCAGCATCTTACTGGACCAAAGTGATGAAAAGTAAGGTCTCTGTTTAAATGGATACAAGAACAGAATATTCTGTTCAATTATTACAAAACTAAAGTCTGTCCTAATGAAACAAAAATGTATAATTGTAAGGAGAGGTCAGCACTGGCGATTTAAAGAGTGTTTCATTTTGGTCAGATTTAAACTTTTCATCCACTATGGTCCAAGTTTCCGTCTCCGCTGCACTTTGTTTTGATTAGCAGATGTTAGCAAGCGAACATACTAAACAATGAACGTAACATCATTAACACATTGCTATTGTGAAGTTTTGCTGTTGGCATTTAGCTTAGTGCTGCGTTGCACCCTCACAGAGCTGAAGACTAATGCTAGATATATACTTCTTTAACCCTTTTTTATGTCTCAAAGCGTTATCCAGTCTCTTCTGGCCAGTGGGAATGAGCGGGCTCCAACTTCACTTGGTTTATGATCTTTAATTCATACGGTCAGTACCCGATCCGTCCCGGCTGCCCAATCCGTTCTGCGCATGCGCACACCTATTCCTGCCCGATTTGTACCAGACGTGAACATTTGACAGCAGCAAGTCTTTTTTTAAATAACTTTATTATCAACACAATATTAGACAAATACACCACACTGCAATACAAGTAACAGTACGTGGCCGTTATTAGCCAACATAAAAGCACAGAAAGGTTGCATAACTGCTTGTTTTATTAACATTTATTGTGAAAAGATGTTTTACTAAAATCACGTGGTGATCAATACAGACACGCATGCGTGGAACAAATCGGGCAGTGTCGTAAAACAGGTTCAATTCTGCGCATATCCTGACTTTTGCGCATGCGCAGAATGGATCGGGCAGCCGGGACGGATCGGGTACTGACACATACCAACAAAAAGTGTCGAGGTCCTTATCCCTTGCGTCACGCCCCATTTGTTCCCCCTAAAACAACGTCAGGTAGGAACAAATACTTCTCAGAACATGGGGACATGAATATAACTCAGAAGTAACCTGTCAATATATAAATGAAATAATAGTAAAAGTGCTTCACTGTAAATTATAATGAAATACTTAATTAAAATTAAAATAACCCAAAAACTTAAGCTGTGTCTCAATTCGGGGCTGTATTCTTCGAAGGACGTGGTCTACGGTCATTCATAGCCTGTTAACCGTTTAAGAGTCTACCATTGCGCTTGAATTGGCGCACAATAAATCTCGGGATATGTTGTGCTGACCGTGAAAAGGAGGACGCATTTGTCGTCTGCATCTGAAGGAGTCTTCAAAATCGGACAGCCTTCGACGCGCTGCTGTGACGCAACAGGCCTTCAAATATGTCCTTCAAAGGATGCAGCCCGTGAATTGGTACTATGATGTAACTACGGTGACACTTGTGTTTAATTAATCGCTATTGTAAATCATGTTTCCTTTGACCTATGTCAGACATGATAGAGAGTCAGTAGAGATATCGCAGGGAGAATGTAAGGCAGGATTTTCACTACAAGAATAAAAGAGTTCCTGTTACTCAAACGAGAACACGTGTTGTAGTTGTTCTGCCTTTTGATGCTCCTGCTCATGAAGAAATTACTGCCTTTGCATCTCCTATGACATATTTCTTTGTGCACGATTGTTAAATATTTAATACACAATGATGAATCTGGAGAAAAAGCCAAAGCTGTTTAAGTGTGAGGGATTAACCCTAATTCTGTTAAGTGTAAGGTAGCTTTAATAATGTCTCTATTTCTTTAAATGCACTTGAAGTTGTACCGTTAGAAATGCCTCTGTTACGAGGCGTAGTAGCACCTCTGTGCTGTGCGTGAGCAGGTAAATGAACACACACTGCGAGCCTCTCTGGAAATAGACTGTTAAGCCCACAAGTTCAATCACGACTGCTATAATTAGGCTCGGATATTAATGAGTGTTAGCTGTGTAGCTACGTGTAATCTTAGCTGTCACACATGCTCCAGTTATTTCACTCCAGGAACAGAAGCTTCAATTTAGTTTTCACTGGAAAGAACAATCAGGGAGATCTGAGGTTACATTTGGTGAACAATGCTCCCATTCATATTTCAGGTTTCTGTCATTGTTTACTTTCTGAATATTAAACACTCTCACATCATATTAAAGCTAGCTCGACAGCCTCTCCTGCCTTTGTTCTTATTCCTGTCAAACATATTCTCCTGTCTCTTTATCTCTTTCTGTCTGCGTGTCTCTCTCTTCTTTATGTGTCTGTGTCTCCCTTTCCTCCCCCCTCCACACAGCTCGGAGGATACCAACTGAATGTCAGTTAAGGGAGTGTGTTTAGAGGGATTTCTGCTGAGGGGAATACATATTTAATGACAAATCTGCAACTGTGCCTCTTTCAACCTCACCCATCCAGCCAGGCCTCACCCTTCCTCCCACCTCTTTCACCTCGCTGGAGCTAATGTCCCTGAGTATCCCTCTCTCCATCACCCTCCACTGAAACAAAGGGGGTAAAGAGCTCATGCACTTGCCTGTGTTTTACAACTAAGCAGTCAGGAGCGTGCGTCCGGGCTAAATTAGATTTGCAGTGTGGCTTTTTTTATTTATTTGCCTTTCAACAACTGATTAGTCTCCCATGGCCCCCGAGTTTCATGCTAGACTTAGCATTTCAATTCAGCACACATCCAGCTGTATCCTGGAGCCAAATAAGTGTCTGTCTCCAGTGGGAGTTTCAGCCCACAAGAGCGCAACCACTTCTGCGCGTGGTGGAGGGGTGCGTGAGGAAAGAAGGCGAGGCAGAAGAAGACACTGCACGCTCACTTGCAAATGATGAAAAATGACAATGAGTGATCGCTGTAAGGGGAACAAGAGCTTCCAGTGTGTGTGGCAATGCGATTCACCATATTCTCAAAGCTCCCACATCACGCTCAGAGTGGGACGATCAAATGTTTTTACAATGTCTAACTGCTGTCTTCCAGGTCTGCAAATCATAAATGTAAGGAATCTGTCAATAACTGATTAATCAGCAACTTAAAAGAAGAAGAAGAATAATTTGTGAAAACCTGGAAATGAATCAAGGTTAAACAACAACAACATATTTTAAAAACTATTAGGTAACGACAACTAAGTCAGAAGAGCTAACATTGGAAATGAACAAATTGCCCTAACCCTAGCTAACATAACCTTAAACTGGCTAACATTGCTAATAGCTGACTAGCATTACAGTTAGCTAGGTATTTACACATCTATCTTATCGTGTTACATTATCAAATGCTAGACTAATGTTAGCTGGGAGTGCTGAATGCTAACACTCGCTGTTTTTTAATGGTAGCTATGATTAGTAGTGAAAATCTGTGAGTGACAGCGGGCCCCATTTCAAGGTGAATCTTACAACCCGTTACATACTGACTTCTAAACTGCTAATGCTAGCATTAAAAAAATTCCTGGGGAACATAATCTCTGCTAGTTAACATAACTTGAATTTCTAGTTAGCATGGAACTACTTTTATATACTGTAAAGTTATTGACGGTGTTGTTACCTAGGAAGTTGCTGAATGCTTAAAGGTATAATAAGTAGAATTTTCCTGCAAAAAAAAAAAAAAAAATATATAAAATAAATCATCACTTCTGGGCCTCTGTACACGTGTGTTGGTGAGTGTGTGTGCAGACCCTTGTGAGACCCTTCCCTCTGCATCTATTCTGTTGTTTTGCTTTGCACGGGACGTTTTCAGTAGGGGAGCTGTTGTGGTTCCCTGAGCCAATCACAGCGTACAGGTGAGTTTGGGCGTGGTTCAAATTAGCAACTGGGCCCCATTCAGGCCCGCCAACATGGCGAAAGAGCGATGCACAGTTGGCCTTCTTCCTGTTGGACAGGTAGGCGCCTCAAACCGGTTAGGACAAGCTAACCGGCGGTTAGCATGCTAGCGCATGTTAGCTCGGCGGGGTGGGCATGTTCTCGCACGAGAGAGTGAGAGTGAGCTTCTGGTGACGAAGAGCCCAGGAGGAGGGACCCAGTTTGAATGTGTGAAAAATCAGTATCATGTATGAATACTGATGATACCTTTAAGTTAGCTGTTGTCCAACGGTAATTCATGATTCACAAAATGATTGTTTACAGCTTAAAATATCCCCCAATATCCCTTTGGATCACTATCCACTGTGATATCAGGTACCAATGAATCGGGCAGTGTTGGAATGAGAACAAATATAACCACTTAACAATAATGTTAGGAATGTGTGTGAATGTGTATGTGCTAGGAATGTGTGTGAATGTGTTTATTCACTATATTCACATTTCTCTGACGTCACAGAAAGGCTGGGAAGCTCAACATCTGTGTTCAGTAGGATGATGTCGCACGTCTGTGTTCCAGGTTGTGGGTCACATAAATGTTCAGAATCTGACAAATAGTTACCATGTCACTGTTTCTTGATTGATCAGCTACGTAAACAACAATGGATTGATGGCTCTCTTACCAGGTTCCAAGAGTTTATACAGAGCTAGGGAAAAAAGCTCTCTCCTACTTTGCTGCCTGGACTTGGAACAATCTGCAGAGCAAACATCTTGAAAATGTAGTCCCCTTGGAACAATTTAAAGCCGTGTTTAAGTCCATGTTTCTGTATTTTGCTTCATCTGAGCTGGTCCAAGTCTTTTCCTTGTGTATTTCATGATTGTATTTCTTGTTTGTTATTGTTATTGGAACTATAACTGACATGCTGTCTTGGCCAGGTCTACCTCGGAAAAGAGATTTTATCTCAAGGGATTTCCTGGTTAAATAAAGGATAAATAAATACAATGGAAAGGGGAAATCTGGAGTGACCATTCCATCCATTACCTATACCGCTTATCCTGTTCAGGGTCGGGGGGGGGTTGGAGCCAATCCCAGCTGTCATTGGGCAAAGGGCGGGGTGCACCCTGGACTGGTCGCCAGTCAATCACAGGGCTGACACATAGAGACAGACAACCCTTCGCACTCACACCCACGGGCAATTTAGAGTCACCAATTAACCTTACAAGCATGTCTTTGGACTATAGGAGGAATGTCAAATTGAAAGT
The DNA here is from genome assembly GCF_022749685.1 of Semicossyphus pulcher. Classification (NCBI taxonomy): domain Eukaryota; kingdom Metazoa; phylum Chordata; class Actinopteri; order Labriformes; family Labridae; genus Semicossyphus; species Semicossyphus pulcher. Next base: position 25,778,105 of record NW_027211604.1, on the reverse strand, counting down.
GGCTGGATGCTAATGTGATACAACAATTAGCAACGGCCTTTAGCTCACATTGCAGTCTGTTGGCGTTACATGAAAAGAAAGCTAGGACAAACATTCCTAGCTAATGGTACTGTTGACCTTGCCTCCCATCTTATAGTCTTTATTGCTTGGTTTGATAAAGCTAGGAAGAGGCTGAACACAAATTCAAGCTTTTCTCTTACGGTAGCCCAAGAGATTTAATCTAGAGTATCAACTTGATATTTGGCCCTGATGTCCATACAGATCTCTTGACCTTTTAGTTGTGAGTAGATGTGCCAAGATTCCTATATTTATACAACCTGCAACCTGGAACATAGCAGAATTATAACAGTGTTTTAGCTTCCCACCCTGAGTGTGATGTCAGAGGAAAATGGCTGCTTGAATATGGACGACTGGACGACAAATGTTATCCTTCCTTTCTATGTGAGCTACACACAGCTGGAGAGCCAGAAAAGCCCCTCCTCCTCTTCTACTTCTCCTTCTTCTTCTTCCACTGCTCTCCTCAACTCAGCCCCTGAAGCAGCAGCAGCACAACTACTGAAGGGGCCGAGGAAGGCTGTTTGTAACAGGAAAACACCTTACCGGTACATCTTAATGACAGGTGACAAATGAGCCCCAAGTTCGACTGGGTTATTCCCTGTTCATAAATCAAGGCAAACTGCAGACAGGGGTGTATGTAAGAAGATTGGTTTACTCACTGCTCCAGAACAAACCTAAATGACACCAATGAAGCAGGCAATCTAGATCACAGATGTAGGCAGGGGGAGGTAAAACTCTGCCTGTAAGCACTTTGTCACGCCAACAGTAGCTCACCTTTTACAACCCACAGAGCGCAGGCCCAAGTAAAACACTACATGACCACTAAAATGTTCCAATCACTGGACTGATGCCGACACGATTTCAGGCTTGTATTCAAACATCTAACGAGCGACTAGGGAAACTTGTGTGAGAGAGAAATGTATTTTTAGGTTACTGAACAGGAATCCCTCCTGAGTCATCCCTTTAATCTCCTCATTTTTCTGAGGTTGTGGTGAAGAACATGTGGAACAAAGCCCTCTTAAATACTCCAAGACTAAAACTGATTTAAGGCCTTCTCGTTTGGCCATCCATCCTCCCAAAGCCCCATTTTTCGTACTCTTCCCTTGTCCTCTTACTCCAGGCTGTGTTGGATGAGACGGATGCTTTTTGCCGGACTTTTCATTTGCCAGTGAGCTTGGCACAGGAATAATTACCTGTCTCTATGATCAATTACCTGATTACTCACCAGAGACGCACAAGATGTCGGGAGAGCAGAGCAGAGCCTGGGCCTGTACGGTGGAGGAGGACGGGGTTTCTGCACTGCAAGGGGTGGAAAAGCACTCACATTCTTTACTCAAGTAAAAGTACAGATACCAACATGTTAAAAGAAAGAAGGCAGACGCACTGATTAAACTTATTGACTGAAGTAAAAGTAAAAACATACAGGCTCTGAAATGTACTCTCTTGTTTTAAATACAACAACGAACTTTGCTCCAATGTGCAAATTAGTTGGATGGTGAATGTCTTGCTGCTCTGAATCTTCTCCAATGTTATCACCAAAGATGGCTGCTTCACTTCACTGACATTACATTCACTAGATACCTCTTCTCACTGGTTGGATTTCCCTTTCTGACGTGTTTGTCATGTTATGTGTCACATGTCTGGTAGGCACTGATCGATACACTAAGGAAACGCAGTCTTGATGTTGTATTGTTTCATCCATTTAGGTTAGAATCAGTCTTCATGGTGGGAAGGTGGCGAGCAGTGATGCAGAGCAAAAACATCAAAAGAATGTGTTAAAACTAAAGTAACAGGTCTGTTCTGCTGTTCTGGAAGTGTAAGGAGTAGGTAGTACAGATTTTTATTTTAAATTTTAGGGGTTTAAAGTTGTAAGAAAAATAAATACTCAGATTAAAGCTCCTGTGAGGAACTTTCAGTTTGTGTTGATTTTGGCGCCCCCTGTGGACAAAGCCGTACCTCTTATCTCTTTGCTGATTTTGTCCTGTTCATGCTTAAGTGGTGGTTTTTAACACACACAAAAATCTCCTCCTTCTTTCTATAACAGTCACATGTATCACTCACTTTAAATTTCTGCCCTGGAAAATGTAAACAAAGGCAGCGTGTAGTTAATCACTTCGTCTGACACCTACCCCCCACCAGCAGGTTCAGGCATTGAAAATAACTATATAGAAATAATCAATCTTGTTGCTGTTGGTGTGGTTTGCTTTTGTAGCTCATATAGAGTGATCAGAATTAATTTCAGTCTGTTTCACAACCAGAGAAAAACTCCTCACAGGAGATTTAAGATTCCTAAAAGCCCAACTTTAATACAATGGCTGAAGTTGTTGTTGTTTGTATACTGGTATCGATATCAACCTCCAATACCGCTTAAATCATAGACTGTATAAAAAAATGGATGACATGACAGCTCCCTAAAAGTGAAGCCAAAGCCTCTCTGTCGCCCCCTGCTGACTGGCTGCAGTATAGCTCATAAAGCCCGCCTCCTCCATGTTAACAGATGGGACATGAGTCAAACTATAAAATCTATTTTTTTCGTCTGTAAGTTAAGTGTGTGTTTTGGTTGGCGGAAGTGGCTACGATCTCTACTGTGCAGCTCTGGCTCCAAATGACATCAGCGATGCGATATGGTAGCGCACGTCACGTCGTCCATCTTCATTGCCTAAAATGCGATATTGCAGGGCGAGCACGCCAGTCAATGCACCCATCAGTTACCACAATTTCTAAGCACCCAAAAAAGTCACCTTGTTCAGGTACATTATCATATGACGATAACAAACAACTACAATGTTGTGCTAGTGACAAGTGTAATGTTATTCAAAGCAAGCAAAATGTCAGTATTTTAACATGAATGATCTCGATATTGGAAAAATAATAGATGGACAAAAAAACATTGGAAAATCTCAAAGTAGTTGTTCCAACCTCTGCTGCACAAACGGTACTCACACAAACACAGACAAACATGTATATTAAGCATGCATACACTCCACAAAGATGTCTCTACCTCGCTCCTCTCTCCTGCAAACACACTCACAGAGAGAGGATCACACTCCTTGTGTTATCTAGGCAGCTCAGCAGCTGACAGAGTCAAGGACACTCTGACTGGTGGGCCATTGAAAACACAAGGAAGTCATTAGGAGCGATCCTGACACACATCACAGCGAGGAGGCCTCCCTGTGTGGGCAGAATAATCCCATAAACTGCCTTGTTATGATGAGAAATGTTTACCTGAGGGCATGCATAGAGAGAGAGTAAGCATTGGATGTCGTTATGCAAGATTCAGATATTATCCCCATGGTCTGAATAAACACTGCAGTCAGATTATCACCGTGTAGTGCAAGGCCCCTGCAGGACTCCTCATGATGTACAGCTTGACCTCTAAATAACACACATATATGAGCATCTACGCACACACACAGGACGCAGGAGGAAACACCATGACAGCCCCTCCATCCACCGCCGTGTCACATCTAATCCAGTGCACACAGGAGGCTCTGCTGTGGAGCAACATGTGGAGACGCTCCCCTGAAACCACTGTGGGAACATTTGTGACACACTGTGCTTATATTTGTCTTCTGCAGCACACAATCTGTTTCACTTAATCGCACAATGACACATTACACCCAATCTGCCCTTTAATGACAGGCCAGACGACACCTCATCCTCACAGGAAATGGAGATTATTCAATGTGTATTAGCTCATTAATAAACACAATGACTGGTTAAAATGTCCTTCAAATTAGAGGACAAGTTTTAAGATGTCATCAACTGGAGGGCCAGTTTTTATTCAAAAGCAATATGTGATGAACTATCTAGAGGTGGGTCATCAAAGCAGAGTGCTCTTGTTATTTTCCATCCGTCTCCTCAGAAAATAACTTGTGCAATCCAACAACAACCTGAAGAGACAACACCATTAACTGCGTTTCCATATTATTGTATTTTGTGTTATTTGTTGTCTGTTCTACAAACCACAGACACAAACAGCTGATCTGATACTGTGTGCTGCATGCGTAGGTATACAGGGCTGTTCTGCAGAGCAAGACATAGTGCAGAGGGAAGGGGCTGTCTGTCATCAATGTGAAGTGGTCACAAAAACTAAAACACAGCGGACACTTAAACTGACTTTTAAGAGGCTAAAGTACGTGGTTCAAGTGACCCGTGCTTCGCTTAGCTTCACTGTAGGAGCTCTGTCCGGCTTCTCCTAACAGGGGCCGTGCTGACTGTTATCTACTGTACGTAGTACACTTACTATTGTAATCATTGTTTACTGTCCTGCATCTCCTTCTTGCGCACTGTTCAGCCCATCCAGTGGAGGCAGACGGCTGTTGAACATGAGTCTGGTTCTGCTCGAGGTTTCTGCCTGTTAAAGGGAAGTTTTTCTGCCCATGTGCCGAATGTTGCTGGTGATTCATGTTGGGTCTCTCTAAATAACAAAGAGTCGGTCTCGACCTATCCTTTTTGTAAAGTGTCTCGAGATAACTTTTGTTATGATTTGGGGCTATACAAATACAATTTGACTGATTGATTGATAACCTCATACAACCCCACTTCAAACAAACTGAACTATCCCTTTAAGGCAACACAGTTAAGTTAAAAACACATCATATTGCAGCTAAAATAATAACTCAACAGCTCTTACATCCACTTCCTCCACCTCAGCTCAGACCTACACGCTGGCTGACAATTACAAAAGTTCCATATTATCGTGCATAACTTTGGTATGTAAAAGAACGCACAATAATGTGAACAGATTTATCATACATGAACAGACTGCAGATCAGTTCCAGGTGACTCTGCAGATCAGTTCCAGGGGACTCTGCTCTCTCACTCAAAGACAATCACAAAATCTTTGCGATCAATTTTCTCCATTTCAGCCAGTGAGGAGGATCAGCAGGCTTTAAGGCGAGACCTGCCTCTGCTGGAGGGAGTCTGAAGTCTGCCAGGAAAAGTAAAGTGACATTCACAAGTGTGACTGAGAGGAGCTGGATGTCTCTGCTGGCCTCTGCTTCGGACAGATTCACTCCACTGAGTACAAACTACGGAGTCAGAGGAGAATCATGTCTCCTTTATTTTGAACATCACTCACCCTTGTGTCTGTTTCAGGTCCTGTCCCTTTCTCGCCGTGTGCTCACCTGCTCCTGATTGTCTCCTCCCCAGCTGTGTCTAATCATCCTCAGTACCTCTTGTATTTAAACCTCCCCGTGTCTCGTCGCCAGTTCGTTGTACCTTGTGGTCACGTTCCAGCATTCTGATTCACATAAGCCTTGACCTCGCTTGTTTTCTGCCCTGCCTCTTGCCTCACGATTTTGACACTGTTGCCTTGTAGGATTGATTACCCACATACCGAACTTTGTTATTAAACCTTGTTTAAATCTGCTCCTGAGTTGAGTCGTGCAACTCCTTTCGCTGGTTCGAGTTACTGACAGAATGAAAAGTCAAATTTAAAAATGTGTAAATAAACATTTTATTTAACATAAATATTAATTAAAATTGTAAATAAATGTCGAAATAAAATACAAATAAATTATAAAACAGTAATTTTAAGCATTTTAATTTAAATATAGTTTTTCATTTATTTCAGATTTTTTTCTGAATGTATTTTTAATAATATTTTCTGCATATTATTTAGCTATTTATTTGTTATATTTAATCTTGTGTATTATTTGTATTTATTGGGTCTTCCTAAAGATATAAAAAATACATGTTGTGATATTAAATTGTAGATTTTATATTTATTCCTTTCTCTATATATTTGTAATATTTTCAAAGTGAATAATATTCCTCTGTAAGTCTTTAACAGATTATTTTTTATGGCACTCCTTAGACTCTGAGGAACTTTATTGCAGAGTTAAACAACACCCTCCCGTTTACCTAAAAGAAAAACTATAAGTGATAAACTTCTCATACACACAAAGTAAAAACAGAATCGCACAAACACGGATCCTCAGACGTACAGTACAGCGTCTCACAAAGCCTGTAAGTGGCTCTCACAGACAGAGCTGTGCCCGGGGGCTCCCAGCTATGAATATCTGTGGTTACACGTGGAGCAGGGACCTTCAGGCTGACTGCTTTCATCACGTTCAGACTGTGAGTGGCAGGAAAACACAAATATACAACACAGCTCTTTATTCTCCTCTAGCACACAGGGCACATTAACATAACACAGAATGCCTGGATTTCACACAATTATGACTCATAATCATAGATATGCAGAGGTCATGATCCAGAGGTCCTCTTGTTTCCCTCTATAGGAGAAGCTGTTGACCTTTAACAGTCCCTGCATGTGTCACTGCAAATAACAACAAAGCAGGAGGCTGGCAGAGAGTCACTGTGACCCCGACATCATCATCCAGGTTACACACAAAAGCACGCCATAGAGGGAGTCACTGCACGTGAACAGAGATGACTGAGTTATTTATATATGAAAACTGTGATACTATTAGTGTATTAGTGAATATCATCAATTTCTTTCTTCACTCACAGTAAGGTAGGGCCAGAGCATAGCACCAGTATATAGCTCCTTTCACTTCCTGAAAGTTTCCCCACATAGTCCGGGTGGGCTGCATGTGTGAATGCAAACAGCCAAATTTTTTACCCTGACTTTATGCAGACCTTTTCCTGCCAGCTGCCTAGTTAGATGTCCTCTGAGTCGGGGTGAGCCCATGTGTGAACACAGCAGGTAATAGTCAGGAACATTCACCGCGAGCGAGTGTGCGGAGTGATGCCGTTTGTATCATGTGACGGGAGCGAAGCCAGAAGAGCGGCACAAAACTGGAGAAATCAAAATTCCTAGGTTGGAGAAGAGGGATCATTTTTTAAGACAGCAATAGCAAAGATGTCTGCAAACAGGAGAGATGAAGAGATTCAGGAGCATCTGGCTGCTGGGGCTGACGTCAAACATGTTGTTTCATATGTTTGTTCCAGTTGCATGGACCACCCAGAAATTTGTCGCTGAAAAATGTCTTAAAATGTTCTAGAAATTGTCAGGAGGTCATGTGTGAAAAGGGCTGAAGTCTTAAAAAGCACAAGGAAGCTATTCCACATGTTTACAGAAAACAGCAGCTGCAATCAGACTTTCTCTTGCACAACGTGCTTAAGTTAATTGACACATGTGGCCGTGCATAACTTTTCCTGCTAAGATTTTCTGATGTTGATATAAAGTTTGAACTCTGAAGATGTTTCTCTTCCATACTAACCCTCTTTGCACATGCTGCTTCTGGCTTTGTCCCAGCTGTTGTCTCCCTGGTTGTGCATTGAAAGGTCAACTGCAACCGAGCAACAACTGTTGAAATAATTTGAATTTTTAATGCAGCGTGGTCGGGAAATTTAAGCCGTGCGCTATGCTAGGCTAGTGCTACCTCGTTGGGCAGCATGCTCTCCCCATATGAAAACAATGGCAGAGCTGGAGCAGAGCGGTTTAACAAAAATGTAGGGGCAGGTATCCCATCATCTGACTTCTCCACTGTCCTGTCTGCTTTGTATTTGCTGATAATTCATTCGTGGGCCTGGTACAGTATATCTCCTATAGCTCTTGGATTAGAGAGCCATGTTATATAAAGAAATCTCTTCTCCCCAGAGAGCTTTATGGCTGTCAAAAGCCTGCAGAGTGGGAGGTTACCATTACTGCTCACTACACAGTAATTACAGAGCTTTCATTACTAAGCCTCACTATACTCTACCTTTCTGCAGAGGGTGTACATTTCTACAGCACGTTTCTGAACGTCTGCTGCTCTATCGTTTTCTGTTTCTATCCTGTTTTTCTAAATGCACGCTGTCGTTTTGAAGTGGTTGAAGGTTCACATCTTAACCTTTTTTTTCCCCTGAACACGCACTCCAATGAGAAACCTCCCTGTGTGAGTGCGGTGTGTCTAACAATCAGGGTAGGTTATTCTAATGGCTGCTGTGTGAGTCATTGCAGCACGGTGGTGAAGGTGGTGATGCCTAATTATACAGCGACCGAGGCAGGGGCGGGAGGCGGAGGTGAGGGTGGGAGCTCAGCGCCTGTTACACAGCACGCCGCACGCCTTCCTGGGAGCTTTCCGCCTGCTTTGATTCCTGACGCCGCGAGATGCCAGCGAGAACCTGCCATCGGGAGAGAGACAGAGAGGAGGGGTCAGGAGAGAGGAGGGGCGGTGGGAGGAAGTGGGAACAGAGAGATGCAGACAGAGGAGGGGGGAGACAGGGAGGGATCAAGAATCCTGATACCTTGTGGATTACTAATCAGAGAGTTTACACTGATTTCATTACCTTGGATTTTATTTTGAAAAACAAAAAGCAGTTTAATCTCACTTACACTCGTATTGTTGGTGCTGTGATAGAGATGACCTGTACTGATTGCTTCCGTTGTTTATATTTAGCCACAGCTTCAGGACATTCATGGTTAAAAAAATTCTTCCTAAAGCGCACTTTTCAGGAAGTTTATGATATTCCCTGATGTTTTCTGATTGGGAAAACAGAGTCTGTGCACACTCAAGCACATTTAAACAGATTAATGTTGCATGCTTGTGCAAAACTGCTGCTGTGTTTCCTTTAATCTGAGGTCGTATATTATTACAGGCTTTCAAATAAACTGGACTTGTGAAAAGAACAAAAGAACAAAACTTTCTCTGCTGCAGGAAAAGTACTGGAGGTGCCACGCCAGAGGGAGTTTATCCTTAAATACATGATAAAATTGTAGTCAATTTATTTTTGATTATGAAATATTTGATTTTAACTGGAAGCAAATGGTGATATTTGAAAGACAAACTAAGTGTCGTGTTTCGTGTACAAAAAAAAAAAAGGGAGAGGACCCAGATGCAGACGATGATTTAGGAAGTAAAAGGCTAAAAAACAAAGGCTTACTGTGTAATTATCCAGGGAAATCAATTTCAAAATCATATTCCACAGGAGAAAAACACTTCACAAAAGGGATGACAAAAGTTTCATGCAGAAAACCTGCGAAAAACAAACGGGACAAAGATTCAATACACTTGGAAGTGAGGGACAGGTGAAACAATCAAGGAAGAGGTAAACTATCAGGGCAGGGCACATCATCAAATATGCAGGAAGATACATCGAGAGTGACCAAGTAAAACAGGAAATAAAGACTGAGCAACGAAATGAATAAAATACAAAACAACTAACAACTCTTAACATTAAGTAGCTCTGTAAGACTTTATAAGCACATGAACGTGTTGAAGAAGAACTCACTTATTCACAAAAAATCTGGGTGTTGAAATGACTCATAGGAACAAAAACTTTTGGAGTCGGCTGTAGCCGCGATACGGCCGCAATGGCTGCAACATAATCCCCTGGGGCAACTGCGCCCGATCAAAGTACGTCCACTAAAAGTTCTTGTTTTGCCGCTGACAGGCTCAGATTGTTACTCCAGGTGTCCGACGACATTACGGAAATGATCCCTACAAAGATCGTCCTTTTTTTAGAGTAAGATCCTTTTTGTGTAACCAGAAACAGAAGTCTCGCTCAAGGAGAAGTCTCGCTCTGAGATCACGCGGATGGTGGGATGTTACCTGAACAGGACGATGGAAACGTGAGTTAGAGTTGGAGAGAGGGTTTGTTTACGTAGAGGACTGCCAGCAGGAATATATCTCAAAGCCATGGCTGAATATTTACCTGGTCGGCGATGAAGATGAGGCATTTGAACCACCGTCCTGTTCAGGTTACACCTCACCATCCAACTTTGTAAAAAATAAGGCCCAGGTTTAACAAGACCTAGAATGTGGCTGACCGCATCAGGTCACTGTGCGCTTCTGTGGGCGATGTGTTACAAGGACTGTCCTTATGAGGCCGATGACAACGTGTCTGAAAGCAGGTGCGCGCTGTGGACGTAGGTGAGGACAGCGGAGGAGCAGCCCTGCCTACTCCCCGAACAAAGTATCCAGAGCCGTATAGACAGAGAGTCGCGTCAGTGGAGGTCCAATATGCTCTACGATCCGCTGTTGCGATGTCAGAACTCTCTCTCTACGGCTGTGAAAGTACCATCACTCACTCAGTCAGTCAGTCAGTCACATACAGACCCGTGTGCAGGGCTGACCTCGGCGGTCAGACAAAAATACCAAACTTCTCCAAAAAACAGTTTCAAATAAAAGTAATTAAATAGACAGAGGATTCATTTCTTAATTCTTTTAATGTCATTATTGCCCATCTCAGAGCACAAAGTATCTTAATTTCTCACAAGGCTGCGGCCGTGGCTTTTCCGTCTTGTTATGGTCGACCTTTTCAGACATGTCAGGTCACTGTTGCACACTGGATATTTTATTTCATATCACAGCTATCTTTTATTGTTCCATTTAAGTTTTCGTACTTTTGTCTAGTTTTATTTTTGTGTGCCTCAATGTTTTTGTGTTCAGTGTCAGATGTGGTGTTTTGACTGCTGTAACAAAGTCATGTCCTGTAAAGGATTAATGAAGCATCTATCTATCTGCTCGGACTTTCTTGGCCACTCCCACTTCCACACCTCTACACCTCAGCTCTGTTATGAAACTGTTACCCTACTTTCACTGTACAAGTCTAAAAAAAGAGCCAGTTTTTCTGTATATTCTGTGTATGTTTGAGTTTTTGAGTAGGTGGGTGAGTGTGGAGAAGATAGAAGAAGGGGTTGAGTTGAGGACTGATTTCACGAGCCTGAGATACAGGCAGCTGCACAGGCAGATCCCCCCCTGGCACTGTTGGTTCTGCCTGATTATTTAACAGGAGCAACTGGAAGTGGTTGACATGGTTTCATGGGCTTTGTGCAGTGCGCACTCCTCAATTATGGATGGGAAAAGTGACACTGTGACAGCTGTAGCTCTCAGGGGGTCGGAGAGAAAGAGAGAGAGAGAGGGAGGCAAAGCGAGCGACGGGGAGAATATCCAAGGAGTAATTCTTTCCTCCTCGGAGCGGGAAGATAGGAGACAGTCTTCAGCATAGACGTGACATACGCACAAAGACACGTGCACATATACACAGACACACACGCGCCCTCTCCTTCTTCTTCTTAAATTAAATATGCTCTGAAAATGACGGGAGGGGTGGGGGTAATGAGGAAATTATTCACAATCCTTGACATGCTTTAAATCAGATTATACTCTCCGCCTGCCTCACCGGGCCCAGGCTAAAGACACAGACCAATCCATTTCTGGCTTAAGGCACACCGCCTCCTACACACACACCCATGCACACACACATACAGAATGAGGGGTATGGAGAAGCTCATCTGCATCCATCTCAGTTAAGAGACAGGGGAGTTAGGAGAGGTGCATTATCCACAGCTTCCTCTGTGCATGCCTGCATAGTAAAAAAAAAAAGAGCTTGGACCTGCTGCCATCTTGGAGAATGATTACGTCTGATCATGAAGGCAGTCACGCTGCGAAAGGAAGAGACTCCCCAGAAGCAGGCCCCCTAATGAAATGCATATGAACCATCTGAAGGGAGGGAGACATCACTGGCTCCAGCCCACTCCCCTTTTCACCCGCTAACGTGCCATTACACAGCTCCACAGAGGAATCACAGGGGCCCATTGTTTAGCATTAAGGGCTCTTATGCTAAGAGAGACATCCTCGCTGCTGCACCCTGCAATTATGTGGTAATGAGGTCTGTGCATTTCTACATCTGAGTGTTTAGAGCAGGTAGCAGGGAACGTGCAGGAAAAGTAGCGATGGGAATTACGGCTATTTTTTGAGAGCAAGATCAAGAGGCGGCTCCATTCAGGCAAATTTAAAGCCTCTGGGGATTTATCTTAAAATAGTGAAATGCATTTATGATATAAAAGTTATGAGTGTCATTGAGAATCCAAAATATGTGGCTTAAAAGAATCCATAACTACTCATTCATAACCATTGATCAGAAACAGCTTAATCCTGTCAAGATCGTTTCTCAAGACTGTGTGGGCATGGCCGATCACATTTTGATTGACATCTGTCTGGTTCGGCACACAACAATGCCAATCAGCGTTTATCAGTCCCTCCAGAATTTCGTGGGCATTTTCTGTGATTGTTGTGGCAAAAAGTTCCTGATTTTGCAGCAACTTTTAAAAAAGTTGCAATGCAAGTTGCAAAGCTTTGAGTTTTGCTTTTTTTTTTACATGACACATCCACTGTGAGTGGTGGGACTAACACTAAATACAGCCATCTATTGGCTGAGTTTTTTGCCTTCTGACATTACTTCCTGTTTCAGTGTCAGGACTCTACTGCTGCGTTCAAAATGCCATACTATACTAGCAGTATGTACTGATTTGGCCAAAATGAAGTCTGTAGTATGTAGTATGCAAATAAAAGCAACATGTGCAGCATACCAAAAATACCCGGATGTTGTACTGATTCGGAGAAAATCTCCATACGCATCAGACCTTGCCTATTGTATCCCACAATGCAAAGCGCTGGAACATCAGAGCAGCAGTTGAGTAGTATGTACTGAATAGTATGTAGTATCTGTTATGTTGTATGTAGTATATAGTATGTAGTATGTACTGTTTTGGTATCCATATCTTAGTTAGTTAGTATACATGCAAGGTTGGCTTACACCAGGGGCGGATCCAGACTTTTTTGACTGGGTGGCCCAACTGGGGCTCTGACTTATGCAGGGGTGGCATGAAGTATTTGTCCACACACACACGCAAATGAATAGCATTTAATTAACCCTCCAAGCTTAATTCTTTAAGGACTCAAACTGAAGATGTGTGGTCAGATTAACTTAAAGCACTGAAAGAAATGAGCCACAGTGAAATGGAAAGAAAGCTACTAGCAGCCTGTTGCAACAAAGCCCACATACTTGATTTTAACACAAGTCCCGCCTCTGACAAGGCAAACAGCCAATCCTAGTTTTGGATTTTGGATCCCTCTGGATCTGCCCCTGGCTAACACGCTCTCATTTGTTCTCAGAGCTTTGAAAGTATTGTTTAATGATGGCTCTGTATTGTTATCACGTGCTGCATTAGGACAGAGCTACACTCCTTGCTCAAGAACCACAGCTGCAAATAGATCAACAACTAAAGACAAACGCACTCTGTCAGACACTCTGCACCCATGGCCGCCAATGACCAGCTGCAGCCGTTAGTGATCACTTTAAACAGCTGGCGTGTTACTCGTCTTAAGATTAGTATGCATCATTTTTTTGCAACATTCTCCAACATGTATGACTTAAAGATGTAAAACTTTTTTTTAAATTTAGGAGTAATGAAATAGCGAATAAGATTCTTCCAGTTGATTTCACCCCAATACGTAGAACTTAGATGGAAGCACAGCAGACTATTTACCTGCAGGGCATTGCTGCCTGCCACACCTCCGCCAGTGCCACAGGGCCAGTTTCGCCCCTTTGACAATAAGATCCTTTCATGTCCTAGTTTGTGTCCTTCCCGTGCTCCACCTCCTCAGGAAATAAGTAATGCAGTCATTTTGTATAAAATCACACACTGGGACAGCAATGTGATGTGTTATTTGGTTGATCAGAGCTGCGTGTTTAAAGGTTCGGATGGGCCCCAGGATATTTTTAGATTTAAAGTGCTAATCTCGGCAAGTCTCGTTCTCTTTGGCGGCACCTATGGCGATAAACGGTAATTGTGGGAGCACACTTCCCAGATATCCAGACAGTGCTGCATGTGTGACGTCCACGATTATGGGCCATAAATGAGACTATGCAATGACGGTAGAGTCGATACATTCAAATGTAGATCTACAGCAGGCTACACATCGTCCTGACAATATAACAGACATGTAAAGAGTTGCAAAGGGGGTTTAATTTTTGGTAATGCAAAAGTAGTAGTAAGCGTTACTTTTCTCAGAAGGGAACGCAGTTATTTTTTAATGCCAGTAATCTTGTTACGTAACGAGTTACTTTTAAAAATAACGTTACCCAACACTGCTCGCACCAGACACCCAGTCTGTAATACTGCAAATGCAAAGGCTTTCATCAGTGGGCCATAGGCTCAGTCACCGTTGTGTTACCTCATTCGGCGATAGATAGAGACTTAACAGACATTTATTTACATGAAAATCTTCAAGATTATCACTTGAAGGTTTCATTAACTATTATTTAATGTGCTCTTATATGCGACCTGGCTCCCATGGTTCACATAAAGGAGCTGGGTCGTGGAGCTGACTGGATCACACATCACTATAGTAGCAGGAAGCTCTGCAGAGTGTCAGAAATCTCAGGTACTCGCTCCTGATATAAATCAAGGATGAATTGTTGCAGCCATCACACATGTGATCCTGCTATTTAAACAGGAGGAAGCATTTCAGCTGTGACCTTGTAAGCAGCCTCTACATGTATGCTCTATGGTAATGTATGTAAATTAGAGCAGTGATTGCATAAATTACAGCTTCAGATGTGTGTTTGTAGATGCATGCGTGTGTGTATTTGTGTAAGTGTGTGCTTGATGTGCTGGGTCACACAGCCCACAGCAGTTTGGGTTAAAGCCCACAGCTGGAGGCGCTGGAAGGTCTCAGAGGCAACAACAACATTCAGCTGACACACACACCGCCAGGCGAGAGAACACACACACACATACAGGTGCACAATGTAAGATCACAGCAGCACACACACGCATCTAATTCGCTCAATTTCTGCTGTGTGGGCTCATTTGCAAAACACACTCAACCTCTGCCTATTTATAAAGCAGCGCTGCTCTGTAGCTGCGTTCCTTTACACAAGCCGTTCACCTGTATAACAGCATTATCCGCACGCTTCAATTACCGCGCTGCTTTCCAAATCTATTCCAGCTAATGTGATTCATCTTACAGTATAAATACACTAAGTAGTTGTTCTCTATTACAGAGGTAAACTGCACTAACAGGAGTGCTTTCCGGGGCCAGGAGCATCAGCCTGTGTTTGTCCCAGAGGACGGAGGAGGAGGAGGAGAGAGGGAGTAAGCTGTTATCTCTGAGATATCTGCCGCCACAGCTGAGGCCAAGGGCAGTAAGGAAATTAATATAGAAAACATGGTTTAGACATAGAGGGATGAAGCGAGGGGATAAATGGATGACAGAGGATGTTAAGAGGGATACAGAGAGCTGCTGGACATGTCTGTCTTTAGTAAATACAGTGGTGAGAGAGACCTCCCTTAAAGATGAGCGGCTGCCACGGGATGTCCTGAAATGACCTCAAACACTCGAGGACACACAGATGCTGACGGCTGAGTGTTTGCACGCACTGAACAAAGGAGAGATAATAACTGTTTCCACACAGGACGCTCACTCTGAAGGGTTTGTGGAAAAAATAAATACATTAAAACACAGAAAACACATAATACAGAATCTGTGTTTGTTCTGTTTAGTTATTTTTATTAACAGACAGATTTAAGCCAACTTATATCCTTAATCTTTGTTAAAGTCCTCTCTCTGCAAATGGCATGTATTTCTCATTGACAAGATAACCCTTTATGGAAAATGGACTGTACTTATATAGCGCTTTTCTAGTCTTTGCAACCACTCAAAGCTGTTTTTACACTACATATCACATTCACCATTCATTCACACACTGATGGCAGAGGCTGCTACGTAAAGTGCCCAACTGTCAACCAGTTATCACATTCATACCCGTTGGCTATGCCACCGGGAGCAATTTGGGGTTCAGCGTCTTGCCCAAGGACACTTCGACATGTAGCCTGAGGGAGCTGGGGATCGAACCTCCGACCTTCCGATTGAAAGACGACCGACTCTACCACTGAGCCACAGCCGCCTTTATTAAAGAAGAAGACATACTTAATAATCCTGAGGTGAAATTATTATAAACATGCTACACACACATTGGCGTGAAAAAAACACATGCACAAACAGGACATGCATTAATGGAGAGATGTCAGAGTGAGGGGCCTTGCTCAAGGGCACCTCGACAGTAACCAGCATCTCTCCAGCTACCAGCCCCAATTCCATGCTTGGTCTGAACCGGGACTTGAACCTTACAGACCGTCTACCTAAAGTCAAACTCGGATCCCATCGGCTATAGTCTGAGGCGATACAGCCTCTGTGGACACCGGTGAACGTGCAAGGCGGTAAGCAATAAATAACTTCCAGTCAAGACTTCCTTTTCTGCGTGCTGCATTGTTACAGAAAGAGAAACCGTTCTCTTGACCCATCGACTCTGTTCCGCCTGCTGATGCTCTCCACATGGACTGTTTTTCCTGCATACGCCGCCGCCTGCTGATACGTGATTGGTCAATATTACTCGGACTACTCGGACTTCCTGGAAATCCACGTCCCTGCCACGTCCCATACAGATTAACCTAAAGTAAAAAGGAACAGTGATACAGTGATTTCTGATAAACAATCAAATATTAAAAAGTAAGTACATAATATTAAGTATATTGGCCACAAGTACCACAATACAGAGGTTATGTTATGTTTCAGTACATATCATATACCGGGAAACTGTGGAAATATTGTACGTGACGTGAGATACTGTGATTGTTAAAATTCATCTTTGGAAAACTGTCCTTCCATAAAGAACACAAAAACATTCATTCAAAAGTTGTTGGAGCCACATTTGAGTTAATTTACATTGTTAATTGATATTTCTGCTTTTTGTCCTCCACAGGTATTGAAGGCTATACAGTATTAACTTAAGAACCAAGATGGCGAGGCTCATCATCTCTCCAGATTCAGCATGTTAGTAGTTATCTGCCTTCATTCTGTCCGTATGCACCAACATCACATCACCATACATCACTCTGTACTTGCTTTGCACCAGACGCAGCACCTTAAGCTTTTTTGCTCTCCTGTTTAGATGTTAAACTGCATTTCGCTGTTTGGTACTTGTACTTGTGCAATGACAATAAAGTTGAATCTAATCTAAACTAATACGTTGGTGCACATGGTGCATGATTAGAGAAGACGCATCACAGCCAATACCGTCATTGACTGCAGGGTCAGTGGATTTGATTGGCCTCTGCACAGTTAAAAATACAGACATCGTTTTCTCACTGGAGTTATTTTTGGTAAAGATGTCTGCACGTCTGACTGCGCCTGAACTCTCCATGTGGTTCAAACATAGGCTGTTGGAAGAGAGGTTACAGGGCCTACTGGATCTGTAGTTGTATTTATCAAACTACATCTCAGGACTAACATTCCTGTGTTTATCTCACATCATGTCAACTTTAAATGTCACAAGGATAAAAATGAATCCTTTGATATGTACAATGTAAATACAATGTTATAGTCACTGTGTAATGTGCTCGATCCAATCACTTTAACTGCTTCAGTTCAGAGTCATTTCAAAGATATGTCTGAAGTTTGTGTAAAATGAAGCGGATAACATTTTGAATATTTCTGTGTGATGTTGTGGCCATAAAAAGACTTCGGGTTTAAATAATTCACTCACTGTAAACATGAAGCATCAATCGAGACAAGCTGATACAGAACTAGAAAACACTTAAAAACAAGTTAAAGTGAACCAGGACTTCACGCAGACACCAGGAAGATATCGACTCTCTGACCTGTATAAACTCAGCACCAGACCTTTTAATAAAGCTGTGAGGCTCATGTAACCGCTCAGTTTTACTCTGCTCACCTGTTATCTCTGCTTTCCATCACTGCCTCTAAAACCTGACTCAGAGTGCTGCATCATCTCCCTCCTTATATTCTTCCCTGGGTTTCATTTTATTTGCAGCGGCGATGTTTCCTGAGGAGCAGCTGCAGGTTTGGCTGGAGGTCACTCCTCATGCTATCATTTTGCAGCCTGTGCGAGCCGTGTGGAGGAGTGTGTACTCCGCACAAGGCCGGGATCATATTTTACAGCTGACTCGACTTCTTGTGAAGCATTGACGATCTTGTGCCTCAAGATGAAGGCCTCAAATCACAAGGTTTTACACATCAAACGCCTATAAACCCTGCAGGAAAGTCCTCCTTACATCTGTACTTGATCAAGTGTCTATAATTCAGTTGTTTCTTAAATTTCTGACGTCTGTTTCACAACTTTTCTGATATGTTTAACTTTGGTTTAACACATAAGCAGCACATAAGTCTATAAAATATGCTTTCAATATCCAGCAGGTGGGGAAAAACAAGGCTTTTCCACGTGTCATCTTGTGTTACATGATCCGTGCAGGCCGTAAATAGTTGATAAAACTGTTGCATGATTCCTACTTCAGTCCCCAAGGGCACAAAGTTTCTGCGAGATCAGCTTATTAAAATACATCAGGATGCAAGGTCAATCAAGTCTGCAGTGAATAAAACAGCTATACGGTTTCTTCTGGAGACAATAAATAATATTTATGAGGATTATAAAGAGACTGTAGACGGCAGAGCAGCAGGACGGCTGTGATAAAAGCGCCTCAGCTCTACCTGTACGCCTGCTTTATTCTCTGCTGTGCAGAAAACTCCAGCAGTGGCTATTGTAATTAGCTGGTAGCAATCAGCATAAGATTATCTGCTTAATGAGTGAGAAAAACAAATGGTATCCATCCTACTGGTGGAGGAGCTGTGGAGCGATCAAACACACAACATCATTAAGAAAGCTGCTTTACACTTCAAATTAGCATCAAACAGCCAGCAGATAATTAAAGGGAGGTGGAGGTTAGGCCTACTGGTGATAAGAGATTTGTGAACAAATAATCAAAGTAGCTTGTTAATGAGGCATAAACAATCATGCAAAGTTTAATATACTTTCCACATTCTAATATGGGCTATTCATGCTTGAGCTGTACTCACAACTCAGTGAGCAGGTAACAGTGCCATTCATACGATCTTAGGTGGACATTTCAGTCCGTGAACTTCAAGGAATACAACCTGGAACCAAGTGTGCTGCTGTCTGGGGAAAAGTCATGCATTTGTTATACTTTTTATAAACACTTACTATGTATTAGGAGGCCTGTTTGGGGACTAGCCTGTAGGGTTGGGCTATGAAAAGATGGATTGGAATACAAGTTACGTTGAATTCTGGACATGGACTGTACTTTTAGCGCTTTTCTAGTCTTTGCGACCACTCAAAGCTGCTTTTACACTACATATCACATTCACCCATTCACACACACATTCACACACTGATGGCATGCTACGTAAAGTGCCCAACTGTCAATCAGATATCACATTCATACCCGGGAGCAATTTGGGGTTCAGCGTCTTGCCCAAGGACACTTCGACATGTAGCCTGAGGGAGCTGGGGATCGAACCTCCGACCTTCCGATTGAAAGACGACCGACTCTACCACTGAGCCACAGCCGCACCCACATCTTCATTCAATATGAATATTTAAACAGCCTACACATAGCAGAAAAAGTGAAAACAGCCTCTTAGTCTGCACCATAGACTGTATAAAAAGATGGCCGACAGGACAGCTCCCTATAAGTGAAGCCAAACCCTCTCTAGCGCCCCCTGCTGGCTGGCTGCAGTATAGGTCATAAAGCCCGCCTCCTCCATGTTAACAGATGGGACATGAGTCAAACTATAAAAATACACGTACATTTTTCTCAAACATGGTTTCTGTCATTTTAGTTAGTTCTTGTCATGCTGATTTATGTGCAAGTGTTCATTCACAGAGATATACTAACATAAAAACAAGCTAAACTACAACAGACAGGCCAAGTTAAAATCAGCGGCAGCTCAGCTCACAGCTCGTCCTGAGGTCGGTGCGTTTCATTCATCTGCCACTCACTGTCCCACTGCCACTGCCAGTAGTGCCTACGAGTCAGTTTGTGACATGCCTCCCCTATGCCCCCGACCTTAAGTACAGATTGCTCAGTTACAATAACAGCATCATTCTCACATAAAATTTAGTTTGAATACTGATATTTACAACTTTTCATCATGGCAAGTGAATAACGCATGATTAATGCATAAATTAGCCATCCATGGCCCTGTGCGCTGCTCACCAGCAGCTTGCTCAATCTCACAATATCACTATCAGATGTAACGTCCATCCGATTCGGGGCCCTCTTCGCAGTTGCATTACCTGCATCCGCGGTAGTTACGCCGCTGCCCACTGCAGATGTGGGGGACCGATCTTCGATTCAGCGCCTTTCATCAAGACCTCTTAGGTTCTTTAGTCTAGAAAATAAACCACATCCGGGGTCAACTGCCACCACAAATAGAATGTCATTCTGTTGGAAACACTATGGTTAAAGTACTTATTAGCTAGCTAAGGAAGCAGCCGCTGGAATAGATGGTATGAATATGAGAACTTAGCATTTGCCAAGCCCTCGCTGCCCCCCAGCTCCAACCTTAAATGCAAATACGATCACTTCTTTGTTCAAAAAACCAACATGGCGACAGTCACAATGCCAAACTCCAGGCTTCAAAACAGCAGGTCCACAACCAGTGGGTGACCTCTCGCTGGCTATGTCACCTTACGGCCTGTGTCAAAGACTCGAGAGCCATGGTGTGGAGGTAACGCTCCCATTCTCGCTATCATAAGTCCTTGAACCCTTTGGCAGTAGAACCTGAAACCTGCTGTCTCTTATCCAGGAATATAGACAAGGAGAGTCGTGTAGTAGTGGCACATTTTGCAATCAATTACAGTGTATATGAGTCCTGCAACCTTGTGAGGCATTGTGACCAAACGCCTTCATGATGTGCATGATCACAGCCTGGTAACCCTCCAGTAATCTGCATGCCTGTAGCGTAATGAAGCCACAGTTTCTGGCTGTGTGTGTGACAGCTGAGTGCTTAGTGCACCTTGTTATCATGATTTAAACAAAGGTGGAAGAGGCTGTGTGCACCCTCAGGACCTTGAGATAGATGGGACGAGAGACAGCGATAGTGAGGGATGGAGTTAGTGCCCGGGTACACAGAGAGTATATCAGAGAGAGCCGAGCTTCATTTGCATTCAGTACAGACCGACACACAGAACCGAGCCCACCACCACCTCCTCCATGTCCCGAGGGAGCTGCTGCTGCTCCGCTCAGAGAGAGGAGACGCCCGGCCTCCTCTGCTGATGAGCCAGCATGATTTTATTAAACCAAAACAGAGAGATAGACAGACAAATGAGAGACGGAGGGAGGGTGTCTGAGGGTGAATGTTGTTTTCATTATGCCGAGGACATCAGCTCCTCTGGTAGTCTACCATCTGGATGTCTCTGTGCAGGTTTCACTGCTGTGATATTTTTAGACGGTCTGTTCATCCCTCCTGATTTTGTAACATGTGCCTAAAACTCAACACCATACACAATCACAATAACAGAACATGGACAGAATGGCATTACATGTTTTATGCATATTTATTTCTACTTTTTACTGTCGAAAATATTTATTAAATGTTCTTTTCAGTATAAAACCTGTAAAGCTTTTACTTTCTGACACTTTCACTTTGAATTTTCAAAGACTATGACCCCTTTTTAACTTTCATGTATAACAGGAAGAGGGAGGGAAGAGGAAACATGGAGATGGATGGAGAAGAGTAAAGGCCTCATGGACGTGGTGTCAGCAGCTTTTACTAGAGGAAAAGTACCAAAGCTATAACAAGTACTCCATTACAAGTCCTGCATTTAAACTAAACTATGTATCACAATCAGCTAAATGTAGATAAACTCTCATCTTGTGACTAACATTTAGATAAAACTGATGCATCAATGTGTGATCAGCATTTTACTGTTGATTACGAACAGTTAGTTCCGACTAAGTAATCTGATTGGACAAGAGGTGTTACAACATCACTGGGACGTTTCGCTCTGTGTATCACTCCGCCTCAGCCAGGTGTTCTGAATACTGTTAATTAACATCACAGCAGACCGTGTGTGTCTACACTGATCAAGCTGGTGCCTCCGAGTCACACAGCAGACTCTTATTTCACTGGTTGATGATCAATTAAAACAAACAGATAAAAACAGCTGATCTGTGGTAACCTGGAGACACAGAGAGCAGGAGAATGTTTGGGTTGCTCGGCAACAAAAGTCCAGTTTCTGTTAAGTTGTGGAACTAGTTGAGTTGATGGAGCAAAAAATAATCTGTTGTTGATAGTTCCTGTTTGCTGCTATTGGCAGCTTGTGTAACTGTAAAAAAACAAAAAGAAAGCTTAGACACTGCCGAATCACAACATTGATTATATTCAGAACATCACTCCCTCTTGTGTGATGTTGTTTAAATATACGATTACACTCATTTTTTTGCAAGTTATCACAGGCCAAAAAGGCTGGAAATAAAGTTGTTACAGTATACTGGTGTACTATAGTATGTGACAATGGGGCGGCTGCGGGTCAGGCGGTCATCTTTCAATCGGAAGGTCGGAGGTCCCTCAGGCTACATGTCAAATTGCTCCCGGTAGCATAGCCATCGAGTATGAATGTGATGACTGATTGACAGTTGGGCACTTTACATAGCAGACTCTGCCATCAGTGTGTGAATGTGTGTGTGAATGTGACATGTAGTGTGAAAGCAGCTTTGAGTGGTCACAAGATAAGAGAAACGCTTTATGAGCACAGTCCATTTAAAATGTATAATTAAGAGTTATCTTTGTATATTTGCTTATAAATTCTAATTAATTTCACAATAAGTTGCATATTTCACCATATTATAATATTAATATTTTATAATTCACTTAATCAAAAAAAACTTTTATTCCTTTAAGTCTCAAAGTATCTGATGATAATCATAGTAATTGTGTAATACCATATACCCTGATAGTTCTACATTATGAAAATCTCTGCATTGGATGCTTTTAAGGTGGCTATATTGATTACACCTGTTTGTACCTACCATACCTATATGTATTGTTTTTTATATTTTTATTTCTTTTACTTATTTTTATTCTAGTTCTGATATAATTGTTCTGTAAATGTTCTGCTTGACATATTCATGACTGTGGTCGATTTAGACATAGTTCGACTCTTTTCACTCGTTATTTCTTCATTATAATTATTTATTGTCTTTCATTGTATTATAGTCATGTACCTGGTATTATGTTTGTATGTACGGCTGCTCCTTGTCTTGGCCAAGACACTCTCGAGAGGAACAAGAAGGTTTTGAATTTAAGAGATTGTTTCTGGTTAAATAAATGTTAAATAAAACATCAGCTTGTAAAGATTTGAAAATATTAAACAATAGTTTTATTTTATAAGATTTTTAAGCTACTAACTATAGCTGATGAATACATGCAGAGCAGCAAAAAGGACAACACTTCCGTCTGAAATGTTGCACAAATTATAAGACTTATTATATAAAAGTGTTTGACCACTGCCCCTGTGCAGGATATGCATACATGAGGTGGTGAGTGTTTGATGTGTCTGCCAGCAGGACACACCTCCTTCTTTCAGTCCAGCTCCTCTCATTCCTTTTCCCTTTGCTAAACATGTTGCACATCTTCAGCTGCAGCTACATTCATTGTGCTTGTTTCAATAAATCTCCCTACCGATTCACTCCCACAGAGTTCAGACCCTGATCGTTCAGTTCAGGAGGTCAAACTCTGGGATTCAAGGTATTCAGGTTCACAATCTGGCTGCTTCCTTTAAAGCACCATGTTGAGTCCTGGCCCTGATACAAAGTGGGCAGAGGTGTCGAGGATCCTCCCATTCCTCCTGCTGGGACACACAGCATCCATCCACTGCAGTAATTAAACACAGCCCACCAGTACACACACACACACACACACACACACACACACACACACACACACACACATACACTAATTGCAGGCAGGAGGCATCCTACTCATTATAGGACAAATTAAGGCAATCAATTGAAACTAGAAGCCAGCAGAGAGGAATTCATTGAAGGGGGCCTGATCTCTATAAAGACCGCACACCGCTGCGTCAGCTGTATTAGTAGACAAAACCAAGAGTATTGACCTGTTCGCTCACACAATCAGCGTGTTAATCACCTGCACAGGAAGCTAACGGGATGCCAAAGAGCTAAAGAGATGCTAATTCGTTTCAGCTACTAAGTATGAAACCTTTCAACCCGTTTACGACAAAGATTTATGTCCTTCAACAAAAATGCCTTGGCTCACACGTCGCTGCTCACATCTGTAAGGCATTTCCTCGTCCAACGCCTCTCTTGAGTTTCTTCCTCTCTTTTCTCACTTCTCCAACACAAACACACACACACCAGAGGGGATCATCATGGAAACAAAACACTAAATGTTGCAGGTAGAGTAATGCTTTCTGTTTGTCTCTGTGTTCAGCTCGGGACGCTGGAGAAAATGAACACATCTGCCAAAATCAGCCGCTGCATCTCCACACGAGCCCACTTAGGGGAGAGAGAGAGTGTGTGAGCGGATCCAATTCCAACATTCCCGGTGTTTTTACAAACACATCATGCTCCTGTCACCAGGGAGCCCCCCCTTCTTCCTCCTCCTCCGCCTCCTTCCACAACAGCAGGGCCAACTGTTGCTCCATCTCCGGGGCAGATTAGTGGAAGTGCTGGCTCCTGAAGAATGCAGGCCTGCTGCTGCCGCCGCCGCCGCCGCCGCCGCTCTCAGCTGAGGATTTATTAGGACTGGCATGGCGGCGCGGGCTTTTGGCCTCCAGCTAGCAGGAGGGGGAGAGGGAGGAGAGGGCAGAGGAGGAAGAGGACCTCTACTGAGATATTACATGCCATCAATACAAAACATCATGGTGCCTCTTAAAGGACAGATTTTTAACCTGTTTCAGTTCATTCTGACGCTTTCTTTACACCAATGTCTGAACTCCGAAACACCCATCGTTGTTAAATGCTTCACGATTAGGAAGAGGAGTTTCAGTTAACAGAAAATAAAGTTTTACCTCTGCAAACCTGACAGTTTAGATCCATCAGTGTGAGCATGTCTTTTGGAAGAACAACCCACGCATGCATGGGGAGAGCATGCAAACTCCACATGCCCACTACGTCCGAACCGGGACTCGAACCAGGAACCTTCTAGCTGTGAGGCAACAATGCTTCACCGTGCAGCTTCTAATCTAATATGCTGTCATTATTTGTAGGGGTTAGTTTGCTGTGTTACTGTCACACTACAGTCTGTGTGCTTTTGTTTGTAATTGTGAGCATCTGTATGTTTGTGAAAATGAGTTTTGTGCTTGTGTGTTTATTCTTTTAGTCCAGTGGTTCTCTGGTCTCGCCTCAGGATGTCATGAGTTCTCATTGTTTAGTTTTGTATTTAGTTTATTCGGCATTCTTGTCACGATTTAGTCTTTACTTCAGTATTTAATCTGTGTTTCACGAGTTAGATCATTTCCTGTTTTACTTCGTCACCTTGTCTGTCGTGTGGTTATGTGCCCTGCCCTTATTGTTTGTACCTGCCATTGATTGTCTCACCTGTGCCTGATTAGTCTCACCTCCCAAGTTTATGTAGTCTCTGTGCTCCCTCATCTCAGTGTCAGTTCGTCATATGTCTTTCATATCGTGCTCCGTCTTTTGTCCGTGCTCCTCGTCGCTCTCTGTGTTTTGTGACCAGCCGTTGTTCGTGTCTGGTGGATTATTTGTTTTGTTGGACCTTTTTTGGCTGTTGGGTTTTGTTTGCTTGTACCCTTTGGACAGTAAGCCTTTGTCTGTTGCATTTAAGTTTTTTTATTTATGAAACTTTCATCATCGTCTGCATCTGGGTCCTCTCCCTTTTTGTTCTACCACAACTGTGACACAAGACCCACCACCACCTCCTTAACGACAAATCAAAACCCACATTTCTGAAATTCTTCAACCACTCTGAAGTATTTAATGAAAAATGGACCTGAGACGGAACGAAACATCACAGTATGTCACAAAACACAACAGTATCACAGTCAACCTAAATGACCAGCAGTGCATCAGAGGAAAATATTTGCTGTAGCAGCCTTTTTTCAGCAGAAACAAACAGAAACATAAATGCAGCTACTGTGTGGCTCATCAAGTTTGAAGACTGTAACTGTAGCTGTGATTACCCGGTCAGTGGACACATGGAGTGAGAAGTAACTACACTTCTACTGAACACACGTCGTAGGAAACTCATGTCCTTCAAAATAAAAGCGCAGCATTGACTTTTTGCCACCGCGACCCACTAAAAACAGCTCTGCGACCCATTTTTAGGTCCCGACCCACCAGTTGAGAACCACAGATTTAGTCTACTGTCTAGTCCGGCCATCGAGCACATATACACGATGGCTATAGGAGCCACTGTGTCGCCTCTCAATCTGAAGGTTGATAGTTGGATTGATGAATGGGCATAGATCTGACTGGTGATTGGCACTTAGGCTTTTGCCATTAGCGTGTGAAAGGGTGAATGTGACATGTAGTGTGAAAGTGCTTTGAGTGGTCAGAAGGATAGCAAAGCGCAGTCCATTTACCATTCCATCCACTTAAGTGCCACAGTCAATGTATGTGCATTGTCCCTTCTTGAATAATGTAAACAAAAACATGACCCTAAAAACAAACAACAGCAAAAGTAGGCCTTCATTTATCAGGCGAGGTTGCAACACAAACACCAGAGAGCGTCTCTGTCTGTTTCTCTCGAGCATTTCATAGAAAGTAGACCCTTCTCACGACAGCGTAATGAACAGGTATATCAGGACAGCTAACGAGATCAATTACGGTTGGTATTGTTCTTTTAGACTGATGAAATGTAACTTTTTACTAAGCTTTATTTTGTTCATATCTTATTGTTCTACTGTTATTATATCAGGCACTGTCTCTTCTATAGACTTTATTTTGTACCTTTCATTTTCGTTCTGTAACTTCGGATCAACCTGCACAAGAATTTCCTTCAGGTTTAATAAAGTTCTACTGTATACTTATATATATATAATAAAAAAGAAAAGAAAACCAAATGTGAGCGGCTGTGGGTCAGTGGTAGTCTGTCGTCTCTCAATCGGAAGGTTGGTGGTTCGATCCCTGACTGCTACAGCCCACATGTCGAAGTGTGTTTGGGCAAGACTCCCGAAGGCACAGACATCAGGTATGAGATTGAAGTACAGATTAAGGAGTGGAACTTAGGCCATCAGTGTGTGAACGGGTGAATGGGGCGTAGTGTAGTGTAATGCTTTGAGTGGTTGACTATAAAAGTCCATTACCATTTAAATGTTATAAAACCTGAGATATCGCGTTCTCAAGAATGGGACAGATGTGATGATGGGGTGACCTTAACCTTTGACCTTTGACCACCAAATTCTAATCACTTCTTTGAGTCCATGTGCACTTTTGGCAACATTTTATGATCTTCTCATCTGGCATTAAGGTATGAGATTCAGAAACATGTAAAGTGAATAATGGCATGAAATTCCAGGAAATTACGATGACACAATAAAGTTGACCTTTGACCTTTTAGGTATAAATCTCTTTTTCATCTTATACTTTTTTATTAGCGTATGGATAATTAAGATATGGCCAAATCAAAGTGTCTTTGACCTTTGACCACCAGAATCTGATCAGATCCTCCTTGAGTCTAAGTGGATGCTTGTGCCAAAATTTAAGATGTTCCCTTCAGGCTTCCATAAGCCGCTTTCCCACTGGTCCAAAAACCCGCTAACATCCGGCTTTTTTGCTTAGTGGGAAGGGCTACAATCGTCATTCAGACCTGAGTCAAATGACTCCTTATCGCTTCAGCTCCGATCGGCAGTGATGGGAACACAAAACCCGTGTCGACACGCTAAGCTCCGCCCCCTTTCCGTCGCGATGCTATGTTCCGTCGGTAACTTCTGCGACTCATCGCCATCCCAGCTACAAATTCCACCCGTCTCCGTCCGAGCAGCGCTCGAACATCGTTCCAAATTTGTCGGCGCTGAGTTTGATAAACAGACTGAATGAGTGATAGATACAATAAAGACCTAACCACCGAAACATCTTCACTGGTTTCTAACCCTGTCTCCAGCGTGTTTGCGACGTCAGATGGTGACGCAGCAGAAAAGAGACCGACAGGAGGATACTTCACTGGCAATAGGAAAAGAGAAAATCGGCATCTATAAGTGGGACTTTCCGGGTCTGAAAAACCTGCGTCAACACGCTAACTTCAGTGGGAAAGGGGTATTAGATATCGTGATCACAAGAAAGGGCTGGACAGACATGGCCATCACTGTCACCGGAGTGGAGGTAAAAAAAGTTGGTGAATCATGACCTAGTATTTGAGAGAATCAGAACAATACTGAATAAAAGTCCATTGTAGCTGCTGATTATCAAGCATATAAAGGTGTAGAGACTCTTTCTGACAGAGTAATTGTTTATTGTTTGCCGCTGAGTCCTCCACTGCGCCCCTGGTCACGCTGACACTGAACAAATGTCCCAGTTCATGAACATTAAGCAGGCTGCTGTTATGTGAACATTTAAATGGACAGCAGTCTGAGCTGCAATAACAAAACAATTACACCACAGCAGCAACAAGATGTGAGCAGCGACGTGTGTCCCTGGTGAGAGACTCAGAGACCCAACAACTAATGCAGCGGCCTGAATCCAGCCGGCACACATCGATCAGATTGACAACTGGGAGGCCGTGTTACAGACGATAAGGCTGTTTTTTCTGTGGCAGCATCTATAGAGAAGAAAGCGGAAACATGTGCAGCCGTGTCGGTTGGATTGTAACATGAAGAGGAGGAGGGGGATGCTCTTAAGCAGCAGAGACACACAGAGGTCACCTTTTCTTTCACCTTGGCGGACATCGGCGTGCTGTGAGGATGAGCAGAGAGCACAGAAACACATCCATCTGCTCTTCACATCTATCTGGAGCTAACACACACTCTTATTTGTTCAGTGAACCCGTTAACAGATGATCTGTAATGGCTGATTAAAGACAGACAATTATAAGCAGAAACACGTGCTGGTGTCCCTTCTGAACAATACATCACAGAGAGGGCCTGAATGAGACTGTTAGCTATTGTTACATATAAATAAACAGTTATTAAAAAATATGAATCATTTACACTCATCATTTGGGAGCAGTTGTAGCTGCCACTGAAGGAATAAATCTGCTCGTAAGCACGTAAGCGCGGCCAGCTGCCTCCTATCTCTTATCACACAGCACCACCTGCTGGGCACTGAGGGAAGGACTGGTGTATGAGAGGAAAACTGTGTCCTTCAGTGTCTTTGCAGTTCAGTCTTTATGATGCATACTGTACATAATAAGTGGAAGGCCTGAGGTTATATGGGATGCCACTGCACACACTTACACTGCTTTTTATGTCTGTGTGAAACGCTATAAAAACCCCTTTATGTGAGTTATACTGTAGGCCTAAGAGACAGTGATGTGCTTGTGCAACTATACAAGCATCTTAACAGAATGCACTATAATATACAGCTACAATTCAGTCCTAGTCAAGGGCCAGTTTCACAGACTCATAGGCCGTTTCATAGACTTTGACGATGGCTGAGATCAAACTAATAGTCGGACTTCAAATAGACGTCTAAATTCAAACATCGCACAAAGCCGTCTGCTTCTTGACTATCTTAAATAAGACTAATTTGCTATGAACTTTGGGTAAATTCAGGAAGAGGTCAACAGTTAGAAAGACATTTTACTGGGAAAGAGTGTAACGATGCAAAAAACATCCTGTAGCATAAAATCTCATGGCGGTGCAGACCTGTAGCAGAGCTGAGATGCTGTGACCTCTTAGTGTAGCAGGACTCAGTGCTTGTGCTAACTCGTCCGTCAGACACAGGATAGTTTCCTTGGTCAAACAAAAACAAGTGACGCCGTCTTCCAACAGGTTACTGCGCTTTCTAAAAATCTGGTTGTCATTTGGTGCCACAAGTCAGCAGGTGTCTCTCATTGTTACCATGGAAACATGGCTCTTAGGTATGAGTTGGCCTGAGAGTAGGTTGGCTAACCTTTCACACTAAAAATAAGTCATTTTTATGAGATGGTCTTAACTTGCATAAGAGCAAGATTAAGACCAGCCGGTTTGTGAAACCGGCCCCAGTCCTCTTCACTTAAATACATTTTTATTTGTATTTTATGTTTTATTTTTGTCATGCACATTTTCCTTTCATCCATCCATTATCTATACCACCTATCCTGTTCACGGTCGCAGGGGGGCTGGAGCCTATCCCAGCTGTCATTGGGCGAGAGGCGAGCTACACCCTGGACCGATCACAGGACTGACACACAGAGACACACAACGCTCACATCCACACCTACGCCAATTTTAGAGTCACTAATGAACCCAACGAGCATGTGTTTGGACTGTGGGAGGAAGCCGGAGGGCACCCATGCATGCACGGGGAAAACATGCAGACTCCACACAGAAAGGCCCACTACGTTTGAGCCGGGATCTGAATGAGTAATCAGCTCTAACTACTGCACCACTGTGCAGCCATTTTCTTTTATTGTATCTAATTTCAATATTTAATCTAAATCTCTCTTTGTGTGAGTTTTTATTGCTCATTTTAAAGCTTTTCTCTGCCTCGGTAAAGCACTTTGAATTACCTCTGTGTTTGTGCTGCTGCTTACCTTTATTGTTTGAATGTAGCAGTAAAGGAAAGTAGTTCCTTTAAGAGTAAAGAGACAGACGGTAAAACAAGGAGAGAAAGGGGATATAAATGCAACCAAGGCTATTGTTAAAAGCAAACCATCCCAAAGAGCTGAAGTACTTATTTTTGTTCTTGTTAATTGTGTTATCCTCCATAATGTCTCTCGTGTTCACTCTGGTCAAAATAAGGTCAGGTACTGAGGCACATAATGCACAGACTTCACTCTGTGTAGAAATACATTAAAGCGCTCAGCAGAAGCTATTTACACATACAGGCAGTCTTGAGCATCCACCAAAGTTACATTAATTTTAGTACCAATTTCTGTCTTTGTGTTAATAAACTGCTGCAGATCTGCCAGGCAACAATTTCCACAGACACACAGGACATTTAACAGTTTGGTTTTATCAGTGTTTGAAGATCGACTCGGAAAGTATAGACGTATACTTTTAAATGAATCTTTGATTGAGTGTTTGTTTTAGTTCCTCTTATCTCATGTATTATTATTATTATCTTATTTGTGGCTGTTTAGTGCAGCCACAAAACTAATTTATGAAAGCTGACAGAAGGACGTTAGAGAGTCCTCTGTGGACTATGAAACCATGTTTGCCTGTTAACAGAATCCAGCTTCTCTTTTTTCTAATTGTTAGTGTAAAGACAGAATAAACAAGACAGGATGAAGATTACTGCATTAGAAATTATTACAACTTTTGTATACTTTCTTAAGAATTACCATCTGAACATTGCTGTCCAGCTGACGATTAACCTCTGTTTTATTGACAGAAGTAGCCCTGTGGCAGGGATGAGATTACTTTCTTCACCGCGTCCAAACAGAAGAAGAACAGTCACATCACCTTTAAATGTATTTATGTCATCGTCTCAGAGAGCGAGAACATTTCACCATCTTTACAGATTCTGTTGTTTTAGAAATGACACATCATGTTTGTGGACCAGGACAAAGCAAACACACAGACAGACTGCAGACTCCTCGGGGGACATGTAGTCATAAATCAAGGCTGCACAGAAACCCATTGTGATAATGTGAACAGTGCTGTAGAGGGCTGCTGTGTCTCTCTTTACAAAGCACAAATCATGCACTACCGGGTCCGTTATTTCTGCACAAGTGTCACATTATATTTACAGTTTCAGGGAGGTTATATCTAAAGTTGTAAAACAGTTCCATCATGATAAAATATCATATTGATTCTTTGTACGAGGCTAGAATATTTTCTGATATCAGAAAGTCTCCAGTTATATTGTTTTGATTCACATCAGAGGCCAGACATGGATACGAGCTGATATCTTCAGCCCATTCAACTTGCTGTGGGATATTTAACAAAGCAAATGTTAAAGAAGATGATGTGGGTCGATCATTTCACGCTGCATCATTGATATTAAATCATGAATCAGTTGATTGATGCACCAATCAAACTTGATGGTTATACCCCGAATCACAGACTTGCACATGTTGATTTTTTTTAATGTCGAGTAATTATGAACTATTTTGCCAGTTCTGTACGGTAATAAACAAAGTCTCTGTATGGATTCTGAAAACTGGACTCTCCAAGTGATACAAGTTTAATCTAAAAGACCAGTCCGTCCTGGTCCTTTCATTCAATACTACAGAGCAGTAAACATCAGGAAACATCAGCATGCAGTTTACCTCACACAGTTTCTTAGCATCAGGGATTTTAAGACTACACTTCCAGCGGGACAGAACAGACGGTATCTTTCATATAATTGTTGGAGATGTCACCAGTCGTAGCTAAAAACACAATCGTGGAACCCCTCAGCTGTCTTCTGACGACCATAAAGCCTCTGGGAGTGACGACCAACTTTTTGGGGCTTCCAGTTTTAGCCAGATAAAAGACTTCCAGGCAAGACTTCCTTCTCCGTGTGCTGCATTGTTTATGGTCCAACTTGAGAAGCGACCGTGCATTCAGATAAAACGCAAAGCGACTTTCAGATATGTCTGCAAAATAAACGGGGTCAGTTGTTGGTTCATTAAATCCCCGGAGGAGTGCCCGTTCATCTGCTTGTGCCGAGTCTCAGTTTCACTGTAAACAGTCAGTTACACAAAGGCTGCACTCTGGATTACTTCAGCGGGATGAAGCCCAAACAGAAACAGATTTTCTTGTGACTGACTTTAATTAATGGCTCTTCAGTTTGCTGAAATAACAACATCATGATGCAGATTAGGAACAAATCAACATGAAGCTTTGTCGGGTCTGTCCTCAAGAGGAGAAGAAAACTACTTTAACATGAAGTTAGTTGAACGGAGGTTTCTGATGCATTTAAGGAAGTTGGGAAATCTAAACGCTGAACAGCTTTCGTGACACAGCATCAAGCGACTTTGAATTTGCATGCAGATGTTTTTTTATAGAGATAATTAAAAATGTAATTTGACATCAAATTACCACCCGGGATCATTACGACGCATTATGTTCCGCTTGCTTTAGCTCTCCACACGGTTTTTCCTGCATACTCCAAAACCTGCTGATATGTGATTGGTCAATAGTACTCGGACAACAAATGTACAACAAACGGAAACCAGAACACTTCACATACTTAAATCTGGTCTCGTGTTACTAATTGTTATAATTACTAAAAACAAAAATGCACTAAGCTATATGAAAACAGCAGGTCCGAGATCTGTGTTCTTGACCCTTATTGTTCATTCACTGATGCTCAACAAATGTATATATATTTATATATATATATATATGTACTCCAAATAGTGATTAGATTTTTTTCTTTTGTTCGCTTACATTTTGTAAATTGTTTGTAAAACATTTATTATTTATATTTTTGAAAGCATTCTTAGTTTACAGCATTTTTTCACACCTGCATAAAACCTTTGTACAGTACTGTTTATATATACACACACACTGTATGTCATCCTGTGCCCAACCTGCCCAGTTCTTTCAAAATAAAAGTACAAATATTCTAAATTATAATTCTAATGTTATCAAAACTAATCATTTAACTTCATCGAACAAAATAGCAACGAATAAATAAATAAATGACTAAATGTTAAATAAACAAATATTAATAAACAATGTGATTAGCTCCAACACCTTGAACATATTTTTGAGTCATTGATGAACAGGAGCAACAGGCATTGCAGCCATAAATCCAGCTAGTGCAATAACTAAACTTGGTTTATTATCATAATATAGATAACAGTGAATTATTCTAAAAAATCTGCATAAACACACACACACACACACACACACACACACACACACACACACACACACACACGGTTGTGCTGTGTACAAGACAGGACAGTGAGTTTTGGCAGTTCCAGTAAGATATCAGAGGAGGCAGCAGCTGGCACCGTGTTCAGAGAGAGGCAGGGAGAGAGATGACGGGGGATATACGGAGTCTGTCAGAAGCGATGTCAGGGCACGGCTCTCCTCATCTGCTCTCTGCCGAGCTCCATTCATCTTGGCAGATAGCAATTTATATGTCAAGTTAACCTCCCTCCACAGACTTGGCTCCAATGTCTGACTGGGGCAGAACAACTCCTCTGACAATTCTATGGTGCAATAACACAATTACAGGGCGTAGAGTGGAGCGGGAGCAGCTCTAACAGGGGGAGTACATTAGCCTCCTTTCACCACAACGGCTGACTTCATACTCATACAGAGTCTGGGCCATGTAAAGGCAGAAAACATAACCTCTTTAACAGAAGCAGGTCAAACAGACTCTGATCCTGTTCTGTTAAGAAGGTACCGGGGCAATATTTACATAAACTCTACTGTAGAGTTAGGCCAGTCTAAATGTTGCTGTAAGATCAATACAGTGCATGTTAGTCTGATCCAAAAAACACTGGTTTATTTTGAGCCCACAAATTCAACCCCTCTAATAATGCTGACCTGTTTCACCAAATGATGTAAGGGTTGTAAACATGTCTCATCCTATACAGCAGTGAGGACGCTCATTTTGGGAACAATCTTGTGTTTGTCTTTTGGATTAATTCCGTTTACATGAGCTGTGTCCCAATTCAGAGGTTGCATCCTTTGAAGGTCTTATTTCAAGGCTAATTGCGTCACAGCGGCACGTCAAAGGCTGTCCCAATTCGAAGGCTCCTTCAGATGCAGCCGACAAATGCCTTCTCCTTTTCTTGGGCCACGAAGGATCGCGATTCATCACGCACCAATTCAAACGAGATGGCGGACTCTTCAACGACCGAGGACTACACTTTTAAATGTGAACGCACAGTTACTGTGCGATCACACCGAACTCGCACGAATTTGCGTTTTAATAACAGGCGAATATTCGCCCTTCGCTTCCGGAATAGAGGAGAGGAAGCGGGGCTTATCTCCATGGTTACCAACGTCATTTCTTTCTATCATTTCAACCATGTCTGACTCTCGTTACGTTGTACCTGCTTTGGAAGTCCGACATGGGTCAGAAAACCAGACGCCATCTGGTTTCAACTCAGTTGAATAGCTAGTGTTACAAATATTGAAAAGAAAAGAGGCCTTTAAACAATTATCTTTAAAATAATAGCTTAATTTACGTGACGTTAGTTGTTAGCTATTTAGCCAGCCAGCTACCTATTGCTAGGCAGCGGGAACAGCTGGTGATGCAAACAGTAATTCCTGCAATTTTTCCAAATAATTTCATTCTTTCATTCTTTGAGTTCTTCTTGGAAAATGTTGGAAAAATTGAATTCCTCCAGAACATTTTCTGATGGAGTGAATGGAATTAAGAAGTTAAAACCTTGTGCATGGTTGATCATGTTTTTTTTCCTTTATCAAAGTTGTAGTATCTTAACTCAACAAAAAATTAATTGCCAATTAGTACTTATAAAGATAGTGAAGAACTGTCTCTGTGCACAGCATGACAAAGACAAAGTAAATCTCTGTGAAACTGGCCCCTGGTTGTATCACATGATTTACAGATGATGTTTCTTTGTGATTAGGGATGATTTCTTAAACCATGGAAGCATTTGGATCTAAAATCAAAAATTAATTTAACCACAACCTGGTCTGAATTTTTAAGTCTGAATTTTTATTTATAAGTTCCTCAAGAAGATTTTATTACAAAGTTGTTGTATTTAATAAGCAAAAGAAAATAATATTCAGAGAAGACAGCATAACATAAAGAGGATACATCCACGGATCTCAGCTCCATGCACAGATTGATGAGGAGCAGGGAGAGGAGGGGGCAGCTGTTTGAACAGTTTATTGTGAAGTCCAGACTCGACAGGTGTTTACTAGTTTCACTGTCTGTAACGCAGTTTATTGTTATAAACGAGCCAACAACAGCAGCTCGTCTAATCGTGCGTAACCGCTCCAAAGTGCGCCCGTGTGCCGGGGTTGAGCCTCTGATAGCCCCGGACTGATCGGTACCAAATATAATTAACAGATTGTTTTTACAGACAAATACATTTTTTAATCACACAAAAGGTGGAACTGTCGTCATGATCAGTGTAAACTCAGAGCGTGACAGCCCTTATGATGCTGCGCTGCAGTTCCCACCAGCTCTCTGCAGGCGGTATTATTGTCACTCTAACTGCGCGGTGCTGTTAGCGCTGCTGTTTGTGAATCAGGTGCTTTTTGCCACGAGGCTCATTTACATAGAAAGGGAACAAATTTGCCCCGAATGTCTGCATAATGACTTATTTAAATATGCGCAAACAGCACCTGAGCACAGAGACTACCTTTTGCTCTGCATTACAGTTTGAGGTGCATTTAACCCTCTGCGTGTGCTTCGAGAATGAGGAGTGTTTGTGTTTCATCACATGCACACGTTTAAGGGGCGGAAACGCCGCACAACTCTTTAGTGGATTCCCCCCTAAATGTGTTTTTTTAAATGAAATCTTAATTTTCACGTTTTCACAGCCTCTGGGGATCAATAAAAGATTATCTTAAACACAAAGACAATAAAAAAAATTGCAGCGAACAGTATGTCACCCTATTTAAAGAAAGTACAAGAAAGTTCATAAAACTACTTTAATCTGCTCGCCTCGCTTCTCTTCACTTATTTCACCTGCTCTACCTGCACGCAGCGGCCGACCCGCCCCGCCTCCTTCTGTTCCTCTGCCTGTACTGCACGTGTCTGATGCACCAGGCTCATGATCAAACTACTGCTCTCCTCTCTGTGCATCAGTGTTTTTTTATTATATGATGTTTTTTTAAGTCTTAAAGGCGAATGAGGCTCGGGCTCCGGGTTCATTTGCATACAGAGCAGGAAGAATTTACGGTAGACTTTATTCATGATAGTTCATTTACTTGAGTTGGTATTGCATGTGGCCCTCCCTCCTCCTCTCCTCTCCGATAAGTCAACACAGGGTTTCTGTGAGCGCGTTCACATTAAAATTTGTTCGGAGCAAATGACCAATCTAAACTGTCTGCTGTCAGCTGATTGGCATATTTTACAAACTCAGGGCGAACAATGATTTCAGAAAGATATGAAGAAGTTACACAAGATCCAGACTAAAACCCGCTGCAGCTGCAGAATGCAGGACGGACAAATAGCAAAATAAAATAAATTTAAAGCAGAATGCTTACTTTCATATCTTGTAAGTTTCCTACTTACGGCTTCATTAGCGATCTGCTCACAGAGCTCCTGAATCAAGAGACCTGATTGGTCAGTGGTAGGTGTTGAGTTCAGGTTAAATGGACTGTACTTATATAGCGCTTTTCTAGTCTTTGCGATCACTCAAAGCTGCTTTTACACTACAAATCACATTCACACACACATTTACACACTGATGGCAGAGGCTGCTACGTTAAGTGCCCAACTGTCAATCAGATAACACATTCATACCCGTTGGCTATGCCACCGGGAGCAATTTGGGGTTCAGTGTCTTGCCCAAGGACACTTCAACATGTAGCCTGAGGGAGCTGGGGATCGAACCTCCGACCTTCCGATTGAAATACGACCGACTCTACCACTGAGCCACAGCTGCCCCAGGTTGATCTCTTATCTCCAACATCACCTGCCCAGGGGTAGGTTAGGTGTTCAGCATAGGTTACCATGGTGATCTACCCCGGTAAGAAGTGAACCACCTTCGTAGTACTGGAAAAACTCGGAGTTAACCCTTAAGTTACCTCGATAACCACATCGTAGTGTACTTTTTGTGTTTAGAGTTGTAGCATAATTTGGCCCGCCACCTCCTCTCCTCTCCTCTCCTCCACCTCCTCTGTTTACTCTAAAGTCAAACAGCAAACAAAAGTAATTTATTGAAGACAAAACTCAAATTTTGAGCCACTAACCAAACTAAACATTTTAATAAATAATTATCACCATTTTGTGTGAGTTTGCATGTAATGTGGCCCTCCCACTTCCTCTCTTCACTCTAAACAACAAATGGAGGACGAGGAGCGACGTAGTTAATCTCAGAAACCATGTGAAAAGATCATGTTTGCATTGAGATCATAATGTTACATTTTAAAATATTAACCTTTTACATTAGGGAGGTCACACCAACTGCCCTAACACCTCCTCTCCTCCCAGCTCCCCCTCCTCTCACCTCCTCCTGTCTCGTCTCCTCTCCTATAAAACACAAAAGTCAGACCAAAGGAAATAAGAGTCAAGAACAGAAAAAGCTGAAACTGAACTGTGATGAAATCTGCTGATGGCATTAGAGAAGTTGATATTTATCTTTTTACGTGAGAGATGGAGCTTAATTTGGCCCGCCACCTCCTCTCCTCTCCGCTCCTCTCCTCCTCCTGGTGCCCCAGTTGTGTCAAATTGCCACAATTTAAAAGATATACGAGGTGGCTCGGGAGATTTTGCGGGGCACGCTTTAAGAGCCTCAGTGGACGGCCTCAGTCTTTTAGGTGGGCGGGCTTTTACAACCTCACTGAGAGCCACAAGAGTCTTGTGGCGGCGCTCTTTCAAAACACCCGTGGAGCAGGAGGGGGATCTTACGTGTGACCTCCTGGAAGAGCCGGGGAAACAGCCAGGTAAGGAGGTCGGTGCCGGGGGCTGCTGGGCCGACTAGGGCCTGGGACGAGGATGGAGGTCCACGTGAAACGCTGCTCCATCTACAGGTGAAAACAAAGACAACCTTCAGCCCACTGCTCCACGAATTAAAAGTATCAATACAGAGCTTCAAGGCAGCAATACTCCATTAAAATCAAACAACATACAATGACTTAAACACAAGCTAGAATTAAGTATTTGCATTAAAAATGATAATTGTTTACATTTGTTTCATATTGATATGTTTGCAGGAAACCTTAATTATGTTAACACGTTTGTGAAAGCACACATGGTCACTTTCATTCTGTATCAATAAAAAAAAAACAAGCCCATGAGCACAGAGTCAGGACTGATAAAGATGAAGTGCTCAGAATAAACATGTTGGTATAAATTATTTAAAATTACACTTCAAATAGATCTGTGTAATAAGCTTAGTGTAACAATATTAGTGACTTGACATGTGCCTTATAAAACAAATAATTAATAATTTGGCATATGAAGGATCTGTGTGTCAAGACGGCGCCATCATTTCTGCAGCTGAAAAAAAACGGATTTTCTGCTAAATCAAATGTGAAATACTTTATATATGAAAAAATAGTTAATGAACATAACCTCATAGCTTTAACTCTAACGTCGCTGCTTCATCTAATAGCCTGTGACCTGTATGACCAGGTTAAAATACAGAACATGTAGGCCTGGTTTAAGTAACAGCGTACTTCTCATTATGTTTGATTGTCCAACATTTAAAGGGGATTTCGGAAAAACAGCGCGTTTTAAACAAGTCTGGAAAGCAGCCTTTGGTTTCATTATTCAGTCTAAAGTGATTATTTTACACAGTAAATCAAAAAGGGCTACGGCTAATATCAGCAATTAGCCTGCAACTGAACCAGGGTTCAGAGAGAGTCGATAGCAAAATGCTCTGTCAACGACATGGCTATAAAAAAGTGCACGAATGCCACTTTTACCATGGAGAAGTCCTTTCGTCTGTCGCAGAGGGTCTTTAGTTGAAGTCCTGTTGAAAAAAGTCGCTTTTTGTTGGATGTTTTTTTGGAAAAAATCCTCGCTTGGAAATTTCCGTGAGAGCAGTGTAATTTCTGACCGTACAGACGTGTTTTGTTTGGGCTCAACTGGTCAACTTGTCGAAATGATGCACCATATAATGTTCTGGTCCGTTTAAACACGTACCTGTTCTAACGGTCACATCTCACCTTGAGAGGTTCCGTCGAAAAAACACGGCGAGGTCAGACAGAGAAGTCCAGTCTTCGTAATGTAAGAAAACATATAAAGTGCACATATGGTTAGAGCTCTCAAGGTGTCACTGACCTCAATCTACACTTCCCAATTGTAATAATTAAACTGTAATTATTTTAAGTCTGATTTTAAAAAGTTAAAAAAGTTACATTTTGAAATCACATGAAAAAAAAAGCATGAAATAAAATGAGGAATTGTATTATGCAATTTGCTTGGGGTTATAGTTTGACTGTTGTCTGTCTATATGTATTATCACTTTACATTTATGAATTTCTTTTTGATTATTTCAGTTTCCATAATTCTGATGAGACCACCCTGAATCTTACCTTAGGCTACTTATTGTCTATTTTTCTCTAAATTTTGCTCTAATTTACCTGATGAACATCAGCTGTACTTAAAAATACTTACAACTACAGAATCAGATCATAAACTCATTAGGAAAATGTGTTGTGAGGTTATAGTTTACAGTGGGCTCCTCTCATAGACTTCTATAGAATCAGACTTATTTTCTAACCAGTGGAGTCGCCTCCTGCTGGACATTACAAAGAATGAAGGTGTTAGGACCGTTTGCATTGCAATTTATGACATCATTGAATGATATCAGTCATACATTTTGATTTATAAATTATGTAGCCTATGTGGAGTGAAAAATGTGGGCTTGGGAGAGAAATGTTTCAAAGATTATTGAGTTACAGTTATCTCCTCTACACTCTGACGATGAAATCACGTACTCTAGCCATACATACATGCAATACACACCCATTTTAAAATCTGAAAACATCATGTTACTTAGACCTGTATTATTCAAAAACTGTAAAAGATAGCAAGTGAATACATGCCAAATAGCTGAAAGAATTGTGAACATTTTAAAGCAAAAATTAAGTCTGTGAGTGAAAGTATGCTGAAGCAGTAACATTTCAAAGCTGAATAAGTTGGAGTGAAGTTGAAGATTTTTCCCTTCTGTTAACATTGCGCACATTTTTGTACAAAATGCTGAATATCTTAAAAAGTAGAAGTGTGAAAAGTCATAGCATAAATGTGCTGAGGATGCTGAACAGTTTGATGAAAATGTATGGAAGAATAAACAAAAGAAAAAATAAAGAAAAGGATAACAATAGTGATTAAATTAAAAAGTAAAACTTAAAGTAGCGGTAAACTGTATTTGTGCGTATTTTAATAGCATTCATTTTTATTATACTGTAATCTGTTAAGTGTAATTTGAAAATAGACCACTGGGTGGCAGTATTGCACCACTTTAGACTCGATACACCGTGAATATCCAACAGAAGAAGTCTGTGACGTCTGCTGTCGTAAACAACGTCAAGATGTCTGAACGAGCGGTTTAGCCTGAAAGATAAAAGCTTAGTTTTGTTTTTGGTTTAATTTTGCTTTTGTTACGTTTGGCGACTTGGAGATTGTATTAAATGGGGACCAGGAGCTTAACATGAAACTCCGGCTGCAGAATGACAGGTGAGCTAAAGCTTTTACAACGGCTTGTGTGGCCTGAGTGAAAACATCTGTTAGCTGCTAATGCTAACGGCAGCCCCGTTCGCTATTTAGAAACTAGTTAGCCAACTGTCAATATTCTGAAGAATGACTGATGCAGTCGAGGTTTTTGTTAGCCAACGGAAATTAACTTTCAAAACCTTCTGACATTAGGCGTTTGTCACCTGAAGCACTAACTGCTTATAAACCAAACTGAAGCTAGCCTAACATTTATGATGTTTTTATACACGAGTCAAAACTAAACCACAACATACTGTCGTCTTTATTTGTCAGAATGGCAGCTTTTAACTACTACAGATGTCAAATATTCAAACCCCTACGTTGATAACATTACCTAAATGTCAGTAGAGACACTTGAACTACGTCTATATTGCAAAATTAACTAATGTGTTTCCTTTTCAAAGGTTAAGACCTTCCATCAACTAAAGTGCTTAACAAGTTCCTCTCAGATCATCTGACAACTCTGCAATTTCATTCATAAATATAATTGTTTACAACTTGCAAACACAACTGTAATAACAGTTAATGCTAGACACTAATGTTGTAATAATAGGCTACATCGAAATTGATTGTTATTTATTTGTATCCAGCTGAAGCCCCTGACTTGAATCAATTCAAATTCGTATAGCATACTTTGTGATATCAGCATATATTGCAGTTGTACAAAAATCTATATATAGTGTTGTGAATAAACTTGTGATTTACATCCCTACTGGGCATGTTAAACTGAGTCTAATTGTTTGTCTTCAATGTCACAGGAGTGATACCAGAAGAGCACTGAAACCGAGGGAGTCTTCTACTGTAATGCATCCTAATTCAAGCGAGCGGGGCGCCCATGCAGGAAATGGATTATCCCTAACTCTGCAGCCAGAGCTTCTCACCAGGACACCAGCGCCTGGTGCTGCTGCAGCTGCTGCCAACCCTGAGAATATTGAAGTACGAGTACCCATGACCAGCGGGCCTGGGGAGTCAAGTGGAGGTGCATCATCCAGGAGGTGCAGAGTAAACTCCCATGGCCATTCCCATTCTCAGTCACACGGACACCATCGGGTGCATCATCACCCGAACTCGGAGCCAGAACTTGACTCACCTGACTCTGATCTTGACTCTGGAGAACCCAGCACCTCCTTGTCGGAGCTTCGCTGTCTCTTCCGCTGG
The DNA here is from genome assembly GCF_022749685.1 of Semicossyphus pulcher. Taxonomy (NCBI): domain Eukaryota; kingdom Metazoa; phylum Chordata; class Actinopteri; order Labriformes; family Labridae; genus Semicossyphus; species Semicossyphus pulcher. Next base: position 25,735,954 of record NW_027211604.1, on the reverse strand, counting down.
ATACAAAAGAGCCTTCCTTTCCTCATCATACTGTGTGCTAAACTGGTCATCCAACATGCTCTTGGTGAGTAGCAGTTAGGCAAACATCATGATTGCAGCTGTGAACTCAAGTCAACTTATGAAACGTTCTCTGTTTTTATAGGTCTAGCTGTTGGGGTTGGCCTATTTACAACTTTTCTATATGTGAATAAAAACATTCAAACTCAAGTCTTTCTTCAGGTAAGTCAGGAACAGAAAACATATTTATTGTTTGTGCATGCATTTATATAATTCAAGTTTCCTAAACTGTGTTTTGTGTGTGTGCACCCTCAGGATCGTCAGTCAAAGCTGCAGTGTGTTTGGCTGCTGCTGTTCCTCGTTTTTTCCTCCCTCCTGCTTTACTACACCTTTTTCACTGAGACACTTTACCATTGGTAAGAGAGAATTCATTATATCACATTAGTTACCCTAAGCAACAAAACTGTGTCGAGATTGTCGGTAATTTTAGTTGGTTACTCTTGTTGACTTGACATGTTTGATCCAGCAGAATTCCAGGCATCCAAATGCTCTCTTTACTCGTACAAACATAATAATAATCCAAAAACTTAATTTGTATAGCACCTTTCATACATTGGGAATAGTTCAAAGCCTTTCACAATCAAGTGAAGAAACAGGAGGAAAAAAACAAATCACACTAAAAACAAAAAACAGGCCCCAAAATGCAAGACAGGAAAAAATGTGAAGACAAATAAAACATGTAAAAGATACAAATAAAACAAAAGGAGTATTGACATAGTTAGTTTTGAATAAACATGTTTCTGATTGTCGTTGCCTTGGCGAGGTACTTACAGAGTGTTAGGCCGTACTTTATAAAGACTGAGCTCCAGATTTTCTTATTTTTGTGTCATGTTTGTATTTAGAAAACCAGCTGCAGGTGATCTAAAAACCTCTAAAGGGTTATAAAACCAAAGGATTAGTAATGTAGGCCAGTCCCACACCATTACCTTGTAAACAATAACAAGAACTTTAAAGTGGTATGGTCTCTCTTTCTTGTCCTCGATAAAAGGCAACAGAGTTCTGAATTAATTGTAGTTTATTGATGGGTTGTGATGGGAGACCTGTGAAAGGAGCATTATAGTAATCTAATCTACTGGAATAAATGCGTGAAGTATTTCGTCATCTTGTTGGTATAAGAGCTGCCAAACCTGTGCAGTGAAAGAGAGAAAGAAAGATGCCTTTGTCACCTTCTTCTAGTGGAATTTACACCTGTAGAGCAAACCCAGAACACAGTGTGAACAGTACTAAGATGAACAAGCCTTAACCTGAATGTCAACCTTCTTCCAGCCTCATCTTCCTCAGCCCATCCATCGAGCCTCTGGGTTTCTGGGAGGTTCTTTGGGCTGTCGGTGTCACCAACTTCATAATAAAGTTCCTCTTTATGGGGATGAAGTGCCTTTTTCTGCTGCTGCCATCTTCACTGTTGACCTACAGAGCCCAGGTGAGAGCAGAGCATTTCTGCTATGGTTAAAGAACTCTAATTCCATGTCTGTGCAGTGCTGGTTCAGCAGTAGTAATTTAGTTTATGTCTGCAGGGCCGATGGCTGATGCTAGCTGAGGAGCTGGGTCAGGTCCACCAGGCCACAGCGCCTGTTCCACTGTGGTTCCGCTACCTGGTCACCTACCAGGAGGCTGACGGCACCCCTGGGATCACACTGGGGGTCCTGCTGGCTTTGCTCTACCTCATACTGAAGGTCTGTTCAGTCAGTATACTGACAGATCTTTGTTGCATTATTGTTAAAAAATTAAAGTGAAAATAGGTGAACTAAGTTTGTTTTCTGTCTCTTGCAGCTTTTAGGACTGTATGGCCAGTGGACGTCTTTACTGAAAACTGTGAGGGTATTTCTAAAGGGCGAGGTCAGTGGTGCACAGCTTTTTAGTTAAACTTTAAATGTTCAGAATCAGTAACCAGCTGTGTTGAAGTGTTGTTGTTTTCTTTGGTTTCTCAGCATACAGGCTCAGCAGCCACCAGGAGTCAGTGCAGCGAGGCTGGAGATGTCTGTCCCATCTGTCAGGGAGAGTACAGGGAGCCTCGGGCTCTACTCTGTCAGGTAAAACCCCACAAGTGTGCACTGCAGGAACATACCACTCCAAGTGGTCAGGTTTTGTTTCGTTATAGGTGGTAGTATTTTTAATTTCATTTGTTGGTTAGCTTTAAGTGCCTTGTAGGCATCGATAGGGCTGGGCATTTCAAGCAAAAATACCATTCAATATTCACTGTGAAATATTCCACCATTATTCGAAGGGGTGACAAATTTAGAGAAATCAGCAGGTATAAGCTCAATTGTGAAAGTATCCGATCAAACAAATGTCAAAGCCTCTCCCCCCAGAACACACCAACATGCACTGCCTTATGTTGAAGGACATGTCAATGAGAGAGTGTTTGTGAGACGAATGCAGCCAATCATTGTCATCACTACTCGCAACTAACTAACTAATTCTTGTACCCGCTCTCTAGCTTTAGCTAGAGGAAGAAAGCATATGAAATGAGTGCAAAGCAAAGTGCGCCACCATAGATAATCTTTTCCTTTTTTGTCATATAATTTTATTTATTGATATATTTCTGGTATACATATATGTATACCAGAAATATATCAATATATACAAATATAAAAACTTTTTCTATAAATATCACCAAAAAAACTAACACATTAAATTACCTACCCCAGCTTTATTGATATGGTTTTTAACTTTGCAGCAGTTGAGAAAATTGTGCTGTTATCATTAACTTATCCAGTGCTCACTTCATTAACGAAAATGATGACTAAAAACGTTCATCAACGACCTTTTTTCCATGATGAAGACGAGACGTCGACAAGCTAAAAATAAATTGTTGATAATAAAAACTCTGACGACAGCTGTGTTTCGTTTTCATTAACGAGACAGGACGAAAATGTACTCACTGAAAAAGGGGGTGTTTTTTGCGTCATTTGACGCTTCTTCCGCACAAAAATGAGCGCTCAGCAGCTGTCTACTTCAGACTGTTTAAATGAGAAGCGATGATGAATATAAAAAAAGTTATTCAGTAAAAACCAACGCTGCTGCTGTAAATACGGCAAGAGAGGAATGTGCAGAATGTGGTACCGTAACTGCACGGCTTCGTTCTGTGGCTTTACATGCGCTACGTTACGTTCCAGAAGTTTCCATAAATGCATCTCACCACAGCTGAGGATCTATATTACCTGTGCAGAACATCGTCAGGATTCAATTAATATAAGGACGGATGAAAGGACTCTACAGCAGATTGAACCTGTATCAGGCTGATTGAATTAGTTTAAAGAGAGAAAACGTTTTGACGAAAATGTGACTTTTTATTGACAAACATGTTTGGACTTTTTGACGCCTTAAACTATGAAGGGTAAAAATGAGTAAAATGTGACTAAAGCTAATTAGCATTTTTGTCATAAGACTAAGACTAAATCTAAAACAGCTGCCAAAATGAACTCTGAACTAATCTCTTATATTGTCATTGAAGTATATGAAGCGCATCATTAATGTAGGTCTTGGTTTTGTGTGGTCAGTCTAGCACGTTTAAATGTGCTTTTTTTTCTGTGCAGCACATATTCTGTGACGAATGCATCGCTCTGTGGTTCAACCGGGAGAAGAGCTGCCCTCTCTGCCGCACCGTGATCACAGAGAAGGTCTACAAGTGGAGGGACGGAGCCACGTCTCCACACCTGCAGATCTATTGATAAGAAACAGGTGGAGAGCTTTCAGGTGTGGGGACATTGGTATGAGGGTGTATTTAATATGTGATTTTTCTATGTCTGATAAAAAATGTTGTACACACTGTTTCAATAATCAGCTAAGGGCTGTGAAGTCAGTAATAACAGACGACTTGCACCTACAGTAGGCATGTTTCTGGTTTATGTACCCAAACATCCCTACTCGGCACTCTGACAGGAAAGTTGATTATTTTCATGCCTCCAGTGTTTTTTTGATTTTTCTATTTTAAGTTTATTCCTCTTGTGTTGTTTTGCTTTTATTCACCTTTATTTTATTATAAACTTTCCTTATGGTGCAACAAATTGTTCTTTCCCTTGTAAATACAGGAATTCAGAGAAATATATAAGTATTTTGATCAGATTTTTTTCCCTCCATCACACACATGAACAAACATGCGACTCATGAACCCTTTCTTATCCAGTGTTTCTAAATTTGTGGAAGTGATTTTCCTCATTTGTAACAATGAATGTGTGGAGGTAGACAGCTGCACACCTCAGGAGAGCTTTCTGAATACTGCTTAAAATGAATCTTTGAGCCTGAATGTGTTTAAAAAAAAACAAAAAGGTCCAATAAGTGTCCTGAAAAGGCTTTTTTTGAAGGCCTGAATCACACGGTCAGCCTGCATGTGGGCACTGAGGATGTAAGCAGTAGGCTTAAGAATAACTGTCTGTGATGGATGAACAGTTTGCTTTATGCTTTCAGCTTTTGATGACTTATTTTCACAACTGATAATAAGGATGCAACTGAGCTTGTGAGATTGATTTACACATAAATTATTTTTCTATCGAGGTGACATGGCCTCGTTTTTTGTAAAAAACCAAAGACCGGGAGAAAGATCTATTTTATTATGTACGAAAATCATTTCACTTTGGTGTTATTTTTATCCATTTAAATTCATAAACTATCTCAATAAAGATTTACATTTCAATCATGGTTCTTACTTTTATTATGTGAATTGTGAATGACTAATGTGTGCAACAGCTTGGCCTTAAAGTAACTTTGACTGAACTCATTGAAGTCTACATAAAAGAGCTTGATCGATATATCGATATAAGCCTATTCTGATATATCTGCATCGACACTTATTCAGGAATGAAAACGCAAAAGATTTAGAGACGATGTCATTGTGTTTTGTAGAGTGTCTGAAGACTATACAGTACAATACTCTCAGCTCTGTCTGCAGCACATTCAGCAGAGCAAGACTGCAGACGCAGGTTCACACTATAATGGTTGACATTTTCTTATATTGTTAAACATTTGCTTTGTGAGCAACCATGACTAGTCATATTGCTGCAGAATTACTGCACTCTCTACAAAGAAATTGTCTATTTTTATTCTAGCTCCAACCAAGTAATCTGATTGGATAAGAGGCATTCCATGAGTGCTGAAATAAAGTTCAACATCACTCCGCCTCAGCCAGGTGATCTGAATACTGTTAATTAACAGTACAGCAGATTGCGTATGTCTACACTGATCAAGCTGGTTCCTCTGAATCACACAGCAGACTCTGATTTCACTGGTTGATGATAAATTAAAACATACAGATAAATGTACATGATGAAAACGGCTGATCTGTGGTAACCTGGAGACACAAGCTGTCTCAATCCAGAGGCTGCAGCTTTCATCCACGGCCTGCGCAGATCACTAAAGCCGAAACTAAGATGAGACGGTCTGGTCTGCTGAGGATATCCTGTTTGCGTCACCAGCTGTTCTCGCCCTAACCCTTGCGTCA